>NW_028322240.1:1250000-2500000 GCF_059928025.1 Delphinapterus leucas | reverse complement strand
GGTTGGCCAAAAAGGGCGTATGCGTTTTTTCCTGAATATATTCAGGAAAAAACGCATACGCCCTTTTTGGCCAAGTGCATCATTGTTGACATTCTGCCTCTTTTTCTACGCTTTAAGTGCAATTCCAGTCTACCCCCTGAAATCGTTTTCCTGAAATTCTGCCCCGCTTTCAAGTCCTCTTTGAAGACTTACTTCAGTACATTTTTGGACGATAGCTGTCATTCATAACTCTGCAGGTTTGTGAATTACAGTGCCCCTGAGCTCCTTTCTTCAACTCGTTTTCTTGTGAGCTGGCCGCAAAACCGCAGGATTGCTTCAGGCCCTAATATGTTTCCGGCCGGGCACGCTGAGCCTTTGGTTAATTCCTCTTCCTGGTGGGAAATGAGCGTTCAATTTGCCCGTGCAGACACCAACAGCTAGTCTCTCATTGCTTCTCCCTATTCCTGTTCATCTTGCGCAGAAATTGCAAACTGTGCCAAACAGGAGGTTAATGGCACTGACTCTCCAAGTGGGGAGAGTGTTAGTAAAGCGTTCAAATGTTGAACCCGAGTACCAGGGGACGAAAACTGAGATGCATTTGAAAACGTTTCCCAATCACATGGTGGACCATACTCTGGGTTTCCCATGCATGTTTTAGCTGAAGGAAGAATCCCTTAAACCTGGAGAGTTGGGACCCATGGAATGGGTACCATGCAGTATGACTTCAAAGGGTCTGCGTTTGCTCACCGAACTTCACCAATGCTATCAGCCCGAAGTGTCCAGCCTTATGTCTCATCCAGCTCTGGGTGTAGTTGTGGTAAATACAGGTTGCATCACAAGCCCTGAATGAATTATTTAAGAATTGCTCTCTATTTCACTGTCATTGTGTTTTGTTTTTGAAATTCATTTTGATAATGGGATTTATCGGATTTTCACTGCTGCTTTTAGGCCACTGTACACACGCTTGATTTCCTTATGGAGACATATAAATCCATGGGTTTTAAGATTCTTTCTTGTCAGGTATCTTCCCAGGCGTTGAATATAGGGTGTTGAGTCCATTTCGTTGAGAAAGGAGTAGGTTTTGTCTATTATATATTTGGCTTATGGAACGGTATCTGTGCTAATTTCAATCTCTGGTTTTATGCAGCATCCCAACTGACCTTTCCCCATAAGCAAGCATAAGTTGGTTTGCTAAATTTGAGACCCTGTTCTGTTTTGTAATTCAGTTCATGGGTAGCCAAGTTTACATTCCGTGTACTAGTGATAACTTATGATGTTTCTTTTTCTGTCTGACTTATTTCTCATAGAATCATCGTACCTGAATCCACTCATTATGCCGCTACGGTCCTGATGACGTAGATTTCATTGCTGAGAGATATTCCATTGTACGTGCGTACCACAACTTCTTTATCCATTTTATGCTTTCTCGGATATTTAACTTCTACCGTAGATGAGGTTCTTGTAAACAGAGCCATCCCAAACTTTGGGGTGGCTGTGTGTTTTTGATTTTAATTTCCCTAAGCTATAGGACCATAAGTGGAAGTGCCATAGGCTGTGTTGCTTTGTTTCCTACGTGTTTCAGGAAACACCATACACTTTTCCAGAGTGGCTGTTGGCAATTTAAATCCGCCCATCAGCATAACAAGGCTCCCTGTTCTCCATGACCTGTCCTGCCTTTCTGGATTTTACACTTTTTTCAGATGACCCTTTTGACCGGGGGGCAGTGAGACTTCATTGTAGTGCAGATTTCCTTTACACACTTGCTTGGTTGGCCAAAAAGGGCGTATGCGTTTTTTCCTGAATATATTCAGGAAAAAACGCATACGCCCTTTTTGGCCAAGTGCATCATTGTCAACATTCTGCCTCTTTTCCTATGCTTTAAGTGCAATTCCAGTCTACCCCCTGAAATCGTTTTCCTGAAATTCTGCCCCGCTTTCAAGTCCTCTTCGAAGACTTACTTCTATACATTTTTGGACGATAGCTGTCATTCATAACTCTGCAGGTTTGTGAATTACAGTGCCCCTGAGCTGCTTCCTTCAACTCGCTTTCTTGTGAGCTGGCCGCAAATCCGCAGGATTGCTTCAGGCCCTAATCTCTTTCCGGCAGGGCACGCTGAGCCTTTGGTTAATTCCTCTTCCTGGTGGGAAATGAGCGTTCCATTTGCCCGTGGAGACACCTACAGCTAGTCTCTCATTGCTTCTCCCTATTCCTGTTCATCTTGCGCAGAAATTGCAAAGTGTGCCAAACAGGAGGTTAAAGGCACTGACTCTCCAAGTGGGGAGAGTGTTAGTAAAGCGTTCAAATGTTGAACCCGAGTACCAGGGGACGAAAACTGAGATGCATTTGAAAACGTTTCCCAATCACACGGTGGACCATACTATGGGTTCCCCATGCATGTTTTAGCTGAAGGAAGAATCCCTTAAACCTGGAGAGTTGGGACCCATGGAATGGGTACCATGCAGTATGACTTCAAAGGGTCTGCGTTTGCTCACCGAACCTCACCAATGCTATCAGCCTGAAGTGTCCAGCCTTATGTCTCACCCAGCTCTAGGTGTAGATGTGGTAAATCCAGGTTGCATCACAAGCCCTGAATGAATTATTTAAGAATTGCTCTCTATTTCACTGTCATTGTGTTTTGTTTTTGAAATTTATTTTGATAATGGGATTTATCGGATTTTCACTGCTGCGTTTATGCCGCTGTACACACGCTTGATTTCCTTATGGAGACATATAAATCCATGGGTTTTAAGATTCTTGCTTGTCAGGTATCTTGCCAGGCGTTGAATATGGGGTGTTGAGTCCATTTCGTTGAGCAAGGAGTAGGTCTTGTCTATTATATATTTGGCTTATGGAACGGTATCTGTGCTAATTTCAATCTCTGGTTTTATGCAGCACCCCAACTCACCTTTCCCCATAAGCAAGCATAAGTTGGTTTTCTAAATTTGAGACCCTGTTCTGTTTTGTAATTCAGTTCATGTGTAGCCAACTTTACATTCCGTGTATTAGTGATATCTTATGATGTTTCTTTTTCTGTGTGACTTACTTCTCGTAGAATCAACGTACCTGAATCCACTCATTATGCCGCTACGGGCCTGATGACGTAGATTTCATTGCTGAGTGATATTCCATTGTACGTGCGTACCACAACTTCTTTATCCATTTTTTGCTTTCTGGGATATTTTACTTGTACCGTAGACGAGGTTCTTGTAAACAGAGCGGTCCCAAACTCTGGGGTGGCTGTGTGTTTTTGATTTTAATTTCCCTAAGCTATAGGACCATAAGTGGAAGTGCCATAGGCTGTGTTGCTTTGTTTCCTATGTGTTTCTGGAAAAACCATACACTTCTCCAGAGTGGTTGTTGGCAATTTACATCCCGCCCATCAGCATGACAAGGCTCCCTGTTCTCCATGACCTGTCCTGTCTTTCTGGATTTTACACTTTTTTCAGATGGCCCTTTTGACCGGGGGGCAGTGAGACTTCATTGTAGTGCAGATTTCCTTTACACGCTTGCTTGGTTGGCCAAAAAGGGCGTATGCGTTTTTTCCTGAATATATTCAGGAAAAAACGCATACGCCCTTTTCGGCCAAGTGCATCATTGTTGACATTCTGCCTCTTTTTCTACGCTTTAAGTGCAATTCCAGTCTACCCCCTGAAATCTTTTTCCTGAAATTCTGCCCCGCTTTCAAGTCCTCTTTGAAGACTTACTTCAGTACATTTTTGGACGATAGCTGTCATTCATAACTCTGCAGGTTTGTGAATTACAGTGCCCCTGAGCTCCTTTCTTCAACTCGTTTTCTTGTGAGCTGGCTGCAAAACCGCAGGATTGCTTCAGGCCCTAATATGTTTCCGGCCGGGCACGCTGAGCCTTTGGTTAATTCCTCTTCCTGGTGGGAAATGAGCGTTCAATTTGCCCGTGCAGACACCAACAGCTAGTCTCTCATTGCTTCTCCCTATTCCTGTTCATCTTGCGCAGAAATTGCAAAGTGTGCCAAACAGGAGGTTAATGGCACTGACTCTCCAAGTGGGGAGAGTGTTAGTAAAGCGTTCAAATGTTGAACCCAAGTACCAGGGGACGAAAACTGAGATGCATTTGAAAACGTTTACCGGTCACACAGTGCACTGTACTGTGGGTTTCCCATGCATGTTTTAGCTGAAGGAAGAATCCCTTAAACCTGGAGAGTTGGGACCCATGGAATGGGTACCATGCAGTATGACTTCAAAGGGTCTGCGTTTGCTCACTGAACCTCACCAATGCTATCAGCCCAAAGTGTCCAGCCTTATGTCTCACCCAGCTCTGGGTGTAGATGTGGTAAATCCAGGTTGCATCACAAGCCCTGAATGAATTATTTAAGAATTGCTCTCTATTTCACTGTCATTGTGTTTTGTTTTTGAAATTTATTTTGATAATGGGATTTATCGGATTTTCACTTCTGCCTTTAGGCCGCTGTACACACGCTTCATTTCCTTATGGAGACATATAAATCCATGGGTTTTAAGATTCTTACTTGTCAGGTATCTTGCCAGGCGTTGAATATGGGGTGTTGAGTCCATTTCGTTGAGCAAGGAGTAGGTCTTGTCTATTATATATTTGGCTTATGGAACGGTATCTGTGCTAATTTCAATCTCTGGTTTTATGCAGCACCCCAACTCACCTTTCCCCATAAGCAAGCATAAGTTGGTTTTCTAAATTTGAGACCCTGTTCTGTTTTGTAATTCAGTTTATGTGTAGCCAAGTTTACATTCCGTGTATTACTGATATATTATGATGTTTCTTTTTCAGTGTGACTTATTTCTGTAGAATCATCGTACCTGAATCCACTCATTATGCCGCTATGGGCCTGAAGACGTAGATTTCATTGCTGAGTGATATTCCATTGTACGTGCGTACCAGAACTTCTTTATCAATTTTTTCCTTTCTCGGATATTTAACTTGTACCGTAGACAAGGTTCTTGTAAACAGAGCCATCCCAAACTTTGGGGTGGCTGTGTGTTTTTGATTTTAATTTCCCTAAGCTATAGGACCATAAGTGGAAGTGACATAGGCTGTGTTGCTTTGTTTCCTACGTGTTTCAGGATACACCATACATTTCTCCAGAGTGGCTGTTGGCAATTTACATCCCGCCCATCAGCATAACAAGGCTCCCTGTTCTCCATGACCTGTCCTGTCTTTCTGGATTTTACTCTTTTTTCAGATGGCCCTTTTGACCGGGGGGCAGTGAGACTTCATTGTAGTGCAGATTTCCTTTACACGCTTGCTTGGTTGGCCAAAAAGGGCGTATGCGTTTTTTCCTGAATATATTCAGGAAAAAACGCATACGCCCTTTTTGGCCAAGTGCATCATTGTCGACATTCTGCCTCTTTTCCTATGCTTTAAGTGCAATTCCAGTCTACCCCCTGAAATCTTTTTACTGAAATTCTGCCCCGCTTTCAAGTCCTCTTTGAAGACTTACTTCAGTACATTTTTGGACGATACCTGTCATTCATAACTCTGCAGGTTTGTGAATTACAGTGCCCCTGAGCCCCTTTCTTCAACTCGTTTTCTTGTGAGCTGGCCGCAAAACCGCAGGATTGCTTCAGGCCCTATTCTCTTTCCAGCAGGGCACGCTGAGCCTTTGGTTAATTCCTCTTCCTGGTGGGAAATGAGCGTTCCATTTGCCCGTGGAGACACCTACAGCTAGTCTCTCATTGCTTCTCCCTATTCCTGTTCATCTTGCGCAGAAATTGCAAAGTGTGCCAAACAGGAGGTTAAAGGCACTGACTCTCCAAGTGGGGAGAGTGTTAGTAAAGCGTTCAAATGTTGAACCCGAGTAACAGGGTTCGAAAACTGAGATGCATTTGAAAACGTTTCCCAATCACACGGTGGACCATACTATGGGTTCCCCATGCATGTTTTAGCTGAAGGAAGAATCCCTTAAACCTGGAGAGTTGGGACCCATGGAATGGGTACCATGCAGTATGGCTTCAAAGGGTCTGCGTTTGCTCACCGAACCTCACCAATGCTATCAGCCCAAAGTGTCCAGCCTTATGTCTCACCCAGCTCTGGGTGTAGATGTGGTAAATCCGGGTTGCATCACAAGCCCTGAATGAATTATTTAAGAATTGCTCTCTATTTCACTGTCATTGTGTTTTGTTTTTGAAATTTATTTTGATAATGGGATTTATCGGATTTTCACTTCTGCCTTTAGGCCGCTGTACACACGCTTGATTTCCTTATGGAGACATATAAATCCATGGGTTTTAAGATTCTTACTTGTCAGGTATCTTGCCAGGCGTTGAATATGGGGTGTTGAGTCCATTTCGTTGAGCAAGGAGTAGGTCTTGTCTATTATATATTTGGCTTATGGAACGGTATCTGTGCTAATTTCAATCTCTGGTTTTATGCAGCACCCCAACTCACCTTTCCCCATAAGCAAGCATAAGTTGGTTTTCTAAATTTGAGACCCTGTTCTGTTTTGTAATTCAGTTTATGTGTAGCCAAGTTTACATTCCGTGTATTACTGATATATTATGATGTTTCTTTTTCTGTGTGACTTATTTCTGTAGAATCATCGTACCTGAATCCACTCATTATGCCGCTATGGGCCTGAAGACGTAGATTTCATTGCTGAGTGATATTCCATTGTACGTGCGTACCAGAACTTCTTTATCCATTTTTTCCTTTCTCGGATATTTAACTTGTACCGTAGACAAGGTTCTTGTAAACAGAGCCATCCCAAACTTTGGGGTGGCTGTGTGTTTTTGATTTTAATTTCCCTAAGCTATAGGACCATAAGTGGAAGTGACATAGGCTGTGTTGCTTTGTTTCCTACGTGTTTCAGGATACACCATACATTTTTCCAGAGTGGCTGTTGGCAATTTACATCCCGCCCATCAGCATAACAAGGCTCCCTGTTCTCCATGACCTGTCCTGTCTTTCTGGATTTTACTCTTTTTTCAGATGGCCCTTTTGACCGGGGGGCAGTGAGACTTCATTGTAGTGCAGATTTCCTTTACACGCTTGCTTGGTTGGCCAAAAAGGGCGTATGCGTTTTTTCCTGAATATATTCAGGAAAAAACGCATACGCCCTTTTTGGCCAAGTGCATCATTGTCGACATTCTGCCTCTTTTCCTATGCTTTAAGTGCAATTCCAGTCTACCCCCTGAAATCTTTTTACTGAAATTCTGCCCCGCTTTCAAGTCCTCTTTGAAGACTTACTTCAGTAAATTTTTGGACGATAGCTGTCATTCATAACTCTGCAGGTTTGTGAATTACAGTGCCCCTGAGCCCCTTTCTTCAACTCGTTTTCTTGTGAGCTGGCCGCAAAACCGCAGGATTGCTTCAGGCCCTAATCTCTTTCCAGCAGGGCACGCTGAGCCTTTGGTTAATTCCTCTTCCTGGTGGGAAATGAGCGTTCCATTTGCCCGTGCAGACACCAACAGCTAGTCTCTCATTGGTTCTCCCTATGCCTGTTCATCTTGCGCAGAAATTGCAAACTGTGCCAAACAGGAGGTTAAAGGCACTGACTCTCCAAGTGGGGAGAGTGTTAGTAAAGCGTCTGGAATGGTGAACCCGAGTACCAGGGGACGAAAACTGAGATGCATTTGAAAACGTTTCCCAATCACACGGCGGACGATAGTCTGGGTTTCCCATTCATGTTTTAGCTGAAGGAAGAATCCCTTAAACCTGGAGAGTTGGGACCCATGGAATGGGTACCATGCAGTATGACTTCAAAGGGTCTGCGTTTGCTCACCGAACCTCACCAATGCTATCAGCCCGAAGTGTCCAGCCTTATGTCTCACCCAGCTCTGGGTGTAGATGTGGTAAAGCCAGGTTGCATCACAAGCCCTGAATGAATTATTTAAGAATTGCTCTCTATTTCACTGTCATTGTGTTTTGTTTTTGAAATTTATTTTGATAATGGGATTTATCGGATTTTCACTGCTGCGTTTAGGCCGCTGTACACACGCTTGATTTCCTTATGGAGACATATAAATCCATGGGTTTTAAGATTCTTACTTGTCAGGTATCTTGCCAGGCGTTGAATATGGGGTGTTGAGTCCATTTCGTTGAGCAAGGAGTAGGGCTTGTCTATTATATATTTGGCTTATGGAACGGTATCTGTGCTAATTTCAATCTCTGGTTTTATGCAGCACCCCAACTCACCTTTCCCCATAAGCAAGCATAAGTTGGTTTTCTAAATTTGAGACCCTGTTCTGTTTTGTAATTCAGTTCATGTGTAGCCAACTTTACATTCCGTGTATTAGTGATATCTTATGATGTTTCTTTTTCTGTGTGACTTATTTCTCGTAGAATCATCGTACCTGAATCCACTCATTATGCCGCTACGGGCCTGATGACGTAGATTTCATTGCTGAGTGATATTCCATTGTACGTGCGTACCACAACTTCTTTATCCATTTTTTGCTTTCTGGGATATTTTACTTGTACCGTAGACGAGGTTCTTGTAAACAGAGCCGTCCCAAACTCTGGGGTGGCTGTGTGTTTTTGAATTTAATTTCCCTAAGCTATAGGACCATAAGTGGAAGTGCCATAGGCTGTGTTGCTTTGTTTCCTACGTGTTTCTGGAAAAACCATACACTTCTCCAGAGTGGTTGTTGGCAATTTACATCCCGCCCATCAGCATGACAAGGCTCCCTGTTCTCCATGACCTGTCCTGTCTTTCTGGATTTTACACTTTTTTCAGATGGCCCTTTTGACCGGGGGGCAGTGAGACTTCATTGTAGTGCAGATTTCCTTTACACGCTTGCTTGGTTGGCCAAAAAGGGCGTATGCGTTTTTTCCTGAATATATTCAGGAAAAAACGCATACGCCCTTTTTGGCCAAGTGCATCATTGTTGACATTCTGCCTCTTTTTCTACGCTTTAAGTGCAATTCCAGTCTACCCCCTGAAATCGTTTTCCTGAAATTCTGCCCCGCTTTCAAGTCCTCTTTGAAGACTTACTTCAGTACATTTTTGGACGATAGCTGTCATTCATAACTCTGCAGGTTTGTGAATTACAGTGCCCCTGAGCTCCTTTCTTCAACTCGTTTTCTTGTGAGCTGGCCGCAAAACCGCAGGATTGCTTCAGGCCCTAATATGTTTCCGGCCGGGCACGCTGAGCCTTTGGTTAATTCCTCTTCCTGGTGGGAAATGAGCGTTCAATTTGCCCGTGCAGACACCAACAGCTAGTCTCTCATTGCTTCTCCCTATTCCTGTTCATCTTGCGCAGAAATTGCAAACTGTGCCAAACAGGAGGTTAATGGCACTGACTCTCCAAGTGGGGAGAGTGTTAGTAAAGCGTTCAAATGTTGAACCCGAGTACCAGGGGACGAAAACTGAGATGCATTTGAAAACGTTTCCCAATCACATGGTGGACCATACTCTGGGTTTCCCATGCATGTTTTAGCTGAAGGAAGAATCCCTTAAACCTGGAGAGTTGGGACCCATGGAATGGGTACCATGCAGTATGACTTCAAAGGGTCTGCGTTTGCTCACCGAACTTCACCAATGCTATCAGCCCGAAGTGTCCAGCCTTATGTCTCATCCAGCTCTGGGTGTAGTTGTGGTAAATACAGGTTGCATCACAAGCCCTGAATGAATTATTTAAGAATTGCTCTCTATTTCACTGTCATTGTGTTTTGTTTTTGAAATTCATTTTGATAATGGGATTTATCGGATTTTCACTGCTGCTTTTAGGCCACTGTACACACGCTTGATTTCCTTATGGAGACATATAAATCCATGGGTTTTAAGATTCTTTCTTGTCAGGTATCTTCCCAGGCGTTGAATATAGGGTGTTGAGTCCATTTCGTTGAGAAAGGAGTAGGTTTTGTCTATTATATATTTGGCTTATGGAACGGTATCTGTGCTAATTTCAATCTCTGGTTTTATGCAGCATCCCAACTGACCTTTCCCCATAAGCAAGCATAAGTTGGTTTGCTAAATTTGAGACCCTGTTCTGTTTTGTAATTCAGTTCATGGGTAGCCAAGTTTACATTCCGTGTATTAGTGATAACTTATGATGTTTCTTTTTCTGTCTGACTTATTTCTCATAGAATCATCGTACCTGAATCCACTCATTATGCCGCTACGGTCCTGATGACGTAGATTTCATTGCTGAGAGATATTCCATTGTACGTGCG
This sequence comes from Delphinapterus leucas, assembly GCF_059928025.1. Taxonomy (NCBI): domain Eukaryota; kingdom Metazoa; phylum Chordata; class Mammalia; order Artiodactyla; family Monodontidae; genus Delphinapterus; species Delphinapterus leucas. Next base: position 2,489,899 of record NW_028322240.1, on the reverse strand, counting down.
TACCACAACTTCTTTATCCATTTTATGCTTTCTCGGATATTTAACTTCTACCGTAGATGAGGTTCTTGTAAACAGAGCCATCCCAAACTTTGGGGTGGCTGTGTGTTTTTGATTTTAATTTCCCTAAGCTATAGGACCATAAGTGGAAGTGCCATAGGCTGTGTTGCTTTGTTTCCTACGTGTTTCAGGAAACACCATACACTTTTCCAGAGTGGCTGTTGGCAATTTAAATCCGCCCATCAGCATAACAAGGCTCCCTGTTCTCCATGACCTGTCCTGCCTTTCTGGATTTTACACTTTTTTCAGATGGCCCTTTTCACCGGGGGGCAGTGAGACTTCATTGTAGTGCAGATTTCCTTTACACGCTTGCTTGGTTGGCCAAAAAGGGCGTATGCGTTTTTTCCTGAATATATTCAGGAAAAAACGCATACGCCCTTTTTGGCCAAGTGCATCATTGTCAACATTCTGCCTCTTTTCCTATGCTTTAAGTGCAATTCCAGTCTACCCCCTGAAATCGTTTTCCTGAAATTCTGCCCCGCTTTCAAGTCCTCTTCGAAGACTTACTTCTATACATTTTTGGACGATAGCTGTCATTCATAACTCTGCAGGTTTGTGAATTACAGTGCCCCTGAGCTGCTTCCTTCAACTCGCTTTCTTGTGAGCTGGCCGCAAATCCGCAGGATTGCTTCAGGCCCTAATCTCTTTCCGGCAGGGCACGCTGAGCCTTTGGTTAATTCCTCTTCCTGGTGGGAAATGAGCGTTCCATTTGCCCGTGCAGACACCTACAGCTAGTCTCTCATTGCTTCTCCCTATTCCTGTTCATCTTGCGCAGAAATTGCAAAGTGTGCCAAACAGGAGGTTAAAGGCACTGACTCTCCAAGTGGGGAGAGTGTTAGTAAAGCGTCTGGAATGGTGAACCCGAGTACCAGGGGACGAAAACTGAGATGCATTTGAAAACGTTTCCCAATCACACGGTGGACCATACTATGGGTTTCCCATGCATGTTTTAGCTGAAGGAAGAATCCCTTAAACCTGGAGAGTTGGGACCCATGGAATGGGTACCATGCAGTATGACTTCAAAGGGTCTGCGTTTGCTCACCGAACCTCACCAATGCTATCAGCCTGAAGTGTCCAGCCTTATGTCTCACCCAGCTTTAGGTGTAGATGTGGTAAATCCAGGTTGCATCACAAGCCCTGAATGAATTATTTAAGAATTGCTCTCTATTTCACTGTCATTGTGTTTTGTTTTTGAAATTTATTTTGATAATGGGATTTATCGGATTTTCACTGCTGCGTTTATGCCGCTGTACACACGCTTGATTTCCTTATGGAGACATATAAATCCATGGGTTTTAAGATTCTTACTTGTCAGGTATCTTGCCAGGCGTTGAATATGGGGTGTTGAGTCCATTTCGTTGAGCAAGGAGTAGGTCTTGTCTATTATATATTTGGCTTATGGAACGGTATCTGTGCTAATTTCAATCTCTGGTTTTATGCAGCACCCCAACTCACATTTCCCCATAAGCAAGCATAAGTTGGTTTTCTAAATTTGAGACCCTGTTCTGTTTTGTAATTCAGTTCATGTGTAGCCAACTTTACATTCCGTATATTAGTGATATCTTATGATGTTTCTTTTTCTGTGTGACTTATTTCTCGTAGAATCAACGTACCTGAATCCACTCATTATGCCGCTACGGGCCTGATGACGTAGATTTCATTGCTGAGTGATATTCCATTGTACGTGCGTACCACAACTTCTTTATCCATTTTTTACTTTCTGGGATATTTTACTTGTACCGTAGACGAGGTTCTTGTAAACAGAGCCGTCCCAAACTCTGGGGTGGCTGTGTGTTTTTGAATTTAATTTCCCTAAGCTATAGGACCATAAGTGGAAGTGCCATAGGCTGTGTTGCTTTGTTTCCTATGTGTTTCTGGAAAAACCATACACTTCTCCAGAGTGGTTGTTGGCAATTTACATCCCGCCCATCAGCATGACATGGCTCCCTGTTCTCCATGACCTGTCCTGTCTTTCTGGATTTTACACTTTTTTCAGATGGCCCTTTTGACCGGGGGGCAGTGAGACTTCATTGTAGTGCAGATTTCCTTTACACGCTTGCTTGGTTGGCCAAAAAGGGCGTATGCGTTTTTTCCTGAATATATTCAGGAAAAAACGCATACGCCCTTTTCGGCCAAGTGCATCATTGTTGACATTCTGCCTCTTTTTCTACGCTTTAAGTGCAATTCCAGTCTACCCCCTGAAATCTTTTTCCTGAAATTCTGCCCCGCTTTCAAGTCCTCTTTGAAGACTTACTTCAGTACATTTTTGGACGATAGCTGTCATTCATAACTCTGCAGGTTTGTGAATTACAGTGCCCCTGAGCTCCTGTCTTCAACTCGTTTTCTTCTGAGCTGGCCGCAAAACCGCAGGATTGCTTCAGGCCCTAATATGTTTCCGGCCGGGCACGCTGAGCCTTTGGTTAATTCCTCTTCCTGGTGGGAAATGAGCGTTCAATTTGCCCGTGCAGACACCAACAGCTAGTCTCTCATTGCTTCTCCCTATTCCTGTTCATCTTGCGCAGAAATTGCAAAGTGTGCCAAACAGGAGGTTAATGGCACTGACTCTCCAAGTGGGGAGAGTGTTAGTAAAGCGTTCAAATGTTGAACCCAAGTACCAGGGGGCGAAAACTGAGATGCATTTGAAAACGTTTACCGGTCACACAGTGCACTGTACTGTGGGTTTCCCATGCATGTTTTAGCTGAAGGAAGAATCCCTTAAACCTGGAGAGTTGGGACCCATGGAATGGGTACCATGCAGTATGACTTCAAAGGGTCTGCGTTTGCTCACCGAACCTCACCAATGCTATCAGCCCGAAGTGTCCAGCCTTATGTCTCACCCAGCTCTGGGTGTAGATGTGGTAAAGCCAGGTTGCATCACAAGCCCTGAATGAATTATTTAAGAATTGCTCTCTATTTCACTGTCATTGTGTTTTGTTTTTGAAATTTATTTTGATAATGGGATTTATCGGATTTTCACTGCTGCGTTTAGGCCGCTGTACACACGCTTGATTTCCTTATGGAGACATATAAATCCATGGGTTTTAAGATTCTTACTTGTCAGGTATCTTGCCAGGCGTTGAATATGGGGTGTTGAGTCCATTTCGTTGAGCAAGGAGTAGGTCTTGTCTATTATATATTTGGCTTATGGAACGGTATCTGTGCTAATTTCAATCTCTGGTTTTATGCAGCACCCCAACTCACCTTTCCCCATAAGCAAGCATAAGTTGGTTTTCTAAATTTGAGACCCTGTTCTGTTTTGTAATTCAGTTCATGTGTAGCCAACTTTACATTCCGTGTATTAGTGATATCTTATGATGTTTCTTTTTCTGTGTGACTTATTTCTGTAGAATCATCGTACCTGAATCCACTCATTATGCCGCTATGGGCCTGAAGACGTAGATTTCATTGCTGAGTGATATTCCATTGTACGTGCGTACCACAACTTCTTTATCCATTTTTTCCTTTCTGGGATATTTAACTTGTACCGTAGACAAGGTTCTTGTAAACAGAGCCATCCCAAACTTTGGGGTGGCTGTGTGTTTTTGAATTTAATTTCCCTAAGCTATAGGACCATAAGTGGAAGTGCCATAGGCTGTGTTGCTTTGTTTCCTACGTGTTTCTGGAAACACCATACACTTCTCCAGAGTGGTTGTTGGCAATTTACATCCCGCCCATCAGCATAACAAGGCTCCCTGTTCTCCATGACCTGTCCTGTCTTTCTGGATTTTACTCTTTTTTCAGATGGCCCTTTTGACCGGGGGGCAGTGAGACTTCATTGTAGTGCACATTTCCTTTACACGCTTGCTTGGTTGGCCAAAAAGGGCGTATGCGTTTTTTCCTGAATATATTCAGGAAAAAACGCATACGCCCTTTTTGGCCAAGTGCATCATTGTCGACATTCTGCCTCTTTTCCTATGCTTTAAGTGCAATTCCAGTCTACCCCCTGAAATCTTTTTCCTGAAATTCTGCCCCGCTTTCAAGTCCTCTTTGAAGACTTACTTCAGTACATTTTTGGACGATAGCTGTCATTCATAACTCTGCAGGTTTGTGAATTACAGTGCCCCTGAGCCCCTTTCTTCAACTCGTTTTCTTGTGAGCTGGCCGCAAAACCGCAGGATTGCTTCAGGCCCTAATCTCTTTCCAGCAGGGCACGCTGAGCCTTTGGTTAATTCCTCTTCCTGGTGGGAAATGAGCGTTCCATTTGCCCGTGCAGACACCTACAGCTAGTCTCTCATTGGTTCTCCCTATGCCTGTTCATCTTGCGCAGAAATTGCAAAGTGTGCCAAACAGGAGGTTAATGGCACTGACTCTCCAAGTGGGGAGAGTGTTAGTTAAGCGTCTGGAATGGTGAACCCGAGTACCAGGGGACGAAAACTGAGATGCATTTTAAAACGTTTCCCAATCACACGGTGGACGATACTCTGGGTTTCCCATGCATGTTTTAGCTGAAGGAAGAATCCCTTAAACCTGGAGAGTTGGGACCCATGGAATGGGTACCATGCAGTATGACTTCAAAGGGTCTGCGTTTGCTCACCGAACCTCACCAATGCTATCAGCCCGAAGTGTCCAGCCTTATGTCTCACCCAGCTCTGGGTGTAGATGTGGTAAAGCCAGGTTGCATCACAAGCCCTGAATGAATTATTTAAGAATTGCTCTCTATTTCACTGTCATTGTGTTTTGTTTTTGAAATTTATTTTGATAATGGGATTTATCGGATTTTCACTGCTGCGTTTAGGCCGCTGTACACACGCTTGATTTCCTTATGGAGACATATAAATCCATGGGTTTTAAGATTCTTACTTGTCAGGTATCTTGCCAGGCGTTGAATATGGGGTGTTGAGTCCATTTCGTTGAGCAAGGAGTAGGGCTTGTCTATTATATATTTGGCTTATGGAACGGTATCTGTGCTAATTTCAATCTCTGGTTTTATGCAGCACCCCAACTCACCTTTCCCCATAAGCAAGCATAAGTTGGTTTTCTAAATTTGAGACCCTGTTCTGTTTTGTAATTCAGTTCATGGGTAGCCAAGTTTACATTCCGTGTATTAGTGATATCTTATGATGTTTCTTTTTCTGTGTGACTTATTTCTCGTAGAATCATCATACCTGAATCCACTCATTATGCCGCTACGGGCCTGATGACGTAGATTTCATTGCTGAGTGATATTCCATTGTACGTGCGTACCACAACTTCTTTATCCATTTTTTACTTTCTGGGATATTTTACTTGTACCGTAGACGAGGTTCTTGTAAACAGAGCCGTCCCAAACTCTGGGGTGGCTGTGTGTTTTTGATTTTAATTTCCCTAAGCTATAGGACCATAAGTGGAAGTGCCATAGGCTGTGTTGCTTTGTTTCCTACGTGTTTCTGGAAACACCATACACTTCTCCAGAGTGGTTGTTGGCAATTTACATCCCGCCCATCAGCATGACAAGGCTCCCTGTTCTCCATGACCTGTCCTGCCTTTCTGGATTTTACACTTTTTTCAGATGGCTCTTTTGACTGGGGGGGCAGTGAGACTTCATTGTAGTGCAGATTTCCTTTACACGCTTGCTTGGTTGGCCAAAAAGGGCGTATGCGTTTTTTCCTGAATATATTCAGGAAAAAACGCATACGCCCTTTTTGGCCAAGTGCATCGTTGTCGACATTCTGCCTCTTTTCCTATGCTTTTGGTACAATTCCAGTCTACCCCCTGAAATCGTTTTCCTGAAATTCTGCCCCGCTTTCAAGTCCTCTTGGAAGACTTACTTCAATACATTTTTGGACGATAGCTGTCATTCATAACTCTGCAGGTTTGTGAATTACAGTGCCCCTGAGCTCATGTCTTCAACTCGCTTTCTTGTGAGCTGGCCGCAAAACCGCAGGATTGCTTCAGGCCAAAGTCTCTTTCCAGCAGGGCATGCTGAGCCTTTGTTTAATTCCTCTTCCTGGTCGGAAATGAGCGTTCCATTTGCCCGTGCAGACACCTACAGCTAGTCTCTCATTGCTTCTCCCTATTCCTGTTCATCTTGCGCAGAAATTGCAAAGTGTGCCAAACAGGAGGTTAAATGCACTGACTCTCCAAGTGGGGAGAGTGTTAGTAAAGCGTCTGGAATGGTGAACCCGAGTACCAGGGGACGAAAACTGAGATGCATTTGAAAACGTTTCCCAATCACACGGTGGACCATACTATGGGTTTCCCATGCATGTTTTAGCTGAAGGAAGAATCCCTTAAACCTGGAAATTTGGAACCCATGGAATGGGTACCATGCAGTATGACTTCAAAGGGTCTGCGTTTGCTCACCGAACCTCACCAATGCTATCAGCCCAAAGTGTCCAGCCTTATATCTCACCCAGCTCTGGGTGTAGATGTGGGAAATCCAGGTTGCATCACAAGCCCTGAATGAATTATTTAAGAATTGCTCTCTATTTCACTGTCATTGTGTTTTGTTTTTGAAATTTATTTTGATAATGGGATTTATCGGATTTTCACTGCTGCCTTTAGGCCGCTGTACACACGCTTGATTTCCTTATGGAGACATATAAATCCATGGGTTTTAAGATTCTTACTTGTCAGGTATAGTCCCAGGCGTTGCGTCCGTTTCGTTGAGCAAGGAGTAGGTCTTGTCTATTATATATTTGGCTTATGGAACGGTATCTGTGCTAATTTCAATCTCTGGTTTTATGCAGCACCCCAACTCAACTTTCCGCATAAGCAAGCATAAGTTGATTTTCTCAATTTGAGACCATTTTCTGTTTTGTAATTCAGTTCATGTGTAGCCAAGTTTACATTCCGTGTATTAGTCATATCTTATGATGTTTCTTTTTCTGTGTGACTTATTTCTCGTAGAATCATCGTAACTGAATCCACTCATTATGGCGCTTCGGGCCTGATGACGTAGATTTCATTGCTGAGTGGTATTCCATTGTACGTGCGTATCACAACTTCTTTATCCATTTTTTGCTTTCTCGGATATTTAACTTGTACCATAGACGACGTTCTTTTTAACAGAGCCGTCCCAAATTTTGGGGTGGCTGTGTGTTTTTGATTTTAATTTCCCTAAGCTATAGGACCATAAGTGGAAGTGCCATAGGCTGTGTTGATTTGTTGCCTACGTGTTTCAGGAAACACTATACACTTCTCCAGACTGGCTGTTGGCAATTTATATCCCGCACATCAGCATAACTAGGATCCCTGTTCTCCATGACCTCTCCTGCCTTTCAAGATTTTACACTTTTTTCAGATGGCCCTTTTGATTGGGGAGCAGTGAGACTTCCTTGTAGTGCAGATTTCCTTTACACGCCTGCTTGGTTGGCCAAAAAGTGCGTATGCGTTTTTTCCTGAATATATTCAGGAAAAAACGCATACGCACTTTTTGGCCAAGTGCATCATTGTGGACATTCTGCCTCTTTTCCTATGCTTTAAGTGCAATTCCAGTCTACCCCCTGAAATCGTTTTCCTGAAATTCTGCCCCGCTTTCAACTCCTTTTCGAAGACTTACTTCAATACATTTTTGGACGATAGCTGTCATTCATAACTCTGCAGGTTTGTGAATTTCAGTGGCCCTGAGCTCCTTTCTTCAACTCACTTTCTTGTGAGCTGGCTGCAAAACCGCAGGATTGCTTAAGGCGCTAATCTGTTTCTGGCAGGGCACGCTGAGCCTTTGGTTAATTCCACTTCCTGGTGGGAAATGAGCGTTCCATTTGCCAGTGCAGACACCTACAGCTAGTCTCTCATTGGTTCTCCCTATTCCTGTTCCTCTTGCGCAGAAATTGCAAACTGTGCCAAACAGGAGTTTAAAGTCCCTGACTCTCCAAGTGGGGAGAGTGTTAGTAAAGCGTCTGCAATGCTGAACACGAGTACCAGGGTTCGAAAACTGAGATGCATTTGAAAACGTTTCCCAATCACACGGTGGACCATACTCTGGGTTTCCCATGCATGTTTTAGCTGAAGGAAGAATCCCTTAAACGTGGAGAGTTGGGACCCATGGAATGGGTACCGTGCAGTATGACTTCAAAGGGTCTGCGTTTGCTCACCGAACCTCACCAATGCTATCAGCCCGATGTGTCCAGCCTTATGTCTCACCCAGCTCTGGGTGTAGATGTTGTAAATCCAGGTTGCATCACAAGCCCTGAATGAATTATTTAAGAATTGCTCTCTATTTCACTGTCATTGTGTTTTGTTTTTGAAATTTATTTTGATAATGGGATTTATCGGATTTTCACTGCTGCGTTTAGGCCGCTGTACACACGCTTGATTTCCTTATGGAGACATATAAATCCATGGGTTTTAAGATTCTTACTTGTCAGGTATCTTCCGAGGCGTTGAATATGGGGTGTTGAGTCCATTTCGTTGAGCAAGGAGTAGGTCTTGTCTATTATATATTGAGCTTATGGAAAGGTATCTGTGCTAATTTCACTCTCTGGTTTTATGCAGCACCCCAACTCACCTTTCCCCATATGCAAGCATAAGTTGGTTTTCTAAATTTGAGACCCTGTTCTGTTTTGTAATTCAGTTCATGTGTAGGCAAGTTTACATTCCGTGTATTAGTGATATCCTATGATATTTCTTTTTCTGTGTGACTTATTTCTCGTAAAATCATCGTACCTGAATCCACTCATTATGCCGCCACGGGCCTGATGACTTAGATTTCATTGCTGAGTGATATTCCATTGTACGTGCGTACCACAACTTCTTTATCCATTTTTTGCTCTCTCGGATATTTAACTTGTACTGTAGACGAGGTTCTTGTAAACAGAGCCGTCCCAAACTTTGGGGTGGCTGTGTGTTTTTGATTTTAATTTCCCTAAGCTATAGGACCATAAGTGGAAGTGCCATAGGCTGTGTTGCTTTGTTTCCTACGTGTTTCAGGAAACACCATACACTTCTCCAGAGTGGCTGTTGGCAATTTACATCCCGCCCATCAGCATGACAAGGCTCCCTGTTCTCCATGACCTGTCCTGCCTTTCTGGATTTTACACGTTTTTCAGATGGCCCTTTTGACCGCTGGGCAGTGAGACTTCACTGTAGTGCAGATTTCTTTTACACGCCCGCCTGGTTGGCCAAAAAGGGCGTATGCGTTTTTTCCTGAATATATTCAGGAAAAAACGCATACGCCCTTTTTGGCCAAGTGCATCATTGTCGACATTCTGCCTCTTTTCCTATGCTTTAAGTGCAATTCCAGCCTACCCCCTGAAATCGTTTTCCTGAAATTCTGCCCCGCTTTCAAGTCCTCTTCGAAGACTTACTTCAGTACATTTTTGGACGATAGCTGTCATTCATAACTCTGCATGTTTGTGAATTACAGTGCCCCTGAGCTCCTTTCCTCAACACGCTTTCTTGTGATCTGGCCGCAAAACCGCAGGATTGCTTCAGGCCCTAATCTGTTTCCGGCAGGGCACGCTGAGCCTTTGGTTAATTCCTCTTCCTGGTGGGAAATGAGCGTTCCATTTGCCCGTGCAGACACCTACAGCTAGTCTCTCATTGGTTCTCCCTATTCCTGTTCATCTTGCGCAGAAATTGCAAACTGTGCCAAACAGGAGGTTAAAGGCACTGACTCTCCAAGTGGGGAGAGTGTTAGTAAAGCATCTGGAATGGTGAACCCGAGTACCAGGGTACGAAACCTGAGAGCCATTTAAAAACGTTTCCCAATCTCACAGTGGACAATACTCTGGGTTTCCCATGCATGTTTTAGCTGAAGGAAGAATCCCTTAAACCTGGAGAGTTGGGACCCATGGAATGGGTACCATGCAGTATGACTTCAAAGGGTTGCCTTTGCTCACCGAACCTCACCAATGCTATCAGTTCGAAGTGTCCAGCCTTATGCCTCACCCAGCTCTGGGTGTAGATGTGGTAAATCCAGGTTTCATCACAAGCCCTGAATCAATTATTTAAGAATTGCTCTCTCTTTCACTGTCATTGTGTTTTGTTTTTGTAATTTAGTTTGATAATGGGATTTATCGGATTTTCACTGCTGCGTTCATGCCGCTGTACAAACGCTTGATTCTCCTACAGAGAAATATAAATCCACGGGTTTTAAGATTCTTACTAGTCAGGTATATTCCTAGGCGTCGAATATGTGGTGTTGAGTCCATGTCGTTGAACAAGGAGTAGGTCTTGACTATTACATATTTGGCTTATGGAACGGCATCTGTGCTATTTTCAATCTCTGGTTTTATGCAGCACCCCAACTCACCTTTGCCCTTAAGCAAGCATAAGTTGGTTTTCTAAATTTGAGTCCCTGTTCTGTTTTGTAATTCAGTTCATGTGTAGCCAAGTTTACATTCCGTGTATTAGTGATATCTTATGATGTTTCATTTTCTGTGTGACTTATTTCACTTAGAATCACTGTAGCTGAATCCACTCATTATGCCGTGATGGGCCTGATGACATAGATTTCATTGCTGAGTGATATTCCATTGTACGTACGAACCACAACTTCTTTATCCATTTTTCACATTCTGGGATATTTAACTTGTACCGTAGATGAGGTTCTTGTAAACAGAGCCGTCCGAAAATTTGGGGTGGCTGTGTGTTTTTGATTTTAATTTCCATAAGCTATAGGACCATAACTGGAAGTGCCGTAGGCTCCGTTGCTTTGTTTTTTAGGTGTTTCAGGAAACACCATACACTTCTCCGGGGTGGCTGTTGGCAATTTACATCCCGCCCATCAGCATAACAAGGCTCCCTGTTCTCCATGGCCTGTGCTGTCTTTCTGGATTTTACACTTTTTTTAGATGGCCCTTTTGACCGGGGGGCTGTGAGACTTCATTGTAGTGCATAATTCTTTAACATGCTTGCATGGTTGGCCAAAAAGGGCGTATGCGTTTTTTCCTGAATATATTCAGGAAAAAACGCATACGCCCTTTTTGGCCAAGTGCATCATTGTCGACGTTCTGCCTCTTTTCCTATGCTTTAAATGCAATTCCAGTCTACCCCCTGAAATCGTTTTCTTGCAATTCTGCCCACTTACAAGTCCTCTTCGCAGCCTTCCTTCAATATATTTTTGGACGATAGCTGTCATTTATAACTCTGCAGGTTTGTGAATTACAGTGCCCCTGAGCTCCTTTCTTCAACTCGCTTTCTTGTGAGCTGGCCGCAAACACACATGATTGCTTCAGGCCCTAATCTGGTTCCGGCACGGCATGCTGAGCCTTTGGTGAATTCCTCTTCCTGGTGGGAAATGAGCGTTAAATTTGCCTGTGCAGACACCTCCAGCTAGTGTCTCATTGATTCCCCCTATTCCTGTTCATCTTGCGCAGATATTGCAAACTGTGCCAAACAGGAGGTTAAAGGCACTGAGTCTCCAAGTGGGGAGAGTGTTAGTAAAGGGTCTGGAATGGTGAACCCGAGTAAAAGGGGAAGAAAACTGAGATGCATTTGAAAACGTTTCCCGGTCACATGGTGCACCATACTTGGGTTTTCCATGCATGTTTTAGCTGAAGGAAGAATCCCTCAATCCTGGAGAGTTGGGACCCATGGAATGGGTACCATGCAGTATGACTTCAAAGGGTCTGCACTTGCTCATCGAACCTCACCAATGCTATCAGCCCGAAGTGTCCAACCTTATGTCTCACTCAGCTCTGGGTGTAGATGTGGTAAATCCAGGTTGCATCACAAGCCCTGAATGAATTATTTAAAAATTGCTCTCTATTTCACTGTCATTGTGTTTTGTTTCTGTAATTCATTTTGATAATGGGATTTATCGGATTTTCTCTACTGCATTCTTGCAGCTGTACACACGCTTGATTCTCTTATGGAGACATATAAATCCATGGGTTTGTAGATTCTTACTAGTCAGGTGTATTCCTAGGCGTTGAATATGGGGTGTTTAGTCGATTTCGTTGAGCAAGTAGTAGGTCTTGACTATTACATATTTGGCTTATGGAAATGTATCTGTGCTAATTTCTATCTCTGGTATATGCAGCACACCAGCTTAACTTTCCCTTTAAGAAAGCATAAGTTGGTTTTCTAAATTTGAGACCCTGTTCTGTTTTGTAGTTCAGTTCATGTGTAGCAAAATTTACATTCCGTGTATTAGTGATATCTTATGATGTTTCATTTTCTGTGTGACTTATTTCACTTAGAATTATCGTACCTGAATCCACTCATTATGCCGTGACGGGCCTGATGACATAGATTTCATTGCTGAGTGATATTCCATTGTACATGCGTACCACATTTTCTTCATACATTTTTCACGTTCTGGGATATTTAACTTGTACCGTAGACAAGGTTCTTGTAAAAATAGATGTCCAAAACTTTGGGGTGGCTGTGTCTTTTTGACTTTATTTTCCCTAAGCTATAGGACCATAAGTGGAAGTGCCATAGGCTCCGTTGCTTTGTTTTTTAGGTGTTTCAGGGTACACCGTACACTTTTCCAGAGTGGCTGTTGGCAATTTACATCCCGAAAATGAACATAATAAGGCTCCCTGTTCTCCAAGGCCTGTCCTGATTTTCTGGATTTTTCTCTTTTTTCAGATGGCCCTTGTGACCGGGGGGCAGTGAGACTTCATTGTAGTGCAGATTTCTTTACACGCTTGCTTGGTTGGCCAAAAAGGGCGTATGCGTTTTTTCCTGAATATATTCAGGAAAAAACGCATACGCCCTTTTTGGCCAAGTGCATCATTGTCGTCGTTCTGCCTCTTTTCCTATGCTTTAAATGCAATTCCAGTCTACCCCCTGAAATCGTTTTCCTGAAATTCTGCCCCACTTTCAAGTCCTCTTCGCAGCCTTCCTTCAATATATTTTTAGACCATAGCTGTCATTTATAACTCTGCAGGTTTGTGAATTACAGTGTCCCTGAGCTCCTTTCTTCAACTCGCTTTCTTGTGAGCTGGCCGCAAACCCGCAGGAATGCTTCAGGCCCTAATCTGGTTCCGGCACGGCATGCTGAGCCTTTGGTTAATTCCTCTTCCTGTTGGGAAATGAGCGTTAAATTTGCCCGTGCAGACACCTTCACATGAGTCGTCATGGTGCCCCTTTGCCCCGGTTATCTCTATGGAGGTTGGAGTTGGAGGGCCTCCTCACTCAAGGTCAGTGTGCCCACGGAGCCAACCCTGCAACTTCAGGGCATGTTTGGTGGTTAGGATCACCACGTGGGGTCCTTTTACCTTAGGAGGGAGGTGGCCTTTTGGGCTGCTGATTTCCAGGTTTTCGGATACTGCCAGTATCTTGGCCAGATGTGGCGGTGGGCCAATCCCCTTGGTGACCGTAGTTTATCCTACCTGGATCGCATTCTTGCATTGTTCCATTTCAAGTGGTCCCAGGTTTTGCACTAATACTCCAATGGCGATTCACCGTTCACCAGGAATGTAAAGGTCAAAGGGTTTAGCTAAATTAGGGAGTTCCTGTGCAAGGGTCTGAATTGACTGCTCTTTCCATTCTTGAAAGGCCACTTCTGCATTCTATTCAAAAGGATCATCACCTTTTCCTTTCAGTGTTTCATATAGAGGCCGAGCTAGTAGACTGTAGTTAGGGATCCAGAAGCAGCAAACCCTGGCCTCCCCAGGAACCCCTAAGCTGTCTTCTAGTTTTAGAAATGGGTAAGGCTGTAAATTGTTTCTTCCCTTTCCTGGGATGGGCTTCTCCGACCTTCTGTGAGAATGAAGCCCAGGCAGGTCACCGTAGTCTGTGATATTTGAGCTTTTTCTTGGACAACTTGTATCCTTTATTGGCTTCGTAGTTCAGAGGTCTCCTTAGTAGGGCTGGCGATCAGAATGTCGTCTGCATATTGAAGGAGTGTTTCCTTTTCCAGAGGTAGAACTTTTAGGTCTTTAGCTGAGCTTTCCCCAAAGATGGTGTGGGAATTTTTGAACCCTTGGGACAACACGGCCCGGAAGTATTGTTTTAGTTGTATGTTGAGTCCTGCCACTCACAAGCCAAAATTTCTTGTGACTCTGGGACTAATAGAATACAAAAGAAGGCATCATTGAAGACTAATACAGAATACCATGTCCTGGTGGTTGGTAGAATGAGCAGCAGGGTGTAGGGTTTAGGAACTACTGGAGGTATATCCTCAGTGGCTTAACTGACTGTCCTGACATCCTTTACCAGGACTCCAGCAGCCCATGGGGCTCTCGAGGTCAGGCCAATCCCAGGATATGGAGCTCACCTGGGCAGGTACCCCAACCCAGCCCACGGGGCTCTCATGTTCAGGACCCTCCCAGGATATGGTGTTCCCTGGGCAGGTCCCCCTGCAGCCCATGGGGCTCTCGTGGTCAGGCCCCTCCCAGGATACAGAGCTACCCTTGCAGGTACCATGGCAGGGCTGGGAACACAGGAACCGTGCATATCGCTCTCATTGCAGAGCACTCCCAGCTCACCTGTCACTCAGATCTGACACAGAGCACCTCAGAGCAGGACTTGAACTAACAAACAGCAGCTCCGACAGGTCTGTGACCCTGGGCATCACTCTGTGTGGCCTCCCTCCACCTGGTCTTCCAGAGACTTCCACTGCACCCGGGGCACCAGGCCTCTGTCTCCACCCACCAGCCACCCCTCCTCTCCCTGACTCCTGGGTTCCTCTCATTAGGAGAGGGTTTTCTTGAAGTTGTCTCCCACTCATGGGCCAGATAATATAATTAGAAAACAAGCCAGAGCTGCAGCCCCTTGTCTATCCTGACTCTCAGGAGCCCACACCTGTTCCTTGGACCTGGCCGATTCAGCAAGTTCCAGTTTCTGCAACTGTGAGCCCCTGAGGGGTGATTATTGGCTGGCCTGGGAAGCCTGACCGTGCCGGCCAGCCCTCCTCAGGTGTGCCTGTGTTCAGATCAATATAAACACCGCTCCAGGCAGCAAGAGCCCCTGCAGCTGTGCCTGACGCCATTTTCTCTGCCCTGTCAGCAGTCTTGGGGCTGGACTGGTGGGAGGGAGTGAGAGGCCACGGCTTTGTGGGTGGCCCAGTGTGAGTGGGGCTCTGCTGGACTTTCTGCAGCAGTTGCCAAGATGCCACCTGCTAAAGAAGAGGATGTGTCACCCATACCTGCCGCTGGAATTTCTCCCTGGGCAGAGGTGAGTGAGGAAGAAAGCAGTGGGGGCCGGGACAGCAGGGGTATCTCAGGCAGGGAAATGGAAAGCTTCCAGAAGAGCACCCAGGGCCAGGACCATCCTGGCTGGCCTGCAGGCACCAAGTCGGCTGGCATGCTGTCGCTCATGTGGCTCCATGGCCCTTCCTCTAGGCTTTCAAGTCCTTGTACATATTCAGGTGTTTTACCTGGGAAGGGTGGGAACATTTCAGCAGCAGCTGGCCTGGGGCTCAGCCCACGTTTACTCACAGATGCCTCGGCACGGTCCCCCAGCTTTGCAATGAGGACGCTTGTTGCGTGGGGCCTGCTGGCTGAATGGGAGATGATTCCCCACCACTGACCAACTTCAGAATTGCTTACAACTGGAGCAAGTGCCCTGATACGGTTTTCCTCTGTGTAACTGGTGGGTTCTGTTTTTTTTTCTTTTTTTCGTTTTTGGTTCAAGGTAGATTTTATTCCTCTTTTTTGTATTTACAGATATAAGCATGGAAATAATTTATTCATATAAATACATGTATGTGAAGGGAAGAATATTTTCTGTTTTACTTTTTGTAATTTGAATTTTATTTTATTTTTTTATACAGCAGGTTCTTTTTGGTTATCTCTTTTATACATATAAATGTATATATGCCAATCCCAATCTCTCAACTCCTCCCACCACCACCCCCCAACAGCTTTCCCCCCTTGGTGTCCATACGTTTGTTGTCTACATCTGTTGCTCTATTTCTGCCTTGCAAAACGGTTCATCTGTAAAATTTGTCTAGGTTCCACATATAGGCATTAATAGACAAGATTTGTTTTTCTATTTCTGACTTACTTCACTCTGTATGACAGTCTCTAGATCCATCAACGTCTCTACAAATGACCCAATTTCATTCCTTTTTATGGCTTAGTAATATTCCATTTTATATATGTACCACTTCTTTATGCATTCGTCTGTCTGTGGGCATTTAGGTTGCTTCCATTACCTGGATATTGTAAATAGTGATGCAATGAACATTGCGGTGAATGTCTCTTTTTGATTTATGGTTTTGTCTGGGTATATGCCCAGTAGTGGGATTGCTGTATCATATGGTAATTCTATTCTTAGTTTTATAAGAAACTCCATAATGTTCTCCACAGTGACTGTATCAATTTACATTCCCAACAATAGTGCAAGAGGGTTCCTTATCTCCACACCCTTTCCAGCATTTGTTGTTTGTAGATTTTCTGATGATGCCCATTCTAACATGTGTGAGGTGATACACCATGGATGAGTCTATTTCGTTGAGCAAAGAGTAGGTCTTGTCTAGTACATATTTGGCTTATGGAACGGTATGTGTGCTAATTTCAATCTCTGGTTTTATACAGCACCCCAACTCAACTTTCCCCTTAAGCAAGCATAAGTGTTTATCTAAATGTGAGACTCTGTTCGGTTTTGTATTTCAGTTTATGTGTAGCCAAGTTTACACTCCCTCTATTAGTGATATCTTATGATACTTATCTTTCTCTGTGTGACGTATTTCTCTTAGAATCATCATATTTAAATCCACTCAATTTGCTGCTACAGGCCTGATGACATTGATTTCATTGCTGAGTGATATTCCATTGTACATAAGTAGCACAACTCCTTTATCCATTTTTTTCTTTCTGGGATATTTAATTTGTACTGGACTCGAGTTTCTTGTAAACACAGCAGCCCTAAATTTTGTGCTGGCTGTGTCTTGTTGATTTTAATTTTCCTAAGCTATAGGGCTAAAAGTGGAAGTACCCTAGGCTCTGTAGCTTTGTTTTTCAGATGTTTCAGGATACACCATAAACATCTCCAGAGTGTCTGTTGGCAATTTACATCCCGCCCATCAGCATAACAAGGCTCCCTGTTCTCCATGGCCTGTCCTGTGTTTCTGGTTTTTACACTTTTTTCAGATGGCCCTTTTGACGAATGGGAAATGAGACTTCATTGTAGTGCGGATTTCCATTGCTGGAGTGCTTGGTTGGCCAAAAAGGGCATATGCGTTTTTTCCTGAATATATTCAGGAAAAAATGTTTACGCACTTTTGTCCAAGTGCATCAGTGTCAAAGATCTGCCGCTTTTCACATGCTTTAAATGCAATTCCAATCTACCTCCTGAAATATGATTCCTGCAATTCTGCCTCGTTTTCAAGTCCTCTTTGCAGACTTACTTCAATATATTTTTGCCAATAGCTGTCATTTATATCTCTGCAGGTTTGTGAATTACAGTGCCTGTGATTTCCTTTCTTAACTCGTTTCCTTGAAAGCTGGCCACAGAACCGCAGGTTTGCTTTAGGCCATAATCAGGGTCCGACACGGCACTCTGAGCCTTTGGTTAATTCCTCTTCCTGGTGGGAAATTAGAGTTAAATGTGCCCCTCCGGACACCTGCCTCACTCCCAGCCCCTTGGTTATGTGTGTCCTGTAGTTTGAGGCCACATGTGCTGGGTTCCTCACCTTTGGCTGATGTGGCCCCACTGGTGTGAGGACACTCCTGCCTGGTTCCCATCCCCTTGGTGATGTGGACCCTCCGGTGAGAGTCTGATCCTGGCTGGGTTCCTCACACTTCTGAGAGGTGGGCCCTCTTCTCTGAGGTCACTCCTGCCTGGCTGGCCCACCCCGCCTTGACGACGTCGGCTCTCTCGTGGGAGTTGGTGCCTGCTGCGAGTCTCCTCCCCTTGGTAATGAGGGCCCTCTGGCGTCAGGCCCTAACTCCTGGCCTCCCAAAATTTTCTGATGTGCGCCCTGTGGTGCGAGTACACTCCTGCCAGGTTCCCAACACCATGGGAATGTGGACCTTCTGCTCTGAGGTCCCAACGGTGGGTTGCTCAGTTTCATGATGAGGGCCCTCTGGTGTGAGTTCACTCCGGCCTGGATCCCATAGCCTCGCTGCTCCTGGCCACCTGCGGGGAGGTTACAACTGCGGGATTCCTCACCTTTTTTCTTCTATGGGCCCTCTGTTTTGAGACTCCTCCTGCCTGCCTCACTCCCAGCCCCTTGGTGATGTGTGTCCTCTGGTTTGAGGCCACGTGTGCTGGGTCCCTCACCTTTCGATGATGTGGCCCCACTGGTGTGAGGACACTCTTGCCTGGTTCCTATCCCCTTGGTGATGTGGGCTCTCTGGTGAGAGTCTGATCCTGGCTGGGTTCCTCACCCTTCTGTGAGGTGGGCCCTCTGCTGTGAGGTCACTCCTGCCTGGCTGGCACAGCCCGCCTGGGCAACATCGGCCCTCTTGTGGCATTTGGACCATGCTGGGAGCCTCCTCCCCTCGGTGATGAGGGCCCTCTGACGTCAGGCCCTAACTGCTGGGTACCCACATTTTCTGATACGTGCTAAGTGGTGCGAGGACACTCCTGCGAGGTTCCCATCCCCATGGGGATGTGGGCCTTCTGCTCTGAGGTCCCAATGGCTGGGTTGCTCACAGTTTCATGATGTGGGCCCTCTGCTGTGAGTTCACTGCAGCCTGGATCACATAGACTCGGTGCTCTGGGCCGCCTGCTGGGAGGTTCCCACTGCAGGATTCCTCACCTTTTTTATTCTATTGGCCCTGTGTTGTGAGGCTACTCATGCCTGCCTCAATCCGAGCCCCTCGGAGATGTGGGTCCTCTGGTTTAGGCCTCATGTGCTGGTTTCCTCACCTTTCTATGATGTGGTCACCCTGGTGTGAAGACAGTCCTGCCTGGTTCTGATCCCCTTGGTGATGTGGGCCCTCTGGTGAGAGTCTTATCCTGGCTGGGTTCCTCACCCTTCTGTGAGGTAGGCCCTCTGCTGTGAGGTCACTCCTGCCTGGCTGTCACACGTCACCTTGTCGACATGGGCCCTCAGTTGGGAGTTGGTGCCTGCTTGGAGTCTCCTCCCCTTGGTAATGAGGGCCCTCTGGCGTCAGACCCTAACGTCTGGGCTCCCACAATTCTCTGATGTGTGCCCTGAGGTGCGAGTACACTTATGCCATGTTCCCAACCACATAGGAATGTGGGCCTTCTGCTCTGAGGTCCCAAAGCCTGGGTTGCTCACAGTTTCATGATGAGGGCCCTCTGTTTTGAGTTCAGTCAGGTCTGGATCCCATAGCCTCGCTGCTCCTGGCCGCCTGCTGGGAGGTTCCAACTGCGGGATTCCTCACCTTTTTTCTTCTATGGGCCCTCTGTTTTGAGACTCCTCCTGCCTGCCTCACTCCCAGCCCCTTGGTGATGTGTGTCCTCTGGTTTGAGGCCACGTGTGCTGGGTCACTCACATTTCGTTGATGAGGTCCCACTGGTGTGAGGACACTCCAGCCTGGTTCCCATTCTCTTGGTGATGTGGGCCCTCTGGTGAGAGTCTGATCCTCCTTGGGTTCCTCACACTTTTGTGAGGTGGGCCCTCTGCTCTGAGGTCACTCTTGCCTGGCTGGCACACCCCGCATTGGCGACGGCGGCCCACTGGTAGCAGTTGGAGCCTGCTGGGAGCCTCCTCTCCTCGGTGATGAGAGCCCTCTGGTGTCAGGCCCTAACTGCTGGGCTCCCCACATTTTCTGATGTGTGCCCACTGGTGCGATGACACTCCTGCGAGGTTCCCATCCCCATGGGGATGTGGGCCTTGTGCTCTGAGGTCACAACGGCTGGTTTGCTCACAGTTTCATGATGAGGGCCCTCTGTTGTGAGTTCATCACTGCCTGGATCCCATAGCCTCGGTGCTCTGGGCCGCCTGCTGGGATGTTCCAACTGCTGGATTCCTCACCTTTTTTATACAATGGGCCATGTGTTGTGAGGTTAATCCTGCCTGCCTCGCTCCAAGACCCATGGTGATGTGGGTCCTCTGGTTTGAGGCCACATTTTCTTGTTACCTCAACTTTTGATGATACGGCCCCACGGGTGTGATGACACTCCTGCCTGGTTCACAGCCCCTTGCTGATGTGGGCACTCTGGTGAGAGTCTGATCCTGGCTGGGTTCCTTACCCTTCTGTGAGGTGGGCCCTCTGATGTGAGGTCACTCCTGCCTGGCTGGCTCACGTCGCCTTGATGATGTGGGCCCTCTGTTGGCCACTAAAGCATTCTGGGAGCCTCCTACCCTCTTTAATGAGGGCCCTGGAAAAAACGCAGATGCACATTTTGACCAAGTGCATCATTGTCCAGGATCTGCCTCTTCTCCTATGCTTTCAGAGCACTTCCCGTCTACGTCCTGAAATCATATTCCAGGAATACTGCCCCGCTTTCAAGTCCTCCTCGCAGCCTTACTTCAATATATTTTTGTATGATACCTGTCATTAATAACTCTGCAGGTTTGTTAAATACAGTGTCCCTGAGCTCCTTTCTTCAACACGCTTTCTTGTGAGCTGGCCGCAAAACCGCAGGATTGCTTCAGGCCGTAATCTGGTTTCGGCACGGCACGCTGAGCCTTTGGTAAATTCCTCTTTCTGGTGAGAAATGAGCATTCAATTTGCCCGTGGAGACACCTACAGCTAGTCTCTCATTGGTTCTCCCTATTCCTGTTCAACTTGTGCAGAAATTGCAAACTGTGCCAAACAGGAGGTTAAAGGCACTGACTCTCCAAGTGGGTAGAGGGTTAGTAAAGCATCTGGAATGGTGAACCCGAGTACCAGGGAACGAAACCTGAGAGCCATTTAAAATGGTTTCCCAGTCTCACAGTGGACAATACTCTGGGTTTCCCATGCATGTTTTAGCTGAAGGAAGAATTCCTTAAACCTGGAGATTATTGACCCATGGAATGGGTACCATGCAGTATGACTAAAAAGGGTCTGAATTTGCTCACCGAACCTCACCAATGCTATCAGTTCGAAGTGTCCAGCCTTATGCCTCACCCAGCTCTGGGTGTAGATGTGGTAAATCCAGGTTTCATCACAAGCCCTGAATCAATTATTTAAGAATTGCTGTCTCTTTCACTGTCATTGTGTTTTGTTTTTGTAATTTAGTTTGATAATGGGATTTATCGGATTTTCACTGCTGCGTTCATGCCGCTGCACAAACGCTTGATTCTCCTACAGAGAAATATAAATCCACGGGTTTTAAGATTCTTACTAGTCAGGTATATTCCTAGGCGTCGAATATGTGGTGTTGAGTCCATGTCGTTGAACAAGGAGTAGGTCTTGACTATTACATATTTGGCTTATGGAACAGTATCTGTGCTATTTTCAATCTCTGGTTTTATGCAGCACCCCAACTCACCTTTGCCCTTAAGCAAGCATAAGTTGGTTTTCTAAATTTGAGTCCCTGTTCTGTTTTGTAATTCAGTTCATGTGTAGCCAAGTTTACATTCCGTGTATTAGTGATATCTTATGATGTTTCATTTTCTGTGTGACTTATTTCACTTAGAATCACTGTAGCTGAATCCACTCATTATGCCGTGATGGGCCTGATGACATAGATTTCATTGCTGAGTGATATTCCATTGTATGTACGAACCACAACTTCTTTATCCATTTTTCACATTCTGGGATATTTAACTTGTACCGTAGATGAGGTTCTTGTAAACAGAGCCGTCCGAAAATTTGGGGTGGCTGTGTGTTTTTGATTTTAATTTCCATAAGCTATAGGACCATAACTGGAAGTGCCGTAGGCTCCGTTGCTTTGTTTTTTAGGTGTTTCAGGAAACACCATACACTTCTCCGGGGTGGCTGTTGGCAATTTACATCCCGCCCATCAGCATAACAAGGCTCCCTGTTCTCCATGGCCTGTGCTGTCTTTCTGGATTTTACACTTTTTTTAGATGGCCCTTTTGACCGGGGGGCTGTGAGACTTCATTGTAGTGCATAATTCTTTAACATGCTTGCATGGTTGGCCAAAAAGGGCGTATGCGTTTTTTCCTGAATATATTCAGGAAAAAACGCATACGCCCTTTTTGGCCAAGTGCATCATTGTCGACGTTCTGCCTCTTTTCCTATGCTTTAAATGCAATTCCAGTCTACCCCCTGAAATCGTTTTCTTGCAATTCTGCCCACTTACAAGTCCTCTTCGCAGCCTTCCTTCAATATATTTTTGGACGATAGCTGTCATTTATAACTCTGCAGGTTTGTGAATTACAGTGCCCCTGAGCTCCTTTCTTCAACTCGCTTTCTTGTGAGCTGGCCGCAAACACACATGATTGCTTCAGGCCCTAATCTGGTTCCGGCACGGCATGCTGAGCCTTTGGTGAATTCCTCTTCCTGGTGGGAAATGAGCGTTAAATTTGCCTGTGCAGACACCTCCAGCTAGTGTCTCATTGATTCCCCCTATTCCTGTTCATCTTGCGCAGATATTGCAAACTGTGCCAAACAGGAGGTTAAAGGCACTGAGTCTCCAAGTGGGGAGAGTGTTAGTAAAGGGTCTGGAATGGTGAACCCGAGTAAAAGGGGAAGAAAACTGAGATGCATTTGAAAACGTTTCCCGGTCACATGGTGCACCATACTTGGGTTTTCCATGCATGTTTTAGCTGAAGGAAGAATCCCTCAATCCTGGAGAGTTGGGACCCATGGAATGGGTACCATGCAGTATGACTTCAAAGGGTCTGCACTTGCTCATCGAACCTCACCAATGCTATCAGCCCGAAGTGTCCAACCTTATGTCTCACTCAGCTCTGGGTGTAGATGTGGTAAATCCAGGTTGCATCACAAGCCCTGAATGAATTATTTAAAAATTGCTCTCTATTTCACTGTCATTGTGTTTTGTTTCTGTAATTCATTTTGATAATGGGATTTATCGGATTTTCTCTGCTGCATTCTTGCAGCTGTACACACGCTTGATTCTCTTATGGAGACATATAAATCCATGGGTTTGAAGATTCTGATCAGTCAGGTGTATTCCTAGGCTTTGAATATGGGGTGTTTAGTCCATTTCGTTGAGCAAGGGGTAGGTCTTGAGTATTATATATTTGGCTTATGGAAAGGTATCTGTGCTAATTTCTATCTCTGGTTTTATGCAGCACCCCAACTCACATTTCCCCTTAAGCAAGCATAAGTTGGTTTTCTAAATTTGAGACCCTGTTCTGTTTTGTAATTCAGTTCATGTGTAGCCAAGTTTACATTCCTTGTATTAGTGATATCTTATGATGTTTCATTTTCTGTGTGACTTATTCCACTTAGAATCATCGTACCTGAATCCACTCATTATGCCGCAATGGGCCTGATGACGTAGATTTCATTGGTGAGTGATATTCCATTGTACGTACGTACCACAATTTCTTTATCCATTTTTCGCTTTCTTGGATATTTAACTTGTACCGTAGACGAGGTTCTTGTAAACAGAGCCGTCCGAAACTTTGGGGTGGCTGTGTGTTTTTGATTTTAATTTCACTAAGCTATAGGACCATAAGTGGAAGTGCTGTAGGCTCCGTTGCTTGGTTTTTTAGGTGTTTGAGGAAACACCATACACTTCTCCAGAGTGGCTGTTGGCAAATTACATCCCGCCCATCAGCATAACAAGGCTCCCTCTTCTCCATGGTCTGTGCTGCCTTTCTGGATTTTACACTTTTTTCAGATGGCCCTTTTGACCGGGGCGCAGTGAGACTTCATTGTAGTGCAGATTTCCTTTACACGCTTGCTTGGTTGGCCAAAAAGGGCGTATGCGTTTTTTCCTGAATATATTCAGGAAAAAACGCATACGCCCTTTTTGGCCAAGTGCATCATTGTCGTCGTTCTGCCTCTTTTGCTATGCTTTAAATGCAATTCCAGTCTACCCCTGAAATCGTTTTCCTGAAATTCTGCCCCACTTTCAAGTCCTCTTCGCAGCCTTCCTTCAATATATTTTTAGACCATAGCTGTCATTCATAACTCTGCAGGTTTGTGAATTACAGTGCCCCTGAGCTCCTTTCTTCATCTCGCTTTCTTGTGAGCTGGCCGCAAACCCGCAGGAATGCTTCAGGCCCTAATCTGGTCCTGGCACGGCATGCTGAGCCTTTGGATAATTCCTCTTCCTGGTGGGAAATGAGCGTTAAATTTGCCCGTGCAGACACCTTCACACGAGTCGTCATGGTGCCCCTTTGCCCCGGTTATCTCTATGGAGGTTGGAGTTGGAGGGCCTCCTCACTCAAGGTCAGTGTGCCCACGGAGCCAACACTGCAACTTCAGGGCATGTTTGGTGGTTAGGATCACCACGTGGGGTCCTTTTACCTTAGGAGGGAGGTGGCCTTTTGGGCTACTGATTTCCATGTTTTCGGATACTGCCAGTATCTTGGCCAGATGTGGCAGTGGGCTAATCCCCTTGGTGACCATAGTTTATCCTACCTGGATCGCATTCTTGCATTGTTCCATTTCAAGTGGTCCCAGGTTTTGCACTAATACTCCAATGGCGATTCACCGTTCACCAGGAATGTAAAGGTCAAAGGGTTTAGCTAAATTAGGGAGTTCCTGTGCAAGGGTCTGAATTGACTGCTCTTTCCATTCTTGAAAGGCCACTTCTGCATTCTATTCAAAAGGATCATCACCTTTTCCTTTCAGTGTTTCATATAGAGGCCGAGCTAGTAGACTGTAGTTAGGGATCCAGAAGCAGCAAACCCTGGCCTCCCCAGGAACCCCTAAGCTGTCTTCTAGATTTAGAAATGGGTAAGGCTGTAAATTGTTTCTTCCCTTTCCTGGGATGGGCTTCTCCGACCTTCTGTGAGAATGAAGCCCAGGCAGGTCACCGTAGTCTGTGATATTTGAGCTTTTCCTTGGACAACTTGTATCCTTTATTGGCTTCGTAGTTCAGAGGTCTCCTTAGTAGGGCTGGCGATCAGAATGTCGTCTGCATATTGAAGGAGTGTTTCCTTTTCCAGAGGTAGAACTTTTAGGTCTTTAGCTGAGCTTTCCCCAAAGATGGTGTGGGAATTTTTGAACCCTTGGGACAACACGGCCCGGAAGTATTGTTTTAGTTGTATGTTGAGTCCTGCCACTCACAAGCCAAAATTTCTTGTGACTCTGGGACTAATAGAATACAAAAGAAGGCATCATTGAAGACTAATACAGAATACCATGTCCTGGTGGTTGGTAGAATGAGCAGCAGGGTGTAGGGTTTAGGAACTACTGGAGGTATATCCTCAGTGGCTTAACTGACTGTCCTGACATCCTTTACCAGGACTCCAGCAGCCCATGGGGCTCTCGAGGTCAGGCCAATCCCAGGATATGGAGCTCACCTGGGCAGGTACCCCAACCCAGCCCACGGGGCTCTCATGTTCAGGACCCTCCCAGGATATGGTGTTCCCTGGGCAGGTCCCCCTGCAGCCCATGGGGCTCTCGTGGTCAGGCCCCTCCCAGGATACAGAGCTACCCTTGCAGGTACCATGGCAGGGCTGGGAACACAGGAACCGTGCATATCGCCCTCATTGCAGAGCACTCCCAGCTCACCTGTCACTCAGATCTGACACAGAGCACCTCAGAGCAGGACTTGAACTAACAAACAGCAGCTCCGACAGGTCTGTGACCCTGGGCATCACTCTGTGTGGCCTCCCTCCAGCTGGTCTTCCAGAGACTTCCACTGCACCCGGGGCACCAGGCCTCTGTCTCCACCCACCAGCCACCCCTCCTCTCCCTGACTCCTGGGTTCCTCTCATTAGGAGAGGGTTTTCTTGAAGTTGTCTCCCACTCATGGGCCAGATAATATAATTAGAAAACAAGCCAGAGCTGCAGCCCCTTGTCTATCCTGACTCTCAGGAGCCCACACCTGTTCCTTGGACCTGGCCGATTCAGCAAGTTCCAGTTTCTGCAACTGTGAGCCCCTGAGGGGTGATTATTGGCTGGCCTGGGAAGCCTGACCGTGCCGGCCAGCCCTCCCCAGGTGTGCCTGGGTTCAGATCAATATAAACACCGCTCCAGGCAGCAAGAGCCCCTGCAGCTGTGCCTGACGCCATTTTCTCTGCCCTGTCAGCAGTCTTGGGGCTGGACTGGTGGGAGGGAGTGAGAGGCCACGGCTTTGTGGGTGGCCCAGTGTGAGTGGGGCTCTGCTGGACTTTCTGCAGCAGTTGCCAAGATGCCACCTGCTAAAGAAGAGGATGTGTCACCCATACCTGCCGCTGGAATTTCTCCCTGGGCAGAGGTGAGTGAGGAAGAAAGCAGTGGGGGCCGGGACAGCAGGGGTATCGCAGGTAGGGAAATGGAAAGCTTCCAGAAGAGCACCCAGGGCCAGGACCACCCTGGCTGGCCTGTAGGTACCAAGTCGGCTGGCATGCTGTCGCTCATGTGGCTCCATGGCCCTTCCTCTAGGCTTTCAAGTCCTTGTACATATTCAGGTGTTTTACCTGGGAAGGGTGGGAACATTTCAGCAGCAGCTGGCCTGGGGCTCAGCCCACGTTTACTCACAGATGCCTCGGCACGGTCCCCCAGCTTTGCAATGAGGACGCTTGTTGCGTGGGGCCTGCTGGCTGAATGGGAGATGATTCCCCACCACTGACCAACTTCAGAATTGCTTACAACTGGAGCAAGTGCCCTGATACGGTTTTCCTCTGTGTAACTGGTGGGTTCTGTTTTTTTTTCTTTTTTTCGTTTTTGGTTCAAGGTAGATTTTATTCCTCTTTTTTGTATTTACAGATATAAGCATGGAAATAATTTATTCATATAAATACATGTATGTGAAGGGAAGAATATTTTCTCTGTTTTACTTTTTGTAATTTGAATTTTATTTTATTTTTTTATACAGCAGGTTCTTTTTGGTTATCTCTTTTATACATATAAATGTATATATGCCAATCCCAATCTCTCAACTCCTCCCACCACCACCCCCCAACAGCTTTCCCCCCTTGGTGTCCATACGTTTGTTGTCTACATCTGTTGCTCTATTTCTGCCTTGCAAAACGGTTCATCTGTAAAATTTGTCTAGGTTCCACATATAGGCATTAATAGACAAGATTTGTTTTTCTATTTCTGACTTACTTCACTCTGTATGACAGTCTCTAGATCCATCAACGTCTCTACAAATGACCCAATTTCATTCCTTTTTATGGCTTAGTAATATTCCATTTTATATATGTACCACTTCTTTATGCATTCGTCTGTCTGTGGGCATTTAGGTTGCTTCCATTACCTGGATATTGTAAATAGTGATGCAATGAACATTGCGGTGAATGTCTCTTTTTGATTTATGGTTTTGTCTGGGTATATGCCCAGTAGTGGGATTGCTGTATCATATGGTAATTCTATTCTTAGTTTTATAAGAAACTCCATAATGTTCTCCACAGTGACTGTATCAATTTACATTCCCAACAATAGTGCAAGAGGGTTCCTTATCTCCACACCCTTTCCAGCATTTGTTGTTTGTAGATTTTCTGATGATGCCCATTCTAACATGTGTGAGGTGATACACCATGGATGAGTCTATTTCGTTGAGCAAAGAGTAGGTCTTGTCTAGTACATATTTGGCTTATGGAACGGTATGTGTGCTAATTTCAATCTCTGGTTTTATACAGCACCCCAACTCAACATTCCCCTTAAGCAAGCATAAGTGTTTATCTAAATGTGAGACTCTGTTCGGTTTTGTATTTCAGTTTATGTGTAGCCAAGTTTACACTCCCTCTATTAGTGATATCTTATGATACTTATCTTTCTCTGTGTGACGTATTTCTCTTAGAATCATCATATTTAAATCCACTCAATTTGCTGCTACAGGCCTGATGACATTGATTTCATTGCTGAGTGATATTCCATTGTACGTAAGTAGCACAACTCCTTTATCCATTTTTTTCTTTCTGGGATATTTAATTTGTACTGGACTCGAGTTTCTTGTAAACACAGCAGCCCTAAATTTTGTGCTGGCTGTGTCTTGTTGATTTTAATTTTCCTAAGCTATAGGGCTAAAAGTGGAAGTACCCTAGGCTCTGTAGCTTTGTTTTTCAGATGTTTCAGGATACACCATAAACATCTCCAGAGTGTCTGTTGGCAATTTACATCCCGCCCATCAGCATAACAAGGCTCCCTGTTCTCCATGGCCTGTCCTGTGTTTCTGGTTTTTACACTTTTTTCAGATGGCCCTTTTGACGAATGGGAAATGAGACTTCATTGTAGTGCGGATTTCCATTGCTGGAGTGCTTGGTTGGCCAAAAAGGGCATATGCGTTTTTTCCTGAATATATTCAGGAAAAAATGTTTACGCACTTTTGTCCAAGTGCATCAGTGTCAAAGATCTGCCGCTTTTCACATGCTTTAAATGCAATTCCAATCTACCTCCTGAAATATGATTCCTGCAATTCTGCCTCGTTTTCAAGTCCTCTTTGCAGACTTACTTCAATATATTTTTGCCAATAGCTGTCATTTATATCTCTGCAGGTTTGTGAATTACAGTGCCCGTGATTTCCTTTCTTAACTCGTTTCCTTGAAAGCTGGCCACAGAACCGCAGGTTTGCTGTAGGCCATAATCAGGGTCCGACACGGCACTCTGAGCCTTTGGTTAATTCCTCTTCCTGGTGGGAAATTAGAGTTAAATGTGCCCCTCCGGACACCTGCCTCACTCCCAGCCCCTTGGTTATGTGTGTCCTGTAGTTTGAGGCCACATGTGCTGGGTTCCTCACCTTTGGCTGATGTGGCCCCACTGGTGTGAGGACACTCCTGCCTGGTTCCCATCCCCTTGGTGATGTGGACCCTCCGGTGAGAGTCTGATCCTGGCTGGGTTCCTCACACTTCTGAGAGGTGGGCCCTCTTCTCTGAGGTCACTCCTGCCTGGCTGGCCCACCCCGCCTTGACGACGTCGGCTCTCTCGTGGGAGTTGGTGCCTGCTGCGAGTCTCCTCCCCTTGGTAATGAGGGCCCTCTGGCGTCAGGCCCTAACTCCTGGCCTCCCAAAATTTTCTGATGTGCGCCCTGTGGTGCGAGTACACTCCTGCCAGGTTCCCAACACCATGGGAATGTGGGCCTTCTGCTCTGAGGTCCCAACGGTGGGTTGCTCAGTTTCATGATGAGGGCCCTCTGGTGTGAGTTCACTCCGGCCTGGATCCCATAGCCTCGCTGCTCCTGGCCACCTGCGGGGAGGTTACAACTGCGGGATTCCTCACCTTTTTTCTTCTATGGGCCCTCTGTTTTGAGACTCCTCCTGCCTGCCTCACTCCCAGCCCCTTGGTGATGTGTGTCCTCTGGTTTGAGGCCACGTGTGCTGGGTCCCTCACCTTTCGATGATGTGGCCCCACTGGTGTGAGGACACTCTTGCCTGGTTCCTATCCCCTTGGTGATGTGGGCTCTCTGGTGAGAGTCTGATCCTGGCTGGGTTCCTCACCCTTCTGTGAGGTGGGCCCTCTGCTGTGAGGTCACTCCTGCCTGGCTGGCACAGCCCGCCTGGGCAACATCGGCCCTCTTGTGGCAGTTGGAGCATGCTGGGAGCCTCCTCCCCTCGGTGATGAGGGCCCTCTGGCGTCAGGCCCTAACTGCTGGGTACCCACATTTTCTGATACGTGCTAAGTGGTGCGAGGACACTCCTGCGAGGTTCCCATCCCCATGGGGATGTGGGCCTTCTGCTCTGAGGTCCCAATGGCTGGGTTGCTCACAGTTTCATGATGTGGGCCCTCTGCTGTGAGTTCACTGCAGCCTGGATCACATAGACTCGGTGCTCTGGGCCGCCTGCTGGGAGGTTCCCACTGCAGGATTCCTCACCTTTTTTATTCTATTGGCCCTGTGTTGTGAGGCTACTCATGCCTGCCTCAATCCGAGCCCCTCGGAGATGTGGGTCCTCTGGTTTAGGCCTCATGTGCTGGTTTCCTCACCTTTCTATGATGTGGTCACCCTGGTGTGAAGACAGTCCTGCCTGGTTCTGATCCCCTTGGTGATGTGGGCCCTCTGGTGAGAGTCTTATCCTGGCTGGGTTCCTCACCCTTCTGTGAGGTAGGCCCTCTGCTGTGAGGTCACTCCTGCCTGGCTGTCACACGTCACCTTGTCGACATGGGCCCTCAGTTGGGAGTTGGTGCCTGCTTGGAGTCTCCTCCCCTTGGTAATGAGGGCCCTCTGGCGTCAGACCCTAACTTCTGGGCTCCCACAATTCTCTGATGTGTGCCCTGAGGTGCGAGTACACTTATGCCATGTTCCCAACCACATAGGAATGTGGGCCTTCTGCTCTGAGGTCCCAAAGCCTGGGTTGCTCACAGTTTCATGATGAGGGCCCTCTGTTTTGAGTTCAGTCAGGTCTGGATCCCATAGCCTCGCTGCTCCTGGCCGCCTGCTGGGAGGTTCCAACTGCGGGATTCCTCACCTTTTTTCTTCTATGGGCCCTCTGTTTTGAGACTCCTCCTGCCTGCCTCACTCCCAGCCCCTTGGTGATGTGTGTCCTCTGGTTTGAGGCCACGTGTGCTGGGTCACTCACATTTCGTTGATGAGGTCCCACTGGTGTGAGGACACTCCAGCCTGGTTCCCATTCTCTTGGTGATGTGGGCCCTCTGGTGAGAGTCTGATCCTCCTTGGGTTCCTCACACTTTTGTGAGGTGGGCCCTCTGCTCTGAGGTCACTCTTGCCTGGCTGGCACACCCCGCATTGGCGACGGCGGCCCACTGGTAGCAGTTGGAGCCTGCTGGGAGCCTCCTCTCCTCGGTGATGAGAGCCCTCTGGTGTCAGGCCCTAACTGCTGGGCTCCCCACATTTTCTGATGTGTGCCCACTGGTGCGATGACACTCCTGCGAGGTTCCCATCCCCATGGGGATGTGGGCCTTGTGCTCTGAGGTCACAACGGCTGGTTTGCTCACAGTTTCATGATGAGGGCCCTCTGTTGTGAGTTCATCACTGCCTGGATCCCATAGCCTCGGTGCTCTGGGCCGCCTGCTGGGATGTTCCAACTGCTGGATTCCTCACCTTTTTTATACAATGGGCCATGTGTTGTGAGGTTAATCCTGCCTGCCTCGCTCCAAGACCCATGGTGATGTGGGTCCTCTGGTTTGAGGCCACATTTTCTTGTTACCTCAACTTTTGATGATACGGCCCCACGGGTGTGATGACACTCCTGCCTGGTTCACAGCCCCTTGCTGATGTGGGCACTCTGGTGAGAGTCTGATCCTGGCTGGGTTCCTTACCCTTCTGTGAGGTGGGCCCTCTGATGTGAGGTCACTCCTGCCTGGCTGGCTCACGTCGCCTTGATGATGTGGGCCCTCTGTTGGCCACTAAAGCATTCTGGGAG
Source organism: Delphinapterus leucas (assembly GCF_059928025.1). Lineage (NCBI taxonomy): Eukaryota > Metazoa > Chordata > Mammalia > Artiodactyla > Monodontidae > Delphinapterus > Delphinapterus leucas. The sequence goes on along the minus strand of NW_028322240.1, from coordinate 2,458,830 downwards.
CCTCCTACCCTCTTTAATGAGGGCCCTGGAAAAAACGCAGATGCACATTTTGACCAAGTGCATCATTGTCCAGGATCTGCCTCTTCTCCTATGCTTTCAGAGCACTTCCCGTCTACGTCCTGAAATCATATTCCAGGAATACTGCCCCGCTTTCAAGTCCTCCTCGCAGCCTTACTTCAATATATTTTTGTATGATACCTGTCATTAATAACTCTGCAGGTTTGTTAAATACAGTGTCCCTGAGCTCCTTTCTTCAACACGCTTTCTTGTGAGCTGGCCGCAAAACCGCAGGATTGCTTCAGGCCGTAATCTGGTTTCGGCACGGCACGCTGAGCCTTTGGTAAATTCCTCTTTCTGGTGAGAAATGAGCATTCAATTTGCCCGTGGAGACACCTACAGCTAGTCTCTCATTGGTTCTCCCTATTCCTGTTCATCTTGTGCAGAAATTGCAAACTGTGCCAAACAGGAGGTTAAAGGCACTGACTCTCCAAGTGGGTAGAGGGTTAGTAAAGCATCTGGAATGGTGAACCCGAGTACCAGGGAACAAAACCTGAGAGCCATTTAAAATGGTTTCCCAGTCTCACAGTGGACAATACTCTGGGTTTCCCATGCATGTTTTAGCTGAAGGAAGAATTCCTTAAACCTGGAGATTATTGACCCATGGAATGGGTACCATGCAGTATGACTAAAAAGGGTCTGAATTTGCTCACCGAACCTCACCAATGCTATCAGTTCGAAGTGTCCAGCCTTATGCCTCACCCAGCTCTGGGTGTAGATGTGGTAAATCCAGGTTTCATCACAAGCCCTGAATCAATTATTTAAGAATTGCTGTCTCTTTCACTGTCATTGTGTTTTGTTTTTGTAATTTAGTTTGATAATGGGATTTATCGGATTTTCACTGCTGCGTTCATGCCGCTGCACAAACGCTTGATTCTCCTACAGAGAAATATAAATCCACGGGTTTTAAGATTCTTACTAGTCAGGTATATTCCTAGGCGTCGAATATGTGGTGTTGAGTCCATGTCGTTGAACAAGGAGTAGGTCTTGACTATTACATATTTGGCTTATGGAACGGTATCTGTGCTATTTTCAATCTCTGGTTTTATGCAGCACCCCAACTCACCTTTGCCCTTAAGCAAGCATAAGTTGGTTTTCTAAATTTGAGTCCCTGTTCTGTTTTGTAATTCAGTTCATGTGTAGCCAAGTTTACATTCCGTGTATTAGTGATATCTTATGATGTTTCATTTTCTGTGTGACTTATTTCACTTAGAATCACTGTAGCTGAATCCACTCATTATGCCGTGATGGGCCTGATGACATAGATTTCATTGCTGAGTGATATTCCATTGTATGTACGAACCACAACTTCTTTATCCATTTTTCACATTCTGGGATATTTAACTTGTACCGTAGATGAGGTTCTTGTAAACAGAGCCGTCCGAAAATTTGGGGTGGCTGTGTGTTTTTGATTTTAATTTCCCTAAGCTATAGGACCATAACTGGAAGTGCCGTAGGCTCCGTTGCTTTGTTTTTTAGGTGTTTCAGGAAACACCATACACTTCTCCGGGGTGGCTGTTGGCAATTTACATCCCGCCCATCAGCATAACAAGGCTGCCTGTTCTCCATGGCCTGTGCTGTCTTTCTGGATTTTACACATTTTTTAGATGGCCCTTTTGACCGGGGGGCTGTGAGACTTCATTGTAGTGCATAATTCTTTAACATGCTTGCATGGTTGGCCAAAAAGGGCGTATGCGTTTTTTCCTGAATATATTCAGGAAAAAACGCATACGCCCTTTTTGGCCAAGTGCATCATTGTCGACGTTCTGCCTCTTTTCCTATGCTTTAAATGCAATTCCAGTCTACCCCCTGAAATCGTTTTCTTGCAATTCTGCCCACTTACAAGTCCTCTTCGCAGCCTTCCTTCAATATATTTTTGGACGATAGCTGTCATTTATAACTCTGCAGGTTTGTGAATTACAGTGCCCCTGAGCTCCTTTCTTCAACTCGCTTTCTTGTGAGCTGGCCGCAAACACACATGATTGCTTCAGGCCCTAATCTGGTTCCGGCACGGCATGCTGAGCCTTTGGTGAATTCCTCTTCCTGGTGGGAAATGAGCGTTAAATTTGCCTGTGCAGACACCTCCAGCTAGTGTCTCATTGATTCCCCCTATTCCTGTTCATCTTGCGCAGATATTGCAAACTGTGCCAAACAGGAGGTTAAAGGCACTGAGTCTCCAAGTGGGGAGAGTGTTAGTAAAGGGTCTGGAATGGTGAACCCGAGTAAAAGGGGAAGAAAACTGAGATGCATTTGAAAACGTTTCCCGGTCACATGGTGCACCATACTTGGGTTTTCCATGCATGTTTTAGCTGAAGGAAGAATCCCTCAATCCTGGAGAGTTGGGACCCATGGAATGGGTACCATGCAGTATGACTTCAAAGGGTCTGCACTTGCTCATCGAACCTCACCAATGCTATCAGCCCGAAGTGTCCAACCTTATGTCTCACTCAGCTCTGGGTGTAGATGTGGTAAATCCAGGTTGCATCACAAGCCCTGAATGAATTATTTAAAAATTGCTCTCTATTTCACTGTCATTGTGTTTTGTTTCTGTAATTCATTTTGATAATGGGATTTATCGGATTTTCTCTGCTGCATTCTTGCAGCTGTACACACGCTTGATTCTCTTATGGAGACATATAAATCCATGGGTTTGAAGATTCTGATCAGTCAGGTGTATTCCTAGGCTTTGAATATGGGGTGTTTAGTCCATTTCGTTGAGCAAGGGGTAGGTCTTGAGTATTATATATTTGGCTTATGGAAAGGTATCTGTGCTAATTTCTATCTCTGGTTTTATGCAGCACCCCAACTCACATTTCCCCTTAAGCAAGCATAAGTTGGTTTTCTAAATTTGAGACCCTGTTCTGTTTTGTAATTCAGTTCATGTGTAGCCAAGTTTACATTCCTTGTATTAGTGATATCTTATGATGTTTCATTTTCTGTGTGACTTATTCCACTTAGAATCATCGTACCTGAATCCACTCATTATGCCGCAATGGGCCTGATGACGTAGATTTCATTGGTGAGTGATATTCCATTGTACGTACGTACCACAATTTCTTTATCCATTTTTCGCTTTCTTGGATATTTAACTTGTACCGTAGACGAGGTTCTTGTAAACAGAGCCGTCCGAAACTTTGGGGTGGCTGTGTGTTTTTGATTTTAATTTCACTAAGCTATAGGACCATAAGTGGAAGTGCTGTAGGCTCCGTTGCTTGGTTTTTTAGGTGTTTGAGGAAACACCATACACTTCTCCAGAGTGGCTGTTGGCAAATTACATCCCGCCCATCAGCATAACAAGGCTCCCTCTTCTCCATGGTCTGTGCTGCCTTTCTGGATTTTACACTTTTTTCAGATGGCCCTTTTGACCGGGGCGCAGTGAGACTTCATTGTAGTGCAGATTTCCTTTACACGCTTGCTTGGTTGGCCAAAAAGGGCGTATGCGTTTTTTCCTGAATATATTCAGGAAAAAACGCATACGCCCTTTTTGGCCAAGTGCATCATTGTCGTCGTTCTGCCTCTTTTGCTATGCTTTAAATGCAATTCCAGTCTACCCCTGAAATCGTTTTCCTGAAATTCTGCCCCACTTTCAAGTCCTCTTCGCAGCCTTCCTTCAATATATTTTTAGACCATAGCTGTCATTCATAACTCTGCAGGTTTGTGAATTACAGTGCCCCTGAGCTCCTTTCTTCATCTCGCTTTCTTGTGAGCTGGCCGCAAACCCGCAGGAATGCTTCAGGCCCTAATCTGGTCCTGGCACGGCATGCTGAGCCTTTGGATAATTCCTCTTCCTGGTGGGAAATGAGCGTTAAATTTGCCCGTGCAGACACCTTCACACGAGTCGTCATGGTGCCCCTTTGCCCCGGTTATCTCTATGGAGGTTGGAGTTGGAGGGCCTCCTCACTCAAGGTCAGTGTGCCCACGGAGCCAACACTGCAACTTCAGGGCATGTTTGGTGGTTAGGATCACCACGTGGGGTCCTTTTACCTTAGGAGGGAGGTGGCCTTTTGGGCTGCTGATTTCCATGTTTTCGGATACTGCCAGTATCTTGGCCAGATGTGGCAGTGGGCTAATCCCCTTGGTGACCATAGTTTATCCTACCTGGATCGCATTCTTGCATTGTTCCATTTCAAGTGGTCCCAGGTTTTGCACTAATACTCCAATGGCGATTCACCGTTCACCAGGAATGTAAAGGTCAAAGGGTTTAGCTAAATTAGGGAGTTCCTGTGCAAGGGTCTGAATTGACTGCTCTTTCCATTCTTGAAAGGCCACTTCTGCATTCTATTCAAAAGGATCATCACCTTTTCCTTTCAGTGTTTCATATAGAGGCCGAGCTAGTAGACTGTAGTTAGGGATCCAGAAGCAGCAAACCCTGGCCTCCCCAGGAACCCCTAAGCTGTCTTCTAGATTTAGAAATGGGTAAGGCTGTAAATTGTTTCTTCCCTTTCCTGGGATGGGCTTCTCCGACCTTCTGTGAGAATGAAGCCCAGGCAGGTCACCGTAGTCTGTGATATTTGAGCTTTTTCTTGGACAACTTGTATCCTTTATTGGCTTCGTAGTTCAGAGGTCTCCTTAGTAGGGCTGGCGATCAGAATGTCGTCTGCATATTGAAGGAGTGTTTCCTTTTCCAGAGGTAGAACTTTTAGGTCTTTAGCTGAGCTTTCCCCAAAGATGGTGTGGGAATTTTTGAACCCTTGGGACAACACGGCCCGGAAGTATTGTTTTAGTTGTATGTTGAGTCCTGCCACTCACAAGCCAAAATTTCTTGTGACTCTGGGACTAATAGAATACAAAAGAAGGCATCATTGAAGACTAATACAGAATACCATGTCCTGGTGGTTGGTAGAATGAGCAGCAGGGTGTAGGGTTTAGGAACTACTGGAGGTATATCCTCAGTGGCTTAACTGACTGTCCTGACATCCTTTACCAGGACTCCAGCAGCCCATGGGGCTCTCGAGGTCAGGCCAATCCCAGGATATGGAGCTCACCTGGGCAGGTACCCCAACCCAGCCCACGGGGCTCTCATGTTCAGGACCCTCCCAGGATATGGTGTTCCCTGGGCAGGTCCCCCTGCAGCCCATGGGGCTCTCGTGGTCAGGCCCCTCCCAGGATACAGAGCTACCCTTGCAGGTACCATGGCAGGGCTGGGAACACAGGAACCGTGCATATCGCCCTCATTGCAGAGCACTCCCAGCTCACCTGTCACTCAGATCTGACACAGAGCACCTCAGAGCAGGACTTGAACTAACAAACAGCAGCTCCGACAGGTCTGTGACCCTGGGCATCACTCTGTGTGGCCTCCCTCCACCTGGTCTTCCAGAGACTTCCACTGCACCCGGGGCACCAGGCCTCTGTCTCCACCCACCAGCCACCCCTCCTCTCCCTGACTCCTGGGTTCCTCTCATTAGGAGAGGGTTTTCTTGAAGTTGTCTCCCACTCATGGGCCAGATAATATAATTAGAAAACAAGCCAGAGCTGCAGCCCCTTGTCTATCCTGACTCTCAGGAGCCCACACCTGTTCCTTGGACCTGGCCGATTCAGCAAGTTCCAGTTTCTGCAACTGTGAGCCCCTGAGGGGTGATTATTGGCTGGCCTGGGAAGCCTGACCGTGCCGGCCAGCCCTCCCCAGGTGTGCCTGGGTTCAGATCAATATAAACACCGCTCCAGGCAGCAAGAGCCCCTGCAGCTGTGCCTGACGCCATTTTCTCTGCCCTGTCAGCAGTCTTGGGGCTGGACTGGTGGGAGGGAGTGAGAGGCCACGGCTTTGTGGGTGGCCCAGTGTGAGTGGGGCTCTGCTGGACTTTCTGCAGCAGTTGCCAAGATGCCACCTGCTAAAGAAGAGGATGTGTCACCCATACCTGCCGCTGGAATTTCTCCCTGGGCAGAGGTGAGTGAGGAAGAAAGCAGTGGGGGCCGGGACAGCAGGGGTATCGCAGGTAGGGAAATGGAAAGCTTCCAGAAGAGCACCCAGGGCCAGGACCACCCTGGCTGGCCTGTAGGTACCAAGTCGGCTGGCATGCTGTCGCTCATGTGGCTCCATGGCCCTTCCTCTAGGCTTTCAAGTCCTTGTACATATTCAGGTGTTTTACCTGGGAAGGGTGGGAACATTTCAGCAGCAGCTGGCCTGGGGCTCAGCCCACGTTTACTCACAGATGCCTCGGCACGGTCCCCCAGCTTTGCAATGAGGACGCTTGTTGTGTGGGGCCTGCTGGCTGAATGGGAGATGATTCCCCACCACTGACCAACTTCAGAATTGCTTACAACTGGAGCAAGTGCCCTGATACGGTTTTCCTCTGTGTAACTGGTGGGTTCTGTTTTTTTTTCTTTTTTTCGTTTTTGGTTCAAGGTAGATTTTATTCCTCTTTTTTGTATTTACAGATATAAGCATGGAAATAATTTATTCATATAAATACATGTATGTGAAGGGAAGAATATTTTCTCTGTTTTACTTTTTGTAATTTGAATTTTATTTTATTTTTTTATACAGCAGGTTCTTTTTGGTTATCTCTTTTATACATATAAATGTATATATGCCAATCCCAATCTCTCAACTCCTCCCACCACCACCCCCCAACAGCTTTCCCCCCTTGGTGTCCATACGTTTGTTGTCTACATCTGTTGCTCTATTTCTGCCTTGCAAAACGGTTCATCTGTAAAATTTGTCTAGGTTCCACATATAGGCATTAATAGACAAGATTTGTTTTTCTATTTCTGACTTACTTCACTCTGTATGACAGTCTCTAGATCCATCAACGTCTCTACAAATGACCCAATTTCATTCCTTTTTATGGCTTAGTAATATTCCATTTTATATATGTACCACTTCTTTATGCATTCGTCTGTCTGTGGGCATTTAGGTTGCTTCCATTACCTGGATATTGTAAATAGTGATGCAATGAACATTGCGGTGAATGTCTCTTTTTGATTTATGGTTTTGTCTGGGTATATGCCCAGTAGTGGGATTGCTGTATCATATGGTAATTCTATTCTTAGTTTTATAAGAAACTCCATAATGTTCTCCACAGTGACTGTATCAATTTACATTCCCAACAATAGTGCAAGAGGGTTCCTTATCTCCACACCCTTTCCAGCATTTGTTGTTTGTAGATTTTCTGATGATGCCCATTCTAACATGTGTGAGGTGATACACCATGGATGAGTCTATTTCGTTGAGCAAAGAGTAGGTCTTGTCTAGTACATATTTGGCTTATGGAACGGTATGTGTGCTAATTTCAATCTCTGGTTTTATACAGCACCCCAACTCAACTTTCCCCTTAAGCAAGCATAAGTGTTTATCTAAATGTGAGACTCTGTTCGGTTTTGTATTTCAGTTTATGTGTAGCCAAGTTTACACTCTCTCTATTAGTGATATCTTATGATACTTATCTTTCTCTGTGTGACGTATTTCTCTTAGAATCATCATATTTAAATCCACTCAATTTGCTGCTACAGGCCTGATGACATTGATTTCATTGCTGAGTGATATTCCATTGTACGTAAGTAGCACAACTCCTTTATCCATTTTTTTCTTTCTGGGATATTTAATTTGTACTGGACTCGAGTTTCTTGTAAACACAGCAGCCCTAAATTTTGTGCTGGCTGTGTCTTGTTGATTTTAATTTTCCTAAGCTATAGGGCTAAAAGTGGAAGTACCCTAGGCTCTGTAGCTTTGTTTTTCAGATGTTTCAGGATACACCATAAACATCTCCAGAGTGTCTGTTGGCAATTTACATCCCGCCCATCAGCATAACAAGGCTCCTTGTTCTCCATGGCCTGTCCTGTGTTTCTGGTTTTTACACTTTTTTCAGATGGCCCTTTTGACGAATGGGAAATGAGACTTCATTGTAGTGCGGATTTCCATTGCTGGAGTGCTTGGTTGGCCAAAAAGGGCATATGCGTTTTTTCCTGAATATATTCAGGAAAAAATGTTTACGCACTTTTGTCCAAGTGCATCAGTGTCAAAGATCTGCCGCTTTTCACATGCTTTAAATGCAATTCCAATCTACCTCCTGAAATATGATTCCTGCAATTCTGCCTCGTTTTCAAGTCCTCTTTGCAGACTTACTTCAATATATTTTTGCCAATAGCTGTCATTTATATCTCTGCAGGTTTGTGAATTACAGTGCCCGTGATTTCCTTTCTTAACTCGTTTCCTTGAAAGCTGGCCACAGAACCGCAGGTTTGCTGTAGGCCATAATCAGGGTCCGACACGGCACTCTGAGCCTTTGGTTAATTCCTCTTCCTGGTGGGAAATTAGAGTTAAATGTGCCCCTCCGGACACCTGCCTCACTCCCAGCCCCTTGGTTATGTGTGTCCTGTAGTTTGAGGCCACATGTGCTGGGTTCCTCACCTTTGGCTGATGTGGCCCCACTGGTGTGAGGACACTCCTGCCTGGTTCCCATCCCCTTGGTGATGTGGACCCTCCGGTGAGAGTCTGATCCTGGCTGGGTTCCTCACACTTCTGAGAGGTGGGCCCTCTTCTCTGAGGTCACTCCTGCCTGGCTGGCCCACCCCGCCTTGACGACGTCGGCTCTCTCGTGGGAGTTGGTGCCTGCTGCGAGTCTCCTCCCCTTGGTAATGAGGGCCCTCTGGCGTCAGGCCCTAACTCCTGGCCTCCCAAAATTTTCTGATGTGCGCCCTGTGGTGCGAGTACACTCCTGCCAGGTTCCCAACACCATGGGAATGTGGGCCTTCTGCTCTGAGGTCCCAACGGTGGGTTGCTCAGTTTCATGATGAGGGCCCTCTGGTGTGAGTTCACTCCGGCCTGGATCCCATAGCCTCGCTGCTCCTGGCCACCTGCGGGGAGGTTACAACTGCGGGATTCCTCACCTTTTTTCTTCTATGGGCCCTCTGTTTTGAGACTCCTCCTGCCTGCCTCACTCCCAGCCCCTTGGTGATGTGTGTCCTCTGGTTTGAGGCCACGTGTGCTGGGTCCCTCACCTTTCGATGATGTGGCCCCACTGGTGTGAGGACACTCTTGCCTGGTTCCTATCCCCTTGGTGATGTGGGCTCTCTGGTGAGAGTCTGATCCTGGCTGGGTTCCTCACCCTTCTGTGAGGTGGGCCCTCTGCTGTGAGGTCACTCCTGCCTGGCTGGCACAGCCCGCCTGGGCAACATTGGCCCTCTTGTGGCAGTTGGAGCATGCTGGGAGCCTCCTCCCCTCGGTGATGAGGGCCCTCTGGCGTCAGGCCCTAACTGCTGGGTACCCACATTTTCTGATACGTGCTAAGTGGTGCGAGGACACTCCTGCGAGGTTCCCATCCCCATGGGGATGTGGGCCTTCTGCTCTGAGGTCCCAATGGCTGGGTTGCTCACAGTTTCATGATGTGGGCCCTCTGCTGTGAGTTCACTGCAGCCTGGATCACATAGACTCGGTGCTCTGGGCCGCCTGCTGGGAGGTTCCCACTGCAGGATTCCTCACCTTTTTTATTCTATTGGCCCTGTGTTGTGAGGCTACTCATGCCTGCCTCAATCCGAGCCCCTCGGAGATGTGGGTCCTCTGGTTTAGGCCTCATGTGCTGGTTTCCTCACCTTTCTATGATGTGGTCACCCTGGTGTGAAGACAGTCCTGCCTGGTTCTGATCCCCTTGGTGATGTGGGCCCTCTGGTGAGAGTCTTATCCTGGCTGGGTTCCTCACCCTTCTGTGAGGTAGGCCCTCTGCTGTGAGGTCACTCCTGCCTGGCTGTCACACGTCACCTTGTCGACATGGGCCCTCAGTTGGGAGTTGGTGCCTGCTTGGAGTCTCCTCCCCTTGGTAATGAGGGCCCTCTGGCGTCAGACCCTAACTTCTGGGCTCCCACAATTCTCTGATGTGTGCCCTGAGGTGCGAGTACACTTATGCCATGTTCCCAACCACATAGGAATGTGGGCCTTCTGCTCTGAGGTCCCAAAGCCTGGGTTGCTCACAGTTTCATGATGAGGGCCCTCTGTTTTGAGTTCAGTCAGGTCTGGATCCCATAGCCTCGCTGCTCCTGGCCGCCTGCTGGGAGGTTCCAACTGCGGGATTCCTCACCTTTTTTCTTCTATGGGCCCTCTGTTTTGAGACTCCTCCTGCCTGCCTCACTCCCAGCCCCTTGGTGATGTGTGTCCTCTGGTTTGAGGCCACGTGTGCTGGGTCACTCACATTTCGTTGATGAGGTCCCACTGGTGTGAGGACACTCCAGCCTGGTTCCCATTCTCTTGGTGATGTGGGCCCTCTGGTGAGAGTCTGATCCTCCTTGGGTTCCTCACACTTTTGTGAGGTGGGCCCTCTGCTCTGAGGTCACTCTTGCCTGGCTGGCACACCCCGCATTGGCGACGGCGGCCCACTGGTAGCAGTTGGAGCCTGCTGGGAGCCTCCTCTCCTCGGTGATGAGAGCCCTCTGGTGTCAGGCCCTAACTGCTGGGCTCCCCACATTTTCTGATGTGTGCCCACTGGTGCGATGACACTCCTGCGAGGTTCCCATCCCCATGGGGATGTGGGCCTTGTGCTCTGAGGTCACAACGGCTGGTTTGCTCACAGTTTCATGATGAGGGCCCTCTGTTGTGAGTTCATCACTGCCTGGATCCCATAGCCTCGGTGCTCTGGGCCGCCTGCTGGGATGTTCCAACTGCTGGATTCCTCACCTTTTTTATACAATGGGCCATGTGTTGTGAGGTTAATCCTGCCTGCCTCGCTCCAAGACCCATGGTGATGTGGGTCCTCTGGTTTGAGGCCACATTTTCTTGTTACCTCAACTTTTGATGATACGGCCCCACGGGTGTGATGACACTCCTGCCTGGTTCACAGCCCCTTGCTGATGTGGGCACTCTGGTGAGAGTCTGATCCTGGCTGGGTTCCTTACCCTTCTGTGAGGTGGGCCCTCTGATGTGAGGTCACTCCTGCCTGGCTGGCTCACGTCGCCTTGATGATGTGGGCCCTCTGTTGGCCACTAAAGCATTCTGGGAGCCTCCTACCCTCTTTAATGAGGGCCCTGGAAAAAACGCAGATGCACATTTTGACCAAGTGCATCATTGTCCAGGATCTGCCTCTTCTCCTATGCTTTCAGAGCACTTCCCGTCTACGTCCTGAAATCATATTCCAGGAATACTGCCCCGCTTTCAAGTCCTCCTCGCAGCCTTACTTCAATATATTTTTGTATGATACCTGTCATTAATAACTCTGCAGGTTTGTTAAATACAGTGTCCCTGAGCTCCTTTCTTCAACACGCTTTCTTGTGAGCTGGCCGCAAAACCGCAGGATTGCTTCAGGCCGTAATCTGGTTTCGGCACGGCACGCTGAGCCTTTGGTAAATTCCTCTTTCTGGTGAGAAATGAGCATTCAATTTGCCCGTGGAGACACCTACAGCTAGTCTCTCATTGGTTCTCCCTATTCCTGTTCATCTTGTGCAGAAATTGCAAACTGTGCCAAACAGGAGGTTAAAGGCACTGACTCTCCAAGTGGGTAGAGGGTTAGTAAAGCATCTGGAATGGTGAACCCGAGTACCAGGGAACGAAACCTGAGAGCCATTTAAAATGGTTTCCCAGTCTCACAGTGGACAATACTCTGGGTTTCCCATGCATGTTTTAGCTGAAGGAAGAATTCCTTAAACCTGGAGATTATTGACCCATGGAATGGGTACCATGCAGTATGACTAAAAAGGGTCTGAATTTGCTCACCGAACCTCACCAATGCTATCAGTTCGAAGTGTCCAGCCTTATGCCTCACCCAGCTCTGGGTGTAGATGTGGTAAATCCAGGTTTCATCACAAGCCCTGAATCAATTATTTAAGAATTGCTGTCTCTTTCACTGTCATTGTGTTTTGTTTTTGTAATTTAGTTTGATAATGGGATTTATCGGATTTTCACTGCTGCGTTCATGCCGCTGCACAAACGCTTGATTCTCCTACAGAGAAATATAAATCCACGGGTTTTAAGATTCTTACTAGTCAGGTGTATTCCTAGGCTTTGAATATGTGGTGTTGAGTCCATGTCGTTGAACAAGGAGTAGGTCTTGACTATTACATATTTGGCTTATGGAACGGTATCTGTGCTATTTTCAATCTCTGGTTTTATGCAGCACCCCAACTCACCTTTGCCCTTAAGCAAGCATAAGTTGGTTTTCTAAATTTGAGTCCCTGTTCTGTTTTGTAATTCAGTTCATGTGTAGCCAAGTTTACATTCCGTGTATTAGTGATATCTTATGATGTTTCATTTTCTGTGTGACTTATTTCACTTAGAATCACTGTAGCTGAATCCACTCATTATGCCGTGATGGGCCTGATGACATAGATTTCATTGCTGAGTGATATTCCATTGTATGTACGAACCACAACTTCTTTATCCATTTTTCACATTCTGGGGTATTTAACTTGTACCGTAGATGAGGTTCTTGTAAACAGAGCCGTCCGAAAATTTGGGGTGGCTGTGTGTTTTTGATTTTAATTTCCCTAAGCTATAGGACCATAACTGGAAGTGCCGTAGGCTCCGTTGCTTTGTTTTTTAGGTGTTTCAGGAAACACCATACACTTCTCCGGGGTGGCTGTTGGCAATTTACATCCCGCCCATCAGCATAACAAGGCTCCCTGTTCTCCATGGCCTGTGCTGTCTTTCTGGATTTTACACTTTTTTTAGATGGCCCTTTTGACCGGGGGGCTGTGAGACTTCATTGTAGTGCATAATTCTTTAACATGCTTGCATGGTTGGCCAAAAAGGGCGTATGCGTTTTTTCCTGAATATATTCAGGAAAAAACGCATACGCCCTTTTTGGCCAAGTGCATCATTGTCGACGTTCTGCCTCTTTTCCTATGCTTTAAATGCAATTCCAGTCTACCCCCTGAAATCGTTTTCTTGCAATTCTGCCCACTTACAAGTCCTCTTCGCAGCCTTCCTTCAATATATTTTTGGACGATAGCTGTCATTTATAACTCTGCAGGTTTGTGAATTACAGTGCCCCTGAGCTCCTTTCTTCAACTCGCTTTCTTGTGAGCTGGCCGCAAACACACATGATTGCTTCAGGCCCTAATCTGGTTCCGGCACGGCATGCTGAGCCTTTGGTGAATTCCTCTTCCTGGTGGGAAATGAGCGTTAAATTTGCCTGTGCAGACACCTCCAGCTAGTGTCTCATTGATTCCCCCTATTCCTGTTCATCTTGCGCAGATATTGCAAACTGTGCCAAACAGGAGGTTAAAGGCACTGAGTCTCCAAGTGGGGAGAGTGTTAGTAAAGGGTCTGGAATGGTGAACCCGAGTAAAAGGGGAAGAAAACTGAGATGCATTTGAAAACGTTTCCCGGTCACATGGTGCACCATACTTGGGTTTTCCATGCATGTTTTAGCTGAAGGAAGAATCCCTCAATCCTGGAGAGTTGGGACCCATGGAATGGGTACCATGCAGTATGACTTCAAAGGGTCTGCACTTGCTCATCGAACCTCACCAATGCTATCAGCCCGAAGTGTCCAACCTTATGTCTCACTCAGCTCTGGGTGTAGATGTGGTAAATCCAGGTTGCATCACAAGCCCTGAATGAATTATTTAAAAATTGCTCTCTATTTCACTGTCACTGTGTTTTGTTTCTGTAATTCATTTTGATAATGGGATTTATCGGATTTTCTCTGCTGCATTCTTGCAGCTGTACACACGCTTGATTCTCTTATGGAGACATATAAATCCATGGGTTTGAAGATTCTGATCAGTCAGGTGTATTCCTAGGCTTTGAATATGGGGTGTTTAGTCCATTTCGTTGAGCAAGGGGTAGGTCTTGAGTATTATATATTTGGCTTATGGAAAGGTATCTGTGCTAATTTCTATCTCTGGTTTTATGCAGCACCCCAACTCACATTTCCCCTTAAGCAAGCATAAGTTGGTTTTCTAAATTTGAGACCCTGTTCTGTTTTGTAATTCAGTTCATGTGTAGCCAAGTTTACATTCCTTGTATTAGTGATATCTTATGATGTTTCATTTTCTGTGTGACTTATTCCACTTAGAATCATTGTACCTGAATCCACTCATTATGCCGCAATGGGCCTGATGACGTAGATTTCATTGGTGAGTGATATTCCATTGTACGTACGTACCACAATTTCTTTATCCATTTTTCGCTTTCTTGGATATTTAACTTGTACCGTAGACGAGGTTCTTGTAAACAGAGCCGTCCGAAACTTTGGGGTGGCTGTGTGTTTTTGATTTTAATTTCACTAAGCTATAGGACCATAAGTGGAAGTGCTGTAGGCTCCGTTGCTTGGTTTTTTAGGTGTTTGAGGAAACACCATACACTTCTCCAGAGTGGCTGTTGGCAAATTACATCCCGCCCATCAGCATAACAAGGCTCCCTCTTCTCCATGGTCTGTGCTGCCTTTCTGGATTTTACACTTTTTTCAGATGGCCCTTTTGACCGGGGCGCAGTGAGACTTCATTGTAGTGCAGATTTCCTTTACACGCTTGCTTGGTTGGCCAAAAAGGGCGTATGCGTTTTTTCCTGAATATATTCAGGAAAAAACGCATACGCCCTTTTTGGCCAAGTGCATCATTGTCGTCGTTCTGCCTCTTTTGCTATGCTTTAAATGCAATTCCAGTCTACCCCTGAAATCGTTTTCCTGAAATTCTGCCCCACTTTCAAGTCCTCTTCGCAGCCTTCCTTCAATATATTTTTAGACCATAGCTGTCATTCATAACTCTGCAGGTTTGTGAATTACAGTGCCCCTGAGCTCCTTTCTTCATCTCGCTTTCTTGTGAGCTGGCCGCAAACCCGCAGGAATGCTTCAGGCCCTAATCTGGTCCTGGCACGGCATGCTGAGCCTTTGGATAATTCCTCTTCCTGGTGGGAAATGAGCGTTAAATTTGCCCGTGCAGACACCTTCACACGAGTCGTCATGGTGCCCCTTTGCCCCGGTTATCTCTATGGAGGTTGGAGTTGGAGGGCCTCCTCACTCAAGGTCAGTGTGCCCACGGAGCCAACACTGCAACTTCAGGGCATGTTTGGTGGTTAGGATCACCACGTGGGGTCCTTTTACCTTAGGAGGGA
This sequence comes from Delphinapterus leucas, assembly GCF_059928025.1. Lineage (NCBI taxonomy): Eukaryota > Metazoa > Chordata > Mammalia > Artiodactyla > Monodontidae > Delphinapterus > Delphinapterus leucas. The sequence continues at coordinate 2,443,796 of NW_028322240.1, read as the reverse complement.
GGTGGCCTTTTGGGCTGCTGATTTCCATGTTTTCGGATACTGCCAGTATCTTGGCCAGATGTGGCGGTGGGCCAATCCCCTTGGTGACCATAGTTTATCCTACCTGGATCGCATTCTTGCATTGTTCCATTTCAAGTGGTCCCAGGTTTTGCACTAATACTCCAATGGCGATTCACCGTTCACCAGGAATGTAAAGGTCAAAGGGTTTAGCTAAATTAGGGAGTTCCTGTGCAAGGGTCTGAATTGACTGCTCTTTCCATTCTTGAAAGGCCACTTCTGCATTCTATTCAAAAGGATCATCACCTTTTCCTTTCAGTGTTTCATATAGAGGCCGAGCTAGTAGACTGTAGTTAGGGATCCAGAAGCAGCAAACCCTGGCCTCCCCAGGAACCCCTAAGCTGTCTTCTAGATTTAGAAATGGGTAAGGCTGTAAATTGTTTCTTCCCTTTCCTGGGATGGGCTTCTCCGACCTTCTGTGAGAATGAAGCCCAGGCAGGTCACCGTAGTCTGTGATATTTGAGCTTTTTCTTGGACAACTTGTATCCTTTATTGGCTTCGTAGTTCAGAGGTCTCCTTAGTAGGGCTGGCGATCAGAATGTCGTCTGCATATTGAAGGAGTGTTTCCTTTTCCAGAGGTAGAACTTTTAGGTCTTTAGCTGAGCTTTCCCCAAAGATGGTGTGGGAATTTTTGAACCCTTGGGACAACACGGCCCGGAAGTATTGTTTTAGTTGTATGTTGAGTCCTGCCACTCACAAGCCAAAATTTCTTGTGACTCTGGGACTAATAGAATACAAAAGAAGGCATCATTGAAGACTAATACAGAATACCATGTCCTGGTGGTTGGTAGAATGAGCAGCAGGGTGTAGGGTTTAGGAACTACTGGAGGTATATCCTCAGTGGCTTAACTGACTGTCCTGACATCCTTTACCAGGACTCCAGCAGCCCATGGGGCTCTCGAGGTCAGGCCAATCCCAGGATATGGAGCTCACCTGGGCAGGTACCCCAACCCAGCCCACGGGGCTCTCATGTTCAGGACCCTCCCAGGATATGGTGTTCCCTGGGCAGGTCCCCCTGCAGCCCATGGGGCTCTCGTGGTCAGGCCCCTCCCAGGATACAGAGCTACCCTTGCAGGTACCATGGCAGGGCTGGGAACACAGGAACCGTGCATATCGCCCTCATTGCAGAGCACTCCCAGCTCACCTGTCACTCAGATCTGACACAGAGCACCTCAGAGCAGGACTTGAACTAACAAACAGCAGCTCTGACAGGTCTGTGACCCTGGGCATCACTCTGTGTGGCCTCCCTCCACCTGGTCTTCCAGAGACTTCCACTGCACCCGGGGCACCAGGCCTCTGTCTCCACCCACCAGCCACCCCTCCTCTCCCTGACTCCTGGGTTCCTCTCATTAGGAGAGGGTTTTCTTGAAGTTGTCTCCCACTCATGGGCCAGATAATATAATTAGAAAACAAGCCAGAGCTGCAGCCCCTTGTCTATCCTGACTCTCAGGAGCCCACACCTGTTCCTTGGACCTGGCCGATTCAGCAAGTTCCAGTTTCTGCAACTGTGAGCCCCTGAGGGGTGATTATTGGCTGGCCTGGGAAGCCTGACCGTGCCGGCCAGCCCTCCCCAGGTGTGCCTGGGTTCAGATCAATATAAACACCGCTCCAGGCAGCAAGAGCCCCTGCAGCTGTGCCTGACGCCATTTTCTCTGCCCTGTCAGCAGTCTTGGGGCTGGACTGGTGGGAGGGAGTGAGAGGCCACGGCTTTGTGGGTGGCCCAGTGTGAGTGGGGCTCTGCTGGACTTTCTGCAGCAGTTGCCAAGATGCCACCTGCTAAAGAAGAGGATGTGTCACCCATACCTGCCGCTGGAATTTCTCCCTGGGCAGAGGTGAGTGAGGAAGAAAGCAGTGGGGGCCAGGACAGCAGGGGTATCGCAGGTAGGGAAATGGAAAGCTTCCAGAAGAGCACCCAGGGCCAGGACCACCCTGGCTGGCCTGTAGGTACCAAGTCGGCTGGCATGCTGTCGCTCATGTGGCTCCATGGCCCTTCCTCTAGGCTTTCAAGTCCTTGTACATATTCAGGTGTTTTACCTGGGAAGGGTGGGAACATTTCAGCAGCAGCTGGCCTGGGGCTCAGCCCACGTTTACTCACAGATGCCTCGGCACGGTCCCCCAGCTTTGCAATGAGGACGCTTGTTGCGTGGGGCCTGCTGGCTGAATGGGAGATGATTCCCCACCACTGACCAACTTCAGAATTGCTTACAACTGGAGCAAGTGCCCTGATACGGTTTTCCTCTGTGTAACTGGTGGGTTCTGTTTTTTTTTCTTTTTTTCGTTTTTGGTTCAAGGTAGATTTTATTCCTCTTTTTTGTATTTACAGATATAAGCATGGAAATAATTTATTCATATAAATACATGTATGTGAAGGGAAGAATATTTTCTGTTTTACTTTTTGTAATTTGAATTTTATTTTATTTTTTTATACAGCAGGTTCTTTTTGGTTATCTCTTTTATACATATAAATGTATATATGCCAATCCCAATCTCTCAACTCCTCCCACCACCACCCCCCAACAGCTTTCCCCCCTTGGTGTCCATACGTTTGTTGTCTACATCTGTTGCTCTATTTCTGCCTTGCAAAACGGTTCATCTGTAAAATTTGTCTAGGTTCCACATATAGGCATTAATAGACAAGATTTGTTTTTCTATTTCTGACTTACTTCACTCTGTATGACAGTCTCTAGATCCATCAACGTCTCTACAAATGACCCAATTTCATTCCTTTTTATGGCTTAGTAATATTCCATTTTATATATGTACCACTTCTTTATGCATTCGTCTGTCTGTGGGCATTTAGGTTGCTTCCATTACCTGGATATTGTAAATAGTGATGCAATGAACATTGCGGTGAATGTCTCTTTTTGATTTATGGTTTTGTCTGGGTATATGCCCAGTAGTGGGATTGCTGTATCATATGGTAATTCTATTCTTAGTTTTATAAGAAACTCCATAATGTTCTCCACAGTGACTGTATCAATTTACATTCCCAACAATAGTGCAAGAGGGTTCCTTATCTCCACACCCTTTCCAGCATTTGTTGTTTGTAGATTTTCTGATGATGCCCATTCTAACATGTGTGAGGTGATACACCATGGATGAGTCTATTTCGTTGAGCAAAGAGTAGGTCTTGTCTAGTACATATTTGGCTTATGGAACGGTATGTGTGCTAATTTCAATCTCTGGTTTTATACAGCACCCCAACTCAACATTCCCCTTAAGCAAGCATAAGTGTTTATCTAAATGTGAGACTCTGTTCGGTTTTGTATTTCAGTTTATGTGTAGCCAAGTTTACACTCCCTCTATTAGTGATATCTTATGATACTTATCTTTCTCTGTGTGACGTATTTCTCTTAGAATCATCATATTTAAATCCACTCAATTTGCTGCTACAGGCCTGATGACATTGATTTCATTGCTGAGTGATATTCCATTGTACGTAAGTAGCACAACTCCTTTATCCATTTTTTTCTTTCTGGGATATTTAATTTGTACTGGACTCGAGTTTCTTGTAAACACAGCAGCCCTAAATTTTGTGCTGGCTGTGTCTTGTTGATTTTAATTTTCCTAAGCTATAGGGCTAAAAGTGGAAGTACCCTAGGCTCTGTAGCTTTGTTTTTCAGATGTTTCAGGATACACCATAAACATCTCCAGAGTGTCTGTTGGCAATTTACATCCCGCCCATCAGCATAACAAGGCTCCCTGTTCTCCATGGCCTGTCCTGTGTTTCTGGTTTTTACACTTTTTTCAGATGGCCCTTTTGACGAATGGGAAATGAGACTTCATTGTAGTGCGGATTTCCATTGCTGGAGTGCTTGGTTGGCCAAAAAGGGCATATGCGTTTTTTCCTGAATATATTCAGGAAAAAATGTTTACGCACTTTTGTCCAAGTGCATCAGTGTCAAAGATCTGCTGCTTTTCACATGCTTTAAATGCAATTCCAATCTACCTCCTGAAATATGATTCCTGCAATTCTGCCTCGTTTTCAAGTCCTCTTTGCAGACTTACTTCAATATATTTTTGCCAATAGCTGTCATTTATATCTCTGCAGGTTTGTGAATTACAGTGCCCGTGATTTCCTTTCTTAACTCGTTTCCTTGAAAGCTGGCCACAGAACCGCAGGTTTGCTGTAGGCCATAATCAGGGTCCGACACGGCACTCTGAGCCTTTGGTTAATTCCTCTTCCTGGTGGGAAATTAGAGTTAAATGTGCCCCTCCGGACACCTGCCTCACTCCCAGCCCCTTGGTTATGTGTGTCCTGTAGTTTGAGGCCACATGTGCTGGGTTCCTCACCTTTGGCTGATGTGGCCCCACTGGTGTGAGGACACTCCTGCCTGGTTCCCATCCCCTTGGTGATGTGGACCCTCCGGTGAGAGTCTGATCCTGGCTGGGTTCCTCACACTTCTGAGAGGTGGGCCCTCTTCTCTGAGGTCACTCCTGCCTGGCTGGCCCACCCCGCCTTGACGACGTCGGCTCTCTCGTGGGAGTTGGTGCCTGCTGCGAGTCTCCTCCCCTTGGTAATGAGGGCCCTCTGGCGTCAGGCCCTAACTCCTGGCCTCCCAAAATTTTCTGATGTGCGCCCTGTGGTGCGAGTACACTCCTGCCAGGTTCCCAACACCATGGGAATGTGGGCCTTCTGCTCTGAGGTCCCAACGGTGGGTTGCTCAGTTTCATGATGAGGGCCCTCTGGTGTGAGTTCACTCCGGCCTGGATCCCATAGCCTCGCTGCTCCTGGCCACCTGCGGGGAGGTTACAACTGCGGGATTCCTCACCTTTTTTCTTCTATGGGCCCTCTGTTTTGAGACTCCTCCTGCCTGCCTCACTCCCAGCCCCTTGGAGATGTGGGTCCTCTGGTTTAGGCCTCATGTGCTGGTTTCCTCACCTTTCTATGATGTGGTCACCCTGGTGTGAAGACAGTCCTGCCTGGTTCTGATCCCCTTGGTGATGTGGGCCCTCTGGTGAGAGTCTTATCCTGGCTGGGTTCCTCACCCTTCTGTGAGGTAGGCCCTCTGCTGTGAGGTCACTCCTGCCTGGCTGTCACACGTCACCTTGTCGACATGGGCCCTCAGTTGGGAGTTGGTGCCTGCTTGGAGTCTCCTCCCCTTGGTAATGAGGGCCCTCTGGCGTCAGACCCTAACTTCTGGGCTCCCACAATTCTCTGATGTGTGCCCTGAGGTGCGAGTACACTTATGCCATGTTCCCAACCACATAGGAATGTGGGCCTTCTGCTCTGAGGTCCCAAAGCCTGGGTTGCTCACAGTTTCATGATGAGGGCCCTCTGTTTTGAGTTCAGTCAGGTCTGGATCCCATAGCCTCGCTGCTCCTGGCCGCCTGCTGGGAGGTTCCAACTGCGGGATTCCTCACCTTTTTTCTTCTATGGGCCCTCTGTTTTGAGACTCCTCCTGCCTGCCTCACTCCCAGCCCCTTGGTGATGTGTGTCCTCTGGTTTGAGGCCACGTGTGCTGGGTCACTCACATTTCGTTGATGAGGTCCCACTGGTGTGAGGACACTCCAGCCTGGTTCCCATTCTCTTGGTGATGTGGGCCCTCTGGTGAGAGTCTGATCCTCCTTGGGTTCCTCACACTTTTGTGAGGTGGGCCCTCTGCTCTGAGGTCACTCTTGCCTGGCTGGCACACCCCGCATTGGCGACGGCGGCCCACTGGTAGCAGTTGGAGCCTGCTGGGAGCCTCCTCTCCTCGGTGATGAGAGCCCTCTGGTGTCAGGCCCTAACTGCTGGGCTCCCCACATTTTCTGATGTGTGCCCACTGGTGCGATGACACTCCTGCTTGGTTCCCTTCCCCATGGGGATGTGGGCCTTGTGCTCTGAGGTCACAACGGCTGGTTTGCTCACAGTTTCATGATGAGGGCCCTCTGTTGTGAGTTCATCACTGCCTGGATCCCATAGCCTCGGTGCTCTGGGCCGCCTGCTGGGATGTTCCAACTGCTGGATTCCTCACCTTTTTTATACAATGGGCCATGTGTTGTGAGGTTAATCCTGCCTGCCTCGCTCCAAGACCCATGGTGGTGTGGGTCCTCTGGTTTGAGGCCACATTTTCTTGTTACCTCAACTTTTGATGATATGGCCCCACGGGTGTGATGACACTCCTGCCTGGTTCACAGCCCCTTGCTGATGTGGGCACTCTGGTGAGAGTCTGATCCTGGCTGGGTTCCTTACCCTTCTGTGAGGTGGGCCCTCTGATGTGAGGTCACTCCTGCCTGGCTGGCTCACGTCGCCTTGATGATGTGGGCCCTCTGTTGGCCACTAAAGCATTCTGGGAGCCTCCTACCCTCTTTAATGAGGGCCCTGGAAAAAACGCAGATGCACATTTTGACCAAGTGCATCATTGTCCAGGATCTGCCTCTTCTCCTATGCTTTCAGAGCACTTCCCGTCTACGTCCTGAAATCATATTCCAGGAATACTGCCCCGCTTTCAAGTCCTCCTCGCAGCCTTACTTCAATATATTTTTGTATGATACCTGTCATTAATAACTCTGCAGGTTTGTTAAATACAGTGTCCCTGAGCTCCTTTCTTCAACACGCTTTCTTGTGAGCTGGCCGCAAAACCGCAGGATTGCTTCAGGCCGTAATCTGGTTTCGGCACGGCACGCTGAGCCTTTGGTAAATTCCTCTTTCTGGTGAGAAATGAGCATTCAGTTTGCCCGTGGAGACACCTACAGCTAGTCTCTCATTGGTTCTCCCTATTCCTGTTCATCTTGTGCAGAAATTGCAAACTGTGCCAAACAGGAGGTTAAAGGCACTGACTCTCCAAGTGGGTAGAGGGTTAGTAAAGCATCTGGAATGGTGAACCCGAGTACCAGGGAACGAAACCTGAGAGCCATTTAAAATGGTTTCCCAGTCTCACAGTGGACAATACTCTGGGTTTCCCATGCATGTTTTAGCTGAAGGAAGAATTCCTTAAACCTGGAGATTATTGACCCATGGAATGGGTACCATGCAGTATGACTAAAAAGGGTCTGAATTTGCTCACCGAACCTCACCAATGCTATCAGTTCGAAGTGTCCAGCCTTATGCCTCACCCAGCTCTGGGTGTAGATGTGGTAAATCCAGGTTTCATCACAAGCCCTGAATCAATTATTTAAGAATTGCTGTCTCTTTCACTGTCATTGTGTTTTGTTTTTGTAATTTAGTTTGATAATGGGATTTATCGGATTTTCACTGCTGCGTTCATGTCGCTGCACAAACGCTTGATTCTCCTACAGAGAAATATAAATCCACGGGTTTTAAGATTCTTACTAGTCAGGTATATTCCTAGGCGTCGAATATGTGGTGTTGAGTCCATGTCGTTGAACAAGGAGTAGGTCTTGACTATTACATATTTGGCTTATGGAACGGTATCTGTGCTATTTTCAATCTCTGGTTTTATGCAGCACCCCAACTCACCTTTGCCCTTAAGCAAGCATAAGTTGGTTTTCTAAATTTGAGTCCCTGTTCTGTTTTGTAATTCAGTTCATGTGTAGCCAAGTTTACATTCCGTGTATTAGTGATATCTTATGATGTTTCATTTTCTGTGTGACTTATTTCACTTAGAATCACTGTAGCTGAATCCACTCATTATGCCGTGATGGGCCTGATGACATAGATTTCATTGCTGAGTGATATTCCATTGTATGTACGAACCACAACTTCTTTATCCATTTTTCACATTCTGGGATATTTAACTTGTACCGTAGATGAGGTTCTTGTAAACAGAGCCGTCCGAAAATTTGGGGTGGCTGTGTGTTTTTGATTTTAATTTCCCTAAGCTATAGGACCATAACTGGAAGTGCCGTAGGCTCCGTTGCTTTGTTTTTTAGGTGTTTCAGGAAACACCATACACTTCTCCGGGGTGGCTGTTGGCAATTTACATCCCGCCCATCAGCATAACAAGGCTCCCAGTTCTCCATGGCCTGTGCTGTCTTTCTGGATTTTACACTTTTTTTAGATGGCCCTTTTGACCGGGGGGCTGTGAGACTTCATTGTAGTGCATAATTCTTTAACATGCTTGCATGGTTGGCCAAAAAGGGCGTATGCGTTTTTTCCTGAATATATTCAGGAAAAAACGCATACGCCCTTTTTGGCCAAGTGCATCATTGTCGACGTTCTGCCTCTTTTCCTATGCTTTAAATGCAATTCCAGTCTACCCCCTGAAATCGTTTTCTTGCAATTCTGCCCACTTACAAGTCCTCTTCGCAGCCTTCCTTCAATATATTTTTGGACGATAGCTGTCATTTATAACTCTGCAGGTTTGTGAATTACAGTGCCCCTGAGCTCCTTTCTTCAACTCGCTTTCTTGTGAGCTGGCCGCAAACACACATGATTGCTTCAGGCCCTAATCTGGTTCCGGCACGGCATGCTGAGCCTTTGGTGAATTCCTCTTCCTGGTGGGAAATGAGCGTTAAATTTGCCTGTGCAGACACCTCCAGCTAGTGTCTCATTGATTCCCCCATTCCTGTTCATCTTGCGCAGATATTGCAAACTGTGCCAAACAGGAGGTTAAAGGCACTGAGTCTCCAAGTGGGGAGAGTGTTAGTAAAGGGTCTGGAATGGTGAACCCGAGTAAAAGGGGAAGAAAACTGAGATGCATTTGAAAACGTTTCCCGGTCACATGGTGCACCATACTTGGGTTTTCCATGCATGTTTTAGCTGAAGGAAGAATCCCTCAATCCTGGAGAGTTGGGACCCATGGAATGGGTACCATGCAGTATGACTTCAAAGGGTCTGCACTTGCTCATCGAACCTCACCAATGCTATCAGCCCGAAGTGTCCAACCTTATGTCTCACTCAGCTCTGGGTGTAGATGTGGTAAATCCAGGTTGCATCACAAGCCCTGAATGAATTATTTAAAAATTGCTCTCTATTTCACTGTCATTGTGTTTTGTTTCTGTAATTCATTTTGATAATGGGATTTATCGGATTTTCTCTGCTGCATTCTTGCAGCTGTACACACGCTTGATTCTCTTATGGAGACATATAAATCCATGGGTTTGAAGATTCTGATCAGTCAGGTGTATTCCTAGGCTTTGAATATGGGGTGTTTAGTCCATTTCGTTGAGCAAGGGGTAGGTCTTGAGTATTATATATTTGGCTTATGGAAAGGTATCTGTGCTAATTTCTATCTCTGGTTTTATGCAGCACCCCAACTCACATTTCCCCTTAAGCAAGCATAAGTTGGTTTTCTAAATTTGAGACCCTGTTCTGTTTTGTAATTCAGTTCATGTGTAGCCAAGTTTACATTCCTTGTATTAGTGATATCTTATGATGTTTCATTTTCTGTGTGACTTATTCCACTTAGAATCATCGTACCTGAATCCACTCATTATGCCGCAATGGGCCTGATGACGTAGATTTCATTGGTGAGTGATATTCCATTGTACGTACGTACCACAATTTCTTTATCCATTTTTCGCTTTCTTGGATATTTAACTTGTACCGTAGACGAGGTTCTTGTAAACAGAGCCATCCGAAACTTTGGGGTGGCTGTGTGTTTTTGATTTTAATTTCACTAAGCTATAGGACCATAAGTGGAAGTGCTGTAGGCTCCGTTGCTTGGTTTTTTAGGTGTTTGAGGAAACACCATACACTTCTCCAGAGTGGCTGTTGGCAAATTACATCCCGCCCATCAGCATAACAAGGCTCCCTCTTCTCCATGGTCTGTGCTGCCTTTCTGGATTTTACACTTTTTTCAGATGGCCCTTTTGACCGGGGCGCAGTGAGACTTCATTGTAGTGCAGATTTCCTTTACACGCTTGCTTGGTTGGCCAAAAAGGGCGTATGCGTTTTTTCCTGAATATATTCAGGAAAAAACGCATACGCCCTTTTTGGCCAAGTGCATCATTGTCGTCGTTCTGCCTCTTTTCCTATGCTTTAAATGCAATTCCAGTCTACTCCTGAAATCGTTTTCCTGAAATTCTGCCCCACTTTCAAGTCCTCTTCGCAGCCTTCCTTCAATATATTTTTAGACCATAGCTGTCATTCATAACTCTGCAGGTTTGTGAATTACAGTGCCCCTGAGCTCCTTTCTTCATCTCGCTTTCTTGTGAGCTGGCCGCAAACCCGCAGGAATGCTTCAGGCCCTAATCTGGTCCTGGCACGGCATGCTGAGCCTTTGGATAATTCCTCTTCCTGGTGGGAAATGAGCGTTAAATTTGCCCGTGCAGACACCTTCACACGAGTCGTCATGGTGCCCCTTTGCCCCGGTTATCTCTATGGAGGTTGGAGTTGGAGGGCCTCCTCACTCAAGGTCAGTGTGCCCACGGAGCCAACCCTGCAACTTCAGGGCATGTTTGGTGGTTAGGATCACCACGTGGGGTCCTTTTACCTTAGGAGGGAGGTGGCCTTTTGGGCTGCTGATTTCCAGGTTTTCGGATACTGCCAGTATCTTGGCCAGATGTGGCGGTGGGCCAATCCCCTTGGTGACCGTAGTTTATCCTACCTGGATCTCATTCTTGCATTGTTCCATTTCAAGTGGTCCCAGGTTTTGCACTAATACTCCAATGGCGATTCACCGTTCACCAGGAATGTAAAGGTCAAAGGGTTTAGCTAAATTAGGGAGTTCCTGTGCAAGGGTCTGAATTGACTGCTCTTTCCATTCTTGAAAGGCCACTTCTGCATTCTATTCAAAAGGATCATCACCTTTTCCTTTCAGTGTTTCATATAGAGGCCGAGCTAGTAGACTGTAGTTAGGGATCCAGAAGCAGCAAACCCTGGCCTCCCCAGGAACCCCTAAGCTGTCTTCTAGATTTAGAAATGGGTAAGGCTGTAAATTGTTTCTTCCCTTTCCTGGGATGGGCTTCTCCGACCTTCTGTGAGAATGAAGCCCAGGCAGGTCACCGTAGTCTGTGATATTTGAGCTTTTTCTTGGACAACTTGTATCCTTTATTGGCTTCGTAGTTCAGAGGTCTCCTTAGTAGGGCTGGCGATCAGAATGTCGTCTGCATATTGAAGGAGTGTTTCCTTTTCCAGAGGTAGAACTTTTAGGTCTTTAGCTGAGCTTTCCCCAAAGATGGTGTGGGAATTTTTGAACCCTTGGGACAACACGGCCCGGAAGTATTGTTTTAGTTGTATGTTGAGTCCTGCCACTCACAAGCCAAAATTTCTTGTGACTCTGGGACTAATAGAATACAAAAGAAGGCATCATTGAAGACTAATACAGAATACCATGTCCTGGTGGTTGGTAGAATGAGCAGCAGGGTGTAGGGTTTAGGAACTACTGGAGGTATATCCTCAGTGGCTTAACTGACTGTCCTGACATCCTTTACCAGGACTCCAGCAGCCCATGGGGCTCTCGAGGTCAGGCCAATCCCAGGATATGGAGCTCACCTGGGCAGGTACCCCACCCCCCTCCCAGCCCACGGGGCTCTCGTGTTCAGGCCCCTCCCAGGATATGGTGTTCCCTGGGCAGGTTCCCCTGCAGCCCATGGGGCTCTCATGGTCAGGCCCCTCCCAGGATACAGAGCTACCCTTGCAGGTACCATGGCAGGGCTGGGAACACAGGAACCGTGCATATCGCCCTCATTGCAGAGCACTCCCAGCTCACCTGTCACTCAGATCTGACACAGAGCACCTCAGAGCAGGACTTGAACTAACAAACAGCAGCTCTGACAGGTCTGTGACCCTGGGCATCACTCTGTGTGGCCTCCCTCCACCTGGTCTTCCAGAGACTTCCACTGCACCCGGGGCACCAGGCCTCTGTCTCCACCCACCAGCCACCCCTCCTCTCCCTGACTCCTGGGTTCCTCTCATTAGGAGAGGGTTTTCTTGAAGTTGTCTCCCACTCATGGGCCAGATAATATAATTAGAAAACAAGCCAGAGCTGCAGCCCCTTGTCTATCCTGACTCTCAGGAGCCCACACCTGTTCCTTGGACCTGGCCGATTCAGCAAGTTCCAGTTTCTGCAACTGTGAGCCCCTGAGGGGTGATTATTGGCTGGCCTGGGAAGCCTGACCGTGCCGGCCAGCCCTCCCCAGGTGTGCCTGGGTTCAGATCAATATAAACACCGCTCCAGGCAGCAAGAGCCCCTGCAGCTGTGCCTGACGCCATTTTCTCTGCCCTGTCAGCAGTCTTGGGGCTGGACTGGTGGGAGGGAGTGAGAGGCCACGGCTTTGTGGGTGGCCCAGTGTGAGTGGGGCTCTGCTGGACTTTCTGCAGCAGTTGCCAAGATGCCACCTGCTAAAGAAGAGGATGTGTCACCCATACCTGCCGCTGGAATTTCTCCCTGGGCAGAGGTGAGTGAGGAAGAAAGCAGTGGGGGCCGGGACAGCAGGGGTATCTCAGGCAGGGAAATGGAAAGCTTCCAGAAGAGCACCCAGGGCCAGGACCATCCTGGCTGGCCTGCAGGCACCAAGTCGGCTGGCATGCTGTCGCTCATGTGGCTCCATGGCCCTTCCTCTAGGCTTTCAAGTCCTTGTACATATTCAGGTGTTTTACCTGGGAAGGGTGGGAACATTTCAGCAGCAGCTGGCCTGGGGCTCGGCCCACGTTTACTCACAGATGCCTCGGCACGGTCCCCCAGCTTTGCAATGAGGATGCTTTTTGCGTGGGGCCTGCTGGCTGAATGGGAGATGATTCCCCACCACTGACCAACTTCAGAATTGTTTACAACTGGAGCAAGTGCCCTGATACGGTTTTCCTCTGTGTAACTGGTGGGTTCTGTTTTTTTTTTTTCTTTTTTCATTTTGGGTTCAAGGTGGATTTTATTCCTCTTTTTTATATTTACAGATATAAGCATGGAAATAATTTATTCATATAAATACATGTATGTGAAGGGAAGAATGTGTTTTCTGTTTTACTTTTTGTAATTTGAATTTTATTTTTTTTTTATACAGCAGGTTCTTTTTGGTTATCTATTTTATACATATAAATGTATACATGCCAATCCCAATCTCTCAAGTCCTCCCACCACCACCCCCCAACAGCTTTCCCCCCTTGGTGTCCATACGTTTGTTTTCTACATCTGTTGTTCTATTTCTGCCTTGCAAAACGGTTCATCTGTACAATTTTTCTAGGTTCCACATATATGCATTAATAGACAAGATTTGTTTTTCTCTTTCTGACTTACTTCACTCTGTATGACAGTCTCCAAATCCATCAACGTCTCTACACATGACCCAATTTCATTCCTTTTTATGGCTTAGTAATATTCCATTTTATATATGTACCACATCTTTATGCATTCGTCTGTCTGTGGGCATTTAGGTTGCTTCCATTACCTGGATATTGTAAATAGTGATGCAATGAACATTGCGGTGAATGTCTCTTTTTGATTTACGGTTTTGTCTGGGTATATGCCCAGTAGTGGGATTGCTGTATCATATGGTAATTCTATTCTTAGTTTTATAAGAAACTCCATAATGTTCTCCACAGTGACTGTATCAATTTACATTCCCAACAATAGTGGAAGAGGGTTCCTTATCTCCACACCCTTTCCAGCATTTGTTGTTTGTAGATTTTCTGATGATGCCCATTCTAACAGGTGTGAGGTGATACACCATGGATGAGTCTATTTCGTTGAGCAAAGAGTAGATCTTGTCTAGTACATATTTGGCTTACGAAACGGTATGTGTGCTAATTTCAATCTCTGGTTTTATACAGCACCCCAACTCAACTTTCCCCTTAAGCAAGCATAAGTTTTTATCTAAATGTGAGACTCTGTTCGGTTTTGGAATTCAGTTTATGTGTAGCCAAGTTTACACTCTCTGTATTAGTGATATCTTATGATAATTTTCTTTCTCTGTGTGACATATTTCTCTTAGAATCATCATACTTAAATCCACTCAATTTGCTGCTACAGGCCTGATGACATTGATTTCATTGCTGAGTGATATTCCGTTGTACGTAAGTAGCACAACTCCTTTATCCATTTTTTTCTTTCTGGGATATTTAATTTGTACTGGACTCAAGGTTCTTGTAAACACAGCAGCCCTGAATATTGTGTTGGCTGTGCCTTGTTGATTTTAATTTTCCTAAGCTATAGGGCCAAAAGTGGAAGTGCCCTAGGGTCTGTAGCTTTGTTTTTCAGATGTTTCAGGATACACCATAAACATCTCCAGAGTGTCTGTTGGCAATTTACATCCCGCCCATCAGCATAACAAGGCTCCCTGTTCTCCATGGCCTGTCCTGTGTTTCTGGTTTTTACACTTTTTTCAGATGGCCCTTTTGACCAATGGGAAATGAGACTTCATTGTAGTGCGGATTTCCATTTCTCGAGTGCTTGGTTGGCCAAAAAGGGCATATGTGTTTTTTCCTGAATATATTCAGGAAAAAATGTTTACGCACTTTTGTCCAAGTGCATCACTGTCAAAGATCTGCTCCTTTTCACATGCTTTAAATGCAATTCCAATCTACCTCCTGAAATATGATTCCTGCAATTCTGCCTCGTTTTCAAGTCCTCTTTGCAGACTTACTTCCATATATTTTTCCCAATAGCTGTCATTTATAACTCTGCAGGTTTGTGAATTACAGTGCCCGTGATTTCCTTTCTTAACTCGTTTCCTTGAAAACTGGCCACAGAACCGCAGGTTTGCTTCAGGCCGTAATCAGGGTCCGGCACAGCACACTGAGACTTTGGTTCATTCCACTTCCTGGTCGGAAATTAGAGTTAAATGTGCCCCTCCAGACACCTGCCTCACTCCTAGCCCCTTGGTGATGTGTGTCCTGTGGTTTGAGGCCACATGTGCTGGGTTCCTCACCTTTGGCTGATGTGGCCCCACTGGTGTGAGGACACTCCTGCCTGGTTCCCATCCCCTTGGTGATGTGGGCCCTCCGGTGAGAGTCTGATCCTGGTTGGGTTCCTCACACTTCTGTGAGGTGGGCCCTCTTCTCTGAGGTCACTCCTGCCTGGCTGGCACACCCCGCCTTGGCGACGTCGGCCCTCTGGTGGGATTTGGTGCCTGCTGGGTGTCTCCTCCCCTCGGTAATGAGGGCCCTCTGGCGTCAGGCCCTAACTCCTGGGCTCCCAATATTTTCTGATATGTGCCCTGTGGTTCGAGTACACTCCTGCCAGGTTCCCAATCCCATGGGAATGTGGGCCTTCTGCTCTGAGGTCCCAACCGTGGGTTGCTCAGTTTCATGATGAGGGCCCTCTGCTGTGAGTTCTTTCTGGCCTGGATCCCATAGCCTCGCTGCTCCTGGCCACCTGCGGGGAGGTTACAACTGCGGGATTCCTCACCCTTTTTCTTCTATGGGCCCTCTGTTTTGAGACTCCTCCTGCCTGCCTCACTCCCAGCCCCTTGTTGATGTGTGTCCTCTGGTTTGAGGCCACGTATGCTGGGTCCCTCGCCTTTCGATGATGTGGCCCCACTGGTGTGAGGACACTTCTGCCTGGTTCCTATCCCCTTGATGATGTGGGCCCTCTGGTGAGAGTCTGATCCTGGCTGGGTTCCTCACCCTTCTGTGAGGTGGGCCCTCTGCTGTGAGGTCACTCCTGCCTGGCTGGCACACCCCACCTGGGCAACATCGGCCCTCTTGTGGCAGTTGGAGCCTGCTGAGAACCTCCCCTCGGTGATGGGGTCCCTCTTGCCTCAGGCCCTAACTGCTGGGTACCCACATTTTCTGATACGTGCTAAGTGGTGCGAGGACACTCCTGCGAGGTTCCCATCCCCATGGGCATGTGGGCCTTCTGATCTAAGGTCCCAACACCTGTGTTGTTCACCGTTTCATGATGTTGGCTCTCTGGTGTTAGTTCACCCAGGCCTAGATCCCATAGACTCTGTGCTCTGAGCGGCCTGCTGGGAGGTTCCTACTGCTGGATTCCTTAACTCTTTTATTCTTTGGGTCCTGTGTTTTCATGCTCCTACTTCCTGACTCACTTCCAGCCCATTTGTGATGTAGGTCCTCTGGTTTAAGGCCACATGTACCGGTTTCCTCACCTTTATTGATGTGGCCCCACTGGTGTGAGGACACTCCTGCCTGGTTCCCATCCCCTTGGTGATGGGGGCCCTCTGGTGAGAGTCTGATCCTGTCTGGATTCCTCACACTTCTGGGAGGTGGGCCCTCTGCTGTGAGGTCACTCCTGCCTGGCTGGCACACGTCACGTTGGCGATGTGGGCCCTCAGTTGGGAGTTGGTGCCTGCTGGGAGTCTCCTCCCCTCGGTAATGAGGGCCCTCTGGCGTCAGGCCCTAACTCATGGGCTCCCAAAATTTTCTGATGTGCGCCCTGTCGTGCGAGTACACTCCAGCCAGTGTCCCATCCCCATGGGTATGTGGGCTTTCTGCTCTCAGGTCCCAAAGGCTGGGTTGCTCACAGTGTCAGAATGTGGGCCCTCTGCTGTGAGTTCACTCCGGCATGGATCCCATAGCCTCGGTGCTCTGGGCCACCTGCTTGGAGCTTCCAACTGCGGGGTTCCTCACCTTTTTTATTCTATGGGCGCTCTGTTGTGAGTTTCCTCCTGCATGCCTCACTCCCAGCCCTTTCGTGATGTGCGTCCCCTTGTTTGAGGCCACATGTGCTGTGTTCCTCACCTTTCGCTGATGTGGCCCCACTGGTGTGAGGACACTCCTGCCTGGTTTCCATCCCATTGGTGATGTGGGCGCTCTGGTTAGAGTCTGATCCTGTTTGGGCTCCTCACACTTCTGTGAGGTGGGCCCTCTGCTGTGAGGTAACTCCTGCCTGGCTTACTCCCATTGCCTTGGTGACGTCGGCCCTCTGGTGGCATTTGGAGCCTGCTGGTAGCCTCCTCTCCTCAGTGATGAGGGCCCTCTGGCGTCAGGCCATAACTGCTGGGTTCCCACATTTTCTGATACGTGCTAAGTTGTGCGAGGACACTCCTGCGAGGTTCCCATCCCCATGGGGATGTGGGCCTTCTGCTCTGAGGTCCCACTGGCTGGGTTGCTCACAGTTTCATGATGTGGGCCCTCTGCTGTGAGTTCACTGTGGCCTGGATCCCATAGACTCCATGCTCTGGGCCACCTGCTGGGAGGTTCAAACTGCTGGATTCCTCACATTTTTTATTCTGTGGGCCCTGTGTTGTTAGGCTACTCCTGCCTGCCTCACTCGGAGCACCTTGGAAATGTGGGTCCTCTGGTTTAGGCCACATGTGCTGGGTTCCTCACCTTTCTGTAATGTGGCCACACTGGTGTGAGGACACTCCTGCCTTGTTCCGATCCCCTTGGTGATGTGGGCCCTCTGGTGAGAGTCTTATCCTGGCTGGGTTCCTCACCCTTCTGTGAGGTAGGCAATCTGCTGTGAGGTCACTCCTGCCTGGCTGGCACACGTCAACGTGGCGACGTGGGCCCTCAGTTGGGAGTTGGTGCCTGCTGGGAGTCTCCTCCCCTCGGTAATGAGGGCCCTCTGGCCTCAGACCCTAACTCCTGGGTTCCCAAAATTTTCTAATGTGCGCCCTGTGGTGCGAGTACACTCCTGCCAGGATCCCAACCCCATGGGAATGTGGGTCTTCTGCTCTGAGGTCCCAATGGTACGTTGCTCAGTTTCAATATGAGGGCCCTCTGGTGTGAGTTCACTCCGGCATGGACCCCATAGCCTTGCTGCTCCTGGCCACCTGCGGGGAGGTTCCAACTGCGGGATTCCTCACCTTTTTCCTTCTATGGGCCCTCTGTTTTGAGACTCCTCCTGCCTGCCTCACTCCCAGCCCCTTGGTGATGTGTGTCCTCTGGTTTGAGGCCACGTGTGCTGGGTCCCTCACCTTTCGATGATGTGGCCCCACTGGTGTGAGGACACTCCTGCCTGGTTCCTATCCCCTTGGTGATGTGGGCCCTCTGGTGAGAGTCTGATCCTGGCTGGGTTCCTCCCACTTCTGTGAGGTGGGCCCTCTGCTGTGAGGTCACTCCTGCCTGGCTGGCACACCTCGCCTTGGCAATGTCGGCCCTCTTGTGGCAGTTGGAGCCTGCTCGGAGCCTCCTCCCCTCGGTGATGAGGGTCCTCTGGTGTCAGGCCCTAACTGCTGGGTACCCACATTTTCTGATACGCGCTAAGTGGTGCGAGGACACTCGTGCCATGTTCCCAACCCCATGGGGATGTGGGCCTTCTGCTCTGAGGTCCCAACGGCTGGATTGCTCACAGTTTCATGATGTGGGTCCTCTGCTGTGAGTTCACTGCGGCCTGGATCGCATAGACTCGGTGCTCTGGGCCGCCTGCTGGGAGGTTCCCACTGCAGGATTCCTCAGCTTTTTTATTCTATTGGCCCTGTGTTGTGAGGCTACTCCTGCCTGCCTCACTCCAAGCCCCTTGGAGATCTGGATCCTCTGGTTTAGGCCACATGTGCTGGGTTCCTCACCTTTCTATGATGTGGCCACCCTGGTGTGAAGACAGTCCTGCCTGGTGCTGATGCCCTTGGTGATGTGGGACCTCTGGTGAGCGTCTCTCCCTGGCTGGGTTCCTCACCATTCTGTGAGGTAGGCCCTCAGCTGTGAGGTCACTCCTGCCTGGCTGTTGCACGTCACCTTGGCGACATGGGCCCTCAGTTGGGAGTTGGTGCCTGCTTGGGGTCTCCTCCCCTTGGTAATGAGGGCCCTCTGGCGTCAGGCCCTAACTTCTGGGCTCCCAAAATTCTCTGATGTGCGCCCTGTGGTGCGAGTACACTTCTGTCAGGTTCCCAACCACATGGGAATGTGGGCCTTCTGCTCTAAGGTCCCAACGGCTGGGTTGCTCACAGTTTCATGATGAGGGCCCTCTGTTTGAGTTCAGTCAGGCCTGGATCCCATAGCCTCGCTGCTCCTGGCCACCTGCTGGGAGGTTCCAACTGCGGGATTCCTCACCTTTTTTACGCTATGGGCCCTCTGTTTGGAGGCTCCTCCTGCCTGCCTCACTCCCAGCCCCTTGGTGATGTGTGTCCTGTAGTTTGAGGCCACGTGTGCTGGGTCACTCACATTTCGGTGATGTGGCCCCACTGGTGTGAGGACACTCCTGCCTGGTTTCCATTCCCTTGGTGATGTTGGCCCTCCGGTGAGAGTCTGATCCTCTTTGGGTTTCTCACACTTTTGTGTGGTTGGACCTCTGCTCTGAGGTCACTCCTGCCTGGCTGGCACACCCCGCATTGGCGACGTCGGCCTTCTGGTAGCAGTTGGAGCTTGCTGGGAGCCTCGTCTCCTCAGTGATGAGGGCCCTCTGGCGTCCGGACCTAACTGCTGTGCTCCCCACCTTTTCTGATGTGTGCCCACTGGTGCGATGACACTCCTGCTTGGTTCCCTTCCCCATGGGGATGTGGGCCTTGTGCTCTGAAGTTACAACGGCTGGGTTGCTTACAGTATCACGATGAGGGCCCTCTGTTGTGAGTTCATCACTGCCTGGATCCCATAGCCTCGGTGCTCTGGGCCGCCTGCTGGGATGTTCCAACTGCTGGATTCCTCACCTTTTTTATACAATGGGCCATGTGTTTTGAGGTTAATCCTGCCTGCCTCGCTCCGAGACCCATGGTGATGTGGGTCCTCTGGTTTGAGGCCGCATGTGCTGGGTACCTCAACTTTCGATGATGTGGCCCCACGGGTGTGAGGACACTCCTGCCTGGTTCCCAGCCCCTTGCTTATGTGGGCACTCTGGTGAGAGTCTGATCCTGACTGGGTTCCTTACCCTTCTGTGAGGTGGGCCCTCTGATATGAGGTCACTCCTGCCTGGATGGCTCATGTCGCCTTGGCGACGTAGGCACTCTGTTGGCCACTGAAGCATGCTGGGAGCCTCCTACCCTCTTTAATAAGGGCCCTGGAAGAAACGCATATGCCCTTTTTGACCAAGTGCATCATTGTCGAGGTTCTGCCTCTTCTCCTATACTTTCAGAGGACTTCCCGTCTACCTCCTGAAATCGTATTCCTGGAATTCTGCCCCGCGTTCAAGTCCTCTTTGCAGCCTTACTTCAATATATTTTTGGACGATAGCTGTCATTTATAACTCTGCAGGTTTGTGAATTACAGTGCCCCTGAGCTCCTTTCTTCAACTCAATTTCTAGTGAGCTGGCCGCAAAACCGCAGGATTGCTTCAGGCCCTAATCTGGTTCCAGCACGGCATGCTGAGCCTTTGGCTAATTCCTCCTCCTGGTAGGAAATGAGCGTTAAATTTGTTCGTGCAGACACCTACAGCTAATCTCTCAATGGTTCTCGCTATTCCTGTTCATCTTGCGCAGAAATTCCAAACTGTGCCAAACAGGAGGTTAAAGGCACTGACTCTCCAAGTGGGGAGAGTGTTAGTAAAGCGTCTGGAATGGTAAAACCGAGTACCAGGGGACGAAAACTGAGATGCATTTGAAAACGTTCCCCAATCACACGGCGGACGATAGTCTGGGTTTCCCATGCATGTTTTAGCTGAAGGAAGAATCCCTTAAACCTGGAGAGTTGGGACCCATGGAATGGGTACCATGCAGTATGACTTCAAAGGGTTGCCTTTGCTCACCGAACGTCACCAATGCTATCAGCCCGAAGTGTCCAGCCTTATGTCTAACTCAGCTCGCGGTGTAGATGTGGTAAATCCACGTTGCATCACAAGCCCTGAATGAATTATTTAAGAATTGCTCTCTATTTCACTGTCATTGTGTTTTGTTTTCGTAATTTATTTTGATAATGGGATTTATCGGATTTTCACTGCTGCGTTTATGCCGCTGTACACATGCTTGATTCTCTTATGGAGACATATAAATCCATGGGTTTTCAGATTCTTACTAGTCAGGTATATTCCTAGGCATTGAATATGGGGTGTTGAGTCCATTTCGTGGAGCAAGGAGTAGGTCCTGACTATTATATACTTGCTTATGGAAAGGTATCTGTGCTAATTTCAATCTCTGGTTTTATGCAACACCCCAACTCACCTTTCCCCATAAGCAAGCATAAGTTGGTTTTCTAAATTTGAGACCCTGTTCTGTTTTGTAATTCAGTTCATGTATAGACAAGTTTACATTCCGTGTATTAGTGATATCTTATGATGTTTCTTTTTCTGTGTGGCTTATTTCTCGATAGAATCATCGTACCTGAATCCACTCATTATGCCGCTAGGGACCTGATGACGTAGATTTCATTGCTGAGAGATATTACATTGTACATGCGTACCACAACATCTTTATCCATTTTTTGCATTCTCGGATATTTATCTTGTACCGTAGACGAGGTTCTTGTAAACAGAGCCGTCAAAAATTTTGGGGTGGCTGTGTCTTTTTGATTTTAATTTCCCTAAGCTTTGGGACTATAAGTGGAAGTGCCATAGGCTGTGTTGCTTTGTTTCCTACCTGCTTCAGGAAACACCATAAATTCTCCAGAGTGGCTGTTGGCAATTTATATCCCACCCATCAGCATAACAAGGCTCCCTGTTCTCCATGACCTGTCCTGCCTTTCTGGATTTTACACTTTTTTCAGATGGCCCTTTTGACCGGGGGGCAGTGAGACTTCATTGTAGTGCAGATTTCCTTTACACGCTTGCTTGGTTGGCCAAAAAGGGCGTATGCGTTTTTTCCTGAATATATTCAGGAAAAAACGCATACGCCCTTTTTGGCCAAGTGCATCATTGTCGACATTCTGCGTCTTTTCCTATGCTTTAAGTGCAATTCCAGTCTACCCCCTGAAATCGTTTTCCTGAAATTCTGTCCCGCTTTCAAGTCCACTTTGAAGACTTACTTCAGTACATTTTTGGACGATAGCTGTCATTCATAACTCTGCAGGTTTCTGAATTACACTGCCCCTGAGCTCCTTTCTTCAACTCGCTTTCTTGTGAGCTGGCCGTAAAACCGCAAGATTGCTTCACGCCATAATCTCTTTCTGGCAGGGCACGCTGAACCTTTGGTTAATTCCTCTTCCTGGTGGGAAATGAGCGTTCCATTTGACCGTGCAGACACCTACATCTAGTCTCTCATTGGTTCTCCCTATTCCTGTTCATCTTGCGCAGAAATTGCAAACTGAGCCAAACAGGAGGTTAAAGGCACTGACTCTCCAAGTGGGGAGAGTGTTAGTAAATCGTCTGGAATGGTGAACCCCAGTACCAGGGGCGAAAACTGAGATGCATTTGAAAACGTTTCCCAATCACACGGTGAACCATATTCTGGGTTTCCCATGCATGTTTTAGCTGAAGGAAGAATCCCTTAAACCTGGAGAGTTGGGACTCATGCAATGGGTACCATGCAGTATGACTTCAAAGGGTCTGCGTTTGCTCACTGAACCTCACCAATGCTATCAGCCCGAAGTGTCCAGCCTTATGTCTCACCCAGCTCTGTGTGTAGAAGTGGTAAATCCAGGTTGCATCACAAGCCCTGAATGAATTATTTAAGAATTGCTCTCTATTTCACTGTCATTGTGTTTTGTTTTTGAAATTTATTTTGATAATGGGATTTATCAGATTTTCACTGCTGCATTTAGGCCGCTGTACACACTCTTGATTTCCTTATGGAGACATATAAATCCATGGGTTTTAAGATTCTTACTTGGCAGGTATCTTCCCAGGCGTTGAATATGGGGTGTTGAGTCCATTTCGTTGAGCAAGGAGTAGGTCTTGTCTATTATGTATTTGGCTTATGGAAGGTATCTGTGCTAATTTCAGTCTCTGGTTTTATGCAGCACCCCAACTCACCTTTCCCCGTAAGCAAGCATAAGATGATTTTCTCAATTTGAGACCCTGTTCTGTTTTGTAATTCAGTTCATGTGTAGCTAAGTTTACATTCCGTGTATTAGGGATATCTAATGATGTTTCTTTTTCTGTGTGACTTATTTCTCGTAGAATCATGGTACCTGAATCCACTCATTATGCCGCTAGGGTCCTGATGACGTAGATTTCATTGCTGAGTGATATTCCATTGTACGTGCGTACCACAACTTCTTTATCCATTTTTTGCTTTCTCGGATATTTAACTTGTACCGAAGACGAGGTTCTTGTAAACAGAGCCGTCGCAAACTTTGGGGTGGCTGTGTCTTTTTGATTTTAATTTCCCTAAGCTATAGGACCATAAGTGGAAGTGCCATAGGCTGTGTTGCTTTGTTTCCTACCTGTTTCAGGAAACACCATAGACTTCTCCAGAGTGGCGGTTGGCAATTTACATCCGCCCATCAGCATAACAAGGCTCCCTGTTCTCTATGACCTTTCCTTCCTTTCTGGATTTTACACTTTTTTTAGATGGCCCTTTTGACCGGGGGGCAGTGAGACTTCATTGTAGTGCAGATTTCCTTTACACGCTTGCTTGTTTGGCCAAAAAGTGCATATGCGTTTTTTTCCTGAATATATTCAGGAAAAAACGCATACGCCTTTTTTGGCCAAGTGCATCATTGTCGACATTCTGCGTCTTTTCCTATGCTTTAAGTGCAATTCCAGTCTACCCCCTGAAATCGTGTTCCTGAAATTCTGCCCCACTTTCAAGTCCTCTTCGAAGACTTACTTCAATACATTTTTGGACGATAGCTGTCATTCATAACTCTGCAGGTTTGTGAATTAGAGTGCCCCTGAGCTCTTTTGTTCAACTCGCTTTCTTGTGAGCTGGCCGCAAAACCGCAGGATTCCTTCAGGCCCTAATCTGTTTCTGGCAGGGCACGCTGAGCCTTTGGTTAATTCCTCTTCCTGGTGGGAAATGAGCGGTCCATTTGCCCGTGCACACACCTACAGCTAGTCTCTCATTGGTTCTCCCTATTCCTGTTCATCTTGCGCAGAAATTGCAAACTGTGCCAAACAGGAGGTTAAAGGCACTGACTCTCCAAGTGGGGAGAGTGTTAGTAAAGCGTCTGGAATGGTGAACCCGAGTACCAGGGGCGAAAACTGAGATGCATTTGAAAACGTTTCCCAATCACACGGTGGTCCATACTCTGGGTTTCCCATGCATGTTTTAGCTGAAGGAAGAATCCCTTAAACCTGGAGAGTGGGGACCCATAGAATGGGTACCATGCAGTATGACTTCAAAGGGTCTGCGTTGCTCACCGAACCTCACCAATGCTATCAGCCCGAAGTGTCCGGCCTTATGTCTCACGCAGCTCTGTGTGTAGATGTTGTAAATCCAGGTTGCATCACAAGCCCTGAATGAATTATTTAAGAATTGTTCTCTATTTCACTGTCATTGTGTTTTGTTTTTGAAATTTATTTTGATAATGGGATTTATCGGATTTCCATTGCTCCGTTTAGGCCACTGTACACACGCTTGATTTCCTTATGGAGACATATAAATCCATGGGTTTTAAGATTTTTCTTGTCAGGTATCTTCCCAGGCGTTGAATATGGGGTGTTGAGTCCATTTCGTTGAGCAAGGAGTAGGGCTTGTCTATTATATATTTGGTTTATGGAACGGTATCTGTGCTAATTTCAATCTCTGGTTTTATGCAGCACCCCAACTCACCTTTCCCCATAAGCAAGCATAAGTTGGTTTTCTCAATTTGAGACCCTGTTCTGTTTTGTAATTCAGTTCATGTGTAGCCAAGTTTACATTCCGTGTATTAGGGATATTTTATGATGTTTCTTTTTCTGTGTGACTTATTTCTCGTAGAATCATCGTACCTGAAACCACTCATTATGCCGCTACGGGCCTGATGACGTAGATTTCATTGCTGAGTGATATTCCACTGTACGTGCGTACCACAACTTCTTTATCCATTTTTTGCTTTCTCGGATATTTCACTTGTACCATAGAGGACGTTCTTGTAAACAGAGACGTCCCAAATTTTGGGGTGGCTGTGTCTTTTTGATTTTAATCTCCCTAAGCTAAAGGACCATAAGTCGAAGTGCCATAGGCTGTGTTGTTTTGTTTCCTACGTGTCTCTGGAAACACCATACACTTCTCCAGAGTGGTTGTTGGCAATTTACATCCCGCCCATCAGCATAACAAGGCTCCCTGTTCTCCATGACCTGTCCTGCCTTTCTGGATTTTACACTTTTTTCAGATGGCCCTTTTGACCCCGGGGCAGTGAGACTTCATTGTAGTGCAGATTTCCTTTACACGCTTGCTTAGTTGGCCAAAAAGGGCGTATGCGTTTTTTCCTGAATATATTCAGGAAAAAACGCATACGCCCTTTTTGGCCAAGTGCATCATTGTCGACATTCTGCTTCTTTTCCTACGCTTTAAGTGCAATTCCAGTCTACCCCCTGAAATCGTGTTCCTGAAATTCTGCCCCGCTTTCAAGTCCTCTTCGAAGACTTACTTCAATACATATTGGACGATAGCTGTCATTCATAACTCTGCAGGTTTCTGAATTACACTGCCCCTGAGCTCCTTTCTTCAACTCGCTTTCTTGTGAGCTGGCCGCAAAATCGCAGGATTGCTTCACGCCATAATCTCTTTATGGCATGGCACGCTGAGACTTTGGTTAATTCCTCTTCCTGGTGGGAAATGAGCGTTCCATTTGCCCGTGCAGACACCTACATCTACTCTCTCATTGGTTCTCCCTTTGCCTGTTCATCTTGCGCAGAAACTGCAAACTGTGCCAAACAGGAGGTTAAAGGCACTGACTCTCCAAGTGGGGAGAGTGTTAGTAAAGTGTCTGGAATGGTGAACCCGAGTACCAGGGGACGAAAACTGAGATGCATTTGAAAACGTTTCCCAATCACACGGCGGACGATAGTCTGGGTTTCCCATGCATGTTTTAGCTGAAGGAAGAATCCCTTAAACCTGGAGAGTTGGGACCCATGGAATGGGTACCATGCAGTATGACTTCAAAGGGTCTGCGTTTGCTCACCGAACCTCACCAATGCTATCAGTCTGAAGTGTCCAGGCTTATGTCTCACCCAGCTCTGTGTGTAGATGTGGTAAATCCAGGTTGCATCACAAGCCCTGAATGAATTATTTAAGAATTGCTCTCTATTTCACTGTCATTGTGTTTTGTTTTTGAAATTCATTTTGATAATGGGATTTATCGGATTTTCACTGCTGCGTTTAGACCGCTGTGCACACGCTTGATTTCCTTATGGAGACATATAAATCCATGGTTTTTAAGATTCTTACTTGTCAGGTATCTTGCCAGGCGTTGAATATGTGGTGCTGAGTCCATTTCGTTGAGCAAGGAGTAGGTCTTGTCTATTATATATTTGGCTTATGGAAGGTATCTGTGCTAATTTCAATCTCTGGTTTTATGCAGCACCCCAACTCACCTTTCCCCATAAGCAAGCATAAGTTGGTTTTCTCAATTTGAGACCCTGTTCTGTTTTGTAATTCAGTTCATGTGTAGCCAAGTTTACATCCGTGTATTAGAGATATCTTATGATGTTTCTTTTTCTGTGTGACTTATTACTCGTAGAATCATCTTACCTGAATCCACTCATTATGCCGCTACGGGCCTGATGACATAGGTTTCATTTCTGAGTGATATTCCATTGTACGTGCGTACCACAACTTCTTTATCCATTTTTTGCTTTCTCGGATATTTAACTTGTACCGTAGACGAGGTTTTTGTAAACATAGCCGTCCCAAACTTTGGGGTTGCTTTGTGTTTTTGATTTTAATTTCCCTAAGCTGTCGGACCATAAGTGGAAGTGCCATAGGCTCCGTTGCTTTGTTTTTTAGGCGTTTCAGGAAACACCATACACTTCTCCAGAGTGGCTGTTGGCAATTTACATCCCGCCCATCAGCATAACAAGGCTCCCTGTTCTCCATGACCTGTCCTGCCTTTCTGGATTTTACACTTTTTTCAGATGGCCCTTTTGACCGGGGGGCAGTGAGACTTCATTGTAGTGCAGATTTCCTTTACACGCTTGCTTGGTTGTCCAAAAACGGCGTATGCGTTTTTTCCTGAATATATTCAGGAAAAACCGCATACGCCGTTTTTGGCCAAGTGCATCATTGTCGACATTCTGCCTCTTTTCCTATGCTGTAAGTGCAATTCCAGTCTGCCCCCTGAAATAGTTTTCCTGAAATTCTGCCCCGCTTTCAAGTCCTCTTCGAAGACTTACTTACTTCAGTACATTCTTGGACGATAGCTGTCATTCATAACTCTGCAGGTTTGTGAATTACGGTGTCCCAGAGCTCCTTTCTTCAACTCGCTTTCTTGTGAGCTGGCTGCAAAACTGCAGGATTGCTTCAGGCACTAATCTGTTTCCGGCAGGGCACGCTGAGCCTTTGGTTAAATCCTTTTCCTGGTGGTAAATGAGCGTTCCATTTGCCCGTGTAGACACCTACAGCTAGTCTCTCATTGGTTCTCCCTATTCCTGTTCATCTTGCGCAGAAATTGCAAACTGTGCCAAACAGGAGGTTAAAGGCACTGACTCTCCAAGTGGGGAGAGTGTTAGTAAAGCGTCTGGAATGGTGAACCCGAGTTCCAGGGGACGAAAACTGAGATGCATTTGAAAACGTTTCCCAATCACACGGTGGACCATACTCTGGGTTTCCCATGCATGTTTTACCTGAAGGAAGAATCCCTTAAACATGGAGAGTTGGGACCCATGGAATGGATACCATGCAGGGTGACTTCAAAGGGTCTGCGTTTGCTCACCGAACCTCACCAATGCTATCAGCCTGAAGTGTCCAGCCTTATGTCTCACCCAGCTCTGGGTGTAGATGTGGTAAATCCAGGTTGCATCACAAGCCCTGAATGAATTATTTAAGGATTGCTCTCTATTTCACTGTCATTGTGTTTTCTTTTTGAAATTCATTTTGATAATAGGATTTATCAGATGTTCACTGCTGTGTTTAGGCCGCTGTACACACGCTTGATTTCCTTATGGAGACATATAAATCCATGGGTTTTAAGATTCTTACTTGTCAGGTATCTTCCCAGGCGTTGAATATGTTGTGTTGAATCCATTTCGTTGAGCAAGGAGTAGGTCTTGTCTATTATATATTTGGCTTATGGAACGGTATCTGTGCTAATTTCAATCTCTGGTTTTATGCAGCACCCCAACTCACCTTTCCCCATAAGCAAGCATAAGTTGGTTTTCTCAATTTGAGACCCTGTTCTGTTTTATAATTCAGTTAATGTGTAGCCAAGTTTACATTCCGTGTATTAGTGATATCTTATGATGTTTCTTTTTCTGTGTGACTTATTTCTCATAGAATCATCGTACCTTAATCCACTCATTATGCCGATAGGGACCTGATGATGTAGATTTCATTGCTGAGTGATATTCCATTGTACGTGCGTACCACAACTTCTTTATCCATTTTTTGCTTTCTCGGATATTTAACTTGTACCGTAGACGAGGTTCTTGTAAACAGAGACGTCCCAAACTTTGGGGTGGCTGTATGTTTTTGATTTTAATTTCCCTAAGCTATAGGACCATAAGTGGAAGTGACATAGGCTGTGTTGCTTTGTTTCCTACGTGTTTAAGGAAACACCGTACACTTCTCCAGAGTGGCTGTTGGCAATTTACATCCCGCCCATCAGCATAACAAGGCTCCGTGTTCTCCATGACCTGTCCTGCCTTTCTGGATTTTACACTTTTTTCAGATGGCCCTTTTGACCGGGGGGCAGTGAGTCTTCATTGTAGTGCAGATTTCCTTTACACGCTTGCTTGGTTGGCCAAAAAGGGCGTATGCGTTTTTTCCTGAATATATTCAGGAAAAAACGCATACGCCCTTTTTGCCCAAGTGCATCATTGTCGACATTCTGCCCCTTTTCGTATGCTTTAAGTGCAATTCCAGTCTGCCCCCTGAAATCGTTTTCCTGAAATTCTGTCCCGCTTTCAAGTCCTCTTCGAAGACTTACTTCAGTACATTTTTGGACGATACCCGTCATTCATAACTCTGCAGGTTTGTGAATTACAGTGACCCTGAGCTCCTTTCTTCAACTCGCTTTCTTGTGAGCTGGCCACAAAACCGCAGGATTGCTTCAGGCCCTAATCTGTTTCCGGCAGAGCACCCTGAGCCTTTGTTTAATCCCTCTTCCTGGTGGGAAATGAGCATTCCTTTTGCCCGTGCAGACACCTACAGCTAGTCTCTCATTGGTTCTCCCTATTCCTGTTCATCTTGCGCAGAAATTGCAAATTGTGCCAAACAGGAGGTTAAAGGCACTGACTCTCCAAGTGGGGAGAGTGTTAGTAAAGCGTCTGGAATGGTGAACCCGAGTACCAGGGTTCGAAACCTGAGATGCATTTGAAAACGTTTCCCAATCATATGGCGGTCGATACTCTGCGTTTCCCATGCATGTTTTAGCTGAAGGAAGAATCCCTTAAACCTGGAGAGTTGGGACCCATGGAATGGGTACCATGCAGTATGACTTCAAAGGGTCTGCGTTTGCTCACCGAACCTCACCAATGCTATCAGCCCGAAGTGTCCAGCCTTATGTCTCACCCAGCTCTGGGTGTAGATGTGGTAAATCCAGGTTGCATCACAAGCCCTGAATGAATGATTTAAGAATTGCTCTCTATTTCACTGTCATTGTGTTTTGTTTTTGAAATTTATTTTGATAATGGGATTTATCGGATTTTCACTGCTCCGTTTAGGCTGCTGTACACACGCTTGATTTCCTTATGGAGACATATAAATCCATGGTTTTGAAGATTCTTACTTGTCAGGTATCTTCCCAGGCGTTGAATATGGGGTGTTGAGTCCATTTCGTTGAGCAAGGAGTAGGTCTTCTCTATTATATATTTGGCTTATGGAACGGTATCTGTGCTAATTTCAATCTCTGGTTTTATGCAGCACCCCAACTCACCTTTCCCCATAAGCAAGCATAAGTTGGTTTGCTAAATTTGAGACCCTGTTCTGTTTTGTAATTAAGTTCATGTGTAGCCAAGTTTACATTCCGTGTATTAGTGATATCTTATGATGTTTCTTTTTCTGTGTGACTTATTTCTCCTAGAATCATCATACCTGAATCCACTCATTATGCCGCTCCGGGCCTGATGACGTAGATTTCATTGCTGAGGGATATTCCATTGTACGTGCGTACCACAGAATTCTTTATCCATTTTATGCTTTCTCGGATATTTAACTTCTACCGTAGTTGAGGTTCTTGTAAACAGAGCCATCCCAAACTTTGGGGTGGCTGTGTGTTTGTGATTTTAATTTCCCTAAGATATAGGACCATAAGTGGAAGTGACATAGGCTGTGTTGCTTTGTTTCCTACGTGTTTCAGGATACACCATACATTTCTCCAGAGTGGCTGTTGGCAATTTACATCCCGCCCATCAGCATAACAAGGCTCCCTGTTCTCCAAGACCTGTCCTGCCTTTCTGGATTTTACACTTTTTTCAGATGGCCCTTTTGACCGGGGGGCAGTGAGACTTCATTGTAGTGCAGATTTCCTTTACACGCTTGCTTGGTTGGCCAAAAAGTGCGTATACGTTTTTTCCTGAATATATTCAGGAAAAAACGCATACGCCCTTTTTGGCCAAGTGCATCATTGTCGACATTCTGCCTCTTTTCCTATGCTTTAAGTGCAATTCCAGTCTACCCCCTGAAATCGTTTTCCTGAAATTCTGCCCCGCTTTCAAGTCCTCTTTGAAGACTTACTTCAGTACATTTTTGGATGATAGCTGTCATTCATAACTCTGCAGGTTTGTGAATTACAGTGCCCCTGAGCTCCTTTCTTCAACTCGTTTTCTTGTGAGCTGGCCGCAAAACCGCATGATTGCTTCAGACCCTAATCTGTTTCCCACAGGGCACGCTGAGCCTTTGGTTAATTCCTCTTCCTGGTGGGAAATGAGCGTTCCATTTGCCCGTGCAGACACCTACAGCTAGTCTCTCATTGCTTCTCCCTATTCCTGTTCATCTTGCGCAGAAATTGCAAACTGTGCCAAACAGGAGGTTAATGGCACTGACTCTCCAAGTGGGGAGAGTGTTAGTAAAGCGTTCAAATGTTGAACCCGAGTACCAGGGGACGAAAACTGAGATGCATTTGAAAACGTTTCCCAATCACACGGTGGACCATACTCTGGGTTTCCCATGCATGTTTTAGCTGAAGGAAGAATCCCTTAAACCTGGAGAGTTGGGACCCACGGAATTGGTACCATGCAGTATGACTTCAAAGGGTCTGCGTTTGCTCACCGAACCTCACCAATGATATCAGCCCGAAGTGTCCAGACTTATGTCTCATCCAGCTCTGGGTGTAGATGCGGTAAATACAGGTTGCATCACAAGCCCTGAATGAATTATTTAAGAATTGCTCTCTATTTCACTCTCATTGTGTTTTGTTTTTGAAATTCATTTTGATAATGGGATTTAACGGATTTTCACTGCTGCTTTTAGGCCAATGTACACACGCTTGATTTCCTTATGGAGACATATAAATCCATGGGTTTTAAGATTCTTAATTGTCAGGTATCTTCCCAGGCGTTGAATATAGGGTGTTGAGTCCATTTCGTTGAGCAAGGAGTAGGTCTTGTCTATTATATATTTGGCTTATGGAACGGTATCTGTGCTAATTTCAATCTCTGGTTTTATGCAGCATCCCAACTGACCTTTCCCCGTAAGCAAGCATAAGTTGGTTTGCTAAATTTGAGACCCTGTTCTGTTTTGTAATTCAGATCATGGGTAGCCATGATTACATTCCGTGTATTAGTGATAACTTATTATGTTTCTTTTTCTGTGTGACTTATTTCTCATAGAATCATCATACCTGAATCCACTCATTATGCCGCTACGGTCCTGATGACGTAGATTTCATTGCTAAGTGATATTCCATTGTACGTGCGTACCACAACTTCTTTATCCATTTTATGCTTTCTCAGATATTTAACTTCTACCGCAGATGAGGTTCTTGTAAACAGAGCCATCCCAAACTTTGGGGTGGCTGTGTGTTTTTGATTTTAATTTCCCTAAGCTATAGGACCATATGTGGATGTGCCATAGGCTGTGTTGCTTTGTTTCCTACGTGTTTCAGGAAACACCATACACTTTTCCAGAGTGGCTGTTGGCAATTTACATCCGCCCATCAGCATAACAAGGCTCCCTGTTCTCCATGACCTGTCCTGCCTTTCTGGATTTTACACTTTTTGCAGATGGCCCTTTTGACCGGGGGGCAGTGAGACTTCATTGTAGTGCAGATTTCCTTTACACGCTTGCTTGGTTGGCCAAAAAGGGCGTATGCTTTTTTTCCTGAATATATTCAGGAAAAAACGCATACGCCCTTTTAGCCCAAGTGCATCATTGTCGACATTCTGCCTCTTTTCGTATGCTTTAAGTGCAATTCCAGTCTGCCCCCTGAAATCGTTTTCCTGAAATTCTGCCCGGCTTTCAAGTCCTCTTCGAAGACTTATATTAGTACATTTTGGACGATAGCTGTCATTCATAACTCTGCAGGTTTGTGAATTACAGTCCCCCCGAGCTCCTTTCTTCAACTCGCTTCCTTGTGAGCTGGTCGCCAAACCGCAGGATTGCTTCAGGCCCTAATCTGTTTCCGGCAGGGCACGCTGAGCCTTTGGTTAATTCCTCTTCCTGGTGGGAAATGAGCGTTCCATTTGCCCGTGCAGACACCAACAGCTAGTCTCTCATTGGTTCTCCCTATTGCTGTTCATCTTGCGCAGAAATTGCAAACTGTGCCAAACAGGAGGTGAAAGGCACTGACTCTCCAAGTGAGGAGAGTGTTAGTAAAGCATCTTGAATGGTGAACCCGAGTACGAGGTGATGAAAACTGAGATGCATTTGAAAACGTTTCCCGGTCACACAGTGCACTGTAATGTGCGTTTCCCATGCATATTTTAGCTGAAGGAAGAATCCCTTAAACCTGGAGAGTTGGGACCCATGGAATGGGTACCATGCAGTACGACTTCAAAGGGTCTGCGTTTGCTCACCGAACCTCACCAATGCTATCAGCCCGAAGTGTCCAGCCTTATGTCTCACCCAGCTCTGGGTGTAGATGTGGTAAATCCAGGTTGCCTCACAAGCCCTGAATGAATTATTTAAGAATTGTTCTCTATTTCACTGTTATTGTGTTTTGTTTTTGAAATTTATTTTGATAATGGGATTTATCAGATTTTCATTGCTGCGTTTAGGCCACTGTACACACTCTTGATTTCCTTATGGAGACATATAAATCCATGGGTTTTAAGATTTTACTTGTCAGGTATCTTCCCAGGCGTTGAATATGGGGTGTTGAGTCCATTTCGTTGAGCAAGGAGTAGGTCTTGTCTATTATATATTTGGCTTATGGAACGGTATCTGTGCTAATTTCAATCTCTGGTTTTATGCAGCACCCCAACTCACCTTTCCCCATAAGCAAGCATAAGTTGGTTTTCTAAATTTGAGACCCTGTTCTGTTTTGTAATTCAGTTCATGGGTAGCCAAGTTTACATTCCGTGTATTAGTGATATCTTATGATGTTTCTTTTTCTGTGCGACTTATTTCTCGAAGAATCATCGTACCTGAATCCACTCATTATGCCGCTACGGGCCTGATGACGTAGATTTCATTGCTGAGAGATATTCCACTGTACGTGCGTACCACAACTTCTTTATCCATTTTTTGCTTTCTCGGATATTTAACTTGTACCATAGAGGGCGTTCTTGTAAACAGAGAAGTCCCAAATTTTGGGGTGGCTGTGTCTTTTTGATTTTAATTTCCCTAAGCTATAGGACCATAAGTGGAAGTGCCATAGGCTGTGTTGTTTTGTTTCCTACGTGTCTCTGGAAACACCATACACTTCTCCAGAGTGGCTGTTGGCAATTTACATCCCGCCCATCAGCATAACAAGGCTCCCTGTTTTCCATGACCTGTCCTGCCTTTCTGGATTTTACACTTTTTTCAGATGGCCCTTTTGACCGGGGGGCAGTGAGACTTCATTGTAGTGCAGATTTCCTTTACACGCTTGCTTGGTTGGCCAAAAAGGGCGTATGCTTTTTTTCCTGAATATATTCAGGAAAAAACGCATATGCCCTTTTTGGCCAAGTGCATCATTGTTGACATTCTGCCTCTTTTCCTATGCTTTAAGTGCAATTCCAGTCTACCCCCTGAAATCGTTTTCCTGAAATTCTGCCCCGCTTTCAAGTCCTCTTCAAATCCTTTCTTCAGTACATTTTTGGACAATAGCTGTCATTCATAACTCTGCAGGTTTGTGAATTACAGTGACCCTGAGCTCCTTTTCTCAACTCGCTTTCTTGTGAGCTGGCCGCAAAACCGCAGGATTGCTTCAGACCCTAATCTCTTTCCGGCAGGGCACGCTGAGCCTTTGGTTAATTCCTCTTCCTGGTGGGAAATGAGCGTTCCATTTGCCCGTGCAGACACCAACAGCTAGTCTCTCATTGGTTCTCCCTATTCCTGTTCATCTTGCGCAGAAATTGCAAACTGTGCCAAACAGGAGGTTAATGGCACTGACTCTCCAAGTGGGGAGAGTGTTAGTAAAGCGTTGAAATGGTGAACCCGAGTACCAGGGGAAGAAAACTGAGATGCATTTGAAAACGTTTCCCAATCACACGGTGGACCATACTCTGGGTTTCCCATGCATGTTTTAGCTGAAGGAAGAATCCCTTAAACCTGCAGAGTTGGGCCCCATGGAATGGGTACCATGCAGTATGACTTCAAAGGGTCTGCGTTTGCTCACCGAACCTCACCAATGCTATCAGCCCGAAGTGTCCAGCCTTATGTCTCACCCAGCTCTGGATGTAGATGTGGTAAATCCAGGTTGCATCACATGCCCTGAATGAATTATTTAAGAATTGCTCTCTATTTCACTGTCATTGCGTTTTGTTTTTGTAATCATTTTGATAATGGGATTTATTGGATTTTCTCTGCTGCGTTCATGCAGCTGTACACACGCTTGATTGTCTTAAGGAGACATATAAATCCATGGGCTTGAAGATTCTTACTAGTCAGGTGTATTCCTAGGCGTTGAATATGAGGTGTTTAGTCCATTTCGTTGAGCAAGGTGTAGGTCTTGACTATTACATATTTGGCTTATGGAAACGTATCTGTGCTAATTTCTATCTCTGCTTTTATGCAGCACCCCAACTCACTTTTCCCCTTAAGCAAGCATAAGTTGGTTTTCTAAATTTGAGACCCTGTTCTGTTTTGTAATTCAGTTCATGTGTAGCCAAGTTTACATTCCGTGTATTAGTGATAACTTATGATGTTTCATTTTCTGTGTGACTTATTTCACTTAGAATCATCGTACCTGAATCCACTCATTATACCGCAACGGGCCTGATGAAATAGATTTCATTGGTGAGTGATATTCCTTTGTACGTACGTACCACACTTCTTTATCCATTTTTCGCTTTCTTGGATATTTAACTTGTTCCGTAGACGAGGTTCTTGTAAACAGAACCGTCCGACACTTTGGGGTGGCTGTCTTTGTTTGATTTTAATTTCCGTGATCTATAAGACCATAAGTGGAAGTGCCGTAGTCTCCGTTGCTTTGTTTCTTAGGTGTTTCAGGAAACACCATACACTTCTCCAGAGTGGCTGTTGGCATTTACATCCCGCCCATCAGCATAACAAGGCTCCCTGTTCTCCATGGCCTGTCCTGTGTTTCTGGTTTTTACACTTTTTTCAGATGGCCCTTTTGACGAATGGGAAATGAGACTTCATTGTAGTGCGGATTTCCATTTCTCGAGTGCTTGGTTGGCCAAGAAGGGCATATGTGTTTTTTCTTGAATATATTCAGGAAAAAATGTTTACTCACTTTTGTCCAAGTGCATCACTGTCAAAGATCTGCCGCTTTTCACATGCTTTAAATGCAATTCCAATCTACCTCCTGAAATATGATTCCTGCAATTCTGCCTCGTTTTCAAGTCCTCTTTGCAGACTTACTTCCATATATTTTTGCCAATAGCTGTCATTTATAACTCTGCAGGTTTGTGAATTACAGTGCCTGTGATTTCCTTTCTTAACTCGTTTCCTGGAAAACTGGCCACAGAACCGCAGGTTTGCTTCAGGCCGTAATCAGGATCCGGCACAGCACTCTGAGACTTTGGTTCATTCCACTTCCTGGTGGGAAATTAGAGTTAAATGTGCCCCTCCAGACACCTGCCTCACTCCTAGCCCCTTGGTGTTGTGTGTCCTCTGGTTTGAGGCCACATGTGCTGGGTTCCTCACCTTTGGCTGATGTGGCCCCACTGGTGTGAGGACACTCCTGCCTGGTTCCCATCCCCTTGGTGATGTGGGCCCTCCGGTGAGAGTGTGATCCTGGTTGGGTTCCTCACACTTCTGTGAGGTGGGCCCTCTTCTCTGAGGTCACTCCTGCCTGGCTGGCACACCCCGCCTTGGCGACGTCGGCCCTCTGGTGGGATTTGGTGCCTGCTGGGTGTCTCCTCCCCTCGGTAATGAGGGCCCTCTGGCGTCAGGCCCTAACTCCTGGGCTCCCAATATTTTCTGATATGTGCCCTGTGGTTCGAGTACACTCGTGCCAGGTTCCCAACCCCATGGGAATGTGGGTCTTCTGCTCTGAGGTCCCAACCGTGGGTTACTCAGTTTCATGATGAGGGCCCTCTGCTGCGAATTCTCTCCGGCCTGGATCCCATAGCCTCGCTGCTCTTGGCCACCTGCTGGGAGGTTACAACTGCGGGATTCCTCACCTTTTTTCTTCTATGGGCCCTCTGTTTTGAGACTCCTCCTGCCTGCCTCACTCCCAGCCCCTTGGTGATGTGTGTCCTCTGGTTTGAGGCCACGTGTGCTGGGTCCCTCGCCTTTTGATGATGTGGCCACACTGATGTGACGACACTCCTGCCTGGTTCCTATCCCCTTGATGATGTGGGCCCTCTGGTGAGAGTCTGATCCTGGCTGGGTTCCTCACCCTTCTGTGAGGTGGGCCCTCTGCTGTGAGGTCACTCCTGCCTGGCTGGCACACCCCACCTGGGCAACATCGGCCCTCTTGTGGCACTTGGAGCCTGCTGGGAACCTCCCCTCGGTGATGGGGGCCCTCTTGCCTCAGGCCCTAACTGCTGGGTACCCACCTTTTGTGATACGTGCTAAGTGGTGCGAGGACACTCCTGCGAGGTTCCCATCCCCATGGGCATGTGGGCCTTCTGCTCTAAGGTCCCAACACCTGTGTTGTTCACCGTTTCATGATGTTGTCTCTCTGGTGTTAGTTCACCCAGGCCTAGATCCCATAGACTCTGTGCTCTGAGCGGCCTGCTGGGAGGTTCCTACTGCTGGATTCCTTACCTCTTTTATTCTTTGGGTCAAGTGTTTTCATGCTCCTACTTCCTGACTCACTTCCAGCCCATTTGTGATGTAGGTCCTCTGGTTTAAAGCCACATGTACCGGTTTCCTCACCTTTATTTATGTGGCCCCACTGGTGTGAGGACACTCCTGCCTGGTTCCCATCCCCTTGGTGATGGGGGCCCTCTGGTGAGAGTCTGATCCTGTCTGGATTCCTCACACTTCTGGGAGGTGGGCCCTCTGCTGTGAGGTCACTCCTGCCTGGCTGGCACACGTCACCTTGGCGATGTGGGCCCTCAGTTGGGAGTTGGTGCCTGCTGGGAGTCTCCTCCCCTCGGTAATGAGGGCCCTCTGGCGTCAGGCCCTAACTCATGGGCTCCCAAAATTTTCTAATGTGCGCCCTGTCATGCGAGTACACTCCAGCCAGGGTCCCATCCCCATGGGGATGTGGGCTTTCTGCTCTGAGGTCCCAAAGGCTGGGTTGCTCACAGTGTCAGAATGTGGGCCCTCTGCTGTGAGTTCACTCCGGCATGGATCCCATAGCCTCGGTGCTCTGGGCCACCTGCTTGGAGCTTCCAACTGCGGGGTTCCTCACCTTTTTTATTCTATGGGCGCTCTGTTGTGCGTTTCCTCCTGCATGCCTCACTCCCAGCCCTTTCGTGATGTGCGTCCCCTTGTTTGAGGCCACATGTGCTGTGTTCCTCACCTTTCGCTGATGTGGCCCCACTGGTGTGAGGACACTCCTGCCTGGTTTCCATCCCATTGGTGATGTGGGCGCTCTGGTTAGAGTCTGATCCTGTTTGGGCTCCTCACACTTCTGTGAGGTGGGCCCTCTGCTGTGAGGTAACTCCTGCCTGGCTTGCTCCCATTGCCTTGGTGACGTCGGCCCTCTGGTGGCATTTGGAGCCTGCTGGTAGCCTCCTCTCCTCAGTGATGAGGGCCCTCTGGCGTCAGGCCATAACTGCTGGGTTCCCACATTTTCTGATACGTGCTAAGTTGTGCGTGGACACTCCTGCGAGGTTCCCATCCCCATGGGGATGTGGGCCTTCTGCTCTGAGGTCCCAACGCCTGGGTTGCTCACAGTTTCATGATGTGGGCCCTCTGCTGTGAGTTCACCTTGGCCTGGATCACATAGACTCGGTGCTCTGGGCCGCCTGCTGGGAGGTTCCCACTGCAGGATTCCTCAGCTTTTTTATTCTATTGGCCCTGTGTTGTGAGGCTACTCTTGCCTGCCTCACTCCGAGCCCCTTGGAGATCTGGATCCTCTGGTTTAGGCCACATGTGCTGGGTTCCTCACATTTCTATGATGTGGCCACCCTGGTGTGAAGACAGTCCTGCCTGGTTCTGATGCCCTTGGTGATGTGGGCCCTCTGGTGAGAGTCTTACCCTGGCTGGGTTCCTCACCATTCTGTGAGGTAGGCCCTCAGCTGTGAGGTCACTCCTGCCTGGCTGTTGCACGTCACCTTGGCGACATGGGCCCTCAGTTGGGAGTTGGTGCCTGCTTGGGGTCTCCTCCCCTTGGTAATGAGGGCCCTCTGGCGCCAGGCCCTAACTTCTGAGCTCCCAAAATTCTCTGATGTGCGCCCTGTGGTGCGAGTACACTTCTGCCAGGTTCCCAACAACATGGGAATGTGGGCCTTCTGCTCTAAGGTCCCAACGGCTGGGTTGCTCACAGTTTCATGATGAGGGCCCTCTGTTTTGAGTTCAGTCAGGCCTGGATCCCATAGCCTCGCTGCTCCTGGCCACCTGCTGGGAGGTTCCAACTGTGGGATTCCTCACGTTTTTTACGCTATGGGCCCTCTGTTTGGAGGCTCCTCCTGCCTGCCTCACTCCCAGCCCCTTGGTGATGTGTGTCCTGTAGTTTGAGGCCACGTGTGCTGGGTCCGTCACATTTCGGTGATGTGGCCCCACTGGTGTGAGGACACTCCTGCCTGGTTTCCATTTCCTTGGTGATGTGGGCCCTCCGGTGAGTGTCTGATCCTCTTTGGGTTCCTCACACTTTTGTGTGGTTGGCCCTCTGCTCTGAGGTCACTCCTGCCTGGCTGGCACACCCCGCATTGGCGACATCGGCCTTCTGGTAGCAGTTGGAGCTTGCTGGGAGCCTCCTCTCCTCAGTGATGAGGGCCCTCTGGCGTCCGGCCCTAACTGCTGGGCTCCCCACATTTTCTGATGTGTGCCCACTGGTGCGATGACACTCCTGCTTGGTTCCCTTCCCCATGGGGATGTGGGCCTTGTGCTCTGAGGTTACAACGGCTGGGTTGCTTACAGTATCAAGATGAGGGCCCTCTGTTGTGAGTTCATCACTGCCTGGATCCCATAGCCTCGGTGCTCTGGGCCGCCTGCTGGGATGTTCCAACTGCTGGATTCCTCACCTTTTTTATACAATGGGCCATGTGTTTTGAGGTTAATCCTGCCTGCCTCGCTCCGAGACCCATGGTGATGTGGGTCCTCTGGTTTGAGGCCACATGTGCTGGGTACCTCAACTTTCGATGATGTGGCCCCACGGGTGTGAGGACACTCCTGCCTGGTTCCCAGCCCCTTGCTTATGTGGGCACCCTGGTGAGAGTCTGATCCTGACTGGGTTCCTTACCCTTCTGTGAGGTGGGCGCTCTGATGTGAGGTCACTCCTGCCTGGATGGCTCATGTCGCCTTGGCGACGTAGGCCCTCTGTTGGCCACTGAAGCATGCTGGGAGCCTCCTACCCTCTTTAATAAGGGCCCTGGAAGAAACGCATATGCCCTTTTTGAGCAAGTGCATCATTGTCGAGGTTCTGCCTCTTCTCCTATATTTTCAGAGGACTTCCCGTCTACCTCCTGAAATCGTATTGCTGGAATTCTGCCCCACGTTCAAGTCCTCTTTGCAGCCTTACTTCAATATATTTTTGGACGATAGCTGTCATTTATAACTCTGCAGGTTTGTGAATTACAGTGCCCCTGAGCTCCTTTCTTCAACTCGCTTTCTTGTGAGCTGGCCGCAAAACCGCAGGATTGCTTCAGGCCCTAATCTGGTTCCGGCACGGCATGCTTAGCCTTTGGCTAATTCCTCTTCCTGGTGGGAAATGAGCGTTAAATTTGTTCGTGCAGACACCTACAGCTAATCTCTCATTGGTTCTCCCTATTCCTGTTCATCTTGCGCAGAAATTCCAAACTGTGCAAAACAGGAAGTTAAAGGCACTGACTCTCCAAGTGGGGAGAGTTTTAGTAAAGCGTCTGGAATGGTGAAACCGAGTACGAGGGGACGAAAACTGAGATGCATTTAAAAAGGTTTCCCGGTCATACGGTGGACCATATTTTGTGTTGCCCATGCATGTTTTACCTGAAGGAAGAATCCCTTCAACCTGGAGAGTTGGGACCCATGGAATGGGTACCATGCAGTATGACTTCAAAGGGTTGCCTTTGCTCACCGAACGTCACCAATGCTATCAGCCCGAAGTGTCCAGCCTTATGTCTCACACAGCTCTGCGTGTAGATGTGGTAAATCCAGGTTGCATCACAAGCCCTGAATGAATTATTTAAGAATTGCTCTCTATTTCACTATCATTGTGTTTTGTTTTTGAAATTTATTTTTGATAATGGGATTTATCGGATTTTCACTGCTGCGTTTAGGCCGCTGTACACACGCTTGATTTCCTTATGGAGACATATAAATCCATGGGTTTTAAGATTCTTACTTGTCAGGTATATTCCCAGGCGTTAAGTCCGTTTCGTTGAGCAAGGAGTAGGTTTTGTCTATTATATATTTGGCTTATGGAACGGTATCTGTGCTAATTTCAATCTCTGGTTTTATGCAGCATCCCAACTGACCTTTCCCCATAAGCAAGCATAAGTTGGTTTGCTAAATTTGAGACCCTGTTCTGTTTTGTAATTCAGTTCATGGGTAGCCAACTTTACATTCCGTGTATTAGTGATATCTTATGATGTTTCTTTTTCTGTGTGACTTATTTCTCGTAGAATCATCGTACCTGAATCCACTCATTATGCCGCTACGGGCCTGATGACGTAGATTTCATTGCTGAGTGATATTCCATTGTACGTGCGTACCACAACTTCTTTATCCATTTTTTGCTTTCTGGGATATTTTACTTGTACCGTAGACGAGGTTCTTGTAAACAGAGCCGTCCCAAACTCTGGGGTGGCTGTGTGTTTTTGATTTTAATTTCCCTAAGCTATAGGACCATAAGTGGAAGTGCCATAGGCTGTGTTGCTTTGTTTCCTACGTGTTTCTGGAAACACCATACACTTCTCCAGAGTGGTTGTTGGCAATTTACATCCCGCCCATCAGCATGACAAGGCTCCCTGTTCTCCATGACCTGTCCTGCCTTTCTGGATTTTACACTTTTTTCAGATGGCCATTTTGACCGGGGGGGCAGTGAGACTTCATTGTAGTGCAGATTTCCTTTACACGCTTGCTTGGTTGGCCAAAAAGGGCGTATGCGTTTTTTCCTGAATATATTCAGGAAAAAACGCATACGCCCTTTTTGGCCAAGTGCATCGTTGTCGACATTCTGCCTCTTTTCCTATGCTTTTAGTACAATTCCAGTCTACCCCCTGAAATCGTTTTCCTGAAATTCTGCCCCGCTTTCAAGTCCTCTTCGAAGACTTACTTCAATACATTTTTGGACGATAGCTGTCATTCATAACTCTGCAGGTTTGTGAATTACAGTGCCCCTGAACTCCTTTCTTCAACTCGTTTTCTTGTGAGCTGGCCGCAAAACCGCAGGATTGCTTCAGGCCCTAATATGTTTCCGGCCGGGCACGCTGAGCCTTTGGTTAATTCCTCTTCCTGGTGGGAAATGATCGTTCAATTTGCCCGTGCAGACACCAACAGCTAGTCTCTCATTGGTTCTCCCTATGCCTGTTCATCTTGCGCAGAAATTGCAAACTGTGCCAAACAGGAGGTTAAAGGCACTGACTCTCCAAGTGGGGAGAGTGTTAGTAAAGCGTCTGGAATGGTGAACCCGAGTACCAGGGGACGAAAACTGAGATGCATTTGAAAACGTTTCCCAATCACACGGCGGACGATAGTCTGGGTTTCCCATGCATGTTTTAGCTGAAGGAAGAATCCCTTAAACCTGGAGAGTTGGGACCCATGGAATGGGTACCATGCAGTATGACTTCAAAGGGTCTGCGTTTCCTCACCGAACCTCACCAATGCTTTCAGCCCGAAGTGTCCAGCCTTATGTCTCACCCAGCTCTGGGTGTAGATGTGGGAAATCCAGGTTGCATCACAAGCCCTGAATGAATTATTTAAGAATTGCTCTCTATTTCACTGTCATTGTGTTTTGTTTTTGAAATTTATTTTGATAATGGGATTTATCGGATTTTCACTGCTGCGTTTAGGCCGCTGTACACACGCTTGATTTTCTTATGGAGACATATAAATCCATGGGTTTTAAGATTCTTACTTGTCAGGTATCTTGCCAGGCGTTGAATATGGGGTGTTGAGTCCATTTCGTTGAGCAAGGAGTAGGGCTTGTCTATTATATATTTGGCTTATGGAACGGTATCTGTGCTAATTTCAATCTCTGGTTTTATGCAGCACCCCAACTCACCTTTCCCCATAAGCAAGCATAAGTTGGTTTTCTAAATTTGAGACCCTGTTCTGTTTTGTAATTCAGTTCATGTGTATCCAACTTTACATTCCGTGTATTAGTGATATCTTATGATGTTTCTTTTTCTGTGTGACTTATTTCTCGTAGAATCATCGTACCTGAATCCACTCATTATACCGCTACGGGCCTGATGACGTAGATTTCATTGCTGAGTGATATTCCATTGTACGTGCGTACCACAACTTCTTTATCCATTTTTTGCTTTCTGGGATATTTTACTTGTACCGTAGACGAGGTTCTTGTAAACAGAGCCGTCCCAAACTCTGGGGTGGCTGTGTGTTTTTGATTTTAATTTCCCTAAGCTATAGGACCATAAGTGGAAGTGCCATAGGCTGTGTTGCTTTGTTTCCTACGTGTTTCTGGAAACACCATACACTTCTCCAGAGTGGTTGTTGGCAATTTACATCCCGCCCATCAGCATGACAAGGCTCCCTGTTCTCCATGACCTGTCCTGACTTTCTGGATTTTACATTTTTATCAGATGGCCCTTTTGACCGGGGGGCAGTGAGACTTCACTGTAGTGCAGATTTCCTTTACACGCTTGCTTGGTTGGCCAAAAAGAGCGTATGCGTTATTTCCTGAATATATTCAGGAAAAAACAATTACGCCCTTTTTGGCCAAGTGCATCATTGTCGACATTCTCCCTCTTTTCCTATGCTTTTAGTACAATTCCAGTCTACCCCCTGAAATCGTTTTCCTGAAATTCTGCCCCGCTTTCAAGTCCTCTTCGAAGACTTACTTCAATACATTTTTGGACGATAGCTGTCATTCATAACTCTGCAGGTTTGTGAATTACAGTGCCCCTGAGCTCCTTTCTTCAACTCGCTTTCTTGTGAGCTGGCCGCAAAACCGCAGGATTGCTTCAGGCCCTAATCTGTTTCCAGCAGGGCACGCTGAGCCTTTGGTTAATTCCTCTTCCTGGTGGGAAATGAGCGTTCCATTTGCCCGTGCAGATACCTACAGCTAGTCTCTCATTGCTTCTCCCTATTCCTGTTCATCTTGCGCAGAAATTGCAAACTGTGCCAAACAGGAGGTTAATGGCACTGACTCTCCAAGTGGGGAGAGTGTTAGTAAAGCGTTCAAATGTTGAACCCGAGTACCAGGGGACGAAAACTGAGATGCATTTGAAAACGTTTCCCAATCACACGGTGGACCATACTATGGGTTTCCCATGCATGTTTTAGCTGAAGGAAGAATCCCTTAAACCTGGAGAGTTGGGACCCATGGAATGGGTACCATGCAGTGTGACTTCAAAGGGTCTGCGTTTGCTCACCGAACCTCACCAATGCTATCAGCCCGAAGTGTCCAGCCTTATGTCTCATCCAGCTCTGGGTGTAGATGTGGTAAATCCAGGTTGCATCACAAGCCCTGAATGAATTATTTAAGAATTGCTCTCTATTTCACTGTCATTGTGTTTTGTTTTTGAAAATCATTTTGATAATGGGATTTATCGGATTTTCACTGCTGCTTTTAGGCCACTGTACACACGCTTGATTTCCTTATGGAGACATATAAATCCATGGGTTTTAAGATTCTTACTTGTCAGGTATCTTCCCAGGCGATGAATATAGGGTGTTGAGTCCATTTCGTTGAGCAAGGAGTAGGTTTTGTCTATTATATATTTGGCTTCTGGAACGGTATCTGTGCTAATTTCAATCTCTGGTTTTATGCAGCATCCCAACTGACCTTTCCCCATAA
Source organism: Delphinapterus leucas (assembly GCF_059928025.1). Taxonomy (NCBI): domain Eukaryota; kingdom Metazoa; phylum Chordata; class Mammalia; order Artiodactyla; family Monodontidae; genus Delphinapterus; species Delphinapterus leucas. The sequence continues at coordinate 2,399,569 of NW_028322240.1, read as the reverse complement.
GCAAGCATAAGTTGGTTTGCTAAATTTGAGACCCTGTTCTGTTTTGTAGTTCAGTTCATGGGTAGCCAAGTTTACATTCCGTGTATTAGTGATAACTTATGATGTTTCTTTTTCTGTCTGACTTATTTCTCATAGAATCATCGTACCTGAATCCACTCATTATGCCGCTACGGTCCTGAAGACGTAGATTTCATTGCTGAGTGATATTCCATTGTACGTGCGTACCAGAACTTCTTTATCCATTTTTTCCTTTCTCGGATATTTAACTTGTACCGTAGACAAGGTTCTTGTAAACAGAGCCATCCCAAACTTTGGGGTGGCTGTGTGTTTTTGATTTTAATTTCCCTAAGCTATAGGACCATAAGTGGAAGTGACATAGGCTGTGTTGCTTTGTTTCCTACGTGTTTCAGGATACACCATACATTTCTCCAGAGTGGCTGTTGGCAGTTTACATCCCGCCCATCAGCATAACAAGGCTCCCTGTTCTCCATGACCTGTCCTGTCTTTCTGGAGTTTACACTTTTTTCAGATGGCCCTTTTTACCTGGGGGCAGTGAGACTTCATTGTAGTGCAGATTTCCTTTACACGCTTGCTTGGTTGGCCAAAAAGGGCGTATGCGTTTTTTCCTGAATATATTCAGGAAAAAACGCATACGCCCTTTTTGGCCAAGTGCATCATTGTTGACATTCTGCCTCTTTTCCTACGCTTTAGGTGCAATTCCAGTCTACCCACTGAAATCGTTTTCCTGAAATTCTGCCCCGCTTTCAAGTCCTCTTTGAAGACTTACTTCAGTACATTTTTGGACGATAGCTGTCATTCATAACTCTGCAGGTTTGTGAATTACAGTGCCCCTGAGCTCCTTTCTTCAACTCGTTTTCTTGTGAGCTGGCCGCAAAACCGCAGGATTGCTTCAGGCCCTAATATGTTTCCGGCCGGGCACACTGAGCCTTTGGTTAATTCCTCTTCCTGGTGGGAAATGATCGTTCAATTTGCCCGTGCAGACACCAACAGCTAGTCTCTCATTGGTTCTCCCTATGCCTGTTCATCTTGCGCAGAAATTGCAAACTGTGCCAAACAAGAGGTTAAAGGCACTGACTCTCCAAGTGGGGAGAGTGTTAGTAAAGCGTCTGGAATGGTGAACCCGAGTACCAGGGGACGAAAACTGAGATGCATTTGAAAACGTTTCCCGGTCACACAGTGCACTGTACTGTGGGTTTCCCATGCATGTTTTAGCTGAAGGAAGAATCCCTTAAACCTGGAGAGTTGGGACCCATGGCATGGGTACCATGCAGTATGACTTCAAAGGGTCTGCGTTTGCTCACCGAACCTCACCAATGCTATCAGCCTGAAGTGTCCAGCCTTATGTCTCACCCAGCTCTGGGTGTAGATGTGGTAAATCCAGGTTGCATCACAAGCCCTGAATGAATTATTTAAGAATTGCTCTCTATTTCACTGTCATTGTGTTTTGTCTTTGAAATTTATTTTGATAATGGGATTTATCGGATTTTCACTGCTGCATTTAGGCCGTTGTACACACGCTTGATTTCATTATGGAGACATATAAATCCATGGGTTTTAAGATTCTTACTTGTCAGGTATCTTGCAAGGCGTTGAATATGGGGTGTTGAGTCCATTTCGTTGAGCAAGGAGTAGGTCTTGTCTATTATATATTTGGCTTATGGAACGGTATCTGTGCTAATTTCAATCTCTGGTTTTATGCAGCACCCCAACTCACCTTTCCCCATTAGCAAGCATAAGTTGGTTTTCTAAATTTGAGACCCTGTTCTGTTTTGTAATTCAGTTTATGTGTAGCCAAGTTTACATTCCGTGTATTACTTATATATTATGATGTTTCTATTTCTGTGTGACGTATTTCTCGTAGAATCATCGTACCTGAATCCACTCATTATGCCGCTATGGGCCTGAAGACGTAGATTTCTTTGCTGAGTGATATTCCATTGTACGTGCGTACCAGAACTTCTTTATCCATTTTTTCCTTTCTCGGATATTTAACTTGTACCGTAGACGAGGTTCTTGTAAACAGAGCCATCCCAAACTTTGGGGTGGTTGTGTGTTTTTGATTTTAATTTCCCTAAGCTATAGGACCATAAGTGGAAGTGCCATAGGCTGTGTTGCTTTGTTTCCTACGTGTTTCAGGATACACCATACATTTCTCCAGAGTGGCTGTCGGCAATTTACATCCCGCCCATCAGCATAACAAGGCTCCCTGTTCTCCATGACCTGTCCTGTCTTTCTGGATTTAACACTTTTTTCAGATGGCCCTTTTGACCGGGGGGCAGTGAGACTTCATTGTAGTGCAGATTTCCTTTACACGCTTGCTTGGTTGGCCCAAAAGGGCGTATGCGTTTTTTCCTGAATATATTCAGGAAAAAACACGTACGCCCTTTTTGGCCAAGTGCATCATTGTCGACATTCTGCCTCTTTTCCTATGCTTTAAGTGCAATTCCAGTCTACCCCCTGAAATCGTTATCCTGAAATTCTGCCCCGATTTCAAGTCCTCTTCGAAGACTTACTTCAAAACATTTTTGGACGATAGCTGTCATTCATTACTCAGCAGTTTTGTGAATTACAGTGCCCCTGAGCTCCTTTCTTCAACTCGCTTTCTTGTGAGCTGGCCGCAAACCCGCAGGATTGCTTCAGGCCCTAATATGGTTCCGGCATGGCATGCTGAGCCTTTGGTTAATTCCTCTTCCTGGTGGGAAATGAGCGTTAAATTTCCATGTTCAGACACCTTCACATGAGTCGTCATGGTGCCCCTTTGCCCCGGTTATCTCTATGGAGGTTGGAGTTGGAAGGCCTCCTACCTCAAGATCAGTGTGCCCACGGAGCCAACCCTGCAACTTCAGGGCATGGTTGGGGGTTAGGATCACCACGAGGGTTCCTTTTTCCTTAGGAGGGAGGTGGCCTTTTGGGCTGCTGATTTCCAGGTTATCAGATACTGCCAGTATCTTGGCCAGATGTGGCGGTGGGCCAAGCCCCTTGGTGACCGTAGTTTATCCTACCTGGATCGCATTCTTGCATTGTTCCATTTCAAGTGGTCCCAGGTTTTCCACTAATACTCCAATGGCGATTCACCGTTCACCAGGAATGTAAAGGTCAAAGGGTTTAGCTAAATTAGGGAGTTCCAGGGCAAGGGTCTGAATTGACTGCTCTTTCCATTCTTGAAAGGCCACTTCTGCATTCTATTCAAAAGGATCATCACCTTTTCCTTTCAGTGTTTCATATAGAGGCCGAGCTAGTAGACTGTAGTTAGGGATCCAGAAGCAGCAAACCCTGGCCTCCCCAGGAACCCCTAAGCTGTCTTCTAGTTTCAGAAATGGGTAAGGCTGTAAATTGTTTCTTCCCTTTCCTGGGATGGGCTTCTCCGACCTTCTGTGAGAATGAAGCCCAGGCAGGTCACCGTAGTCTGTGATATTTGAGCTTTTTCTTGGACAACTTGTATCCTTTATTGGCTTCGTAGTTCAGAGGTCTCCTTAGTAGGGCTGGCGATCAGAATGTCGTCTGCATATTGAAGGAGTGTTTCCTTTTCCAGAGGTAGAACTTTTAGGTCTTTAGCTGAGCTTTCCCCAAAGATGGTGTGGGAATTTTTGAACCCTTGGGGCAACACGGCCCGGAAGTATTGTTTTAGCTGTATGTTGAGTCCTGCCACTCACAAGCCAAAATTTCTTGTGACTCTGGGACTAATAGAATACAAAAGAAGGCATCATTGAAGACTAATACAGAATACCATGTCCTGGTGGTTGGTAGAATGACCAGCAGGGTGTAGGATTTAGGAACTACTGGAGGTATATCCTCGGTGGCTTCACTGACTGTCCTGACATCCTTTACCAGGACTCCAGCAGCCCATGGGGCTCTCGAGGTCAGGCCAATCCCAGGATATGGAGCTCACCTGGGCAGGTACCCCACCCCAGCCCACGGGGCTCTCGTGTTCAGGACCCTCCCAGGATATGGGGTTCCCTGGGCAGGTCCCCCTGCAGCCCATGGGGCTCTCGTGGTCAGGCCCCTCCCAGGATACAGAGCTACCCTTGCAGGTACCATGGCAGGGCTGGGAACACAGGAACCGTGCATATCGCCCTCATTGCAGAGCACTCCCATCTCACCTGTCACTCAGATCTGACACAGAGCACCTCAGAGCAGGACTTGAACTAACAAACAGCAGCTCCGACAGGTCTGTGACGCTGGGCATCACTCTGTGTGGCCTCCCTCCACCTGGTCTTCCAGAGACTTCCACTGCACCCGGGGCACCAGGCCTCTGTCTCCACCCACCAGCCACCCCTCCTCTCCCTGACTCCTGGGTTCCTCTCATTAGGAGAGGGTTTTCTTGAAGTTGTCTCCCACTCATGGGCCAGATAATATAATTAGAAAACAAGCCAGAGCTGCAGCCCCTTGTCTATCCTGACTCTCAGGAGCCCACACCTGTTCCTTGGACCTGGCCGATTCAGCAAGTTCCAGTTTCTGCAACTGTGAGCCCCTGAGGGGTGATTATTGGCTGGCCTGGGAAGCCTGACCGTGCCGGCCAGCCCTCCCCAGGTGTGCCTGGGTTCAGATCAATATAAACACCGCTCCAGGCAGCAAGAGCCCCTGCAGCTGTGCCTGACGCCATTTTCTCTGCCCTGTCAGCAGTCTTGGGGCTGGACTGGTGGGAGGGAGTGAGAGGCCACGGCTTTGTGGGTGGCCCAGTGTGAGTGGGGTTCTGCTGGACTTTCTGCAGCAGTTGCCAAGATGCCACCTGCTAAAGAAGAGGATGTGTCACCCATACCTGCCGCTGGAATTTCTCCCTGGGCAGAGGTGAGTGAGGAAGAAAGCAGTGGGGGCCGGGACAGCAGGGGTATCTCAGGCAGGGAAATGGAAAGCTTCCAGAAGAGCACCCAGGACCAGGACCATCCTGGCTGGCCTGCAGGCACCAAGTCGGCTGGCATGCTGTCGCTCATGTGGCTCCATGGCCCTTCCTCTAGGCTTTCAAGTCCTTGTACATATTCAGGTGTTTTACCTGGGAAGGGTGGGAACATTTCAGCAGCAGCTGGCCTGGGGCTCAGCCCACGTTTACTCACAGATGCCTCGGGACGTTCCCCCAGCTTTGCAATGAGGACGCTTGTTGCGTGGGGCCTGCTGGCTGAATGGGAGATGATTCCCCACCACCGACCAACTTCAGAATTGTTTACAACTGGAGCAAGTGCCCTGATACGGTTTTCCTCTGTGTAGCTGGTGGGTTCTGTTTTTTTTTCTTTTTTGGTTCAAGGTAGATTTTATTCCTCTTTTTTGTATTTACAGATATAAGCATGGAAATAATTTATTCATATAAATACATGTATGTGAAGGGAAGAATATTTTTTCTGTTTTACTTTTTGTAATTTGAATTTTATTTTATTTTTTTATACAGCAGGTTCTTTTTGGTTATCTATTTTATACATATAAATGTATACATGCCAATCCCAATCTCTCAACTCCTCCCACCACCACCCCCCAACAGCTTTCCCCCCTTGGTGTCCATACGTTTGTTGTCTACATCTGTTGCTCTATTTCTGCCTTGCAAAACGGTTCATCTGTACAATTTGTCTAGGTTCCACATATAGCCATTAATAGACAAGATTTCTTTTTCTCTTTCTGACTTACTTCACTCTGTATGACAGTCTCTAGATCCATCAACGTCTCTACAAATGACCCAATTTCATTCCTTTTTATGGCTTAGTAATATTCCATTTTATATATGTACCACGTCTTTATGCATTCGTCTGTCTGTGGGCATTTAGGTTGCTTCCATTACCTGGATATTGTAAATAGTGATGCAATGAACATTGCGGTGAATGTCTCTTTTTGATTTATGGTTTTGTCTGGGTATATGCCCAGTAGTGGGACTGCTGTATCATATGGTAATTCTATTCTTAGTTTTATAAGAAACTCCATAACTTTCTCCACAGTGACTGTATCAATTTCATTCCCAACAATAGCGGAAGAGGGTTCCTTATCTCCACACCCTTTCCAGCATTTGTTGTTTGTAGATTTTCTGATGATGCCCATTCTAACAGGTGTGAGGTGATACACCATGGATGAGTCTATTTCGTTGAGCAAAGAGTAGGTCTTGTGTATTACATATTTGGCTTATGGAATGGTATGTGTGCTAATTTCAATCTCTGGTTTTATACAGCACCGCAACTCAACTTTCCCCTTAAGCAAGCATAAGTTTTTATCTAAATGTGAGACTCTGTTCGGTTTTGGAATTCAGTTTATGTGTAGCCAAGTTTACACTCTCTCTATTAGTGATATCTTATGATAATTACCTTTCTCTGTGTGACATATTTCTCTTAGAATCATCATACTTAAATCCACTCAATTTGCTGCTACAGGCCTGATGACATTGATTTCATTGCTGAGTGATATTCCATTGTACGTAAGTAGCACAACTCCTTTATCCATATTTTTCTTTCTGGGATATTTAATTTGTACTGGACTCAAGGTTCTTGTAAACACAGCAGCCCTAAATTTGGTGTTGGCTGTGTCTTGTTGATTTTAATTTTCCTAAGCTATAGGGCCAAAAGTGGAAGTGCTCTAGGGTCTGTAGCTTTGTTTTTCAGATGTTTCAGGATACACCATAAACATCTCCAGAGTGTCTGTTGGCAATTTACATCCCGCCCATCAGCATAACAAGGCTCCCTGTTCTCCATGGCCTGTCCTGTGTTTCTGGTTTTTACACATTTTTCAGATGGCCCTTTTGACGAATGGGAAATGAGACTTCATTGTAGTGCGGATTTCCATTGCTCGAGTGCTTGGTTGGCCAAAAAGGGCATATGTGTTTTTTCCTGAATATATTCAGGAAAAAATGTTTACGCACTTTTGTCCAAGTGCATCACTGTCAAAGATCTGCCGCTTTTCACATGCTTTAAACGCAATTCCAATCTACCTCCTGAAATATGATTCCTGCAATTCTGCCTCGTTTTGAAGTCCTCTTTGCAGACTTACTTCAGTATATTTTTGCCAATAGCTGTCATTTATAACTCTGCAGGTTTGTGAATTACAGTGCCTGTGATTTCCTTTCTTAACTCGTTTCCTTGAAAGCTGGCCACAGAACCGCAGGTTTGCTTTAGGCCATAATCAGGGTCTGGCACGGCACTCTGAGCCTTTGGTTAATTCCTCTTCCTGGTGGGAAATTAGAGTTAAATGTGCCCCTCCGGACACCTGCCTCACTCCCAGCCCCTTGGTGATGTGTGTCCTGTGGTTTGAGGCCACATGTGCTGGGTTCCTCACCTTTGGCTGATGTGGCCCCACTGGTGTGAGGACACTCCTGCCTGGTTCCCATCCCCTTGGTGATGTGGGCCATCCGGTGAGAGTCTGATCCTGGTTGGGTTCCTCACACTTCTGTGAGGTGGGCCCTCTTCTCTGACGTCACTCCTGCCTGGCTGGCACACCCCGCCTTGGCGAAGTCGGCCCTCTGGTGGGATTTGGTGCCTGCTGGGTGTCTCCTGCCCTCGGTAATGAGGGCCCTCTGGCGTCAGGCCCTAATTCCTGGGCTCCCAATATTTTCTGATATGCGCCCTGTGGTTCGAGTACACTCGTGCCAGGTTCCCAACCCCATGGGAATGTGGGCCTTCTGCTCTGAGGTCCCAACCGTGGGTTGCTCAGTTTCATGATGAGGGCCCTCTGCTGTGAGTTCTCTCCGGCCTGGATCCCATAGCCTCGCTGCTCCTGGCCACCTGCTGGGAGGTTCCAACTGCGGGATTCCTCACCTTTTTTCTTCTATGGACCCTCTGTTTTGAGACTCCTCCTGCCTGCCTCACTCCCAGTCCCTTGGTGATGTGTGTCCTCTGGTGTGAGGCCACGTGTGCTGGGTCCCTCGCCTTTCGATGATGTGGCCACACTGGTGTGAGGACACTCCTGCCTGCTTCCTATCCCCTTGATGATGTGGGCCCTCTGGTGAGAGTCTGATCCTGGCTGGGTTCCTCACCCTTCTGTGAGGTGGGCCCTCTGCTGTGAGGTCACTCCTGCCTGGCTGGCACACCCCACCTGGGCAACATCGGCCCTCTTGTGGCACTTGGAGCCTGCTGGGAGCCTCCTCCCCTCGGTGATGGGGGCCCTCTAGCGTCAGGCCCTAACTGCTGGGTACCCACATTTTCTGATACGTGCTAAGTGGTGCGAGGACACTCCTGCGAGGTTCCCATCCCCATGGGCATGTGGGCCTTCTGCTCTAAGGTCCCAACACCTGTGTTGTTCACCGTTTCATGATGTTGTCTCTCTGGTGTTAGTTCACTCAGGCCTAGATCCCATAGACTCTGTGCTCTGAGCCGACTGCTGGGAGGTTCCTACTGCTGGATTCCTTACCTTTTTTATTCTTTGGGTCCTGTGTTTTTATGCTCCTACTTCCTGACTCACTCCCAGCTCCTTTGTGATGTAGGTCCTCTGGTTTAAGGCCACATGTACCGGTTTCCTCACCTTTATTGATGTGGCCCCACTGGTGTGAGGACACTCCTGCCTGGTTCCCATCCCCTTGGTGATTGGAGCCCTCTTGTGAGAGTCTGATCCTGTCTGGATTCCTCACACTTCTGGGAGGTGGGCCCTCTGCTGTGAGGTCACTCCTGCCTGGCTGGCACACGTCACGTTGGCGATGTGGGCCCTCAGTTGGGAGTTGGTGCCTGCTGGGAGTCTCCTCCCCTCGGTAATGAGGGCCCTCTGGCGTCAGGCCCTAACTCATGGGCTCCCAAAATTTTCTGATGTGCGCCCTGTCGTGTGAGTACACTCCAGCCAGGGTCCCTTCCCTAGGGGATGTGGGCTTTCTGCTCTGTGGTCCCAACGGCTGGGTTGCTCACAGTGTCAGAATGTGGGCCCTCTGTTTTGAGTTCAGTCAGGCCTGGATCCCATAGCCTCGCTGCTCCTGGCCGCCTGCTGGGAGGTTCCAACTGCGGGATTCCTCACCTTTTTTACGCAATGGGCCCTCTGTTTTGAGGCTCCTCCTGCCTGCCTCACTCCCAGCCCCTTGGTGATGTGTGTCCTGTAGTTTGAGGCCACGTGTGCTGGGTCCGTCACATTTCGGTGATGTGACCCCACTGGTGTGAGGACACTCCTGCCTGGTTTCCATTCCCTTGGTGATGTGGGCCCTCTGGTGAGAGTCTGATCCTCTTTGGGTTCCTCACACTTTTGTGTGGTTGGCCCTCTGCTCTGAGGTCACTCCTGCCTGGCTGGCACACCCCGCATTGGCGACGTCGGCCCTCTGGTAGAAGTTGGAGCTTGCTGGGAGCCTCCTCTCCTCAGTGATGAGGGCCCTCTGGCGTCCGGCCCTAACTGCTGGGCTCCCCACATTTTCTGTTGTGTGCCCACTGGTGCGATGACACTCCTGCTTGGTTCCCTTCCCCATGGGGATGTGGGCCTTGTGCTCTGAGGTCACAACGGCTGGGTTGCTTACAGTATCACGATGAGGGCCCTCTGTTGTGAGTTCATCACTGCCTGGATCCCATAGCCTCGGTGCTCTGGGCCGCCTGCTGGGATGTTCCAACTGCTGGATTCCTCACCTTTTTATACAATGGGCCATGTGTTTTGAGGTTAATCCTGCCTGCCTCGCTTTGAGACCCATGGTGATGTGGGTCTTCTGGTTTGAGGCCACATGTGCTGGGTACCTCAACTTTCGATGATGTGGCCCCACGGGTGTGAGGACACTCGTGCCTGATTCCCAGCCCCTTGCTTATGTGGGCACTCTGGTGAGAGTCTGATCATGACTGGGTTCCTTACCCTTCTGTGAGGTGGGCGCTCTGATGTGAGGTCACTCCTGCCTGGATGGCTCACGTCGCCTTGGCGACGTAGGCCCTCTGTTGGCCACTGAAGCATGCTGGGAGCCTCCTACCCTCTTTAATGAGGGCCCTGGAAGAAACGCATATGCCCTTTTTGACCAAGTGCATCATTGTCGAAGTTCTGCCTCTTCTCCTATACTTTCAGAGGACTTCCCATCTACCTCCTGAAATCGTATTCCTGGAATTCTGCCCCGCGTTCAAGTCCTCTTTGCAGCCTTACTTCAATATATTTTTGGACGATAGCTGTCATTTATAACTCTGCAGGTTTGTGAATTACAGTGCCCCTGAGCTCCATTCTTCAACTCGCTTTCTTGTGAGCTGGCCGCAAAACCGCAGGATTGCTTCAGGCCCTAATCTGGTTCCGGCACGGCATGTTGAGCCTTTGGCTAATTCCTCTTCCTGATGGGAAATGAGCGTTAAATTTGCTCGTGCAGACACCTACAGCTAATCTCTCATTGGTTCTCCCTATTCCTGTTCATCTTGCTCAGAAATTCCAAACTGTGCCAAACAGGAGGTTAAAGGCACTGACTCTCCAATTGGGGAAAGAGTTAGTAAAGCGTCTGGAATGGTAAAACCGAGTATGAGGGGAAGAAAACTGAGATGCATTTAAAAAGGTTTCCCGGTCACACGGTGGACCATATTCTGGGTTTCCCATGCGTGTTTTACCTGAAGGAAGAATCCCTTAAACCTGGAGAGGTGGGACCCATGCAATGGGTACCATGCAGTATGACTTCAAATGGCCTGCATTTTCTCACCGAACCTCACCAATGCTATCAGCCCAAAGTGTCGAACCTTATGTCTCACTCAGCTCTAGGTGTAGATGTGGTAAATCCAGGTTGCATCACAAGCCCTGAATGAATTATTTAAGAATTGCTCTCTATTTCACTGTCATTGTGTTTGTTTTTGTAGTTTATTTTGATAATGGGATTTATCGGATTTTCTCTGCTGCCTTCATGCAGCTGTACACACACTTGATTCTCTTACGGAGACATATAAATCCATGGGTTTGAAGATTCTTACTAGTCATGTGTAATCCTAGGAGTTGAATATGGTGTGTTGAGTCCATTTCGTTGAGCAAGGTGTAAATCTTGACTATTACATATTTGGCTTATGGAAAGCTATGTGTGCTAATTTCTATCTCTGGTTTTATGCAGCACCCCACCTCACCTTTCCCCATAAGCAAGCATAAGTTGGTGTTCTAAATTTGAGACCCTGTTCTGTTTTGTAATTCAGTTCATGTGTAGCCAAGTTTACATTCCGTGCATTAGTGATATCTTATGATGTTTCATTTTCTGTGTGACTTATTTCACTTAGAATCATCGTACCTGGATCCACTCAATATGCCGCGAAGGGCCTGATGACATAGATTTCATTGGTGAGTGATATTCCATTGTACGTGCGTACCACAACTTCTTTATCCATTTTTTGCTTTCTGGGATATTTTACTTGTACCGTAGACGAGGTTCTTGTAAACAGAGCCGTCCCAAACTTTGGGGTGGCTGTGTGTTTTTGATTTTAATTTCCCTAAGCTATAGGACCATAAGTGGAAGTGCCATAGGCTGTGTTGCTTTGTTTCCTACGTGTTTCTGGAAACACCATACACTTCTCCAGAGTGGTTGTTGGCAATTTACATCCCGCCCATCAGCATGACAAGGCTCCCTGTTCTCCATGACCTGTCCTGACTTTCTGGATTTTACATTTTTATCAGATGGCCCTTTTGACCGGGGGGCAGTGAGACTTCACTGTAGTGCAGATTTCCTTTACACGCTTGCTTGGTTGGCCAAAAAGGGCGTATGCGTTTTTTCCTGAATATATTCAGGAAAAAACGCATACGCACTTTTTGGCCAAGTGCATCATTGTCGACATTCTCCCTCTTTTCCTATGCTTTTAGTACAATTCCAGTCTACCCCTTGAAATCGTTTTCCTGAAATTCTGCCCCGCTTTCAAGTCCTCTTCGAAGACTTACTTCAATACATTTTTGGACGATAGCTGTCATTCATAACTCTGCAGGTTTGTGAATTACAGTGCCCCTGAGCTCCTTTCTTCAACTCGCTTTCTTGTGAGCTGGCCGCAAAACCGCAGGATTGCTTCAGGCCCTAATCTGTTTCCGGCAGGGCACGCTGAGCCTTTGGTTAATTCCTCTTCCTGGTGGGAAATGAGCGTTCCATTTGCCCGTGCAGACACCTACAGCTAGTCTCTCATTGGTTCTCCCTATTCCTGTTCATCTTGCGCAGAAATTGCAAACTGTGCCAAACAGGAGGTTAATGGCACTGACTCTCCAAGTGGGGAGAGTGTTAGTAAAGTGTTCAAATGTTGAACCCGAGTACCAGGGGACGAAAACTGAGATGCATTTGAAAACGTTTCCCAATCACACGGTGGACCATACTCTGGGTTTCCCATGCATGTTTTAGCTGAAGGAAGAATCCCTTAAACCTGGAGAGTTGGGACCCATGGAATGGGTACCATGCAGTGTGACTTCAAAGGGTCTGCGTTTGCTCACCGAACCTCACCAATGCTATCAGCCCGAAGTGTCCAGCCTTATGTCTCATCCAGCTCTGGGTGTAGATGTGGTAAATCCAGGTTGCATCACAAGCCCTGAATGAATTATTTAAGAATTGCTCTCTATTTCACTGTCATTGTGTTTTGTTTTTGAAAATCATTTTGATAATGGGATTTATCGGATTTTCACTGCTGCTTTTAGGCCACTGTACACACGCTTGATTTCCTTATGGAGACATATAAATCCATGGGTTTTAAGATTCTTACTTGTCAGGTATCTTCCCAGGCGATGAATATAGGGTGTTGAGTCCATTTCGTTGAGCAAGGAGTAGGTTTTGTCTATTATATATTTGGCTTCTGGAACGGTATCTGTGCTAATTTCAATATCTGGTTTTATGCAGCACCCCAACTCACCTTTCCCCATAAGCAAGCATAAGTTGGTTTGCTAAATTTGAGACCCTGTTCTGTTTTTTAATTCAGTTCATGGGTAGCCAAGTTTACATTCCGTGTATTAGTGATAACTTATGATGTTTCTTTTTCTGTCTGACTTATTTCTCATAGAATCATCGTACCTGAATCCACTCATTATGCCGCTACGGTCCTGAAGACGTAGATTTCATTGCTGAGTGATATTCCATTGTACGTGCGTACCAGAAATTCTTTATCCATTTTTTCCTTTCTCGGATATTTAACTTGTACCGTAGACAAGGTTCTTGTAAACAGAGCCATCCCAAACTTTGGGGTGGCTGTGTGTTTTTGATTTTAATTTCCCTAAGCTATAGGACCATAAGTGGAAGTGACATAGGCTGTGTTGCTTTGTTTCCTACGTGTTTCAGGATACACCATACATTTCTCCAGAGTGGCTGTTGGCAGTTTACATCCCGCCCATCAGCATAACAAGGCTCCCTGTTCTCCATGACCTGTCCTGTCTTTCTGGAGTTTACACTTTTTTCAGATGGCCCTTTTGACCTGGGGGCAGTGAGACTTCATTGTAGTGCAGATTTCCTTTACACGCTTGCTTGGTTGGCCAAAAAGGGCGTATGCGTTTTTTCCTGAATATATTCAGGAAAAAACGCATACGCCCTTTTTGGCCAAGTGCATCATTGTTGACATTCTGCCTCTTTTCCTACGCTTTAGGTGCAATTCCAGTCTACCCACTGAAATCGTTTTCCTGAAATTCTGCCCCGCTTTCAAGTCCTCTTTGAAGACTTACTTCAGTACATTTTTGGACGATAGCTGTCATTCATAACTCTGCAGGTTTGTGAATTACAGTGCCCCTGAGCTCCTTTCTTCAACTCGTTTTCTTGTGAGCTGGCCGCAAAACCGCAGGATTGCTTCAGGCCCTAATATGTTTCCGGCCGGGCACACTGAGCCTTTGGTTAATTCCTCTTCCTGGTGGGAAATGATCGTTCAATTTGCCCGTGCAGACACCAACAGCTAGTCTCTCATTGGTTCTCCCTATGCCTGTTCATCTTGCGCAGAAATTGCAAACTGTGCCAAACAAGAGGTTAAAGGCACTGACTCTCCAAGTGGGGAGAGTGTTAGTAAAGCGTCTGGAATGGTGAACCCGAGTACCAGGGGACAAAAACTGAGATGCATTTGAAAACGTTTCCCGGTCACACAGTGCACTGTACTGTGGGTTTCCCATGCATGTTTTAGCTGAAGGAAGAATCCCTTAAACCTGGAGAGTTGGGACCCATGGCATGGGTACCATGCAGTATGACTTCAAAGGGTCTGCGTTTGCTCACCGAACCTCACCAATGCTATCAGCCTGAAGTGTCCAGCCTTATGTCTCACCCAGCTCTGGGTGTAGATGTGGTAAATCCAGGTGGCATCACAAGCCCTGAATGAATTATTTAAGAATTGCTCTCTATTTCACTGTCATTGTGTTTTGTCTTTGAAATTTATTTTGATAATGGGATTTATCGGATTTTCACTGCTGCATTTAGGCCGTTGTACACACGCTTGATTTCATTATGGAGACATATAAATCCATGGGTTTTAAGATTCTTACTTGTCAGGTATCTTGCAAGGCGTTGAATATGGGGTGTTGAGTCCATTTCGTTGAGCAAGGAGTAGGTCTTGTCTATTATATATTTGGCTTATGGAACGGTATCTGTGCTAATTTCAATCTCTGGTTTTATGCAGCACCCCAACTCACCTTTCCCCATTAGCAAGCATAAGTTGGTTTTCTAAATTTGAGACCCTGTTCTGTTTTGTAATTCAGTTTATGTGTAGCCAAGTTTACATTCCGTGTATTACTTATATATTATGATGTTTCTATTTCTGTGTGACGTATTTCTCGTAGAATCATCGTACCTGAATCCACTCATTATGCCGCTATGGGCCTGAAGACGTAGATTTCTTTGCTGAGTGATATTCCATTGTACGTGCGTACCAGAACTTCTTTATCCATTTTTTCCTTTCTCGGATATTTAACTTGTACCGTAGACGAGGTTCTTGTAAACAGAGCCATCCCAAACTTTGGGGTGGTTGTGTGTTTTTGATTTTAATTTCCCTAAGCTATAGGACCATAAGTGGAAGTGCCATAGGCTGTGTTGCTTTGTTTCCTACGTGTTTCAGGATACACCATACATTTCTCCAGAGTGGCTGTCGGCAATTTACATCCCGCCCATCAGCATAACAAGGCTCCCTGTTCTCCATGACCTGTCCTGTCTTTCTGGATTTAACACTTTTTTCAGATGGCCCTTTTGACCGGGGGGCAGTGAGACTTCATTGTAGTGCAGATTTCCTTTACACGCTTGCTTGGTTGGCCCAAAAGGGCGTATGCGTTTTTTCCTGAATATATTCAGGAAAAAACGCGTACGCCCTTTTTGGCCAAGTGCATCATTGTCGACATTCTGCCTCTTTTCCTATGCTTTAAGTGCAATTCCAGTCTACCCCCTGAAATCGTTTTCCTGAAATTCTGCCCCGATTTCAAGTCCTCTTCGAAGACTTACTTCAAAACATTTTTGGACGATAGCTGTCATTCATTACTCTGCAGTTTTGTGAATTACAGTGCCCCTGAGCTCCTTTCTTCAACTCGCTTTCTTGTGAGCTGGCCGCAAACCCGCAGGATTGCTTCAGGCCCTAATATGGTTCCGGCATGGCATGCTGAGCCTTTGGTTAATTCCTCTTCCTGGTGGGAAATGAGCGTTAAATTTCCATGTTCAGACACCTTCACATGAGTCGTCATGGTGCCCCTTTGCCCCGGTTATCTCTATGGAGGTTGGAGTTGGAAGGCCTCCTACCTCAAGATCAGTGTGCCCACGGAGCCAACCCTGCAACTTCAGGGCATGGTTGGGGGTTAGGATCACCACGAGGGTTCCTTTTTCCTTAGGAGGGAGGTGGCCTTTTGGGCTGCTGATTTCCAGGTTATCAGATACTGCCAGTATCTTGGCCAGATGTGGCGGTGGGCCAAGCCCCTTGGTGACCGTAGTTTATCCTACCTGGATCGCATTCTTGCATTGTTCCATTTCAAGTGGTCCCAGGTTTTCCACTAATACTCCAATGGCGATTCACCGTTCACCAGGAATGTAAAGGTCAAAGGGTTTAGCTAAATTAGGGAGTTCCAGGGCAAGGGTCTGAATTGACTGCTCTTTCCATTCTTGAAAGGCCACTTCTGCATTCTATTCAAAAGGATCATCACCTTTTCCTTTCAGTGTTTCATATAGAGGCCGAGCTAGTAGACTGTAGTTAGGGATCCAGAAGCAGCAAACCCTGGCCTCCCCAGGAACCCCTAAGCTGTCTTCTAGTTTCAGAAATGGGTAAGGCTGTAAATTGTTTCTTCCCTTTCCTGGGATGGGCTTCTCCGACCTTCTGTGAGAATGAAGCCCAGGCAGGTCACCGTAGTCTGTGATATTTGAGCTTTTTCTTGGACAACTTGTATCCTTTATTGGCTTCGTAGTTCAGAGGTCTCCTTAGTAGGGCTGGCGATCAGAATGTCGTCTGCATATTGAAGGAGTGTTTCCTTTTCCAGAGGTAGAACTTTTAGGTCTTTAGCTGAGCTTTCCCCAAAGATGGTGTGGGAATTTTTGAACCCTTGGGGCAACACGGCCCGGAAGTATTGTTTTAGCTGTATGTTGAGTCCTGCCACTCACAAGCCAAAATTTCTTGTGACTCTGGGACTAATAGAATACAAAAGAAGGCATCATTGAAGACTAATACAGAATACCATGTCCTGGTGGTTGGTAGAATGACCAGCAGGGTGTAGGATTTAGGAACTACTGGAGGTATATCCTCGGTGGCTTCACTGACTGTCCTGACATCCTTTACCAGGACTCCAGCAGCCCATGGGGCTCTCGAGGTCAGGCCAATCCCAGGATATGGAGCTCACCTGGGCAGGTACCCCACCCCAGCCCACGGGGCTCTCGTGTTCAGGACCCTCCCAGGATATGGGGTTCCCTGGGCAGGTCCCCCTGCAGCCCATGGGGCTCTCGTGGTCAGGCCCCTCCCAGGATACAGAGCTACCCTTGCAGGTACCATGGCAGGGCTGGGAACACAGGAACCGTGCATATCGCCCTCATTGCAGAGCACTCCCATCTCACCTGTCACTCAGATCTGACACAGAGCACCTCAGAGCAGGACTTGAACTAACAAACAGCAGCTCCGACAGGTCTGTGACGCTGGGCATCACTCTGTGTGGCCTCCCTCCACCTGGTCTTCCAGAGACTTCCACTGCACCCGGGGCACCAGGCCTCTGTCTCCACCCACCAGCCACCCCTCCTCTCCCTGACTCCTGGGTTCCTCTCATTAGGAGAGGGTTTTCTTGAAGTTGTCTCCCACTCATGGGCCAGATAATATAATTAGAAAACAAGCCAGAGCTGCAGCCCCTTGTCTATCCTGACTCTCAGGAGCCCACACCTGTTCCTTGGACCTGGCCGATTCAGCAAGTTCCAGTTTCTGCAACTGTGAGCCCCTGAGGGGTGATTATTGGCTGGCCTGGGAAGCCTGACCGTGCCGGCCAGCCCTCCCCAGGTGTGCCTGGGTTCAGATCAATATAAACACCGCTCCAGGCAGCAAGAGCCCCTGCAGCTGTGCCTGACGCCATTTTCTCTGCCCTGTCAGCAGTCTTGGGGCTGGACTGGTGGGAGGGAGTGAGAGGCCACGGCTTTGTGGGTGGCCCAGTGTGAGTGGGGTTCTGCTGGACTTTCTGCAGCAGTTGCCAAGATGCCACCTGCTAAAGAAGAGGATGTGTCACCCATACCTGCCGCTGGAATTTCTCCCTGGGCAGAGGTGAGTGAGGAAGAAAGCAGTGGGGGCCGGGACAGCAGGGGTATCTCAGGCAGGGAAATGGAAAGCTTCCAGAAGAGCACCCAGGACCAGGACCATCCTGGCTGGCCTGCAGGCACCAAGTCGGCTGGCATGCTGTCGCTCATGTGGCTCCATGGCCCTTCCTCTAGGCTTTCAAGTCCTTGTACATATTCAGGTGTTTTACCTGGGAAGGGTGGGAACATTTCAGCAGCAGCTGGCCTGGGGCTCGGCCCACGTTTACTCACAGATGCCTCGGCACGTTCCCCCAGCTTTGCAATGAGGACGCTTGTTGCGTGGGGCCTGCTGGCTGAATGGGAGATGATTCCCCACCACCGACCAACTTCAGAATTGTTTACAACTGGAGCAAGTGCCCTGATACGGTTTTCCTCTGTGTAGCTGGTGGGTTCTGTTTTTTTTTCTTTTTTGGTTCAAGGTAGATTTTATTCCTCTTTTTTGTATTTACAGATATAAGCATGGAAATAATTTATTCATATAAATACATGTATGTGAAGGGAAGAATATTTTTTCTGTTTTACTTTTTGTAATTTGAATTTTATTTTATTTTTTTATACAGCAGGTTCTTTTTGGTTATCTATTTTATACATATAAATGTATACATGCCAATCCCAATCTCTCAACTCCTCCCACCACCACCCCCCAACAGCTTTCCCCCCTTGGTGTCCATACGTTTGTTGTCTACATCTGTTGCTCTATTTCTGCCTTGCAAAACGGTTCATCTGTACAATTTGTCTAGGTTCCACATATAGCCATTAATAGACAAGATTTCTTTTTCTCTTTCTGACTTACTTCACTCTGTATGACAGTCTCTAGATCCATCAACGTCTCTACAAATGACCCAATTTCATTCCTTTTTATGGCTTAGTAATATTCCATTTTATATATGTACCACGTCTTTATGCATTCGTCTGTCTGTGGGCATTTAGGTTGCTTCCATTACCTGGATATTGTAAATAGTGATGCAATGAACATTGCGGTGAATGTCTCTTTTTGATTTATGGTTTTGTCTGGGTATATGCCCAGTAGTGGGACTGCTGTATCATATGGTAATTCTATTCTTAGTTTTATAAGAAACTCCATAACTTTCTCCACAGTGACTGTATCAATTTCATTCCCAACAATAGCGGAAGAGGGTTCCTTATCTCCACACCCTTTCCAGCATTTGTTGTTTGTAGATTTTCTGATGATGCCCATTCTAACAGGTGTGAGGTGATACACCATGGATGAGTCTATTTCGTTGAGCAAAGAGTAGGTCTTGTGTATTACATATTTGGCTTATGGAATGGTATGTGTGCTAATTTCAATCTCTGGTTTTATACAGCACTGCAACTCAACTTTCCCCTTAAGCAAGCATAAGTTTTTATCTAAATGTGAGACTCTGTTCGGTTTTGGAATTCAGTTTATGTGTAGCCAAGTTTACACTCTCTCTATTAGTGATATCTTATGATAATTACCTTTCTCTGTGTGACATATTTCTCTTAGAATCATCATACTTAAATCCACTCAATTTGCTGCTACAGGCCTGATGACATTGATTTCATTGCTGAGTGATATTCCATTGTACGTAAGTAGCACAACTCCTTTATCCATATTTTTCTTTCTGGGATATTTAATTTGTACTGGACTCAAGGTTCTTGTAAACACAGCAGCCCTAAATTTGGTGTTGGCTGTGTCTTGTTGATTTTAATTTTCCTAAGCTATAGGGCCAAAAGTGGAAGTGCTCTAGGGTCTGTAGCTTTGTTTTTCAGATGTTTCAGGATACACCATAAACATCTCCAGAGTGTCTGTTGGCAATTTACATCCCGCCCATCAGCATAACAAGGCTCCCTGTTCTCCATGGCCTGTCCTGTGTTTCTGGTTTTTACACATTTTTCAGATGGCCCTTTTGACGAATGGGAAATGAGACTTCATTGTAGTGCGGATTTCCATTGCTCGAGTGCTTGGTTGGCCAAAAAGGGCATATGTGTTTTTTCCTGAATATATTCAGGAAAAAATGTTTACGCACTTTTGTCCAAGTGCATCACTGTCAAAGATCTGCCGCTTTTCACATGCTTTAAACGCAATTCCAATCTACCTCCTGAAATATGATTCCTGCAATTCTGCCTCGTTTTGAAGTCCTCTTTGCAGACTTACTTCAGTATATTTTTGCCAATAGCTGTCATTTATAACTCTGCAGGTTTGTGAATTACAGTGCCTGTGATTTCCTTTCTTAACTCGTTTCCTTGAAAGCTGGCCACAGAACCGCAGGTTTGCTTTAGGCCATAATCAGGGTCTGGCACGGCACTCTGAGCCTTTGGTTAATTCCTCTTCCTGGTGGGAAATTAGAGTTAAATGTGCCCCTCCGGACACCTGCCTCACTCCCAGCCCCTTGGTGATGTGTGTCCTGTGGTTTGAGGCCACATGTGCTGGGTTCCTCACCTTTGGCTGATGTGGCCCCACTGGTGTGAGGACACTCCTGCCTGGTTCCCATCCCCTTGGTGATGTGGGCCATCCGGTGAGAGTCTGATCCTGGTTGGGTTCCTCACACTTCTGTGAGGTGGGCCCTCTTCTCTGACGTCACTCCTGCCTGGCTGGCACACCCCGCCTTGGCGAAGTCGGCCCTCTGGTGGGATTTGGTGCCTGCTGGGTGTCTCCTGCCCTCGGTAATGAGGGCCCTCTGGCGTCAGGCCCTAATTCCTGGGCTCCCAATATTTTCTGATATGCGCCCTGTGGTTCGAGTACACTCGTGCCAGGTTCCCAACCCCATGGGAATGTGGGCCTTCTGCTCTGAGGTCCCAACCGTGGGTTGCTCAGTTTCATGATGAGGGCCCTCTGCTGTGAGTTCTCTCCGGCCTGGATCCCATAGCCTCGCTGCTCCTGGCCACCTGCTGGGAGGTTCCAACTGCGGGATTCCTCACCTTTTTTCTTCTATGGACCCTCTGTTTTGAGACTCCTCCTGCCTGCCTCACTCCCAGTCCCTTGGTGATGTGTGTCCTCTGGTGTGAGGCCACGTGTGCTGGGTCCCTCGCCTTTCGATGATGTGGCCACACTGGTGTGAGGACACTCCTGCCTGCTTCCTATCCCCTTGATGATGTGGGCCCTCTGGTGAGAGTCTGATCCTGGCTGGGTTCCTCACCCTTCTGTGAGGTGGGCCCTCTGCTGTGAGGTCACTCCTGCCTGGCTGGCACACCCCACCTGGGCAACATCGGCCCTCTTGTGGCACTTGGAGCCTGCTGGGAGCCTCCTCCCCTCGGTGATGGGGGCCCTCTAGCGTCAGGCCCTAACTGCTGGGTACCCACATTTTCTGATACGTGCTAAGTGGTGCGAGGACACTCCTGCGAGGTTCCCATCCCCATGGGCATGTGGGCCTTCTGCTCTAAGGTCCCAACACCTGTGTTGTTCACCGTTTCATGATGTTGTCTCTCTGGTGTTAGTTCACTCAGGCCTAGATCCCATAGACTCTGTGCTCTGAGCCGACTGCTGGGAGGTTCCTACTGCTGGATTCCTTACCTTTTTTATTCTTTGGGTCCTGTGTTTTTATGCTCCTACTTCCTGACTCACTCCCAGCTCCTTTGTGATGTAGGTCCTCTGGTTTAAGGCCACATGTACCGGTTTCCTCACCTTTATTGATGTGGCCCCACTGGTGTGAGGACACTCCTGCCTGGTTCCCATCCCCTTGGTGATTGGGGCCCTCTTGTGAGAGTCTGATCCTGTCTGGATTCCTCACACTTCTGGGAGGTGGGCCCTCTGCTGTGAGGTCACTCCTGCCTGGCTGGCACACGTCACGTTGGCGATGTGGGCCCTCAGTTGGGAGTTGGTGCCTGCTGGGAGTCTCCTCCCCTCGGTAATGAGGGCCCTCTGGCGTCAGGCACTAACTCATGGGCTCCCAAAATTTTCTGATGTGCGCCCTGTCGTGTGAGTACACTCCAGCCAGGGTCCCTTCCCTAGGGGATGTGGGCTTTCTTCTCTGTGGTCCCAACGGCTGGGTTGCTCACAGTGTCAGAATGTGGGCCCTCTGTTTTGAGTTCAGTCAGGCCTGGATCCCATAGCCTCGCTGCTCCTGGCCGCCTGCTGGGAGGTTCCAACTGCGGGATTCCTCACCTTTTTTACGCAATGGGCCCTCTGTTTTGAGGCTCCTCCTGCCTGCCTCACTCCCAGCCCCTTGGTGATGTGTGTCCTGTAGTTTGAGGCCACGTGTGCTGGGTCCGTCACATTTCGGTGATGTGACCCCACTGGTGTGAGGACACTCCTGCCTGGTTTCCATTCCCTTGGTGATGTGGGCCCTCTGGTGAGAGTCTGATCCTCTTTGGGTTCCTCACACTTTTGTGTGGTTGGCCCTCTGCTCTGAGGTCACTCCTGCCTGGCTGGCACACCCCGCATTGGCGACGTCGGCCCTCTGGTAGAAGTTGGAGCTTGCTGGGAGCCTCCTCTCCTCAGTGATGAGGGCCCTCTGGCGTCCGGCCCTAACTGCTGGGCTCCCCACATTTTCTGTTGTGTGCCCACTGGTGCGATGACACTCCTGCTTGGTTCCCTTCCCCATGGGGATGTGGGCCTTGTGCTCTGAGGTCACAACGGCTGGGTTGCTTACAGTATCACGATGAGGGCCCTCTGTTGTGAGTTCATCACTGCCTGGATCCCATAGCCTCGGTGCTCTGGGCCGCCTGCTGGGATGTT
The DNA here is from genome assembly GCF_059928025.1 of Delphinapterus leucas. Lineage (NCBI taxonomy): Eukaryota > Metazoa > Chordata > Mammalia > Artiodactyla > Monodontidae > Delphinapterus > Delphinapterus leucas. The sequence continues at coordinate 2,377,352 of NW_028322240.1, read as the reverse complement.
CCAACTGCTGGATTCCTCACCTTTTTATACAATGGGCCATGTGTTTTGAGGTTAATCCTGCCTGCCTCGCTTTGAGACCCATGGTGATGTGGGTCTTCTGGTTTGAGGCCACATGTGCTGGGTACCTCAACTTTCGATGATGTGGCCCCACGGGTGTGAGGACACTCGTGCCTGATTCCCAGCCCCTTGCTTATGTGGGCACTCTGGTGAGAGTCTGATCATGACTGGGTTCCTTACCCTTCTGTGAGGTGGGCGCTCTGATGTGAGGTCACTCCTGCCTGGATGGCTCACGTCGCCTTGGCGACGTAGGCCCTCTGTTGGCCACTGAAGCATGCTGGGAGCCTCCTACCCTCTTTAATGAGGGCCCTGGAAGAAACGCATATGCCCTTTTTGACCAAGTGCATCATTGTCGAAGTTCTGCCTCTTCTCCTATACTTTCAGAGGACTTCCCGTCTACCTCCTGAAATCGTATTCCTGGAATTCTGCCCCGCGTTCAAGTCCTCTTTGCAGCCTTACTTCAATATATTTTTGGACGATAGCTGTCATTTATAACTCTGCAGGTTTGTGAATTACAGTGCCCCTGAGCTCCATTCTTCAACTCGCTTTCTTGTGAGCTGGCCGCAAAACCGCAGGATTGATTCAGGCCCTAATCTGGTTCCGGCACGGCATGTTGAGCCTTTGGCTAATTCCTCTTCCTGATGGGAAATGAGCGTTAAATTTGCTCGTGCAGACACCTACAGCTAATCTCTCATTGGTTCTCCCTATTCCTGTTCATCATGCTCAGAAATTCCAAACTGTGCCAAACAGGAGGTTAAAGGCACTGACTCTCCAATTGGGGAAAGAGTTAGTAAAGCGTCTGGAATGGTAAAACCGAGTATGAGGGGAAGAAAACTGAGATGCGTTTAAAAAGGTTTCCCGGTCACACGGTGGACCATATTCTGGGTTTCCCATGCGTGTTTTACCTGAAGGAAGAATCCCTTAAACCTGGAGAGGTGGGACCCATGCAATGGGTACCATGCAGTATGACTTCAAATGGCCTGCATTTTCTCACCGAACCTCACCAATGCTATCAGCCCAAAGTGTCGAACCTTATGTCTCACTCAGCTCTAGGTGTAGATGTGGTAAATCCAGGTTGCATCACAAGCCCTGAATGAATTATTTAAGAATTGCTCTCTATTTCACTGTCATTGTGTTTGTTTTTGTAGTTTATTTTGATAATGGGATTTATCGGATTTTCTCTGCTGCCTTCATGCAGCTGTACACACACTTGATTCTCTTACGGAGACATATAAATCCATGGGTTTGAAGATTCTTACTAGTCATGTGTAATCCTAGGAGTTGAATATGGTGTGTTGAGTCCATTTCGTTGAGCAAGGTGTAAATCTTGACTATTACATATTTGGCTTATGGAAAGCTATGTGTGCTAATTTCTATCTCTGGTTTTATGCAGCACCCCACCTCACCTTTCCCCATAAGCAAGCATAAGTTGGTGTTCTAAATTTGAGACCCTGTTCTGTTTTGTAATTCAGTTCATGTGTAGCCAAGTTTACATTCCGTGCATTAGTGATATCTTATGATGTTTCATTTTCTGTGTGACTTATTTCACTTAGAATCATCGTACCTGGATCCACTCAATATGCCGCGACGGGCCTGATGACATAGATTTCATTGGTGAGTGATATTCCATTGTACGTGCGTACCACAACTTCTTTATCCATTTTTTGCTTTCTGGGATATTTTACTTGTACCGTAGACGAGGTTCTTGTAAACAGAGCCGTCCCAAACTCTGGGGTGGCTGTGTGTTTTTGATTTTAATTTCCCTAAGCTATAGGACCATAAGTGGAAGTGCCATAGGCTGTGTTGCTTTGTTTCCTACGTGTTTCTGGAAACACCATACACTTCTCCAGAGTGGTTGTTGGCAATTTACATCCCGCCCATCAGCATGACAAGGCTCCCTGTTCTCCATGACCTGTCCTGACTTTCTGGATTTTACATTTTTATCAGATGGCCCTTTTGACCGGGGGGCAGTGAGACTTCACTGTAGTGCAGATTTCCTTTACACGCTTGCTTGGTTGGCCAAAAAGGGCGTATGCGTTTTTTCCTGAATATATTCAGGAAAAAACGCATACGCCCTTTTTGGCCAAGTGCATCATTGTCGACATTCTCCCTCTTTTCCTATGCTTTTAGTACAATTCCAGTCTACCCCCTGAAATCGTTTTCCTGAAATTCTGCCCCGCTTTCAAGTCCTCTTCGAAGACTTACTTCAATACATTTTTGGACGATAGCTGTCATTCATAACTCTGCAGGTTTGTGAATTACAGTGCCCCTGAGCTCATTTCTTCAACTCGCTTTCTTGTGAGCTGGCCGCAAAACCGCAGGATTGCTTCAGGCCCTAATCTGTTTCCGGCAGGGCACGCTGAGCCTTTGGTTAATTCCTCTTCCTGGTGGGAAATGAGCGTTCCATTTGCCCGTGCAGACACCTACAGCTAGTCTCTCATTGCTTCTCCCTATTCCTGTTCATATTGCGCAGAAATTGCAAACTGTGCCAAACAGGAGGTTAATGGCACTGACTCTCCAAGTGGGGAGAGTGTTAGTAAAGCGTTCAAATGTTGAACCCGAGTACCAGGGGACGAAAACTGAGATGCATTTGAAAACGTTTCCCAATCACACGGTGGACCATACTCTGGGTTTCCCATGCATGTTTTAGCTGAAGGAAGAATCCCTTAAACCTGGAGAGTTGGGACCCATGGAATGGGTACCATGCAGTGTGACTTCAAAGGGTCTGCGTTTGCTCACCGAACCTCACCAATGCTATCAGCCCGAAGTGTCCAGCCTTATGTCTCACCCAGCTCTGGGTGTAGATGTGGTAAATCCAGGTGGCATCACAAGCCCTGAATGAATTATTTAAGAATTGCTCTCTATTTCACTGTCATTGTGTTTTGTCTTTGAAATTTATTTTGATAATGGGATTTATCGGATTTTCACTGCTGCATTTAGGCCGTTGTACACACGCTTGATTTCATTATGGAGACATATAAATCCATGGCTTTTAAGATTCTTACTTGTCAGGTATCTTGCCAGGCGTTGAATATGGGGTGTTGAGTCCATTTCGTTGAGCAAGGAGTAGGTCTTGTCTATTATATATTTGGCTTATGGAACGGTATCTGTGCTAATTTCAATCTCTGGTTTTATGCAGCACCCCAACTCACCTTTCCCCATTAGCAAGCATAAGTTGGTTTTCTAAATTTGAGACCCTGTTCTGTTTTGTAATTCAGTTTATGTGTAGCCAAGTTTACATTCCGTGTATTACTTATATATTATGATGTTTCTATTTCTGTGTGACGTATTTCTCGTAGAATCATCGTACCTGAATCCACTCATTATGCCGCTATGGGCCTGAAGACGTAGATTTCTTTGCTGAGTGATATTCCATTGTACGTGCGTACCAGAACTTCTTTATCCATTTTTTCCTTTCTCGGATATTTAACTTGTACCGTAGACGAGGTTCTTGTAAACAGAGCCATCCCAAACTTTGGGGTGGTTGTGTGTTTTTGATTTTAATTTCCCTAAGCTATAGGACCATAAGTGGAAGTGCCATAGGCTGTGTTGCTTTGTTTCCTACGTGTTTCAGGATACACCATACATTTCTCCAGAGTGGCTGTCGGCAATTTACATCCCGCCCATCAGCATAACAAGGCTCCCTGTTCTCCATGACCTGTCCTGTCTTTCTGGATTTAACACGTTTTTCAGATGGCCCTTTTGACCGGGGGGCAGTGAGACTTCATTGTAGTGCAGATTTCCTTTACACGCTTGCTTGGTTGGCCAAAAAGGGCGTATGCGTTTTTTCCTGAATATATTCAGGAAAAAACGCGTACGCCCTTTTTGGCCAAGTGCATCATTGTCGACATTCTGCCTCTTTTCCTATGCTTTAAGTGCAATTCCAGTCTACCCCCTGAAATCGTTTTCCTGAAATTCTGCCCCGATTTCAAGTCCTCTTCGAAGACTTACTTCAAAACATTTTTGGACGATAGCTGTCATTCATTACTCTGCAGTTTTGTGAATTACAGTGCCCCTGAGCTCCTTTCTTCAACTCGCTTTCTTGTGAGCTGGCCGCAAACCCGCAGGATTGCTTCAGGCCCTAATATGGTTCCGGCATGGCATGCTGAGCCTTTGGTTAATTCCTCTTCCTGGTGGGAAATGAGCGTTAAATTTCCATGTTCAGACACCTTCACATGAGTCGTCATGGTGCCCCTTTGCCCCGGTTATCTCTATGGAGGTTGGAGTTGGAAGGCCTCCTACCTCAAGATCAGTGTGCCCACGGAGCCAACCCTGCAACTTCAGGGCATGGTTGGGGGTTAGGATCACCACGAGGGTTCCTTTTTCCTTAGGAGGGAGGTGGCCTTTTGGGCTGCTGATTTCCAGGTTATCAGATACTGCCAGTATCTTGGCCAGATGTGGCGGTGGGCCAAGCCCCTTGGTGACCGTAGTTTATCCTACCTGGATCGCATTCTTGCATTGTTCCATTTCAAGTGGTCCCAGGTTTTCCACTAATACTCCAATGGCGATTCACCGTTCACCAGGAATGTAAAGGTCAAAGGGTTTAGCTAAATTAGGGAGTTCCAGGGCAAGGGTCTGAATTGACTGCTCTTTCCATTCTTGAAAGGCCACTTCTGCATTCTATTCAAAAGGATCATCACCTTTTCCTTTCAGTGTTTCATATAGAGGCCGAGCTAGTAGACTGTAGTTAGGGATCAGAAGCAGCAAACCCTGGCCTCCCCAGGAACCCCTAAGCTGTCTTCTAGTTTCAGAAATGGGTAAGGCTGTAAATTGTTTCTTCCCTTTCCTGGGATGGGCTTCTCCGACCTTCTGTGAGAATGAAGCCCAGGCAGGTCACCGTAGTCTGTGATATTTGAGCTTTTTCTTGGACAACTTGTATCCTTTATTGGCTTCGTAGTTCAGAGGTCTCCTTAGTAGGGCTGGCGATCAGAATGTCGTCTGCATATTGAAGGAGTGTTTCCTTTTCCAGAGGTAGAACTTTTAGGTCTTTAGCTGAGCTTTCCCCAAAGATGGTGTGGGAATTTTTGAACCCTTGGGGCAACACGGCCCGGAAGTATTGTTTTAGCTGTATGTTGAGTCCTGCCACTCACAAGCCAAAATTTCTTGTGACTCTGGGACTAATAGAATACAAAAGAAGGCATCATTGAAGACTAATACAGAATACCATGTCCTGGTGGTTGGTAGAATGACCAGCAGGGTGTAGGATTTAGGAACTACTGGAGGTATATCCTCGGTGGCTTCACTGACTGTCCTGACATCCTTTACCAGGACTCCAGCAGCCCATGGGGCTCTCGAGGTCAGGCCAATCCCAGGATATGGAGCTCACCTGGGCAGGTACCCCACCCCAGCCCACGGGGCTCTCGTGTTCAGGACCCTCCCAGGATATGGGGTTCCCTGGGCAGGTCCCCCTGCAGCCCATGGGGCTCTCGTGGTCAGGCCCCTCCCAGGATACAGAGCTACCCTTGCAGGTACCATGGCAGGGCTGGGAACACAGGAACCGTGCATATCGCCCTCATTGCAGAGCACTCCCAGCTCACCTGTCACTCAGATCTGACACAGAGCACCTCAGAGCAGGACTTGAACTAACAAACAGCAGCTCCGACAGGTCTGTGACGCTGGGCATCACTCTGTGTGGCCTCCCTCCACCTGGTCTTCCAGAGACTTCCACTGCACCCGGGGCACCAGGCCTCTGTCTCCACCCACCAGCCACCCCTCCTCTCCCTGACTCCTGGGTTCCTCTCATTAGGAGAGGGTTTTCTTGAAGTTGTCTCCCACTCATGGGCCAGATAATATAATTAGAAAACAAGCCAGAGCTGCAGCCCCTTGTCTATCCTGACTCTCAGGAGCCCACACCTGTTCCTTGGACCTGGCCGATTCAGCAAGTTCCAGTTTCTGCAACTGTGAGCCCCTGAGGGGTGATTATTGGCTGGCCTGGGAAGCCTGACCGTGCCGGCCAGCCCTCCCCAGGTGTGCCTGGGTTCAGATCAATATAAACACCGCTCCAGGCAGCAAGAGCCCCTGCAGCTGTGCCTGACGCCATTTTCTCTGCCCTGTCAGCAGTCTTGGGGCTGGACTGGTGGGAGGGAGTGAGAGGCCACGGCTTTGTGGGTGGCCCAGTGTGAGTGGGGTTCTGCTGGACTTTCTGCAGCAGTTGCCAAGATGCCACCTGCTAAAGAAGAGGATGTGTCACCCATACCTGCCGCTGGAATTTCTCCCTGGGCAGAGGTGAGTGAGGAAGAAAGCAGTGGGGGCCGGGACAGCAGGGGTATCTCAGGCAGGGAAATGGAAAGCTTCCAGAAGAGCACCCAGGACCAGGACCATCCTGGCTGGCCTGCAGGCACCAAGTCGGCTGGCATGCTGTCGCTCATGTGGCTCCATGGCCCTTCCTCTAGGCTTTCAAGTCCTTGTACATATTCAGGTGTTTTACCTGGGAAGGGTGGGAACATTTCAGCAGCAGCTGGCCTGGGGCTCGGCCCACGTTTACTCACAGATGCCTCGGCACGTTCCCCCAGCTTTGCAATGAGGACGCTTGTTGCGTGGGGCCTGCTGGCTGAATGGGAGATGATTCCCCACCACCGACCAACTTCAGAATTGTTTACAACTGGAGCAAGTGCCCTGATACGGTTTTCCTCTGTGTAGCTGGTGGGTTCTGTTTTTTTTTCTTTTTTGGTTCAAGGTAGATTTTATTCCTCTTTTTTGTATTTACAGATATAAGCATGGAAATAATTTATTCATATAAATACATGTATGTGAAGGGAAGAATATTTTTTCTGTTTTACTTTTTGTAATTTGAATTTTATTTTATTTTTTTATACAGCAGGTTCTTTTTGGTTATCTATTTTATACATATAAATGTATACATGCCAATCCCAATCTCTCAACTCCTCCCACCACCACCCCCCAACAGCTTTCCCCCCTTGGTGTCCATACGTTTGTTGTCTACATCTGTTGCTCTATTTCTGCCTTGCAAAACGGTTCATCTGTACAATTTGTCTAGGTTCCACATATAGCCATTAATAGACAAGATTTCTTTTTCTCTTTCTGACTTACTTCACTCTGTATGACAGTCTCTAGATCCATCAACGTCTCTACAAATGACCCAATTTCATTCCTTTTTATGGCTTAGTAATATTCCATTTTATATATGTACCACGTCTTTATGCATTCGTCTGTCTGTGGGCATTTAGGTTGCTTCCATTACCTGGATATTGTAAATAGTGATGCAATGAACATTGCGGTGAATGTCTCTTTTTGATTTATGGTTTTGTCTGGGTATATGCCCAGTAGTGGGACTGCTGTATCATATGGTAATTCTATTCTTAGTTTTATAAGAAACTCCATAACTTTCTCCACAGTGACTGTATCAATTTCATTCCCAACAATAGCGGAAGAGGGTTCCTTATCTCCACACCCTTTCCAGCATTTGTTGTTTGTAGATATTCTGATGATGCCCATTCTAACAGGTGTGAGGTGATACACCATGGATGAGTCTATTTCGTTGAGCAAAGAGTAGGTCTTGTGTATTACATATTTGGCTTATGGAATGGTATGTGTGCTAATTTCAATCTCTGGTTTTATACAGCACCGCAACTCAACTTTCCCCTTAAGCAAGCATAAGTTTTTATCTAAATGTGAGACTCTGTTCGGTTTTGGAATTCAGTTTATGTGTAGCCAAGTTTACACTCTCTCTATTAGTGATATCTTATGATAATTACCTTTCTCTGTGTGACATATTTCTCTTAGAATCATCATACTTAAATCCACTCAATTTGCTGCTACAGGCCTGATGACATTGATTTCATTGCTGAGTGATATTCCATTGTACGTAAGTAGCACAACTCCTTTATCCATATTTTTCTTTCTGGGATATTTAATTTGTACTGGACTCAAGGTTCTTGTAAACACAGCAGCCCTAAATTTGGTGTTGGCTGTGTCTTGTTGATTTTAATTTTCCTAAGCTATAGGGCCAAAAGTGGAAGTGCTCTAGGGTCTGTAGCTTTGTTTTTCAGATGTTTCAGGATACACCATAAACATCTCCAGAGTGTCTGTTGGCAATTTACATCCCGCCCATCAGCATAACAAGGCTCCCTGTTCTCCATGGCCTGTCCTGTGTTTCTGGTTTTTACACATTTTTCAGATGGCCCTTTTGACGAATGGGAAATGAGACTTCATTGTAGTGCGGATTTCCATTGCTCGAGTGCTTGGTTGGCCAAAAAGGGCATATGTGTTTTTTCCTGAATATATTCAGGAAAAAATGTTTACGCACTTTTGTCCAAGTGCATCACTGTCAAAGATCTGCCGCTTTTCACATGCTTTAAACGCAATTCCAATCTACCTCCTGAAATATGATTCCTGCAATTCTGCCTCGTTTTGAAGTCCTCTTTGCAGACTTACTTCAGTATATTTTTGCCAATAGCTGTCATTTATAACTCTGCAGGTTTGTGAATTACAGTGCCTGTGATTTCCTTTCTTAACTCGTTTCCTTGAAAGCTGGCCACAGAACCGCAGGTTTGCTTTAGGCCATAATCAGGGTCTGGCACGGCACTCTGAGCCTTTGGTTAATTCCTCTTCCTGGTGGGAAATTAGAGTTAAATGTGCCCCTCCGGACACCTGCCTCACTCCCAGCCCCTTGGTGATGTGTGTCCTGTGGTTTGAGGCCACATGTGCTGGGTTCCTCACCTTTGGCTGATGTGGCCCCACTGGTGTGAGGACACTCCTGCCTGGTTCCCATCCCCTTGGTGATGTGGGCCATCCGGTGAGAGTCTGATCCTGGTTGGGTTCCTCACACTTCTGTGAGGTGGGCCCTCTTCTCTGACGTCACTCCTGCCTGGCTGGCACACCCCGCCTTGGCGAAGTCGGCCCTCTGGTGGGATTTGGTGCCTGCTGGGTGTCTCCTGCCCTCGGTAATGAGGGCCCTCTGGCGTCAGGCCCTAATTCCTGGGCTCCCAATATTTTCTGATATGCGCCCTGTGGTTCGAGTACACTCGTGCCAGGTTCCCAACCCCATGGGAATGTGGGCCTTCTGCTCTGAGGTCCCAACCGTGGGTTGCTCAGTTTCATGATGAGGGCCCTCTGCTGTGAGTTCTCTCCGGCCTGGATCCCATAGCCTCGCTGCTCCTGGCCACCTGCTGGGAGGTTCCAACTGCGGGATTCCTCACCTTTTTTCTTCTATGGACCCTCTGTTTTGAGACTCCTCCTGCCTGCCTCACTCCCAGTCCCTTGGTGATGTGTGTCCTCTGGTGTGAGGCCACGTGTGCTGGGTCCCTCGCCTTTCGATGATGTGGCCACACTGGTGTGAGGACACTCCTGCCTGCTTCCTATCCCCTTGATGATGTGGGCCCTCTGGTGAGAGTCTGATCCTGGCTGGGTTCCTCACCCTTCTGTGAGGTGGGCCCTCTGCTGTGAGGTCACTCCTGCCTGGCTGGCACACCCCACCTGGGCAACATCGGCCCTCTTGTGGCACTTGGAGCCTGCTGGGAGCCTCCTCCCCTCGGTGATGGGGGCCCTCTAGCGTCAGGCCCTAACTGCTGGGTACCCACATTTTCTGATACGTGCTAAGTGGTGCGAGGACACTCCTGCGAGGTTCCCATCCCCATGGGCATGTGGGCCTTCTGCTCTAAGGTCCCAACACCTGTGTTGTTCACCGTTTCATGATGTTGTCTCTCTGGTGTTAGTTCACTCAGGCCTAGATCCCATAGACTCTGTGCTCTGAGCCGACTGCTGGGAGGTTCCTACTGCTGGATTCCTTACCTTTTTTATTCTTTGGGTCCTGTGTTTTTATGCTCCTACTTCCTGACTCACTCCCAGCTCCTTTGTGATGTAGGTCCTCTGGTTTAAGGCCACATGTACCGGTTTCCTCACCTTTATTGATGTGGCCCCACTGGTGTGAGGACACTCCTGCCTGGTTCCCATCCCCTTGGTGATTGGGGCCCTCTTGTGAGAGTCTGATCCTGTCTGGATTCCTCACACTTCTGGGAGGTGGGCCCTCTGCTGTGAGGTCACTCCTGCCTGGCTGGCACACGTCACGTTGGCGATGTGGGCCCTCAGTTGGGAGTTGGTGCCTGCTGGGAGTCTCCTCCCCTCGGTAATGAGGGCCCTCTGGCGTCAGGCACTAACTCATGGGCTCCCAAAATTTTCTGATGTGCGCCCTGTCGTGTGAGTACACTCCAGCCAGGGTCCCTTCCCTAGGGGATGTGGGCTTTCTGCTCTGTGGTCCCAACGGCTGGGTTGCTCACAGTGTCAGAATGTGGGCCCTCTGTTTTGAGTTCAGTCAGGCCTGGATCCCATAGCCTCGCTGCTCCTGGCCGCCTGCTGGGAGGTTCCAACTGCGGGATTCCTCACCTTTTTTACGCAATGGGCCCTCTGTTTTGAGGCTCCTCCTGCCTGCCTCACTCCCAGCCCCTTGGTGATGTGTGTCCTGTAGTTTGAGGCCACGTGTGCTGGGTCCGTCACATTTCGGTGATGTGACCCCACTGGTGTGAGGACACTCCTGCCTGGTTTCCATTCCCTTGGTGATGTGGGCCCTCTGGTGAGAGTCTGATCCTCTTTGGGTTCCTCACACTTTTGTGTGGTTGGCCCTCTGCTCTGAGGTCACTCCTGCCTGGCTGGCACACCCCGCATTGGCGACGTCGGCCCTCTGGTAGAAGTTGGAGCTTGCTGGGAGCCTCCTCTCCTCAGTGATGAGGGCCCTCTGGCGTCCGGCCCTAACTGCTGGGCTCCCCACATTTTCTGTTGTGTGCCCACTGGTGCGATGACACTCCTGCTTGGTTCCCTTCCCCATGGGGATGTGGGCCTTGTGCTCTGAGGTCACAACGGCTGGGTTGCTGACAGTATCACGATGAGGGCCCTCTGTTGTGAGTTCATCACTGCCTGGATCCCATAGCCTCGGTGCTCTGGGCCACCTGCTGGGATGTTCCAACTGCTGGATTCCTCACCTTTTTATACAATGGGCCATGTGTTTTGAGGTTAATCCTGCCTGCCTCGCTTTGAGACCCATGGTGATGTGGGTCTTCTGGTTTGAGGCCACATGTGCTGGGTACCTCAACTTTCGATGATGTGGCCCCACGGGTGTGAGGACACTCGTGCCTGATTCCCAGCCCCTTGCTTATGTGGGCACTCTGGTGAGAGTCTGATCATGACTGGGTTCCTTACCCTTCTGTGAGGTGGGCGCTCTGATGTGAGGTCACTCCTGCCTGGATGGCTCACGTCGCCTTGGCGACGTAGGCCCTCTGTTGGCCACTGAAGCATGCTGGGAGCCTCCTACCCTCTTTAATGAGGGCCCTGGAAGAAACGCATATGCCCTTTTTGACCAAGTGCATCATTGTCGAAGTTCTGCCTCTTCTCCTATACTTTCAGAGGACTTCCCATCTACCTCCTGAAATCGTATTCCTGGAATTCTGCCCCGCGTTCAAGTCCTCTTTGCAGCCTTACTTCAATATATTTTTGGACGATAGCTGTCATTTATAACTCTGCAGGTTTGTGAATTACAGTGCCCCTGAGCTCCATTCTTCAACTCGCTTTCTTGTGAGCTGGCCGCAAAACCGCAGGATTGCTTCAGGCCCTAATCTGGTTCCGGCACGGCATGTTGAGCCTTTGGCTAATTCCTCTTCCTGATGGGAAATGAGCGTTAAATTTGCTCGTGCAGACACCTACAGCTAATCTCTCATTGGTTCTCCCTATTCCTGTTCATCTTGCTCAGAAATTCCAAACTGTGCCAAACAGGAGGTTAAAGGCACTGACTCTCCAATTGGGGAAAGAGTTAGTAAAGCGTCTGGAATGGTAAAACCGAGTATGAGGGGAAGAAAACTGAGATGCATTTAAAAAGGTTTCCCGGTCACACGGTGGACCATATTCTGGGTTTCCCATGCGTGTTTTACCTGAAGGAAGAATCCCTTAAACCTGGAGAGGTGGGACCCATGCAATGGGTACCATGCAGTATGACTTCAAATGGCCTGCATTTTCTCACCGAACCTCACCAATGCTATCAGCCCAAAGTGTCGAACCTTATGTCTCACTCAGCTCTAGGTGTAGATGTGGTAAATCCAGGTTGCATCACAAGCCCTGAATGAATTATTTAAGAATTGCTCTCTATTTCACTGTCATTGTGTTTGTTTTTGTAGTTTATTTTGATAATGGGATTTATCGGATTTTCTCTGCTGCCTTCATGCAGCTGTACACACACTTGATTCTCTTACGGAGACACATAAATCCATGGGTTTGAAGATTCTTACTAGTCATGTGTAATCCTAGGAGTTGAATATGGTGTGTTTAGTCCATTTCGTTGAGCAAGGTGTAAATCTTGACTATTACATATTTGGCTTATGGAAAGCTATGTGTGCTAATTTCTATCTCTGGTTTTATGCAGCACCCCACCTCACCTTTCCCCATAAGCAAGCATAAGTTGGTGTTCTAAATTTGAGACCCTGTTCTGTTTTGTAATTCAGTTCATGTGTAGCCAAGTTTACATTCCGTGCATTAGTGATATCTTATGATGTTTCATTTTCTGTGTGACTTATTTCACTTAGAATCATCGTACCTGGATCCACTCAATATGCCGCGACGGGCCTGATGACATAGATTTCATTGGTGAGTGATATTCCATTGTACGTGCGTACCACAACTTCTTTATCCATTTTTTGCTTTCTGGGATATTTTACTTGTACCGTAGACGAGGTTCTTGTAAACAGAGCCGTCCCAAACTCTGGGGTGGCTGTGTGTTTTTGATTTTAATTTCCCTAAGCTATAGGACCATAAGTGGAAGTGCCATAGGCTGTGTTGCTTTGTTTCCTACGTGTTTCTGGAAACACCATACACTTCTCCAGAGTGGTTGTTGGCAATTTACATCCCGCCCATCAGCATGACAAGGCTCCCTGTTCTCCATGACCTGTCCTGACTTTCTGGATTTTACATTTTTATCAGATGGCCCTTTTGACCGGGGGGCAGTGAGACTTCACTGTAGTGCAGATTTCCTTTACACGCTTGCTTGGTTGGCCAAAAAGGGCGTATGCGTTTTTTCCTGAATATATTCAGGAAAAAACGCATACGCCCTTTTTGGCCAAGTGCATCATTGTCGACATTCTCCCTCTTTTCCTATGCTTTTAGTACAATTCCAGTCTACCCCCTGAAATCGTTTTCCTGAAATTCTGCCCCGCTTTCAAGTCCTCTTCGAAGACTTACTTCAATACATTTTTGGACGATAGCTGTCATTCATAACTCTGCAGGTTTGTGAATTACAGTGCCCCTGAGCTCCTTTCTTCAACTCGCTTTCTTGTGAGCTGGCCGCAAAACCGCAGGATTGCTTCAGGCCCTAATCTGTTTCCGGCAGGGCACGCTGAGCCTTTGGTTAATTCCTCTTCCTGGTGGGAAATGAGCGTTCCATTTGCCCGTGCAGACACCTACAGCTAGTCTCTCATTGCTTCTCCCTATTCCTGTTCATCTTGCGCAGAAATTGCAAACTGTGCCAAACAGGAGGTTAATGGCACTGACTCTCCAAGTGGGGAGAGTGTTAGTAAAGCGTTCAAATGTTGAACCCGAGTACCAGGGGACGAAAACTGAGATGCATTTGAAAACGTTTCCCAATCACACGGTGGACCATACTCTGGGTTTCCCATGCATGTTTTAGCTGAAGGAAGAATCCCTTAAACCTGGAGAGTTGGGACCCATGGAATGGGTACCATGCAGTGTGACTTCAAAGGGTCTGCGTTTGCTCACCGAACCTCACCAATGCTATCAGCCCGAAGTGTCCAGCCTTATGTCTCATCCAGCTCTGGGTGTAGATGTGGTAAATCCAGGTTGCATCACAAGCCCTGAATGAATTATTTAAGAATTGCTCTCTATTTCACTGTCATTGTGTTTTGTTTTTGAAAATCATTTTGATAATGGGATTTATCGGATTTTCACTGCTGCTTTTAGGCCACTGTACACACGCTTGATTTCCTTATGGAGACATATAAATCCATGGGTTTTAAGATTCTTACTTGTCAGGTATCTTCCCAGGCGATGAATATAGGGTGTTGAGTCCATTTCGTTGAGCAAGGAGTAGGTTTTGTCTATTATATATTTGGCTTCTGGAACGGTATCTGTGCTAATTTCAATCTCTGGTTTTATGCAGCATCCCAACTGACCTTTCCCCTTAAGCAAGCATAAGTTGGTTTGCTAAATTTGAGACCCTGTTCTGTTTTGTAGTTCAGTTCATGGGTAGCCAAGTTTACATTCCGTGTATTAGTGATAACTTATGATGTTTCTTTTTCTGTCTGACTTATTTCTCATAGAATCATCGTACCTGAATCCACTCATTATGCCGCTACGGTCCTGAAGACGTAGATTTCATTGCTGAGTGATATTCCATTGTACGTGCGTACCAGAAATTCTTTATCCATTTTTTCCTTTCTCGGATATTTAACTTGTACCGTAGACAAGGTTCTTGTAAACAGAGCCATCCCAAACTTTGGGGTGGCTGTGTGTTTTTGATTTTAATTTCCCTAAGCTATAGGACCATAAGTGGAAGTGACATAGGCTGTGTTGCTTTGTTTCCTACGTGTTTCAGGATACACCATACATTTCTCCAGAGTGGCTGTTGGCAGTTTACATCCCGCCCATCAGCATAACAAGGCTCCCTGTTCTCCATGACCTGTCCTGTCTTTCTGGAGTTTACACTTTTTTCAGATGGCCCTTTTGACCTGGGGGCAGTGAGACTTCATTGTAGTGCAGATTTCCTTTACACGCTTGCTTGGTTGGCCAAAAAGGGCGTATGCGTTTTTTCCTGAATATATTCAGGAAAAAACGCATACGCCCTTTTTGGCCAAGTGCATCATTGTTGACATTCTGCCTCTTTTCCTACGCTTTAGGTGCAATTCCAGTCTACCCACTGAAATCGATTTCCTGAAATTCTGCCCCGCTTTCAAGTCCTCTTTGAAGACTTACTTCAGTACATTTTTGGACGATAGCTGTCATTCATAACTCTGCAGGTTTGTGAATTACAGTGCCCCTGAGCTCCTTTCTTCAACTCGTTTTCTTGTGAGCTGGCCGCAAAACCGCAGGATTGCTTCAGGCCCTAATATGTTTCCGGCCGGGCACACTGAGCCTTTGGTTAATTCCTCTTCCTGGTGGGAAATGATCGTTCAATTTGCCCGTGCAGACACCAACAGCTAGTCTCTCATTGGTTCTCCCTATGCCTGTTCATCTTGCGCAGAAATTGCAAACTGTGCCAAACAAGAGGTTAAAGGCACTGACTCTCCAAGTGGGGAGAGTGTTAGTAAAGCGTCTGGAATGGTGAACCCGAGTACCAGGGGACGAAAACTGAGATGCATTTGAAAACGTTTCCCGGTCACACAGTGCACTGTACTGTGGGTTTCCCATGCATGTTTTAGCTGAAGGAAGAATCCCTTAAACCTGGAGAGTTGGGACCCATGGCATGGGTACCATGCAGTATGACTTCAAAGGGTCTGCGTTTGCTCACCGAACCTCACCAATGCTATCGGCCTGAAGTGTCCAGCCTTATGTCTCACCCAGCTCTGGGTGTAGATGTGGTAAATCCAGGTTGCATCACAAGCCCTGAATGAATTATTTAAGAATTGCTCTCTATTTCACTGTCATTGTGTTTTGTCTTTGAAATTTATTTTGATAATGGGATTTATCGGATTTTCACTGCTGCATTTAGGCCGTTGTACACACGCTTGATTTCATTATGGAGACATATAAATCCATGGGTTTTAAGATTCTTACTTGTCAGGTATCTTGCAAGGCGTTGAATATGGGGTGTTGAGTCCATTTCGTTGAGCAAGGAGTAGGTCTTGTCTATTATATATTTGGCTTATGGAACGGTATCTGTGCTAATTTCAATCTCTGGTTTTATGCAGCACCCCAACTCACCTTTCCCCATTAGCAAGCATAAGTTGGTTTTCTAAATTTGAGACCCTGTTCTGTTTTGTAATTCAGTTTATGTGTAGCCAAGTTTACATTCCGTGTATTACTTATATATTATGATGTTTCTATTTCTGTGTGACGTATTTCTCGTAGAATCATCGTACCTGAATCCACTCATTATGCCGCTATGGGCCTGAAGACGTAGATTTCTTTGCTGAGTGATATTCCATTGTACGTGCGTACCAGAACTTCTTTATCCATTTTTTCCTTTCTCGGATATTTAACTTGTACCGTAGACGAGGTTCTTGTAAACAGAGCCATCCCAAACTTTGGGGTGGTTGTGTGTTTTTGATTTTAATTTCCCTAAGCTATAGGACCATAAGTGGAAGTGCCATAGGCTGTGTTGCTTTGTTTCCTACGTGTTTCAGGATACACCATACATTTCTCCAGAGTGGCTGTCGGCAATTTACATCCCGCCCATCAGCATAACAAGGCTCCCTGTTCTCCATGACCTGTCCTGTCTTTCTGGATTTAACACTTTTTTCAGATGGCCCTTTTGACCGGGGGGCAGTGAGACTTCATTGTAGTGCAGATTTCCTTTACACGCTTGCTTGGTTGGCCCAAAAGGGCGTATGCGTTTTTTCCTGAATATATTCAGGAAAAAACGCGTACGCCCTTTTTGGCCAAGTGCATCATTGTCGACATTCTGCCTCTTTTCCTATGCTTTAAGTGCAATTCCAGTCTACCCCCTGAAATCGTTTTCCTGAAATTCTGCCCCGATTTCAAGTCCTCTTCGAAGACTTACTTCAAAACATTTTTGGACGATAGCTGTCATTCATTACTCTGCAGTTTTGTGAATTACAGTGCCCCTGAGCTCCTTTCTTCAACTCGCTTTCTTGTGAGCTGGCCGCAAACCCGCAGGATTGCTTCAGGCCCTAATATGGTTCCGGCATGGCATGCTGAGCCTTTGGTTAATTCCTCTTCCTGGTGGGAAATGAGCGTTAAATTTCCATGTTCAGACACCTTCACATGAGTCGTCATGGTGCCCCTTTGCCCCGGTTATCTCTATGGAGGTTGGAGTTGGAAGGCCTCCTACCTCAAGATCAGTGTGCCCACGGAGCCAACCCTGCAACTTCAGGGCATGGTTGGGGGTTAGGATCACCACGAGGGTTCCTTTTTCCTTAGGAGGGAGGTGGCCTTTTGGGCTGCTGATTTCCAGGTTATCAGATACTGCCAGTATCTTGGCCAGATGTGGCGGTGGGCCAAGCCCCTTGGTGACCGTAGTTTATCCTACCTGGATCGCATTCTTGCATTGTTCCATTTCAAGTGGTCCCAGGTTTTCCACTAATACTCCAATGGCGATTCACCGTTCACCAGGAATGTAAAGGTCAAAGGGTTTAGCTAAATTAGGGAGTTCCAGGGCAAGGGTCTGAATTGACTGCTCTTTCCATTCTTGAAAGGCCACTTCTGCATTCTATTCAAAAGGATCATCACCTTTTCCTTTCAGTGTTTCATATAGAGGCCGAGCTAGTAGACTGTAGTTAGGGATCCAGAAGCAGCAAACCCTGGCCTCCCCAGGAACCCCTAAGCTGTCTTCTAGTTTCAGAAATGGGTAAGGCTGTAAATTGTTTCTTCCCTTTCCTGGGATGGGCTTCTCCGACCTTCTGTGAGAATGAAGCCCAGGCAGGTCACCGTAGTCTGTGATATTTGAGCTTTTTCTTGGACAACTTGTATCCTTTATTGGCTTCGTAGTTCAGAGGTCTCCTTAGTAGGGCTGGCGATCAGAATGTCGTCTGCATATTGAAGGAGTGTTTCCTTTTCCAGAGGTAGAACTTTTAGGTCTTTAGCTGAGCTTTCCCCAAAGATGGTGTGGGAATTTTTGAACCCTTGGGGCAACACGGCCCGGAAGTATTGTTTTAGCTGTATGTTGAGTCCTGCCACTCACAAGCCAAAATTTCTTGTGACTCTGGGACTAATAGAATACAAAAGAAGGCATCATTGAAGACTAATACAGAATACCATGTCCTGGTGGTTGGTAGAATGACCAGCAGGGTGTAGGATTTAGGAACTACTGGAGGTATATCCTCGGTGGCTTCACTGACTGTCCTGACATCCTTTACCAGGACTCCAGCAGCCCATGGGGCTCTCGAGGTCAGGCCAATCCCAGGATATGGAGCTCACCTGGGCAGGTACCCCACCCCAGCCCACGGGGCTCTCGTGTTCAGGACCCTCCCAGGATATGGGGTTCCCTGGGCAGGTCCCCCTGCAGCCCATGGGGCTCTCGTGGTCAGGCCCCTCCCAGGATACAGAGCTACCCTTGCAGGTACCATGGCAGGGCTGGGAACACAGGAACCGTGCATATCGCCCTCATTGCAGAACACTCCCATCTCACCTGTCACTCAGATCTGACACAGAGCACCTCAGAGCAGGACTTGAACTAACAAACAGCAGCTCCGACAGGTCTGTGACGCTGGGCATCACTCTGTGTGGCCTCCCTCCACCTGGTCTTCCAGAGACTTCCACTGCACCCGGGGCACCAGGCCTCTGTCTCCACCCACCAGCCACCCCTCCTCTCCCTGACTCCTGGGTTCCTCTCATTAGGAGAGGGTTTTCTTGAAGTTGTCTCCCACTCATGGGCCAGATAATATAATTAGAAAACAAGCCAGAGCTGCAGCCCCTTGTCTATCCTGACTCTCAGGAGCCCACACCTGTTCCTTGGACCTGGCCGATTCAGCAAGTTCCAGTTTCTGCAACTGTGAGCCCCTGAGGGGTGATTATTGGCTGGCCTGGGAAGCCTGACCGTGCCGGCCAGCCCTCCCCAGGTGTGCCTGGGTTCAGATCAATATAAACACCGCTCCAGGCAGCAAGAGCCCCTGCAGCTGTGCCTGACGCCATTTTCTCTGCCCTGTCAGCAGTCTTGGGGCTGGACTGGTGGGAGGGAGTGAGAGGCCACGGCTTTGTGGGTGGCCCAGTGTGAGTGGGGTTCTGCTGGACTTTCTGCAGCAGTTGCCAAGATGCCACCTGCTAAAGAAGAGGATGTGTCACCCATACCTGCCGCTGGAATTTCTCCCTGGGCAGAGGTGAGTGAGGAAGAAAGCAGTGGGGGCCGGGACAGCAGGGGTATCTCAGGCAGGGAAATGGAAAGCTTCCAGAAGAGCACCCAGGACCAGGACCATCCTGGCTGGCCTGCAGGCACCAAGTCTGCTGGCATGCTGTCGCTCATGTGGCTCCATGGCCCTTCCTCTAGGCTTTCAAGTCCTTGTACATATTCAGGTGTTTTACCTGGGAAGGGTGGGAACATTTCAGCAGCAGCTGGCCTGGGGCTCGGCCCACGTTTACTCACAGATGCCTCGGCACGTTCCCCCAGCTTTGCAATGAGGACGCTTGTTGCGTGGGGCCTGCTGGCTGAATGGGAGATGATTCCCCACCACCGACCAACTTCAGAATTGTTTACAACTGGAGCAAGTGCCCTGATACGGTTTTCCTCTGTGTAGCTGGTGGGTTCTGTTTTTTTTTCTTTTTTGGTTCAAGGTAGATTTTATTCCTCTTTTTTGTATTTACAGATATAAGCATGGAAATAATTTATTCATATAAATACATGTATGTGAAGGGAAGAATATTTTTTCTGTTTTACTTTTTGTAATTTGAATTTTATTTTATTTTTTTATACAGCAGGTTCTTTTTGGTTATCTATTTTATACATATAAATGTATACATGCCAATCCCAATCTCTCAACTCCTCCCACCACCACCCCCCAACAGCTTTCCCCCCTTGGTGTCCATACGTTTGTTGTCTACATCTGTTGCTCTATTTCTGCCTTGCAAAACGGTTCATCTGTAAAATTTGTCTAGGTTCCACATATAGGCATTAATAGACAAGATTTGTTTTTCTCTTTCTGACTTACTTCACTCTGTATGACAGTCTCTAGATCCATCAACGTCTCTACAAATGACCCAATTTCATTCCTTTTTATGGCTTAGTAATATTCCATTTTATATATGTACCACGTCTTTATGCATTCGTCTGTCTGTGGGCATTTAGGTTGCTTCCATTACCTGGATATTGTAAATAGTGATGCAATGAACATTGCGGTGAATGTCTCTTTTTGATTTATGGTTTTGTCTGGGTATATGCCCAGTAGTGGGACTGCTGTATCATATGGTAATTCTATTCTTAGTTTTATAAGAAACTCCATAACTTTCTCCACAGTGACTGTATCAATTTCATTCCCAACAATAGCGGAAGAGGGTTCCTTATCTCCACACCCTTTCCAGCATTTGTTGTTTGTAGATTTTCTGATGATGCCCATTCTAACAGGTGTGAGGTGATACACCATGGATGAGTCTATTTCGTTGAGCAAAGAGTAGGTCTTGTGTATTACATATTTGGCTTATGGAATGGTATGTGTGCTAATTTCAATCTCTGGTTTTATACAGCACCGCAACTCAACTTTCCCCTTAAGCAAGCATAAGTTTTTATCTAAATGTGAGACTCTGTTCGGTTTTGGAATTCAGTTTATGTGTAGCCAAGTTTACACTCTCTCTATTAGTGATATCTTATGATAATTACCTTTCTCTGTGTGACATATTTCTCTTAGAATCATCATACTTAAATCCACTCAATTTGCTGCTACAGGCCTGATGACATTGATTTCATTGCTGAGTGATATTCCATTGTACGTAAGTAGCACAACTCCTTTATCCATATTTTTCTTTCTGGGATATTTAATTTGTACTGGACTCAAGGTTCTTGTAAACACAGCAGCCCTAAATTTGGTGTTGGCTGTGTCTTGTTGATTTTAATTTTCCTAAGCTATAGGGCCAAAAGTGGAAGTGCTCTAGGGTCTGTAGCTTTGTTTTTCAGATGTTTCAGGATACACCATAAACATCTCCAGAGTGTCTGTTGGCAATTTACATCCCGCCCATCAGCATAACAAGGCTCCCTGTTCTCCATGGCCTGTCCTGTGTTTCTGGTTTTTACACATTTTTCAGATGGCCCTTTTGACGAATGGGAAATGAGACTTCATTGTAGTGCGGATTTCCATTGCTCGAGTGCTTGGTTGGCCAAAAAGGGCATATGTGTTTTTTCCTGAATATATTCAGGAAAAAATGTTTACGCACTTTTGTCCAAGTGCATCACTGTCAAAGATCTGCCGCTTTTCACATGCTTTAAACGCAATTCCAATCTACCTCCTGAAATATGATTCCTGCAATTCTGCCTCGTTTTGAAGTCCTCTTTGCAGACTTACTTCAGTATATTTTTGCCAATAGCTGTCATTTATAACTCTGCAGGTTTGTGAATTACAGTGCCTGTGATTTCCTTTCTTAACTCGTTTCCTTGAAAGCTGGCCACAGAACCGCAGGTTTGCTTTAGGCCATAATCAGGGTCTGGCACGGCACTCTGAGCCTTTGGTTAATTCCTCTTCCTGGTGGGAAATTAGAGTTAAATGTGCCCCTCCGGACACCTGCCTCACTCCCAGCCCCTTGGTGATGTGTGTCCTGTGGTTTGAGGCCACATGTGCTGGGTTCCTCACCTTTGGCTGATGTGGCCCCACTGGTGTGAGGACACTCCTGCCTGGTTCCCATCCCCTTGGTGATGTGGGCCATCCGGTGAGAGTCTGATCCTGGTTGGGTTCCTCACACTTCTGTGAGGTGGGCCCTCTTCTCTGACGTCACTCCTGCCTGGCTGGCACACCCCGCCTTGGCGAAGTCGGCCCTCTGGTGGGATTTGGTGCCTGCTGGGGGTCTCCTGCCCTCGGTAATGAGGGCCCTCTGGCGTCAGGCCCTAATTCCTGGGCTCCCAATATTTTCTGATATGCGCCCTGTGGTTCGAGTACACTCGTGCCAGGTTCCCAACCCCATGGGAATGTGGGCCTTCTGCTCTGAGGTCCCAACCGTGGGTTGCTCAGTTTCATGATGAGGGCCCTCTGCTGTGAGTTCTCTCCGGCCTGGATCCCATAGCCTCGCTGCTCCTGGCCACCTGCTGGGAGGTTCCAACTGCGGGATTCCTCACCTTTTTTCTTCTATGGACCCTCTGTTTTGAGACTCCTCCTGCCTGCCTCACTCCCAGTCCCTTGGTGATGTGTGTCCTCTGGTGTGAGGCCACGTGTGCTGGGTCCCTCGCCTTTCGATGATGTGGCCACACTGGTGTGAGGACACTCCTGCCTGCTTCCTATCCCCTTGATGATGTGGGCCCTCTGGTGAGAGTCTGATCCTGGCTGGGTTCCTCACCCTTCTGTGAGGTGGGCCCTCTGCTGTGAGGTCACTCCTGCCTGGCTGGCACACCCCACCTGGGCAACATCGGCCCTCTTGTGGCACTTGGAGCCTGCTGGGAGCCTCCTCCCCTCGGTGATGGGGGCCCTCTAGCGTCAGGCCCTAACTGCTGGGTACCCACATTTTCTGATACGTGCTAAGTGGTGCGAGGACACTCCTGCGAGGTTCCCATCCCCATGGGCATGTGGGCCTTCTGCTCTAAGGTCCCAACACCTGTGTTGTTCACCGTTTCATGATGTTGTCTCTCTGGTGTTAGTTCACTCAGGCCTAGATCCCATAGACTCTGTGCTCTGAGCCGACTGCTGGGAGGTTCCTACTGCTGGATTCCTTACCTTTTTTATTCTTTGGGTCCTGTGTTTTTATGCTCCTACTTCCTGACTCACTCCCAGCTCCTTTGTGATGTAGGTCCTCTGGTTTAAGGCCACATGTACCGGTTTCCTCACCTTTATTGATGTGGCCCCACTGGTGTGAGGACACTCCTGCCTGGTTCCCATCCCCTTGGTGATTGGGGCCCTCTTGTGAGAGTCTGATCCTGTCTGGATTCCTCACACTTCTGGGAGGTGGGCCCTCTGCTGTGAGGTCACTCCTGCCTGGCTGGCACACGTCACGTTGGCGATGTGGGCCCTCAGTTGGGAGTTGGTGCCTGCTGGGAGTCTCCTCCCCTCGGTAATGAGGGCCCTCTGGCGTCAGGCCCTAACTCATGGGCTCCCAAAATTTTCTGATGTGCGCCCTGTCGTGTGAGTACACTCCAGCCAGGGTCCCTTCCCTAGGGGATGTGGGCTTTCTGCTCTGTGGTCCCAACGGCTGGGTTGCTCACAGTGTCAGAATGTGGGCCCTCTGTTTTGAGTTCAGTCAGGCCTGGATCCCATAGCCTCGCTGCTCCTGGCCGCCTGCTGGGAGGTTCCAACTGCGGGATTCCTCACCTTTTTTACGCAATGGGCCCTCTGTTTTGAGGCTCCTCCTGCCTGCCTCACTCCCAGCCCCTTGGTGATGTGTGCCCTGTAGTTTGAGGCCACGTGTGCTGGGTCCGTCACATTTCGGTGATGTGACCCCACTGGTGTGAGGACACTCCTGCCTGGTTTCCATTCCCTTGGTGATGTGGGCCCTCTGGTGAGAGTCTGATCCTCTTTGGGTTCCTCACACTTTTGTGTGGTTGGCCCTCTGCTCTGAGGTCACTCCTGCCTGGCTGGCACACCCCGCATTGGCGACGTCGGCCCTCTGGTAGAAGTTGGAGCTTGCTGGGAGCCTCCTCTCCTCAGTGATGAGGGCCGTCTGGCGTCCGGCCCTAACTGCTGGGCTCCCCACATTTTCTGTTGTGTGCCCACTGGTGCGATGACACTCCTGCTTGGTTCCCTTCCCCATGGGGATGTGGGCCTTGTGCTCTGAGGTCACAACGGCTGGGTTGCTTACAGTATCACGATGAGGGCCCTCTGTTGTGAGTTCATCACTGCCTGGATCCCATAGCCTCGGTGCTCTGGGCCGCCTGCTGGGATGTTCCAACTGCTGGATTCCTCACCTTTTTATACAATGGGCCATGTGTTTTGAGGTTAATCCTGCCTGCCTCGCTTTGAGACCCATGGTGATGTGGGTCTTCTGGTTTGAGGCCACATGTGCTGGGTACCTCAACTTTCGATGATGTGGCCCCACGGGTGTGAGGACACTCGTGCCTGATTCCCAGCCCCTTGCTTATGTGGGCACTCTGGTGAGAGTCTGATCATGACTGGGTTCCTTACCCTTCTGTGAGGTGGGCGCTCTGATGTGAGGTCACTCCTGCCTGGATGGCTCACGTCGCCTTGGCGACGTAGGCCCTCTGTTGGCCACTGAAGCATGCTGGGAGCCTCCTACCCTCTTTAATGAGGGCCCTGGAAGAAACGCATATGCCCTTTTTGACCAAGTGCATCATTGTCGAAGTTCTGCCTCTTCTCCTATACTTTCAGAGGACTTCCCATCTACCTCCTGAAATCGTATTCCTGGAATTCTGCCCCGCGTTCAAGTCCTCTTTGCAGCCTTACTTCAATATATTTTTGGACGATAGCTGTCATTTATAACTCTGCAGGTTTGTGAATTACAGTGCCCCTGAGCTCCATTCTTCAACTCGCTTTCTTGTGAGCTGGCCGCAAAACCGCAGGATTGCTTCAGGCCCTAATCTGGTTCCGGCACGGCATGTTGAGCCTTTGGCTAATTCCTCTTCCTGATGGGAAATGAGCGTTAAATTTGCTCGTGCAGACACCTACAGCTAATCTCTCATTGGTTCTCCCTATTCCTGTTCATCTTGCTCAGAAATTCCAAACTGTGCCAAACAGGAGGTTAAAGGCACTGACTCTCCAATTGGGGAAAGAGTTAGTAAAGCGTCTGGAATGGTAAAACCGAGTATGAGGGGAAGAAAACTGAGATGCATTTAAAAAGGTTTCCCGGTCACACGGTGGACCATATTCTGGGTTTCCCATGCGTGTTTTACCTGAAGGAAGAATCCCTTAAACCTGGAGAGGTGGGACCCATGCAATGGGTACCATGCAGTATGACTTCAAATGGCCTGCATTTTCTCACCGAACCTCACCAATGCTATCAGCCCAAAGTGTCGAACCTTATGTCTCACTCAGCTCTAGGTGTAGATGTGGTAAATCCAGGTTGCATCACAAGCCCTGAATGAATTATTTAAGAATTGCTCTCTATTTCACTGTCATTGTGTTTGTTTTTGTAGTTTATTTTGATAATGGGATTTATCGGATTTTCTCTGCTGCCTTCATGCAGCTGTACACACACTTGATTCTCTTACGGAGACACATAAATCCATGGGTTTGAAGATTCTTACTAGTCATGTGTAATCCTAGGAGTTGAATATGGTGTGTTTAGTCCATTTCGTTGAGCAAGGTGTAAATCTTGACTATTACATATTTGGCTTATGGAAAGCTATGTGTGCTAATTTCTATCTCTGGTTTTATGCAGCACCCCACCTCACCTTTCCCCATAAGCAAGCATAAGTTGGTGTTCTAAATTTGAGACCCTGTTCTGTTTTGTAATTCAGTTCATGTGTAGCCAAGTTTACATTCCGTGCATTAGTGATATCTTATGATGTTTCATTTTCTGTGTGACTTATTTCACTTAGAATCATCGTACCTGGATCCACTCAATATGCCGCGACGGGCCTGATGACATAGATTTCATTGGTGAGTGATATTCCATTGTACGTGCGTACCACAACTTCTTTATCCATTTTTTGCTTTCTGGGATATTTTACTTGTACCGTAGACGAGGTTCTTGTAAACAGAGCCGTCCCAAACTCTGGGGTGGCTGTGTGTTTTTGATTTTAATTTCCCTAAGCTATAGGACCATAAGTGGAAGTGCCATAGGCTGTGTTGCTTTGTTTCCTACGTGTTTCTGGAAACACCATACACTTCTCCAGAGTGGTTGTTGGCAATTTACATCCCGCCCATCAGCATGACAAGGCTCCCTGTTCTCCATGACCTGTCCTGACTTTCTGGATTTTATATTTTTATCAGATGGCCCTTTTGACCGGGGGGCAGTGAGACTTCACTGTAGTGCAGATTTCCTTTACACGCTTGCTTGGTTGGCCAAAAAGGGCGTATGCGTTTTTTCCTGAATATATTCAGGAAAAAACGCATACGCCCTTTTTGGCCAAGTGCATCATTGTCGACATTCTCCCTCTTTTCCTATGCTTTTAGTACAATTCCAGTCTACCCCCTGAAATCGTTTTCCTGAAATTCTGCCCCGCTTTCAAGTCCTCTTCGAAGACTTACTTCAATACATTTTTGGACGATAGCTGTCATTCATAACTCTGCAGGTTTGTGAATTACAGTGCCCCTGAGCTCCTTTCTTCAACTCGCTTTCTTGTGAGCTGGCCGCAAAACCGCAGGATTGCTTCAGGCCCTAATCTGTTTCCGGCAGGGCACGCTGAGCCTTTGGTTAATTCCTCTTCCTGGTGGGAAATGAGCGTTCCATTTGCCCGTGCAGACACCTACAGCTAGTCTCTCATTGCTTCTCCCTATTCCTGTTCATCTTGCGCAGAAATTGCAAACTGTGCCAAACAGGAGGTTAATGGCACTGACTCTCCAAGTGAGGAGAGTGTTAGTAAAGCGTTCAAATGTTGAACCCGAGTACCAGGGGACGAAAACTGAGATGCATTTGAAAACGTTTCCCAATCACACGGTGGACCATACTCTGGGTTTCCCATGCATGTTTTAGCTGAAGGAAGAATCCCTTAAACCTGGAGAGTTGGGACCCATGGAATGGGTACCATGCAGTGTGACTTCAAAGGGTCTGCGTTTGCTCACCGAACCTCACCAATGCTATCAGCCCGAAGTGTCCAGCCTTATGTCTCATCCAGCTCTGGGTGTAGATGTGGTAAATCCAGGTTGCATCACAAGCCCTGAATGAATTATTTAAGAATTGCTCTCTATTTCACTGTCATTGTGTTTTGTTTTTGAAAATCATTTTGATAATGGGATTTATCGGATTTTCACTGCTGCTTTTAGGCCACTGTACACACGCTTGATTTCCTTATGGAGACATATAAATCCATGGGTTTTAAGATTCTTACTTGTCAGGTATCTTCCCAGGCGATGAATATAGGGTGTTGAGTCCATTTCGTTGAGCAAGGAGTAGGTTTTGTCTATTATATATTTGGCTTCTGGAACGGTATCTGTGCTAATTTCAATCTCTGGTTTTATGCAGCATCCCAACTGACCTTTCCCCATAAGCAAGCATAAGTTGGTTTGCTAAATTTGAGACCCTGTTCTGTTTTGTAGTTCAGTTCATGGGTAGCCAAGTTTACATTCCGTGTATTAGTGATAACTTATGATGTTTCTTTTTCTGTCTGACTTATTTCTCATAGAATCATCGTACCTGAATCCACTCATTATGCCGCTACGGTCCTGAAGACGTAGATTTCATTGCTGAGTGATATTCCATTGTACGTGCGTACCAGAACTTCTTTATCCATTTTTTCCTTTCTCGGATATTTAACTTGTACCGTAGACAAGGTTCTTGTAAACAGAGCCATCCCAAACTTTGGGGTGGCTGTGTGTTTTTGATTTTAATTTCCCTAAGCTATAGGACCATAAGTGGAAGTGACATAGGCTGTGTTGCTTTGTTTCCTACGTGTTTCAGGATACACCATACATTTCTCCAGAGTGGCTGTTGGCAGTTTACATCCCGCCCATCAGCATAACAAGGCTCCCTGTTCTCCATGACCTGTCCTGTCTTTCTGGAGTTTACACTTTTTTCAGATGGCCCTTTTGACCTGGGGGCAGTGAGACTTCATTGTAGTGCAGATTTCCTTTACACGCTTGCTTGGTTGGCCAAAAAGGGTGTATGCGTTTTTTCCTGAATATATTCAGGAAAAAACGCATACGCCCTTTTTGGCCAAGTGCATCATTGTTGACATTCTGCCTCTTTTCCTACGCTTTAGGTGCAATTCCAGTCTACCCACTGAAATCGTTTTCCTGAAATTCTGCCCCGCTTTCAAGTCCTCTTTGAAGACTTACTTCAGTACATTTTTGGACGATAGCTGTCATTCATAACTCTGCAGGTTTGTGAATTACAGTGCCCCTGAGCTCCTTTCTTCAACTCGTTTTCTTGTGAGCTGGCCGCAAAACCGCAGGATTGCTTCAGGCCCTAATATGTTTCCCGCCGGGCACACTGAGCCTTTGGTTAATTCCTTTTCCTGGTGGGAAATGATCGTTCAATTTGCCCGTGCAGACACCAACAGCTAGTCTCTCATTGGTTCTCCCTATGCCTGTTCATCTTCCGCAGAAATTGCAAACTGTGCCAAACAAGATGTTAAAGGCACTGACTCTCCAAGTGGGGAGAGTGTTAGTAAAGCGTCTGGAATGGTGAACCCGAGTACCAGGGGACGAAAACTGAGATGCATTTGAAAACGTTTCCCGGTCACACAGTGCACTGTACTGTGGGTTTCCCATGCATGTTTTAGCTGAAGGAAGAATCCCTTAAACCTGGAGAGTTGGGACCCATGCAATGGGTACCATGCAGTATGACTTCAAAGGGTCTGCGTTTGCTCACCGAACCTCACCAATGCTATCAGCCTGAAGTGTCCAGCCTTATGTCTCACCCAGCTCTGGGTGTAGATGTGGTAAATCCAGGTTGCATCACAAGCCCTGAATGAATTATTTAAGAATTGCTCTCTATTTCACTGTCATTGTGTTTTGTTTTTGAAAATCATTTTGATAATGGGATTTATCGGATTTTCACTGCTGCTTTTAGGCCACTGTACACACGCTTGATTTCCTTATGGAGACATATAAATCCATGGGTTTTAAGATTCTTACTTGTCAGGTATCTTCCCAGGCGATGAATATAGGGTGTTGAGTCCATTTCGTTGAGCAAGGAGTAGGTTTTGTCTATTATATATTTGGCTTCTGGAACGGTATCTGTGCTAATTTCAATCTCTGGTTTTATGCAGCATCCCAACTGACCTTTCCCCATAAGCAAGCATAAGTTGGTTTGCTAAATTTGAGACCCTGTTCTGTTTTGTAGTTCAGTTCATGGGTAGCCAAGTTTACATTCCGTGTATTAGTGATAACTTATGATGTTTCTTTTTCTGTCTGACTTATTTTTCTCATAGAATCATCGTACCTGAATCCACTCATTATGCCGCTACGGTCCTGAAGACGTAGATTTCATTGCTGAGTGATATTCCATTGTACGTGCGTACCAGAACTTCTTTATCCATTTTTTCCTTTCTCGGATATTTAACTTGTACCGTAGACAAGGTTCTTGTAAACAGAGGCATCCCAAACTTTGGGGTGGCTGTGTGTTTTTGATTTTAATTTCCCTAAGCTATAGGACCATAAGTGGAAGTGACATAGGCTGTGTTGCTTTGTTTCCTACGTGTTTCAGGATACACCATACATTTCTCCAGAGTGGCTGTTGGCAGTTTACATCCCGCCCATCAGCATAACAAGGCTCCCTGTTCTCCATGACCTGTCCTGTCTTTCTGGAGTTTACACTTTTTTCAGATGGCCCTTTTGACCTGGGGGCAGTGAGACTTCATTGTAGTGCAGATTTCCTTTACACGCTTGCTTGGTTGGCCAAAAAGGGTGTATGCGTTTTTTCCTGAATATATTCAGGAAAAAACGCATACGCCCTTTTTGGCCAAGTGCATCATTGTTGACATTCTGCCTCTTTTCCTACGCTTTAGGTGCAATTCCAGTCTACCCACTGAAATCGTTTTCCTGAAATTCTGCCCCGCTTTCAAGTCCTCTTTGAAGACTTACTTCAGTACATTTTTGGACGATAGCTGTCATTCATAACTCTGCAGGTTTGTGAATTACAGTGCCCCTGAGCTCCTTTCTTCAACTCGTTTTCTTGTGAGCTGGCCGCAAAACCGCAGGATTGCTTCAGGCCCTAATATGTTTCCCGCCGGGCACACTGAGCCTTTGGTTAATTCCTTTTCCTGGTGGGAAATGATCGTTCAATTTGCCCGTGCAGACACCAACAGCTAGTCTCTCATTGGTTCTCCCTATGCCTGTTCATCTTGCGCAGAAATTGCAAACTGTGCCAAACAAGATGTTAAAGGCACTGACTCTCCAAGTGGGGAGAGTGTTAGTAAAGCGTCTGGAATGGTGAACCCGAGTACCAGGGGACGAAAACTGAGATGCATTTGAAAACGTTTCCCGGTCACACAGTGCACTGTACTGTGGGTTTCCCATGCATGTTTTAGCTGAAGGAAGAATCCCTTAAACCTGGAGAGTTGGGACCCATGCAATGGGTACCATGCAGTATGACTTCAAAGGGTCTGCGTTTGCTCACCGAACCTCACCAATGCTATCAGCCTGAAGTGTCCAGCCTTATGTCTCACCCAGCTCTGGGTGTAGATGTGGTAAATCCAGGTTGCATCACAAGCCCTGAATGAATTATTTAAGAATTGCTCTCTATTTCACTGTCATTGTGTTTTGTCTTTGAAATTTATTTTGATAATGGGATTTATCGGATTTTCACTGCTGCATTTAGGCCGTTGTACACACGCTTGATTTCATTATGGAGACATATAAATCCATGGGTTTTAAGATTCTTACTTGTCAGGTATCTTGCAAGGCGTTGAATATGGGGTGTTGAGTCCATTTCGTTGAGCAAGGAGTAGGTCTTGTCTATTATATATTTGGCTTATGGAACGGTATCTGTGCTAATTTCAATCTCTGGTTTTATGCAGCACCCCAACTCACCTTTCCCCATTAGCAAGCATAAGTTGGTTTTCTAAATTTGAGACCCTGTTCTGTTTTGTAATTCAGTTTATGTGTAGCCAAGTTTACATTCCGTGTATTACTTATATATTATGATGTTTCTATTTCTGTGTGACGTATTTCTCGTAGAATCATCGTACCTGAATCCACTCATTATGCCGCTATGGGCCTGAAGACGTAGATTTCTTTGCTGAGTGATATTCCATTGTACGTGCGTACCAGAACTTCTTTATCCATTTTTTCCTTTCTCGGATATTTAACTTGTACCGTAGACGAGGTTCTTGTAAACAGAGCCATCCCAAACTTTGGGGTGGTTGTGTGTTTTTGATTTTAATTTCCCTAAGCTATAGGACCATAAGTGGAAGTGCCATAGGCTGTGTTGCTTTGTTTCCTACGTGTTTCAGGATACACCATACATTTCTCCAGAGTGGCTGTCGGCAATTTACATCCCGCCCATCAGCATAACAAGGCTCCCTGTTCTCCATGACCTGTCCTGTCTTTCTGGATTTAACACTTTTTTCAGATGGCCCTTTTGACCGGGGGGCAGTGAGACTTCATTGTAGTGCAGATTTCCTTTACACGCTTGCTTGGTTGGCCCAAAAGGGCGTATGCGTTTTTTCCTGAATATATTCAGGAAAAAACGCGTACGCCCTTTTTGGCCAAGTGCATCATTGTCGACATTCTGCCTCTTTTCCTATGCTTTAAGTGCAATTCCAGTCTACCCCCTGAAATCGTTTTCCTGAAATTCTGCCCCGATTTCAAGTCCTCTTCGAAGACTTACTTCAAAACATTTTTGGACGATAGCTGTCATTCATTACTCTGCAGTTTTGTGAATTACAGTGCCCCTGAGCTCCTTTCTTCAACTCGCTTTCTTGTGAGCTGGCCGCAAACCCGCAGGATTGCTTCAGGCCCTAATATGGTTCCGGCATGGCATGCTGAGCCTTTGGTTAATTCCTCTTCCTGGTGGGAAATGAGCGTTAAATTTCCATGTTCAGACACCTTCACATGAGTCGTCATGGTGCCCCTTTGCCCCGGTTATCTCTATGGAGGTTGGAGTTGGAAGGCCTCCTACCTCAAGATCAGTGTGCCCACGGAGCCAACCCTGCAACTTCAGGGCATGGTTGGGGGTTAGGATCACCACGAGGGTTCCTTTTTCCTTAGGAGGGAGGTGGCCTTTTGGGCTGCTGATTTCCAGGTTATCAGATACTGCCAGTATCTTGGCCAGATGTGGCGGTGGGCCAAGCCCCTTGGTGACCGTAGTTTATCCTACCTGGATCGCATTCTTGCATTGTTCCATTTCAAGTGGTCCCAGGTTTTCCACTAATACTCCAATGGCGATTCACCGTTCACCAGGAATGTAAAGGTCAAAGGGTTTAGCTAAATTAGGGAGTTCCAGGGCAAGGGTCTGAATTGACTGCTCTTTCCATTCTTGAAAGGCCACTTCTGCATTCTATTCAAAAGGATCATCACCTTTTCCTTTCAGTGTTTCATATAGAGGCCGAGCTAGTAGACTGTAGTTAGGGATCCAGAAGCAGCAAACCCTGGCCTCCCCAGGAACCCCTAAGCTGTCTTCTAGTTTCAGAAATGGGTAAGGCTGTAAATTGTTTCTTCCCTTTCCTGGGATGGGCTTCTCCGACCTTCTGTGAGAATGAAGCCCAGGCAGGTCACCGTAGTCTGTGATATTTGAGCTTTTTCTTGGACAACTTGTATCCTTTATTGGCTTCGTAGTTCAGAGGTCTCCTTAGTAGGGCTGGCGATCAGAATGTCGTCTGCATATTGAAGGAGTGTTTCCTTTTCCAGAGGTAGAACTTTTAGGTCTTTAGCTGAGCTTTCCCCAAAGATGGTGTGGGA
This sequence comes from Delphinapterus leucas, assembly GCF_059928025.1. Classification (NCBI taxonomy): domain Eukaryota; kingdom Metazoa; phylum Chordata; class Mammalia; order Artiodactyla; family Monodontidae; genus Delphinapterus; species Delphinapterus leucas. The sequence goes on along the minus strand of NW_028322240.1, from coordinate 2,345,088 downwards.
ATTTTTGAACCCTTGGGGCAACACGGCCCGGAAGTATTGTTTTAGCTGTATGTTGAGTCCTGCCACTCACAAGCCAAAATTTCTTGTGACTCTGGGACTAATAGAATACAAAAGAAGACATCATTGAAGACTAATACAGAATACCATGTCCTGGTGGTTGGTAGAATGACCAGCAGGGTGTAGGATTTAGGAACTACTGGAGGTATATCCTCGGTGGCTTCACTGACTGTCCTGACATCCTTTACCAGGACTCCAGCAGCCCATGGGGCTCTCGAGGTCAGGCCAATCCCAGGATATGGAGCTCACCTGGGCAGGTACCCCACCCCAGCCCACGGGGCTCTCGTGTTCAGGACCCTCCCAGGATATGGGGTTCCCTGGGCAGGTCCCCCTGCAGCCCATGGGGCTCTCGTGGTCAGGCCCCTCCCAGGATACAGAGCTACCCTTGCAGGTACCATGGCAGGGCTGGGAACACAGGAACCGTGCATATCGCCCTCATTGCAGAGCACTCCCATCTCACCTGTCACTCAGATCTGACACAGAGCACCTCAGAGCAGGACTTGAACTAACAAACAGCAGCTCCGACAGGTCTGTGACGCTGGGCATCACTCTGTGTGGCCTCCCTCCACCTGGTCTTCCAGAGACTTCCACTGCACCCGGGGCACCAGGCCTCTGTCTCCACCCACCAGCCACCCCTCCTCTCCCTGACTCCTGGGTTCCTCTCATTAGGAGAGGGTTTTCTTGAAGTTGTCTCCCACTCATGGGCCAGATAATATAATTAGAAAACAAGCCAGAGCTGCAGCCCCTTGTCTATCCTGACTCTCAGGAGCCCACACCTGTTCCTTGGACCTGGCCGATTCAGCAAGTTCCAGTTTCTGCAACTGTGAGCCCCTGAGGGGTGATTATTGGCTGGCCTGGGAAGCCTGACCGTGCCGGCCAGCCCTCCCCAGGTGTGCCTGGGTTCAGATCAATATAAACACTGCTCCAGGCAGCAAGAGCCCCTGCAGCTGTGCCTGACGCCATTTTCTCTGCCCTGTCAGCAGTCTTGGGGCTGGACTGGTGGGAGGGAGTGAGAGGCCACGGCTTTGTGGGTGGCCCAGTGTGAGTGGGGCTCTGCTGGACTTTCTGCAGCAGTTGCCAAGATGCCACCTGCTAAAGAAGAGGATGTGTCACCCATACCTGCCGCTGGAATTTCTCCCTGGGCAGAGGTGAGTGAGGAAGAAAGCAGTGGGGGCCGGGACAGCAGGGGTATCTCAGGCAGGGAAATGGAAAGCTTCCAGAAGAGCACCCAGGACCAGGACCATCCTGGCTGGCCTGCAGGCACCAAGTCTGCTGGCATGCTGTCGCTCATGTGGCTCCATGGCCCTTCCTCTAGGCTTTCAAGTCCTTGTACATATTCAGGTGTTTTACCTGGGAAGGGTGGGAACATTTCAGCAGCAGCTGGCCTGGGGCTCGGCCCACGTTTACTCACAGATGCCTCGGCACGTTCCCCCAGCTTTGCAATGAGGACGCTTGTTGCGTGGGGCCTGCTGGCTGAATGGGAGATGATTCCCCACCACCGACCAACTTCAGAATTGTTTACAACTGGAGCAAGTGCCCTGATACGGTTTTCCTCTGTGTAGCTGGTGGGTTCTGTTTTTTTTTCTTTTTTGGTTCAAGGTAGATTTTATTCCTCTTTTTTGTATTTACAGATATAAGCATGGAAATAATTTATTCATATAAATACATGTATGTGAAGGGAAGAATATTTTTTCTGTTTTACTTTTTGTAATTTGAATTTTATTTTATTTTTTTATACAGCAGGTTCTTTTTGGTTATCTATTTTATACATATAAATGTATACATGCCAATCCCAATCTCTCAACTCCTCCCACCACCACCCCCCAACAGCTTTCCCCCCTTGGTGTCCATACGTTTGTTGTCTACATCTGTTGCTCTATTTCTGCCTTGCAAAACGGTTCATCTGTACAATTTGTCTAGGTTCCACATATAGCCATTAATAGACAAGATTTCTTTTTCTCTTTCTGACTTACTTCACTCTGTATGACAGTCTCTAGATCCATCAACGTCTCTACAAATGACCCAATTTCATTCCTTTTTATGGCTTAGTAATATTCCATTTTATATATGTACCACGTCTTTATGCATTCGTCTGTCTGTGGGCATTTAGGTTGCTTCCATTACCTGGATATTGTAAATAGTGATGCAATGAACATTGCGGTGAATGTCTCTTTTTGATTTATGGTTTTGTCTGGGTATATGCCCAGTAGTGGGACTGCTGTATCATATGGTAATTCTATTCTTAGTTTTATAAGAAACTCCATAACTTTCTCCACAGTGACTGTATCAATTTCATTCCCAACAATAGCGGAAGAGGGTTCCTTATCTCCACACCCTTTCCAGCATTTGTTGTTTGTAGATTTTCTGATGATGCCCATTCTAACAGGTGTGAGGTGATACACCATGGATGAGTCTATTTCGTTGAGCAAAGAGTAGGTCTTGTGTATTACATATTTGGCTTATGGAATGGTATGTGTGCTAATTTCAATCTCTGGTTTTATACAGCACCGCAACTCAACTTTCCCCTTAAGCAAGCATAAGTTTTTATCTAAATGTGAGACTCTGTTCGGTTTTGGAATTCAGTTTATGTGTAGCCAAGTTTACACTCTCTCTATTAGTGATATCTTATGATAATTACCTTTCTCTGTGTGACATATTTCTCTTAGAGTCATCATACTTAAATCCACTCAATTTGCTGCTACAGGCCTGATGACATTGATTTCATTGCTGAGTGATATTCCATTGTACGTAAGTAGCACAACTCCTTTATCCATATTTTTCTTTCTGGGATATTTAATTTGTACTGGACTCAAGGTTCTTGTAAACACAGCAGCCCTAAATTTGGTGTTGGCTGTGTCTTGTTGATTTTAATTTTCCTAAGCTATAGGGCCAAAAGTGGAAGTGCTCTAGGGTCTGTAGCTTTGTTTTTCAGATGTTTCAGGATACACCATAAACATCTCCAGAGTGTCTGTTGGCAATTTACATCCCGCCCATCAGCATAACAAGGCTCCCTGTTCTCCATGGCCTGTCCTGTGTTTCTGGTTTTTACACATTTTTCAGATGGCCCTTTTGACGAATGGGAAATGAGACTTCATTGTAGTGCGGATTTCCATTGCTCGAGTGCTTGGTTGGCCAAAAAGGGCATATGTGTTTTTTCCTGAATATATTCAGGAAAAAATGTTTACGCACTTTTGTCCAAGTGCATCACTGTCAAAGATCTGCCGCTTTTCACATGCTTTAAACGCAATTCCAATCTACCTCCTGAAATATGATTCCTGCAATTCTGCCTCGTTTTGAAGTCCTCTTTGCAGACTTACTTCAGTATATTTTTGCCAATAGCTGTCATTTATAACTCTGCAGGTTTGTGAATTACAGTGCCTGTGATTTCCTTTCTTAACTCGTTTCCTTGAAAGCTGGCCACAGAACCGCAGGTTTGCTTTAGGCCATAATCAGGGTCTGGCACGGCACTCTGAGCCTTTGGTTAATTCCTCTTCCTGGTGGGAAATTAGAGTTAAATGTGCCCCTCCGGACACCTGCCTCACTCCCAGCCCCTTGGTGATGTGTGTCCTGTGGTTTGAGGCCACATGTGCTGGGTTCCTCACCTTTGGCTGATGTGGCCCCACTGGTGTGAGGACACTCCTGCCTGGTTCCCATCCCCTTGGTGATGTGGGCCATCCGGTGAGAGTCTGATCCTGGTTGGGTTCCTCACACTTCTGTGAGGTGGGCCCTCTTCTCTGACGTCACTCCTGCCTGGCTGGCACACCCCGCCTTGGCGAAGTCGGCCCTCTGGTGGGATTTGGTGCCTGCTGGGGGTCTCCTGCCCTCGGTAATGAGGGCCCTCTGGCGTCAGGCCCTAATTCCTGGGCTCCCAATATTTTCTGATATGCGCCCTGTGGTTCGAGTACACTCGTGCCAGGTTCCCAACCCCATGGGAATGTGGGCCTTCTGCTCTGAGGTCCCAACCGTGGGTTGCTCAGTTTCATGATGAGGGCCCTCTGCTGTGAGTTCTCTCCGGCCTGGATCCCATAGCCTCGCTGCTCCTGGCCACCTGCTGGGAGGTTCCAACTGCGGGATTCCTCACCTTTTTTCTTCTATGGACCCTCTGTTTTGAGACTCCTCCTGCCTGCCTCACTCCCAGTCCCTTGGTGATGTGTGTCCTCTGGTGTGAGGCCACGTGTGCTGGGTCCCTCGCCTTTCGATGATGTGGCCACACTGGTGTGAGGACACTCCTGCCTGCTTCCTATCCCCTTGATGATGTGGGCCCTCTGGTGAGAGTCTGATCCTGGCTGGGTTCCTCACCCTTCTGTGAGGTGGGCCCTCTGCTGTGAGGTCACTCCTGCCTGGCTGGCACACCCCACCTGGGCAACATCGGCCCTCTTGTGGCACTTGGAGCCTGCTGGGAGCCTCCTCCCCTCGGTGATGGGGGCCCTCTAGCGTCAGGCCCTAACTGCTGGGTACCCACATTTTCTGATACGTGCTAAGTGGTGCGAGGACACTCCTGCGAGGTTCCCATCCCCATGGGCATGTGGGCCTTCTGCTCTAAGGTCCCAACACCTGTGTTGTTCACCGTTTCATGATGTTGTCTCTCTGGTGTTAGTTCACTCAGGCCTAGATCCCATAGACTCTGTGCTCTGAGCCGACTGCTGGGAGGTTCCTACTGCTGGATTCCTTACCTTTTTTATTCTTTGGGTCCTGTGTTTTTATGCTCCTACTTCCTGACTCACTCCCAGCTCCTTTGTGATGTAGGTCCTCTGGTTTAAGGCCACATGTACCGGTTTCCTCACCTTTATTGATGTGGCCCCACTGGTGTGAGGACACTCCTGCCTGGTTCCCATCCCCTTGGTGATTGGGGCCCTCTTGTGAGAGTCTGATCCTGTCTGGATTCCTCACACTTCTGGGAGGTGGGCCCTCTGCTGTGAGGTCACTCCTGCCTGGCTGGCACACGTCACGTTGGCGATGTGGGCCCTCAGTTGGGAGTTGGTGCCTGCTGGGAGTCTCCTCCCCTCGGTAATGAGGGCCCTCTGGCGTCAGGCCCTAACTCATGGGCTCCCAAAATTTTCTGATGTGCGCCCTGTCGTGTGAGTACACACCAGCCAGGGTCCCTTCCCTAGGGGATGTGGGCTTTCTGCTCTGTGGTCCCAACGGCTGGGTTGCTCACAGTGTCAGAATGTGGGCCCTCTGTTTTGAGTTCAGTCAGGCCTGGATCCCATAGCCTCGCTGCTCCTGGCCGCCTGCTGGGAGGTTCCAACTGCGGGATTCCTCACCTTTTTTACGCAATGGGCCCTCTGTTTTGAGGCTCCTCCTGCCTGCCTCACTCCCAGCCCCTTGGTGATGTGTGCCCTGTAGTTTGAGGCCACGTGTGCTGGGTCCGTCACATTTCGGTGATGTGACACCACTGGTGTGAGGACACTCCTGCCTGGTTTCCATTCCCTTGGTGATGTGGGCCCTCTGGTGAGAGTCTGATCCTCTTTGGGTTCCTCACACTTTTGTGTGGTTGGCCCTCTGCTCTGAGGTCACTCCTGCCTGGCTGGCACACCCCGCATTGGCGACGTCGGCCCTCTGGTAGAAGTTGGAGCTTGCTGGGAGCCTCCTCTCCTCAGTGATGAGGGCCCTCTGGCGTCCGGCCCTAACTGCTGGGCTCCCCACATTTTCTGTTGTGTGCCCACTGGTGCGATGACACTCCTGCTTGGTTCCCTTCCCCATGGGGATGTGGGCCTTGTGCTCTGAGGTCACAACGGCTGGGTTGCTTACAGTATCACGATGAGGGCCCTCTGTTGTGAGTTCATCACTGCCTGGATCCCATAGCCTCGGTGCTCTGGGCCGCCTGCTGGGATGTTCCAACTGCTGGATTCCTCACCTTTTTATACAATGGGCCATGTGTTTTGAGGTTAATCCTGCCTGCCTCGCTTTGAGACCCATGGTGATGTGGGTCTTCTGGTTTGAGGCCACATGTGCTGGGTACCTCAACTTTCGATGATGTGGCCCCACGGGTGTGAGGACACTCGTGCCTGATTCCCAGCCCCTTGCTTATGTGGGCACTCTGGTGAGAGTCTGATCATGACTGGGTTCCTTACCCTTCTGTGAGGTGGGCGCTCTGATGTGAGGTCACTCCTGCCTGGATGGCTCATGTCGCCTTGGCGACGTAGGCCCTCTGTTGGCCACTGAAGCATGCTGGGAGCCTCCTACCCTCTTTAATGAGGGCCCTGGAAGAAACGCATATGCCCTTTTTGACCAAGTGCATCATTGTCGAAGTTCTGCCTCTTCTCCTATACTTTCAGAGGACTTCCCATCTACCTCCTGAAATCGTATTCCTGGAATTCTGCCCCGCGTTCAAGTCCTCTTTGCAGCCTTACTTCAATATATTTTTGGACGATAGCTGTCATTTATAACTCTGCAGGTTTGTGAATTACAGTGCCCCTGAGCTCCATTCTTCAACTCGCTTTCTTGTGAGCTGGCCGCAAAACCGCAGGATTGCTTCAGGCCCTAATCTGGTTCCGGCACGGCATGTTGAGCCTTTGGCTAATTCCTCTTCCTGATGGGAAATGAGCATTAAATTTGCTCGTGCAGACACCTACAGCTAATCTCTCATTGGTTCTCCCTATTCCTGTTCATCTTGCTCAGAAATTCCAAACTGTGCCAAACAGGAGGTTAAAGGCACTGACTCTCCAATTGGGGAAAGAGTTAGTAAAGCGTCTGGAATGGTAAAACCGAGTATGAGGGGAAGAAAACTGAGATGCATTTAAAAAGGTTTCCCGGTCACACGGTGGACCATATTCTGGGTTTCCCATGCGTGTTTTACCTGAAGGAAGAATCCCTTAAACCTGGAGAGGTGGGACCCATGCAATGGGTACCATGCAGTATGACTTCAAATGGCCTGCATTTTCTCACCGAACCTCACCAATGCTATCAGCCCAAAGTGTCGAACCTTATGTCTCACTCAGCTCTAGGTGTAGATGTGGTAAATCCAGGTTGCATCACAAGCCCTGAATGAATTATTTAAGAATTGCTCTCTATTTCACTGTCATTGTGTTTGTTTTTGTAGTTTATTTTGATAATGGGATTTATCGGATTTTCTCTGCTGCCTTCATGCAGCTGTACACACACTTGATTCTCTTACGGAGACATATAAATCCATGGATTTGAAGATTCTTACTAGTCATGTGTAATCCTAGGAGTTGAATATGGTGTGTTTAGTCCATTTCGTTGAGCAAGGTGTAAGTCTTGACTATTACATATTTGGCTAATGGAAAGGTATGTGTGCTAATTTCTATCTCTGGTTTTATGCAGCACCCCACCTCACCTTTCCCCATAAGCAAGCATAAGTTGGTGTTCTAAATTTGAGACCCTGTTCTGTTTTGTAATTCAGTTCATGTGTAGCCAAGTTTACATTCCGTGTATTAGTGATATCTTATGATGTTTCATTTTCTGTGTGACTTATTTCACTTAGAATCATCGTACCTGGATCCACTCAATATGCCGCGACGGGCCTGATGACATAGATTTCATTGGTGAGTGATATTCCATTGTACGTGCGTACCACAACTTCTTTAACCATTTTTCACATTCTGGGATATTTAACTTGTACCGTAGACGACGTTCTTGTAAACAGAGCTGTCCCAAACTTTGGGGTGGCTGTGTGTTTTTGATTTTAATTTCCCTAAGCTATAGGACCATAAGTGGAAGTGACATAGGCTCCGTTGCTTTGTTTCCTACGTGTTTCAGGAAACCCCATACACTTCTCCAGAGTGGCTGTTTGCAATTTACATCCCCCCCATCAGCATAACAAGTCTCCCTGTTCTCCATGACCTGTCCTGCCTTTCTGGATTTTACACTTTTTCAGATGCCCCTTTTGACCGGGGGGCAGTGAGACTTCATTGTAGTGCAGATTTCATTTACCTGCTTGCTTGCTTGGCCAAAAATGGCGTATGCGTTTTTTCCTGAATATATTCAGGAAAAAACGCATACGCACTTTTTGGCCAGTGCATCATTGTCGACATTCTGCCTCTATTCCTATGCTTTAAGTGCAATTCCAGTCTACCCCCTGAAATCGTTTTCCTGAAATTCTGCCCCGCTTTCAAGTCCTATTCGAAGACTTACTTCAATACATTTTTGGACGATAGCTGTCATTCATAACTCTGCAGGTTTGTGAATTACAGTGCCCCTGAGCTCGTTTCCTCAACTCGCTTTCTTGTGAGCTGGCCGCAAAACCGCAGGATTGCTGCAGGCCCTAATCTGTTTCCGTCAGGGCACACTGAGCCTTTGGTGAATTCCTCTTCCTGGTGGGAAATGAGCGTTCCATTTGCCCGTGCAGACACCTACAGCTAGTCTCTCATTGTTTCTCCCTATTCCTGTTAATCTTGCGTAGAAATTGCAAACTGTGCCAAACAGGAGGTTAAAGGCACTGACTCTCCAAGTGGGGAGAATGTTAGTAAAGTGTCTGGAATGGTGAACCCGAGTACCAGGGTTCGAAAACTGAGATATATTTGAAAACGTTTCCCAATCACACGGTGGACAATACTCTGGGTTTCCCATGCATGTCTTAGCTGAAGGAAGAATCCCTTAAACCTGGAGAGCTGGGAACCATGGAATGGGTACCATGCAGTATGACTACAAAGGGTCTGCGTTTGCTCACCGAACCTCACAAATGCTATCAGCCCGAAGTGTCCAGCCGTATATCTCACCCAGCTCTGGGTGTAGATGTGGTAAATCCAGGTTGCATCACAAGCCCTGAATGTATTATTTAAGAATTGCTCTCTATTTCACTGTCAATGTGTTTTGGTTTTGAAATTTATTTTGATAATGGGATTTATCGGATTTTCACTGCTGCGTTTAGGCTGCTGTACACACGCTTGATTTCCTTATGGAGACATATAAATCCATGGATTTTAAGATTCTTACTTGTCAGGTATATTCCCAGGCTTTGAGTCCGTTTCGTTGAGCAAGGAGTAGGTCTTGTCTATTATATATTTGGCTTATGGAACGGTATCTGTGCTAATTTCAATCTCTGGTTTTATGCAGCACCCCAACTCACCTTTCCCCATAAGCAAGCATAAGTTGGTTTTCTAAATTTGAGACCCTGTTCTGTTTTGTAATTCAGTTCATGGGTAGCCAAGTTTACATTCCGTGTATTAGTCATATCTTATGATGTTTCTTTTTCTGTGTGACTTATTTCTCGTAGAATCATCATACCTGAATCCACTCATTATGCCGCTACGGGCCTGATGAAGTAGATTTCATTGCTGAGTGATATTCCATTGTACGTGCGTACCACAACTTCTTTATCCATTTTTTGCTTTCTGGGATATTTTACTTGTACCGTAGACGAGGTTCTTGTAAACAGAGCCGTCCCAAACTCTGGGGTGGCTGTGTGTTTTTGATTTTAATTTCCCTAAGCTATAGGACCATAAGTGGAAGTGACATAGGCTGTGTTGCTTTGTTTCCTACGTGTTTCTGGAAACACCATACACTTCTCCAGAGTGGTTGTTGGCAATTTACATCCCGCCCATCAGCATGACAAGGCTCCCTGTTCTCCATGACCTGTCCTGCCTTTCTGGATTTTACACTTTTTTCAGATGGCCCTTTTGACCGGGGGGGCAGTGAGACTTCATTGTAGTGCAGATTTCCTTTACACGCTTGCTTGGTTGGCCAAAAAGGGCGTATGCGTTTTTTCCTGAATATATTCACGAAAAAACGCATACACCCTTTCTGGCCAAGTGCATCGTTGTCGACATTCTGCCTCTTTTCCTATGCTTTTAGTACAATTCCAGTCTACCCCCTGAAATCGTTTTCCTGAAATTCTGCCCCGCATTCAAGTCCTCTTCGAAGACTTACTTCAATACATTTTTGGACGATAGCTATCATTCATAACTCTGCAGGTTTGTGAATTACAGTGCCCCTGAGCTCATGTCTTCAACTCGTTTTCTTGTGAGCTGGCCGCAAAACCGCAGGATTGCTTCAGGCCGTAATCTCTTTCCGGCAGGGCTTGCTGAGCCTTTGTTTAATTCCTCTTCCTGGTCGGAAATGAGCGTTCCTTTTGCGCGTGCAGACACCTACAGCTAGTCTCTCATTGGTTCTCCCTATTCCTGTACATCTTGCGCAGAAATTGCAAACTGTGCCAAACAGGAGGTTAAATGCACTGACTCTCCAAGTGGGGAGAGTGTTAGTAAAGCGTCTGGAATGGTGAACCCGAGTACCAGGGGACGAAAACTGAGATGCATTTGAAAACGTTTCCCTGTCACACAGTGCACTGTACTGTGGGTTTCCCATGCATGTTTTAGCTGAAGGAAGAATCCCTTAAACCTGGAGAGTTGGGACCCATGGAATGGGTACCATGCAGTTTGACTTCAAAGGGTCTGCATTTGCTCACCGAACCTCACCAATGCTATCAGCCCGAAGTGTCCAGCCTTATGTCTCACCCAGCTCTGGGTGTAGATGTGGTAAATCCAGGTTGCATCACAAGCCCTGAATGAATTATTTAAGAATTGCTCTCTATTTCACTCTCATTGTGTTTTGTTTTTGAAATTTATTTTGATAATGGGATTTATCGGATTTTCACTGCTGCATTTAGGCTGTTGTACACACGCTTGATTTCATTATGGAGACATATAAATCCATGGGTTTTAAGATTCTTACTTGTCAGGTATCTTGCAAGGCGTTGAATATGGGGTGTTGAGTCCATTTCGTTGAGCAAGGAGTAGGTCTTGTCTATTATATATTTGGCTTATGGAACGGTATCTGTGCTAATTTCAATCTCTGGTTTTATGCAGCACCCCAACTCACCTTTCCCCATTAGCTAGCATAAGTTGGTTTTCTAAATTTGAGACCCTGTTCTGTTTTGTAATTCAGTTTATGTGTAGCCAAGTTTACATTCCGTGTATTACTTATATATTATGATGTTTCTTTTTCTGGGTGACGTATTTCTCGTAGAATCATCGTACTGAATCCACTCATTATGCCGCTATGTGCCTGAAGACGTAGATTTCTTTGCTGAGTGATATTCCATTGTACGTGCGTACCAGAACTTCTTTATCCATTTTTTCCTTTCTTGGATATTTAACTTGTACCGTAGACAAGGTGCTTGTAAACAGAGCCATCCCAAACTTTGGGGTGGCTGTGTGTTTGTGATTTTAATTACCCTAAGCTATAGGACCATATTGGAAGTGACATAGGCTGTGTTTCTTTGTTTCCTACGTGTTTCAGGATACACCATACATTTCTCCAGAGTGGCTGTTGGCAGTTTACATCCCGCCCATCAGCATAACAAGGCTCCCTGTTCTCCAAGACCTGTCCTGCCTTTCTGGATTTTACACTTTTTTCAGATGGCCCTTTTGACCGGGGGGCAGTGAGACTTCATTGTAGTGCAGATTTCCTTTACACGCTTGCTTGGTTGGCCAAAAAGGGCGTATGCGTTTTTTCCTGAATATATTCAGGAAAAAACGCATACGCCCTTTTTGGCCAAGTGCATCATTGTCGACATTCTGCCTCTAATCTTATTCTTTAAGTGCAATTCCATTCTACCCCCTGAAATCGTTTTCCTGAAATTCTGCCCCGATTTCAAGTCCTCTTCGAAGACTTACTTCAAAACATTTTTGGACGATAGCTGTCATTCATTACTCTGCAGGTTTGTGAATTACAGTGCCCCTGAGCTCCTTTCTTCAACTCGCTTTCTTGTGAGCTGGCCACAAACCCGAAGGATTGCTTCAGGCCCTAATATAGTTCCGGCATGGCATGCTGAGCCTTTGGTTAATTCCTCTTCCTTGTGGGAAATGAGCGTTAAATTTGCATGTGCAGACACCTTCACATGAGTCGTCATGGTGCCCCTTTGCCCCGGTTATCTCTATGGAGGTTGGAGTTGGAGGGCCTCCTCCCTCAAGATCAGTGTGCCCATGGAGCCAACCCTGCAACTTCAGGGCATGGTTGGGGGTTAGGATCACCACGAGGGTTCCTTTTTCCTTAGGAGGGAGGTGGCCTTTTGGGCTGCTGATTTCCAGGTTATCATATACTGCCAGTATCTTGGCCAGATGTGGCGGTGGGCCAAGCCCCTTGGTGACCGTATTTTATCCTACCTGGATCGCATTCTTGCATTGTTCCATTTCAAGTGGTCCCAGGTTTTGCACTAATACTCCAATGGCGATTCACCGTTCACCAGGAATGTAAAGGTCAAAGGGTTTAGCTAAATTAGGGAGTTCCAGGGCAAGGGTCTGAATTGACTGCTCTTTCCATTCTTGAAAGGCCACTTCTGCATTCTATTCAAAAGGATCATCACCTTTTCCTTTCAGTGTTTCATATAGAGGCCGAGCTAGTAGACTGTAGTTAGGGATCCAGAAGCAGCAAACCCTGGCCTCCCCAGGAACCCCTAAGCTGTCTTCTAGTTTTAGAAATGGGTAAGGCTGTAAATTGTTTCTTCCCTTTCCTGGGATGGGCTTCTCCGACCTTCTGTGAGAATGAAGCCCAGGCAGGTCACCGTAGTCTGTGATATTTGAGCTTTTTCTTGGACAACTTGTATCCTTTATTGGCTTGGTAGTTCAGAGGTCTCCTTAGTAGGGCTGGCGATCAGAATGTCGTCTGCATATTGAAGGAGTGTTTCCTTTTCCAGAGGTAGAACTTTTAGGTCTTTAGCTGAGCTTTCCCCAAAGATGGTGTGGGAATTTTTGAACCCTTGGGGCAACACGGCCCGGAAGTATTGTTTTAGTTGTATGTTGAGTCCTGCCACTCACAAGCCAAAATTTCTTGTGACTCTGGGACTAATAGAATACAAAAGAAGGCATCATTGAAGACTAATACAGAATACCATGTCCTGGTGGTTGGTAGAATGACCAGCAGGGTGTAGGATTTAGGAACTACTGGAGGTATATCCTCGGTGGCTTCACTGACTGTCCTGACATCCTTTACCAGGACTCCAGCAGCCCATGGGGCTCTCGAGGTCAGGCCAATCCCAGGATATGGAGCTCACCTGGGCAGGTACCCCACCCCAGCCCACGGGGCTCTCGTGGTCAGGCCCCTCCCAGGATACAGAGCTACCCTTGCTGGTACCATGGCAGGGCTGGGAACACAGGAACCGTGCATATCGCCCTCATTGCAGAGCACTCCCAGCTCACCTGTCACTCAGATCTGACACAGAGCACCTCAGAGCAGGACTTGAACTAACAAACAGCAGCTCCGACAGGTCTGTGACCCTGGGCATCACTCTGTGTGGCCTCCCTCCACCTGGTGTTCCAGAGACTTCCACTGCACCCGGGGCACCAGGCCTCTGTCTCCACCCACCAACCACCCCTCCTCTCCCTGACTCCTGGGTTCCTCTCATTAGGAGAGGGTTTTCTTGAAGTTGTCTCCCACTCATGGGCCAGATAATATAATTAGAAAACAAGCCAGAGCTGCAGCCCCTTGTCTATCCTGACTCTCAGGAGCCCACACCTGTTCCTTGGACCTGGCCGATTCAGCAAGTTCCAGTTTCTGCAACTGTGAGCCCCTGAGGGGTGATTATTGGCTGGCCTGGGAAGCCTGACCGTGCCGGCCAGCCCTCCCCAGGTGTGCCTGGGTTCAGATCAATATAAACACCGCTCCAGGCAGCAAGAGCCCCTGCAGCTGTGCCTGACGCCATTTTCTCTGCCCTGTCAGCAGTCTTGGGGCTGGACTGGTGGGAGGGAGTGAGAGGCCACGGCTTTGTGGGTGGCCCAGTGTGAGTGGGGCTCTGCTGGACTTTCTGCAGCAGTTGCCAAGATGCCACCTGCTAAAGAAGAGGATGTGTCACCCATACCTGCCGCTGGAATTTCTCCCTGGGCAGAGGTGAGTGAGGAAGAAAGCAGTGGGGGCCGGGACAGCAGGGGTATCTCAGGCAGGGAAATGGAAAGCTTCCAGAAGAGCACCCAGGACCAGGACCATCCTGGCTGGCCTGCAGGCACCAAGTCGGCTGGCATGCTGTCGCTCATGTGGCTCCATGGCCCTTCCTCTAGGCTTTCAAGTCCTTGTACATATTCAGGTGTTTTACCTGGGAAGGGTGGGAACATTTCAGCAGCAGCTGGCCTGGGGCTCAGCCCACGTTTACTCACAGATGCCTCGGCACGTTCCCCCAGCTTTGCAATGAGGACGCTTGTTGCGTGGGGCCTGCTGGCTGAATGGGAGATGATTCCCCACCACCGACCAACTTCAGAATTGTTTACAACTGGAGCAAGTGCCCTGATACGGTTTTCCTCTGTGTAGCTGGTGGGTTCTGTTTTTTTTTCTTTTTTGGTTCAAGGTAGATTTTATTCCTCTTTTTTGTATTTACAGATATAAGCATGGAAATAATTTATTCATATAAATACATGTATGTGAAGGGAAGAATATTTTTTCTGTTTTACTTTTTGTAATTTGAATTTTATTTTATTTTTTTATACAGCAGGTTCTTTTTGGTTATCTATTTTATACATATAAATGTATACATGCCAATCCCAATCTCTCAACTCCTCCCACCACCACCCCCCAACAGCTTTCCCCCCTTGGTGTCCATACGTTTGTTGTCTACATCTGTTGCTCTATTTCTGCCTTGCAAAACGGTTCATCTGTACAATTTGTCTAGGTTCCACATATAGCCATTAATAGACAAGATTTCTTTTTCTCTTTCTGACTTACTTCACTCTGTATGACAGTCTCTAGATCCATCAACGTCTCTACAAATGACCCAATTTCATTCCTTTTTATGGCTTAGTAATATTCCATTTTATATATGTACCACGTCTTTATGCATTCGTCTGTCTGTGGGCATTTAGGTTGCTTCCATTACCTGGATATTGTAAATAGTGATGCAATGAACATTGCGGTGAATGTCTCTTTTTGATTTATGGTTTTGTCTGGGTATATGCCCAGTAGTGGGACTGCTGTATCATATGGTAATTCTATTCTTAGTTTTATAAGAAACTCCATAACTTTCTCCACAGTGACTGTATCAATTTCATTCCCAACAATAGCGGAAGAGGGTTCCTTATCTCCACACCCTTTCCAGCATTTGTTGTTTGTAGATTTTCTGATGATGCCCATTCTAACAGGTGTGAGGTGATACACCATGGATGAGTCTATTTCGTTGAGCAAAGAGTAGGTCTTGTGTATTACATATTTGGCTTATGGAATGGTATGTGTGCTAATTTCAATCTCTGGTTTTATACAGCACCGCAACTCAACTTTCCCCTTAAGCAAGCATAAGTTTTTATCTAAATGTGAGACTCTGTTCGGTTTTGGAATTCAGTTTATGTGTAGCCAAGTTTACACTCTCTCTATTAGTGATATCTTATGATAATTACCTTTCTCTGTGTGACATATTTCTCTTAGAATCATCATACTTAAATCCACTCAATTTGCTGCTACAGGCCTGATGACATTGATTTCATTGCTGAGTGATATTCCATTGTACGTAAGTAGCACAACTCCTTTATCCATATTTTTCTTTCTGGGATATTTAATTTGTACTGGACTCAAGGTTCTTGTAAACACAGCAGCCCTAAATTTGGTGTTGGCTGTGTCTTGTTGATTTTAATTTTCCTAAGCTATAGGGCCAAAAGTGGAAGTGCCCTAGGGTCTGTAGCTTTGTTTTTCAGATGTTTCAGGATACACCATAAACATCTCCAGAGTGTCTGTTGGCAATTTACATCCCGCCCATCAGCATAACAAGGCTCCCTGTTCTCCATGGCCTGTCCTGTGTTTCTGGTTTTTACACATTTTTCAGATGGCCCTTTTGACGAATGGGAAATGAGACTTCATTGTAGTGCGGATTTCCATTGCTCGAGTGCTTGGTTGGCCAAAAAGGGCATATGTGTTTTTTCCTGAATATATTCAGGAAAAAATGTTTACGCACTTTTGTCCAAGTGCATCACTGTCAAAGATCTGCCGCTTTTCACATGCTTTAAACGCAATTCCAATCTACCTCCTGAAATATGATTCCTGCAATTCTGCCTCGTTTTGAAGTCCTCTTTGCAGACTTACTTCAGTATATTTTTGCCAATAGCTGTCATTTATAACTCTGCAGGTTTGTGAATTACAGTGCCTGTGATTTCCTTTCTTAACTCGTTTCCTTGAAAGCTGGCCACAGAACCGCAGGTTTGCTTTAGGCCATAATCAGGGTCTGGCACGGCACTCTGAGCCTTTGGTTAATTCCTCTTCCTGGTGGGAAATTAGAGTTAAATGTGCCCCTCCGGACACCTGCCTCACTCCCAGCCCCTTGGTGATGTGTGTCCTGTGGTTTGAGGCCACATGTGCTGGGTTCCTCACCTTTGGCTGATGTGGCCCCACTGGTGTGAGGACACTCCTGCCTGGTTCCCATCCCCTTGGTGATGTGGGCCATCCGGTGAGAGTCTGATCCTGGTTGGGTTCCTCACACTTCTGTGAGGTGGGCCCTCTTCTCTGACGTCACTCCTGCCTGGCTGGCACACCCCGCCTTGGCGAAGTCGGCCCTCTGGTGGGATTTGGTGCCTGCTGGGGGTCTCCTGCCCTCGGTAATGAGGGCCCTCTGGCGTCAGGCCCTAATTCCTGGGCTCCCAATATTTTCTGATATGCGCCCTGTGGTTCGAGTACACTCGTGCCAGGTTCCCAACCCCATGGGAATGTGGGCCTTCTGCTCTGAGGTCCCAACCGTGGGTTGCTCAGTTTCATGATGAGGGCCCTCTGCTGTGAGTTCTCTCCGGCCTGGATCCCATAGCCTCGCTGCTCCTGGCCACCTGCTGGGAGGTTCCAACTGCGGGATTCCTCACCTTTTTTCTTCTATGGACCCTCTGTTTTGAGACTCCTCCTGCCTGCCTCACTCCCAGTCCCTTGGTGATGTGTGTCCTCTGGTGTGAGGCCACGTGTGCTGGGTCCCTCGCCTTTCGATGATGTGGCCACACTGGTGTGAGGACACTCCTGCCTGCTTCCTATCCCCTTGATGATGTGGGCCCTCTGGTGAGAGTCTGATCCTGGCTGGGTTCCTCACCCTTCTGTGAGGTGGGCCCTCTGCTGTGAGGTCACTCCTGCCTGGCTGGCACACCCCACCTGGGCAACATCGGCCCTCTTGTGGCACTTGGAGCCTGCTGGGAGCCTCCTCCTCTCGGTGATGGGGGCCCTCTAGCGTCAGGCCCTAACTGCTGGGTACCCACATTTTCTGATACGTGCTAAGTGGTGCGAGGACACTCCTGCGAGGTTCCCATCCCCATGGGCATGTGGGCCTTCTGCTCTAAGGTCCCAACACCTGTGTTGTTCACCGTTTCATGATGTTGTCTCTCTGGTGTTAGTTCACTCAGGCCTAGATCCCATAGACTCTGTGCTCTGAGCCGACTGCTGGGAGGTTCCTACTGCTGGATTCCTTACCTTTTTTATTCTTTGGGTCCTGTGTTTTTATGCTCCTACTTCCTGACTCACTCCCAGCCCCTTTGTGATGTAGGTCCTCTGGTTTAAGGCCACATGTACCGGTTTCCTCACCTTTATTGATGTGGCCCCACTGGTGTGAGGACACTCCTGCCTGGTTCCCATCCCCTTGGTGATTGGGGCCCTCTTGTGAGAGTCTGATCCTGTCTGGATTCCTCACACTTCTGGGAGGTGGGCCCTCTGCTGTGAGGTCACTCCTGCCTGGCTGGCACACGTCACGTTGGCGATGTGGGCCCTCAGTTGGGAGTTGGTGCCTGCTGGGAGTCTCCTCCCCTCGGTAATGAGGGCCCTCTGGCGTCAGGCCCTAACTCATGGGCTCCCAAAATTTTCTGATGTGCGCCCTGTCGTGTGAGTACACTCCAGCCAGGGTCCCTTCCCTAGGGGATGTGGGCTTTCTGCTCTGTGGTCCCAACGGCTGGGTTGCTCACAGTGTCAGAATGTGGGCCCTCTGTTTTGAGTTCAGTCAGGCCTGGATCCCATAGCCTCGCTGCTCCTGGCCGCCTGCTGGGAGGTTCCAACTGCGGGATTCCTCACCTTTTTTACGCAATGGGCCCTCTGTTTTGAGGCTCCTCCTGCCTGCCTCACTCCCAGCCCCTTGGTGATGTGTGTCCTGTAGTTTGAGGCCACGTGTGCTGGGTCCGTCACATTTCGGTGATGTGGCCCCACTGGTGTGAGGACACTCCTGCCTGGTTTCCATTCCCTTGGTGATGTGGGCCCTCTGGTGAGAGTCTGATCCTCTTTGGGTTCCTCACACTTTTGTGTGGTTGGCCCTCTGCTCTGAGGTCACTCCTGCCTGGCTGGCACACCCCGCATTGGCGACGTCGGCCCTCTGGTAGAAGTTGGAGCTTGCTGGGAGCCTCCTCTCCTCAGTGATGAGGGCCCTCTGGCGTCCGGCCCTAACTGCTGGGCTCCCCACATTTTCTGTTGTGTGCCCACTGGTGCGATGACACTCCTGCTTGGTTCCCTTCCCCATGGGGATGTGGGCCTTGTGCTCTGAGGTCACAACGGCTGGGTTGCTTACAGTATCACGATGAGGGCCCTCTGTTGTGAGTTCATCACTGCCTGGATCCCATAGCCTCGGTGCTCTGGGCCGCCTGCTGGGATGTTCCAACTGCTGGATTCCTCACCTTTTTATACAATGGGCCATGTGTTTTGAGGTTAATCCTTCCTGCCTCGCTTTGAGACCCATGGTGATGTGGGTCTTCTGGTTTGAGGCCACATGTGCTGGGTACCTCAACTTTCGATGATGTGGCCCCACGGGTGTGAGGACACTCGTGCCTGATTCCCAGCCCCTTGCTTATGTGGGCACTCTGGTGAGAGTCTGATCATGACTGGGTTCCTTACCCTTCTGTGAGGTGGGCGCTCTGATGTGAGGTCACTCCTGCCTGGATGGCTCACGTCGCCTTGGCGACGTAGGCCCTCTGTTGGCCACTGAAGCATGCTGGGAGCCTCCTACCCTCTTTAATGAGGGCCCTGGAAGAAACGCATATGCACTTTTTGACCAAGTGCATCATTGTCGAAGTTCTGCCTCTTCTCCTATACTTTCAGAGGACTTCCCATCTACCTCCTGAAATCGTATTCCTGGAATTCTGCCCCGCGTTCAAGTCCTCTTTGCAGCCTTACTTCAATATATTTTTGGACGATAGCTGTCATTTATAACTCTGCAGGTTTGTGAATTACAGTGCCCCTGAGCTCCATTCTTCAACTCGCTTTCTTGTGAGCTGGCCGCAAAACCGCAGGATTGCTTCAGGCCCTAATCTGGTTCCGGCACGGCATGTTGAGCCTTTGGCTAATTCCTCTTCCTGATGGGAAATGAGCATTAAATTTGCTCGTGCAGACACCTACAGCTAATCTCTCATTGGTTCTCCCTATTCCTGTTCATCTTGCTCAGAAATTCCAAACTGTGCCAAACAGGAGGTTAAAGGCACTGACTCTCCAATTGGGGAAAGAGTTAGTAAAGCGTCTGGAATGGTAAAACCGAGTATGAGGGGAAGAAAACTGAGATGCATTTAAAAAGGTTTCCCGGTCACACGGTGGACCATATTCTGGGTTTCCCATGCGTGTTTTACCTGAAGGAAGAATCCCTTAAACCTGGAGAGGTGGGACCCATGCAATGGGTACCATGCAGTATGACTTCAAATGGCCTGCATTTTCTCACCGAACCTCACCAATGCTATCAGCCCAAAGTGTCGAACCTTATGTCTCACTCAGCTCTAGGTGTAGATGTGGTAAATCCAGGTTGCATCACAAGCCCTGAATGAATTATTTAAGAATTGCTCTCTATTTCACTGTCATTGTGTTTGTTTTTGTAGTTTATTTTGATAATGGGATTTATCGGATTTTCTCTGCTGCCTTCATGCAGCTGTACACACACTTGATTCTCTTACGGAGACATATAAATCCATGGATTTGAAGATTCTTACTAGTCATGTGTAATCCTAGGAGTTGAATATGGTGTGTTTAGTCCATTTCGTTGAGCAAGGTGTAAGTCTTGACTATTACATATTTGGCTTATGGAAAGGTATGTGTGCTAATTTCTATCTCTGGTTTTATACAGCACCCCACCTCACCTTTCCCCATAAGCAAGCATAAGTTGGTGTTCTAAATTTGAGACCCTGTTCTGTTTTGTAATTCAGTTCATGTGTAGCCAAGTTTACATTCCGTGTATTAGTGATATCTTATGATGTTTCATTTTCTGTGTGACTTATTTCACTTAGAATCATCGTACCCGGATCCACTCAATATGCCGCGACGGGCCTGATGACATAGATTTCATTGGTGAGTGATATTCCATTGTACGTGCGTACCACAACTTCTTTAACCATTTTTCACATTCTGGGATATTTAACTTGTACCATAGACGACGTTCTTGTAAACAGAGCCGTCCCAAACTCTGGGGTGGCTGTGTGTTTTTGATTTTAATTTCCCTAAGCTATAGGACCATAAGTGGAAGTGCCATAGGCTGTGTTGCTTTGTTTCCTACGTGTTTCTGGAAACACCATACACTTCTCCAGAGTGGTTGTTGGCAATTCACATCCCGCCCATCAGGATGACAAGGCTCCCTGTTCTCCATGACCTGTCCTGCCTTTCTGGATTTTACACTTTTTGCAGATGACCCTTTTGACCGGGGGGGCAGTGAGACTTCCTTGTAGTGCAGAGTTCCTTTACACGCTTGCTTGGTTGGCCAAAAAGGGCGTATGCCTTTTTTTTCTGAATATATTCAGGAAACAACGCATACGCCCTTTTTGGCCAAGTGCATCGTTGTCGACATTCTGCCTCTTTTCCTATGCTTTTAGTACAATTCCAGTCTACCCCCTGAAATCGTTTTCCTGAAATTCTGCCCCGCTTACAAGTCCTCTACGAAGACTTACTTCAATACATTTTTGGACGATAGATGTCATTCATATCTCTGTAGGTTTGTGAATTACTGTGCCCCTGAGCTCATGTCTTCAACTCGCTTTCTTGTGAGCTGGCCGCAAAACCGCAGGATTGCTTCAGGCCATAATCTCTTTCCGGCAGGGCATGCTGAGCCTTTGTTTAATTCCTCTTCCTGGTCGGAAATGAGTGTTCCTTTTGCCCGTGCAGGCACCTACAGCTAGTCTCTCATTGGTTCTCCCTATTCCTGTACATCTTGCGCAGAAATTGCAAACTGTGCCAAACAGGAGGTTAATGGCACTGACTCTCCAAGTGGGGAGAGTGTTAGTAAAGCGTCTGGAATGGTGAACCCGAGTACCAGGGGACGATAACTAAAATGCATTTGAAAAGGTTTCCCGGTCACACAGTGCACTGTACTGTGGGTTTCCCATGCATGTTTTAGCTGAAGGAAGAATTCCTTAAACCTGGAGAGTTGGGACCCATGGAAAGGTTACCATGCAGTATGACTTCAAAGGGTCTGCGTTTGCTCACCGAACCTCACCAATGCTATCAGCCCGAAGTGTCCAGCCTTATGTCTCACCCAGCTCTGGGTGTAGATGTGGGAAATCCAGGTTGCATCACAAGCCCTGAATGAATTATTTAAGAATTGCTCCCTATTTCACTGTCATTTTCTTTTGTTTTTGAAATTTATTTTGATAATGGGATTTATCGGATGTTCACTGCTGCGTTTAGGCCGCTGTACACACGCTTGATTTCCTTATGGAGACATATAAATCCATGGGTTTTAAGATTCTTACTTGTCAGGTATCTTGCCAGCCGTTGAATATGGGTTGTTGAGTCCATTACGTTGAGCAAGGAGTAGGTCTTGTCTATTATATATTTGGCTAATGGAACGGTATCTGTGCTAATTTCAATCTCTGGTTTTATGCAGCACCCCAACTCACCTTTCCCCATAAGCAAGCATAAGTTGGTTTTCTAAATTTGAGACCCTGTTCTGTTTTGTAATTCAGTTCATGTGTAGTCAAGTTTACATTCCGTGTATTAGTGATATCTTATGATGTTTCTTTTTCTGTGTGACTTATTTCTCGTAGAATCATCGTACCTGAATCCACTCATTATGCCGCTACGGGACTGATGACGTAGATTTCATTGCTGAGTGATATTCCATTGTACGTGCGTACCACAACTTCTTTATCCATTTTATGCTTTCTGGGATATTTAACTGCTACCGTAGATGAGGTTCTTGTAAACAGAGCCATCCCAAACTTTGGAGTGGGTGTGTGTTTGTGATTTGAATTTCCCTAAGCTATAGGACCATAAGTGGAAATGCCATAGGCTGTGTTGCTTTTTTTGCTACGTGTTTCAGGAAACACCATACACTTTTCCAGAGTGGCTGTTGGCAATTTAAATCCGCCCATCAGCATAACAAGGCTCCCTGTTCTCCATGACCTGTCCTGCCTTTCTGGATTTTACACTTTTTTCAGATGGCCCTTTTGACCGGGGGGCAGTGAGACTTCATTGTAGTGCAGATTTCCTTTACACGCTTGCTTGGTTGGCCAAAAAGGGCGTATGCGTTTTTTCCTGAATATATTCAGGAAAAAACGCATACGCCCTTTTTGGCCAAGTGCATCATTGTCGACATTCTGCCTCTAATCTTATTCTTTAAGTGCAATTCCATTCTACCCCCTGAAATCGTTTTCCTGAAATTCTGCCCCGATTTCAAGTCCTCTTCGAAGACTTACTTCAAAACATTTTTGGACGATAGCTGTCATTCATTACTCTGCAGGTTTGTGAATTACAGTGCCCCTGAGCTCCTTTCTTCAACTCGCTTTCTTGTGAGCTGGCCACAAACCCGAAGGATTGCTTCAGGCCCTAATATAGTTCCGGCATGGCATGCTGAGCCTTTGGTTAATTCCTCTTCCTTGTGGGAAATGAGCGTTAAATTTGCATGTGCAGACACCTTCACATGAGTCGTCATGGTGCCCCTTTGCCCCGGTTATCTCTATGGAGGTTGGAGTTGGAGGGCCTCCTCCCTCAAGATCAGTGTGCCCATGGAGCCAACCCTGCAACTTCAGGGCATGGTTGGGGGTTAGGATCACCACGAGGGTTCCTTTTTCCTTAGGAGGGAGGTGGCCTTTTGGGCTGCTGATTTCCAGGTTATCATATACTGCCAGTATCTTGGCCAGATGTGGCGGTGGGCCAAGCCCCTTGGTGACCGTATTTTATCCTACCTGGATCGCATTCTTGCATTGTTCCATTTCAAGTGGTCCCAGGTTTTGCACTAATACTCCAATGGCGATTCACCGTTCACCAGGAATGTAAAGGTCAAAGGGTTTAGCTAAATTAGGGAGTTCCAGGGCAAGGGTCTGAATTGACTGCTCTTTCCATTCTTGAAAGGCCACTTCTGCATTCTATTCAAAAGGATCATCACCTTTTCCTTTCAGTGTTTCATATAGAGGCCGAGCTAGTAGACTGTAGTTAGGGATCCAGAAGCAGCAAACCCTGGCCTCCCCAGGAACCCCTAAGCTGTCTTCTAGTTTTAGAAATGGGTAAGGCTGTAAATTGTTTCTTCCCTTTCCTGGGATGGGCTTCTCCGACCTTCTGTGAGAATGAAGCCCAGGCAGGTCACCGTAGTCTGTGATATTTGAGCTTTTTCTTGGACAACTTGTATCCTTTATTGGCTTGGTAGTTCAGAGGTCTCCTTAGTAGGGCTGGCGATCAGAATGTCGTCTGCATATTGAAGGAGTGTTTCCTTTTCCAGAGGTAGAACTTTTAGGTCTTTAGCTGAGCTTTCCCCAAAGATGGTGTGGGAATTTTTGAACCCTTGGGGCAACACGGCCCGGAAGTATTGTTTTAGTTGTATGTTGAGTCCTGCCACTCACAAGCCAAAATTTCTTGTGACTCTGGGACTAATAGAATACAAAAGAAGGCATCATTGAAGACTAATACAGAATACCATGTCCTGGTGGTTGGTAGAATGACCAGCAGGGTGTAGGATTTAGGAACTACTGGAGGTATATCCTCGGTGGCTTCACTGACTGTCCTGACATCCTTTACCAGGACTCCAGCAGCCCATGGGGCTCTCGAGGTCAGGCCAATCCCAGGATATGGAGCTCACCTGGGCAGGTACCCCACCCCAGCCCACGGGGCTCTCGTGGTCAGGCCCCTCCCAGGATACAGAGCTACCCTTGCTGGTACCATGGCAGGGCTGGGAACACAGGAACCGTGCATATCGCCCTCATTGCAGAGCACTCCCAGCTCACCTGTCACTCAGATCTGACACAGAGCACCTCAGAGCAGGACTTGAACTAACAAACAGCAGCTCCGACAGGTCTGTGACCCTGGGCATCACTCTGTGTGGCCTCCCTCCACCTGGTGTTCCAGAGACTTCCACTGCACCCGGGGCACCAGGCCTCTGTCTCCACCCACCAACCACCCCTCCTCTCCCTGACTCCTGGGTTCCTCTCATTAGGAGAGGGTTTTCTTGAAGTTGTCTCCCACTCATGGGCCAGATAATATAATTAGAAAACAAGCCAGAGCTGCAGCCCCTTGTCTATCCTGACTCTCAGGAGCCCACACCTGTTCCTTGGACCTGGCCGATTCAGCAAGTTCCAGTTTCTGCAACTGTGAGCCCCTGAGGGGTGATTATTGGCTGGCCTGGGAAGCCTGACCGTGCCGGCCAGCCCTCCCCAGGTGTGCCTGGGTTCAGATCAATATAAACACCGCTCCAGGCAGCAAGAGCCCCTGCAGCTGTGCCTGACGCCATTTTCTCTGCCCTGTCAGCAGTCTTGGGGCTGGACTGGTGGGAGGGAGTGAGAGGCCACGGCTTTGTGGGTGGCCCAGTGTGAGTGGGGCTCTGCTGGACTTTCTGCAGCAGTTGCCAAGATGCCACCTGCTAAAGAAGAGGATGTGTCACCCATACCTGCCGCTGGAATTTCTCCCTGGGCAGAGGTGAGTGAGGAAGAAAGCAGTGGGGGCCGGGACAGCAGGGGTATCTCAGGCAGGGAAATGGAAAGCTTCCAGAAGAGCACCCAGGACCAGGACCATCCTGGCTGGCCTGCAGGCACCAAGTCGGCTGGCATGCTGTCGCTCATGTGGCTCCATGGCCCTTCCTCTAGGCTTTCAAGTCCTTGTACATATTCAGGTGTTTTACCTGGGAAGGGTGGGAACATTTCAGCAGCAGCTGGCCTGGGGCTCAGCCCACGTTTACTCACAGATGCCTCGGCACGGTCCCCCAGCTTTGCAATGAGGACGCTTGTTGCGTGGGGCCTGCTGGCTGAATGGGAGATGATTCCCCACCACCGACCAACTTCAGAATTGTTTACAACTGGAGCAAGTGCCCTGATACGGTTTTCCTCTGTGTAGCTGGTGGGTTCTGTTTTTTTTTCTTTTTTGGTTCAAGGTAGATTTTATTCCTCTTTTTTGTATTTACAGATATAAGCATGGAAATAATTTATTCATATAAATACATGTATGTGAAGGGAAGAATATTTTTTCTGTTTTACTTTTTGTAATTTGAATTTTATTTTATTTTTTTATACAGCAGGTTCTTTTTGGTTATCTATTTTATACATATAAATGTATACATGCCAATCCCAATCTCTCAACTCCTCCCACCACCACCCCCCAACAGCTTTCCCCCCTTGGTGTCCATACGTTTGTTGTCTACATCTGTTGCTCTATTTCTGCCTTGCAAAACGGTTCATCTGTACAATTTGTCTAGGTTCCACATATAGCCATTAATAGACAAGATTTCTTTTTCTCTTTCTGACTTACTTCACTCTGTATGACAGTCTCTAGATCCATCAACGTCTCTACAAATGACCCAATTTCATTCCTTTTTATGGCTTAGTAATATTCCATTTTATATATGTACCACGTCTTTATGCATTCGTCTGTCTGTGGGCATTTAGGTTGCTTCCATTACCTGGATATTGTAAATAGTGATGCAATGAACATTGCGGTGAATGTCTCTTTTTGATTTATGGTTTTGTCTGGGTATATGCCCAGTAGTGGGACTGCTGTATCATATGGTAATTCTATTCTTAGTTTTATAAGAAACTCCATAACTTTCTCCACAGTGACTGTATCAATTTCATTCCCAACAATAGCGGAAGAGGGTTCCTTATCTCCACACCCTTTCCAGCATTTGTTGTTTGTAGATTTTCTGATGATGCCCATTCTAACAGGTGTGAGGTGATACACCATGGATGAGTCTATTTCGTTGAGCAAAGAGTAGGTCTTGTGTATTACATATTTGGCTTATGGAATGGTATGTGTGCTAATTTCAATCTCTGGTTTTATACAGCACCGCAACTCAACTTTCCCCTTAAGCAAGCATAAGTTTTTATCTAAATGTGAGACTCTGTTCGGTTTTGGAATTCAGTTTATGTGTAGCCAAGTTTACACTCTCTCTATTAGTGATATCTTATGATAATTACCTTTCTCTGTGTGACATATTTCTCTTAGAATCATCATACTTAAATCCACTCAATTTGCTGGTACAGGCCTGATGACATTGATTTCATTGCTGAGTGATATTCCATTGTACGTAAGTAGCACAACTCCTTTATCCATATTTTTCTTTCTGGGATATTTAATTTGTACTGGACTCAAGGTTCTTGTAAACACAGCAGCCCTAAATTTGGTGTTGGCTGTGTCTTGTTGATTTTAATTTTCCTAAGCTATAGGGCCAAAAGTGGAAGTGCCCTAGGGTCTGTAGCTTTGTTTTTCAGATGTTTCAGGATACACCATAAACATCTCCAGAGTGTCTGTTGGCAATTTACATCCCGCCCATCAGCATAACAAGGCTCCCTGTTCTCCATGGCCTGTCCTGTGTTTCTGGTTTTTACACATTTTTCAGATGGCCCTTTTGACGAATGGGAAATGAGACTTCATTGTAGTGCGGATTTCCATTGCTCGAGTGCTTGGTTGGCCAAAAAGGGCATATGTGTTTTTTCCTGAATATATTCAGGAAAAAATGTTTACGCACTTTTGTCCAAGTGCATCACTGTCAAAGATCTGCCGCTTTTCACATGCTTTAAACGCAATTCCAATCTACCTCCTGAAATATGATTCCTGCAATTCTGCCTCGTTTTGAAGTCCTCTTTGCAGACTTACTTCAGTATATTTTTGCCAATAGCTGTCATTTATAACTCTGCAGGTTTGTGAATTACAGTGCCTGTGATTTCCTTTCTTAACTCGTTTCCTTGAAAGCTGGCCACAGAACCGCAGGTTTGCTTTAGGCCATAATCAGGGTCTGGCACGGCACTCTGAGCCTTTGGTTAATTCCTCTTCCTGGTGGGAAATTAGAGTTAAATGTGCCCCTCCGGACACCTGCCTCACTCCCAGCCCCTTGGTGATGTGTGTCCTGTGGTTTGAGGCCACATGTGCTGGGTTCCTCACCTTTGGCTGATGTGGCCCCACTGGTGTGAGGACACTCCTGCCTGGTTCCCATCCCCTTGGTGATGTGGGCCATCCGGTGAGAGTCTGATCCTGGTTGGGTTCCTCACACTTCTGTGAGGTGGGCCCTCTTCTCTGACGTCACTCCTGCCTGGCTGGCACACCCCGCCTTGGCGAAGTCGGCCCTCTGGTGGGATTTGGTGCCTGCTGGGGGTCTCCTGCCCTCGGTAATGAGGGCCCTCTGGCGTCAGGCCCTAATTCCTGGGCTCCCAATATTTTCTGATATGCGCCCTGTGGTTCGAGTACACTCGTGCCAGGTTCCCAACCCCATGGGAATGTGGGCCTTCTGCTCTGAGGTCCCAACCGTGGGTTGCTCAGTTTCATGATGAGGGCCCTCTGCTGTGAGTTCTCTCCGGCCTGGATCCCATAGCCTCGCTGCTCCTGGCCACCTGCTGGGAGGTTCCAACTGCGGGATTCCTCACCTTTTTTCTTCTATGGACCCTCTGTTTTGAGACTCCTCCTGCCTGCCTCACTCCCAGTCCCTTGGTGATGTGTGTCCTCTGGTGTGAGGCCACGTGTGCTGGGTCCCTCGCCTTTCGATGATGTGGCCACACTGGTGTGAGGACACTCCTGCCTGCTTCCTATCCCCTTGATGATGTGGGCCCTCTGGTGAGAGTCTGATCCTGGCTGGGTTCCTCACCCTTCTGTGAGGTGGGCCCTCTGCTGTGAGGTCACTCCTGCCTGGCTGGCACACCCCACCTGGGCAACATCGGCCCTCTTGTGGCACTTGGAGCCTGCTGGGAGCCTCCTCCTCTCGGTGATGGGGGCCCTCTAGCGTCAGGCCCTAACTGCTGGGTACCCACATTTTCTGATACGTGCTAAGTGGTGCGAGGACACTCCTGCGAGGTTCCCATCCCCATGGGCATGTGGGCCTTCTGCTCTAAGGTCCCAACACCTGTGTTGTTCACCGTTTCATGATGTTGTCTCTCTGGTGTTAGTTCACTCAGGCCTAGATCCCATAGACTCTGTGCTCTGAGCCGACTGCTGGGAGGTTCCTACTGCTGGATTCCTTACCTTTTTTATTCTTTGGGTCCTGTGTTTTTATGCTCCTACTTCCTGACTCACTCCCAGCCCCTTTGTGATGTAGGTCCTCTGGTTTAAGGCCACATGTACCGGTTTCCTCACCTTTATTGATGTGGCCCCACTGGTGTGAGGACACTCCTGCCTGGTTCCCATCCCCTTGGTGATTGGGGCCCTCTTGTGAGAGTCTGATCCTGTCTGGATTCCTCACACTTCTGGGAGGTGGGCCCTCTGCTGTGAGGTCACTCCTGCCTGGCTGGCACACGTCACGTTGGCGATGTGGGCCCTCAGTTGGGAGTTGGTGCCTGCTGGGAGTCTCCTCCCCTCGGTAATGAGGGCCCTCTGGCGTCAGGCCCTAACTCATGGGCTCCCAAAATTTTCTGATGTGCGCCCTGTCGTGTGAGTACACTCCAGCCAGGGTCCCTTCCCTAGGGGATGTGGGCTTTCTGCTCTGTGGTCCCAACGGCTGGGTTGCTCACAGTGTCAGAATGTGGGCCCTCTGTTTTGAGTTCAGTCAGGCCTGGATCCCATAGCCTCGCTGCTCCTGGCCGCCTGCTGGGAGGTTCCAACTGCGGGATTCCTCACCTTTTTTACGCAATGGGCCCTCTGTTTTGAGGCTCCTCCTGCCTGCCTCACTCCCAGCCCCTTGGTGATGTGTGTCCTGTAGTTTGAGGCCACGTGTGCTGGGTCCGTCACATTTCGGTGATGTGGCCCCACTGGTGTGAGGACACTCCTGCCTGGTTTCCATTCCCTTGGTGATGTGGGCCCTCTGGTGAGAGTCTGATCCTCTTTGGGTTCCTCACACTTTTGTGTGGTTGGCCCTCTGCTCTGAGGTCACTCCTGCCTGGCTGGCACACCCCGCATTGGCGACGTCGGCCCTCTGGTAGAAGTTGGAGCTTGCTGGGAGCCTCCTCTCCTCAGTGATGAGGGCCCTCTGGCGTCCGGCCCTAACTGCTGGGCTCCCCACATTTTCTGTTGTGTGCCCACTGGTGCGATGACACTCCTGCTTGGTTCCCTTCCCCATGGGGATGTGGGCCTTGTGCTCTGAGGTCACAACGGCTGGGTTGCTTACAGTATCACGATGAGGGCCCTCTGTTGTGAGTTCATCACTGCCTGGATCCCATAGCCTCGGTGCTCTGGGCCGCCTGCTGGGATGTTCCAACTGCTGGATTCCTCACCTTTTTATACAATGGGCCATGTGTTTTGAGGTTAATCCTTCCTGCCTCGCTTTGAGACCCATGGTGATGTGGGTCTTCTGGTTTGAGGCCACATGTGCTGGGTACCTCAA
Source organism: Delphinapterus leucas (assembly GCF_059928025.1). NCBI lineage: Eukaryota > Metazoa > Chordata > Mammalia > Artiodactyla > Monodontidae > Delphinapterus > Delphinapterus leucas. Next base: position 2,315,519 of record NW_028322240.1, on the reverse strand, counting down.
CTTTCGATGATGTGGCCCCACGGGTGTGAGGACACTCGTGCCTGATTCCCAGCCCCTTGCTTATGTGGGCACTCTGGTGAGAGTCTGATCATGACTGGGTTCCTTACCCTTCTGTGAGGTGGGCGCTCTGATGTGAGGTCACTCCTGCCTGGATGGCTCACGTCGCCTTGGCGACGTAGGCCCTCTGTTGGCCACTGAAGCATGCTGGGAGCCTCCTACCCTCTTTAATGAGGGCCCTGGAAGAAACGCATATGCACTTTTTGACCAAGTGCATCATTGTCGAAGTTCTGCCTCTTCTCCTATACTTTCAGAGGACTTCCCATCTACCTCCTGAAATCGTATTCCTGGAATTCTGCCCCGCGTTCAAGTCCTCTTTGCAGCCTTACTTCAATATATTTTTGGACGATAGCTGTCATTTATAACTCTGCAGGTTTGTGAATTACAGTGCCCCTGAGCTCCATTCTTCAACTCGCTTTCTTGTGAGCTGGCCGCAAAACCGCAGGATTGCTTCAGGCCCTAATCTGGTTCCGGCACGGCATGTTGAGCCTTTGGCTAATTCCTCTTCCTGATGGGAAATGAGCATTAAATTTGCTCGTGCAGACACCTACAGCTAATCTCTCATTGGTTCTCCCTATTCCTGTTCATCTTGCTCAGAAATTCCAAACTGTGCCAAACAGGAGGTTAAAGGCACTGACTCTCCAATTGGGGAAAGAGTTAGTAAAGCGTCTGGAATGGTAAAACCGAGTATGAGGGGAAGAAAACTGAGATGCATTTAAAAAGGTTTCCCGGTCACACGGTGGACCATATTCTGGGTTTCCCATGCGTGTTTTACCTGAAGGAAGAATCCCTTAAACCTGGAGAGGTGGGACCCATGCAATGGGTACCATGCAGTATGACTTCAAATGGCCTGCATTTTCTCACCGAACCTCACCAATGCTATCAGCCCAAAGTGTCGAACCTTATGTCTCACTCAGCTCTAGGTGTAGATGTGGTAAATCCAGGTTGCATCACAAGCCCTGAATGAATTATTTAAGAATTGCTCTCTATTTCACTGTCATTGTGTTTGTTTTTGTAGTTTATTTTGATAATGGGATTTATCGGATTTTCTCTGCTGCCTTCATGCAGCTGTACACACACTTGATTCTCTTACGGAGACATATAAATCCATGGATTTGAAGATTCTTACTAGTCATGTGTAATCCTAGGAGTTGAATATGGTGTGTTTAGTCCATTTCGTTGAGCAAGGTGTAAGTCTTGACTATTACATATTTGGCTTATGGAAAGGTATGTGTGCTAATTTCTATCTCTGGTTTTATACAGCACCCCACCTCACCTTTCCCCATAAGCAAGCATAAGTTGGTGTTCTAAATTTGAGACCCTGTTCTGTTTTGTAATTCAGTTCATGTGTAGCCAAGTTTACATTCCGTGTATTAGTGATATCTTATGATGTTTCATTTTCTGTGTGACTTATTTCACTTAGAATCATCGTACCCGGATCCACTCAATATGCCGCGACGGGCCTGATGACATAGATTTCATTGGTGAGTGATATTCCATTGTACGTGCGTACCACAACTTCTTTAACCATTTTTCACATTCTGGGATATTTAACTTGTACCATAGACGACGTTCTTGTAAACAGAGCCGTCCCAAACTCTGGGGTGGCTGTGTGTTTTTGATTTTAATTTCCCTAAGCTATAGGACCATAAGTGGAAGTGCCATAGGCTGTGTTGCTTTGTTTCCTACGTGTTTCTGGAAACACCATACACTTCTCCAGAGTGGTTGTTGGCAATTCACATCCCGCCCATCAGGATGACAAGGCTCCCTGTTCTCCATGACCTGTCCTGCCTTTCTGGATTTTACACTTTTTGCAGATGACCCTTTTGACCGGGGGGGCAGTGAGACTTCCTTGTAGTGCAGAGTTCCTTTACACGCTTGCTTGGTTGGCCAAAAAGGGCGTATGCCTTTTTTTTCTGAATATATTCAGGAAACAACGCATACGCCCTTTTTGGCCAAGTGCATCGTTGTCGACATTCTGCCTCTTTTCCTATGCTTTTAGTACAATTCCAGTCTACCCCCTGAAATCGTTTTCCTGAAATTCTGCCCCGCTTACAAGTCCTCTACGAAGACTTACTTCAATACATTTTTGGACGATAGATGTCATTCATATCTCTGTAGGTTTGTGAATTACTGTGCCCCTGAGCTCATGTCTTCAACTCGCTTTCTTGTGAGCTGGCCGCAAAACCGCAGGATTGCTTCAGGCCATAATCTCTTTCCGGCAGGGCATGCTGAGCCTTTGTTTAATTCCTCTTCCTGGTCGGAAATGAGTGTTCCTTTTGCCCGTGCAGGCACCTACAGCTAGTCTCTCATTGGTTCTCCCTATTCCTGTACATCTTGCGCAGAAATTGCAAACTGTGCCAAACAGGAGGTTAATGGCACTGACTCTCCAAGTGGGGAGAGTGTTAGTAAAGCGTCTGGAATGGTGAACCCGAGTACCAGGGGACGATAACTAAAATGCATTTGAAAAGGTTTCCCGGTCACACAGTGCACTGTACTGTGGGTTTCCCATGCATGTTTTAGCTGAAGGAAGAATTCCTTAAACCTGGAGAGTTGGGACCCATGGAAAGGTTACCATGCAGTATGACTTCAAAGGGTCTGCGTTTGCTCACCGAACCTCACCAATGCTATCAGCCCGAAGTGTCCAGCCTTATGTCTCACCCAGCTCTGGGTGTAGATGTGGGAAATCCAGGTTGCATCACAAGCCCTGAATGAATTATTTAAGAATTGCTCCCTATTTCACTGTCATTTTCTTTTGTTTTTGAAATTTATTTTGATAATGGGATTTATCGGATGTTCACTGCTGCGTTTAGGCCGCTGTACACACGCTTGATTTCCTTATGGAGACATATAAATCCATGGGTTTTAAGATTCTTACTTGTCAGGTATCTTGCCAGCCGTTGAATATGGGTTGTTGAGTCCATTACGTTGAGCAAGGAGTAGGTCTTGTCTATTATATATTTGGCTAATGGAACGGTATCTGTGCTAATTTCAATCTCTGGTTTTATGCAGCACCCCAACTCACCTTTCCCCATAAGCAAGCATAAGTTGGTTTTCTAAATTTGAGACCCTGTTCTGTTTTGTAATTCAGTTCATGTGTAGTCAAGTTTACATTCCGTGTATTAGTGATATCTTATGATGTTTCTTTTTCTGTGTGACTTATTTCTCGTAGAATCATCGTACCTGAATCCACTCATTATGCCGCTACGGGACTGATGACGTAGATTTCATTGCTGAGTGATATTCCATTGTACGTGCGTACCACAACTTCTTTATCCATTTTATGCTTTCTGGGATATTTAACTGCTACCGTAGATGAGGTTCTTGTAAACAGAGCCATCCCAAACTTTGGAGTGGGTGTGTGTTTGTGATTTGAATTTCCCTAAGCTATAGGACCATAAGTGGAAATGCCATAGGCTGTGTTGCTTTTTTTGCTACGTGTTTCAGGAAACACCATACACTTTTCCAGAGTGGCTGTTGGCAATTTAAATCCGCCCATCAGCATAACAAGGCTCCCTGTTCTCCATGACCTGTCCTGCCTTTCTGGATTTTACACTTTTTTCAGATGGCCCTTTTGACCGGGGGGCAGTGAGACTTCATTGTAGTGCAGATTTCCTCTACACGCTTGCTTGGTTGGCCAAAAAGGGCATATGCGTTTTTTCCTGAATATATTCAGGAAAAAAAGCATACGCCCTTTTTGGCCAAGTGCATCATTGTCAACATTCTGCCTCTTTTCCTATGCTTTAAGTGCAATTCCAGTCTACCCCCTGAAATCGTTTTCCTGAAATTCTGCCCCGCTTTCAAGTCCTCTTCGAAGACTTACTTCTATACATTTTTGGACGATAGGTGTCATTCATAACTCTGCAGGTTTGTGAATTACAGTGCCCCTGAGCTCCTTTCTTCAACTCGCTTTCTTGTGAGCTGGCCGCAAAACTGCAAGATTGCTTCAGGCCCTAATCTGTTTCCGGCAGGGCACGCTGAGCCTTTGGTTAATTCCTCTTCCTGGTGGGAAATGAGCGTTCCATTTGCCCGTGCAGACACCTACAGCTAGTCTCTCATTGCTTCTCCCTATGCCTGTTCATCTTGCGCAGAAATTGCCAAGTGTGCCAAACAGGAGGTTAAATGCACTGACTCTCCAAGTGGGGAGAGTGTTAGTAAAGCGTCTGGAATGGTGAACCCGAGTACCAGGGGACGAAAACTGAGATGCATTTGAAAACGTTTCCCAATCACACGGTGGACCACACTATGGGTTTCCCATGCATGTTTTAGCTGAAGGAAGAATCCCTTAAACCTGGAGAGTTGGGACCCATGGAATGGGTACCATGCAGTATGACTTCAAAGGGTCTGCGTTTGCTCACCGAACCTCACCAATGCTATCAGCCCGAAGTGTCCAGCCTTATGTCTCACCCAGCTCTGGGTGTAGATGTGGTAAATCCAGGTTGCATCACAAGCCCTGAATGAATTATTTAAGAATTGCTCTCTATTTCACTGTCATTTTGTTTTGTTTTTGAAATTTATTTTGATAATGGGATTTATCGGATGTTCACTGCTGCGTTTAGGCCGCTGTACACACGCTTGATTTCCTTATGGAGACATATAAATCCATGGGTTTTAAGATTCTTACTTGTCAGGTATCTTGCCAGGCGTTGAATATGGGGTGTTGAGTCCATTTCGTTGAGCAAGGAGTAGGTCTTGTCTATTATATATTTGGCTTATGGAACGGTATCTGTGCTAATTACAATCTCTGGTTTTATGCAGCACCCCAACTCACCTTTCCGCATAAGCAAGCATAAGTTGGTTTTCTAAATTTGAGACCCTGTTCTGTTTTGTAATTCAGTTCATGTGTAGTCAAGTTTACATTCCGTGTATTAGTGATATCTTATGATGTTTCTTTTTCTGTGTGACTTATTTCTCGTAGAATCATCGTACCTGAATCCACTCATTATGCCGCTACGGGACTGATGACGTAGATTTCATTGCTGAGTGATATTCCATTGTACGTGCGTACCACAACTTCTTTATCCATTTTTTACTTTCTGGGATATTTTACTTGTACCGTAGACGAGGTTCTTGTAAACAGAGCCGTCCCAAACTCTGGGGTGGCTGTGTGTTTTTGATTTTAATTTCCCTAAGCTATAGGACCATAAGTGGAAGTGCCATAGGCTGTGTTGCTTTGTTTCCTACGTGTTTCTGGAAACACCATACACTTCTCCAGAGTGGTTGTTGGCAATTTACATCCCGCCCATCAGGATGACAAGGCTCCCTGTTCTCCATGACCTGTCCTGCCTTTCTGGATTTTACACTTTTTTCAGATGGCCCTTTTGACCGGGGGGGCAGTGAGACTTCCTTGTAGTGCAGAGTTCCTTTACATGCTTGCTTGGTTGGCCAAAAAGGGCGTATGCGTTTTTTCCTGAATATATTCAGGAAAAAACGCATACGCCCTTTTTGGCCAAGTGCATCGTTGTCGACATTCTGCCTCTTTTCCTATGCTTTTAGTACAATTCCAGTCTACCCCCTGAAATCGTTTTCCTGAAATTCTGCCCCGCTTACAAGTCCTCTTCGAAGACTTACTTCAATACATTTTTGGACGATAGCTGTCATTCATAACTCTGCAGGTTTGTGAATTACAGTGCCCCTGAGCTCATGTCTTCAACTCGCTTTCTTGGGAGCTGGCCGCAAAACCGCAGGATTGCTTCAGGCCCTAATATGTTTCCGGCCGGGCACACTGAGCCTTTGGTTAATTCCTCTTCCTGGTGGGAAATGAGCGTTCAATTTGCCCGTGCAGACACCAACAGCTAGTCTCTCATTGCTTCTCCCTATTCCTGTTCATCTTGCGCAGAAATTGCAAACTGTGCCAAACAGGAGGTTAATGGCACTGACTCTCCAAGTGGGGAGAGTGTTAGTAAAGCGTTCAAATGTTGAACCCGAGTACCAGGGGACGAAAACTGAGATGCATTTGAAAACGTTTCCCAATCACATGGTGGACCATACTCTGGGTTTCCCATGCATGTTTTAGCTGAAGGAAGAATCCCTTAAACCTGGAGAGTTGGGACCCATGGAATGGGTACCATGCAGTATGACTTCAAAGGGTCTGCGTTTGCTCACCGAACCTCACCAATGCTATCAGCCCGAAGTGTCCAGCCTTATGTCTCATCCAGCTCTGGGTGTAGATGTGGTAAATCCAGGTTGCATCACAAGCCCTGAATGAATTATTTAAGAATTGCTCTCTATTTCACTGTCATTGTGTTTTGTTTTTGAAATTCATTTTGATAATGGGATTTATCGGATTTTCACTGCTGCTTTTAGGCCACTGTACACACGCTTGATTTCCTTATGGAGACATATAAATCCATGGGTTTTAAGATTCTTACTTGTCAGGTATCTTCCCAGGCGTTGAATATAGGGTGTTGAGTCCATTTCGTTGAGCAAGGAGTAGGTTTTGTCTATTATATATTTGGCTTATGGAATGGTATCTGTGCTAATTTCAATCTCTGGTTTTATGCAGCATCCCAACTGATCTTTCCCCATAAGCAAGCATAAGTTGGTTTGCTAAATTTGAGACCCTGTTCTGTTTTGTAATTCAGTTCATGGGTAGCCAAGTTTACATTCCGTGTATTAGTGATAACTTATGATGTTTCTTTTTCTGTCTGACTTATTTCTCATAGAATCATCGTACCTGAATCCACTCATTATGCCGCTACGGTCCTGATGACGTAGATTTCATTGCTGAGTGATATTCCATTGTACGTGCGTACCACAACTTCTTTATCCATTTTATGCTTTCTGGGATATTTAACTGCTACCGTAGATGAGGTTCTTGTAAACAGAGCCATCCCAAACTTTGGGGTGGCTGTGTGTTTTTGATTTTAATTTCCCTAAGCTATAGGACCATAAGTGGAAGTGCCATAGGCTGTGTTGCTTTGTTTCCTACGTGTTTCAGGAAACACCATACACTTTTCCAGAGTGGCTGTTGGCAATTTAAATCCGCCCATCAGCATAACAAGGCTCCCTGTTCTCCATGACCTGTCCTGCCTTTCTGGATTTTACACTTTTTTCAGATGGCCCTTTTGACCGGGGGGCAGTGAGACTTCATTGTAGTGCAGATTTCCTTTACACGCTTGCTTGGTTGTCCAAAAAGGGCGTATGCGTTTTTTCCTGAATATATTCAGGAAAAAACGCATACGCCCTTTTTGGCCAAGTGCATCATTGTCAACATTCTGCCTCTTTTCCTATGCTTTAAGTGCAATTCCAGTCTACTCCCTGAAATCGTTTTCCTGAAATTCTGCCCCGCTTTCAAGTCCTCTTCGAAGACTTACTTCTATACATTTTTGGACGATAGGTGTCATTCATAACTCTGCAGATTTGTGAATTACAGTGTCCCTGAGCTCCTTTCTTCAACTCGCTTTCTTGTGAGCTGGCCGCAAAACCGCAGGATTGCTTCAGGCCCTAATCTCTTTCCGGCAGGGCACGCTGAGCCTTTGGTTAATTCCTCTTCCTGGTGGGAAATGAGCGTTCCATTTGCCCGTGCAGACACCTACAGCTAGTCTCTCATTGCTTCTCCCTATTCCTGTTCATCTTGCGCAGAAATTGCAAACTGTGCCAAACAGGAGGTTAAATGCACTGACTCTCCAAGTGGGGAGAGTGTTAGTAAAGCGCCTGGAATGGTGAACCCGAGTACCAGGGGACGAAAACTGAGATGCATTTGAAAACGTTTCCCAATCACACGGTGGACCATACTATGGGTTTCCCATGCATGTTTTAGCTGAAGGAAGAATCCCTTAAACCTGGAAATTTGGAACCCATGGAATGGGTACCATGCAGTATGACTTCAAAGGGTCTGCGTTTGCTCACCGAACCTCACCAATGCTATCAGCCCGAAGTGTCCAGCCTTATGACTCACCCAGCTCTGGGTGTAGATGTGGGAAATCCAGGTTGCATCACAAGCCCTGAATGAATTATTTAAGAATTGCTCTCTATTTCACTGTCATTTTTTTTGTTTTTGAAATTTATTTTGATAATTGATTTATCGGATTTTCACTGCTGCGTTTAGGCCGCTGTACACACGCTTGATTTCCTTATGGAGACATATAAATCCATGGGTTTTAAGATTCTTACTTGTCAGGTATCTTGCCAGGCGTTGAATATGGGGTGTTGAGTCCATTTCGTTGAGCAAGGAGTAGGGCTTGTCTATTATATATTTGGCTTATGGAACGGTATCTGTGCTAATTTCAATCTCTGGTTTTATGCAGCACCCCAACTCACCTTTCCCCGTAAGCAAGCATAAGTTGGTTTTATAAATTTGAGACCCTGTTCTGTTTTGTAATTCAGTTCATGGGTAGCCAAGTTTACATTCCGTGTATTAGTGATATCTTATGATGTTTCTTTTTCTGTGTGACTTATTTCTCGTAGAATCATCATACCTGAATCCACTCATTATGCCGCTACGGGCCTGATGACGTAGATTTCATTGCTGAGTGATATTCCATTGTACGTGCGTACCACAACTTCTTTATCCATTTTTTACTTTCTGGGATATTTTACTTGTACCGTAGACGAGGTTCTTGTAAACAGAGCCGTCCCAAACTCTGGGGTGGCTGTGTGTTTTTGATTTTAATTTCCCTAAGCTATAGGACCATAAGTGGAATTGCCATAGGCTGTGTTGCTTTGTTTCCTACGTGTTTCTGGAAACACCATACACTTCTCCAGAGTGGTTGTTGGCAATTTACATCCCGCCCATCAGCATGACAAGGCTCCCTGTTCTCCATGACCTGTCCTGCCTTTCTGGATTTTACACTTTTTTCAGATGTCTCTTTTGACCGGGGGGGCAGTGAGACTTCATTGTAGTGCAGATTTCCTTTACACGCTTGCTTGGTTGGCCAAAAAGGGCGTATGCGTTTTTTCCTGAATATATTCAGGAAAAAACGCATACGCCCTTTTTGGCCAAGTGCATCGTTGTCGACATTCTGCCTCTTTTCCTATGCTTTTGGTACAATTCCAGTCTACCCCCTGAAATCGTTTTCCTGAAATTCTGCCCCGCTTTCAAGTCCTCTTGGAAGACTTACTTCAATACATTTTTGGACGATAGCTGTCATTCATAACTCTGCATGTTTGTGAATTACAGTGCCCCTGAGCTCCTTTCTTCAACTAGTTTCCTTGTGAGCTGGCCGCAAAACCGCAGGATTGCTTCAGGCCCTAATATGTTTCCAGCCGGGCACGCTGAGCCTTTGGTTAATTCCTCTTCCTGGTGGGAAATGAGCGTTCAATTTGCCCGTGCAGACACCAACAGCTAGTCTCTCATTGCTTCTCCCTATTCCTGTTCATCTTGCGCAGAAATTGCAAACTGTGCCAAACAGGAGGTTAATGGCACTGACTCTCCAAGTGGGGAGAGTGTTAGTAAAGCGTTCAAATGTTGAACCCAAGTACCAGGGGACGAAAACTGAGATGCATTTGAAAACGTTTACCGGTCACACAGTGCACTGTACTGTGGGTTTCCCATGCATGTTTTAGCTGAAGGAAGAATCCCTTAAACCTGGAGAGTTGGGACCCATGGAATGGGTACCATGCAGTATGACTTCAAAGGGTCTGCGTTTGCTCACCGAACCTCACCAATGCTATCAGCCCAAAGTGTCCAGCCTTATGTCTCACCCAGCTCTGGGTGTAGATGTGGTAAATCCAGGTTGCATCACATGCCCTGAATGAATTATTTAAGAATTGCTCTCTATTTCACTGTCATTGTGTTTTGTTTTTGAAATTTATTTTGATAATGGGATTTATCGGATTTTCACTTCTGCCTTTAGGCCGCTGTACACACGCTTGATTTCCTTATGGAGACATATAAATCCATGGGTTTTAAGATTCTTACTTGTCAGGTATCTTGCCAGGCGTTGAATATGGGGTGTTGAGTCCATTTCGTTGAGCAAGGAGTAGGTCTTGTCTATTATATATTTGGCTTATGGAACGGTATCTGTGCTAATTTCAATCTCTGGTTTTATGCAGCACCCCAACTCACCTTTCCCCATAAGCAAGCATAAGTTGGTTTTCTAAATTTGAGACCCTGTTCTGTTTTGTAATTCAGTTTATGTGTAGCCAAGTTTACATTCCGTGTATTACTGATATATTATGAAGTTTCTTTTTCTGTGTGACTTATTTCTGTAGAATCATCGTACCTGAATCCACTCATTATGCCGCTATGGGCCTGAAGACGTAGATTTCATTGCTGAGTGATATTCCATTGTAAGTGCGTACCAGAACTTCTTTATCCATTTTTTCCTTTCTCGGATATTTAACTTGTACCGTAGACAAGGTTCTTGTAAACAGAGCCATCCCAAACTTTGGGGTGGCTGTGTGTTTTTGATTTTAATTTCCCTAAGCTATAGGACCATAAGTGGAAGTGCCATAGGCTGTGTTGCTTTGTTTCCTACGTGTTTCAGGATACACCATACATTTCTCCAGAGTGGCTGTTGGCAATTTACATCCCGCCCATCAGCATAACAAGGCTCCCTGTTCTCCATGACCTGTCCTGTCTTTCTGGATTTTACTCTTTTTTCAGATGGCCCTTTTGACCGGGGGGCAGTGAGACTTCATTGTAGTGCAGATTTCCTTTACACGCTTGCTTGGTTGGCCAAAAAGGGCGTATGCGTTTTTTCCTGAATATATTCAGGAAAAAACGCATACGCCCTTTTTGGCCAAGTGCATCATTGTCGACATTCTGCCTCTTTTCCTATGCTTTAAGTGCAATTCCAGTCTACCCCCTGAAATCATTTTACTGAAATTCTGCCCCGCTTTCAAGTCCTCTTTGAAGACTTACTTCAGTACATTTTTGGACGATAGCTGTCATTCATAACTCTGCAGGTTTGTGAATTACAGTGCCCCTGAGCCCCTTTCTTCAACTCGTTTTCTTGTGAGCTGGCCGCAAAACCGCAGGATTGCTTCAGGCCCTAATCTCTTTCCAGCAGGGCATGCTGAGCCTTTGGTTAATTCCTCTTCCTGGTGGGAAATGAGCGTTCCATTTGCCCGTGCAGACACCAACAGCTAGTCTCTCATTGGTTCTCCCTATGCCTGTTCATCTTGCGCAGAAATTGCAAACTGTGCCAAACAGGAGGTTAAATGCACTGACTCTCCAAGTGGGGAGAGTGTTAGTAAAGCGTCTGGAATGGTGAACCCGAGTACCAGGGGACGAAAACTGAGATGCATTTGAAAACGTTTCCCAATCACACGGCGGACGATAGTCTGGGTTTCCCATTCATGTTTTAGCTGAAGGAAGAATCCCTTAAACCTGGAGAGTTGGGACCCATGGAATGGGTACCATGCAGTATGACTTCAAAGGGTCTGCGTTTGCTCACCGAACCTCACCAATGCTATCAGCCCGAAGTGTCCAGCCTTATGTCTCACCCAGCTCTGGGTGTAGATGTGGTAAAGCCAGGTTGCATCACAAGCCCTGAATGAATTATTTAAGAATTGCTCTCTATTTCACTGTCATTGTGTTTTGTTTTTGAAATTTATTTTGATAATGGGATTTATCGGATTTTCACTGCTGCGCTTAGGCCGCTGTACACACGCTTGATTTCCTTATGGAGACATATAAATCCATGGGTTTTAAGATTCTTACTTGTCAGGTATCTTGCCAGGCGTTGAATATGGGGTGTTGAGTCCATTTCGTTGAGCAAGGAGTAGGGCTTGTCTATTATATATTTGGCTTATGGAACGGTATCTGTGCTAATTTCAATCTCTGGTTTTATGCAGCACCCCAACTCACCTTTCCCCATAAGCAAGCATAAGTTGGTTTTCTAAATTTGAGACCCTGTTCTGTTTTGTAATTCAGTTCATGTGTAGCCAACTTTACATTCCGTGTATTAGTGATATCTTATGGTGTTTCTTTTTCTGTGTGACTTATTTCTCGTAGAATCATCGTACCTGAATCCACTCATTATGCCGCTACGGGCCTGATGACGTAGATTTCATTGCTGAGTGATATTCCATTGTACGTGCGTACCACAACTTCTTTATCCATTTTTTGCTTTCTGGGATATTTTACTTGTACCGTAGACGAGGTTCTTGTAAACAGAGCCGTCCCAAACTCTGGGGTGGCTGTGTGTTTTTGAATTTAATTTCCCTAAGCTATAGGACCATAAGTGGAAGTGCCATAGGCTGTGTTGCTTTGTTTCCTACGTGTTTCTGGAAAAACCATACACTTCTCCAGAGTGGTTGTTGGCAATTTACATCCCGCCCATCAGCATGACAAGGCTCCCTGTTCTCCATGACCTGTCCTGTCTTTCTGGATTTTACACTTTTTTCAGATGGCCCTTTTGACCGTGGGGCAGTGAGACTTCATTGTAGTGCAGATTTCCTTTACACGCTTGCTTGGTTGGCCAAAAAGGGCGTATGCGTTTTTTCCTGAATATATTCAGGAAAAAACGCATACGCCCTTTTTGGCCAAGTGCATCATTGTTGACATTCTGCCTCTTTTTCTACGCTTTAAGTGCAATTCCAGTCTACCCCCTGAAATCGTTTTCCTGAAATTCTGCCCTGCTTTCAAGTCCTCTTTGAAGACTTACTTCAGTACATTTTTGGACGATAGCTGTCATTCATAACTCTGCAGGTTTGTGAATTACAGTGCCCCTGAGCTCCTTTCTTCAACTCGTTTTCTTGTGAGCTGGCCGCAAAACCGCAGGATTGCTTCAGGCCCTAATATGTTTCCGGCCGGGCACGCTGAGCCTTTGGTTAATTCCTCTTCCTGGTGGGAAATGAGCGTTCAATTTGCCCGTGCAGACACCAACAGCTAGTCTCTCATTGCTTCTCCCTATTCCTGTTCATCTTGCGCAGAAATTGCAAACTGTGCCAAACAGGAGGTTAATGGCACTGACTCTCCAAGTGGGGAGAGTGTTAGTAAAGCGTCTGGAATGGTGAACCCGAGTACCAGGGGACGAAAACTGAGATGCATTTGAAAACGTTTCCCAATCACATGGTGGACCATACTCTGGGTTTCCCATGCATGTTTTAGCTGAAGGAAGAATCCCTTAAACCTGGAGAGTTGGGACCCATGGAATGGGTACCATGGAGTATGACTTCAAAGGGTCTGCGTTTGCTCACCGAACTTCACCAATGCTATCAGCCCGAAGTGTCCAGCCTTATGTCTCATCCAGCTCTGGGTGTAGATGTTGTAAATACAGGTTGCATCACAAGCCCTGAATGAATTATTTAAGAATTGCTCTCTATTTCACTGTCATTGTGTTTTGTTTTTGAAATTCATTTTGATAATGGGATTTATCGGATTTTCACTGCTGCTTTTAGGCCACTGTACACACGCTTGATTTCCTTATGGAGACATATAAATCCATGGGTTTTAAGATTCTTACTTGTCAGGTATCTTCCCAGGCGTTGAATATAGGGTGTTGAGTCCATTTCGTTCAGCAAGGAGTAGGTTTTGTCTATTATATATTTGGCTTATGGAACGGTATCTGTGCTAATTTCAATCTCTGGTTTTATGCAGCATCCCAACTGACCTTTCCCCATAAGCAAGCATAAGTTGGTTTGCTAAATTTGAGACCCTGTTCTGTTTTGTAATTCAGTTCATGGGTAGCCAAGTTTACATTCCGTGTATTAGTGATAACTTATGATGTTTCTTTTTCTGTCTGACTTATTTCTCATAGAATCATCGTACCTGAATCCACTCATTATGCCGCTACGGTCCTGATGACGTAGATTTCATTGCTGAGAGATATTCCATTGTACGTGCGTACCACAACTTCTTTATCCATTTTATGCTTTCTCGGATATTTAACTTCTACCGTAGATGAGGTTCTTGTAAACAGAGCCATCCCAAACTTTGGGGTGGCTGTGTGTTTTTGATTTTAATTTCCCTAAGCTATAGGACCATAAGTGGAAGTGCCATAGGCTGTGTTGCTTTGTTTCGTACGTGTTTCAGGAAACACCATACACTTTTCCAGAGTGGCTGTTGGCAATTTAAATCCGCCCATCAGCATAACAAGGCTCCCTGTTCTCCATGACCTGTCCTGCCTTTCTGGATTTTACACTTTTTTCAGATGGCCCTTTTGACCGGGGGGCAGTGAGACTTCATTGTAGTGCAGATTTCCTTTACACGCTTGCTTGGTTGGCCAAAAAGGGCGTATGCGTGTTTTCCTGAATATATTCAGGAAAAAACGCATACGCCCTTTTTGGCCAAGTGCATCATTGTCAACATTCTGCCTCGTTTCCTATGCTTTAAGTGCAATTCCAGTCTACCCCCTGAAATCGTTTTCCTGAAATTCTGCCCCGCTTTCAAGTCCTCTTCGAAGACTTACTTCTATACATTTTTGGACTATAGCTGTCATTCATAACTCTGCAGGTTTGTGAATTACAGTGCCCCTGAGCTCCTTCCTTCAACTCGCTTTCTTGTGAGCTGGCCGCAAATCCGCAGGATTGCTTCAGGCCCTAATCTCTTTCCGGCAGGGCACGCTGAGCCTTTGGTTAATTCCTCTTCCTGGTGGGAAATGAGCGTTCCATTTGCCCGTGCAGACACCTACAGCTAGTCTCTCATTGCTTCTCCCTATTCCTGTTCATCTTGCGCAGAAATTGCAAACTGTGCCAAACAGGAGGTTAAATGCACTGACTCTCCAAGTGGGGAGAGTGTTAGTAAAGCGTCTGGAATGGTGAACCCGAGTACCAGGGGACGAAAACTGAGATGCATTTGAAAACGTTTCCCAATCACACGGTGGACCATATTATGGGTTTCCCATGCATGTTTTAGCTGAAGGAAGAATCCCTTAAACCTGGAAATTTGGAACCCATGGAATGGGTACCATGCAGTATGACTTCAAAGGGTCTGCGTTTGCTCACCGAACCTCACCAATGCTATCAGCCCGAAGTGTCCAGCCTTATATCTCACCCAGCTCTGGGTGTAGATGTGGGAAATCCAGGTTGCATCACAAGCCCTGAATGAATTATTTAAGAATTGCTCTCTATTTCACTGTCATTGTGTTTTGTTTTTGAAATTTATTTTGATAATGGGATTTATCGGATTTTCACTGCTGCCTTTAGGCCGCTGTACACACGCTTGATTTCATTATGGAGACATATAAATCCATGGGTTTTAAGATTCTTACTTGTCAGGTATCTTGCCAGGCGTTGAATATGGGTTGTTGAGTCCATTTCGTTGAGCAAGGAGTAGGTCTTGTCTATTATATATTTGGCTTATGGAACGGTATCTGTGCTAATTTCAATCTCTGGTTTTATGCAGCACCCCAACTCACCTTTCCCCATAAGCAAGCATAAGTTGGTTTTCTAAATTTGAGACCCTGTTCTGTTTTGTAATTCAGTTCATGGGTAGCCAAGTTTACATTCCGTGTATTAGTGATATCTTATGATGTTTCTTTTTCTGTGTGACTTATTTCTCGTAGAATCATCATACCTGAATCCACTCATTATGCCGCTACGGGCCTGATGACGTAGATTTCATTGTTGAGTGATATTCCATTGTACGTGCGTACCACAACTTCTTTATCCATTTTTTACTTTCTGGGATATTTTACTTGTACCGTAGACGAGGTTCTTGTAAACAGAGCCGTCCCAAACTCTGGGGTGGCTGTGTGTTTTTGATTTTAATTTCTCTAAGCTATAGGACCATAAGTGGAAGTGCCATAGGCTGTGTTGCTTTGTTTCCTACATGTTTCTGGAAACACCATACACTTCTCCAGAGTGGTTGTTGGCAATTTACATCCCGCCCATTAGCATGACAAGGCTCCCTGTTCTCCATGACCTGTCCTGCCTTTCTGGATTTTACACTTTTTTCAGATGGCCCTTTTGACCGGGGGGGCAGTGAGACTTCATTGTAGTGCAGATTTCCTTTACATGCTTGCTTGGTTGGCCAAAAAGGGCGTATGCGTTTTTTCCTGAATATATTCAGGAAAAAACGCATACGCCCTTTTTGGCCAAGTGCATCGTTGTCGACATTCTGCCTCTTTTCCTATGCTTTTAGTACAATTCCAGTCTACCCCCTGAAATCGTTTTCCTGAAATTCTGCCCCGCTTTCAAGTCCTCTTGGAAGACTTACTTCAATACATTTTTGGACGATAGCTGTCATTCATAACTCTGCAGGTTTGTGAATTACAGTGCCCCTGAGCTCCTTCCTTCAACTCGCTTTCTTGTGAGCTGGCCGCAAATCCGCAGGATTGCTTCAGGCCCTAATCTCTTTCCGGCAGGGTACGCTGAGCCTTTGGTTAATTCCTCTTCCTGGTCGGAAATGAGCGTTCCATTTGCCCGTGCAGACACCTACAGCTAGTCTCTCATTGCTTCTCCCTATTCCTGTTCATCTTGCGCAGAAATTGCAAAGTGTGCCAAACAGGAGGTTAAATGCACTGACTCTCCAAGTGGGGAGAGTGTTAGTAAAGCGTCTGGAATGGTGAACCCGAGTACCAGGGGACGAAAACTGAGATGCATTTGAAAACGTTTCCCAATCACACGGCGGACGATAGTCTGGGTTTCCCATGCATGTTTTAGCTGAAGGAAGAATCCCTTAAACCTGGAGAGTTGGGACCCATGGAATGGGTACCATGCAGTATGACTTCAAAGGGTCTGCGTTTGCTCACCGAACCTCACCAATGCTATCAGCCCGAAGTGTCCAGCCTTATGTCTCACCCAGCTCTGGGTGTAGATGTGGTAAAGCCAGGTTGCATCACAAGCCCTGAATGAATTATTTAAGAATTGCTCTCTATTTCACTGTCATTGTGTTTTGTTTTTGAAATTTATTTTGATAATGGGATTTATCGGATTTTCACTGCTGCGTTTAGGCCGCTGTACACACGCTTGATTTCCTTATGGAGACATATAAATCCATGGGTTTTAAGATTCTTACTTGTCAGGTATCTTGCCAGGCGTTGAATATGGGGTGTTGAGTCCATTTCGTTGAGCAAGGAGTAGGGCTTGTCTATTATATATTTGGCTTATGGAACGGTATCTGTGCTAATTTCAATCTCTGGTTTTATGCAGCACCCCAACTCACATTTCCCCATAAGCAAGCATAAGTTGGTTTTCTAAATTTGAGACCTTGTTCTGTTTTGTAATTCAGTTCATGTGTATCCAACTTTACATTCCGTGTATTAGTGATATCTTATGATGTTTCTTTTTCTGTGTGACTTATTTCTCGTAGAATCATCGTACCTGAATCCACTCATTATGCCGCTACGGGCCTGATGACGTAGATTTCATTGCTGAGTGATATTCCATTGTACGTGCGTACCACAACTTCTTTATCCATTTTTTGCTTTCTGGGATATTTTACTTGTACCGTAGACGAGGTTCTTGTAAACAGAGCCGTCCCAAACTCTGGGGTGGCTGTGTGTTTTTGAATTTAATTTCCCTAAGCTATAGGACCATAAGTGGAAGTGCCATAGGCTGTGTTGCTTTGTTTCCTACGTGTTTCTGGAAAAACCATACACTTCTCCAGAGTGGTTGTTGGCAATTTACATCCCGCCCATCAGCATGACAAGGCTCCCTGTTCTCCATGACCTGTCCTGTCTTTCTGGATTTTACACTTTTTTCAGATGGCCCTTTTGACCGGGGGGCAGTGAGACTTCATTGTAGTGCAGATTTCCTTTACACGCTTGCTTGGTTGGCCAAAAAGGGCGTATGCGTTTTTTCCTGAATATATTCAGGAAAAAACGCATATGCCCTTTTTGGCCAAGTGCATCATTGTTGACATTCTGCCTCTTTTTCTACGCTTTAAGTGCAATTCCAGTCTACCCCCTGAAATCGTTTTCCTGAAATTCTGCCCCGCTTTCAAGTCCTCTTTGAAGACTTACTTCAGTACATTTTTGGACGATAGCTGTCATTCATAACTCTGCAGGTTTGTGAATTACAGTGCCCCTGAGCTCCTTTCTTCAACTCGTTTTCTTGTGAGCTGGCCGCAAAACCGCAGGATTGCTTCAGGCCCTAATATGTTTCCGGCCGGGCACGCTGAGCCTTTGGTTAATTCCTCTTCCTGGTGGGAAATGAGCGTTCAATTTGCCCGTGCAGACACCAACAGCTAGTCTCTCATTGCTTCTCCCTATTCCTGTTCATCTTGCGCAGAAATTGCAAACTGTGCCAAACAGGAGGTTAATGGCACTGACTCTCCAAGTGGGGAGAGTGTTAGTAAAGCGTTCAAATGTTGAACCCGAGTACCAGGGACGAAAACTGAGATGCATTTGAAAACGTTTCCCAATCACATGGTGGACCATACTCTGGGTTTCCCATGCATGTTTTAGCTGAAGGAAGAATCCCTTAAACCTGGAGAGTTGGGGCCCATGGAATGGGTACCATGCAGTATGACTTCAAAGGGTCTGCGTTTGCTCACCGAACTTCACCAATGCTATCAGCCCGAAGTGTCCAGCCTTATGTCTCATCCAGCTCTGGGTGTAGATGTGGTAAATACAGGTTGCATCACAAGCCCTGAATGAATTATTTAAGAATTGCTCTCTATTTCACTGTCATTGTGTTTTGTTTTTGAAATTTATTTTGATAATGGGATTTATCGGATTTTCACTGCTGCTTTTAGGCCACTGTACACACGCTTGATTTCCTTATGGAGACATATAAATCCATGGGTTTTAAGATTCTTACTTGTCAGGTATCTTCCCAGGCGTTGAATATAGGGTGTTGAGTCCATTTCGTTCAGCAAGGAGTAGGTTTTGTCTATTATATATTTGGCTTATGGAACGGTATCTGTGCTAATTTCAATCTCTGGTTTTATGCAGCATCCCAACTGACCTTTCCCCATAAGCAAGCATAAGTTGGTTTGCTAAATTTGAGACCCTGTTCTGTTTTGTAATTCAGTTCATGGGTAGCCAAGTTTACATTCCGTGTATTAGTGATAACTTATGATGTTTCTTTTTCTGTCTGACTTATTTCTCATAGAATCATCGTACCTGAATCCACTCATTATGCCGCTACGGTCCTGATGACGTAGATTTCATTGCTGAGAGATATTCCATTGTACGTGCGTACCACAACTTCTTTATCCATTTTATGCTTTCTCGGATATTTAACTTCTACCGTAGATGAGGTTCTTGTAAACAGAGCCATCCCAAACTTTGGGGTGGCTGTGTGTTTTTGATTTTAATTTCCCTAAGCTATAGGACCATAAGTGGAAGTGCCATAGGCTGTGTTGCTTTGTTTCGTACGTGTTTCAGGAAACACCATACACTTTTCCAGAGTGGCTGTTGGCAATTTAAATCCGCCCATCAGCATAACAAGGCTCCCTGTTCTCCATGACCTGTCCTGCCTTTCTGGATTTTACACTTTTTTCAGATGGCCCTTTTGACCGGGGGGCAGTGAGACTTCATTGTAGTGCAGATTTCCTTTACACGCTTGCTTGGTTGGCCAAAAAGGGCGTATGCGTTTTTTCCTGAATATATTCAGGAAAAAACGCATACGCCCTTTTTGGCCAAGTGCATCATTGTCAACATTCTGCCTCGTTTCCTATGCTTTAAGTGCAATTCCAGTCTACCCCCTGAAATCGTTTTCCTGAAATTCTGCCCCGCTTTCAAGTCCTCTTCGAAGACTTACTTCTATACATTTTTGGACTATAGCTGTCATTCATAACTCTGCAGGTTTGTGAATTACAGTGCCCCTGAGCTCCTTCCTTCAACTCGCTTTCTTGTGAGCTGGCCGCAAATCCGCAGGATTGCTTCAGGCCCTAATCTCTTTCCGGCAGGGCACGCTGAGCCTTTGGTTAATTCCTCTTCCTGGTGGGAAATGAGCGTTCCATTTGCCCGTGCAGACACCTACAGCTAGTCTCTCATTGCTTCTCCCTATTCCTGTTCATCTTGCGCAGAAATTGCAAAGTGTGCCAAACAGGAGGTTAAATGCACTGACTCTCCAAGTGGGGAGAGTGTTAGTAAAGCGTCTGGAATGGTGAACCCGAGTACCAGGGGACGAAAACTGAGATGCATTTGAAAACGTTTCCCAATCACACGGTGGACCATATTATGGGTTTCCCATGCATGTTTTAGCTGAAGGAAGAATCCCTTAAACCTGGAAATTTGGAACCCATGGAATGGGTACCATGCAGTATGACTTCAAAGGGTCTGCGTTTGCTCACCGAACCTCACCAATGCTATCAGCCCGAAGTGTCCAGCCTTATATCTCACCCAGCTCTGGGTGTAGATGTGGGAAATCCAGGTTGCATCACAAGCCCTGAATGAATTATTTAAGAATTGCTCTCTATTTCACTGTCATTGTGTTTTGTTTTTGAAATTTATTTTGATAATGGGATTTATCGGATTTTCACTGCTGCCTTTAGGCCGCTGTACACACGCTTGATTTCATTATGGAGACATATAAATCCATGGGTTTTAAGATTCTTACTTGTCAGGTATCTTGCCAGGCGTTGAATATGGGTTGTTGAGTCCATTTCGTTGAGCAAGGAGTAGGTCTTGTCTATTATATATTTGGCTTATGGAACGGTATCTGTGCTAATTTCAATCTCTGGTTTTATGCAGCACCCCAACTCACCTTTCCCCATAAGCAAGCATAAGTTGGTTTTCTAAATTTGAGACCCTGTTCTGTTTTGTAATTCAGTTCATGGGTAGCCAAGTTTACATTCCGTGTATTAGTGATATCTTATGATGTTTCTTTTTCTGTGTGACTTATTTCTCGTAGAATCATCATACCTGAATCCACTCATTATGCCGCTACGGGCCTGATGACGTAGATTTCATTGCTGAGTGATATTCCATTGTACGTGCGTACCACAACTTCTTTATCCATTTTTTACTTTCTGGGATATTTTACTTGTACCGTAGACGAGGTTCTTGTAAACAGAGCCGTCCCAAACTCTGGGGTGGCTGTGTGTTTTTGATTTTAATTTCTCTAAGCTATAGGACCATAAGTGGAAGTGCCATAGGCTGTGTTGCTTTGTTTCCTACGTGTTTCTGGAAACACCATACACTTCTCCAGAGTGGTTGTTGGCAATTTACATCCCGCCCATTAGCATGACAAGGCTCCCTGTTCTCCATGACCTGTCCTGCCTTTCTGGATTTTACACTTTTTTCAGATGGCCCTTTTGACCGGGGGGGCAGTGAGACTTCATTGTAGTGCAGATTTCCTTTACACGCTTGCTTGGTTGGCCAAAAAGGGCGTATGCGTTTTTTCCTGAATATATTCAGGAAAAAACGCATACGCCCTTTTTGGCCAAGTGCATCGTTGTCGACATTCTGCCTCTTTTCCTATGCTTTTAGTACAATTCCAGTCTACCCCCTGAAATCGTTTTCCTGAAATTCTGCCCCGCTTTCAAGTCCTCTTGGAAGACTTACTTCAATACATTTTTGGACGATAGCTGTCATTCATAACTCTGCAGGTTTGTGAATTACAGTGCCCCTGAGCTCCTTCCTTCAACTCGCTTTCTTGTGAGCTGGCCGCAAATCCGCAGGATTGCTTCAGGCCCTAATCTCTTTCCGGCAGGGTACGCTGAGCCTTTGGTTAATTCCTCTTCCTGGTCGGAAATGAGCGTTCCATTTGCCCGTGCAGACACCTACAGCTAGTCTCTCATTGCTTCTCCCTATTCCTGTTCATCTTGCGCAGAAATTGCAAAGTGTGTCAAACAGGAGGTTAAATGCACTGACTCTCCAAGTGGGGAGAGTGTTAGTAAAGCGTCTGGAATGGTGAACCCGAGTACCAGGGGACGAAAACTGAGATGCATTTGAAAACGTTTCCCAATCACACGGCGGACGATAGTCTGGGTTTCCCATGCATGTTTTAGCTGAAGGAAGAATCCCTTAAACCTGGAGAGTTGGGACCCATGGAATGGGTACCATGCAGTATGACTTCAAAGGGTCTGCGTTTGCTCACCGAACCTCACCAATGCTATCAGCCCGAAGTGTCCAGCCTTATGTCTCACCCAGCTCTGGGTGTAGATGTGGTAAAGCCAGGTTGCATCACAAGCCCTGAATGAATTATTTAAGAATTGCTCTCTATTTCACTGTCATTGTGTTTTGTTTTTGAAATTTATTTTGATAATGGGATTTATCGGATTTTCACTGCTGCGTTTAGGCCGCTGTACACATGCTTGATTACCTTATGGAGACATATAAATCCATGGGTTTTAAGATTCTTACTTGTCAGGTATCTTGCCAGGCGTTGAATATGGGGTGTTGAGTCCATTTCGTTGAGCAAGGAGTAGGGCTTGTCTATTATATATTTGGCTTATGGAACGGTATCTGTGCTAATTTCAATCTCTGGTTTTATGCAGCACCCCAACTCACATTTCCCCATAAGCAAGCATAAGTTGGTTTTCTAAATTTGAGACCCTGTTCTGTTTTGTAATTCAGTTCATGTGTATCCAACTTTACATTCCGTGTATTAGTGATATCTTATGATGTTTCTTTTTCTGTGTGACTTATTTCTCGTAGAATCATCGTACCTGAATCCACTCATTATGCCGCTACGGGCCTGATGACGTAGATTTCATTGCTGAGTGATATTCCATTGTACGTGCGTACCAAAACTTCTTTATCCATTTTTTGCTTTCTGGGATATTTTACTTGTACCGTAGACGAGGTTCTTGTAAACAGAGCCGTCCCAAACTCTGGGGTGGCTGTGTGTTTTTGAATTTAATTTCCCTAAGCTATAGGACCATAAGTGGAATTGCCATAGGCTGTGTTGCTTTGTTTCCTACGTGTTTCTGGAAACACCATACACTTCTCCAGAGTGGTTGTTGGCAATTTACATCCCGCCCATCAGCATGACAAGGCTCCCTGTTCTCCATGACCTGTCCTGCCTTTCTGGATTTTACACTTTTTTCAGATGTCTCTTTTGACCGGGGGGGCAGTGAGACTTCATTGTAGTGCAGATTTCCTTTACACGCTTGCTTGGTTGGCCAAAAAGGGCGTATGCGTTTTTTCCTGAATATATTCAGGAAAAAACGCATACGCCCTTTTTGGCCAAGTGCATCGTTGTCGACATTCTGCCTCTTTTCCTATGCTTTTGGTACAATTCCAGTCTACCCCCTGAAATCGTTTTCCTGAAATTCTGCCCCGCTTACAAGTCCTCTACGAAGACTTACTTCAATACATTTTTGGACGATAGATGTCATTCATAACTCTGTAGGTTTGTGAATTACTGTGCCCCTGAGCTCATGTCTTCAACTCGCTTTCTTGTGAGCTGGCCGCAAAACCGCAGGATTGCTTCAGGCCATAATCTCTTTCCGGCAGGGCATGCTGAGCCTTTGTTTAATTCCTCTTCCTGGTCGGAAATGAGTGTTCCTTTTGCCCGTGCAGGCACCTACAGCTAGTCTCTCATTGGTTCTCCCTATTCCTGTACATCTTGCGCAGAAATTGCAAACTGTGCCAAACAGGAGGTTAATGGCACTGACTCTCCAAGTGGGGAGAGTGTTAGTAAAGCGTCTGGAATGGTGAACCCGAGTACCAGGGGACGATAACTAAAATGCATTTGAAAAGGTTTCCCGGTCACACAGTGCACTGTACTGTGGGTTTCCCATGCATGTTTTAGCTGAAGGAAGAATTCCTTAAACCTGGAGAGTTGGGACCCATGGAAAGGTTACCATGCAGTATGACTTCAAAGGGTCTGCGTTTGCTCACCGAACCTCACCAATGCTATCAGCCCGAAGTGTCCAGCCTTATGTCTCACCCAGCTCTGGGTGTAGATGTGGGAAATCCAGGTTGCATCACAAGCCCTGAATGAATTATTTAAGAATTGCTCCCTATTTCACTGTCATTTTCTTTTGTTTTTGAAATTTATTTTGATAATGGGATTTATCGGATGTTCACTGCTGCGTTTAGGCCGCTGTACACACGCTTGATTTCCTTATGGAGACATATAAATCCATGGGTTTTAAGATTCTTACTTGTCAGGTATCTTGCCAGCCGTTGAATATGGGTTGTTGAGTCCATTACGTTGAGCAAGGAGTAGGTCTTGTCTATTATATATTTGGCTAATGGAACGGTATCTGTGCTAATTTCAATCTCTGGTTTTATGCAGCACCCCAACTCACCTTTCCCCATAAGCAAGCATAAGTTGGTTTTCTAAATTTGAGACCCTGTTCTGTTTTGTAATTCAGTTCATGTGTAGTCAAGTTTACATTCCGTGTATTAGTGATATCTTATGATGTTTCTTTTTCTGTGTGACTTATTTCTCGTAGAATCATCGTACCTGAATCCACTCATTATGCCGCTACGGGACTGATGACGTAGATTTCATTGCTGAGTGATATTCCATTGTACGTGCGTACCACAACTTCTTTATCCATTTTATGCTTTCTGGGATATTTAACTGCTACCGTAGATGAGGTTCTTGTAAACAGAGCCATCCCAAACTTTGGAGTGGGTGTGTGTTTGTGATTTGAATTTCCCTAAGCTATAGGACCATAAGTGGAAATGCCATAGGCTGTGTTGCTTTTTTTGCTACGTGTTTCAGGAAACACCATACACTTTTCCAGAGTGGCTGTTGGCAATTTAAATCCGCCCATCAGCATAACAAGGCTCCCTGTTCTCCATGACCTGTCCTGCCTTTCTGGATTTTACACTTTTTTCAGATGGCCCTTTTGACCGGGGGGCAGTGAGACTTCATTGTAGTGCAGATTTCCTCTACACGCTTGCTTGGTTGGCCAAAAAGGGCGTATGCGTTTTTTCCTGAATATATTCAGGAAAAAAAGCATACGCCCTTTTTGGCCAAGTGCATCATTGTCAACATTCTGCCTCTTTTCCTATGCTTTAAGTGCAATTCCAGTCTACCCCCTGAAATCGTTTTCCTGAAATTCTGCCCCGCTTTCAAGTCCTCTTCGAAGACTTACTTCTATACATTTTTGGACGATAGGTGTCATTCATAACTCTGCAGGTTTGTGAATTACAGTGCCCCTGAGCTCCTTTCTTCAACTCGCTTTCTTGTGAGCTGGCCGCAAAACTGCAAGATTGCTTCAGGCCCTAATCTGTTTCCGGCAGGGCACGCTGAGCCTTTGGTTAATTCCTCTTCCTGGTGGGAAATGAGCGTTCCATTTGCCCGTGCAGACACCTACAGCTAGTCTCTCATTGCTTCTCCCTATGCCTGTTCATCTTGCGCAGAAATTGCCAAGTGTGCCAAACAGGAGGTTAAATGCACTGACTCTCCAAGTGGGGAGAGTGTTAGTAAAGCGTCTGGAATGGTGAACCCGAGTACCAGGGGACGAAAACTGAGATGCATTTGAAAACGTTTCCCAATCACACGGTGGACCACACTATGGGTTTCCCATGCATGTTTTAGCTGAAGGAAGAATCCCTTAAACCTGGAGAGTTGGGACCCATGGAATGGGTACCATGCAGTATGACTTCAAAGGGTCTGCGTTTGCTCACCGAACCTCACCAATGCTATCAGCCCGAAGTGTCCAGCCTTATGTCTCACCCAGCTCTGGGTGTAGATGTGGTAAATCCAGGTTGCATCACAAGCCCTGAATGAATTATTTAAGAATTGCTCTCTATTTCACTGTCATTTTGTTTTGTTTTTGAAATTTATTTTGATAATGGGATTTATCGGATGTTCACTGCTGCGTTTAGGCCGCTGTACACACGCTTGATTTCCTTATGGAGACATATAAATCCATGGGTTTTAAGATTCTTACTTGTCAGGTATCTTGCCAGGCGTTGAATATGGGGTGTTGAGTCCATTTCGTTGAGCAAGGAGTAGGTCTTGTCTATTATATATTTGGCTTATGGAACGGTATCTGTGCTAATTACAATCTCTGGTTTTATGCAGCACCCCAACTCACCTTTCCGCATAAGCAAGCATAAGTTGGTTTTCTAAATTTGAGACCCTGTTCTGTTTTGTAATTCAGTTCATGTGTAGTCAAGTTTACATTCCGTGTATTAGTGATATCTTATGATGTTTCTTTTTCTGTGTGACTTATTTCTCGTAGAATCATCGTACCTGAATCCACTCATTATGCCGCTACGGGACTGATGACGTAGATTTCATTGCTGAGTGATATTCCATTGTACGTGCGTACCACAACTTCTTTATCCATTTTTTACTTTCTGGGATATTTTACTTGTACCGTAGACGAGGTTCTTGTAAACAGAGCCGTCCCAAACTCTGGGGTGGCTGTGTGTTTTTGATTTTAATTTCCCTAAGCTATAGGACCATAAGTGGAAGTGCCATAGGCTGTGTTGCTTTGTTTCCTACGTGTTTCTGGAAACACCATACACTTCTCCAGAGTGGTTGTTGGCAATTTACATCCCGCCCATCAGGATGACAAGGCTCCCTGTTCTCCATGACCTGTCCTGCCTTTCTGGATTTTACACTTTTTTCAGATGGCCCTTTTGACCGGGGGGGCAGTGAGACTTCCTTGTAGTGCAGAGTTCCTTTACATGCTTGCTTGGTTGGCCAAAAAGGGCGTATGCGTTTTTTCCTGAATATATTCAGGAAAAAACGCATACGCCCTTTTTGGCCAAGTGCATCGTTGTCGACATTCTGCCTCTTTTCCTATGCTTTTAGTACAATTCCAGTCTACCCCCTGAAATCGTTTTCCTGAAATTCTGCCCCGCTTACAAGTCCTCTTCGAAGACTTACTTCAATACATTTTTGGACGATAGCTGTCATTCATAACTCTGCAGGTTTGTGAATTACAGTGCCCCTGAGCTCATGTCTTCAACTCGCTTTCTTGGGAGCTGGCCGCAAAACCGCAGGATTGCTTCAGGCCCTAATATGTTTCCGGCCGGGCACGCTGAGCCTTTGGTTAATTCCTCTTCCTGGTGGGAAATGAGCGTTCAATTTGCCCGTGCAGACACCAACAGCTAGTCTCTCATTGCTTCTCCCTATTCCTGTTCATCTTGCGCAGAAATTGCAAACTGTGCCAAACAGGAGGTTAATGGCACTGACTCTCCAAGTGGGGAGAGTGTTAGTAAAGCGTTCAAATGTTGAACCCGAGTACCAGGGGACGAAAACTGAGATGCATTTGAAAACGTTTCCCAATCACATGGTGGACCATACTCTGGGTTTCCCATGCATGTTTTAGCTGAAGGAAGAATCCCTTAAACCTGGAGAGTTGGGACCCATGGAATGGGTACCATGCAGTATGACTTCAAAGGGTCTGCGTTTGCTCACCGAACCTCACCAATGCTATCAGCCCGAAGTGTCCAGCCTTATGTCTCATCCAGCTCTGGGTGTAGATGTGGTAAATCCAGGTTGCATCACAAGCCCTGAATGAATTATTTAAGAATTGCTCTCTATTTCACTGTCATTGTGTTTTGTTTTTGAAATTCATTTTGATAATGGGATTTATCGGATTTTCACTGCTGCTTTTAGGCCACTGTACACACGCTTGATTTCCTTATGGAGACATATAAATCCATGGGTTTTAAGATTCTTACTTGTCAGGTATCTTCCCAGGCGTTGAATATAGGGTGTTGAGTCCATTTCGTTGAGCAAGGAGTAGGTTTTGTCTATTATATATTTGGCTTATGGAATGGTATCTGTGCTAATTTCAATCTCTGGTTTTATGCAGCATCCCAACTGATCTTTCCCCATAAGCAAGCATAAGTTGGTTTGCTAAATTTGAGACCCTGTTCTGTTTTGTAATTCAGTTCATGGGTAGCCAAGTTTACATTCCGTGTATTAGTGATAACTTATGATGTTTCTTTTTCTGTCTGACTTATTTCTCATAGAATCATCGTACCTGAATCCACTCATTATGCCGCTACGGTCCTGATGACGTAGATTTCATTGCTGAGTGATATTCCATTGTACGTGCGTACCACAACTTCTTTATCCATTTTATGCTTTCTGGGATATTTAACTGCTACCGTAGATGAGGTTCTTGTAAACAGAGCCATCCCAAACTTTGGGGTGGCTGTGTGTTTTTGATTTTAATTTCCCTAAGCTATAGGACCATAAGTGGAAGTGCCATAGGCTGTGTTGCTTTGTTTCCTACGTGTTTCAGGAAACACCATACACTTTTCCAGAGTGGCTGTTGGCAATTTAAATCCGCCCATCAGCATAACAAGGCTCCCTGTTCTCCATGACCTGTCCTGCCTTTCTGGATTTTACACTTTTTTCAGATGGCCCTTTTGACCTGGGGGCAGTGAGACTTCATTGTAGTGCAGATTTCCTTTACACGCTTGCTTGGTTGTCCAAAAAGGGCGTATGCGTTTTTTCCTGAATATATTCAGGAAAAAACGCATACGCCCTTTTTGGCCAAGTGCATCATTGTCAACATTCTGCCTCTTTTCCTATGCTTTAAGTGCAATTCCAGTCTACTCCCTGAAATCGTTTTCCTGAAATTCTGCCCCGCTTTCAAGTCCTCTTCGAAGACTTACTTCTATACATTTTTGGATGATAGGTGTCATTCATAACTCTGCAGATTTGTGAATTACAGTGCCCCTGAGCTCCTTTCTTCAACTCGCTTTCTTGTGAGCTGGCCGCAAAACCGCAGGATTGCTTCAGGCCCTAATCTCTTTCCGGCAGGGCACGCTGAGCCTTTGGTTAATTCCTCTTCCTGGTGGGAAATGAGCGTTCCATTTGCCCGTGCAGACACCTACAGCTAGTCTCTCATTGCTTCTCCCTATTCCTGTTCATCTTGCGCAGAAATTGCAAACTGTGCCAAACAGGAGGTTAAATGCACTGACTCTCCAAGTGGGGAGAGTGTTAGTAAAGCGCCTGGAATGGTGAACCCGAGTACCAGGGGACGAAAACTGAGATGCATTTGAAAACGTTTCCCAATCACACGGTGGACCATACTATGGGTTTCCCATGCATGTTTTAGCTGAAGGAAGAATCCCTTAAACCTGGAAATTTGGAACCCATGGAATGGGTACCATGCAGTATGACTTCAAAGGGTCTGCGTTTGCTCACCGAACCTCACCAATGCTATCAGCCCGAAGTGTCCAGCCTTATGACTCACCCAGCTCTGGGTGTAGATGTGGGAAATCCAGGTTGCATCACAAGCCCTGAATGAATTATTTAAGAATTGCTCTCTATTTCACTGTCATTTTTTTTGTTTTTGAAATTTATTTTGATAATTGATTTATCGGATTTTCACTGCTGCGTTTAGGCCGCTGTACACACGCTTGATTTCCTTATGGAGACATATAAATCCATGGGTTTTAAGATTCTTACTTGTCAGGTATCTTGCCAGGCGTTGAATATGGGGTGTTGAGTCCATTTCGTTGAGCAAGGAGTAGGGCTTGTCTATTATATATTTGGCTTATGGAACGGTATCTGTGCTAATTTCAATCTCTGGTTTTATGCAGCACCCCAACTCACCTTTCCCCATAAGCAAGCATAAGTTGGTTTTATAAATTTGAGACCCTGTTCTGTTTTGTAATTCAGTTCATGGGTAGCCAAGTTTACATTTCGTGTATTAGTGATATCTTATGATGTTTCTTTTTCTGTGTGACTTATTTCCCGTAGAATCATCATACCTGAATCCACTCATTATGCCGCTACGGGCCTGATGACGTAGATTTCATTGCTGAGTGATATTCCATTGTACGTGCGTACCACAACTTCTTTATCCATTTTTTACTTTCTGGGATATTTTACTTGTACCGTAGACGAGGTTCTTGTAAACAGAGCCGTCCCAAACTCTGGGGTGGCTGTGTGTTTTTGATTTTAATTTCTCTAAGCTATAGGACCATAAGTGGAAGTGCCATAGGCTGTGTTGCTTTGTTTCCTACGTGTTTCTGGAAACACCATACACTTCTCCAGAGTGGTTGTTGGCAATTTACATCCCGCCCATTAGCATGACAAGGCTCCCTGTTCTCCATGACCTGTCCTGCCTTTCTGGATTTTACACTTTTTTCAGATGGCCCTTTTGACCGGGGGGGCAGTGAGACTTCATTGTAGTGCAGATTTCCTTTACACGCTTGCTTGGTTGGCCAAAAAGGGCGTATGCGTTTTTTCCTGAATATATTCAGGAAAAAACGCATACGCCCTTTTTGGCCAAGTGCATCGTTGTCGACATTCTGCCTCTTTTCCTATGCTTTTAGTACAATTCCAGTCTACCCCCTGAAATCGTTTTCCTGAAATTCTGCCCCGCTTTCAAGTCCTCTTGGAAGACTTACTTCAATACATTTTTGGACGATAGCTGTCATTCATAACTCTGCAGGTTTGTGAATTACAGTGCCCCTGAGCTCCTTCCTTCAACTCGCTTTCTTGTGAGCTGGCCGCAAATCCGCAGGATTGCTTCAGGCCCTAATCTCTTTCCGGCAGGGTACGCTGAGCCTTTGGTTAATTCCTCTTCCTGGTCGGAAATGAGCGTTCCATTTGCCCGTGCAGACACCTACAGCTAGTCTCTCATTGCTTCTCCCTATTCCTGTTCATCTTGCGCAGAAATTGCAAAGTGTGCCAAACAGGAGGTTAAATGCACTGACTCTCCAAGTGGGGAGAGTGTTAGTAAAGCGTCTGGAATGGTGAACCCGAGTACCAGGGGACGAAAACTGAGATGCATTTGAAAACGTTTCCCAATCACACGGCGGACGATAGTCTGGGTTTCCCATGCATGTTTTAGCTGAAGGAAGAATCCCTTAAACCTGGAGAGTTGGGACCCATGGAATGGGTACCATGCAGTATGACTTCAAAGGGTCTGCGTTTGCTCACCGAACCTCACCAATGCTATCAGCCCGAAGTGTCCAGCCTTATGTCTCACCCAGCTCTGGGTGTAGATGTGGTAAAGCCAGGTTGCA
This sequence comes from Delphinapterus leucas, assembly GCF_059928025.1. Taxonomy (NCBI): domain Eukaryota; kingdom Metazoa; phylum Chordata; class Mammalia; order Artiodactyla; family Monodontidae; genus Delphinapterus; species Delphinapterus leucas. The sequence goes on along the minus strand of NW_028322240.1, from coordinate 2,284,821 downwards.
TCACAAGCCCTGAATGAATTATTTAAGAATTGCTCTCTATTTCACTGTCATTGTGTTTTGTTTTTGAAATTTATTTTGATAATGGGATTTATCGGATTTTCACTGCTGCGTTTAGGCCGCTGTACACATGCTTGATTACCTTATGGAGACATATAAATCCATGGGTTTTAAGATTCTTACTTGTCAGGTATCTTGCCAGGCGTTGAATATGGGGTGTTGAGTCCATTTCGTTGAGCAAGGAGTAGGGCTTGTCTATTATATATTTGGCTTATGGAACGGTATCTGTGCTAATTTCAATCTCTGGTTTTATGCAGCACCCCAACTCACATTTCCCCATAAGCAAGCATAAGTTGGTTTTCTAAATTTGAGACCCTGTTCTGTTTTGTAATTCAGTTCATGTGTATCCAACTTTACATTCCGTGTATTAGTGATATCTTATGATGTTTCTTTTTCTGTGTGACTTATTTCTCGTAGAATCATCGTACCTGAATCCACTCATTATGCCGCTACGGGCCTGATGACGTAGATTTCATTGCTGAGTGATATTCCATTGTACGTGCGTACCAAAACTTCTTTATCCATTTTTTGCTTTCTGGGATATTTTACTTGTACCGTAGACGAGGTTCTAGTAAACAGAGCCGTCCCAAACTCTGGGGTGGCTGTGTGTTTTTGAATTTAATTTCCCTAAGCTATAGGACCATAAGTGGAATTGCCATAGGCTGTGTTGCTTTGTTTCCTACGTGTTTCTGGAAACACCATACACTTCTCCAGAGTGGTTGTTGGCAATTTACATCCCGCCCATCAGCATGACAAGGCTCCCTGTTCTCCATGACCTGTCCTGCCTTTCTGGATTTTACACTTTTTTCAGATGTCTCTTTTGACCGGGGGGGCAGTGAGACTTCATTGTAGTGCAGATTTCCTTTACACGCTTGCTTGGTTGGCCAAAAAGGGCGTATGCGTTTTTTCCTGAATATATTCAGGAAAAAACGCATACGCCCTTTTTGGCCAAGTGCATCGTTGTCGACATTCTGCCTCTTTTCCTATGCTTTTGGTACAATTCCAGTCTACCCCCTGAAATCGTTTTCCTGAAATTCTGCCCCGCTTACAAGTCCTCTACGAAGACTTACTTCAATACATTTTTGGACGATAGATGTCATTCATAACTCTGTAGGTTTGTGAATTACTGTGCCCCTGAGCTCATGTCTTCAACTCGCTTTCTTGTGAGCTGGCCGCAAAACCGCAGGATTGCTTCAGGCCATAATCTCTTTCCGGCAGGGCATGCTGAGCCTTTGTTTAATTCCTCTTCCTGGTCGGAAATGAGTGTTCCTTTTGCCCGTGCAGGCACCTACAGCTAGTCTCTCATTGGTTCTCCCTATTCCTGTACATCTTGCGCAGAAATTGCAAACTGTGCCAAACAGGAGGTTAATGGCACTGACTCTCCAAGTGGGGAGAGTGTTAGTAAAGCGTCTGGAATGGTGAACCCGAGTACCAGGGGACGATAACTAAAATGCATTTGAAAAGGTTTCCCGGTCACACAGTGCACTGTACTGTGGGTTTCCCATGCATGTTTTAGCTGAAGGAAGAATTCCTTAAACCTGGAGAGTTGGGACCCATGGAAAGGTTACCATGCAGTATGACTTCAAAGGGTCTGCGTTTGCTCACCGAACCTCACCAATGCTATCAGCCCGAAGTGTCCAGCCTTATGTCTCACCCAGCTCTGGGTGTAGATGTGGGAAATCCAGGTTGCATCACAAGCCCTGAATGAATTATTTAAGAATTGCTCCCTATTTCACTGTCATTTTCTTTTGTTTTTGAAATTTATTTTGATAATGGGATTTATCGGATGTTCACTGCTGCGTTTAGGCCGCTGTACACACGCTTGATTTCCTTATGGAGACATATAAATCCATGGGTTTTAAGATTCTTACTTGTCAGGTATCTTGCCAGCCGTTGAATATGGGTTGTTGAGTCCATTACGTTGAGCAAGGAGTAGGTCTTGTCTATTATATATTTGGCTAATGGAACGGTATCTGTGCTAATTTCAATCTCTGGTTTTATGCAGCACCCCAACTCACCTTTCCCCATAAGCAAGCATAAGTTGGTTTTCTAAATTTGAGACCCTGTTCTGTTTTGTAATTCAGTTCATGTGTAGTCAAGTTTACATTCCGTGTATTAGTGATATCTTATGATGTTTCTTTTTCTGTGTGACTTATTTCTCGTAGAATCATCGTACCTGAATCCACTCATTATGCCGCTACGGGACTGATGACGTAGATTTCATTGCTGAGTGATATTCCATTGTACGTGCGTACCACAACTTCTTTATCCATTTTATGCTTTCTGGGATATTTAACTGCTACCGTAGATGAGGTTCTTGTAAACAGAGCCATCCCAAACTTTGGAGTGGGTGTGTGTTTGTGATTTGAATTTCCCTAAGCTATAGGACCATAAGTGGAAATGCCATAGGCTGTGTTGCTTTTTTTGCTACGTGTTTCAGGAAACACCATACACTTTTCCAGAGTGGCTGTTGGCAATTTAAATCCGCCCATCAGCATAACAAGGCTCCCTGTTCTCCATGACCTGTCCTGCCTTTCTGGATTTTACACTTTTTTCAGATGGCCCTTTTGACCGGGGGGCAGTGAGACTTCATTGTAGTGCAGATTTCCTCTACACGCTTGCTTGGTTGGCCAAAAAGGGCGTATGCGTTTTTTCCTGAATATATTCAGGAAAAAAAGCATACGCCCTTTTTGGCCAAGTGCATCATTGTCAACATTCTGCCTCTTTTCCTATGCTTTAAGTGCAATTCCAGTCTACCCCCTGAAATCGTTTTCCTGAAATTCTGCCCCGCTTTCAAGTCCTCTTCGAAGACTTACTTCTATACATTTTTGGACGATAGGTGTCATTCATAACTCTGCAGGTTTGTGAATTACAGTGCCCCTGAGCTCCTTTCTTCAACTCGCTTTCTTGTGAGCTGGCCGCAAAACTGCAAGATTGCTTCAGGCCCTAATCTGTTTCCGGCAGGGCACGCTGAGCCTTTGGTTAATTCCTCTTCCTGGTGGGAAATGAGCGTTCCATTTGCCCGTGCAGACACCTACAGCTAGTCTCTCATTGCTTCTCCCTATGCCTGTTCATCTTGCGCAGAAATTGCCAAGTGTGCCAAACAGGAGGTTAAATGCACTGACTCTCCAAGTGGGGAGAGTGTTAGTAAAGCGTCTGGAATGGTGAACCCGAGTACCAGGGGACGAAAACTGAGATGCATTTGAAAACGTTTCCCAATCACACGGTGGACCACACTATGGGTTTCCCATGCATGTTTTAGCTGAAGGAAGAATCCCTTAAACCTGGAGAGTTGGGACCCATGGAATGGGTACCATGCAGTATGACTTCAAAGGGTCTGCGTTTGCTCACCGAACCTCACCAATGCTATCAGCCCGAAGTGTCCAGCCTTATGTCTCACCCAGCTCTGGGTGTAGATGTGGTAAATCCAGGTTGCATCACAAGCCCTGAATGAATTATTTAAGAATTGCTCTCTATTTCACTGTCATTTTGTTTTGTTTTTGAAATTTATTTTGATAATGGGATTTATCGGATGTTCACTGCTGCGTTTAGGCCGCTGTACACACGCTTGATTTCCTTATGGAGACATATAAATCCATGGGTTTTAAGATTCTTACTTGTCAGGTATCTTGCCAGGCGTTGAATATGGGGTGTTGAGTCCATTTCGTTGAGCAAGGAGTAGGTCTTGTCTATTATATATTTGGCTTATGGAACGGTATCTGTGCTAATTACAATCTCTGGTTTTATGCAGCACCCCAACTCACCTTTCCGCATAAGCAAGCATAAGTTGGTTTTCTAAATTTGAGACCCTGTTCTGTTTTGTAATTCAGTTCATGTGTAGTCAAGTTTACATTCCGTGTATTAGTGATATCTTATGATGTTTCTTTTTCTGTGTGACTTATTTCTCGTAGAATCATCGTACCTGAATCCACTCATTATGCCGCTACGGGACTGATGACGTAGATTTCATTGCTGAGTGATATTCCATTGTACGTGCGTACCACAACTTCTTTATCCATTTTTTACTTTCTGGGATATTTTACTTGTACCGTAGACGAGGTTCTTGTAAACAGAGCCGTCCCAAACTCTGGGGTGGCTGTGTGTTTTTGATTTTAATTTCCCTAAGCTATAGGACCATAAGTGGAAGTGCCATAGGCTGTGTTGCTTTGTTTCCTACGTGTTTCTGGAAACACCATACACTTCTCCAGAGTGGTTGTTGGCAATTTACATCCCGCCCATCAGGATGACAAGGCTCCCTGTTCTCCATGACCTGTCCTGCCTTTCTGGATTTTACACTTTTTTCAGATGGCCCTTTTGACCGGGGGGGCAGTGAGACTTCCTTGTAGTGCAGAGTTCCTTTACATGCTTGCTTGGTTGGCCAAAAAGGGCGTATGCGTTTTTTCCTGAATATATTCAGGAAAAAACGCATACGCCCTTTTTGGCCAAGTGCATCGTTGTCGACATTCTGCCTCTTTTCCTATGCTTTTAGTACAATTCCAGTCTACCCCCTGAAATCGTTTTCCTGAAATTCTGCCCCGCTTACAAGTCCTCTTCGAAGACTTACTTCAATACATTTTTGGACGATAGCTGTCATTCATAACTCTGCAGGTTTGTGAATTACAGTGCCCCTGAGCTCATGTCTTCAACTCGCTTTCTTGGGAGCTGGCCGCAAAACCGCAGGATTGCTTCAGGCCCTAATATGTTTCCGGCCGGGCACGCTGAGCCTTTGGTTAATTCCTCTTCCTGGTGGGAAATGAGCGTTCAATTTGCCCGTGCAGACACCAACAGCTAGTCTCTCATTGCTTCTCCCTATTCCTGTTCATCTTGCGCAGAAATTGCAAACTGTGCCAAACAGGAGGTTAATGGCACTGACTCTCCAAGTGGGGAGAGTGTTAGTAAAGCGTTCAAATGTTGAACCCGAGTACCAGGGGACGAAAACTGAGATGCATTTGAAAACGTTTCCCAATCACATGGTGGACCATACTCTGGGTTTCCCATGCATGTTTTAGCTGAAGGAAGAATCCCTTAAACCTGGAGAGTTGGGACCCATGGAATGGGTACCATGCAGTATGACTTCAAAGGGTCTGCGTTTGCTCACCGAACCTCACCAATGCTATCAGCCCGAAGTGTCCAGCCTTATGTCTCATCCAGCTCTGGGTGTAGATGTGGTAAATCCAGGTTGCATCACAAGCCCTGAATGAATTATTTAAGAATTGCTCTCTATTTCACTGTCATTGTGTTTTGTTTTTGAAATTCATTTTGATAATGGGATTTATCGGATTTTCACTGCTGCTTTTAGGCCACTGTACACACGCTTGATTTCCTTATGGAGACATATAAATCCATGGGTTTTAAGATTCTTACTTGTCAGGTATCTTCCCAGGCGTTGAATATAGGGTGTTGAGTCCATTTCGTTGAGCAAGGAGTAGGTTTTGTCTATTATATATTTGGCTTATGGAATGGTATCTGTGCTAATTTCAATCTCTGGTTTTATGCAGCATCCCAACTGATCTTTCCCCATAAGCAAGCATAAGTTGGTTTGCTAAATTTGAGACCCTGTTCTGTTTTGTAATTCAGTTCATGGGTAGCCAAGTTTACATTCCGTGTATTAGTGATAACTTATGATGTTTCTTTTTCTGTCTGACTTATTTCTCATAGAATCATCGTACCTGAATCCACTCATTATGCCGCTACGGTCCTGATGACGTAGATTTCATTGCTGAGTGATATTCCATTGTACGTGCGTACCACAACTTCTTTATCCATTTTATGCTTTCTGGGATATTTAACTGCTACCGTAGATGAGGTTCTTGTAAACAGAGCCATCCCAAACTTTGGGGTGGCTGTGTGTTTTTGATTTTAATTTCCCTAAGCTATAGGACCATAAGTGGAAGTGCCATAGGCTGTGTTGCTTTGTTTCCTACGTGTTTCAGGAAACACCATACACTTTTCCAGAGTGGCTGTTGGCAATTTAAATCCGCCCATCAGCATAACAAGGCTCCCTGTTCTCCATGACCTGTCCTGCCTTTCTGGATTTTACACTTTTTTCAGATGGCCCTTTTGACCGGGGGGCAGTGAGACTTCATTGTAGTGCAGATTTCCTTTACACGCTTGCTTGGTTGTCCAAAAAGGGCGTATGCGTTTTTTCCTGAATATATTCAGGAAAAAACGCATACGCCCTTTTTGGCCAAGTGCATCATTGTCAACATTCTGCCTCTTTTCCTATGCTTTAAGTGCAATTCCAGTCTACTCCCTGAAATCGTTTTCCTGAAATTCTGCCCCGCTTTCAAGTCCTCTTCGAAGACTTACTTCTATACATTTTTGGACGATAGGTGTCATTCATAACTCTGCAGATTTGTGAATTACAGTGTCCCTGAGCTCCTTTCTTCAACTCGCTTTCTTGTGAGCTGGCCGCAAAACCGCAGGATTGCTTCAGGCCCTAATCTCTTTCCGGCAGGGCACGCTGAGCCTTTGGTTAATTCCTCTTCCTGGTGGGAAATGAGCGTTCCATTTGCCCGTGCAGACACCTACAGCTAGTCTCTCATTGCTTCTCCCTATTCCTGTTCATCTTGCGCAGAAATTGCAAACTGTGCCAAACAGGAGGTTAAATGCACTGACTCTCCAAGTGGGGAGAGTGTTAGTAAAGCGCCTGGAATGGTGAACCCGAGTACCAGGGGACGAAAACTGAGATGCATTTGAAAACGTTTCCCAATCACACGGTGGACCATACTATGGGTTTCCCATGCATGTTTTAGCTGAAGGAAGAATCCCTTAAACCTGGAAATTTGGAACCCATGGAATGGGTACCATGCAGTATGACTTCAAAGGGTCTGCGTTTGCTCACCGAACCTCACCAATGCTATCAGCCCGAAGTGTCCAGCCTTATGACTCACCCAGCTCTGGGTGTAGATGTGGGAAATCCAGGTTGCATCACAAGCCCTGAATGAATTATTTAAGAATTGCTCTCTATTTCACTGTCATTTTTTTTGTTTTTGAAATTTATTTTGATAATTGATTTATCGGATTTTCACTGCTGCGTTTAGGCCGCTGTACACACGCTTGATTTCCTTATGGAGACATATAAATCCATGGGTTTTAAGATTCTTACTTGTCAGGTATCTTGCCAGGCGTTGAATATGGGGTGTTGAGTCCATTTCGTTGAGCAAGGAGTAGGGCTTGTCTATTATATATTTGGCTTATGGAACGGTATCTGTGCTAATTTCAATCTCTGGTTTTATGCAGCAACCCAACTCACCTTTCCCCATAAGCAAGCATAAGTTGGTTTTCTAAATTTGAGACCCTGTTCTGTTTTGTAATTCAGTTCATGGGTAGCCAAGTTTACATTCCGTGTATTAGTGATATCTTATGATGTTTCTTTTTCTGTGTGACTTATTTCTCGTAGAATCATCATACCTGAATCCACTCATTATGCCGCTACGGGCCTGATGACGTAGATTTCATTGCTGAGTGATATTCCATTGTACGTGCGTACCACAACTTCTTTATCCATTTTTTACTTTCTGGGATATTTTACTTGTACCGTAGACGAGGTTCTTGTAAACAGAGCCGTCCCAAACTCTGGGGTGGCTGTGTGTTTTTGATTTTAATTTCCCTAAGCTATAGGACCATAAGTGGAATTGCCATAGGCTGTGTTGCTTTGTTTCCTACGTGTTTCTGGAAACACCATACACTTCTCCAGAGTGGTTGTTGGCAATTTACATCCCGCCCATCAGCATGACAAGGCTCCCTGTTCTCCATGACCTGTCCTGCCTTTCTGGATTTTACACTTTTTTCAGATGTCTCTTTTGACCGGGGGGGCAGTGAGACTTCATTGTAGTGCAGATTTCCTTTACACGCTTGCTTGGTTGGCCAAAAAGGGCGTATGCGTTTTTTCCTGAATATATTCAGGAAAAAACGCATACGCCCTTTTTGGCCAAGTGCATCGTTGTCGACATTCTGCCTCTTTTCCTATGCTTTTGGTACAATTCCAGTCTACCCCCTGAAATCGTTTTCCTGAAATTCTGCCCCGCTTTCAAGTCCTCTTGGAAGACTTACTTCAATACATTTTTGGACGATAGCTGTCATTCATAACTCTGCATGTTTGTGAATTACAGTGCCCCTGAGCTCATGTCTTCAACTCGCTTTCTTGTGAGCTGGCCGCAAAACCGCAGGATTGCTTCAGGCCAAAGTCTCTTTCCAGCAGGGCATGCTGAGCCTTTGTTTAATTCCTCTTCCTGGTCGGAAATGAGCGTTCCATTTGCCCGTGCAGACACCTACAGCTAGTCTCTCATTGCTTCTCCCTATTCCTGTTCATCTTGCGCAGAAATTGCAAAGTGTGCCAAACAGGAGGTTAAAGGCACTGACTCTCCAAGTGGGGAGAGTGTTAGTAAAGCGTTCAAATGTTGAACCCGAGTACCAGGGGACGAAAACTGAGATGCATTTCAAAACGTTTCCCAATCACACGGTGGACCATACTATGGGTTTCCCATGCATGTTTTAGCTGAAGGAAGAATCCCTTAAACCTGGAGAGTTGGGACCCATGGAATGGGTACCATGCAGTATGACTTCAAAGGGTCTTCGTTTGCTCACCGAACCTCACCAATGCTATCAGCCTGAAGTGTCCAGCCTTATGTCTCACCCAGCTCTAGGTGTAGATGTGGTAAATCCAGGTTGCATCACAAGCCCTGATGAATTTTTTAAGAATTGCTCTCTATTTCACTGTCATTGTGTTTTGTTTTTGAAATTTATTTTGATAATGGGATTTATCGGATTTTCACTGCTGCGTTTATGCCGCTGTACACACGCTTGATTTCCTTATGGAGACATATAAATCCATGGGTTTTAAGATTCTTACTTGTCAGGTATCTTGCCAGGCGTTGCATATGGGGTGTTGAGTCCATTTCGTTGAGCAAGGAGTAGGTCTTGTCTATTATATATTTGGCTTATGGAACGGTATCTGTGCTAATTTCAATCTCTGGTTTTATGCAGCACCCCAACTCACCTTTCCCCATAAGCAAGCATAAGTTGGTTTTCTAAATTTGAGACCCTGTTCTGTTTTGTAATTCAGTTCATGTGTAGCCAACTTTACATTCCGTGTATTAGTGATATCTTATGATGTTTCTTTTTCTGTGTGACTTATTTCTCGTAGAATCAACGTACCTGAATCCACTCATTATGCCGCTACGGGCCTGATGACGTAGATTTCATTGCTGAGTGATATTCCATTGTACGTGCGTACCACAACTTCTTTATCCATTTTTTGCTTTCTGGGATATTTTACTTGTACCGTAGACGAGGTTGTTGTAAACAGAGCCGTCCCAAACTCTGGGGTGGCTGTGTGTTTTTGAATTTAATTTCCCTAAGCTATAGGACCATAAGTGGAAGTGCCATAGGCTGTGTTGCTTTGTTTCCTACGTGTTTCTGGAAAAACCATACACTTCTCCAGAGTGGTTGTTGGCAATTTACATCCCGCCCATCAGCATGACAAGGCTCCCTGTTCTCCATGACCTGTCCTGTCTTTCTGGATTTTACACTTTTTTCAGATGGCCCTTTTGACCGGGGGGCAGTGAGACTTCATTGTAGTTCAGATTTCCTTTACACGCTTGCTTGGTTGGCCAAAAAGGGCGTATGCGTTTTTTCCTGAATATATTCAGGAAAAAACGCATACGCCCTTTTCGGCCAAGTGCATCATTGTTGACATTCTGCCTCTTTTTCTACTCTTTAAGTGCAATTCCAGTCTACCCCCTGAAATCTTTTTCCTGAAATTCTGCCCCGCTTTCAAGTCCTCTTTGAAGACTTACTTCAGTACATTTTTGGACGATAGCTGTCATTCATAACTCTGCAGGTTTGTGAATTACAGTGCCCCTGAGCTCCTTTCTTCAACTCGTTTCCTTGTGAGCTGGCCGCAAAACCGCAGGATTGCTTCAGGCCCTAATATGTTTCCGGCCGGGCACGCTGAGCCTTTGGTTAATTCCTCTTCCTGGTGGGAAATGAGCGTTCAATTTGCCCGTGCAGACACCAACAGCTAGTCTCTCATTGCTTCTCCCTATTCCTGTTCATCTTGCGCAGAAATTGCAAACTGTGCCAAACAGGAGGTTAATGGCACTGACTCTCCAAGTGGGGAGAGTGTTAGTAAAGCGTTCAAATGTTGAACCCAAGTACCAGGGGACGAAAACTGAGATGCATTTGAAAACGTTTACCGGTCACACAGTGCACTGTACTGTGGGTTTCCCATGCATGTTTTAGCTGAAGGAAGAATCCCTTAAACCTGGAGAGTTGGGACCCATGGAATGGGTACCATGCAGTATGACTTCAAAGGGTCTGCGTTTGCTCACCGAACCTCACCAATGCTATCAGCCCAAAGTGTCCAGCCTTATGTCTCACCCAGCTCTGGGTGTAGATGTGGTAAATCCAGGTTGCATCACAAGCCCTGAATGAATTATTTAAGAATTGCTCTCTATTTCACTGTCATTGTGTTTTGTTTTTGAAATTTATTTTGATAATGGGATTTATCGGATTTTCACTTCTGCCTTTAGGCCGCTGTACACACGCTTGATTTCCTTATGGAGACATATAAATCCATGGGTTTTAAGATTCTTACTTGTCAGGTATCTTGCCAGGCGTTGAATATGGGGTGTTGAGTCCATTTCGTTGAGCAAGGAGTAGGTCTTGTCTATTATATATTTGGCTTATGGAACGGTATCTGTGCTAATTTCAATCTCTGGTTTTATGCAGCACCCCAACTCACCTTTCCCCATAAGCAAGCATAAGTTGGTTTTCTAAATTTGAGACCCTGTTCTGTTTTGTAATTCAGTTTATGTGTAGCCAAGTTTACATTCCGTGTATTACTGATATATTATGAAGTTTCTTTTTCTGTGTGACTTATTTCTGTAGAATCATCGTACCTGAATCCACTCATTATGCCGCTATGGGCCTGAAGACGTAGATTTCATTGCTGAGTGATATTCCATTGTAAGTGCGTACCAGAACTTCTTTATCCATTTTTTCCTTTCTCGGATATTTAACTTGTACCGTAGACAAGGTTCTTGTAAACAGAGCCATCCCAAACTTTGGGGTGGCTGTGTGTTTTTGATTTTAATTTCCCTAAGCTATAGGACCATAAGTGGAAGTGACATAGGCTGTGTTGCTTTGTTTCCTACGTGTTTCAGGATACACCATACATTTCTCCAGAGTGGCTGTTGGCAATTTACATCCCGCCCATCAGCATAACAAGGCTCCCTGTTCTCCATGACCTGTCCTGTCTTTCTGGATTTTACTCTTTTTTCAGATGGCCCTTTTGACCGGGGGGCAGTGAGACTTCATTGTAGTGCAGATTTCCTTTACACGCTTGCTTGGTTGGCCAAAAAGGGCGTATGCGTTTTTTCCTGAATATATTCAGGAAAAAACGCATACGCCCTTTTTGGCCAAGTGCATCATTGTCGACATTCTGCCTCTTTTCCTATGCTTTAAGTGCAATTCCAGTCTACCCCCTGAAATCATTTTACTGAAATTCTGCCCCGCTTTCAAGTCCTCTTTGAAGACTTACTTCAGTACATTTTTGGACGATAGCTGTCATTCATAACTCTGCAGGTTTGTGAATTACAGTGCCCCTGAGCCCCTTTCTTCAACTCGTTTTCTTGTGAGCTGGCCGCAAAACCGCAGGATTGCTTCAGGCCCTAATCTCTTTCCAGCAGGGCATGCTGAGCCTTTGGTTAATTCCTCTTCCTGGTGGGAAATGAGCGTTCCATTTGCCCGTGCAGACACCAACAGCTAGTCTCTCATTGGTTCTCCCTATGCCTGTTCATCTTGCGCAGAAATTGCAAACTGTGCCAAACAGGAGGTTAAATGCACTGACTCTCCAAGTGGGGAGAGTGTTAGTAAAGCGTCTGGAATGGTGAACCCGAGTACCAGGGGACGAAAACTGAGATGCATTTGAAAACGTTTCCCAATCACACGGCGGACGATAGTCTGGGTTTCCCATTCATGTTTTAGCTGAAGGAAGAATCCCTTAAACCTGGAGAGTTGGGACCCATGGAATGGGTACCATGCAGTATGACTTCAAAGGGTCTGCGTTTGCTCACCGAACCTCACCAATGCTATCAGCCCGAAGTGTCCAGCCTTATGTCTCACCCAGCTCTGGGTGTAGATGTGGTAAAGCCAGGTTGCATCACAAGCCCTGAATGAATTATTTAAGAATTGCTCTCTATTTCACTGTCATTGTGTTTTGTTTTTGAAATTTATTTTGATAATGGGATTTATCGGATTTTCACTGCTGCGCTTAGGCCGCTGTACACACGCTTGATTTCCTTATGGAGACATATAAATCCATGGGTTTTAAGATTCTTACTTGTCAGGTATCTTGCCAGGCGTTGAATATGGGGTGTTGAGTCCATTTCGTTGAGCAAGGAGTAGGGCTTGTCTATTATATATTTGGCTTATGGAACGGTATCTGTGCTAATTTCAATCTCTGGTTTTATGCAGCACCCCAACTCACCTTTCCCCATAAGCAAGCATAAGTTGGTTTTCTAAATTTGAGACCCTGTTCTGTTTTGTAATTCAGTTCATGTGTAGCCAACTTTACATTCCGTGTATTAGTGATATCTTATGGTGTTTCTTTTTCTGTGTGACTTATTTCTCGTAGAATCATCGTACCTGAATCCACTCATTATGCCGCTACGGGCCTGATGACGTAGATTTCATTGCTGAGTGATATTCCATTGTACGTGCGTACCACAACTTCTTTATCCATTTTTTGCTTTCTGGGATATTTTACTTGTACCGTAGACGAGGTTCTTGTAAACAGAGCCGTCCCAAACTCTGGGGTGGCTGTGTGTTTTTGAATTTAATTTCCCTAAGCTATAGGACCATAAGTGGAAGTGCCATAGGCTGTGTTGCTTTGTTTCCTACGTGTTTCTGGAAAAACCATACACTTCTCCAGAGTGGTTGTTGGCAATTTACATCCCGCCCATCAGCATGACAAGGCTCCCTGTTCTCCATGACCTGTCCTGTCTTTCTGGATTTTACACTTTTTTCAGATGGCCCTTTTGACCGTGGGGCAGTGAGACTTCATTGTAGTGCAGATTTCCTTTACACGCTTGCTTGGTTGGCCAAAAAGGGCGTATGCGTTTTTTCCTGAATATATTCAGGAAAAAACGCATACGCCCTTTTTGGCCAAGTGCATCATTGTTGACATTCTGCCTCTTTTTCTACGCTTTAAGTGCAATTCCAGTCTACCCCCTGAAATCGTTTTCCTGAAATTCTGCCCTGCTTTCAAGTCCTCTTTGAAGACTTACTTCAGTACATTTTTGGACGATAGCTGTCATTCATAACTCTGCAGGTTTGTGAATTACAGTGCCCCTGAGCTCCTTTCTTCAACTCGTTTTCTTGTGAGCTGGCCGCAAAACCGCAGGATTGCTTCAGGCCCTAATATGTTTCCGGCCGGGCACGCTGAGCCTTTGGTTAATTCCTCTTCCTGGTGGGAAATGAGCGTTCAATTTGCCCGTGCAGACACCAACAGCTAGTCTCTCATTGCTTCTCCCTATTCCTGTTCATCTTGCGCAGAAATTGCAAACTGTGCCAAACAGGAGGTTAATGGCACTGACTCTCCAAGTGGGGAGAGTGTTAGTAAAGCGTCTGGAATGGTGAACCCGAGTACCAGGGGACGAAAACTGAGATGCATTTGAAAACGTTTCCCAATCACATGGTGGACCATACTCTGGGTTTCCCATGCATGTTTTAGCTGAAGGAAGAATCCCTTAAACCTGGAGAGTTGGGGCCCATGGAATGGGTACCATGCAGTATGACTTCAAAGGGTCTGCGTTTGCTCACTGAACTTCACCAATGCTATCAGCCCGAAGTGTCCAGCCTTATGTCTCATCCAGCTCTGGGTGTAGATGTGGTAAATACAGGTTGCATCACAAGCCCTGAATGAATTATTTAAGAATTGCTCTCTATTTCACTGTCATTGTGTTTTGTTTTTGAAATTTATTTTGATAATGGGATTTATCGGATTTTCACTGCTGCTTTTAGGCCACTGTACACACGCTTGATTTCCTTATGGAGACATATAAATCCATGGGTTTTAAGATTCTTACTTGTCAGGTATCTTCCCAGGCGTTGAATATAGGGTGTTGAGTCCATTTCGTTCAGCAAGGAGTAGGTTTTGTCTATTATATATTTGGCTTATGGAACGGTATCTGTGCTAATTTCAATCTCTGGTTTTATGCAGCATCCCAACTGACCTTTCCCCATAAGCAAGCATAAGTTGGTTTGCTAAATTTGAGACCCTGTTCTGTTTTGTAATTCAGTTCATGGGTAGCCAAGTTTACATTCCGTGTATTAGTGATAACTTATGATGTTTCTTTTTCTGTCTGACTTATTTCTCATAGAATCATCGTACCTGAATCCACTCATTATGCCGCTACGGTCCTGATGACGTAGATTTCATTGCTGAGAGATATTCCATTGTACGTGCGTACCACAACTTCTTTATCCATTTTATGCTTTCTCGGATATTTAACTTCTACCGTAGATGAGGTTCTTGGAAACAGAGCCATCCCAAACTTTGGGGTGGCTGTGTGTTTTTGATTTTAATTTCCCTAAGCTATAGGACCATAAGTGGAAGTGCCATAGGCTGTGTTGCTTTGTTTCGTACGTGTTTCAGGAAACACCATACACTTTTCCAGAGTGGCTGTTGGCAATTTAAATCCGCCCATCAGCATAACAAGGCTCCCTGTTCTCCATGACCTGTCCTGCCTTTCTGGATTTTACACTTTTTTCAGATGGCCCTTTTGACCGGGGGGCAGTGAGACTTCATTGTAGTGCAGATTTCCTTTACACGCTTGCTTGGTTGGCCAAAAAGGGCGTATGCGTTTTTTCCTGAATATATTCAGGAAAAAACGCATACGCCCTTTTTGGCCAAGTGCATCATTGTCAACATTCTGCCTCGTTTCCTATGCTTTAAGTGCAATTCCAGTCTACCCCCTGAAATCGTTTTCCTGAAATTCTGCCCCGCTTTCAAGTCCTCTTCGAAGACTTACTTCTATACATTTTTGGACTATAGCTGTCATTCATAACTCTGCAGGTTTGTGAATTACAGTGCCCCTGAGCTCCTTCCTTCAACTCGCTTTCTTGTGAGCTGGCCGCAAATCCGCAGGATTGCTTCAGGCCCTAATCTCTTTCCGGCAGGGCACGCTGAGCCTTTGGTTAATTCCTCTTCCTGGTGGGAAATGAGCGTTCCATTTGCCCGTGCAGACACCTACAGCTAGTCTCTCATTGCTTCTCCCTATTCCTGTTCATCTTGCGCAGAAATTGCAAAGTGTGCCAAACAGGAGGTTAAATGCACTGACTCTCCAAGTGGGGAGAGTGTTAGTAAAGCGTCTGGAATGGTGAACCCGAGTACCAGGGGACGAAAACTGAGATGCATTTGAAAACGTTTCCCAATCACACGGTGGACCATATTATGGGTTTCCCATGCATGTTTTAGCTGAAGGAAGAATCCCTTAAACCTGGAAATTTGGAACCCATGGAATGGGTACCATGCAGTATGACTTCAAAGGGTCTGCGTTTGCTCACCGAACCTCACCAATGCTATCAGCCCGAAGTGTCCAGCCTTATATCTCACCCAGCTCTGGGTGTAGATGTGGGAAATCCAGGTTGCATCACAAGCCCTGAATGAATTATTTAAGAATTGCTCTCTATTTCACTGTCATTGTGTTTTGTTTTTGAAATTTATTTTGATAATGGGATTTATCGGATTTTCACTGCTGCCTTTAGGCCGCTGTACACACGCTTGATTTCCTTATGGAGACATATAAATCCATGGGTTTTAAGATTCTTACTTGTCAGGTATCTTGCCAGGCGTTGAATATGGGGTGTTGAGTCCATTTCGTTGAGCAAGGAGTAGGGCTTGTCTATTATATATTTGGCTTATGGAACGGTATCTGTGCTAATTTCAATCTCTGGTTTTATGCAGCACCCCAACTCACCTTTCCCCATAAGCAAGCATAAGTTGGTTTTCTAAATTTGAGACCCTGTTCTGTTTTGTAATTCAGTTCATGGGTAGCCAAGTTTACATTCCGTGTATTAGTGATATCTTATGATGTTTCTTTTTCTGTGTGACTTATTTCTCGTAGAATCATCATACCTGAATCCACTCATTATGCCGCTACGGGCCTGATGACGTAGATTTCATTGATGAGTGATATTCCATTGTACGTGCGTACCACAACTTCTTTATCCATTTTTTACTTTCTGGGATATTTTACTTGTACCGTAGACGAGGTTCTTGTAAACAGAGCCGTCCCAAACTCTGGGGTGGCTGTGTGTTTTTGATTTTAATTTCTCTAAGCTATAGGACCATAAGTGGAAGTGCCATAGGCTGTGTTGCTTTGTTTCCTACGTGTTTCTGGAAACACCATACACTTCTCCAGAGTGGTTGTTGGCAATTTACATCCCGCCCATTAGCATGACAAGGCTCCCTGTTCTCCATGACCTGTCCTGCCTTTCTGGATTTTACACTTTTTTCAGATGGCCCTTTTGACCGGGGGGGCAGTGAGACTTCATTGTAGTGCAGATTTCCTTTACACGCTTGCTTGGTTGGCCAAAAAGGGCGTATGCGTTTTTTCCTGAATATATTCAGGAAAAAACGCATACGCCCTTTTTGGCCAAGTGCATCGTTGTCGACATTCTGCCTCTTTTCCTATGCTTTTAGTACAATTCCAGTCTACCCCCTGAAATCGTTTTCCTGAAATTCTGCCCCGCTTTCAAGTCCTCTTGGAAGACTTACTTCAATACATTTTTGGACGATAGCTGTCATTCATAACTCTGCAGGTTTGTGAATTACAGTGCCCCTGAGCTCCTTCCTTCAACTCGCTTTCTTGTGAGCTGGCCGCAAATCCGCAGGATTGCTTCAGGCCCTAATCTCTTTCCGGCAGGGTACGCTGAGCCTTTGGTTAATTCCTCTTCCTGGTCGGAAATGAGCGTTCCATTTGCCCGTGCAGACACCTACAGCTAGTCTCTCATTGCTTCTCCCTATTCCTGTTCATCTTGCGCAGAAATTGCAAAGTGTGCCAAACAGGAGGTTAAATGCACTGACTCTCCAAGTGGGGAGAGTGTTAGTAAAGCGTCTGGAATGGTGAACCCGAGTACCAGGGGACGAAAACTGAGATGCATTTGAAAACGTTTCCCAATCACACGGCGGACGATAGTCTGGGTTTCCCATGCATGTTTTAGCTGAAGGAAGAATCCCTTAAACCTGGAGAGTTGGGACCCATGGAATGGGTACCATGCAGTATGACTTCAAAGGGTCTGCGTTTGCTCACCGAACCTCACCAATGCTATCAGCCCGAAGTGTCCAGCCTTATGTCTCACCCAGCTCTGGGTGTAGATGTGGTAAAGCCAGGTTGCATCACAAGCCCTGAATGAATTATTTAAGAATTGCTCTCTATTTCACTGTCATTGTGTTTTGTTTTTGAAATTTATTTTGATAATGGGATTTATCGGATTTTCACTGCTGCGTTTAGGCCGCTGTACACATGCTTGATTACCTTATGGAGACATATAAATCCATGGGTTTTAAGATTCTTACTTGTCAGGTATCTTGCCAGGCGTTGAATATGGGGTGTTGAGTCCATTTCGTTGAGCAAGGAGTAGGGCTTGTCTATTATATATTTGGCTTATGGAACGGTATCTGTGCTAATTTCAATCTCTGGTTTTATGCAGCACCCCAACTCACATTTCCCCATAAGCAAGCATAAGTTGGTTTTCTAAATTTGAGACCCTGTTCTGTTTTGTAATTCAGTTCATGTGTATCCAACTTTACATTCCGTGTATTAGTGATATCTTATGATGTTTCTTTTTCTGTGTGACTTATTTCTCGTAGAATCATCGTACCTGAATCCACTCATTATGCCGCTACGGGCCTGATGACGTAGATTTCATTGCTGAGTGATATTCCATTGTACGTGCGTACCAAAACTTCTTTATCCATTTTTTGCTTTCTGGGATATTTTACTTGTACCGTAGACGAGGTTCTTGTAAACAGAGCCGTCCCAAACTCTGGGGTGGCTGTGTGTTTTTGAATTTAATTTCCCTAAGCTATAGGACCATAAGTGGAAGTGCCATAGGCTGTGTTGCTTTGTTTCCTACGTGTTTCTGGAAAAACCATACACTTCTCCAGAGTGGTTGTTGGCAATTTACATCCCGCCCATCAGCATGACAAGGCTCCCTGTTCTCCATGACCTGTCCTGTCTTTCTGGATTTTACACTTTTTTCAGATGGCCCTTTTGACCGGGGGGCAGTGAGACTTCATTGTAGTGCAGATTTCTTTACACGCTTGCTTGGTTGGCCAAAAAGGGCGTATGCGTTTTTTCCTGAATATATTCAGGAAAAAACGCATATGCCCTTTTTGGCCAAGTGCATCATTGTTGACATTCTGCCTCTTTTTCTACGCTTTAAGTGCAATTCCAGTCTACCCCCTGAAATCGTTTTCCTGAAATTCTGCCCCGCTTTCAAGTCCTCTTTGAAGACTTACTTCAGTACATTTTTGGACGATAGCTGTCATTCATAACTCTGCAGGTTTGTGAATTACAGTGCCCCTGAGCTCCTTTCTTCAACTCGTTTTCTTGTGAGCTGGCCGCAAAACCGCAGGATTGCTTCAGGCCCTAATATGTTTCCGGCCGGGCACGCTGAGCCTTTGGTTAATTCCTCTTCCTGGTGGGAAATGAGCGTTCAATTTGCCCGTGCAGACACCAACAGCTAGTCTCTCATTGCTTCTCCCTATTCCTGTTCATCTTGCGCAGAAATTGCAAACTGTGCCAAACAGGAGGTTAATGGCACTGACTCTCCAAGTGGGGAGAGTGTTAGTAAAGCGTTCAAATGTTGAACCCGAGTACCAGGGACGAAAACTGAGATGCATTTGAAAACGTTTCCCAATCACATGGTGGACCATACTCTGGGTTTCCCATGCATGTTTTAGCTGAAGGAAGAATCCCTTAAACCTGGAGAGTTGGGACCCATGGAATGGGTACCATGCAGTATGACTTCAAAGGGTCTGCGTTTGCTCACCGAACTTCACCAATGCTATCAGCCCGAAGTGTCCAGCCTTATGTCTCATCCAGCTCTGGGTGTAGATGTGGTAAATACAGGTTGCATCACAAGCCCTGAATGAATTATTTAAGAATTGCTCTCTATTTCACTGTCATTGTGTTTTGTTTTTGAAATTTATTTTGATAATGGGATTTATCGGATTTTCACTGCTGCTTTTAGGCCACTGTACACACGCTTGATTTCCTTATGGAGACATATAAATCCATGGGTTTTAAGATTCTTACTTGTCAGGTATCTTCCCAGGCGTTGAATATAGGGTGTTGAGTCCATTTCGTTCAGCAAGGAGTAGGTTTTGTCTATTATATATTTGGCTTATGGAACGGTATCTGTGCTAATTTCAATCTCTGGTTTTATGCAGCATCCCAACTGACCTTTCCCCATAAGCAAGCATAAGTTGGTTTGCTAAATTTGAGACCCTGTTCTGTTTTGTAATTCAGTTCATGGGTAGCCAAGTTTACATTCCGTGTATTAGTGATAACTTATGATGTTTCTTTTTCTGTCTGACTTATTTCTCATAGAATCATCGTACCTGAATCCACTCATTATGCCGCTACGGTCCTGATGACGTAGATTTCATTGCTGAGAGATATTCCATTGTACGTGCGTACCACAACTTCTTTATCCATTTTATGCTTTCTCGGATATTTAACTTCTACCGTAGATGAGGTTCTTGTAAACAGAGCC
Source organism: Delphinapterus leucas (assembly GCF_059928025.1). Taxonomy (NCBI): domain Eukaryota; kingdom Metazoa; phylum Chordata; class Mammalia; order Artiodactyla; family Monodontidae; genus Delphinapterus; species Delphinapterus leucas. The sequence goes on along the minus strand of NW_028322240.1, from coordinate 2,264,973 downwards.
ATCCCAAACTTTGGGGTGGCTGTGTGTTTTTGATTTTAATTTCCCTAAGCTATAGGACCATAAGTGGAAGTGCCATAGGCTGTGTTGCTTTGTTTCGTACGTGTTTCAGGAAACACCATACACTTTTCCAGAGTGGCTGTTGGCAATTTAAATCCGCCCATCAGCATAACAAGGCTCCCTGTTCTCCATGACCTGTCCTGCCTTTCTGGATTTTACACTTTTTTCAGATGGCCCTTTTGACCGGGGGGCAGTGAGACTTCATTGTAGTGCAGATTTCCTTTACACGCTTGCTTGGTTGGCCAAAAAGGGCGTATGCGTTTTTTCCTGAATATATTCAGGAAAAAACGCATACGCCCTTTTTGGCCAAGTGCATCATTGTCAACATTCTGCCTCGTTTCCTATGCTTTAAGTGCAATTCCAGTCTACCCCCTGAAATCGTTTTCCTGAAATTCTGCCCCGCTTTCAAGTCCTCTTCGAAGACTTACTTCTATACATTTTTGGACGATAGCTGTCATTCATAACTCTGCAGGTTTGTGAATTACAGTGCCCCTGAGCTCCTTTCTTCAACTCGTTTTCTTGTGAGCTGGCCGCAAAACCGCAGGATTGCTTCAGGCCCTAATATGTTTCCGGCAGGGCACGCTGAGCCTTTGGTTAATTCCTCTTCCTGGTGGGAAATGAGCGTTCAATTTGCCCGTGCAGACACCAACAGCTAGTCTCTCATTGCTTCTCCCTATTCCTGTTCATCTTGCGCAGAAATTGCAAACTGTGCCAAACAGGAGGTTAATGGCACTGACTCTCCAAGTGGGGAGAGTGTTAGTAAAGCGTTCAAATGTTGAACCCGAGTACCAGGGACGAAAACTGAGATGCATTTGAAAACGTTTCCCAATCACATGGTGGACCATACTCTGGGTTTCCCATGCATGTTTTAGCTGAAGGAAGAATCCCTTAAACCTGGAGAGTTGGGACCCATGGAATGGGTACCATGCAGTATGACTTCAAAGGGTCTGCGTTTGCTCACCGAACTTCACCAATGCTATCAGCCCGAAGTGTCCAGCCTTATGTCTCATCCAGCTCTGGGTGTAGATGTGGTAAATACAGGTTGCATCACAAGCCCTGAATGAATTATTTAAGAATTGCTCTCTATTTCACTGTCATTGTGTTTTGTTTTTGAAATTCATTTTGATAATGGGATTTATCGGATTTTCACTGCTGCTTTTAGGCCACTGTACACACGCTTGATTTCCTTATGGAGACATATAAATCCATGGGTTTTAAGATTCTTACTTGTCAGGTATCTTCCCAGGCGTTGAATATAGGGTGTTGAGTCCATTTCGTTCAGCAAGGAGTAGGTTTTGTCTATTATATATTTGGCTTATGGAACGGTATCTGTGCTAATTTCAATCTCTGGTTTTATGCAGCATCCCAACTGACCTTTCCCCATAAGCAAGCATAAGTTGGTTTGCTAAATTTGAGACCCTGTTCTGTTTTGTAATTCAGTTCATGGGTAGCCAAATTTACATTCCTTGTATTAGTGATAACTTATGATGTTTCTTTTTCTGTCTGACTTATTTCTCATAGAATCATCGTACCTGAATCCACTCATTATGCCGCTACGGTCCTGATGACGTAGATTTCATTGCTGAGAGATATTCCATTGTACGTGCGTACCACAACTTCTTTATCCATTTTATGCTTTCTCGGATATTTAACTTCTACCGTAGATGAGGTTCTTGTAAACAGAGCCATCCCAAACTTTGGGGTGGCTGTGTGTTTTTGATTTTAATTTCCCTAAGCTATAGGACCATAAGTGGAAGTGCCATAGGCTGTGTTGCTTTGTTTCGTACGTGTTTCAGGAAACACCATACACTTTTCCAGAGTGGCTGTTGGCAATTTAAATCCGCCCATCAGCATAACAAGGCTCCCTGTTCTCCATGACCTGTCCTGCCTTTCTGGATTTTACACTTTTTTCAGATGGCCCTTTTGACCGGGGGGCAGTGAGACTTCATTGTAGTGCAGATTTCCTTTACACGCTTGCTTGGTTGGCCAAAAAGGGCGTATGCGTTTTTTCCTGAATATATTCAGGAAAAAACGCATACGCCCTTTTTGGCCAAGTGCATCATTGTCAACATTCTGCCTCTTTTCCTATGCTTTAAGTGCAATTCCAGTCTACCCCCTGAAATCGTTTTCCTGAAATTCTGCCCCGCTTTCAAGTCCTCTTCGAAGACTTACTTCTATACATTTTTGGACTATAGCTGTCATTCATAACTCTGCAGGTTTGTGAATTACAGTGCCCCTGAGCTCCTTCCTTCAACTCGCTTTCTTGTGAGCTGGCCGCAAATCCGCAGGATTGCTTCAGGCCCTAATCTCTTTCCGGCAGGGCACGCTGAGCCTTTGGTTAATTCCTCTTCCTGGTGGGAAATGAGCGTTCCATTTGCCCGTGCAGACACCTACAGCTAGTCTCTCATTGCTTCTCCGTATTCCTGTTCATCTTGCGCAGAAATTGCAAAGTGTGCCAAACAGGAGGTTAAATGCACTGACTCTCCAAGTGGGGAGAGTGTTAGTAAAGCGTCTGGAATGGTGAACCCGAGTACCAGTGGACGAAAACTGAGATGCATTTGAAAACGTTTCCCAATCACACGGTGGACCATACTATGGGTTTCCCATGCATGTTTTAGCTGAAGGAAGAGTCCCTTAAACCTGGAAATTTGGAACCCATGGAATGGGTACCATGCAGTATGACTTCAAAGGGTCTGCGTTTGCTCACCGAACCTCACCAATGGTATCAGCCCGAAGTGTCCAGCCTTATGACTCACCCAGCTCTGGGTGTAGATGTGGGAAATCCAGGTTGCATCACAAGCCCTGAATGAATTATTTAAGAATTGCTCTCTATTTCACTGTCATTTTGTTTTGTTTTTGAAATTTATTTTGATAATGGGATTTATCGGATTTTCACTGCTGCGTTTAGGCCGCTGTACACACGCTTGATTTCCTTATGGAGACATATAAATCCATGGGTTTTAAGATTCTTACTTGTCAGGTATCTTCCGAGGCGTTGAATATGGGGTGTTGAGTCCATTTCGTTGAGCAAGGAGTAGGTCTTGTCTATTATATATTGAGCTTATGGAAAGGTATCTGTGCTAATTTCACTCTCTGGTTTTATGCAGCACCCCAACTCACCTTTCCCCATATGCAAGCATAAGTTGGTTTTCTAAATTTGAGACCCTGTTCTGTTTTGTAATTCAGTTCATGTGTAGTCAAGTTTACATTCCGTGTATTAGTGATATCCTATGATATTTCTTTTTCTGTGTGACTTATTTCTCGTAAAATCATCGTACCTGAATCCACTCATTATGCCGCCACGGGCCTGATGACTTAGATTTCATTGCTGAGTGATATTCCATTGTACATGCGTACCACAACTTCTTTATCCATTTTTTGCTCTCTCGGATATTTAACTTGTACTGTAGACGAGGTTCTTGTAAACAGAGCCGTCCCAAACTTTGGGGTGGCTGTGTGTTTTTGATTTTAATTTCCCTAAGCTATAGGACCATAAGTGGAAGTGCCATAGGCTGTCTTGCTTTGTTTCCTACGTGTTTCAGGAAACACCATACACTTCTCCAGAGTAGCTGTTGGCAATTTACATCCCGCCCATCAGCATGACAAGGCTCCCTGTTCTCCATGACCTGTCCTGCCTTTCTGGATTTTACACGTTTTTCAGATGGCCCTTTTGACCGCTGGGCAGTGAGACTTCACTGTAGTGCAGATTTCTTTTACACGCCGGCCTGGTTGGCCAAAAAGGGCGTTTGCGTTTTTTCCTGAATATATTCAGGAAAAAACGCATATGCCCTTTTTGGCCAAGTGCATCATTGTCGACATTCTGCCTCTGTTCCTATGCTTTAAGCGCAATTCCAGTCTACCCCCTGAAATCGTTTTCCTGAAATTCTGCCCCGCTTTAAAGTCCTCTTCGAAGACATACTTCAGTACATTTTGGACGATAGCTGTCATTCATAACTCTGCAGGTTTGTGAATTACAGTGCCCCTGAGCTCCTTTCCGCAACTCGCTTCCATGTAAGCTGGCCGCCAAACCACAGGATTGCTTCAGGCCATAATCTGTTTCAGGCAGGGCACGTTGAGTCTTTGGTTAATTCCTCTTCCTGGTGGGAAATGAGCGTTCCATTTGCCCGTGCAGACACCAACAGCTAGTCTCTCATTGGTTCTCCCTATTCCTGTTCATCTTGCGCAGAAATTGCAAACTGTGCCAAACAGGAGGTTAAAGGCACTGACTCTCCAAGTGGGGATATTGTTAGTAAAGCGTCTGGAATGGTGAACCCGAGTACCAGGGGACGAAACCTGAGATGCATTTGAAAACGTTTCCCGGTCACACAGTGCAGTGTACTGTGGGTTTCCCATGCATGTTTTAGCTGAAGGAAGTGTCCCTTAAACCTGGAGAGTTGGGACCCATGGAAGGGGTACCATGCAGTATGACTTCAAAGGGTCTGCGTTTGCTCACCGAACCTCACCAATGCTATCAGCCCGAAGAGTGCAGCCTTATGTCTCACCCAAATCTGGGTGTAGATGTGGGAAATCCAGGTTGCATCACAAGCCCTGAATGAATGATTTAAGAATTGCTCTCTATTTCACTGTAACTGTGTTTTGTTTTTGATATTTATTTGATAATGGGATTTATCGGATTTTCACTGCTGCGTTTAGGCCGCTGTACACATGCTTGATTTCCTTATGGAGACATATAAATCCATGGGTTTTAAGATTCTTACTTGTCAGGTATATTCCCAGGCGTTGAATATGGGGTGTTGAGTCCATTTCGTTGAGCAAGGAGTAGGTCTTGTCTATTATATATTTGGCTTATGGAACAGTATCTGTGCTAATTTCAATCTCTGGTTTTATGCAGCACCCCAACTCACCTTTCCTTTAAGCAAGCATAAGTTGGTTTTCTAAATTTGAGACCCTGTTCTGTTTTGTAATTCAGTTCATGTGTAGCCAAGGTTACATTCCGTGTATTACTGATATATTATGATGTTTCTTTTTCTGTGTGAATTATTTCTCGTAGAATCATCGTACCTGAATCCACTCATTATGCCGCTAGGGATCTGATGACGTAGATTTCATTGCTGAGTGATATTCCATTGTACGTGCGTACCACAACTTCTTTATCCATTTTTGGCTTTCTCGGATATTTAACTTGTACCGTAGACGAGGTTCTTGTAAACAGAGCCGTCCCAAACTTTGGGGTGGCTGTGTGTTTTTGATTTTAATTTCCCTAAGCTATAGGACCATAAGTGGAAGTGCCATAGGCTGTGTTGCTTTGTTTCCTATGTGTTTCAGGAAACACCATACACTTCTCCAGAGTGGCTGTTGGCAATTTACATCCCGCCCATCAGTATAACAAGGCTCCCTATTCTCCATGACCTGTCCTGCCTTTCTGGATTTTACACTTTTTTCAGATGGCCCTTTTGACCGGGGAGCAGTGAGACTTCATTGTAGAGCAGATTTATTTACACGCTTGCTTGGTTGGCCAAAAAGTGCGTATTCGTTTTATCCTGAATATATTCAAGAAAAATCGCATATGCCCTATTTGGCCAAGTGCATCATTGTCGACATTCTGCCTCTTTTCCTATGCTTTAAGTGCAATTCCAGTCTACCCCCTGAAATCTTTTTTCTGAAATTTTGCCCCACTTTCAAGTCCTCTTCGAAGACTTACTTCACTACATTTTTGGACGACAGTCTGTCATTCATAACTCTGCATGTTTGTGAATTACAGTGCCCCTGAGCTCCTTTCTTCAACTCGCTTTCTTGTGAGCTGGCCGCAAAAGCGCAGGATTGCTTCAGGCCCTAATATGTTTCCGGCAGGGCATGCTGAGCCTTTGGTTAATTCCTTTTCCTGGTGGGAAATGAGCGTTCCATTTGCCCTTGCAGACACCTACAGGTAGTCTCAAATTGGTTCTCCCTATTCCTGTTCATCTTGCGCAGAAATTGCAATCTGTGCCAAACAGGAGGTTAAAGGCACTGACTCTCCAAGTGGGGAGAGTGTTAGTAAAGCTTCTGGAATGGTGAACCCGAGTACCAGGGTTCGAAAACTGAGATGCATTTGAAAACGTTTCCCAATCACACAGCGGGCGATAGTCTGGGTTTCCCATGCATGTTTTAGCTGAAGGAAGAATCCCTTAAACCTGGAGAGTTGGGACCCATGGAATGGGTACCATGCAGTATGACTTCAAAGGGTCTGCCTTTGCTCACCGAACCTCACCAATGCTATCAGCCCGAAGTGTCCAGCCTTATGTCTCACCCAGCTCTGGGTGTAGATGTGGTAAATCCAGGTTGCATCACAAGCCCTGAATGAATTATTTAAGAATTGCTCTCAATTTCACTGTCATTGTGTTTTCTTTTTGAAATTTATTTTGATAATGGGATTTATCGGATGTTCACTGCTGCGTTTAGGCCGCTGTACACATGCTTGATTTCCTTATGGAGACATATAAATCCATGGGTTTTAAGATTCTTACTTGTCAAGTATCTTGCCAGGCGTTGAATATGCGGTGTTGAGTCCATTTCGTTGAGCAAGGAGTAGGTCTTGTCTATTATATATTTGGCTTATGGAATGGTATCTGTGCTAATTTCAATCTCTGGTTTTATGCAGCACCCCAACTCACTTTTCCCCATAAGCAAGCATAAGTTGGTTTTCTAAATTTGAGACCCTGTTCTGTTTTGTAATTCAGTTCATGTGTAGCCAAGTTTACATTCCGTGTATTAGTTATATCTTATGATGTTTCTTTTTCTGTGTGACTTATTTCTCGTAGAATCATCGTACCTGAATCCACTCATTATGCCGCTACGGGCCTGATGACGTAGATTTCATTGCTGAGTGATATTCCATTGTACGTGCGTACCACAACTTCTTTATCCATTTTTAACATTCTGGGATATATAACTTGTACCGTAGACGAGGTTCTTGTAAACAGAGCCGTCCCAAACTTTGGGGTGGCTGTGTCTTTTTGATTTTAATTTCCCTAAACTATAGGACCATAAGTGGAAGTGCCATAGGCTGTGTTGCTTTGTTTCCTACGTGTTTCAGGATACACCATACACTTCTCCAGAGTGGCTGTTGGCAATTTATATCCCACCCATTAGCATAACAAGGCTCCCTGTTTTCCATGACCTGTCCTGCCTTTCTGGATTTTGCACTTTTTTCAGATGGCCCTTTGACCGGGGGGCAGTGAGTCTTCATTGTAGTGCAGATTTCCTTTACACGCTTGCTTCGTTGGCCAAAAAGGGCGTATGCGTTTTTTCCTGAATATATTCAGGAAAAAACGCATACGCCCTTTTTGGCCAAGTGCATCATTGTCGACATTCTGCCTCTAATCTTATTCTTTAAGTGCAATTCCTGTCTACCCCCTGAAATCGTTTTCCTGAAATTCTGCCCCGCTTTCAAGTCCTCTTTGAATCCTTACTTCAGTACATTTTTGGACGATAGCTGTCATTCATAACTCTGCAGGTTTGTGAATTATAGTGCCCCTGAGCTCCTTTTCTCAACTCACTTTCTTGTGAGCTGGCCGCAAAACCGCAGGATTGCTTCAGACCCTAATCTGTTTCCGGCAGTGCACGCTGAGCCTTTGGTTAATTCCTCTTCCTGGTGGGAAATGAGCGTTCCATTTGCCCGTGCACACACCTACATCTAGTCTCTCATTGGTTCTCCCTATTCCTGTTCATCTTGCGCAGAAATTGCAAACTGTGCCAAACAGGAGGTTAATGGCACTGACTCTCCAAGTGGGGAGAGTGTTAGTAAAGCGTTGAAATGGTGAACCCGAGTACCAGGAAAAGAAAACTGAGATGCATTTGAAAACGTTTGAAAATCACACGGTGGACCATACTCTGGGTTTCCCATGCATGTTTTAGCTGAAGGAAGAATCCCTTAAACCTGGCGAGTTGGGCCCCATGGAATGGGTACCATACAGTATGACTTCAAAGGGTCTGCGTTTGCTCACCGAACCTCACCAATGCTATCAGCCCGAAGTGTCCAGCCTTATGTCTCATCCAGCTCTGGGTGTAGATGTGGTAAATACAGGTTGCATCACAAGCCCTGAATGAATTATTTAAGAATTGCTCTCTATTTCACTGTCATTGTGTTTTGTTTTTGAAATTCATTTTGATAATGGGATTTATCGGATTTTCACTGCTGCTTTTAGGCCACTGTACACACGCTTGATTTCCTTATGGAGACATATAAATCCATGGGTTTTAAGATTCTTACTTGTCAGGTATCTTCCCAGGCGTTGAATATAGGGTGCTGAGTCCATTTCGTTCAGCAAGGAGTAGGTTTTGTCTATTATATATTTGGCTTATGGAACGGTATCTGTGCTAATTTCAATCTCTGGTTTTATGCAGCATCCCAACTGACCTTTCCCCATAAGCAAGCATAAGTTGGTTTGCTAAATTTGAGACCCTGTTCTGTTTTGTAATTCAGTTCATGGGTAGCCAAGTTTACATTCCGTGTATTAGTGATAACTTATGATGTTTCTTTTTCTGTCTGACTTATTTCTCATAGAATCATCGTACCTGAATCCACTCATTATGCCGCTACGGTCCTGATGACGTAGATTTCATTGCTGAGAGATATTCCATTGTACGTGCGTACCACAACTTCTTTATCCATTTTATGCTTTCTCGGATATTTAACTTCTACCGTAGATGAGGTTCTTGGAAACAGAGCCATCCCAAACTTTGGGGTGGCTGTGTGTTTTTGATTTTAATTTCCCTAAGCTATAGGACCATAAGTGGAAGTGCCATAGGCTGTGTTGCTTTGTTTCGTACGTGTTTCAGGAAACACCATACACTTTTCCAGAGTGGCTGTTGGCAATTTAAATCCGCCCATCAGCATAACAAGGCTCCCTGTTCTCCATGACCTGTCCTGCCTTTCTGGATTTTACACTTTTTTCAGATGGCCCTTTTGACCGGGGGGCAGTGAGACTTCATTGTAGTGCAGATTTCCTTTACACGCTTGCTTGGTTGGCCAAAAAGGGCGTATGCGTTTTTTCCTGAATATATTCAGGAAAAAACGCATACGCCCTTTTTGGCCAAGTGCATCATTGTCAACATTCTGCCTCGTTTCCTATGCTTTAAGTGCAATTCCAGTCTACCCCCTGAAATCGTTTTCCTGAAATTCTGCCCCGCTTTCAAGTCCTCTTCGAAGACTTACTTCTATACATTTTTGGACTATAGCTGTCATTCATAACTCTGCAGGTTTGTGAATTACAGTGCCCCTGAGCTCCTTCCTTCAACTCGCTTTCTTGTGAGCTGGCCGCAAATCCGCAGGATTGCTTCAGGCCCTAATCTCTTTCCGGCAGGGCACGCTGAGCCTTTGGTTAATTCCTCTTCCTGGTGGGAAATGAGCGTTCCATTTGCCCGTGCAGACACCTACAGCTAGTCTCTCATTGCTTCTCCCTATTCCTGTTCATCTTGCGCAGAAATTGCAAAGTGTGCCAAACAGGAGGTTAAATGCACTGACTCTCCAAGTGGGGAGAGTGTTAGTAAAGCGTCTGGAATGGTGAACCCGAGTACCAGGGGACGAAAACTGAGATGCATTTGAAAACGTTTCCCAATCACACGGTGGACCATATTATGGGTTTCCCATGCATGTTTTAGCTGAAGGAAGAATCCCTTAAACCTGGAAATTTGGAACCCATGGAATGGGTACCATGCAGTATGACTTCAAAGGGTCTGCGTTTGCTCACCGAACCTCACCAATGCTATCAGCCCGAAGTGTCCAGCCTTATATCTCACCCAGCTCTGGGTGTAGATGTGGGAAATCCAGGTTGCATCACAAGCCCTGAATGAATTATTTAAGAATTGCTCTCTATTTCACTGTCATTGTGTTTTGTTTTTGAAATTTATTTTGATAATGGGATTTATCGGATTTTCACTGCTGCCTTTAGGCCGCTGTACACACGCTTGATTTCCTTATGGAGACATATAAATCCATGGGTTTTAAGATTCTTACTTGTCAGGTATCTTGCCAGGCGTTGAATATGGGTTGTTGAGTCCATTTCGTTGAGCAAGGAGTAGGTCTTGTCTATTATATATTTGGCTTATGGAACGGTATCTGTGCTAATTTCAATCTCTGGTTTTATGCAGCACCCCAACTCACCTTTCCCCATAAGCAAGCATAAGTTGGTTTTCTAAATTTGAGACCCTGTTCTGTTTTGTAATTCAGTTCATGGGTAGCCAAGTTTACATTCCGTGTATTAGTCATATCTTATGATGTTTCTTTTTCTGTGTGACTTATTTCTCGTAGAATCATCATACCTGAATCCACTCATTATGCCGCTACGGGCCTGATGACGTAGATTTCATTGATGAGTGATATTCCATTGTACGTGCGTACCACAACTTCTTTATCCATTTTTTACTTTCTGGGATATTTTACTTGTACCGTAGACGAGGTTCTTGTAAACAGAGCCGTCCCAAACTCTGGGGTGGCTGTGTGTTTTTGATTTTAATTTCTCTAAGCTATAGGACCATAAGTGGAAGTGCCATAGGCTGTGTTGCTTTGTTTCCTACGTGTTTCTGGAAACACCATACACTTCTCCAGAGTGGTTGTTGGCAATTTACATCCCGCCCATTAGCATGACAAGGCTCCCTGTTCTCCATGACCTGTCCTGCCTTTCTGGATTTTACACTTTTTTCAGATGGCCCTTTTGACCGGGGGGGCAGTGAGACTTCATTGTAGTGCAGATTTCCTTTACACGCTTGCTTGGTTGGCCAAAAAGGGCGTATGCGTTTTTTCCTGAATATATTCAGGAAAAAACGCATACGCCCTTTTTGGCCAAGTGCATCGTTGTCGACATTCTGCCTCTTTTCCTATGCTTTTAGTACAATTCCAGTCTACCCCCTGAAATCGTTTTCCTGAAATTCTGCCCCGCTTTCAAGTCCTCTTGGAAGACTTACTTCAATACATTTTTGGACGATAGCTGTCATTCATAACTCTGCAGGTTTGTGAATTACAGTGCCCCTGAGCTCCTTCCTTCAACTCGCTTTCTTGTGAGCTGGCCGCAAATCCGCAGGATTGCTTCAGGCCCTAATCTCTTTCCGGCAGGGTACGCTGAGCCTTTGGTTAATTCCTCTTCCTGGTCGGAAATGAGCGTTCCATTTGCCCGTGCAGACACCTACAGCTAGTCTCTCATTGCTTCTCCCTATTCCTGTTCATCTTGCGCAGAAATTGCAAAGTGTGCCAAACAGGAGGTTAAATGCACTGACTCTCCAAGTGGGGAGAGTGTTAGTAAAGCGTCTGGAATGGTGAACCCGAGTACCAGGGGACGAAAACTGAGATGCATTTGAAAACGTTTCCCAATCACACGGCGGACGATAGTCTGGGTTTCCCATGCATGTTTTAGCTGAAGGAAGAATCCCTTAAACCTGGAGAGTTGGGACCCATGGAATGGGTACCATGCAGTATGACTTCAAAGGGTCTGCGTTTGCTCACCGAACCTCACCAATGCTATCAGCCCGAAGTGTCCAGCCTTATGTCTCACCCAGCTCTGGGTGTAGATGTGGTAAAGCCAGGTTGCATCACAAGCCCTGAATGAATTATTTAAGAATTGCTCTCTATTTCACTGTCATTGTGTTTTGTTTTTGAAATTTATTTTGATAATGGGATTTATCGGATTTTCACTGCTGCGTTTAGGCCGCTGTACACATGCTTGATTACCTTATGGAGACATATAAATCCATGGGTTTTAAGATTCTTACTTGTCAGGTATCTTGCCAGGCGTTGAATATGGGGTGTTGAGTCCATTTCGTTGAGCAAGGAGTAGGGCTTGTCTATTATATATTTGGCTTATGGAACGGTATCTGTGCTAATTTCAATCTCTGGTTTTATGCAGCACCCCAACTCACATTTCCCCATAAGCAAGCATAAGTTGGTTTTCTAAATTTGAGACCCTGTTCTGTTTTGTAATTCAGTTCATGTGTATCCAACTTTACATTCCGTGTATTAGTGATATCTTATGATGTTTCTTTTTCTGTGTGACTTATTTCTCGTAGAATCATCGTACCTGAATCCACTCATTATGCCGCTACGGGCCTGATGACGTAGATTTCATTGCTGAGTGATATTCCATTGTACGTGCGTACCAAAACTTCTTTATCCATTTTTTGCTTTCTGGGATATTTTACTTGTACCGTAGACGAGGTTCTTGTAAACAGAGCCGTCCCAAACTCTGGGGTGGCTGTGTGTTTTTGAATTTAATTTCCCTAAGCTATAGGACCATAAGTGGAAGTGCCATAGGCTGTGTTGCTTTGTTTCCTACGTGTTTCTGGAAAAACCATACACTTCTCCAGAGTGGTTGTTGGCAATTTACATCCCGCCCATCAGCATGACAAGGCTCCCTGTTCTCCATGACCTGTCCTGTCTTTCTGGATTTTACACTTTTTTCAGATGGCCCTTTTGACCGGGGGGCAGTGAGACTTCATTGTAGTGCAGATTTCTTTACACGCTTGCTTGGTTGGCCAAAAAGGGCGTATGCGTTTTTTCCTGAATATATTCAGGAAAAAACGCATACGCCCTTTTTGGCCAAGTGCATCATTGTTGACATTCTGCCTCTTTTTCTACGCTTTAAGTGCAATTCCAGTCTACCCCCTGAAATCGTTTTCCTGAAATTCTGCCCCGCTTTCAAGTCCTCTTTGAAGACTTACTTCAGTACATTTTTGGACGATAGCTGTCATTCATAACTCTGCAGGTTTGTGAATTACAGTGCCCCTGAGCTCCTTTCTTCAACTCGTTTTCTTGTGAGCTGGCCGCAAAACCGCAGGATTGCTTCAGGCCCTAATATGTTTCCGGCCGGGCACGCTGAGCCTTTGGTTAATTCCTCTTCCTGGTGGGAAATGAGCGTTCAATTTGCCCGTGCAGACACCAACAGCTAGTCTCTCATTGCTTCTCCCTATTCCTGTTCATCTTGCGCAGAAATTGCAAACTGTGCCAAACAGGAGGTTAATGGCACTGACTCTCCAAGTGGGGAGAGTGTTAGTAAAGCGTTCAAATGTTGAACCCGAGTACCAGGGACGAAAACTGAGATGCATTTGAAAACGTTTCCCAATCACATGGTGGACCATACTCTGGGTTTCCCATGCATGTTTTAGCTGAAGGAAGAATCCCTTAAACCTGGAGAGTTGGGACCCATGGAATGGGTACCATGCAGTATGACTTCAAAGGGTCTGCGTTTGCTCACCGAACTTCACCAATGCTATCAGCCCGAAGTGTCCAGCCTTATGTCTCATCCAGCTCTGGGTGTAGATGTGGTAAATACAGGTTGCATCACAAGCCCTGAATGAATTATTTAAGAATTGCTCTCTATTTCACTGTCATTGTGTTTTGTTTTTGAAATTTATTTTGATAATGGGATTTATCGGATTTTCACTGCTGCTTTTAGGCCACTGTACACACGCTTGATTTCCTTATGGAGACATATAAATCCATGGGTTTTAAGATTCTTACTTGTCAGGTATCTTCCCAGGCGTTGAATATAGGGTGTTGAGTCCATTTCGTTCAGCAAGGAGTAGGTTTTGTCTATTATATATTTGGCTTATGGAACGGTATCTGTGCTAATTTCAATCTCTGGTTTTATGCAGCATCCCAACTGACCTTTCCCCATAAGCAAGCATAAGTTGGTTTGCTAAATTTGAGACCCTGTTCTGTTTTGTAATTCAGTTCATGGGTAGCCAAGTTTACATTCCGTGTATTAGTGATAACTTATGATGTTTCTTTTTCTGTCTGACTTATTTCTCATAGAATCATCGTACCTGAATCCACTCATTATGCCGCTACGGTCCTGATGACGTAGATTTCATTGCTGAGAGATATTCCATTGTACGTGCGTACCACAACTTCTTTATCCATTTTATGCTTTCTCGGATATTTAACTTCTACCGTAGATGAGGTTCTTGTAAACAGAGCCATCCCAAACTTTGGGGTGGCTGTGTGTTTTTGATTTTAATTTCCCTAAGCTATAGGACCATAAGTGGAAGTGCCATAGGCTGTGTTGCTTTGTTTCGTACGTGTTTCAGGAAACACCATACACTTTTCCAGAGTGGCTGTTGGCAATTTAAATCCGCCCATCAGCATAACAAGGCTCCCTGTTCTCCATGACCTGTCCTGCCTTTCTGGATTTTACACTTTTTTCAGATGGCCCTTTTGACCGGGGGGCAGTGAGACTTCATTGTAGTGCAGATTTCCTTTACACGCTTGCTTGGTTGGCCAAAAAGGGCGTATGCGTTTTTTCCTGAATATATTCAGGAAAAAACGCATACGCCCTTTTTGGCCAAGTGCATCATTGTCAACATTCTGCCTCGTTTCCTATGCTTTAAGTGCAATTCCAGTCTACCCCCTGAAATCGTTTTCCTGAAATTCTGCCCCGCTTTCAAGTCCTCTTCGAAGACTTACTTCTATACATTTTTGGACGATAGCTGTCATTCATAACTCTGCAGGTTTGTGAATTACAGTGCCCCTGAGCTCCTTTCTTCAACTCGTTTTCTTGTGAGCTGGCCGCAAAACCGCAGGATTGCTTCAGGCCCTAATATGTTTCCGGCAGGGCACGCTGAGCCTTTGGTTAATTCCTCTTCCTGGTGGGAAATGAGCGTTCAATTTGCCCGTGCAGACACCAACAGCTAGTCTCTCATTGCTTCTCCCTATTCCTGTTCATCTTGCGCAGAAATTGCAAACTGTGCCAAACAGGAGGTTAATGGCACTGACTCTCCAAGTGGGGAGAGTGTTAGTAAAGCGTTCAAATGTTGAACCCGAGTACCAGGGACGAAAACTGAGATGCATTTGAAAACGTTTCCCAATCACATGGTGGACCATACTCTGGGTTTCCCATGCATGTTTTAGCTGAAGGAAGAATCCCTTAAACCTGGAGAGTTGGGACCCATGGAATGGGTACCATGCAGTATGACTTCAAAGGGTCTGCGTTTGCTCACCGAACTTCACCAATGCTATCAGCCCGAAGTGTCCAGCCTTATGTCTCATCCAGCTCTGGGTGTAGATGTGGTAAATACAGGTTGCATCACAAGCCCTGAATGAATTATTTAAGAATTGCTCTCTATTTCACTGTCATTGTGTTTTGTTTTTGAAATTCATTTTGATAATGGGATTTATCGGATTTTCACTGCTGCTTTTAGGCCACTGTACACACGCTTGATTTCCTTATGGAGACATATAAATCCATGGGTTTTAAGATTCTTACTTGTCAGGTATCTTCCCAGGCGTTGAATATAGGGTGTTGAGTCCATTTCGTTCAGCAAGGAGTAGGTTTTGTCTATTATATATTTGGCTTATGGAACGGTATCTGTGCTAATTTCAATCTCTGGTTTTATGCAGCATCCCAACTGACCTTTCCCCATAAGCAAGCATAAGTTGGTTTGCTAAATTTGAGACCCTGTTCTGTTTTGTAATTCAGTTCATGGGTAGCCAAATTTACATTCCTTGTATTAGTGATAACTTATGATGTTTCTTTTTCTGTCTGACTTATTTCTCATAGAATCATCGTACCTGAATCCACTCATTATGCCGCTACGGTCCTGATGACGTAGATTTCATTGCTGAGAGATATTCCATTGTACGTGCGTACCACAACTTCTTTATCCATTTTATGCTTTCTCGGATATTTAACTTCTACCGTAGATGAGGTTCTTGGAAACAGAGCCATCCCAAACTTTGGGGTGGCTGTGTGTTTTTGATTTTAATTTCCCTAAGCTATAGGACCATAAGTGGAAGTGCCATAGGCTGTGTTGCTTTGTTTCGTACGTGTTTCAGGAAACACCATACACTTTTCCAGAGTGGCTGTTGGCAATTTAAATCCGCCCATCAGCATAACAAGGCTCCCTGTTCTCCATGACCTGTCCTGCCTTTCTGGATTTTACACTTTTTTCAGATGGCCCTTTTGACCGGGGGGCAGTGAGACTTCATTGTAGTGCAGATTTCCTTTACACGCTTGCTTGGTTGGCCAAAAAGGGCGTATGCGTTTTTTCCTGAATATATTCAGGAAAAAACGCATACGCCCTTTTTGGCCAAGTGCATCATTGTCAACATTCTGCCTCGTTTCCTATGCTTTAAGTGCAATTCCAGTCTACCCCCTGAAATCGTTTTCCTGAAATTCTGCCCCGCTTTCAAGTCCTCTTCGAAGACTTACTTCTATACATTTTTGGACGATAGCTGTCATTCATAACTCTGCAGGTTTGTGAATTACAGTGCCCCTGAGCTCCTTCCTTCAACTCGCTTTCTTGTGAGCTGGCCGCAAATCCGCAGGATTGCTTCAGGCCCTAATCTCTTTCCGGCAGGGCACGCTGAGCCTTTGGTTAATTCCTCTTCCTGGTGGGAAATGAGCGTTCCATTTGCCCGTGCAGACACCTACAGCTAGTCTCTCATTGCTTCTCCGTATTCCTGTTCATCTTGCGCAGAAATTGCAAAGTGTGCCAAACAGGAGGTTAAATGCACTGACTCTCCAAGTGGGGAGAGTGTTAGTAAAGCGTCTGGAATGGTGAACCCGAGTACCAGTGGACGAAAACTGAGATGCATTTGAAAACGTTTCCCAATCACACGGTGGACCATACTATGGGTTTCCCATGCATGTTTTAGCTGAAGGAAGAGTCCCTTAAACCTGGAAATTTGGAACCCATGGAATGGGTACCATGCAGTATGACTTCAAAGGGTCTGCGTTTGCTCACCGAACCTCACCAATGGTATCAGCCCGAAGTGTCCAGCCTTATGACTCACCCAGCTCTGGGTGTAGATGTGGGAAATCCAGGTTGCATCACAAGCCCTGAATGAATTATTTAAGAATTGCTCTCTATTTCACTGTCATTTTGTTTTGTTTTTGAAATTTATTTTGATAATGGGATTTATCGGATTTTCACTGCTGCGTTTAGGCCGCTGTACACACGCTTGATTTCCTTATGGAGACATATAAATCCATGGGTTTTAAGATTCTTACTTGTCAGGTATCTTCCGAGGCGTTGAATATGGGGTGTTGAGTCCATTTCGTTGAGCAAGGAGTAGGTCTTGTCTATTATATATTGAGCTTATGGAAAGGTATCTGTGCTAATTTCACTCTCTGGTTTTATGCAGCACCCCAACTCACCTTTCCCCATATGCAAGCATAAGTTGGTTTTCTAAATTTGAGACCCTGTTCTGTTTTGTAATTCAGTTCATGTGTAGTCAAGTTTACATTCCGTGTATTAGTGATATCCTATGATATTTCTTTTTCTGTGTGACTTATTTCTCGTAAAATCATCGTACCTGAATCCACTCATTATGCCGCCACGGGCCTGATGACTTAGATTTCATTGCTGAGTGATATTCCATTGTACATGCGTACCACAACTTCTTTATCCATTTTTTGCTCTCTCGGATATTTAACTTGTACTGTAGACGAGGTTCTTGTAAACAGAGCCGTCCCAAACTTTGGGGTGGCTGTGTGTTTTTGATTTTAATTTCCCTAAGCTATAGGACCATAAGTGGAAGTGCCATAGGCTGTCTTGCTTTGTTTCCTACGTGTTTCAGGAAACACCATACACTTCTCCAGAGTAGCTGTTGGCAATTTACATCCCGCCCATCAGCATGACAAGGCTCCCTGTTCTCCATGACCTGTCCTGCCTTTCTGGATTTTACACGTTTTTCAGATGGCCCTTTTGACCGCTGGGCAGTGAGACTTCACTGTAGTGCAGATTTCTTTTACACGCCGGCCTGGTTGGCCAAAAAGGGCGTTTGCGTTTTTTCCTGAATATATTCAGGAAAAAACGCATATGCCCTTTTTGGCCAAGTGCATCATTGTCGACATTCTGCCTCTGTTCCTATGCTTTAAGCGCAATTCCAGTCTACCCCCTGAAATCGTTTTCCTGAAATTCTGCCCCGCTTTAAAGTCCTCTTCGAAGACATACTTCAGTACATTTTGGACGATAGCTGTCATTCATAACTCTGCAGGTTTGTGAATTACAGTGCCCCTGAGCTCCTTTCCGCAACTCGCTTCCATGTAAGCTGGCCGCCAAACCACAGGATTGCTTCAGGCCATAATCTGTTTCAGGCAGGGCACGTTGAGTCTTTGGTTAATTCCTCTTCCTGGTGGGAAATGAGCGTTCCATTTGCCCGTGCAGACACCAACAGCTAGTCTCTCATTGGTTCTCCCTATTCCTGTTCATCTTGCGCAGAAATTGCAAACTGTGCCAAACAGGAGGTTAAAGGCACTGACTCTCCAAGTGGGGATATTGTTAGTAAAGCGTCTGGAATGGTGAACCCGAGTACCAGGGGACGAAACCTGAGATGCATTTGAAAACGTTTCCCGGTCACACAGTGCAGTGTACTGTGGGTTTCCCATGCATGTTTTAGCTGAAGGAAGTGTCCCTTAAACCTGGAGAGTTGGGACCCATGGAAGGGGTACCATGCAGTATGACTTCAAAGGGTCTGCGTTTGCTCACCGAACCTCACCAATGCTATCAGCCCGAAGAGTGCAGCCTTATGTCTCACCCAAATCTGGGTGTAGATGTGGGAAATCCAGGTTGCATCACAAGCCCTGAATGAATGATTTAAGAATTGCTCTCTATTTCACTGTAACTGTGTTTTGTTTTTGATATTTATTTGATAATGGGATTTATCGGATTTTCACTGCTGCGTTTAGGCCGCTGTACACATGCTTGATTTCCTTATGGAGACATATAAATCCATGGGTTTTAAGATTCTTACTTGTCAGGTATATTCCCAGGCGTTGAATATGGGGTGTTGAGTCCATTTCGTTGAGCAAGGAGTAGGTCTTGTCTATTATATATTTGGCTTATGGAACAGTATCTGTGCTAATTTCAATCTCTGGTTTTATGCAGCACCCCAACTCACCTTTCCTTTAAGCAAGCATAAGTTGGTTTTCTAAATTTGAGACCCTGTTCTGTTTTGTAATTCAGTTCATGTGTAGCCAAGGTTACATTCCGTGTATTACTGATATATTATGATGTTTCTTTTTCTGTGTGAATTATTTCTCGTAGAATCATCGTACCTGAATCCACTCATTATGCCGCTAGGGATCTGATGACGTAGATTTCATTGCTGAGTGATATTCCATTGTACGTGCGTACCACAACTTCTTTATCCATTTTTGGCTTTCTCGGATATTTAACTTGTACCGTAGACGAGGTTCTTGTAAACAGAGCCGTCCCAAACTTTGGGGTGGCTGTGTGTTTTTGATTTTAATTTCCCTAAGCTATAGGACCATAAGTGGAAGTGCCATAGGCTGTGTTGCTTTGTTTCCTATGTGTTTCAGGAAACACCATACACTTCTCCAGAGTGGCTGTTGGCAATTTACATCCCGCCCATCAGTATAACAAGGCTCCCTATTCTCCATGACCTGTCCTGCCTTTCTGGATTTTACACTTTTTTCAGATGGCCCTTTTGACCGGGGAGCAGTGAGACTTCATTGTAGAGCAGATTTATTTACACGCTTGCTTGGTTGGCCAAAAAGTGCGTATTCGTTTTATCCTGAATATATTCAAGAAAAATCGCATATGCCCTATTTGGCCAAGTGCATCATTGTCGACATTCTGCCTCTTTTCCTATGCTTTAAGTGCAATTCCAGTCTACCCCCTGAAATCTTTTTTCTGAAATTTTGCCCCACTTTCAAGTCCTCTTCGAAGACTTACTTCACTACATTTTTGGACGACAGTCTGTCATTCATAACTCTGCATGTTTGTGAATTACAGTGCCCCTGAGCTCCTTTCTTCAACTCGCTTTCTTGTGAGCTGGCCGCAAAAGCGCAGGATTGCTTCAGGCCCTAATATGTTTCCGGCAGGGCATGCTGAGCCTTTGGTTAATTCCTTTTCCTGGTGGGAAATGAGCGTTCCATTTGCCCTTGCAGACACCTACAGGTAGTCTCAAATTGGTTCTCCCTATTCCTGTTCATCTTGCGCAGAAATTGCAATCTGTGCCAAACAGGAGGTTAAAGGCACTGACTCTCCAAGTGGGGAGAGTGTTAGTAAAGCTTCTGGAATGGTGAACCCGAGTACCAGGGTTCGAAAACTGAGATGCATTTGAAAACGTTTCCCAATCACACAGCGGGCGATAGTCTGGGTTTCCCATGCATGTTTTAGCTGAAGGAAGAATCCCTTAAACCTGGAGAGTTGGGACCCATGGAATGGGTACCATGCAGTATGACTTCAAAGGGTCTGCCTTTGCTCACCGAACCTCACCAATGCTATCAGCCCGAAGTGTCCAGCCTTATGTCTCACCCAGCTCTGGGTGTAGATGTGGTAAATCCAGGTTGCATCACAAGCCCTGAATGAATTATTTAAGAATTGCTCTCAATTTCACTGTCATTGTGTTTTCTTTTTGAAATTTATTTTGATAATGGGATTTATCGGATGTTCACTGCTGCGTTTAGGCCGCTGTACACATGCTTGATTTCCTTATGGAGACATATAAATCCATGGGTTTTAAGATTCTTACTTGTCAAGTATCTTGCCAGGCGTTGAATATGCGGTGTTGAGTCCATTTCGTTGAGCAAGGAGTAGGTCTTGTCTATTATATATTTGGCTTATGGAATGGTATCTGTGCTAATTTCAATCTCTGGTTTTATGCAGCACCCCAACTCACTTTTCCCCATAAGCAAGCATAAGTTGGTTTTCTAAATTTGAGACCCTGTTCTGTTTTGTAATTCAGTTCATGTGTAGCCAAGTTTACATTCCGTGTATTAGTTATATCTTATGATGTTTCTTTTTCTGTGTGACTTATTTCTCGTAGAATCATCGTACCTGAATCCACTCATTATGCCGCTACGGGCCTGATGACGTAGATTTCATTGCTGAGTGATATTCCATTGTACGTGCGTACCACAACTTCTTTATCCATTTTTAACATTCTGGGATATATAACTTGTACCGTAGACGAGGTTCTTGTAAACAGAGCCGTCCCAAACTTTGGGGTGGCTGTGTCTTTTTGATTTTAATTTCCCTAAACTATAGGACCATAAGTGGAAGTGCCATAGGCTGTGTTGCTTTGTTTCCTACGTGTTTCAGGATACACCATACACTTCTCCAGAGTGGCTGTTGGCAATTTATATCCCACCCATTAGCATAACAAGGCTCCCTGTTTTCCATGACCTGTCCTGCCTTTCTGGATTTTGCACTTTTTTCAGATGGCCCTTTGACCGGGGGGCAGTGAGTCTTCATTGTAGTGCAGATTTCCTTTACACGCTTGCTTCGTTGGCCAAAAAGGGCGTATGCGTTTTTTCCTGAATATATTCAGGAAAAAACGCATACGCCCTTTTTGGCCAAGTGCATCATTGTCGACATTCTGCCTCTAATCTTATTCTTTAAGTGCAATTCCTGTCTACCCCCTGAAATCGTTTTCCTGAAATTCTGCCCCGCTTTCAAGTCCTCTTTGAATCCTTACTTCAGTACATTTTTGGACGATAGCTGTCATTCATAACTCTGCAGGTTTGTGAATTATAGTGCCCCTGAGCTCCTTTTCTCAACTCACTTTCTTGTGAGCTGGCCGCAAAACCGCAGGATTGCTTCAGACCCTAATCTGTTTCCGGCAGTGCACGCTGAGCCTTTGGTTAATTCCTCTTCCTGGTGGGAAATGAGCGTTCCATTTGCCCGTGCACACACCTACATCTAGTCTCTCATTGGTTCTCCCTATTCCTGTTCATCTTGCGCAGAAATTGCAAACTGTGCCAAACAGGAGGTTAATGGCACTGACTCTCCAAGTGGGGAGAGTGTTAGTAAAGCGTTGAAATGGTGAACCCGAGTACCAGGAAAAGAAAACTGAGATGCATTTGAAAACGTTTGAAAATCACACGGTGGACCATACTCTGGGTTTCCCATGCATGTTTTAGCTGAAGGAAGAATCCCTTAAACCTGGCGAGTTGGGCCCCATGGAATGGGTACCATACAGTATGACTTCAAAGGGTCTGCGTTTGCTCACCGAACCTCACCAATGCTATCAGCCCGAAGTGTCCAGCCTTATGTCTCATCCAGCTCTGGGTGTAGATGTGGTAAATACAGGTTGCATCACAAGCCCTGAATGAATTATTTAAGAATTGCTCTCTATTTCACTGTCATTGTGTTTTGTTTTTGAAATTCATTTTGATAATGGGATTTATCGGATTTTCACTGCTGCTTTTAGGCCACTGTACACACGCCTGATTTCCTTATGGAGACATATAAATCCATGGGTTTTAAGATTCTTACTTGTCAAGTATCTTTCCAGGCAATGAATATGGGGTGTTGAGTCCATTTCGTTGAGCAAGGAGTAGGTCTTGTCTATTATATATTTGGCTTATGGAACGGTATCTGTGCTAATTTCAATCTCTGGTTTTATGCAGCATCCCAACTGACCTTTCCCCATAAGCAAGCATAAGTTGGTTTTCTAAATTTGAGACCCTGTTCTGTTTTGTAATTCAGTTCATGTGTAGCCAAGGTTACATTCCGTGTATTACTGATATATTATGATGTTTCTTTTTCTGTGTGACTTATTTCTCGTAGAATCATCGTACCTGAATCCACTCATTATGCCGCTAGGGACCTGATGACGTAGATTTCATTGCTGAGTGATATTCCATTGTACGTGCGTACCACAATTTCTTTATCCATTTTTTGCTTTCTCGGATATTTAACTTGTACCGTAGACGAGGTTCTTGTAAACAGAGCCGTCCCAAACTTTGGGGT
Organism: Delphinapterus leucas; assembly: GCF_059928025.1. Classification (NCBI taxonomy): domain Eukaryota; kingdom Metazoa; phylum Chordata; class Mammalia; order Artiodactyla; family Monodontidae; genus Delphinapterus; species Delphinapterus leucas. The sequence continues at coordinate 2,242,266 of NW_028322240.1, read as the reverse complement.
GGCTGTGTCTTTTTGATTTTAATTTCCCTAAGCTATAGGACCATAAGTGGAAGTGCCATAGGCTGTGTTGCTTTGTTTCCTACGTGTTTCTGGAAACACCATACACTTCTCCAGAGTGGTTGTTGGCAATTTACATCCCGTCCATCAGCATAACAAGGCTCCCTCTTCTCCATGACCTGTCCTGCCTTTCTGGATTTTACACTTTTTTCAGATGGCCCTTTTGACCCGGGGGCAGTGAGACTTCATTGTAGTGCAGATTTCATTTACACGCTTGTTTGGTTGGCCAAAAAGGGCGTATGCGTTTTTTCCTGAATATATTCAGGAAAAAACGCATACGCCCTTTTTGGCCAAGTGCATCATTGTCGACATTCTTCCTCTTTTCCTATGCTTTAAGTGCAATTCCAGTCTACCCCCTGAAATCGTGTTCCTGAAATTCTGCCCCGCTTTCAAGTCCTCTTCGAAGACTTACTTCAATACATTCTTGGACGAGAGGTGTCATTCATAACTCTGCAGGTTTCTGAATTACACTGACCCTGAGCTCCTTTCTTCAACTCGCTTTCTTGTGAGCTGGCCGCAAAACCGCAGGATTGCTTCACGCCATAATCTCTTTCTGGCAGGGCATGCTGAGCCTTTGGTTAATTCCTCTTCCTGGTGGGAAATGAGCATTCCATTTGCCCGTGCAGACACCTACATCTAGTCTCTCATTGGTTCTCCCTATTCCTGTTCATCTTGCGCAGAAATTGCAAACTGTGCCAAACAGGAGGTTAAAGGCACTGACTCTCCAAGAGGGGAGAGTGTTAGTAAAGCGTCTGGAATGGTGAACCCGAGTACCAGGGGCGAAAACTGAGATGCATTTGAAAACGTTTCCCAATCAAACGGTGGTCCATAGTCTGGGTTTCCCATGCATGTTTTAGCTGAAGGAGGAATCCCTTAAACCTGGAGAGTTGGGACTCATGGAATGGGTACCATGCAGTATGACTTCAAAGGGTCTGCGTTTGCTCACCGAACCTCACCAATGCTATCAGCCCGAAGTGTCCAGCCTTATGTCTCACCCAGCTCTGGGTGTAGATGTGGTAAATCCAGGTTGCATCACAAGCCCTGAATGAATTATTTAAGAATTGCTCTCTATTTCACTGTCATTGTGTTTTGTTTTTGAAATTTATTTTGTTAATGGGATTTATCGGATTTTCACTGCTGCATTTAGGCCGCTGTACACACGCTTGATTTCCTTATGGAGACATATAAATCCATGGGTTTTAAGATTCTTAATTGTCAGGTATATTCCCATGCGTTGAATATGGGGTGTTGTGTCCATTTCGTTGAGCAAGGTGTAGGTATTGTCTATTATATATTTGGCTTATGGAATGGTATCTGTGCTAATTTAAATCTCTGCTTTTATGCAGCACCCCAACTCACCTTTCCCCATAAGCAAGCATAAGTTGGTTTTTTAAATTTGAGACCCTGTTCTGTTTTGTAATTCAGTTCATGTGTGGCCAATTTTACATTCCGTGTATTAGTGATATCTTATGATGTTTCTTTTTCTGTGTGTCTTATTTCTCGTAGAATCATCGTACCTGAATCCACTCATTATGCCGCTACGGGCCTGATGACGTAGGTTTCATTGCTGAGTGATATTCCATTGTACATGCGTACCACAACTTCTTTATCCATTTTTTGCTTTCTCGGATATTTAACTTGTACCGTAGACGAGGTTCTTGTAAACAGAGCCATACCAAATTTTGGGGTGGCTGTGTGTTTTTGATTTTAATTTCTTTATGCTGTAGGACCACAAGTGGAAGTGCCATAGGCTCTGTTGCTTTGTTTCCTACGTGTTTCAGGAAACACCATACACTTCTCCAGAGTGACTGTTGGCAATTTACATTCCGCCCATCAGCATAACAAGGCTCCCTGTTCTCCATGACCTGTTGTGCCTTTCTGGAATTTACACATTTTTCAGATGGCCCTTTTGACCGGGGGGCAGTGAGACTTCATTGTAGTACACATTTCCTTTACACGGTTGCTTGGTTGGCCAAAAAGGGCGTATGCGTTTTTTCCTGAATATATTCAGGAAAAAACGCATACGCCCTTTTTGGCCAAGTGCATCATTGTCGACATTCTGCCTCTAATCTTATTCTTTAAGTGCAATTCCAGTCTACCCCCTGAAATCGTTTTCCTGAAATTCTGCCCCGATTTCAAGTCCTCTTCGAAGACTTACTTCAAAACATTTTTGGACGATAGCTGTCATTCATTACTCTGCAGGTTTGTGAATTACAGTGCCCCTGAGCTCCTTTCTTCAACTCGCTTTCTTGTGAGCTGGCCGCAAAACCGCAGGATTGCTTCACGCCATAATCTCTTTCTGGCATGGCATGCTGAGCCTTTGGTTAATTCCTCTTCCTTGTGGGAAATGAGCGTTAAATTTGCATGTGCAGACACCTTCACATGAGTCGTCATGGTGCCCCTTTGCCCCGGTTATCTCTATGGAGGTTGGAGTTGGAGGGCCTCCTCCCTCAAGATCAGTGTGCCCACGGAGCCAACCCTGCAACTTCAGGGCATGGTTGGGCGTTAGGATCACCACGAGGGTTCCTTTTCCCTTAGGAGGGAGGTGGCCTTTTGGGCTGCTGATTTCCAGGTTATCAGATACTGCCAGTATCTTGGCCAGATGTGGCGGTGGGCCAAGCCCCTTGGTGACCGTAGTTTATCCTGCCTGGATCGCATTCTTGCATTGTTCCATTTCAAGTGGTCCCAGGTTTTGCACTAATACTCCAATGGCGATTCACTGTTCAACAGGAATGTAAAGGTCAAAGGGTTTAGCTAAATTAGGGAGTTCCAGGGCAAGGGTCTGAATTGACTGCTCTTTCCATTCTTGAAAGGCCACTTCTGCATTCTATTCAAAAGGATCATCACCTTTTCCTTTCAGTGTTTCATATAGAGGCCGAGCTAGTAGACTGTAGTTAGGGATCCAGAAGCAGCAAACCCTGGCCTCCCCAGGAACCCCTAAGCTGTCTTCTAGTTTTAGAAATGGGTAAGGCTGTAAATTGTTTCTTCCCTTTCCTGGGATGGGCTTCTCCGACCTTCTGTGAGAATGAAGCCCAGGCAGGTCACCGTAGTCTGTGATATTTGAGCTTTTTCTTGGACAACTTGTATCCTTTATTGGCTTGGTAGTTCAGAGGTCTCCTTAGTAGGGCTGGCAATCAGAATGTCGTCTGCATATTGAAGGAGTGTTTCCTTTTCCAGAGGTAGAACTTTTAGGTCTTTAGCTGAGCTTTCCCCAAAGATGGTGTGGGAATTTTTGAACCCTTGGGGCAACACGGCCCGGAAGTATTGTTTTAGTTGTATGTTGAGTCCTGCCACTCACAAGCCAAAATTTCTTGTGACTCTGGGACCAATAGAATACAAAAGAAGGCATCATTGAAGACTAATACAGAATACCATGTCCTGGTGGTTGGTAGAATGACCAGCAGGGTGTAGGATTTAGGAACTACTGGAGGTATATCCTCGGTGGCTTCACTGACTGTCCTGACATCCTTTACCAGGACTCCAGCAGCCCATGGGGCTCTCGAGGTCAGGCCAATCCCAGGATATGGAGCTCACCTGGGCAGGTACCCCACCCCAGCCCACGGGGCTCTCGTGGTCAGGCCCCTCCCAGGATACAGAGCTACCCTTGCAGGTACCATGGCAGGGCTGGGAACACAGGAACCGTGCATATCGCCCTCATTGCAGAGCACTCCCAGCTCACCTGTCACTCAGATCTGACACAGAGCACCTCAGAGCAGGACTTGAACTAACAAACAGCAGCTCCGACAGGTCTGTGACCCTGGGCATCACTCTGTGTGGCCTCCCTCCACCTGGTCTTCCAGAGACTTCCACTGCACCCGGGGCACCAGGCCTCTGTCTCCACCCACCAGCCACCCCTCCTCTCCCTGACTCCTGGGTTCCTCTCATTAGGAGAGGGTTTTCTTGAAGTTGTCTCCCACTCATGGGCCAGATAATATAATTAGAAAACAAGCCAGAGCTGCAGCCCCTTGTCTATCCTGACTCTCAGGAGCCCACACCTGTTCCTTGGACCTGGCCGATTCAGCAAGTTCCAGTTTCTGCAACTGTGAGCCCCTGAGGGGTGATTATTGGCTGGCCTGGGAAGCCTGACCGTGCCGGCCAGCCCTCCCCAGGTGTGCCTGGGTTCAGATCAATATAAACACCGCTCCAGGCAGCAAGAGCCCCTGCAGCTGTGCCTGACGCCATTTTCTCTGCCCTGTCAGCAGTCTTGGGGCTGGACTGGTGGGAGGGAGTGAGAGGCCACGGCTTTGTGGGTGGCCCAGTGTGAGTGGGGCTCTGCTGGACTTTCTGCAGCAGTTGCCAAGATGCCACCTGCTAAAGAAGAGGATGTGTCACCCATACCTGCCGCTGGAATTTCTCCCTGGGCAGAGGTGAGTGAGGAAGAAAGCAGTGGGGGCCGGGACAGCAGGGGTATCTCAGGCAGGGAAATGGAAAGCTTCCAGAAGAGCACCCAGGACCAGGACCATCCTGGCTGGCCTGCAGGCACCAAGTCGGCTGGCATGCTGTCGCTCATGTGGCTCCATGGCCCTTCCTCTAGGCTTTCAAGTCCTTGTACATATTCAGGTGTTTTACCTGGGAAGGGTGGGAACATTTCAGCAGCAGCTGGCCTGGGGCTCAGCCCACGTTTACTCACAGATGCCTCGGCACTGTCCCCCAGCTTTGCAATGAGGACGCTTGTTGCATGGGGCCTGCTGGCTGAATGGGAGATGATTCCCCACCACCGACCAACTTCAGAATTGTTTACAACTGGAGCAAGTGCCCTGATACGGTTTTCCTCTGTGTAGCTGGTGGGTTCTGTTTTTTTTTCTTTTTTGGTTCAAGGTAGATTTTATTCCTCTTTTTTGTATTTACAGATATAAGCATGGAAATAATTTATTCATATAAATACATGTATGTGAAGGGAAGAATATTTTTTCTGTTTTACTTTTTGTAATTTGAATTTTATTTTATTTTTTTATACAGCAGGTTCTTTTTGGTTATCTATTTTATACATATAAATGTATACATGCCAATCCCAATCTCTCAACTCCTCCCACCACCACCCCCCAACAGCTTTCCCCCCTTGGTGTCCATACGTTTGTTGTCTACATCTGTTGCTCTATTTCTGCCTTGCAAAACGGTTCATCTGTACAATTTGTCTAGGTTCCACATATAGCCATTAATAGACAAGATTTCTTTTTCTCTTTCTGACTTACTTCACTCTGTATGACAGTCTCTAGATCCATCAACGTCTCTACAAATGACCCAATTTCATTCCTTTTTATGGCTTAGTAATATTCCATTTTATATATGTACCACGTCTTTATGCATTCGTCTGTCTGTGGGCATTTAGGTTGCTTCCATTACCTGGATATTGTAAATAGTGATGCAATGAACATTGCGGTGAATGTCTCTTTTTGATTTATGGTTTTGTCTGGGTATATGCCCAGTAGTGGGACTGCTGTATCATATGGTAATTCTATTCTTAGTTTTATAAGAAACTCCATAACTTTCTCCACAGTGACTGTATCAATTTCATTCCCAACAATAGCGGAAGAGGGTTCCTTATCTCCACACCCTTTCCAGCATTTGTTGTTTGTAGATTTTCTGATGATGCCCATTCTAACAGGTGTGAGGTGATACACCATGGATGAGTCTATTTCGTTGAGCAAAGAGTAGGTCTTGTGTATTACATATTTGGCTTATGGAATGGTATGTGTGCTAATTTCAATCTCTGGTTTTATACAGCACCGCAACTCAACTTTCCCCTTAAGCAAGCATAAGTTTTTATCTAAATGTGAGACTCTGTTCGGTTTTGGAATTCAGTTTATGTGTAGCCAAGTTTACACTCTCTCTATTAGTGATATCTTATGATAATTACCTTTCTCTGTGTGACATATTTCTCTTAGAATCATCATACTTAAATCCACTCAATTTGCTGCTACAGGCCTGATGACATTGATTTCGTTGCTGAGTGATATTCCATTGTACGTAAGTAGCACAACTCCTTTATCCACATTTTTCTTTCTGGGATATTTAATTTGTACTGGACTCAAGGTTCTTGTAAACACAGCAGCCCTAAATTTGGTGTTGGCTGTGTCTTGTTGATTTTAATTTTCCTAAGCTATAGGGCCAAAAGTGGAAGTGCCCTAGGGTCTGTAGCTTTGTTTTTCAGATGTTTCAGGATACACCATAAACATCTCCAGAGTGTCTGTTGGCAATTTACATCCCGCCCATCAGCATAACAAGGCTCCCTGTTCTCCATGGCCTGTCCTGTGTTTCTGGTTTTTACACATTTTTCAGATGGCCCTTTTGACGAATGGGAAATGAGACTTCATTGTAGTGCGGATTTCCGTTGCTCGAGTGCTTGGTTGGCCAAAAAGGGCATATGTGTTTTTTCCTGAATATATTCAGGAAAAAATGTTTACGCACTTTTGTCCAAGTGCATCACTGTCAAAGATCTGCCGCTTTTCACATGCTTTAAACGCAATTCCAATCTACCTCCTGAAATATGATTCCTGCAATTCTGCCTCGTTTTGAAGTCCTCTTTGCAGACTTACTTCAGTATATTTTTGCCAATAGCTGTCATTTATAACTCTGCAGGTTTGTGAATTACAGTGCCTGTGATTTCCTTTCTTAACTCGTTTCCTTGAAAGCTGGCCACAGAACCGCAGGTTTGCTTTAGGCCATAATCAGGGTCTGGCACGGCACTCTGAGCCTTTGGTTAATTCCTCTTCCTGGTGGGAAATTAGAGTTAAATGTGCCCCTCCGGACACCTGCCTCACTCCCAGCCCCTTGGTGATGTGTGTCCTGTGGTTTGAGGCCACATGTGCTGGGTTCCTCACCTTTGGCTGATGTGGCCCCACTGGTGTGAGGACACTCCTGCCTGGTTCCCATCCCCTTGGTGATGTGGGCCATCCGGTGAGAGTCTGATCCTGGTTGGGTTCCTCACACTTCTGTGAGGTGGGCCCTCTTCTCTGACGTCACTCCTGCCTGGCTGGCACACCCCGCCTTGGCGAAGTCGGCCCTCTGGTGGGATTTGGTGCCTGCTGGGTGTCTCCTGCCCTCGGTAATGAGGGCCCTCTGGCGTCAGGCCCTAATTCCTGGGCTCCCAATATTTTCTGATATGCGCCCTGTGGTTCGAGTACACTCGTGCCAGGTTCCCAACCCCATGGGAATGTGGGCCTTCTGCTCTGAGGTCCCAACCGTGGGTTGCTCAGTTTCATGATGAGGGCCCTCTGCTGTGAGTTCTCTCCGGCCTGGATCCCATATCCTCGCTGCTCCTGGGCACCTGCTGGGAGGTTCCAACTGCGGGATTCCTCACCTTTTTTCTTCTATGGACCCTCTGTTTTGAGACTCCTCCTGCCTGCCTCACTCCCAGTCCCTTGGTGATGTGTGTCCTCTGGTGTGAGGCCACGTGTGCTGGGTCCCTCGCCTTTCGATGATGTGGCCACACTGGTGTGAGGACACTCCTGCCTGCTTCCTATCCCCTTGATGATGTGGGCCCTCTGGTGAGAGTCTGATCCTGGCTGGGTTCCTCACCCTTCTGTGAGGTGGGCCCTCTGCTGTGAGGTCACTCCTGCCTGGCTGGCACACCCCACCTGGGCAACATCGGCCCTCTTGTGGCACTTGGAGCCTGCTGGGAGCCTCCTCCCCTCGGTGATGGGGGCCCTCTAGCGTCAGGCCCTAACTGCTGGGTACCCACATTTTCTGATACGTGCTAAGTGGTGCGAGGACACTCCTGCGAGGTTCCCATCCCCATGGGCATGTGGGCCTTCTGCTCTAAGGTCCCAACACCTGTGTTGTTCACCGTTTCATGATGTTGTCTCTCTGGTGTTAGTTCACTCAGGCCTAGATCCCATAGACTCTGTGCTCTGAGCCGACTGCTGGGAGGTTCCTACTGCTGGATTCCTTACCTTTTATATTCTTTGGGTCCTGTGTTTTTATGCTCCTACTTCCTGACTCTCTCCCAGCCCCTTTGTGATGTAGGTCCTCTGGTTTAAGGCCACATGTACCGGTTTCCTCACCTTTATTGATGTGGCCCCACTGGTGTGAGGACACTCCTGCCTGGTTCCCATCCCCTTGGTGATTGGGGCCCTCTTGTGAGAGTCTGATCCTGTCTGGATTCCTCACACTTCTGGGAGGTGGGCCCTCTGCTGTGAGGTCACTCCTGCCTGGCTGGCACACGTCACGTTGGCGATGTGGGCCCTCAGTTGGGAGTTGGTGCCTGCTGGGAGTCTCCTCCCCTCGGTAATGAGGGCCCTCTGGCGTCAGGCCCTAACTCATGGGCTCCCAAAATTTTCTGATGTGCGCCCTGTCGTGTGAGTACACTCCAGCCAGGGTCCCTTCCCTAGGGGATGTGGGCTTTCTGCTCTGTGGTCCCAACGGCTGGGTTGCTCACAGTGTCAGAATGTGGGCCCTCTGTTTTGAGTTCAGTCAGGCCTGGATCCCATAGCCTCGCTGCTCCTGGCCGCCTGCTGGGAGGTTCCAACTGCGGGATTCCTCACCTTTTTTACGCAATGGGCCCTCTGTTTTGAGGCTCCTCCTGCCTGCCTCACTCCCAGCCCCTTGGTGATGTGTGTCCTGTAGTTTGAGGCCACGTGTGCTGGGTCCGTCACATTTCGGTGATGTGGCCCCACTGGTGTGAGGACACTCCTGCCTGGTTTCCATTCCCTTGGTGATGTGGGCCCTCTGGTGAGAGTCTGATCCTCTTTGGGTTCCTCACACTTTTGTGTGGTTGGCCCTCTGCTCTGAGGTCACTCCTGCCTGGCTGGCACACCCCGCATTGGCGACGTCGGCCCTCTGGTAGCAGTTGGAGCTTGCTGGGAGCCTCCTCTCCTCAGTGATGAGGGCCCTCTGGCGTCCGGCCCTAACTGCTGGGCTCCCCACATTTTCTGTTGTGTGCCCACTGGTGCGATGACACTCCTGCTTGGTTCCCTTCCCCATGGGGATGTGGGCCTTGTGCTCTGAGGTCACAACGGCTGGGTTGCTTACAGTATCACGATGAGGGCCCTCTGTTGTGAGTTCATCACTGCCTGGATCCCATAGCCTCGGTGCTCTGGGCCGCCTGCTGGGATGTTCCAACTGCTGGATTCCTCACCTTTTTATACAATGGGCCATGTGTTTTGAGGTTAATCCTGCCTGCCTCGCTCTGAGACCCATGGTGATGTGGGTCTTCTGGTTTGAGGCCACATGTGCTGGGTTCCTCACCTTTGGCTGATGTGGCCCCACTGGTGTGAGGACACTCCTGCCTGGTTCCCATCCCCTTGGTGATGTGGGCCATCCGGTGAGAGTCTGATCCTGGTTGGGTTCCTCACACTTCTGTGAGGTGGGCCCTCTTCTCTGACGTCACTCCTGCCTGGCTGGCACACCCCGCCTTGGCGAAGTCGGCCCTCTGGTGGGATTTGGTGCCTGCTGGGTGTCTCCTGCCCTCGGTAATGAGGGCCCTCTGGCGTCAGGCCCTAATTCCTGGGCTCCCAATATTTTCTGATATGCGCCCTGTGGTTCGAGTACACTCGTGCCAGGTTCCCAACCCCATGGGAATGTGGGCCTTCTGCTCTGAGGTCCCAACCGTGGGTTGCTCAGTTTCATGATGAGGGCCCTCTGCTGTGAGTTCTCTCCGGCCTGGATCCCATAGCCTCGCTGCTCCTGGCCACCTGCTGGGAGGTTCCAACTGCGGGATTCCTCACCTTTTTTCTTCTATGGACCCTCTGTTTTGAGACTCCTCCTGCCTGCCTCACTCCCAGTCCCTTGGTGATGTGTGTCCTCTGGTGTGAGGCCACGTGTGCTGGGTCCCTCGCCTTTCGATGATGTGGCCACACTGGTGTGAGGACACTCCTGCCTGCTTCCTATCCCCTTGATGATGTGGGCCCTCTGGTGAGAGTCTGATCCTGGCTGGGTTCCTCACCCTTCTGTGAGGTGGGCCCTCTGCTGTGAGGTCACTCCTGCCTGGCTGGCACACCCCACCTGGGCAACATCGGCCCTCTTGTGGCACTTGGAGCCTGCTGGGAGCCTCCTCCCCTCGGTGATGGGGGCCCTCTAGTGTCAGGCCCTAACTGCTGGGTACCCACATTTTCTGATACGTGCTAAGTGGTGCGAGGACACTCCTGCGAGGTTCCCATCCCCATGGGCATGTGGGCCTTCTGCTCTAAGGTCCCAACACCTGTGTTGTTCACCGTTTCATGATGTTGTCTCTCTGGTGTTAGTTCACTCAGGCCTAGATCCCATAGACTCTGTGCTCTGAGCCGACTGCTGGGAGGTTCCTACTGCTGGATTCCTTACCTTTTTTATTCTTTGGGTCCTGTGTTTTTATGCTCCTACTTCCTGACTCACTCCCAGCCCCTTTGTGATGTAGGTCCTCTGGTTTAAGGCCACATGTACCGGTTTCCTCACCTTTATTGATGTGGCCCCACTGGTGTGAGGACACTCCTGCCTGGTTCCCATCCCCTTGGTGATTGGGGCCCTCTTGTGAGAGTCTGATCCTGTCTGGATTCCTCACACTTCTGGGAGGTGGGCCCTCTGCTGTGAGGTCACTCCTGCCTGGCTGGCACACGTCACGTTGGCGATGTGGGCCCTCAGTTGGGAGTTGGTGCCTGCTGGGAGTCTCCTCCCCTCGGTAATGAGGGCCCTCTGGCGTCAGGCCCTAACTCATGGGCTCCCAAAATTTTCTGATGTGCGCCCTGTCGTGTGAGTACACTCCAGCCAGGGTCCCTTCCCTAGGGGATGTGGGCTTTCTGCTCTGTGGTCCCAACGGCTGGGTTGCTCACAGTGTCAGAATGTGGGCCCTCTGTTTTGAGTTCAGTCAGGCCTGGATCCCATAGCCTCGCTGCTCCTGGCCGCCTGCTGGGAGGTTCCAACTGCGGGATTCCTCACCTTTTTTACGCAATGGGCCCTCTGTTTTGAGGCTCCTCCTGCCTGCCTCACTCCCAGCCCCTTGGTGATGTGTGTCCTGTAGTTTGAGGCCACGTGTGCTGGGTCCGTCACATTTCGGTGATGTGGCCCCACTGGTGTGAGGACACTCCTGCCTGGTTTCCATTCCCTTGGTGATGTGGGCCCTCTGGTGAGAGTCTGATCCTCTTTGGGTTCCTCACACTTTTGTGTGGTTGGCCCTCTGCTCTGAGGTCACTCCTGCCTGGCTGGCACACCCCGCATTGGCGACGTCGGCCCTCTGGTAGCAGTTGGAGCTTGCTGGGAGCCTCCTCTCCTCAGTGATGAGGGCCCTCTGGCGTCCGGCCCTAACTGCTGGGCTCCCCACATTTTCTGTTGTGTGCCCACTGGTGCGATGACACTCCTGCTTGGTTCCCTTCCCCATGGGGATGTGGGCCTTGTGCTCTGAGGTCACAACGGCTGGGTTGCTTACAGTATCACGATGAGGGCCCTCTGTTGTGAGTTCATCACTGCCTGGATCCCATAGCCTCGGTGCTCTGGGCCGCCTGCTGGGATGTTCCAACTGCTGGATTCCTCACCTTTTTATACAATGGGCCATGTGTTTTGAGGTTAATCCTGCCTGCCTCGCTCTGAGACCCATGGTGATGTGGGTCTTCTGGTTTGAGGCCACATGTGCTGGGTACCTCAACTTTCGATGATGTGGCCCCACGGGTGTGAGGACACTCGTGCCTGATTCCCAGCCCCTTGCTTATGTGGGCACTCTGGTGAGAGTCTGATCATGACTGGGTTCCTTACCCTTCTGTGAGGTGGGCGCTCTGATGTGAGGTCACTCCTGCCTGGATGGCTCACGTCGCCTTGGCGACGTAGGCCCTCTGTTGGCCACTGAAGCATGCTGGGAGCCTCCTACCCTCTTTAATGAGGGCCCTGGAAGAAACGCATATGCCCTTTTTGACCAAGTGCATCATTGTCGAAGTTCTGCCTCTTCTCCTATACTTTCAGAGGACTTCCCATCTACCTCCTGAAATCGTATTCCTGGAATTCTGCCCCGCGTTCAAGTCCTCTTTGCAGCCTTACTTCAATATATTTTTGGACGATAGCTGTCATTTATAACTCTGCAGGTTTGTGAATTACAGTGCCCCTGAGCTCCATTCTTCAACTCGCTTTCTTGTGAGCTGGCCGCAAAACCGCAGGATTGATTCAGGCCCTAATCTGGTTCCGGCACGGCATGTTGAGCCTTTGGCTAATTCCTCTTCCTGATGGGAAATGAGCATTAAATTTGCTCGTGCAGACACCTACAGCTAATCTCTCATTGGTTCTCCCTATTCCTGTTCATCTTGCTCAGAAATTCCAAACTGTGCCAAACAGGAGGTTAAAGGCACTGACTCTCCAATTGGGGAAAGAGTTAGTAAAGCGTCTGGAATGGTAAAACCGAGTATGAGGGGAAGAAAACTGAGATGCATTTAAAAAGGTTTCCCGGTCACACGGTGGACCATATTCTGGGTTTCCCATGCGTGTTTTACCTGAAGGAAGAATCCCTTAAACCTGGAGAGGTGGGACCCATGCAATGGGTACCATGCAGTATGACTTCAAATGGCCTGCATTTTCTCACCGAACCTCACCAATGCTATCAGCCCAAAGTGTCGAACCTTATGTCTCACTCAGCTCTAGGTGTAGATGTGGTAAATCCAGGTTGCATCACAAGCCCTGAATGAATTATTTAAGAATTGCTCTCTATTTCACTGTCATTGTGTTTGTTTTTGTAGTTTATTTTGATAATGGGATTTATCGGATTTTCTCTGCTGCCTTCATGCAGCTGTACACACACTTGATTCTCTTACGGAGACATATAAATCCATGGATTTGAAGATTCTTACTAGTCATGTGTAATCCTAGGAGTTGAATATGGTGTGTTTAGTCCATTTCGTTGAGCAAGGTGTAAGTCTTGACTATTACATATTTGGCTTATGGAAAGGTATGTGTGCTAATTTCTATCTCTGGTTTTATGCAGCACCCCACCTCACCTTTCCCCATAAGCAAGCATAAGTTGGTGTTCTAAATTTGAGACCCTGTTCTGTTTTGTAATTCAGTTCATGTGTAGCCAAGTTTACATTCCGTGTATTAGTGATATCTTATGATGTTTCATTTTCTGTGTGACTTATTTCACTTAGAATCATCGTACCTGGATCCACTCAATATGCCGCGACGGGCCTGATGACATAGATTTCATTGGTGAGTGATATTCCATTGTACGTGCGTACCACAACTTCTTTAACCATTTTTCACATTCTGGGATATTTAACTTGTACCGTAGACGACGTTCTTGTAAACAGAGCTGTCCCAAACTTTGGGGTGGCTGTGTGTTTTTGATTTTAATTTCCCTAAGCTATAGGACCATAAGTGGAAGTGACATAGGCTCCGTTGCTTTGTTTCCTACGTGTTTCAGGAAACCCCATACACTTCTCCAGAGTGGCTGTTTGCAATTTACATCCCCCCCATCAGCATAACAAGTCTCCCTGTTCTCCATGACCTGTCCTGCCTTTCTGAATTTTACACTTTTTCAGATGCCCCTTTTGACCGGGGGGCAGTGAGACTTCATTGTAGTGCAGATTTCATTTACCTGCTTGCTTGCTTGGCCAAAAATGGCGTATGTGTTTTTTCCTGAATATATTCAGGAAAAAACGCATACGCACTTTTTGGCCAGAGCATCATTGTCGACATTCTGCCTCTTTTCCTATGCTTTAAGTGCAATTCCAGGCTACCCCCTGAAATCGTTTTCCTGAAATTCTGCCCCGCTTTCAAGTCCTCTTCGAAGACTTACTTCAATACATTTTTGGACGATAGCTGTCATTCATAACTCTGCAGGTTTGTGAAATACAGTGCCCCTGAGCTCGTTTCCTCAACTCGCTTTCTTGTGAGCTGGCCGCAAAACCGCAGGATTGCTGCAGGCCGTAATCTGTTTCCGTCAGGGCACACTGAGCCTTTGGTGAATTCCTCTTCCTGGTGGGAAATGAGCGTTCCATTTGCCCGTGCAGACACCTACAGCTAGTCTCTCATTGTTTCTCCCTATTCCTGTTAATCTTGCGGAGAAATTGCAAACTGTGCCAAACAGGAGGTTAAAGGCACTGACTCTCCAAGTGGGGAGAATGTTAGTAAAGTGTCTGGAATGGTGAACCCGAGTACCAGGGTTCGAAAACTGAGATATATTTGAAAACGTTTCCCAATCACACGGTGGACAATACTCTGGGTTTCCCATGCATGTCTTAGCTGAAGGAAGAATCCCTTAAACCTGGAGAGCTGGGAACCATGGAATGGGTACCATGCAGTATGACTACAAAGGGTCTGCGTTTGCTCACCGAACCTCACAAATGCTATCAGCCCGAAGTGTCCAGCCGTATATCTCACCCAGCTCTGGGTGTAGATGTGATAAATCCAGGTTGCATCACAAGCCCTGAATGAATTATTTAAGAATTGCTCTCTATTTCACTGTCAATGTGTTTTGGTTTTGAAATTTATTTTGATAATGGGATTTATCGGATTTTCACTGCTGCGTTTAGGCTGCTGTACACATGCTTGATTTCCTTATGGAGACATATAAATCATGGGTTTTAAGATTCTTACTTGTCAGGTATATTCCCAGGCTTTGAGTCCGTTTCGTTGAGCAAGGAGTAGGTCTTGTCTATTATATATTTGGCTTATGGAACGGTATCTGTGCTAATTTCAATCTCTGGTTTTATGCAGCACCCCAACTCACCTTTCCCCATAAGCAAGCATAAGTTGGTTTTCTAAATTTGAGACCCTGTTCTGTTTTGTAATTCAGTTCATGGGTAGCCAAGTTTACATTCCGTGTATTAGTCATATCTTATGATGTTTCTTTTTCTGTGTGACTTATTTCTCGTAGAATCATCATACCTGAATCCACTCATTATGCCGCTACGGGCCTGATGAAGTAGATTTCATTGCTGAGTGATATTCCATTGTACGTGCGTACCACAACTTCTTTATCCATTTTTTGCTTTCTGGGATATTTTACTTGTACCGTAGACGAGATTCTTGTAAACACAGCCGTCCGAAACTCTGGGGTGGCTGTGTGTTTTTGATTTTAATTTCCCTAACCTATAGGACCATAAGTGGAAGTGACATAGGCTGTGTTGCTTTGTTTCCCACGTGTTTCTGGAAACACCATACACTTCTCCAGAGTGGTTGTTGGCAATTTACATCCCACCCATCAGCATGACAAGGCTCCCTGTTCTCCATGACCTGTCCTGCCTTTCTGGATTTTACACTTTTTTCAGATGGCCCTTTTGACCGGGGAGGCAGTGAGACTTCATTGTAGTGCAGATTTCTTTTACACGCTTGCTTGGTTGGCCAAAAAGGGCGTATGCGTTTTTTCCTGAATTTATATTCAGGAAAAAACGCATACGCCCTTTTTGGCCAAGTGCATCGTTGTCGACATTCTGCCTCTTTTCCTATGCTTTTAGTACAATTCCAGTCTACCCCCTGAAATCGTTTTCCTGAAATTCTGCCCCTCTTACAAGTCCTCTTCGAAGACTTACTTCAATACATTTTTGGACGATAGCTGTCATTCATAACTCTGCAGGTTTGTGAATTACAGTGCCCCTGAGCTCATTTCTTCAACTCGCTTTCTTGTGAGCTGGCCGCAAAACCGCAGGATTGCTTCAGGCCATAATCTCTTTCCGGCAGGGCATGCTGAGCCTTTGTTTAATTCCTCTTCCTGGTCGGAAATGAGTGTTCCTTTTGCCCGTGCAGGCACCTACAGCTAGTCTCTCATTGGTTCTCCCTATTCCTGTACATCTTGCGCAGAAATTGCAAACTGTGCCAAACAGGAGGTTAATGGCACTGACTCTCCAAGTGGGGAGAGTGTTAGTAAAGCGTCTGGAATGGTGAACCCGAGTACCAGGGGACGATAACTGAGATGCATTTGAAAACGTTTCCCGGTCACACAGTGCACTGTACTGTGGGTTTCCCATGCATGTTTTAGCTGAAGGAAGAATCCCTTAAACCTGGAGAGTTGGGAACCATGGAATGGGTACCATGCAGTATGACTACAAAGGGTCTGCGTTTGCTCACCGAACCTCACAAATGCTATCAGCCCGAAGTGTCCAGCCGTATATCTCACCCAGCTCTGGGTGTAGATGTGGTAAATCCAGGTTGCATCACAAGCCCTGAATGAATTATTTAAGAATTGCTCTCTATTTCACTGTCAATGTGTTTTGGTTTTGAAATTTATTTTGATAATGAAATTTATCGGATTTTCACTGCTGCGTTTAGGCTGCTGTACACACGCTTGATTTCCTTATGGAGACATATAAATCCATGGGTTTTAAGATTCTTGCTTGTCAGGTATATTCCCAGGCTTTGAGTCCATTTCGTTGAGCAAGGAGTAGGTCTTGTCTATTATATATTTGGCTTATGGAACGGTATCTGTGCTAATTTCAATCTCTGGTTTTATGCAGCACCCCAACTCACCTTTCCCCATAAGCAAGCATAAGTTGGTTTTCTAAATTTGAGACCCTGTTCTGTTTTGTAATTCAGTTCATGGGTAGCCAAGTTTACATTCCGTGTATTAGTCATATCTTATGATGTTTCTTTTTCTGTGTGACTTATTTCTCGTAGAATCATCATACCTGAATCCACTCATTATGCAGCTACGGGCCTGATGAAGTAGATTTCATTGCTGAGTGATATTCCATTGTACGTGCGTACCACAACTTCTTTATCCATTTTTTGCTTTCTGGGATATTTTACTTGTACCGTAGACGAGGTTCTTGTAAACAGAGCCGTCCCAAACTCTGGGGTGGCTGTGTGTTTTTGATTTTAATTTCCCTAAGCTATAGGACCATAAGTGGAAGTGACATAGGCTGTGTTGCTTTGTTTCCTACGTGTTTCTGGAAACACCATACACTTCTCCAGAGTGGTTGTTGGCAATTTACATCCTGCCCATCAGCATGACAAGGCTCCCTGTTCTCCATGACCTGTCCTGCCTTTCTGGATTTTACACTTTTTTCAGATGGCCCTTTTGACCGTGGGGGCAGTGAGACTTCATTGTAGTGCAGATTTCCTTTACACGCTTGCTTGGTTGGCCAAAAAGGGCGTATGCGTTTTTTCCTGAATATATTCAGGAAAAAACGCATACGCCCTTTTTGGCCAAGTGCATCATTGTTGACATTCTGCCTCTTTTTCTACGCTTTAAGTGCAATTCCATTCTACCCCCTGAAATCGTTTTCCTGAAATTCTGCCCCGCTTTCAAGTCCTCTTTGAAGACTTACTTCAGTACATTTTTGAACGATAGCTGTCATTCATAACTCTGCAGGTTTGTGAATTACACTGCCCCTGAGCTCCTTTCTTCAACTCCTTTTCTTGTGAGCTGGCCGCAAAACCGCAGGATTGCTTCAGGCCGTAATATGTTTCCGGCCGGGCATGCTGAGCCTTTGGTTAATTCCACTTCCTGGTGGGAAATGATCGTTCAATTTGCCCGTGCAGACACCAACAGCTAGTCTCTCATTGGTTCTCCCTATGCCTGTTCATCTTGCGCAGAAATTGCAAACTGTGCCAAACAGGAGGTTAAAGGCACTGACTCTCCAAGTGGGGAGAGTGTTAGTAAAGCGTCTGGAATGGTGAACCCGAGTACCAGGGGACGAAAACTGAGATGCATTTGAAAACGTTTCCCAATCACACGGTGGACGATAGTCTGGGTTTCCCATGCATGTTTTAGCTGAAGGAAGAATCCCTTAAACCTGGAGAGTTGGGACCCATGGAATGGGTACCATGCAGTATGACTTCAAAGGGTCTGCGTTTGCTCACCGAACCTCACCAATGCTATCAGCCCGAAGTGCCCAGCCTTATGTCTCACCCAGCTCTGGGTGTAGATGTGGTAAATCCAGGTTGCATCACAAGCCCTGAATGAATTATTTAAGAATTGCTCTCTATTTCACTGTCATTGTGTTTTGTTATTGAAATTTATTTTGATAATGGGATTTATCGGATTTTCACTGCTGCGTTTAGGCCGCTGTACACACGCTTAATTTCCTTATGGAGACATATAAATCCATGGGTTTTAAGATTCTTACTTGTCAGGTATCTTGCCAGGCGTTGAATATGGTGTGTTGAGTCCATTTCGTTGAGCAAGTAGTAGGGCTTGTCTATTATATATTTGGCTTATGGAACGGTATCTGTGCTAATTTCAATCTCTGGTTTTATGCAGCACCCCAACTCACCTTTCCCCATAAGCAAGCATAAGTTGGTTTTCTAAATTTGAGACCCTGTTCTGTTTTGTAATTCAGTTTATGTGTAGCCAAGTTTACATTCCGTGTATTACTGATATATTATGATGTTTCTTTTTCTGTGTGACTTATTTCTCGTAGAATCATCGTACCTGAATCCACTCATTATGCCGCTACGGGCCTGAAGACGTAGATTTCATTGCTGAGTGATATTCCATTGTACGTGCGTACCAGAACTTTCTTATCCATTTTTTCCTTTCTCGGATATTTAACTTGTACCGTAGACAAGGTTCTTGTAAACAGAGCCATCCCAAACTTTGGGGTGGCTGTGTGTTTGTGATTTTAATTTCCCTAAGCTATAGGACCATAAGTGAAAGTGCCATAGGCTGTGTTGCTTTGTTTCCTACGTGTTTCTGGAAACACCATACACTTCTCCAGAGTGGTTGTTGGCAATTTACATCCCGCCCATCAGCATGACAAGGCTCCCTGTTCTCCATGACCTGTCCTGACTTTCTGGATTTTACATATTTTTCAGATGGCCCTTTTGACCGGGGAGCAGTGAGACTTCATTATAGTGCAGATTTCCATTACACGCTTGCTTGGTTGGCCAAAAAGGGCGTATGCGTTTTTTCCTGAATATATTCAGGAAAAAACGCATACGCCCTTTTTGGCCAAGTGCATCATTGTCGACATTCTGCCTCTTTTCCTATGCTTTTAGTACAATTCCAGTCTACCCCCTGAAATCGTTTTCCTGAAGTTCTGCCCTGCTTTAAAGTCCTCTTCGAAGACTTACTTAAATATATTTTTGGACGATAGCTGTCATTCATAACTCTGCAAGTTTGTGAAGTACAGTGCCCCTGAGCTCATTTCTTCAACTCGCTTTCTTGTGAGCTGGCCGCAAAACCGCAGGATTGCTTCAGGCCATAATCTCTTTCCGGCAGGGCATGCTGAGCCTTTGTTTAATTCCTCTTCCTGGTCGGAAATGAGTGTTCCTTTTGCCCGTGCAGGCACCTACAGCTAGTCTCTCATTGGTTCTCCCTATTCCTGTACATCTTGCGCAGAAATTGCAAACTGTGCCAAACAGGAGGTTAATGGCACTGACTCTCCAAGTGGGGAGAGTGTTAGTAAAGCGTCTGGAATGGTGAACCCGAGTACCAGGGGACGATAACTGAGATGCATTTGAAACCGTTTCCCGGTCACACAGTGCACTGTACTGTGGGTTTCCCATGCATGTTTTAGCTGAAGGAAGAATCCCTTAAACCTGGAGAGTTGGGAACCATGGAATGGGTACCATGCAGTATGACTACAAAGGGTCTGCGTTTGCTCACCGAACCTCACAAATGCTATCAGCCCGAAGTGTCCAGCCGTATATCTCACCCAGCTCTGGGTGTAGATGTGGTAAATCCAGGTTGCATCACAAGCCCTGAATGAATTATTTAAGAATTGCTCTCTATTTCACTGTCAATGTGTTTTGGTTTTGAAATTTATTTTGATAATGAAATTTATCGGATTTTCACTGCTGCGTTTAGGCTGCTGTACACACGCTTGATTTCCTTATGGAGACATATAAATCCATGGGTTTTAAGATTCTTGCTTGTCAGGTATATTCCCAGGCTTTGAGTCCATTTCGTTGAGCAAGGAGTAGGTCTTGTCTATTATATATTTGGCTTATGGAACGGTATCTGTGCTAATTTCAATCTCTGGTTTTATGCAGCACCCCAACTCACCTTTCCCCATAAGCAAGCATAAGTTGGTTTTCTAAATTTGAGACCCTGTTCTGTTTTGTAATTCAGTTCATGGGTAGCCAAGTTTACATTCCGTGTATTAGTCATATCTTATGATGTTTCTTTTTCTGTGTGACTTATTTCTCGTAGAATCATCATACCTGAATCCACTCATTATGCAGCTACGGGCCTGATGAAGTAGATTTCATTGCTGAGTGATATTCCATTGTACGTGCGTACCACAACTTCTTTATCCATTTTTTGCTTTCTGGGATATTTTACTTGTACCGTAGACGAGGTTCTTGTAAACAGAGCCGTCCCAAACTCTGGGGTGGCTGTGTGTTTTTGATTTTAATTTCCCTAAGCTATAGGACCATAAGTGGAAGTGACATAGGCTGTGTTGCTTTGTTTCCTACGTGTTTCTGGAAACACCATACACTTCTCCAGAGTGGTTGTTGGCAATTTACATCCCGCCCATCAGCATGACAAGGCTCCCTGTTCTCCATGACCTGTCCTGCCTTTCTGGATTTTACACTTTTTTCAGATGGCCCTTTTGACCGGGGGGGCAGTGAGACTTCATTGTAGTGCAGATTTCCTTTACACGCTTGCTTGGTTGGCCAAAAAGGGCGTATGCGTTTTTTCCTGAATATATTCAGGAAAAAACGCATACGCCCTTTTTGGCCAAGTGCATCATTGTTGACATTCTGCCTCTTTTTCTACGCTTTAAGTGCAATTCCATTCTACCCCCTGAAATCGTTTTCCTGAAATTCTGCCCCGCTTTCAAGTCCTCTTTGAAGACTTACTTCAGTACATTTTTGAACGATAGCTGTCATTCATAACTCTGCAGGTTTGTGAATTACACTGCCCCTGAGCTCCTTTCTTCAACTCCTTTTCTTGTGAGCTGGCCGCAAAACCGCAGGATTGCTTCAGGCCGTAATATGTTTCCGGCCGGGCATGCTGAGCCTTTGGTTAATTCCACTTCCTGGTGGGAAATGATCGTTCAATTTGCCCGTGCAGACACCAACAGCTAGTCTCTCATTGGTTCTCCCTATGCCTGTTCATCTTGCGCAGAAATTGCAAACTGTGCCAAACAGGAGGTTAAAGGCACTGACTCTCCAAGTGGGGAGAGTGTTAGTAAAGCGTCTGGAATGGTGAACCCGAGTACCAGGGGACGAAAACTGAGATGCATTTGAAAACGTTTCCCAATCACACGGTGGACGATAGTCTGGGTTTCCCATGCATGTTTTAGCTGAAGGAAGAATCCCTTAAACCTGGAGAGTTGGGACCCACGGAATGGGTACCATGCAGTATGACTTCAAAGGGTCTGCGTTTGCTCACCGAACCTCACCAATGCTATCAGCCCGAAGTGCCCAGCCTTATGTCTCACCCAGCTCTGGGTGTAGATGTGGTAAATCCAGGTTGCATCACAAGCCCTGAATGAATTATTTAAGAATTGCTCTCTATTTCACTGTCATTGTGTTTTGTTATTGAAATTTATTTTGATAATGGGATTTATCGGATTTTCACTGCTGCGTTTAGGCCGCTGTACACACGCTTGATTTCCTTATGGAGACATATAAATCCATGGGTTTTAAGATTCTTACTTGTCAGGTATCTTGCCAGGCGTTGAATATGGTGTGTTGAGTCCATTTCGTTGAGCAAGGAGTAGGGCTTGTCTATTATATATTTGGCTTATGGAACGGTATCTGTGCTAATTTCAATCTCTGGTTTTATGCAGCACCCCAACTCACCTTTCCCCATAAGCAAGCATAAGTTGGTTTTCTAAATTTGAGACCCTGTTCTGTTTTGTAATTCAGTTTATGTGTAGCCAAGTTTACATTCCGTGTATTACTGATATATTATGATGTTTCTTTTTCTGTGTGACTTATTTCTCGTAGAATCATCGTACCTGAATCCACTCATTATGCCGCTACGGGCCTGAAGACGTAGATTTCATTGCTGAGTGATATTCCATTGTACGTGCGTACCAGAACTTTCTTATCCATTTTTTCCTTTCTCGGATATTTAACTTGTACCGTAGACAAGGTTCTTGTAAACAGAGCCATCCCAAACTTTGGGGTGGCTGTGTGTTTGTGATTTTAATTTCCCTAAGCTATAGGACCATAAGTGGAAGTGCCATAGGCTGTGTTGCTTTGTTTCGTACGTGTTTCTGGAAACAACATACACTTCTCCAGAGTGGTTGTTGGCAATTTACATCCCGCCCATCAGCATGACAAGGCTCCCTGTTCTCCATGACCTGTCCTGACTTTCTGGATTTTACATATTTTTCAGATGGCCCTTTTGACCGGGGAGCAGTGAGACTTCATAATAGTGCAGATTTCCATTACACGCTTGCTTGGTTGGCCAAAAAGGGCGTATGCGTTTTTTCCTGAATATATTCAGGAAAAAACGCATACGCCCTTTTTGGCCAAGTGCATCATTGTCGACATTCTGCCTCTTTTCCTATGCTTTTAGTACAATTCCAGTCTACCCCCTGAAATCGTTTTCCTGAAGTTCTGCCCCGCTTTCAAGTCCTCTTCGAAGACTTACTTAAATATATTTTTGGACGATAGCTGTCATTCATAACTCTGCAAGTTTGTGAAGTACAGTGCCCCTGAGCTCATTTCTTCAACTCGCTTTCTTGTGAGCTGGCCGCAAAACCGCAGGATTGCTTCAGGCCCTAATCTTTTTCCGGCAAGGAACGCTGAGCCTTCGGTTAATTCCTCTTCCTGGTGGGAAATGAGCGTTCCATTTGCCCGTGCAGACACCTACAGCTAGTCTCTCATTGCTTCTCCCTATTCCTGTTCATCTTGCACAGAAATTGCAAACTGTGCCAAACAGGAGGTTAATGGCACTGACTCTCCAAGTGGGGAGAGTGTTAGTAAAGTGTTCAAATGTTGAACCCGAGTACCAGGGGACGAAAACTGACATGCATTTGAAAACGTTTCCCAATCACATGTTGGACCATACTCTGGGTTTCCCATGCATGTTTTAGCTGAAGGAAGAATCCCTTAAACCTGGAGTGTTGGGACCCATGGAATGGGTACCATGCAGTATGACTTCAAAGGGTCTGCGTTTGCTCACCGAACCTCACCAATGCTATCAGCCCGAAGTGTCCAGCCTTATGTCTCATCCAGCTCTGGGTGTAGATGTGGTAAATCCAGGTTGCATCACAAGCCCTGAATGAATTATTTAAGAATTGCTCTCTATTTCACTGTCATTGTGTTTTGTTTTTGAAATTCATTTTGATAATGGGATTTATCGGATTTACACTGCTGCTTTTAGGCCACTGTACACACGCTTGATTTCCTTATGGAGACATATAAATCCATGGGTTTTAAGATTCTTACTTGTCAGGTATCTTCCCAGGCGTTGAATATAGGGTGTTGAGTCCATTTCGTTGAGCAAGAGTAGGTTTTGTCTATTATATATTTGGCTTATGGAACGGTATCTGTGCTAATTTCAATCTCTGGTTTTATGCAGCATCCCAACTGACCTTTCCCCATAAGCAAGCATAAGTTGGTTTGCTAAATTTGAGACCCTGTTCTGTTTTGTAATTCAGTTCATGGGTAGCCAAGTTTACATTCCGTGTATTAGTGATAACTTATGATGTTTCTTTTTCTGTCTGAATTATTTCTCATAGAATCATCGTACCTGAATCCACTCATTATGCCGCTACGGTCCTGATGACGTAGATTTCATTGCTGAGTGATATTCCATTGTACGTGCGTACCAGATATTCTTTATCCATTTTTTCCTTTCTCGGATATTTAACTTGTACCGTAGAAAAGGTTCTTGTAAACAGAGCCATCCCAAACTTTGGGGTGGCTGTGTGTTTGTGATTTTAATTACCCTAAGCTATAGGACCATAAGTGGAAGTGCCATAGGCTGTGTTGCTTTGTTTCCTACGTGTTTCTGGAAACACCATACACTTCTCCAGAGTGGTTGTTGGCAATTTACATCCCGCCCATCAGGATGACAAGGCTCCCTGTTCTCCATGACCTGTCCTGCCTTTCTGGATTTTACACTTTTTTCAGATGGCCCTTTTGACCGGGGGGGCAGTGAGACTTCCTTGTAGTGCAGAGTTCCTTTACACGCTTGCTTGGTTGGCCAAAAAGGGTGTATGCGTTTTTTTCTGAATATATTCAGGAAAAAACGCATACGCCCTTTTTGGCCAAGTGCATCGTTGTCGACATTCTGCCTCTTTTCCAATGCTTTTAGTACAATTCCAGTCTACCCCCTGAAATCGATTTCCTGAAATTCTGCCCCGCTTACAAGTCCTCTTCGAAGACTTACTTCAATACATTTTTGGACGATAGCTGTCATTCATAACTCTGCAGGTTTGTGAATTACAGTGCCCCTGAGCTCATGTCTTCAACTCGCTTTCTTGTGAGCTGGCCGACAAAACCGCAGGATTGCTTCAGGCCATAATCTCTTTCCAGCAGGGCATGCTGAGCCTTTGTTTAATTCCTCTTCCTGGTCGGAAATGAGTGTTCCTTTTGCCCGTGCAGGCACCTACAGCTAGTCTCTCATTGGTTCTCCCTATTCCTGTACATCTTGCGCAGAAATTGCAAACTGTGCCAAACAGGAGGTTAATGGCACTGACTCTCCAAGTGGGGAGAGTGTTAGTAAAGCGTCTGGAATGGTGAACCCGAGTACCAGGGGACGATAACTGAGATGAATTTGAAAACGTTTCCCGGTCACACAGTGCACTGTACTGTGGGTTTCCCATGCATGTTTTAGCTGAAGGAAGAATTCCTTAAACCTGGAGAGTTGGGACCCATGGAATGGTTACCATGCAGTATGACTTCAAAGGGTCTGCGTTTGCTCACCGAACCTCACCAATGCTATCAGCCCGAAGTGTCCAGCCTTATGTCTCACCCAGCTCTGGGTGTAGATGTGGTAAATCCAGGTTGCATCACAAAACCTGAATGAATTATTTAAGAATTGCTCTCTATTTCACTGTCATTTTGTTTTGTTTTTGAAATTTATTTTGATAATGGGATTTATCGGATTTTCACTGCTGCGTTTAGGCCGCTGTACACACGCTTGATTTCCTTATGGAGACATATAAATCCATGGGTTTTTAGATTCTTACTTGTCAGGTATCTTGCCAGGCGTTGAATATGGGGTGTTGAGTCCATTTCGTTGAGCAAGGAGTAGGTCTTGTCTATTATATATTTGGCTTATGGAACGGTATCTGTGCTAATTTCAATCTCTGGTTTTATGCAGCACCCCAACTCACCTTTCCCCATAAGCAAGCATAAGTTGGTTTTCGAAATTTGAGACCCTGTTCTGTTTTGTAATTCAGTTCATGGGTAGCCAAGTTTACATTCCGTGTATTACTGATATATTATGATGTTTCTTTTTCTGTGTGACTTATTTCTCGTAGAATCATCGTACCTGAATCCACTCATTATGCCGCTATGGGCCTGAAGACGTAGATTTCATTGCTGAGTGATATTCCATTGTACGTGCGTACCAGAACTTCTTTATCCATTTTTTCCTTTCTCGGATATTTAACTTGTACCGTAGACAAGGTTCTTGTAAACAGAGCCATCCCAAACTTTGCGGTGGCTGTGTGTTTTTGATTTTAATTTCCCTAAGCTATAGGACCATAAGTGGAAGTGACATAGGCTGTGTTGCTTTGTTTCCTACGTGTTTCAGGATACACCATACATTTGTCCAGAGTGGCTGTTGGCAATTTACACCCCGCCCATCAGCATAACAAGGCTCCCTGTTCTCCATGACCTGTCCTGTCTTTCTGGATTTTACACTTTTTTCAGATGGCCCTTTTGACCGGGGGGCAGTGAGACTTCATTGTAGTGCAGATTTCCTTTACACGCTTGCTTGGTTGGCCAAAAAGGGCGTATGCGTTTTTTCCTGAATATATTCAGGAGAAAACGCATACGCCCTTTTTGGCCAAGTGCATCATTGTCGACATTCTGCCTCTTTTCCTACGCTTTAAGTGCAATTCCAGTCTACCCCCTGAAATCGTTTTCCTGAAATTCTGCCCCGCTTTCAAGTCCTCTTTGAAGACTTACTTCAGTACATTTTTGGACGATAGCTGTCATTCATAACTCTGCAGGTTTGTGAATTACAGTGCCCCTGAGCTCATGTCTTCAACTCGCTTTCTTGTGAGCTGGCCGCAAAACCGCAGGATTGCTTCAGGCCATAATCTCTTTCCGGCAGGGCATGCTGAGCCTTTGTTTAATTCCTCTTCCTGGTCGGAAATGAGTGTTCCTTTTGCCCGTGCAGGCACCTACAGCTAGTCTCTCATTGGTTCTCCCTATTCCTGTACATCTTGCGCAGAAATTGCAAACTGTGCCAAACAGGAGGTTAATGGCACTGACTCTCCAAGTGGGGAGAGTGTTAGTAAAGCGTCTGGAATGGTGAACCCGAGTACCAGGGGACGATAACTGAGATGCATTTGAAAACGTTTCCCGGTCACACAGTGCACTGTACTGTGGGTTTCCCATGCATGTTTTAGCTGAAGGAAGAATTCCTTAAACCTGGAGAGTTGGGACCCATGGAATGGTTACCATGCAGTATGACTTCAAAGGGTCTGCGTTTGCTCACCGAACCTCACCAATGCTATCAGCCCGAAGTGTCCAGCCTTATGTCTCACCCAGCTCTGGGTGTAGATGTGGTAAATCCAGGTTGCATCACAAACCCTGAATGAATTATTTAAGAATTGCTCTCTATTTCACTGTCATTTTGTTTTGTTTTTGAAATTTATTTTGATAATGGGATTTATCGGATTTTCACTGCTGCGTTTAGGCCGCTGTACACACGCTTGATTTCCTTATGGAGACATATAAATCCATGGGTTTTTAGATTCTTACTTGTCAGGTATCTTGCCAGGCGTTGAATATGGGGTGTTGAGTCCATTTCGTTGAGCAAGGAGTAGGTCTTGTCTATTATATATTTGGCTTATGGAACGGTATCTGTGCTAATTTCAATCTCTGGTTTTATGCAGCACCCCAACTCACCTTTCCCCATAAGCAAGCATAAGTTGGTTTTCTAAATTTGAGACCCTGTTCTGTTTTGTAATTCAGTTCATGGGTAGCCAAGTTTACATTCCGTGTATTAGTGATATATTATGATGTTTCTTTTTCTGTGTGACTTATTTCTCGTAGAATCATCGTACCTGAATCCACTCATTATGCCGCTATGGGCCTGAAGACGTAGATTTCATTGCTGAGTGATATTCCATTGTACGTGCGTACCAGAACTTCTTTATCCATTTTTTCCTTTCTCGGATATTTAACTTGTACCGTAGACAAGGTTCTTGTAAACAGAGCCATCCCAAACTTTGGGGTGGCTATGTGTTTTTGATTTTAATTTCCCTAAGCTATAGGACCATAAGTGGAAGTGACATAGGCTGTGTTGCTTTGTTTCCTACGTGTTTCAGGATACACCATACATTTCTCCAGAGTGGCTGTTGGCAATTTACATCCCGCCCATCAGCATAACAAGGCTCCCTGTTCTCCATGACCTGTCCTGTCTTTCTGGATTTTACACTTTTTTCAGATGGCCCTTTTGACCGGGGGGCAGTGAGACTTCATTGTAGTGCAGTTTTCCTTTACACGCTTGCTTGGTTGGCCAAAAAGGGCGTATGCGTTTTTTCCTGAATATATTCAGGAAAAAACGCATACGCCCTTTTTGGCCAAGTGCATCATTGTTTACATTCTGCCTCTTTTCCTACGCTTTAAGTGCAATTCCAGTCTACCCCCTGAAATCGTTTTCCTGAAATTCTGCCCCGCTTTCAATTCCTCTTTGAAGACTTACTTCAGTACATTTTTGGACGATAGCTGTCATTCATAACTCTGCAGGTTTGTGAATTACAGTGCCCCTGAGCTCCTTTCTTCAACTCGCTTTCTTGTGAGCTGGCTGCAAAACCGCAGGATTGCTTCAGGCCCTAATCTCTTTCCGGCAGGGCACGCTGAGCCTTTGGTTAATTCCTCTTCCTGGTGGGAAATGAGCGTTCCATTTGCCGGTGCAGACACCTACAGCTAGTCTCTCATTGCTTCTCCCTATGCCTGTTCATCTTGCGCAGAAATTGCCAAGTGTGCCAAACAGGAGGTTAAATGCACTGACTCTCCAAGTGGGGAGAGTGTTAGTAAAGCGTCTGGAATGGTGAACCCGAGTACCAGGGGACGAAAACTGAGATGCATTTGAAAACGTTTCCCAATCGCACTGTGGACCATACTATGGGTTTCCCATGCATGTTTTAGCTGAAGGAAGAATCCCTTAAACCTGGAAATTTGGAACCCATGGAATGGGTACCATGCAGTATGACTTCAAAGGGTCTGAGTTTGCTCACCGAACCTCACCAATGCTATCAGCTCGAAGTGTCCAGCCTTATGTCTCACCCAGCTCTGGGTGTAGATGTGGGAAATCCAGGTTGCATCACAAGCCCTGAATGAATTATTTAAGAATTGCTCTCTATTTCACTTTCATTGTGTTTTGTTTTTGAAATTTATTTTGATAATGGGATTTATCGGATTTTCACTGCTGCGTTTAGGCCGCTGTACACACGCTTGATTTCCTTATGGAGACATATAAATCCATGGGTTTTAAGATTCTTACTTATCAGGTATCTTGCCAGGCGTTGAATATGGGGTGTTGAGTCCATTTCGTTGAGCAAGGAGTAGGTCTTGTCTATTATATATTTGGCTTATGGAACGGTATCTGTGCTAATTTCAATCTCTGGTTTTATGCAGCACCGCAACTCACCTTTCCCCATAAGCAAGCATAATTTGATTTTCTAAATTAGAGACCCTGTTCTGTTTTGCAATTCAGTTTATGTGTAGCCAAGTTTACATTCCGTGTATTACTGATATATTATGATGTTGCTTTTTCTGTGTGACTTATTTCTCGTAGAATCATCGTACCTGAATCCACTCATTATGCCGCTACGGGCCTGAAGACGTAGATTTCATTGCTGAATGATATTCCATTGTACGTGCGTACCAGATATTCTTTATCTATTTTTTCCTTTCTCGGATATTTAACTTGTACCGTAGAAAAGGTTCTTGTAAACCGAGCCATCCCAAACTTTGCGGTGGCTGTGTGTTTGTGATTTTAATTACCCTAAGCTATAGGACCATAGTGGAAGTGACATAGGCTGTGTTGCTTTGTTTCCTACGTGTTTCAGGATACACCATACATTTCTCCAGAGTGGCTGTTGGCAATTTACATCCCGCCCATCAGCATAACAAGGCTCCCTGTTCTATAAGACCTGTCCTGCCTTTCTGGATTTTACACTTTTTTCAGATGGCCCTTTTGACCGGGGGGCAGTGAGACTTCATTGTAGTGCAGATTTCCTTTACACGCTTGCTTCGTTGGCCAAAAAGGGTGTATGCGTTTTTTCCTGAATATATTCAGGAAAAATCGCATACGCCCTTTTTGGCCAAGTGCATCATTGTCGACATTCTGCCTCTTTTCCTATGCTTTAAGTGCAATTCCAGTCTACCCCCTGAAATCGATTTCCTGAAATTCTGCCCTGCTTTCAAGTCCTCTTTGAAGACTTACTTCAGTACATTTTTGGACGATAGCTGTCATTCATAACTCTGCAGGTTTGTGAATTACCGTGCCCCTGAGCTCCTTTCTTCAACTCCTTTTCTTGTGAGCTGGCCGCAAAACCGCAGGATTGCTTCAGGCCATAATCTCTTTCCGGCAGGGCATGCTGAGCCTTTGTTTAATTCCTCTTCCTGGTCGGAAATGAGTGTTCCTTTTGCCCGTGCAGGCACCTACAGCTAGTCTCTCATTGGTTCTCCCTATTCCTGTACATCTTGCGCAGAAATTGCAAACTGTGCCAAACAGGAGGTTAATGGCACTGACTCTCCAAGTGGGGAGAGTGTTAGTAAAGCGTCTGGAATGGTGAACCCGAGTACCAGGGGACGATAACTGAGATGCATTTGAAAACGTTTCCCGGTCACACAGTGCACTGTACTGTGGGTTTCCCATGCATGTTTTAGCTGAAGGAAGAATTCCTTAAACCTGGAGAGTTGGGACCCATGGAATGGTTACCATGCAGTATGACTTCAAAGGGTCTGCGTTTGCTCACCGAACCTCACCAATGCTATCAGCCCGAAGTGTCCAGCCTTATGTCTCACCCAGCTCTGGGTGTAGATGTGGTAAATCCAGGTTGCATCACAAACCCTGAATGAATTATTTAAGAATTGCTCTCTATTTCACTGTCATTTTGTTTTGTTTTTGAAATTTATTTTGATAATGGGATTTATCGGATTTTCACTGCTGCGTTTAGGCCGCTGTACACACGCTTGATTTCCTTATGGAGACATATAAATACATGGGTTTTAAGATTCTTACTTGTCAGGTATCTTGCCAGGCGTTGAATATGGCGTGTTGAGTCCATTTCGTTGAGCAAGGAGTAGGGCTTCTCTATTATATATTTGGCTTATGGAACGGTATCTGTGCTAATTTCAATCTCTGGTTTTATGCAGCACCCCAACTCACCTTTCCCCATAAGCAAGCATAAGTTGGTTTTCTAAATTTGAGACCCTGTTCTGTTTTGGAATTCAGTTTATGTGTAGCCAAGTTTACATTCCGTGTATTAGTGATATCTTATGATGTTTCTTTTTCTGTGTGACTTATTTCTCGTAGAATCATCGTACCTGAATCCACTCATTATGCCGCTATGGGCCTGAAGACGTAGATTTCATTGCTGAGTGATATTCCATTGTACGTGCGTACCACAACATCTTTATCCATTTTTTCCTTTCTCGGATATTTAACTTGTACCGTAGACAAGGTTCTTGTAAACAGAGCCATCCCAAACTTTGGGGTGGCTGTGTGTTTTTGATTTTAATTTCCCTAAGCTATTGGACCATAAGTGGAAGTGACATAGGCTGTGTTGCTTTGTTTCCTACGTGTTTCAGGATACACCATACATTTCTCCAGAGTGGCTGTTGGCAATTTACATCCCGCCCATCAGCATAACAAGGCTCCCTGTTCTCCATGACCTGTCCTGTCTTTCTGGATTTTACACTTTTTTCAGATGGCCCTTTTGACCGGGGGGCAGTGAGACTTCATTGTAGTGCAGATTTCCTTTACACGCTTGCTTGGTTGGCCAAAAAGTGCGTATGCGTTTTTTCCTGAATATATTCAGGAAAAAACGCATACGCCCTTTTTGGCCAAGTGCATCATTGTTGACATTCTGCCTCTTTTCCTACGCTTTAAGTGCAATTCCAGTCTACCCCCTGAAATCGTTTTCCTGAAATTCTGCCCCGCTTTCAAGTCCTCTTTGAAAACTTACTTCAGTACATTTTTGGACGATAGCTGTCATTCATAACTCTGCAGGTTTGTGAATTACAGTGCCCCTGAGCTCCTTTCTTCAACTCGCTTTCTTGTGAGCTGGCCGCAAAACCGCAGGATTGCTTCAGGCCCTAATCTCTTTCCAGCAGGGCACGCTGAGCCTTTGGTTAATTCCTCTTCCTGGTGGGAAATGAGCGTTCCATTTGCCCGTGCAGACACCAACAGCTAGTCTCTCATTGGTTCTCCCTATGCCTGTTCATCTTGCGCAGAAATTGCAAACTGTGCCAAACAGGAGGTTAAAGGCACTGACTCTCCAAGTGGGGAGAGTGTTAGTAAAGCGTCTGGAATGGTGAACCCGAGTACCAGGGGACGAAAACTGAGATGCATTTGAAAACGTTTCCCAATCACACGGCGGACGATAGTCTGGGTTTCCCATGCATGTTTTAGCTGAAGGAAGAATCCCTTAAACCTGGAGAGTTGGGACCCATGGAATGGGTACCATGCAGTATGACTTCAAAGGGTCTGCGTTTGCTCACCGAACCTCACCAATGCTATCAGCCTGAAGTGTCCAGCCTTATGTCTCACCCAGCTCTGGGTGTAGATGTGGGAAATCCAGGTTGCATCACAAGCCCTGAATGAATTATTTAAGAATTGCTCTCTATTTCACTGTCATTGTGTTTTGTTTTTGAAATTTATTTTGATAATGGGATTTATCGGATTTTCACTGCTGCGTTTAGGCCGGTGTACACACACTTGATTTCCTTATGGAGACATATAAATCCATGGGTTTTAAGATTCTTACTTGTCAGGTATCTTGCCAGGCGTTGAATATGGGGTGTTGAGTCCATTTCGTTGAGCAAGGAGTAGGGCTTGTCTATTATATATTTGGCTTACGGAACGGTATCTGTGCTAATTTCAATCTCTGGTTTTATGCAGCACCCCAACTCACCTTTCCCCATAAGCAAGCATAAGTTGGTTTTCTAAATTTGAGACCCTGTTCTGTTTTGTAATTCAGTTCATGGGTAGCCAAGTTTACATTCCGTGTATTAGTGATATCTTATGATGTTTCTTTTTCTGTGTGACTTATTTCTCGAAGAATCATCGTACCTGAATCCACTCATTATGCCGCTACGGGCCTGAAGACGTAGATTTCATTGCTGAGTGATATTCCATTGTACGTGCGTACCAGATATTCTTTATCCATTTTTTCCCTTCTCGCATATTTAACTTGTACCGTAGAAATGGTTCTTGTAAACAGAGCAATCCCAAATTTTGGGGTGGCTGTGTGTTTGTGATTTTAATTACCCTAAGCTATAGGACCATAGTGGAAGTGACATAGGCTGTGTTGCTTTGTTTCCTATGTGTTTCAGGATACACCATACATTTCTCCAGAGTGGCTGTTGGCAATTTGCATCCCGCCCATCAGCATAACAAGGCTCCCTGTTCTCCAAGACCTGTCCTGCCTTTCTGGATTTTACAATTTTTTCAGATGGCCCTTTTGACCGGGGGGCAGTGAGACTTCATTGTACTGCAGATTTCCTTTACACGCTTGCTTCGTTGGCCAAAAACGGCGTATGCGTTTTTTCCTGAATATATTCAGGAAAAAACGCATACGCCCTTTTTGGGCAAGTGCATCATTGTCGATATTCTGCCTCTTTTCCTATGCTTTAAGTGGAATTCCAGTCTACCCCCTGAAATCGTTTTCCTGAAATTCTGCCCCGCTTTCAAGTCCTCTTTGAAGACTTACTTCAGTACATTTTTGGACGATAGCTGTCATTCATAACTCTGCATGTTTGTGAATTACAGTGCCCCTGAGCTCCTTTCTTCAACTCCTTTTCTTGTGAGCTGGCCGCAAAACCGCAGGATTGCTTCAGGCCATAATCTCTTTCCGGCAGGGCATGCTGAGCCTTTGTTTAATTCCTCTTCCTGGTCGGAAATGAGTGTTCCTTTTGCCCGTGCAGGCACCTACAGCTAGTCTCTCATTGGTTCTCCCTATTCCTGTACATCTTGCGCAGAAATTGCAAACTGTGCCAAACAGGAGGTTAATGGCACTGACTCTCCAAGTGGGGAGAGTGTTAGTAAAGCGTCTGGAATGGTGAACCCGAGTACCAGGGGACGATAACTGAGATGCATTTGAAAACGTTTCCCGGTCACACAGTGCACTGTACTGTGGGTTTCCCATGCATGTTTTAGCTGAAGGAAGAATTCCTTAAACCTGGAGAGTTGGGACCCATGGAATGGTTACCATGCAGTATGACTTCAAAGGGTCTGCGTTTGCTCACCGAACCTCACCAATGCTATCAGCCCGAAGTGTCCAGCCTTATGTCTCACCCAGCTCTGGGTGTAGATGTGGTAAATCCAGGTTGCATCACAAACCCTGAATGAATTATTTAAGAATTGCTCTCTATTTCACTGTCATTTTGTTTTGTTTTTGAAATTTATTTTGATAATGGGATTTATCGGATTTTCACTGCTGCGTTTAGGCCGCTGTACACACGCTTGATTTCCTTATGGAGACATATAAATACATGGGTTTTAAGATTCTTACTTGTCAGGTATCTTGCCAGGCGTTGAATATGGCGTGTTGAGTCCATTTCGTTGAGCAAGGAGTAGGGCTTCTCTATTATATATTTGGCTTATGGAACGGTATCTGTGCTAATTTCAATCTCTGGTTTTATGCAGCACCCCAACTCACCTTTCCCCATAAGCAAGCATAAGTTGGTTTTCTAAATTTGAGACCCTGTTCTGTTTTGGAATTCAGTTTATGTGTAGCCAAGTTTACATTCCGTGTATTAGTGATATCTTATGATGTTTCTTTTTCTGTGTGACTTATTTCTCGTAGAATCATCGTACCTGAATCCACTCATTATGCCGCTATGGGCCTGAAGACGTAGATTTCATTGCTGAGTGATATTCCATTGTACGTGCGTACCACAACATCTTTATCCATTTTTTCCTTTCTCGGATATTTAACTTGTACCGTAGACAAGGTTCTTGTAAACAGAGCCATCCCAAACTTTGGGGTGGCTGTGTGTTTTTGATTTTAATTTCCCTAAGCTATTGGACCATAAGTGGAAGTGACATAGGCTGTGTTGCTTTGTTTCCTACGTGTTTCAGGATACACCATACATTTCTCCAGAGTGGCTGTTGGCAATTTACATCCCGCCCATCAGCATAACAAGGCTCCCTGTTCTCCATGACCTGTCCTGTCTTTCTGGATTTTACACTTTTTTCAGATGGCCCTTTTGACCGGGGGGCAGTGAGACTTCATTGTAGTGCAGATTTCCTTTACACGCTTGCTTGGTTGGCCAAAAAGTGCGTATGCGTTTTTTCCTGAATATATTCAGGAAAAAACGCATACGCCCTTTTTGGCCAAGTGCATCATTGTTGACATTCTGCCTCTTTTCCTACGCTTTAAGTGCAATTCCAGTCTACCCCCTGAAATCGTTTTCCTGAAATTCTGCCCCGCTTTCAAGTCCTCTTTGAAAACTTACTTCAGTACATTTTTGGACGATAGCTGTCATTCATAACTCTGCAGGTTTGTGAATTACAGTGCCCCTGAGCTCCTTTCTTCAACTCGCTTTCTTGTGAGCTGGCCGCAAAACCGCAGGATTGCTTCAGGCCCTAATCTCTTTCCAGCAGGGCACGCTGAGCCTTTGGTTAATTCCTCTTCCTGGTGGGAAATGAGCGTTCCATTTGCCCGTGCAGACACCAACAGCTAGTCTCTCATTGGTTCTCCCTATGCCTGTTCATCTTGCGCAGAAATTGCAAACTGTGCCAAACAGGAGGTTAAAGGCACTGACTCTCCAAGTGGGGAGAGTGTTAGTAAAGCGTCTGGAATGGTGAACCCGAGTACCAGGGGACGAAAACTGAGATGCATTTGAAAACGTTTCCCAATCACACGGCGGACGATAGTCTGGGTTTCCCATGCATGTTTTAGCTGAAGGAAGAATCCCTTAAACCTGGAGAGTTGGGACCCATGGAATGGGTACCATGCAGTATGACTTCAAAGGGTCTGCGTTTGCTCACCGAACCTCACCAATGCTATCAGCCTGAAGTGTCCAGCCTTATGTCTCACCCAGCTCTGGGTGTAGATGTGGGAAATCCAGGTTGCATCACAAGCCCTGAATGAATTATTTAAGAATTGCTCTCTATTTCACTGTCATTGTGTTTTGTTTTTGAAATTTATTTTGATAATGGGATTTATCGGATTTTCACTGCTGCGTTTAGGCCGGTGTACACACACTTGATTTCCTTATGGAGACATATAAATCCATGGGTTTTAAGATTCTTACTTGTCAGGTATCTTGCCAGGCGTTGAATATGGGGTGTTGAGTCCATTTCGTTGAGCAAGGAGTAGGGCTTGTCTATTATATATTTGGCTTACGGAACGGTATCTGTGCTAATTTCAATCTCTGGTTTTATGCAGCACCCCAACTCACCTTTCCCCATAAGCAAGCATAAGTTGGTTTTCTAAATTTGAGACCCTGTTCTGTTTTGTAATTCAGTTCATGGGTAGCCAAGTTTACATTCCGTGTATTAGTGATATCTTATGATGTTTCTTTTTCTGTGTGACTTATTTCTCGAAGAATCATCGTACCTGAATCCACTCATTATGCCGCTACGGGCCTGAAGACGTAGATTTCATTGCTGAGTGATATTCCATTGTACGTGCGTACCAGATATTCTTTATCCATTTTTTCCCTTCTCGCATATTTAACTTGTACCGTAGAAATGGTTCTTGTAAACAGAGCAATCCCAAATTTTGGGGTGGCTGTGTGTTTGTGATTTTAATTACCCTAAGCTATAGGACCATAGTGGAAGTGACATAGGCTGTGTTGCTTTGTTTCCTATGTGTTTCAGGATACACCATACATTTCTCCAGAGTGGCTGTTGGCAATTTGCATCCCGCCCATCAGCATAACAAGGCTCCCTGTTCTCCAAGACCTGTCCTGCCTTTCTGGATTTTACAATTTTTTCAGATGGCCCTTTTGACCGGGGGGCAGTGAGACTTCATTGTAGTGCAGATTTCCTTTACACGCTTGCTTCGTTGGCCAAAAACGGCGTATGCGTTTTTTCCTGAATATATTCAGGAAAAAACGCATACGCCCTTTTTGGGCAAGTGCATCATTGTCGATATTCTGCCTCTTTTCCTATGCTTTAAGTGGAATTCCAGTCTACCCCCTGAAATCGTTTTCCTGAAATTCTGCCCCGCTTTCAAGTCCTCTTTGAAGACTTACTTCAGTACATTTTTGGACGATAGCTGTCATTCATAACTCTGCATGTTTGTGAATTACAGTGCCCCTGAGCTCCTTTCTTGAACTCCTTTTCTTGTGAGCTGGCCGCAAAACCGAAGGATTGCTTCAGGCCCTAATATGTTTCCGGCCGGGCACGCTGAGCCTTTGGTTAATTCCTCTTCCT
Source organism: Delphinapterus leucas (assembly GCF_059928025.1). Classification (NCBI taxonomy): domain Eukaryota; kingdom Metazoa; phylum Chordata; class Mammalia; order Artiodactyla; family Monodontidae; genus Delphinapterus; species Delphinapterus leucas. The sequence goes on along the minus strand of NW_028322240.1, from coordinate 2,205,677 downwards.
GGTGGGAAATGATCGTTCAATTTGCCCGTGCAGACACCAACAGCTATTCTCTCATTGCTTCTCCCTATTCCTGTTCATCTTGCGCAGAAATTGCAAACTGTGCCAAACAGGAGGTTAATGGCACTGACTCTCCAAGTGGGGAGAGTGTTAGTAAAGCGTTCAAATGTTGAACCCGAGTACCAGGGGACGAAAACTGAGATGCATTTGAAAACGTTTCCCAATCACACGGTGGACCATACTCTGGGTTTCCCATGCATGTTTTAGCTGAAGGTAGAATCCCTTAAACCTGGAGAGTTGGCACCGATGGAATGGGTACCATGCAGTATGACTTCAAAGGGTCTGCGTTTGCTCACCGAACCTCACCAATGCTATCAGCCCGAAGTGTCCAGCCTTATGTCTCACCCAGCTCTGGGTGTAGATGTGGTAAATCCAGGTTGCATCACAAGCCCTGAATGAATTATCTAAGAATTGATCTCTATTTCACTGTCATTGTGTTTTGTTTTTGAAATTTATTTTGATAATGGGATTTATCGGATGTTCACTGCTGCGTTTAGGCCGCTGTACACACGCTTGATTTCCTTATGGAGACATATAAATCCATGGGTTTTAAGATTCTTACTTGTCAGGTATCTTGCCAGGCGTTGAATATGGGGTGTTGAGTCCATTTCGTTGAGCAAGGAGTAGGTCTTGTCTATTATATATTTGGCTTATGGAACGGTATCTGTGCTAATTTCAATCTCTGGTTTTATGCAGCACCCCAACTCACCTTTCCCCATAAGCAAGCATAAGTTGGTTTTCTAAATTTGAGACCCTGTTCTGTTTTGTAATTCAGTTCATGTGTAGCCAACTTTACATTCCGTGTATTAGTGATATCTTATGATGTTTCTTTTTCTGTGTGACTTATTTCTCGTAGAATCAACGTACCTGAATCCACTCATTATGCCGCTACGGGCCTGATGACGTAGATTTCATTGCTGAATGATATTCCATTGTACGTGCGTACCAGATATTCTTTATCTATTTTTTCCTTTCTCGGATATTTAACTTGTACCGTAGAAAACGTTCTTGTAAACCGAGCCATCCCAAACTTTGCGGTGGCTGTGTGTTTGTGATTTTAATTACCCTAAGCTATAGTACCATAGTGGAAGTGACATAGGCTGTGTTGCTTTGTTTCCTACGTGTTTCAGGATACACCATACATTTCTCCAAAGTGGCTGTTGGCAATTTACATCCTGCCCATCAGCATAACAAGGCTCCCTGTTCTATAAGACCTGTCCTGCCTTTCTGGATTTTACACTTTTTTCAGATGGCCCTTTTGACCGGGGGGCAGTGAGACTTCATTGTAGTGCAGATTTCCTTTACACGCTTGCTTCGTTGGCCAAAAAGGGCGTATGCGTTTTTTCCTGAATATATTCAGGAAAAATCGCATACGCCCTTTTTGGCCAAGTGCATCATTGTCGACATTCTGCCTCTTTTCCTATGCTTTAAGTGCAATTCCAGTCTACCCCCTGAAATCGTTTTCCTGAAATTCTGCCCTGCTTTCAAGTCCTCTTTGAAGACTTACTTCAGTACATTTTTGGACGATAGCTGTCATTCATAACTCTGCAGGTTTGTGAATTACAGTGCCCCTGAGCTCCTTTCTTCAACTCCTTTTCTTGTGAGCTGGCCGCAAAACCGCAGGATTGCTTCAGGCCCTAATATGTTTCCGGCAGGGCACGCTGAGCCTTTGGTTAATTCCTCTTCCTGGTGGGAAATGATCGTTCCATTTACCCGTGCAGACACCAACAGCTAGTCTCTCATTGCTTCTCCCTATGCCTGTTCATCTTGCGCAGAAATTGCCAAGTGTGCCAAACAGGAGGTTAAATGCACTGACTCTCCAAGTGGGGAGAGTGTTAGTAAAGCGTCTGGAATGTTGAACCCGAGTACCAGGGGACGAAAACTGAGATGCATTTGAAAACGTTTCCCAATGACACGGTGGACCACACTATGGGTTTCCCATGCATGTTTTAGCTGAAGGAAGAATCCCTTAAACCTGGAATATTTGGGACGCATTGAATGGGTACCATGCAGTATGACTTCAAAGGGTCTGCGTTTGCTCACCGAACCTCACCAATGCTATCAGCCCGAAGTGTCCAGCCTTATGTCTCACCCAGCTCTGGGTGTAGATGTGGTAAATCCAGGTTGCATCACAAGCCCTGAATGAATTATTTAAGAATTGCTCTCTATTTCACTGTCATTGTGTTTTGTTTTTGAAATTTATTTTGATAATGGGATTTATCGGATTTTCACTGCTGCGTTTAGGCCGCTGTACACACGCTTGATTTCCTTATGGAGACATATAAATCCATGGGTTTTAAGATTCTTACTTGTCAGGTATCTTGCCAGGCGTTGAATATGGGGTGTTGAGTCCATTTCGTTGAGCAAGGAGTAGGGCTTGTCTATTATATATTTGGCTTATGGAACGGTATCTGTGCTAATTTCAATCTCTGGTTTTATGCAGCACCCCAACTCACCTTTCCCCATAAGCAAGCATAAGTTGGTTTTCTAAATTTGAGACCCTGTTCTGTTTTGTATTTCAGTTCATGTGTAGCCAACTTTACATTCCGTGTATTAGTGATATCTTATGATGTTTCTTTTTCTGTGTGACTTATTTCTCGTAGAATCATCGTACCTGAATCCACTCATTATGCCGCTACGGGCCTGATGACGTAGATTTCATTGCTGAGTAATATTCCATTGTACGTGCGTACCACAACTTCTTTATCCATTTTTTGCTTTCGGGGATATTTTACTTGTACCGTAGACGAGGTTCTTGTAAACAGAGCCGTCCCAAACTCTGGGGTGGCTGTGTGTTTTTGATTTTAATTTCCCTAAGCTATAGGACCATAAGTGGAAGTGCCATAGGCTGTGTTGCTTTGTTTCCTACGTGTTTCTGGAAACACCATACACTTCTCCAGAGTGGTTGTTGGCAATTTACATCCCGCCCAGAAGCATGACAAGGCTCCCTGTTCTCCATGACCTGTCCTGTCTTTCTGGATTTTACACTTTTTTCAGATGGCCCTTTTGACCGGGGGGCAGTGAGACTTCATTGTAGTGCAGATTTCCTTTACACGCTTGCTTGGTTGGCCAAAAAGGGCGTATGCGTTTTTTCCTGAATATATTCAGGAAAAAACGCATACGCCCTTTTTGGCCAAGTGCATCATTGTTGACATTCTGCCTCTTTTCCTACGCTTTAAGTGCAATTCCAGTCTACCCCCTGAAATCGTTTTCCTGAAATTCTGCCCCGCTTTCAAGTCCTCTTTGAAGACTTACTTCAGTACATTTTTGGACGATAGCTGTCATTCATAACTCTGCAGGTTTGTGAATTACAGTGCCCCTGAGCTCATTTCTTCAACTCGTTTTCTTGTGAGCTGGCCGCAAAACCGCAGGATTGCTTCAGGCCCTAATATGTTTCCGGCCGGGCACGCTGAGCCTTTGGTTAATTCCTCTTCCTGGTTGGAAATGTGCGTTCCATTTGCCCGTGCAGACACCAAGTGCTAGTCTCTCATTGGTTCTCCCTATGCCTGTTCATCTTGCGCAGAAATTGCAAACTGTGCCAAACAGGAGGTTAAAGGCACTGACTCTCCAAGTGGGGAGAGTGTTAGTAAAGCGTCTGGAATGATGAACCCGAGTACCAGGGGACGAAAACTGAGATGCATTTGAAAACGTTTCCCAATCACACGGCGGACGATAGTCTGGGTTTCCCATGCATGTTTTAGCTGAAGGAAGAATCCCTTAAACCTGGAGAGTTGGGACCCATGGAATGGGTACCATGCAGTATGACTTCAAAGGGTCTGCGTTTGCTCACCGAACCTCACCAATGCTATCAGCCTGAAGTATCCAGCCTTATGTCTCACCCAGCTCTAGGTGTAGATGTGGTAAATCCAGGTTGCATCACAAGCCCTGAATGAATTATTTAAGAATTGCTCTCTATTTCACTGTCATTGTGTTTTGTTTTTGAAATTTATTTTGATAATGGGATTTATCGGATTTTCACTGCTGCGTTTAGGCCGCTGTACACACGCTTGATTTCCTTATGGAGACATATAAATCCATGGGTTTTAAGATTCTTACTTGTCAGGTATCTTGCCAGGCGTTGAATATGGCGTGTTGAGTCCATTTCGTTGAGCAAGGAGTAGGGCTTGTCTATTATATATTTGGCTTATGGAACGGTATCTGTGCTAATTTCAATCTCTGGTTTTATGCAGCACCCCAACTCACCTTTCCCCATAAGCAAGCATAAGTTGGTTTTCTAAATTTGAGACCCTGTTCTGTTTTGTATTTCAGTTCATGTGTAGCCAACTTTACATTCCGTGTATTAGTGATATCTTATGATGTTTCTTTTTCTGTGTGACTTATTTCTCGTAGAATCATCGTACCTGAATCCACTCATTATGCCGCTACGGGCCTGATGACGTAGATTTCATTGCTGAGTGATATTCCATTGTACGTGCGTACCACAACTTCTTTATCCATTTTTTGCTTTCGGGGATATTTTACTTGTACCGTAGACGAGGTTCTTGTAAACAAAGCCGTCCCAAACTCTGGGGTGGCTGTGTGTTTTTGAATTTAATTTCCCTAAGCTATAGGACCATAAGTGGAAGTGCCATAGGCTGTGTTGCTTTGTTTCCTACGTGTTTCTGGAAACACCATACACTTCTCCAGAGTGGTTGTTGGCAATTTACATCCCGCCCATCAGCATGACAAGGCTCCCTGTTCTCCATGACCTGTCCTGTCTTTCTGGATTTTACACTTTTTTCAGATGGCCCTTTTGACCGGGGGGCAGTGAGACTTCATTGTAGTGCAGATTTCCTTTACACGCTTGCTTGGTTGGCCAAAAAGGGCGTATGCGTTTTTTCCTGAATATATTCAGGAAAAAACGCATACGCCCTTTTTGGCCAAGTGCATCATTTTTGACATTCTGCCTCTTTTCCTACGCTTTAAGTGCAATTCCAGTCTACCCCCTGAAATCGTTTTCCTGAAATTCTGCCCCGCTTTCAAGTCCTCTTTGAAGACTTACTTCAGTACATTTTTGGACGAGAGCTGTCATTCATAACTCTGCAGGTTTGTGAATTACAGTGCCCCTGAGCTCATTTCTTCAACTCGTTTTCTTGTGAGCTGGCCGCAAAACCGCAGGATTGCTTCAGGCCCTAATATGTTTCCGGCCGGGCACGCTGAGCCTTTGGTTAATTCCTCTTCCTGGTGGGAAATGTGCGTTCCATTTGCCCGTGCAGACACCAAGTGCTAGTCTCTCATTGGTTCTCCCTATGCCTGTTCATCTTGCGCAGAAATTGCAAACTGTGCCAAACAGGAGGTTAAAGGCACTGACTCTCCAAGTGGGGAGAGTGTTAGTAAAGCGTCTGGAATGGTGAACCCGAGTACCAGGGGACGAAAACTGAGATGCATTTGAAAACGTTTCCCAATCACACGGCGGACGATAGTCTGGGTTTCCCATGCATGTTTTAGCTGAAGGAAGAATCCCTTAAACCTGGAGAGTTGGGACCCATGGAATGGGTACCATGCAGTATGACTTCAAAGGGTCTGCGTTTGCTCACCGAACCTCACCAATGCTATCAGCCTGAAGTGTCCAGCCTTATGTCTCACCCAGCTCTAGGTGTAGATGTGGTAAATCCAGGTTGCATCACAAGCCCTGAATGAATTATTTAAGAATTGCTCTCTATTTCACTGTCATTGTGTTTTGTTTTTGAAATTTATTTTGATAATGGGATTTATCGGATTTTCACTGCTGCGTTTAGGCCGCTGTACACACGCTTGATTTCCTTATGGAGACATATAAATCCATGGGTTTTAAGATTCTTACTTGTCAGGTATCTTGCCAGGCGTTGAATATGGGGTGTTGAGTCCATTTCGTTGAGCAAGGAGTAGGGCTTGTCTATTATATATTTGGCTTATGGAACGGTATCTGTGCTAATTTCAATCTCTGGTTTTATGCAGCACCCCAACTCACCTTTCCCCATAAGCAAGCATAAGTTGGTTTTCTAAATTTGAGACCCTGTTCTGTTTTGTATTTCAGTTCATGTGTAGCCAAGTTTACATTTCGTGTATTAGTGATATCTTATGATGTTTCTTTTTCTGTGTGACTTATTTCTCGTAGAATCATCGTACCTGAATCCACTCATTATGCCGCTACGGGCCTGATGACGTAGATTTCATTGCTGAGTGATATTCCATTGTACGTGCGTACCACAACTTCTTTATCCATTTTTTGCTTTCTGGGATATTTTACTTGTACCGTAGACGAGGTTCTTGTAAACAGAGCCGTCCCAAATTCTGGGGTGGCTGTGTGTTTTTGAATTTAATTTCCCTAAGCTATAGGACCATAAGTGGAAGTGCCATAGGCTGTGTTGCTTTGTTTCCTACGTGTTTCTGGAAAAACCATACACTTCTCCAGAGTGGTTGTTGGCAATTTACATCCCGCCCATCAGCATGACAAGGCTCCCTGTTCTCCATGACCTGTCCTGTCTTTCTGGATTTTACACTTTTTTCAGATGGCCCTTTTGATCGGGGGGCAGTGAGACTTCATTGTAGTGCAGATTTCCTTTACACGCTTGCTTGGTTGGCCAAAAAGGGCGTATGCGTTTTTTCCTGAATATATTCAGGAAAAAACGCATACGTCCTTTTTGGCCAAGTGCATCATTGTTGACATTCTGCCTCTTTTCCTACGCTTTAAGTGCAATTCCAGTCTACCCCCTGAAATCGTTTTCCTGAAATTCTGCCCCGCTTTCAAGTCCTCTTTGAAGACTTACTTCAGTACATTTTTGGACGATAGCTGTCATTCATAACTCTGCAGGTTTGTGAATTACAGTGCCCCTGAGCTCATTTCTTCAACTCGGTTTCTTGTGAGCTGGCCGCAAAACCGCAGGATTGCTTCAGGCCCTAATATGTTTCCGGCCGGGCACGCTGAGCCTTTGGTTAATTCCTCTTCCTGGTGGGAAATGAGCGTTCAATTTGCCCGTGCAGACACCAACAGCTAGTCTCTCATTGCTTCTCCCTATTCCTGTTCATCTTGCGCAGAAATTGCAAACTGTGCCAAACAGGAGGTTAATGGCACTGACTCTCCAAGTGGGGAGAGTGTTAGTAAAGCGTTCAAATGTTGAACCCGAGTACCAGGGGACGAAAACTGAGATGCATTTTAAAACGTTTCCCAATCACATGTTGGACCATACTCTGGGTTTCCCATGCATGTTTTAGCTGAAGGAAGAATCCCTTAAACCTGGAGAGTTGGGACCCATGGAATGGGTACCATGCAGTATGACTTCAAAGGGTCTGCATTTGCTCACCGAACCTCACCAATGCTATCAGCCCGAAGTGTCCAGCCTTATGTCTCATCCAGCTCTGGGTGTAGATGTGGTAAATCCAGGTTGCATCACAAGCCCTGAATGAATTATTTAAGAATTGCTCTCTATTTCACTGTCATTGTGTTTTGTTTTTGAAATTCATTTTGATAATGGGATTTATTGGATTTTCACTGCTGCTTTTAGGCCACTGTACACACGCTTGATTTCCATATGGAGACATATAAATCCATGGGTTTTAAGATTCTTACTTGTCAGGTATCTTCCCAGGCGTTGAATATAGGGTGTTGAGTCCATTTCGTTGAGCAAGGAGTAGGTTTTGTCTATTATATATTTGGCTTATGGAACGGTATCTGTGCTAATTTCAATCTCTGGTTTTATGCAGCACCCCAACTCACCTTTCCCCATAAGCAAGCATAAGTTGGTTTTCTAAATTTGAGACCCTGTTCTGTTTTGTATTTCAGTTCATGTGTAGCCAAGTTTACATTCCGTGTATTACTGATATATTATGATGTTTCTTTTCCTGTGTGACTTATTTCTCGTAGAATCATCGTACCTGAATCCACTCATTATGCCGCTATGGGCCTGAAGACGTAGATTTCATTGCTGAGTGATATTCCATTGTACGTGCGTACCAGAACTTCTTTATCCATTTTTTCCTTTCTCGGATATTTAACTTGTACCGTAGACAAGGTTCTTGTAAACAGAGCCATCCCAAACTTTGCGGTGGCTGTGTGTTTTTGATTTTAATTTCCCTAAGCTATAGGACCATAAGTGGAAGTGACATAGGCTGTGTTGCTTTGTTTCCTACGTGTTTCAGGATACACCATACATTTCTCCAGAGTGGCTGTTGGCAATTTACGTCCCGCCCATCAGCATAACAAGGCTCCCTGTTCTCCATGACCTGTCCTGTCTTTCTGGATTTTACACTTTTTTCAGATGGCCCTTTTGACCGGGGGGCAGTGAGACTTCATTGTAGTGCAGATTTCCTTTACACGCTTGCTTGGTTGGCCAAAAAGGGCGTATGCGTTTTTTCCTGAATATATTCAGGAAAAAACGCATACGCCCTTTTTGGCCAAGTGCATCATTGTTGACATTCTGCCTCTTTTCCTACGCTTTAAGTGCAATTCCAGTCTACCCCCTGAAATCGTTTTCCTGAAATTCTGCCCCGCTTTCAAGTCCTCTTTGAAGACTTACTTCAGTACATTTTTGGACGATAGCTGTCATTCATAACTCTGCAGGTTTGTGAATTACAGTGCCCCTGAGCTCCTTTCTTCAACTCGCTTTCTTGTGAGCTGGCCGCAAAACCGCAGGATTGCTTCAGGCCCTAATCTCTTTCCAGCAGGGCATGCTGAGCCTTTGTGTAATTCCTCTTCCTGGTGGGAAATGAGCGTTCCATTTGCCCGTGCAGACACCAACAGCTAGTCTCTCATTGGATATCCCTATGCCTGTTCATCTTGCGCAGAAATTGCAAACTGTGCCAAACAGGATGTTAAAGGCACTGACTCTCCAAGTGGGGAGAGTGTTAGTAAAGCGTCTGGAATGGTGAACCCGAGTACCAGGGGACGAAAACTGAGATGCATTTGAAAACGTTTCCCAATCACATGGCGGACGATAGTCTGGGTTTCCCATTCATGTTTTAGCTGAAGGAAGAATCCCTTAAACCTGGAGAGTTGGGACCCATGGAATGGGTACCATGCAGTATGACTTCAAAGGGTCTGCGTTTGCTCACCGAACCTCACCAATGCTATCAGCCCGAAGTGTCCAGCCTTATGTCTCACCCAGCTCTGGGTGTAGATGTGGTAAATCCAGGTTGCATCACAAGCCCTGAATGAATGATTTAAGAATTGCTCTCTATTTCACTGTCATTTTGTTTTGTTTTTGAAATTTATTTTGATAATGGGATTTATCGGATTTTCACTGCTGCGTTTAGGCCGCTGTACACACGCTTGATTTCCTTAAGGAGACATATAAATCCATGGGTTTTAAGATTCTTACTTGTCAGGTATCTTGCCAGGCGTTGAATATGGGGTGTTGAGTCCATTTCGTTGAGAAAGGAGTAGGGCTTGTCTATTATATATTTGGCTTATGGAACGGTATCTGTGCTAATTTCAATCTCTGGTTTTATGCAGCACCCCAACTCACCTTTCCCCATAAGCAAGCATAAGTTGGTTTTCTAAATTTGAGACCCTGTTCTGTTTTGTATTTCAGTTCATGTATAGCCAACTTTACCTTCCGTTTATTAGTGATATCTTATGATGTTTCTTTTTCTGTGTGACTTATTTCTCGTAGAATCATCGTACCTGAATCCACTCATTATGCCGCTATGGGCCTGATGACGTAGATTTCATTGCTGAGTGATATTCCATTGTACGTGTGTACCACAACTTCTTTATCCATTTTTTGCTTTCTGGGATATTTTACTTGTACCGTAGACGAGGTTCTTGTAAACAGAGCCGTCCCAAACTCTGGGGTGGCTGTGTGTTTTTGAATTTAATTTCCCTAAGCTATAGGACCATAAGTGGAAGTGCCATAGGCTGTGTTGCTTGGTTTCCTACGTGTTTCTGGAAACACCATACACTTCTCCAGAGTGGTTGTTGGCAATTTACATCCTGCCCATCAGCATGACAAGGCTCCCTGTTCTCCATGACCTGTCCTGTCTTTCTGGATTTTACACTTTTTTCAGATGGCCCTTTTGACCGGGGGGCAGTGAGACTTCATTGTAGTGCAGATTTCCTTTACACGCTTGCTTGGTTGGCCAAAAAGGGCGTATGCGTTTTTTCCTGAATATATTCAGGAAAAAACGCATACGCCCTTTGTGGCCAAGTGCATCATTGTTGACATTCTGCCTCTTTTCCTACGCTTTAAGTGCAATTCCAGTCTACCCCCTGAAATCGTTTTCCTGAAATTCTGCCCCGCTTTCAAGTCCTCTTTGAAGACTTACTTCAGTACATTTTTGGACGATAGCTGTCATTCATAACTCTGCAGGTTTGTGAATTACAGTGCCCCTGAGCTCATTTCTTCAACTCGGTTTCTTGTGAGCTGGCCGCAAAACCGCAGGATTGCTTCAGGCCCTAATATGTTTCCGGCCGGGCACGCTGAGCCTTTGGTTAATTCCTCTTCCTGGTGGGAAATGTGCGTTCCATTTGCCCGTGGAGACACCAACAGCTAGTCTCTCATTGGTTCTCCCTATGCCTGTTCATCTTGCGCAGAAATTGCAAACTGTGCCAAACAGGAGGTTAAAGGCACTGACTCTCCAAGTGGGGAGAGTGTTAGTAAAGCGTCTGGAATGGTGAACCCGAGTACCAGGGGACGAAAACTGAGATGCATTTGAAAACGTTTCCCAATCACACGGCGGACGATAGTCTGGGTTTCCCATGCATGTTTTAGCTGAAGGAAGAATCCCTTAAACCTGGAGAGTTGGGACCCATGGAATGGGTACCATGCAGTATGACTTCAAAGGGTCTGCGTTTGCTCACCGAACCTCACCAATGCTATCAGCCTGAAGTGTCCAGCCTTATGTCTCACCCAGCTCTAGGTGTAGATGTGGTAAATCCAGGTTGCATCACAAGCCCTGAATGAATTATTTAAGAATTGCTCTCTATTTCACTGTCATTGTGTTTTGTTTTTGAAATTTATTTTGATAATGGGATTTATCGGATTTTCACTGCTGGGTTTAGGCCGCTGTACACACGCTTGATTTCCTTATGGAGACATATAAATCCATGGGTTTTAAGATTCTTACTTGTCAGGTATCTTGCCAGGCGTTGAATATGTGGTGTTGAGTCCATTTCGTTGAGCAAGGAGTAGGGCTTGTCTATTATATATTTGGCTTATGGAACGGTATCTGTGCTAATTTCAATCTCTGGTTTTATGCAGCACCCCAACTCACCTTTCCCCATAAGCAAGCATAAGTTGGTTTTCTAAATTTGAGACCCTGTTCTGTTTTGTATTTCAGTTCATGTGTAGCCAACTTTACATTCCGTGTATTAGTGATATCTTATGATGTTTCTTTTTCTGTGTGACTTATTTCTCGTAGAATCATCGTACCTGAATCCACTCATTATGCCGCTACGGGCCTGATGATGTAGATTTCATTGCTGAGTGATATTCCATTGTACGTGCGTACCACAACTTCTTTATCCATTTTTTGCTTTCTGGGATATTTTACTTGTACCGTAGACGAGGTTCTTGTAAACAGAGCCGTCCCAAACTTTGCGGTGGCTGTGTGTTTTTGATTTTAATTTCCCTAAGCTATAGGACCATAAGTGGAAGTGCCATAGGCTGTGTTGCTTTGTTTCCTACGTGTTTCTGGAAAAACCATACACTTCTCCAGAGTGGTTGTTGGCAATTTACATCCCGCCCATCAGCATGACAAGGCTCCCTGTTCTCCATGACCTGTCCTGTCTTTCTGGATTTTACACTTTTTTCAGATGGCCCTTTTGACCGGGGGGCAGTGAGACTTCATTGTAGTGCAGATTTCCTTTACACGCTTGCTTGGTTGGCCAAAAAGGGCGTATGCGTTTTTTCCTGAATATATTCAGGAAAAAACGCATACGCCCTTTTTGGCCAAGTGCATCATTGTTGACATTCTGCCTCTTTTCCTACGCTTTAAGTGCAATTCCAGTCTACCCCCTGAAATCGTTTTCCTGAAATTCTGCCCCGCTTTCAAGTCCTCTTTGAAGACTTACTTCAGTACATTTTTGGACGATAGCTGTCATTCATAACTCTGCAGGTTTGTGAATTACAGTGCCCCTGAGCTCATTTCTTCAACTCGGTTTCTTGTGAGCTGGCCGCAAAACCGCAGGATTGCTTCAGGCCCTAATATGTTTCCGGCCGGGCACGCTGAGCCTTTGGTTAATTCCTCTTCCTGGTGGGAAATGAGCGTTCAATTTGCCCGTGCAGACACCAACAGCTAGTCTCTCATTGGATCTCCCTATTCCTGTTCATCTTGCGCAGAAATTGCAAACTGTGCCAAACAGGAGGTTAATGGCACTGACTCTCCAAGTGGGGAGAGTGTTAGTAAAGCGTTCAAATGTTGAACCCGAGTACCAGGGGACGAAAACTGAGATGCATTTTAAAACGTTTCCCAATCACATGGTGGACCATACTCTGGGTTTCCCATGCATGTTTTAGCTGAAGGAAGAATCCCTTAAACCTGGAGAGTTGGGACCCATGGAATGGGTACCATGCAGTATGACTTCAAAGGGTCTGCATTTGCTCACCGAACCTCACCAATGCTATCAGCCCGAAGTGTCCAGCCTTATGTCTCATCCAGCTCTGGGTGTAGATGTGGTAAATCCAGGTTGCATCACAAGCCCTGAATGAATTATTTAAGAATTGCTCTCTATTTCACTGTCATTGTGTTTTGTTTTTGAAATTCATTTTGATAATGGGATTTATTGGATTTTCACTGCTGCTTTTAGGCCACTGTACACACGCTTGATTTCCATATGGAGACATATAAATCCATGGGTTTTAAGATTCTTACTTGTCAGGTATCTTCCCAGGCGTTGAATATAGGGTGTTGAGTCCATTTCGTTGAGCAAGGAGTAGGTTTTGTCTATTATATATTTGGCTTATGGAACGGTATCTGTGCTAATTTCAATCTCTGGTTTTATGCAGCACCCCAACTCACCTTTCCCCATAAGCAAGCATAAGTTGGTTTTCTAAATTTGAGACCCTGTTCTGTTTTGTATTTCAGTTCATGTGTAGCCAAGTTTACATTCCGTGTATTACTGATATATTATGATGTTTCTTTTCCTGTGTGACTTATTTCTCGTAGAATCATCGTACCTGAATCCACTCATTATGCCGCTATGGGCCTGAAGACGTAGATTTCATTGCTGAGTGATATTCCATTGTACGTGCGTACCAGAACTTCTTTATCCATTTTTTCCTTTCTCGGATATTTAACTTGTACCGTAGACAAGGTTCTTGTAAACAGAGCCATCCCAAACTTTGCGGTGGCTGTGTGTTTTTGATTTTAATTTCCCTAAGCTATAGGACCATAAGTGGAAGTGACATAGGCTGTGTTGCTTTGTTTCCTACGTGTTTCAGGATACACCATACATTTCTCCAGAGTGGCTGTTGGCAATTTACGTCCCGCCCATCAGCATAACAAGGCTCCCTGTTCTCCATGACCTGTCCTGTCTTTCTGGATTTTACACTTTTTTCAGATGGCCCTTTTGACCGGGGGGCAGTGAGACTTCATTGTAGTGCAGATTTCCTTTACACGCTTGCATGGTTGGCCAAAAAGGGCGTATGCGTTTTTTCCTGAATATATTCAGGAAAAAACGCATACGCCCTTTTTGGCCAAGTGCATCATTGTTGACATTCTGCCTCTTTTCCTACGCTTTAAGTGCAATTCCAGTCTACCCCCTGAAATCGTTTTCCTGAAATTCTGCCCCGCTTTCAAGTCCTCTTTGAAGACTTACTTCAGTACATTTTTGGACGATAGCTGTCATTCATAACTCTGCAGGTTTGTGAATTACAGTGCCCCTGAGCTCCTTTCTTCAACTCGCTTTCTTGTGAGCTGGCCGCAAAACCGCAGGATTGCTTCAGGCCCTAATCTCTTTCCAGCAGGGCATGCTGAGCCTTTGTGTAATTCCTCTTCCTGGTGGGAAATGAGCGTTCCATTTGCCCGTGCAGACACCAACAGCTAGTCTCTCATTGGATCTCCCTATGCCTGTTCATCTTGCGCAGAAATTGCAAACTGTGCCAAACAGGATGTTAAAGGCACTGACTCTCCAAGTGGGGAGAGTGTTAGTAAGCGTCTGGAATGGTGAACCCGAGTACCAGGGGACGAAAACTGAGATGCATTTGAAAACGTTTCCCAATCACATGGCGGACGATAGTCTGGGTTTCCCATTCATGTTTTAGCTGAAGGAAGAATCCCTTAAACCTGGAGAGTTGGGACCCATGGAATGGGTACCATGCAGTATGACTTCAAAGGGTCTGCGTTTGCTCACCGAACCTCACCAATGCTATCAGCCCGAAGTGTCCAGCCTTATGTCTCACCCAGCTCTGGGTGTAGATGTGGTAAATCCAGGTTGCATCACAAGCCCTGAATGAATGATTTAAGAATTGCTCTCTATTTCACTGTCATTTTGTTTTGTTTTTGAAATTTATTTTGATAATGGGATTTATCGGATTTTCACTGCTGCGTTTAGGCCGCTGTACACACGCTTGATTTCCTTAAGGAGACATATAAATCCATGGGTTTTAAGATTCTTACTTGTCAGGTATCTTGCCAGGCGTTGAATATGGGGTGTTGAGTCCATTTCGTTGAGAAAGGAGTAGGGCTTGTCTATTATATATTTGGCTTATGGAACGGTATCTGTGCTAATTTCAATCTCTGGTTTTATGCAGCACCCCAACTCACCTTTCCCCATAAGCAAGCATAAGTTGGTTTTCTAAATTTGAGACCCTGTTCTGTTTTGTATTTCAGTTCATGTATAGCCAACTTTACCTTCCGTTTATTAGTGATATCTTATGATGTTTCTTTTTCTGTGTGACTTATTTCTCGTAGAATCATCGTACCTGAATCCACTCATTATGCCGCTATGGGCCTGATGACGTAGATTTCATTGCTGAGTGATATTCCATTGTACGTGTGTACCACAACTTCTTTATCCATTTTTTGCTTTCTGGGATATTTTACTTGTACCGTAGACGAGGTTCTTGTAAACAGAGCCGTCCCAAACTCTGGGGTGGCTGTGTGTTTTTGAATTTAATTTCCCTAAGCTATAGGACCATAAGTGGAAGTGCCATAGGCTGTGTTGCTTGGTTTCCTACGTGTTTCTGGAAACACCATACACTTCTCCAGAGTGGTTGTTGGCAATTTACATCCTGCCCATCAGCATGACAAGGCTCCCTGTTCTCCATGACCTGTCCTGTCTTTCTGGATTTTACACTTTTTTCAGATGGCCCTTTTGACCGGGGGGCAGTGAGACTTCATTGTAGTGCAGATTTCCTTTACACGCTTGCTTGGTTGGCCAAAAAGGGCGTATGCGTTTTTTCCTGAATATATTCAGGAAAAAACGCATACGCCCTTTGTGGCCAAGTGCATCATTGTTGACATTCTGCCTCTTTTCCTACGCTTTAAGTGCAATTCCAGTCTACCCCCTGAAATCGTTTTCCTGAAATTCTGCCCCGCTTTCAAGTCCTCTTTGAAGACTTACTTCAGTACATTTTTGGACGATAGCTGTCATTCATAACTCTGCAGGTTTGTGAATTACAGTGCCCCTGAGCTCATTTCTTCAACTCGGTTTCTTGTGAGCTGGCCGCAAAACCGCAGGATTGCTTCAGGCCCTAATCTGTTTCCGGCCGGGCACGCTGAGCCTTTGGTTAATTCCTCTTCCTGGTGGGAAATGAGCGTTAAATTTCCATGTTCAGACACCTTCACATGAGTCGTCATGGTGCCCCTTTGCCCCGGTTATCTCTATGGAGGTTGGAGTTGGAAGGCCTCCTCACTCAAGATCAGTGTGCCCACGGAGCCAACCCTGCAACTTCAGGGCATGGTTGGGGGTTAGGATCACCACGAGAGTTCCTTTTTCCTTAGGATGGAGGTGGCCTTTTGGGCTGCTGATTTCCATGTTATCAGATACTGCCAGTATCTTGGCCAGATGTGGCGGTGGGCCAAGCCCCTTGGTGACCGTAGTTTATCCTACCTGGATCGCATTCTTGCATTGTTCCATTTCAAGTGGTCCCAGGTTTTGCACTAATACTCCAATGGCGATTCACCGTTCACCAGGAATGTAAAGGTCAAAGGCTTTAGCTAAATTAGGGAGTTCCAGGGCAAGGGTCTGAATTGACTGCTCTTTCCATTCTTGAAAGGCCACTTCTGCATTCTATTCAAAAGGATCATCACCTTTTCCTTTCAGTGTTTCATATAGAGGCCGAGCTAGTAGACTGTAGTTAGGGATCCAGAAGCAGCAAACCCTGGCCTCCCCAGGAACCCCTAAGCTGTCTTCTAGTTTCAGAAATGGGTAAGGCTGTAAATTGTTTCTTCCCTTTCCTGGGATGGGCTTCTCCGACCTTCTGTGAGAATGAAGCCCAGGCAGGTCACCGTAGTCTGTGATATTTCAGCTTTTTCTTGGACAACTTGTATCCTTTATTGGCTTCGTAGTTCAGAGGTCTCCTTAGTAGGGCTGGCGATCAGAATGTCGTCTGCATATTGAAGGAGTGTTTCCTTTTCCAGAGGTAGAACTTTTAGGTCTTTAGCTGAGCTTTCCCCAAAGATGGTGTGGGAATTTTTGAACCCTTGGGGCAACACGGCCCGGAAGTATTGTTTTAGTTGTATGTTGAGTCCTGCCACTCACAAGCCAAAATTTCTTGTGACTCTGGGACTAATAGAATACAAAAGAAGGCATCATTGAAGACTAATACAGAATACCATGTCCTGGTGGTTGGTAGAATGACCAGCAGGGTGTAGGATTTAGGAACTACTGGAGGTATATCCTCGGTGGCTTCACTGACTGTCCTGACATCCTTTACCAGGACTCCAGCAGCCCATGGGGCTCTCGAGGTCAGGCCAATCCCAGGATATGGAGCTCACCTGGGCAGGTACCCCACCCCAGCCCACGGGGCTCTCGTGTTCAGGACCCTCCCAGGATATGGGGTTCCCTGGGCAGGTCCCCCTGCAGCCCATGGGGCTCTCGTGGTCAGGCCCCTCCCAGGATACAGAGCTACCCTTGCAGGTACCATGGCAGGGCTGGGAACACAGGAACCGTGCATATCGCCCTCATTGCAGAGCACTCCCAGCTCACCTGTCACTCAGATCTGACACAGAGCACCTCAGAGCAGGACTTGAACTAACAAACAGCAGCTCCGACAGGTCTGTGACCCTGGGCATCACTCTGTGTGGCCTCCCTCCACCTGGTCTTCCAGAGACTTCCACTGCACCCGGGGCACCAGGCCTCTGTCTCCACCCACCAGCCACCCCTCCTCTCCCTGACTCCTGGGTTCCTCTCATTAGGAGAGGGTTTTCTTGAAGTTGTCTCCCACTCATGGGCCAGATAATATAATTAGAAAACAAGCCAGAGCTGCAGCCCCTTGTCTATCCTGACTCTCAGGAGCCCACACCTGTTCCTTGGACCTGGCCGATTCAGCAAGTTCCAGTTTCTGCAACTGTGAGCCCCTGAGGGGTGATTATTGGCTGGCCTGGGAAGCCTGACCGTGCCGGCCAGCCCTCCCCAGGTGTGCCTGGGTTCAGATCAATATAAACACCGCTCCAGGCAGCAAGAGCCCCTGCAGCTGTGCCTGACGCCATTTTCTCTGCCCTGTCAGCAGTCTTGGGGCTGGACTGGTGGGAGGGAGTGAGAGGCCACGGCTTTGTGGGTGGCCCAGTGTGAGTGGGGCTCTGCTGGACTTTCTGCAGCAGTTGCCAAGATGCCACCTGCTAAAGAAGAGGATGTGTCACCCATACCTGCCGCTGGAATTTCTCCCTGGGCAGAGGTGAGTGAGGAAGAAAGCAGTGGGGGCCGGGACAGCAGGGGTATCTCAGGCAGGGAAATGGAAAGCTTCCAGAAGAGCACCCAGGACCAGGACCATCCTGGCTGGCCTGCAGGCACCAAGTCGGCTGGCATGCTGTCGCTCATGTGGCTCCATGGCCCTTCCTCTAGGCTTTCAAGTCCTTGTACATATTCAGGTGTTTTACCTGGGAAGGGTGGGAACATTTCAGCAGCAGCTGGCCTGGGGCTCAGCCCACGTTTACTCACAGATGCCTCGGCACGGTCCCCCAGCTTTGCAATGAGGACGCTTGTTGCGTGGGGCCTGCTGGCTGAATGGGAGATGATTCCCCACCACCGACCAACTTCAGAATTGTTTACAACTGGAGCAAGTGCCCTGATACGGTTTTCCTCTGTGTAGCTGGTGGGTTCTGTTTTTTTTTCTTTTTTGGTTCAAGGTAGATTTTATTCCTCTTTTTTGTATTTACAGATATAAGCATGGAAATAATTTATTCATATAAATACATGTATGTGAAGGGAAGAATATTTTTTCTGTTTTACTTTTTGTAATTTGAATTTTATTTTATTTTTTTATACAGCAGGTTCTTTTTGGTTATCTATTTTATACATATAAATGTATACATGCCAATCCCAATCTCTCAACTCCTCCCACCACCACCCCCCAACAGCTTTCCCCCCTTGGTGTCCATACGTTTGTTGTCTACATCTGTTGCTCTATTTCTGCCTTGCAAAACGGTTCATCTGTACAATTTGTCTAGGTTCCACATATAGCCATTAATAGACAAGATTTCTTTTTCTCTTTCTGACTTACTTCACTCTGTATGACAGTCTCTAGATCCATCAACGTCTCTACAAATGACCCAATTTCATTCCTTTTTATGGCTTAGTAATATTCCATTTTATATATGTACCACATCTTTATGCATTCGTCTGTCTGTGGGCATTTAGGTTGCTTCCATTACCTGGATATTGTAAATAGTGATGCAATGAACATTGCGGTGAATGTCTCTTTTTGATTTATGGTTTTGTCTGGGTATATGCCCAGTAGTGGGACTGCTGTATCATATGGTAATTCTATTCTTAGTTTTATAAGAAACTCCATAACTTTCTCCACAGTGACTGTATCAATTTCATTCCCAACAATAGCGGAAGAGGGTTCCTTATCTCCACACCCTTTCCAGCATTTGTTGTTTGTAGATTTTCTGATGATGCCCATTCTAACAGGTGTGAGGTGATACACCATGGATGAGTCTATTTCGTTGAGCAAAGAGTAGGTCTTGTCTATTACATATTTGGCTTATGGAACGGTATGTGTGCTAATTTCAATCTCTGGTTTTATACAGCACCGCAACTCAACTTTCCCCTTAAGCAAGCATAAGTTTTTATCTAAATGTGAGACTCTGTTCGGTTTTGGAATTCAGTTTATGTGTAGCCAAGTTTACACTCTCTCTATTAGTGATATCTTATGATAATTACCTTTCTCTGTGTGACATATTTCTCTTAGAATCATCATACTTAAATCCACTCAATTTGCTGCTACAGGCCTGATGACATTGATTTCATTGCTGAGTGATATTCCATTGTACGTAAGTAGCACAACTCCTTTATCCATATTTTTCTTTCTGGGATATTTAATTTGTACTGGACTCAAGGTTCTTATAAACACAGCAGCCCTAAATTTGGTGTTGGCTGTGTCTTGTTGATTTTAATTTTCCTAAGCTATAGGGCCAAAAGTGGAAGTGCCCTAGGGTCTGTAGCTTTGTTTTTCAGATGTTTCAGGATACACCATAAACATCTCCAGAGTGTCTGTTGGCAATTTACATCCCGCCCATCAGCATAACAAGGCTCCCTGTTCTCCATGGCCTGTCCTGTGTTTCTGGTTTTTACACATTTTTCAGATGGCCCTTTTGACGAATGGGAAATGAGACTTCATTGTAGTGCGGATTTCCATTGCTCGAGTGCTTGGTTGGCCAAAAAGGGCATATGTGTTTTTTCCTGAATATATTCAGGAAAAAATGTTTACGCACTTTTGTCCAAGTGCATCACTGTCAAAGATCTGCCGCTTTTCACATGCTTTAAACGCAATTCCAATCTACCTCCTGAAATATGATTCCTGCAATTCTGCCTCGTTTTGAAGTCCTCTTTGCAGACTTACTTCAGTATATTTTTGCCAATAGCTGTCATTTATAACTCTGCAGGTTTGTGAATTACAGTGCCTGTGATTTCCTTTCTTAACTCGTTTCCTTGAAAGCTGGCCACAGAACCGCAGGTTTGCTTTAGGCCATAATCAGGGTCTGGCACGGCACTCTGAGCCTTTGGTTAATTCCTCTTCCTGGTGGGAAATTAGAGTTAAATGTGCCCCTCCGGACACCTGCCTCACTCCCAGCCCCTTGGTGATGTGTGTCCTGTGGTTTGAGGCCACATGTGCTGGGTTCCTCACCTTTGGCTGATGTGGCCCCACTGGTGTGAGGACACTCCTGCCTGGTTCCCATCCCCTTGGTGATGTGGGCCATCCGGTGAGAGTCTGATCCTGGTTGGGTTCCTCACACTTCTGTGAGGTGGGCCCTCTTCTCTGACGTCACTCCTGCCTGGCTGGCACACCCCGCCTTGGCGAAGTCGGCCCTCTGGTGGGATTTGGTGCCTGCTGGGGGTCTCCTGCCCTCGGTAATGAGGGCCCTCTGGCGTCAGGCCCTAATTCCTGGGCTCCCAATATTTTCTGATATGCGCCCTGTGGTTCGAGTACACTCGTGCCAGGTTCCCAACCCCATGGGAATGTGGGCCTTCTGCTCTGAGGTCCCAACCGTGGGTTGCTCAGTTTCATGATGAGGGCCCTCTGCTGTGAGTTCTCTCCGGCCTGGATCCCATAGCCTCGCTGCTCCTGGCCACCTGCTGGGAGGTTCCAACTGCGGGATTCCTCACCTTTTTTCTTCTATGGACCCTCTGTTTTGAGACTCCTCCTGCCTGCCTCACTCCCAGTCCCTTGGTGATGTGTGTCCTCTGGTGTGAGGCCACGTGTGCTGGGTCCCTCGCCTTTGGATGATGTGGCCACACTGGTGTGAGGACACTCCTGCCTGCTTCCTATCCCCTTGATGATGTGGGCCCTCTGGTGAGAGTCTGATGCTGGCTGGGTTCCTCACCCTTCTGTGAGGTGGGCCCTCTGCTGTGAGGTCACTCCTGCCTGGCTGGCACACCCCACCTGGGCAACATCGGCCCTCTTGTGGCACTTGGAGCCTGCTGGGAGCCTCCTCCCCTCGGTGATGGGGGCCCTCTAGCGTCAGGCCCTAACTGCTGGGTACCCACATTTTCTGATACGTGCTAAGTGGTGCGAGGACACTCCTGCGAGGTTCCCATCCCCATGGGCATGTGGGCCTTCTGCTCTAAGGTCCCAACACCTGTGTTGTTCACCGTTTCATGATGTTGTCTCTCTGGTGTTAGTTCACTCAGGCCTAGATCCCATAGACTCTGTGCTCTGAGCCGACTGCTGGGAGGTTCCTACTGCTGGATTCCTTACCTTTTTTATTCTTTGGGTCCTGTGTTTTTATGCTCCTACTTCCTGACTCACTCCCAGCCCCTTTGTGATGTAGGTCCTCTGGTTTAAGGCCACATGTACCGGTTTCCTCACCTTTATTGATGTGGCCCCACTGGTGTGAGGACACTCCTGCCTGGTTCCCATCCCCTTGGTGATTGGGGCCCTCTTGTGAGAGTCTGATCCTGTCTGGATTCCTCACACTTCTGGGAGGTGGGCCCTCTGCTGTGAGGTCACTCCTGCCTGGCTGGCACACGTCACGTTGGCGATGTGGGCCCTCAGTTGGGAGTTGGTGCCTGCTGGGAGTCTCCTCCCCTCGGTAATGAGGGCCCTCTGGCGTCAGGCCCTAACTCATGGGCTCCCAAAATTTTCTGATGTGCGCCCTGTCGTGTGAGTACACTCCAGCCAGGGTCCCTTCCCTAGGGGATGTGGGCTTTCTGCTCTGTGGTCCCAACGGCTGGGTTGCTCACAGTGTCAGAATGTGGGCCCTCTGTTTTGAGTTCAGTCAGGCCTGGATCCCATAGCCTCGCTGCTCCTGGCCGCCTGCTGGGAGGTTCCAACTGCGGGATTCCTCACCTTTTTTACGCAATGGGCCCACTGTTTTGAGGCTCCTCCTGCCTGCCTCACTCCCAGCCCCTTGGTGATGTGTGTCCTGTAGTTTGAGGCCACGTGTGCTGGGTCCGTCACATTTCGGTGATGTGGCCCCACTGGTGTGAGGACACTCCTGCCTGGTTTCCATTCCCTTGGTGATGTGGGCCCTCTGGTGAGAGTCTGATCCTCTTTGGGTTCCTCACACTTTTGTGTGGTTGGCCCTCTGCTCTGAGGTCACTCCTGCCTGGCTGGCACACCCCGCATTGGCGACGTCGGCCCTCTGGTAGCAGTTGGAGCTTGCTGGGAGCCTCCTCTCCTCAGTGATGAGGGCCCTCTGGCGTCCGGCCCTAACTGCTGGGCTCCCCACATTTTCTGTTGTGTGCCCACTGGTGCGATGACACTCCTGCTTGGTTCCCTTCCCCATGGGGATGTGGGCCTTGTGCTCTGAGGTCACAACGGCTGGGTTGCTTACAGTATCACGATGAGGGCCCTCTGTTGTGAGTTCATCACTGCCTGGATCCCATAGCCTCGGTGCTCTGGGCCGCCTGCTGGGATGTTCCAACTGCTGGATTCCTCACCTTTTTATACAATGGGCCATGTGTTTTGAGGTTAATCCTGCCTGCCTCGCTCTGAGACCCATGGTGATGTGGGTCTTCTGGTTTGAGGCCACATGTGCTGGGTACCTCAACTTTCGATGATGTGGCCCCACGGGTGTGAGGACACTCGTGCCTGATTCCCAGCCCCTTGCTTATGTGGGCACTCTGGTGAGAGTCTGATCATGACTGGGTTCCTTACCCTTCTGTGAGGTGGGCGCTCTGATGTGAGGTCACTCCTGCCTGGATGGCTCACGTCGCCTTGGCGACGTAGGCCCTCTGTTGGCCACTGAAGCATGCTGGGAGCCTCCTACCCTCTTTAATGAGGGCCCTGGAAGAAACGCATATGCCCTTTTTGACCAAGTGCATCATTGTCGAAGTTCTGCATCTTCTCCTATACTTTCAGAGGACTTCCCATCTACCTCCTGAAATCGTATTCCTGGAATTCTGCCCCGCGTTCAAGTCCTCTTTGCAGCCTTACTTCAATATATTTTTGGACGATAGCTGTCATTTATAACTCTGCAGGTTTGTGAATTACAGTGCCCCTGAGCTCCATTCTTCAACTCGCTTTCTTGTGAGCTGGCCGCAAAACCGCAGGATTGCTTCAGGCCCTAATCTGGTTCCGGCACGGCATGTTGAGCCTTTGGCTAATTCCTCTTCCTGATGGGAAATGAGCGTTAAATTTGCTCGTGCAGACACCTACAGCTAATCTCTCATTGGTTCTCCCTATTCCTGTTCATCTTGCTCAGAAATTCCAAACTGTGCCAAACAGGAGGTTAAAGGCACTGACTCTCCAATTGGGGAAAGAGTTAGTAAAGCGTCTGGAATGGTAAAACCGAGTATGAGGGGAAGAAAACTGAGATGCATTTAAAAAGGTTTCCCGGTCACACGGTGGACCATATTCTGGGTTTCCCATGCGTGTTTTACCTGAAGGAAGAATCCCTTAAACCTGGAGAGGTGGGACCCATGCAATGGGTACCATGCAGTATGACTTCAAATGGCCTGCATTTTCTCACCGAACCTCACCAATGCTATCAGCCCAAAGTGTCGAACCTTATGTCTCACTCAGCTCTAGGTGTAGATGTGGTAAATCCAGGTTGCATCACAAGCCCTGAATGAATTATTTAAGAATTGCTCTCTATTTCACTGTCATTGTGTTTGTTTTTGTAGTTTATTTTGATAATGGGATTTATCGGATTTTCTCTGCTGCCTTCATGCAGCTGTACACACACTTGATTCTCTTACGGAGACATATAAATCCATGGGTTTGAAGATTCTTACTAGTCATGTGTAATCCTAGGAGTTGAATATGGTGTGTTTAGTCCATTTCGTTGAGCAAGGTGTAAGTCTTGACTATTACATATTTGGCTTATGGAAAGGTATGTGTGCTAATTTCTATCTCTGGTTTTATGCAGCACCCCACCTCACCTTTCCCCATAAGCAAGCATAAGTTGGTGTTCTAAATTTGAGACCCTGTTCTGTTTTGTAATTCAGTTCATGTGTAGCCAAGTTTACATTCCGTGTATTAGTGATATCTTATGATGTTTCATTTTCTGTGTGACTTATTTCACTTAGAATCATCGTACCTGGATCCACTCAATATGCCGCGACGGGCCTGATGACATAGATTTCATTGGTGAGTGATATTCCATTGTACGTGCGTACCACAACTTCTTTAACCATTTTTCACATTCTGGGATATTTAACTTGTACCGTAGACGACGTTCTTGTAAACAGAGCTGTCCCAAACTTTGGGGTGGCTGTGTGTTTTTGATTTTAATTTCCCTAAGCTATAGGACCATAAGTGGAAGTGACATAGGCTCTGTTGCTTTGTTTCCTACGTGTTTCAGGAAACCCCATACACTTCTCCAGAGTGGCTGTTTCCAATTTACATCCCCCGCATCAGCATAACAAGTCTCCCTGTTCTCCATGACCTGTCCTGCCTTTCTGGATTTTACACTTTTTCAGATGCCCCTTTTGACCGGGGGGCAGTGAGACTTCATTGTAGTGCAGATTTCATTTACCTGCTTGCTTGCTTGGCCAAAAATGGCGTATGCGTTTTTTCCTGAATATATTCAGGAAAAAACGCATACGCACTTTTTGGCCAGTGCATCATTGTCGACATTCTGCCTCTATTCCTAGGCTTTAAGTGCAATTCCAGTCTACCCCCTGAAATCGTTTTCCTGAAATTCTGCCCCGCTTTCAAGTCCTCTTCGAAGACTTACTTCAATACATTTTTGGACGATAGCTGTCATTCATAACTCTGCAGGTTTGTGAATTACAGTGCCCCTGAGCTCGTTTCCTCAACTCGCTTTCTTGTGAGCTGGCCGCAAAACCGCAGGATTGCTGCAGGCCCTAATCTGTTTCCGTCAGGGCACACTGAGCCTTTGGTGAATTCCTCTTCCTGGTGGGAAATGAGCGTTCCATTTGCCCGTGCAGACACCTACAGCTAGTCTCTCATTGTTTCTCCCTATTCCTGTTAATGTTGCGTAGAAATTGCAAACTGTGCCAAACAGGAGGTTAAAGGCAGTGACTCTCCAAGTGGGGAGAATGTTAGTAAAGTGTCTGGAATGGTGAACCCGAGTACCAGGGTTCGAAAACTGAGATATATTTGAAAACGTTTCCCAATCACACGCTGGACAATACTCTGGGTTTCCCATGCATGTCTTAGCTGAAGGAAGAATCCCTTAAACCTGGAGAGCTGGGAACCATGGAATGGGTATCATGCAGTATGACTACAAAGGGTCTGCGTTTGCTCACCGAACCTCACAAATGCTATCAGCCCGAAGTGTCCAGCGTATATCTCACCCAGCTATGGGTGTAGATGTGGTAAATCCAGGTTGCATCACAAGCCCTGAATGAATTATTTAAGAATTGCTCTCTATTTCACTGTCAATGTGTTTTGGTTTTGAATTTTATTTTGATAATGGGATTTATCGGATTTTCACTGCTGCGTTTAGGCTGCTGTACACACGCTTGATTTCCTTATGGAGACATATAAATCCATGGGTTTTAAGATTCTTACTTGTCAGGTATATTCCCAGGCTTTGAGTCCATTTCGTTGAGCAAGGAGTAGGTCTTGACTATTATATATTTGGCTTATGGAACGGTATCTGTGCTAATTTCAATCTCTGGTTTTATGCAGCACCCCAACTCACCTTTCCCCATAAGCAAGCATAAGTTGGTTTTCTAAATTTGAGACCCTGTTCTGTTATGTAATTCAGTTCATGTGTAGCCAAGATTACATTCCGTGTATTAGTGATATCTTATGATGTTTCTTTTTCTGTGTGACTTATTTCTCGTAGAATCATCGTACCTGAATCCACTCATTATGCCGCTACGGGCCTGATGAAGTAGATTTCATTGCTGAGTGATATTTCATTGTACGTGCGTACCACAACTTCTTTATCCATTTTTTGCTTTCTGGGATATTTTACTTGTACCGTAGACGAGGTTCTTGTAAACAGAGCCGTCCCAAACTCTGGGGTGGCTGTGTGTTTTTGATTTTAATTTCCCTAAGCTATAGGACCATAAGTGGAAGTGACATAGGCTGTGTTGCTTTGTTTCCTACGTGTTTCAGGAAACACCATACACTTCTCCAGAGTGGTTGTTGGCAATTTACATCCCGCCCATCAGCATGACAAGGCTCCCTGTTCTCCATGACCTGTCCTGCCTTTCTGGATTTTACACTTTTTTCAGATGGCCCTTTTGACCGGGGGGGCAGTGAGACTTCATTGTAGTGCAGATTTCCTTTACACGCTTGCTTGGTTGGCCAAAAAGGGCGTATGCGTTTTTTCCTGAATATATTCAGGAAAAAACGCATACGCCCTTTTTGGCCAAGTGCATCGTTGTCGACATTCTGCCTCTTTTCCTATGCTTTTAGTACAATTCCAGTCTACCCCCTGAAATCGTTTTCCTGAAATTCTGTCCCGCATTCAAGTCCTCTTCGAAGACTTACTTCAATACATTTTTGGATGATAGCTGTCATTCATAACTCTGCAGGTTTGTGAATTACAGTGCCCCTGAGCTCATGTCTTCAACTCGTTTTCTTGTGACCTGGCCGCAAAACCGCAGGATTGCTTCAGGCCGTAATCTCTTTCCGGCAGGGCTTGCTGAGCCTTTGTTTAATTCCTCTTCCTGGTCGGAAATGAGCGTTCTTTTTCCCGTGCAGGCACCTACAGCTAGTCTCTCATTGGTTCTCCCTATTCCTGTACATCTTGTGCAGAAATTGCAAACTGTGCCAAACAGGAGGTTAATGGCACTGACTCTCCAAGTGGGGAGAGTGTTAGTAAAGCGTCTGGAATGGTGAACCCGAGTACCAGGGGATGAAAACTGAGATGCATTTGAAAACGTTTCCCGGTCACACAGTGCACTGTACTGTGGGTTTCCCATGCATGTTTTAGCTGAAGGAAGAATCCCTTAAACCTGGAGAGTTGGGACCCATGGAATGGGTACCATGCAGTATGACTTCAAAGGGTCTGCGTTTGCTCACCGAACCTCACCAATGCTATCAGCCCGAAGTGTCCAGCCTTATGTCTCACCCAGCTCTGGGTGTAGATGTGGTAAATCCAGGTTGCATCACAAGCCCTGAATGAATTATTTAAGAATTGCTCTCTATTTCACTGTCATTGTGTTTTGTTTTTGAAATTTATTTTGATAATGGGATTTATCGGATTTTCACTGCTGCATTTAGGCCGTTGTACACACGCTTGATTTCATTATGGAGACATATAAATCCATGGGTTTTAAGATTCTTACTTGTCAGGTATCTTGCAAGGCGTTGAATATGGGGTGTTGAGTCCATTTCGTTGAGCAAGGAGTAGGGCTTGTCTATTATATATTTGGCTTATGGAACGGTATCTGTGCTAATTTCAATCTCTGGTTTTATGCAGCACCCCAACTCACCTTTCCCCATAAGCAAGCATAAGTTGGTTTTCTAAATTTGAGACCCTGTTCTGTTTTGTAATTCAGTTTATGTGTAGCCAAGTTTACATTCCGAGTATTACTTATATATTATGATGTTTCTTTTTCTGTGTGACATATTTCTCGTAGAATCATCGTACCTGAATCCACTCATTATGCCGCTATGGGCCTGAAGACGTAGATTTCTTTGCTGAGTGATATTACATTGTACGTGCGTACCAGAACTTCTTTATCCATTTTTTCCTTTCTCGGATATTTAACTTGTATGGTAGACAAGGTTCTTGTAAACAGAGCCATCCCAAACTTTGGGGTGGCTGTGTGTTTGTGATTTTAATTACCCTAAGCTACAGGACCATAGTGGAAGTGACATAGGCTGTTTTGCTTTGTTTCCTACGTGTTTCAGTATACACCATACATTTCTCCAGAGTGGCTGTTGGCAATTTACATCCCGCCCATCAGCATAACAAGGCTCCCTGTTCTCCAAGACCTGTCCTGCCTTTCTGGATTTTACACTTTTTTCAGATGGCCCTTTTGACCGGGGGGCAGTGAGACATCATTGTAGTGCAGATTTTCTTTACACGCTTGCTTGGTTGGCCAAAAAGTGCCTATGCGTTTTTTCTTGAACATATTCAGGAAAAAACGCATACGCCCTTTTTGGCCAAGTGCATCATTGTCGACATTCTGCCTCTTTTCCTATGCTTTAAGTGCAATTCCAGTGTACCCCCTGAAATCGTTTTCCTGAAATTCTGCCCCGCTTTCAAGTCCTCTTTGAAGACTTACTTCAGTACATTTTTGAACGATAGCTGTCATTCATAACTCTGCAGGTTTGTGAATTACAGTGCCCCTGAGCTCCTTTCTTCAACTCCTTTTCTTGTGAGCTGGCCGCAAAACCGCTGGATTGCTTCAGGCCGTAATATGTTTCCGGCCGGGCACGCTGAGCCTTTGGTTAATTCCACTTCCTGGCGGGAAATGATCGTTCAATTTGCCCGTGCAGACACCAACAGCTAGTCTCTCATTGGTTCTCCCTATGCCTGTTCATCTTGCGCAGAAATTGCAAACTGTGCCAAACAGGAGGTTAAAGGCACTGACTCTCCAAGTGGGGAGAGTGTTAGTAAAGCGTCTGGAATGGTGAACCCGAGTACCAGGGGACGAAAACTGAGATGCATTTGAAAACGTTTCCCAATCACACGGTGGACGATAGTCTGGGTTTCCAATGCATGTTTTAGCTGAAGGAAGAATCCCTTAAACCTGGAGAGTTGGTACCCATGGAATGGGTACCATGCAGTATGACTTCAAAGGGTCTGCGTTTTCTCACCGAACCTCACCAATGCTATCAGCCCGAAGTGCCCAGCCTTATGTCTCACCCAGCTCTGGGTGTAGATGTGGGAAATCCAGGTTGCATCACAAGCCCTGAATGAATTATTTAAGAATTGCTCTCTATTTCACTGTCATTGTGTTTTGTTTTTGAAATTTATTTTGATAATGGGATTTATCGGATTTTCACTGCTGCGTTTAGGCCGCTGTACACACGCTTGATTTCCTTATGGAGACATATAAATCCATGGGTTTTAAGATTCTTACTTGTCAGGTATCTTGCCAGGCGTTGAATATGGTGTGTTGAGTCCATTTCGTTGAGCAAGTAGTAGGGCTTGTCTATTATATATTTGGCTTATGGAACGGTATCTGTGCTAATTTCAATCTCTGGTTTTATGCAGCACCCCAACTCACCTTTCCCCATAAGCAAGCATAAGTTGGTTTTCTAAATTTGAGACCCTGTTCTGTTTTGTAATTCAGTTTATGTGTAGCCTAGTTTACATTCCGTGTATTACTGATATATTATGATGTTTCTTTTTCTGTGTGACGTATTTCTCGTAGACTCATCGTACCTGAATCCACTCATTATGCCGCTACGGGCCTGAAGACGTAGATTTCATTGCTGAGTGATATTCCATTGTACGTGCGTACCAGAACTTCTTTATCCATTTTTTCCTTTCTCGGATATTTAACTTGTACCGTAGACAAGGTTCTTGTAAACAGAGCCATCCCAAATTTTGGGGTGGCTGTGTGTTTGTGATTTTAATTTCCCTAAGCTATAGGACCATAAGTGGAAGTGCTATAGGCTCTGTTGCTTTGTTTCCTACGTGTTTCTGGAAACACCATACACTTCTCCAGAGTGGTTGTTGGCAATTTACATCCCGTCCATCAGCATGACAAGACTCCCTGTTCTCCATGACCTGTCCTGACTTTCTGGATTTTACATTTTTTTCAGATGGCCCTTTTGACCGGGGGGCAGTGAGACTTCATTATAGTGCAGATTTCCATTACACGCTTGCTTGGTTGGCCAAAAAGTGCGTATGCGTTTTTTCCTGAATATATTCAGGAAAAAACGCATACGCCCTTTTTGGCCAAGTGCATCATTGTCGACATTCTCCCTCTTTTCCTATGCTTTTAGTACAATTCCAGTCTACCCCCTGAAATCGTTTTCCTGAAATTCTGCCCCGCTTTCAAGTCCTCTTCGAAGACTTACTTAAATATATTTTTGGACGATAGCTGTCATTCATAACTCTGCAAGTTTGTGAAGTACAGTGCCCGTGAGCCCCTTTCTTCAACTCGCTTTCTTGTGAGCTGGCCGCAAAACCGCAGGATTGCTTCAGGCCCTAATCTTTTTCCGGCAGGGCACGCTGAGCCTTTGGTTAATTCCTCTTCCTGGTGGGAAATGAACGTTCCATTTGCCCGTGCAGACACCTACAGCTAGTCTCTCATTGCTTCTCCCTATTCCTGTTCATCTTGCACAGAAATTGCAAACTGTGCCAAACAGGAGGTTAATGGCACTGACTCTCCAAGTGGGGAGAGTGTTAGTAAAGCGTTCAAATGTTGAACCCGAGTACCAGGGGACGAAAACTGAGATGCATTTGAAAACGTTTCCCAATCACACGGTGGACCATACTCTGGGTTTCCCATGCATGTTTTAGCTGAAGGAAGAATCCCTTAAACCTGGAGAGTTGGGACCCATGGAATGGGTACCATGCAGTATGACTTCAAAGGGTCTGCGTTTGCTCACCGAACCTCACCAATGCTATCAGCCCGAAGTGTCCAGCCTTATGTCTCATCCAGCTCTGGGTGTAGATGTGGTAAATCCAGGTTGCATCACAAGCCCTGAATGAATTATTTAAGAATTGCTCTCTATTTCACTGTCATTGTGTTTTGTTTTTGAAATTCATTTTGATAATGGGATTTATCGGATTTACACTGCTGCGTTTAGGCCACTGTACACACGCTTGATTTCCTTATGGAGACATATAAATCCATGGGTTTTAAGATTCTTACTTGTCAGGTATCTTCCCAGGCGTTGAATATAGGGTGTTGAGTCCATTTCGTTGAGCAAGGAGTAGGTTTTGTCTATTATATATTTGGCTTATGGAACGGTATCTGTGCTAATTTCAATATCTGGTTTTATGCAGCATCCCAACTGACCTTTCCCCATAAGCAAGCATAAGTTGGTTTGCTAAATTTGAGACACTGTTCTGTTTTGTAATTCATTTCATGGGTAGCCAAGTTTACATTCCGTGTATTAGTGATAACTTATGATGTTTCTTTTTCTGTCTGACTTATTTCTCATAGAATCATCGTACCTGAATCCACTCATTATGCCGCTACGGTCCTGATGACGTAGATTTCATTGCTGAGTGATATTCCATTGTACGTGCGAACCACATCTTCTTCATCCATTTTATGCTTTCTCGGATATTTAACTGCTACCGTAGATGAGGTTCTTGTAAACAGAGCCATCCCAAACTTTGGGGTGGCTGTGTGTTTTTGATTTTAATTTCCCTAAGCTATAGGACCATAAGTGGAAGTGCCATAGGCTGTGTTGCTTTGTTTCCTACGTGTTTCCGGAAACACCATACAGTTTTCCAGAGTGGCTGTTGGCAATTTAAATCAGCCCATCTGCATAACAAGGCTCCCTGTTCTCCAATACCTGTCCTGCCTTTCTGGATTTTACACTTTTTTCAGATGGCCCTTTTGACCGGGGGGCAGTGAGACTTCATTGTAGTGCGGATTTCTTTACACGCTTGCTTCGTTGGCCAAAAAGGGCGTATGCATTTTTTCCTGAATATATTCAGGAAAAAACGCATACGCCCTTTTTGGCCCAGTGCATCATTGTCGACATTCTGCCTCTTTTCCTATGCTTTAAGTGCAATTCCAGTCTACCCCCTGAAATCGTTTTCCTGAAATTCTGCCCCGCTTTCAAGTCCTCTCCGAAGACTTACTTCTATACATTTTTGGACAATAGGTGTCATTCATAACTCTGCAGGTTTGTGAATTACAGTGCCCCTGAGCTCCTTTCTTCAACTCCTTTTCTTGTGAGCTGGCCGCAAAACCGCAGGATTGCTTCAGGCGCTAATATGTTTCCGGCCGGGCACGCTGAGCCTTTGGTTAATTCCTCTTCCTGGTGGGAAATGATCGTTCCATTTGCCCGTGCAAACACCAACAGCTAGTCTCTCATTGGTTCTCCCTGTGCCTGTTCATCTTGCGCAGAAATTGCAAACTGTGCCAAACAGGAGGTTAAAGGCACTGACTCTCCAAGTGGGGAGAGTGTTAGTAAAGCGTCTGGAATGGTGAACCCGAGTACCAGGGTTCGAAAACTGAGATGCATTTGAAAACGTTTCCCGGTCACACAGTGCACTGTACTGTGGGTTTCCCATGCATGTTTTAGCTGAAGGAAGAATCCCTTAAACCTGGAGAGTTGGGACCCATGGAATGGGTACCATGCAGTATGACTTCAAAGGGTCTGCGTTTGCTCACCGAACCTCACCAATGCTATCAGCCCGAAGTGCCCAGCCTTATGTCTCACCCAGCTCTGGGTGTAGATGTGGTAAATCCAGGTTGCATCACAAGCCCTGAATGAATTATTTAAGAATTGCTCTCTATTTCACTGTCATTGTGTTTTGTTTTTGAAATTTATTTTGATAATGGGATTTATCGGATTTTCACTGCTGCATTTAGGCCGCTGTACACACGCTTGATTTCCTTATGGAGACATATAAATCCATGGGTTTTAAGATTCTTACTTGTCAGGTATCTTGCCAGGCGTTGAATATGGGGTGTTGAGTCCATTTCGTTGAGCAAGGAGTAGGTCTTGTCTATTATATATTTGGCTTATGGAACGGTATCTGTGCTAATTTCAATCTCTGGTTTTATGCAGCACCCCAACTCACCTTTCCCCATAAGCAAGCATAAGTTGGTTTTCTAAATTTGAGACCCTGTTCTGTTTTGTAATTCAGTTTATGTGTAGCTAAGTTTACATTCCGTGTATTACTGATATATTATGATGTTTCTTTTTCTGTGTGACTTATTTCTCGTAGAATCATCGTACCTGAATCCACTCATTATGCCACTATGGGCCTGAAGACGTAGATTTCATTGCTGAGTGATATTCCATTGTACGTGCGTACCACAACTTCTTTATCCATTTTTTCCTTTCTCGGATATTTAACTTGTACCGTAGACAAGGTTCTTGTAAACAGAGCCATCCCAAACTTTGGGGTGGCTGTGTGTTTTTGATTTTAATTTCCCTAAGCTATAGGACCATAAGTGGAAGTGACATAGGCTGTGTTGCTTTGTTTCCTACGTGTTTCAGGATACACCATACATTTCTCCAGAGTGGCTGTTGGCAATTTACATCCCGCCCATCAGCATAACAAGGCTCCCTGTTCTCCATGACCTGTCCTGTCTTTCTGGATTTTAGTCTTTATTCAGATGGCCCTTTTGACAGCGGGGCAGTGAGACTTCATTGTAGTGCAGATTTCCTTTACACGCTTGCTTGGTTGGCCAAAAAGGGCGTATGCGTTTTTTCCTGAATATATTCAGGAAAAAACGCATACGCCCTTTTTGGCCAAGTGCATCATTGTCGACATTTTGCCTCTTTTCCTATGCTTTAAGTGCAATTCCAGTCTACCCCCTGAAATCGTTTTCCTGAAATTCTGCCCCGCTTTCAAGTCCTCTTTGAAGACTTACTTCAGTACATTTTTGGACGATAGCTGTCATTCATAACTCTGCAGGTTTGTGAATTACAGTGTCCCTGAAGCCCTTTCTTCAACTCGTTTTCTTGTGAGCTGGCCGCAAAACCGTAGGATTGCTTCAGGCCCTAATCTGTTTCCGGCATGGCACGCTGAGCCTTTGGTTAATTCCTCTTCCTGGTGGGAAATGAGCGTTCCATTTGCCCGTGCAGACACCTACAGCTAGTCTCTCATTGGTTCTCCCTATTCCTGTTCATCTTGCGCAGAATTTGCAAACTGTGCCAAACAGGAGGTTAAAGTCCCTGACTCTCCAAGTGGGGAGAGTGTTAGTAAAGCGTCTGGAATGGTGAACCCGAGTACCAGGGTTCGAAAACTGAGATGCATTTGAAAACGTTTCCCAATCACACGGTGGACCATACTCTGGGTTTCCCATGCATGTTTTAGCTGAAGGAAGAATCCCTTAAACCTGGAGAGTTGGGACCCATGGAATGGGTACCATGCATTATGACCTCAAAGGGTCTGCGTTTGCTCACCGAACCTCACCAATGCTATCAGCCCGAAGTGTCCAGCCTTATGTCTAACCCAGCTCTGGGTGTAGATGTGGTAAATCCAGGTTGCATCACAAGCCCTGAATGAATTATTTAAGAATTGCTCTCTATTTCACTGTCATTGTGTTTTGTTTTTAAAATTTATTTTGATAATGGGATTTATCGGATTTTCACTGCTGCGTTTAGGCCGCTGTACACACGCTTGATTTCCTTATGGAGACATATAAATCCATAGGTTTTAAGATTCTTACTTGTCAGGTATCTTCCCACTCGTTGAGTCCGTTTCGTTGATCAAGGAATAGGTGTTGTCTATTATATATTTGGCTTATGGAACGGTATCTGTGCTAATTTCAATCTCTGGTTTGATGCAGCACCCCAACTCACCTTTCCGCATAAGCAAGCATAAGTTGGTTTTCTAAATTTTAGACCCTGTTCTGTTTTGTAATTCAGTTCATGGGTAGCCAAGTTTACATTCCGTGTATTAGTGATATCTTATGATGTTTCTTTTTCTGTGTGACTTATTTCCTGTAGAATCATCATATCTGAATCCACTCATTATGCCGCTACGGGCCTGATGACATAGATTTCATTGCTGAGTGATATTCCATTGTACGTGCGTACCACAACTTCTTTATCCATTTTTTACTTTCTGGGATATTTTACTTGTACGGTTGTCGAGGTTCTTGTAAACAGAGCCGTCCCAAACTCTGGGGTGGCTGTGTGTTTTTGATTTTAATTTCCCTAAGCTATAGGACCATAAGTGGAAGTGCCATAGGCTGTGTTGCATTGTTTCCTACGTGTTTCTGGAAACACCATACACTTCTCCAGAGTGGTTGTTGGAAATTTACATCCCGCCCATCAGCATGACAAGGCTCCCTGTTCTCCATGACCTGTCCTGCCTTTCTGGATTTTACACTTTTTTCAGATGGCCCTTTTGACCGGGGGGGCAGTGAGACTTCATTGTAGTGCAGATTTCCTTTACACGCTTGCTTGGTTGGCCAAAAAGGGCGTATGCGTTTTTTCCTGAATATATTCAGGAAAAAACGCCTACGCCCTTTTTGGCCAAGTGCATCGTTGTCGACATTCTGCCTCTTTTCCTATGCTTTTAGTACAATTCCAGTCTACCCCCTGAAATCGTTTTCCTGAAATTCTGCCCCGCTTTCAAGTCCTCTTGGAAGACTTACTTCAATACACTTTTGGACGATAGCTGTCATTCATAACTCTGCAGGTTTGTGAATTACAGTGCCCCTGAGCTCATGTCTTCAACTCGCTTTCTTGTGAGCTGGCCGCAAAACCGCAGGATTGCTTCAGGCCAAAGTCTCTTTCCGGTAGGGCACGCTGAGCCTTTGTTTAATTCCTCTTCCTGGTGGGAAATGAGCGTTCCATTTGCCCGTGCAGACACCTACAGCTAGTCTCTCATTGCTTCTCCCTATTCCTGTACATCTTGCGCAGAAATTGCAAACTGTGCCAAACAGGAGGTTAATGGCACTGACTCTCCAAGTGGGGAGAGTGTTAGTAAAGCGTTCAAATGTTGAACCCGAGTACCAGGGGACGAAAACTGAGATGCATTTGAAAACGTTTCCCAATCACATGGTGGACCATACTCTGGGTTTCCCATGCATGTTTTAGCTGAAGGAAGAATCCCTTAAACCTGGAGAGTTGGGACCCATGGAATGGGTAACATGCAGTGTGACTTCAAAGGGTCTGCGTTTGCTCACCGAACCTCACCAATGCTATCAGCCCGAAGTGTCCAGCCTATGTCTCATCCAGCTCTGGGTGTAGATGTGGTAAATCCAGGTTGCATCACAAGCCCTGAATGAATTATTTAAGAATTGCTCTCTATTTCACTGTCATTGTGTTTTGTTTTTGAAATTCATTTTGATAATGGGATTTATCGGATTTTCACTGCTGCTTTTAGGCCACTGTACACACGCTTGATTTCCTTATGGAGACATATAAATCCATGGGTTTTAAGATTCTTACTTGTCAGGTATCTTCCCAGGCGTTGAATATAGGGTGTTGAGTCCATTTCGTTGAGCAAGGAGTAGGTTTTGTCTATTATATATTTGGCTTATGGAACGGTATCTGTGCTAATTTCAATCTCTGGTTTTATGCAGCATCCCAACTGACCTTTCCCCATAAGCAAGCATAAGTTGGTTTGCTAAATTTGAGACCCTGTTCTGTTTTGTAATTCAGTTCATGGGTAGCCAAGTTTACATTCCGTGTATTAGTGATAACTTATGATGTTTCTTTTTCTGTCTGACTTATTTCTCATAGAATCATCGAACCTGAATCCACTCATTATGCCGCTACGGTCCTGATGACGTAGATTTCATTGCTGAGTGATATTCCATTGTACGTGCGTACCACAACTTCTTTATCCATTTTATGCTTTCTCGGATATTTAACTTCTACCGAAGATGAGGTTCTTGTAAACAGAGCCATCCCAAACTTTGGGGTGGCTGTGTGTTTTTGATTTTAATTTCCCTAAGCTATAGGACCATAAGTGGAAGTGCCATAGGCTGTGTTGCTTTGTTTCCTACGTGTTTCAGGAAACACCATACACTTTTCCAGAGTGGCTGTTGGCAATTTAAATCCGCCCATCAGCATAACAAGGCTCCCTGTTCTCCATGACCTGTCCTGCCTTTCTGGATTTTACACTTTTTTCATATGGCCCTTTTGACCGGGGGGCAGTGAGACTTCATTGTAGTGCAGATTTCTTTTACACGCTTGCTTGGTTGGCCAAAAAGTGCGTATGCGTTTTTTCCTGAATATATTCAGGAAAAAACGCATACGCCCTTTTTGGCCAAGTGCATCATTGTCAACATTCTGCCTCTTTTCCTATGCTTTAAGTGCAATTCCAGTCTACCCCCTGAAATCGTTTTCCTGAAATTCTGCCCCGCTTTCAAGTCCTCTTCGAAGACTTACTTCTATACATTTTTGGACGATAGCTGTCATTCATAACTCTGCAGGTTTGTGAATTACAGTGCCCCTGAGCTCCTTTCTTCAACTCGCTTTCTTGTGAGCTGGCCGCAAAACCGCAGGATTGCTTCAGGCCCTAATCTCTTTCCGGCAGGGCACGCTGAGCCTTTGGTTAATTCCTCTTCCTGGTGGGAAATGAGCGTTCCATTTGCCCGTGCCGACACCTACAGCTAGTCTCTCATTGCTTCTCCCTATTCCTGTTCATCTTGCGCAGAAATTGCAAACTGTGCCAAACAGGAGGTTAATGGCACTGACTCTCCAAGTGGGGAGAGTGTTAGTAAAGCGTTCAAATGTTGAACCCGAGTACCAGGGGACGAAAACTGAGATGCATTTGAAAACGTTTCCCAATCACATGGTGGACAATACTCTGAGTTTCCCATGCATGTTTTAGCTGAAGGAAGAATCCCTTAAACCTGGAGAGTTGGGACCCATGGAATGGGTACCATGCAGTATGACTTCAAAGGGTCTGCGTTTGCTCACCGAACCTCACCAATGCTATCAGCCCGAAGTGTCCAGCCTTATGTCTCATCCAGCTCTGGGTGTAGATGTGGTAAATCCAGGTTGCATCACAAGCCCTGAATGAATTATTTAAGAATTGCTCTCTATTTCACTGTCATTGTGTTTTGTTTTTGAAATTCATTTTGATAATGGGATTTATCGGATTTTCACTGCTGCTTTTAGGCCACTGTACACACGCTTGATTTCCTTATGGAGACATATAAATCCATGGGTTTTAAGATTCTTACTTGTCATTATCTTGCCAGGCGTTGAATATGGGGTGTTGAGTCCATTTCGCTGAGCAAGGAGTAGGTCTTGTCTATTATATATTTGGCTTATGGAACGGTATCTGTGCTAATTTCAATCTCTGGTTTTATGCAGCACCCCAACTCACCTTTCCCCATAAGCAAGCATAAGTTGGTTTTCTAAATTTGAGACCCTGTTCTGTTTTGTAATTCAGTTCATGGGTAGCCAAGTTTACATTCCGTGTATTAGTGATAACTTATGATGTTTCTTTTTCTGTGTGACTTATTTCTCATAGAATCATCGTACCTGAATCCACTCATTATGCCGCTACGGTCCTGATGACGTAGATTTCATTGCTGAGTGATATTCCATTGTACGTGCGTACCACAACTTCTTTATCCATTTTATGCTTTCTCGGATATTTAACTTCTACCGTAGAAGAGGTTCTTGTAAACAGAGCCATCCCAAACTTTGGGGTGGCTGTGTGTTTTTGATTTTAATTTCCCTAAGCTATAGGACCATAAGTGGAAGTGCCATAGGCTGTGTTGCTTTGTTTCCTACGTGTTTCAGGAAACACCATACACTTTTCCAGAGTGGCTGTTGGCAATTTAAATCCGCCCATCAGCATAACAAGGCTCCCTGTTCTCCATGACCTGTCCTGCCTTTCTGAATTTTACACTTTTTCAGATGCCCCTTTTGACCGGGGGGCAGTGAGACTTCATTGTAGTGCAGATTTCCTTTACACGCTTGCTTGGTTGGCCAAAAAGGGCGTATGCGTTTTTTCCTGAATATATTCAGGAAAAAACGCATACGCCCTTTTTGGCCAAGTGCATCATTGTCAACATTCTGCCTCTTTTCCTATGCTTTAAGTGCAATTCCAGTCTACCCCCTGAAATCGTTTTCCTGAAATTCTGCCCCGCTTCCAAGTCCTCTTCGAAGACTTACTTCTATATATTTTTGGACGATAGCTGTCATTCATAACTCTGCAGGTTTGTGAATTACAGTGCCCGTGAGCCCCTTTCTTCAACTCGCTTTCTTGTGAGCTGGCCGCAAAACCGCAGGATTGCTTCAGGCCCTAATCACTTTCCAGCAGGGTACGCTGAGACTTTGGTTTATTCCTCTTCCTGGTGGGAAATGAGCGTTCCATTTGCCCGTGCAGACACCTACAGCTAGTCTCTCATTGCTTCTCCCTATTCCTCTTCATCTTGCGCAGAAATTGCAAAGTGTGCCAAACAGGAGGTTAAATGCACTGACTCTCCAAGTGGGGAGAGTGTTAGTAAAGTGTCTGGAATGGTGAACCCGAGTACCAGGGGACGAAAACTGAGATGCATTTGAAAACGTTTCCCAATCACACGGTGGACCATACTATGGGTTTCCCATGCATGTTTTAGCTAAAGGAAGAATCCCTTAAACCTGGAAATTTGTAACCCATGGAATGGGTACCATGCAGTATGACTTCAAAGGGTCTGCGTTTGCTCACCGAACCTCACCAATGGTATCAGCCCGAAGTGTCCAGCCTTATGTCTCACCCAGCTCTGGGTGTAGATGTGGGAAATCCAGGTTGCATCACAAGCCCTGAATGAATTATTTAAGAATTGCTCTCTATTTCACTGTCATTTTGTTTTGTTTTTGAAATTAATTTTCATAATGGGATTTATCGGATTTTCACTGCTGCGTTTAGGCCGCTGTACACACGCTTGATTTCCTTATGGAGACATATAAATCCATGGGTTTTAAGATTCTTACTTGTCAGGTATCTTGCCAGGCGCTGAATATGGGGTGTTGAGTCCATTTCGTTGAGCAAGGAGTAGGTCTTGTCTATTATATATTTGGCTTATGGAACGGTATCTGTGCTAATTTCAATCTCTGGTTTTATGCAGCACCCCAACTCACCTTTCCGCATAAGCAAGCATAAGTTGGTTTTCTAAATTTTAGACCCTGTTCTGTTTTGTCATTCAGTTCATGGGTAGCCAAGTTTACATTCCGTGTATTAGTGATATCTTATGATGTTTCTTTTTCTGTGTGACTTATTTCCTGTAGAATCATCATATCTGAATCCACTCATTATGCCACTACGGGCCTGATGACATAGATTTCATTGCTGAGTGATATTCCATTGTACGTGCGTACCACAATTTCTTTATCCATTTTTTACTTTCTGGGATATTTTACTTGTACCATTGTCGAGGTTCTTGTAAACAGAGCCGTCCCAAACTCTGGGGTGGCTGTGTGTTTTTGATTTTAATTTCCCTAAGCTATAGGACCATAAGTGGAAGTGCCATAGGCTGTGTTGCATTGTTTCCTACGTGTTTCTGGAAACACCATACACTTCTCCAGAGTGGTTGTTGGCAATTTACATCCCGCCCATCAGCATGACAAGGCTCCCTGTTCTCCATGACCTGTCCTGCCTTTCTGGATTTTACACTTTTTCAGATGCCCCTTTTGACCGGGGGGCAGTGAGACTTCATTGTAGTGCAGATTTCCTTTACACGCTTGCTTGGTTGGCCAAAAAGGGCGTATGCGTTTTTTCCTGAATATATTCAGGAAAAAACGCATACGCCCTTTTTGGCCAAGTGCATCGTTGTCGACATTCTGCCTCTTTTCCTATGCTTTAAGTGCAATTCCAGTCTACCCCCTGAAATCGTTTTCCTGAAATTCTGCCCCGCTTTCAAGTCCTCTTCGAAGACTTACTTCTATACATTTTTGGACGATAGCTGTCATTCGTAACTCTGCAGGTTTGTGAATTACAGTGCCCCTGAGCTCATGTCTTCAACTCGCTTTCTTGTGAGCTGGCCGCAAAACCGCAGGATTGCTTCAGGCCATAATCTCTTTCCGGCAGGGCATGCTGAGCCTTTGTTTAATTCCTCTTCCTGGTCGGAAATGAGCGTTCCTTTTGCCCTTGCAGGCACCTACAGCTAGTCTCTCATTGGTTCTCCCTATTCCTGTACATCTTGCGCAGAAATTGCAAACTGTGCGAAACAGGAGGTTAATGGCACTGACTCTCCAAGTGGGGAGAGTGTTAGTAAAGCGTCTGGAATGGTGAACCCGAGTACCAGGGGACGAAAACTGAGATGCATTTGAAAACGTTTCCCAATCACACGGCGGACGATAGTCTGGGTTTCCCATGCATGTTTTAGCTGAAGGAAGAATCCCTTAAACCTGGAGAGTTGGGACACATGGAATGGGTACCATGCAGTATGACTTCAAAGGGTCTGCGTTTGCTCACCGAACCTCACCAATGCTATCAGCCCGAAGTGTCCAGCCTTATGTCTCACCCAGCTCTGGGTGTAGATGTGGGAAATCCAGGTTGCATCACAAGCCCTGAATGAATTATTTAAGAATTGCTTGCTATTTCACTGTCATTTTGTTTTGTTTTTGAAATTTATTTTGATAATGGGATTTATCGGATTTTCACTGCTGCGTTTAGGCCGCTGTTCACACGCTTGATTTCCTTATGGAGACATATAAATCCATGGGTTTTAAGATTCTTACTTGTCAGGTATCTTGCCAGGCGTTGAATATGGGGTGTTGAGTCCATTTCGTTGAGCAAGGAGTAGGTCTTGTCTATTATATATTTGGCTTATGGAACGGTATCTGTGCTAATTTCAATCTCTGGTTTTATGCAGCACCCCAACTCACCTTTCCGCATAAGCAAGCAAAAGTTGGTTTTCTAAATTTGAGACCCTGTTCTGTTTTGTAATTCAGTTCATGGGTAGCCAAGTTTACATTCCGTGTATTAGTGATATCTTATGATGTTTCTTTTTCTGTGTGACTTATTTCTGTAGAATCATCATATCTGAATCCACTCATTATGCCGCTACGGGCCTGATGACATAGATTTCATTGCTGAGTGATATTCCATTGTACGTGCGTACCACAACTTCTTTATCCATTTTTTACTTTCTGGGATATTTTACTTGTACCGTAGACGAGGTTCTTGTAAACAGAGCCGTCCCAAACTCTGGGGTGGCTGTGTGTTTTTGATTTTAATTTCCCTAAGCTATAGGACCATAAGTGGAAGTGCCATAGGCTGTGTTGCTTTGTTTCCTACGTGTTTCTGGAAACACCATACACTTCTCCAGAGTGGTTGTGGGCAATTTACATCCCGCCCATCAGCATGACAAGGCTCCCTGTTCTCCATGACCTGTCCTGCCTTTCTGGATTTTACACTTTTTTCAGATGGCCCTTTTGACCGGGGGGGCAGTGAGACTTCATTGTAGTGCAGATTTCCTTTACACGCTTGCTTGGTTGGCCAAAAAGGGCGTATGCGTTTTTTTCTGAATATATTCAGGAAAAAACGCATACGCCCTTTTTTGACAAGTGCGTCGTTGTCGACATTCTGCCTCTTTTCCTATGCTTTTCGTACAATTCAAGTCTACCCCCTGAAATCGTTTTCCTGAAATTCTGCCCCGCTTTCAAGTCCTCTTTGAAGACTTACTTCAGTACATTTTTGGACGATAGCTGTCATTCATAACTCTGCAGGTTTGTGAATTACAGTGCCCCTGAGCTCATGTCTTCAACTCGCTTTCTTGTGAGCTGGCCGCAAAACCGCAGGAGTGCTTCAGGCCATAATCTCTTTCCGGCAGGGCATGCTGAGCCTTTGTTTAATTCCTCTTCCTGGTGGGAAATGAGCGTTCCTTTTGCCCGTGCAGACACCTACA
Organism: Delphinapterus leucas; assembly: GCF_059928025.1. NCBI lineage: Eukaryota > Metazoa > Chordata > Mammalia > Artiodactyla > Monodontidae > Delphinapterus > Delphinapterus leucas. The sequence goes on along the minus strand of NW_028322240.1, from coordinate 2,163,262 downwards.
GCTAGTCTCTCATTGGTTCTCCCTATTCCTGTACATCTTGCGCAGAAATTGCAAACTGTGCGAAACAGGAGGTTAATGGCATTGACTCTCCAAGTGGGGAGAGTGTTAGTAAAGCGTCTGGAATGGTGAACCCGAGTACCAGGGGACGAAAACTGAGATGCATTTGAAAATGTTTCCCGGTCTCACAGTGCAATGTACTGTGGGTTTCCCATGCATGTTTTAGCTGAAGGAAGAATCCCTTAAACCTGGAGAGTTGGGACACATGGAATGGGTACCATGCAGTATGACTTCAAAGGGTCTGCGTTTGCTCACCGAACCTCACCAATGCTATCAGCCCGAAGTGCCCAGCCTTATGTCTCACCCAGCTCTGGGTGTAGATGTGGGAAATCCAGGTTGCATCACAAGCCCTGAATGAATTATTTAAGAATTGCTCTCTATTTCACTGTCATTGTGTTTTGTTTTTGAAATTTATTTTGATAATGGGATTTATCGGATTTTCACTGCTGCGTTTAGGCCGCTGTACACATGCTTGATTTCCTTATGGAGACATATAAATCCATGGGTTTTAAGATTCTTACTTGTCAGGTATCTTGCCAGGCGTTGAATATGGGGTGTTGAGGCCATTTTGTTGAGCAAGGAGTAGGGCTTGTCTATTATATATTTGGCTTATGGAACGGTGTCTGTGCTAATTTCAATCTCTGGTTTTATGCAGCACCCCAACTCACCTTTCCCCATAAGCAAGCATAAGTTGGTTTTCTAAATTTGAGACCCTGTTCTGTTTTGTAATTCAGTTTATGTGTAGCCAAGTTTACATTCCGTGTATTACTGATATATTATGATGTTTCTTTTTCTGTGTGACGTATTTCTCGTAGAATCATCATACCTGAATCCACTCATTATGCCGCTATGGGAGTGAAGACGTAGATTTCATTGCTGAGTGATATTCCATTGTACGTGCGTACCAGAACTTCTTTATCCATTTTTTCCTTTCTCGGATATTTAACTTGTTCCGTAGACAACGTTCTTGTAAACAGAGCCATCCCAAACTTTGGGGTGGCTGTGTGTTTTTGATTTTAATTTCCCTAAGCTATAGGACCAATAGTGGAAGTGACATAGGCTGTGTTGCTTTGTTTCCTACGTGTTTCAGGATACACCATACATTTCTCCAGGGTGGCTGTTGGCACTTTACATCCCACCCATCAGCATAACAAGGCTCCCTGTTCTCCAAGACCTGTCCTGCCTTTCTGGATTTTACACTTTTTTCAGATGGCCCTTTTGACCGGGGGGCAGTGAGACTTCATTGTAGTGCAGATTTCTTTACACGCTTGCTTGGTTGGCCAAAAAGGTCGTATGCGTTTTTTCCTGAATATATTCAGGAGAAAACGCATACGCCCTTTTAGGCCAAGTGCATCATTGTCGACATTCTGCCTCTTTTCCTATGCTTTAAGTGCAATTCCAGTCTACCCCCTGAAATCGTTTTCCTGAAATTCTGCCCCACTTTCAAGTCCTCTTTGAAGACTTACTTCAGTACATTTTTGGACGATAGCTGTCATTCATAACTCTGCAGGTTTGTGAATTACAGTGCCCCTGAGCTCCTTTCTTCAACTCGTTTTCTTGTGAGCTGGCCGCAAAACCGCAGGATTGCTTCAGGCCCTAATATGTTTCCGGCCGGGCACGCTGAGCCTTTGGTTAATTCCTCTTCCTTGTGGGAAATGATCGTTCCATTTGCCCGTGCAGACACCAACAGCTAGTCTCTCTTTGGTTCTCCCTATGCCTGTTCATCTTGCGCAGAAATTGCAAACTGTGCCAAACAGGAGGTTAAAGGCACTGACTCTCCAAGTGGGGAGAGTGTTAGTAAAGCGTCTGGAATGGTGAACCCGAGCACCAGGGGACGAAAACTGAGATGCATTTGAAAACGTTTCCCAATCACACGGCCGACGATAGTCTGGGTTTCCCATGCATGTTTTAGCTGAAGGAAGAATTCCTTAAACCTGGAGAGTTGGGACCCATGGAATGGGTACCATGCAGTATGACTTCAAAGGGTCTGCGTTTGCTCACCGAACCTCACCAATGTTATCAGCCCGAAGTGTCCAGCCTTATGTCTCACCCAGCTCTCGGTGTAGATGTGGGAAATCCAGGTTGCATCACAAGCCCTGAATGAATTATGTAAGAATTACTCTCTATTTCACTGTCATTGTGTTTAGTTTTTGAAATTTATTTTGATAATGGGATTTATCGGATTTTCACTGCTGCGTTTAGGCCGCTGTACACACGCTTGATTTCCTTATGGAGACATATAAATCCATGGGTTTTAAGATTCTTACTTGTCAGGTATCTTGCCAGTTGTTGAATATGGGGTGTTGAGTCCATTTCGTTGAGCAAGGAGTAGGTCTTGTCTATTATATATTTGGCTTATGGAACGGTATCTGTGCTAATTTCAATCTCTGGTTTTATGCAGCACCCCAACTCACCTTTCCCCATAAGCAAGCATAAGTTGGTTTTCTAAATTTGAGACCCTGTTCTGTTTTGTAATTCAGTTCATGTGTATCCAACTTTACATTCCGTGTATTAGTGATATCTTATGATGTTTCTTTTTCTGTGTGACTTATTTCTCGTAGAATCATCGTACCTGAATCCACTCATTATGCCGCTACGGTCCTGATGACGTAGATTTCATTGCTGAGTGATATTCCATTGTACGTGCGTACCACAACTTCTTTATCCATTTTATGCTTTCTCGGATATTTAACTTCTACCGTAGAAGAGGTTCTTGTAAACAGAGCCATCCCAAACTTTGGGGTGGCTGTGTGTTTTTGATTTTAATTTCCCTAAGCTATAGGACCATAAGTGGAAGTGCCATAGGCTGTGTTGCTTTGTTTCCTACGTGTTTCAGGAAACACCATACACTTTTCCAGAGTGGCTGTTGGCAATTTAAATCCGCCCATCAGCATAACAAGGCTCCCTGTTCTCCATGACCTGTCCTGCCTTTCTGAATTTTACACTTTTTCAGATGCCCCTTTTGACCGGGGGGCAGTGAGACTTCATTGTAGTGCAGATTTCCTTTACACGCTTGCTTGGTTGGCCAAAAAGGGCGTATGCGTTTTTTCCTGAATATATTCAGGAAAAAACGCATACGCCCTTTTTGGCCAAGTGCATCATTGTCAACATTCTGCCTCTTTTCCTATGCTTTAAGTGCAATTCCAGTCTACCCCCTGAAATCGTTTTCCTGAAATTCTGCCCCGCTTCCAAGTCCTCTTCGAAGACTTACTTCTATATATTTTTGGACGATAGCTGTCATTCATAACTCTGCAGGTTTGTGAATTACAGTGCCCGTGAGCCCCTTTCTTCAACTCGCTTTCTTGTGAGCTGGCCGCAAAACCGCAGGATTGCTTCAGGCCCTAATCACTTTCCAGCAGGGTACGCTGAGACTTTGGTTTATTCCTCTTCCTGGTGGGAAATGAGCGTTCCATTTGCCCGTGCAGACACCTACAGCTAGTCTCTCATTGCTTCTCCCTATTCCTCTTCATCTTGCGCAGAAATTGCAAAGTGTGCCAAACAGGAGGTTAAATGCACTGACTCTCCAAGTGGGGAGAGTGTTAGTAAAGTGTCTGGAATGGTGAACCCGAGTACCAGGGGACGAAAACTGAGATGCATTTGAAAACGTTTCCCAATCACACGGTGGACCATACTATGGGTTTCCCATGCATGTTTTAGCTAAAGGAAGAATCCCTTAAACCTGGAAATTTGTAACCCATGGAATGGGTACCATGCAGTATGACTTCAAAGGGTCTGCGTTTGCTCACCGAACCTCACCAATGCTATCAGCCCGAAGTGTCCAGCCTTATGTCTCACCCAGCTCTGGGTGTAGATGTGGGAAATCCAGGTTGCATCACAAGCCCTGAATGAATTATTTAAGAATTGCTCTCTATTTCACTGTCATTTTGTTTTGTTTTTGAAATTAATTTTCATAATGGGATTTATCGGATTTTCACTGCTGCGTTTAGGCCGCTGTACACACGCTTGATTTCCTTATGGAGACATATAAATCCATGGGTTTTAAGATTCTTACTTGTCAGGTATCTTGCCAGGCGCTGAATATGGGGTGTTGAGTCCATTTCGTTGAGCAAGGAGTAGGTCTTGTCTATTATATATTTGGCTTATGGAACGGTATCTGTGCTAATTTCAATCTCTGGTTTTATGCAGCACCCCAACTCACCTTTCCGCATAAGCAAGCATAAGTTGGTTTTCTAAATTTTAGACCCTGTTCTGTTTTGTCATTCAGTTCATGGGTAGCCAAGTTTACATTCCGTGTATTAGTGATATCTTATGATGTTTCTTTTTCTGTGTGACTTATTTCCTGTAGAATCATCATATCTGAATCCACTCATTATGCCACTACGGGCCTGATGACATAGATTTCATTGCTGAGTGATATTCCATTGTACGTGCGTACCACAATTTCTTTATCCATTTTTTACTTTCTGGGATATTTTACTTGTACCGTTGTCGAGGTTCTTGTAAACAGAGCCGTCCCAAACTCTGGGGTGGCTGTGTGTTTTTGATTTTAATTTCCCTAAGCTATAGGACCATAAGTGGAAGTGCCATAGGCTGTGTTGCATTGTTTCCTACGTGTTTCTGGAAACACCATACACTTCTCCAGAGTGGTTGTTGGCAATTTACATCCCGCCCATCAGCATGACAAGGCTCCCTGTTCTCCATGACCTGTCCTGCCTTTCTGGATTTTACACTTTTTCAGATGCCCCTTTTGACCGGGGGGCAGTGAGACTTCATTGTAGTGCAGATTTCCTTTACACGCTTGCTTGGTTGGCCAAAAAGGGCGTATGCGTTTTTTCCTGAATATATTCAGGAAAAAACGCATACGCCCTTTTTGGCCAAGTGCATCGTTGTCGACATTCTGCCTCTTTTCCTATGCTTTAAGTGCAATTCCAGTCTACCCCCTGAAATCGTTTTCCTGAAATTCTGCCCCGCTTTCAAGTCCTCTTCGAAGACTTACTTCTATACATTTTTGGACGATAGCTGTCATTCGTAACTCTGCAGGTTTGTGAATTACAGTGCCCCTGAGCTCATGTCTTCAACTCGCTTTCTTGTGAGCTGGCCGCAAAACCGCAGGATTGCTTCAGGCCATAATCTCTTTCCGGCAGGGCATGCTGAGCCTTTGTTTAATTCCTCTTCCTGGTCGGAAATGAGCGTTCCTTTTGCCCTTGCAGGCACCTACAGCTAGTCTCTCATTGGTTCTCCCTATTCCTGTACATCTTGCGCAGAAATTGCAAACTGTGCGAAACAGGAGGTTAATGGCACTGACTCTCCAAGTGGGGAGAGTGTTAGTAAAGCGTCTGGAATGGTGAACCCGAGTACCAGGGGACGAAAACTGAGATGCATTTGAAAACGTTTCCCAATCACACGGCGGACGATAGTCTGGGTTTCCCATGCATGTTTTAGCTGAAGGAAGAATCCCTTAAACCTGGAGAGTTGGGACACATGGAATGGGTACCATGCAGTATGACTTCAAAGGGTCTGCGTTTGCTCACCGAACCTCACCAATGCTATCAGCCCGAAGTGTCCAGCCTTATGTCTCACCCAGCTCTGGGTGTAGATGTGGGAAATCCAGGTTGCATCACAAGCCCTGAATGAATTATTTAAGAATTGCTTGCTATTTCACTGTCATTTTGTTTTGTTTTTGAAATTTATTTTGATAATGGGATTTATCGGATTTTCACTGCTGCGTTTAGGCCGCTGTTCACACGCTTGATTTCCTTATGGAGACATATAAATCCATGGGTTTTAAGATTCTTACTTGTCAGGTATCTTGCCAGGCGTTGAATATGGGGTGTTGAGTCCATTTCGTTGAGCAAGGAGTAGGTCTTGTCTATTATATATTTGGCTTATGGAACGGTATCTGTGCTAATTTCAATCTCTGGTTTTATGCAGCACCCCAACTCACCTTTCCGCATAAGCAAGCAAAAGTTGGTTTTCTAAATTTGAGACCCTGTTCTGTTTTGTAATTCAGTTCATGGGTAGCCAAGTTTACATTCCGTGTATTAGTGATATCTTATGATGTTTCTTTTTCTGTGTGACTTATTTCTGTAGAATCATCATATCTGAATCCACTCATTATGCCGCTACGGGCCTGATGACATAGATTTCATTGCTGAGTGATATTCCATTGTACGTGCGTACCACAACTTCTTTATCCATTTTTTACTTTCTGGGATATTTTACTTGTACCGTAGACGAGGTTCTTGTAAACAGAGCCGTCCCAAACTCTGGGGTGGCTGTGTGTTTTTGATTTTAATTTCCCTAAGCTATAGGACCATAAGTGGAAGTGCCATAGGCTGTGTTGCTTTGTTTCCTACGTGTTTCTGGAAACACCATACACTTCTCCAGAGTGGTTGTGGGCAATTTACATCCCGCCCATCAGCATGACAAGGCTCCCTGTTCTCCATGACCTGTCCTGCCTTTCTGGATTTTACACTTTTTTCAGATGGCCCTTTTGACCGGGGGGGCAGTGAGACTTCATTGTAGTGCAGATTTCCTTTACACGCTTGCTTGGTTGGCCAAAAAGGGCGTATGCGTTTTTTTCTGAATATATTCAGGAAAAAACGCATACGCCCTTTTTTGACAAGTGCGTCGTTGTCGACATTCTGCCTCTTTTCCTATGCTTTTCGTACAATTCAAGTCTACCCCCTGAAATCGTTTTCCTGAAATTCTGCCCCGCTTTCAAGTCCTCTTTGAAGACTTACTTCAGTACATTTTTGGACGATAGCTGTCATTCATAACTCTGCAGGTTTGTGAATTACAGTGCCCCTGAGCTCATGTCTTCAACTCGCTTTCTTGTGAGCTGGCCGCAAAACCGCAGGAGTGCTTCAGGCCATAATCTCTTTCCGGCAGGGCATGCTGAGCCTTTGTTTAATTCCTCTTCCTGGTGGGAAATGAGCGTTCCTTTTGCCCGTGCAGACACCTACAGCTAGTCTCTCATTGGTTCTCCCTATTCCTGTACATCTTGCGCAGAAATTGCAAACTGTGCGAAACAGGAGGTTAATGGCATTGACTCTCCAAGTGGGGAGAGTGTTAGTAAAGCGTCTGGAATGGTGAACCCGAGTACCAGGGGACGAAAACTGAGATGCATTTGAAAATGTTTCCCGGTCTCACAGTGCAATGTACTGTGGGTTTCCCATGCATGTTTTAGCTGAAGGAAGAATCCCTTAAACCTGGAGAGTTGGGACACATGGAATGGGTACCATGCAGTATGACTTCAAAGGGTCTGCGTTTGCTCACCGAACCTCACCAATGCTATCAGCCCGAAGTGCCCAGCCTTATGTCTCACCCAGCTCTGGGTGTAGATGTGGGAAATCCAGGTTGCATCACAAGCCCTGAATGAATTATTTAAGAATTGCTCTCTATTTCACTGTCATTGTGTTTTGTTTTTGAAATTTATTTTGATAATGGGATTTATCGGATTTTCACTGCTGCGTTTAGGCCGCTGTACACATGCTTGATTTCCTTATGGAGACATATAAATCCATGGGTTTTAAGATTCTTACTTGTCAGGTATCTTGCCAGGCGTTGAATATGGGGTGTTGAGGCCATTTTGTTGAGCAAGGAGTAGGGCTTGTCTATTATATATTTGGCTTATGGAACGGTGTCTGTGCTAATTTCAATCTCTGGTTTTATGCAGCACCCCAACTCACCTTTCCCCATAAGCAAGCATAAGTTGGTTTTCTAAATTTGAGACCCTGTTCTGTTTTGTAATTCAGTTTATGTGTAGCCAAGTTTACATTCCGTGTATTACTGATATATTATGATGTTTCTTTTTCTGTGTGACGTATTTCTCGTAGAATCATCATACCTGAATCCACTCATTATGCCGCTATGGGAGTGAAGACGTAGATTTCATTGCTGAGTGATATTCCATTGTACGTGCGTACCAGAACTTCTTTATCCATTTTTTCCTTTCTCGGATATTTAACTTGTTCCGTAGACAACGTTCTTGTAAACAGAGCCATCCCAAACTTTGGGGTGGCTGTGTGTTTTTGATTTTAATTTCCCTAAGCTATAGGACCAATAGTGGAAGTGACATAGGCTGTGTTGCTTTGTTTCCTACGTGTTTCAGGATACACCATACATTTCTCCAGGGTGGCTGTTGGCACTTTACATCCCACCCATCAGCATAACAAGGCTCCCTGTTCTCCAAGACCTGTCCTGCCTTTCTGGATTTTACACTTTTTTCAGATGGCCCTTTTGACCGGGGGGCAGTGAGACTTCATTGTAGTGCAGATTTCTTTACACGCTTGCTTGGTTGGCCAAAAAGGTCGTATGCGTTTTTTCCTGAATATATTCAGGAGAAAACGCATACGCCCTTTTAGGCCAAGTGCATCATTGTCGACATTCTGCCTCTTTTCCTATGCTTTAAGTGCAATTCCAGTCTACCCCCTGAAATCGTTTTCCTGAAATTCTGCCCCACTTTCAAGTCCTCTTTGAAGACTTACTTCAGTACATTTTTGGACGATAGCTGTCATTCATAACTCTGCAGGTTTGTGAATTACAGTGCCCCTGAGCTCCTTTCTTCAACTCGTTTTCTTGTGAGCTGGCCGCAAAACCGCAGGATTGCTTCAGGCCCTAATATGTTTCCGGCCGGGCATGCTGAGCCTTTGGTTAATTCCTCTTCCTTGTGGGAAATGATCGTTCCATTTGCCCGTGCAGACACCAACAGCTAGTCTCTCTTTGGTTCTCCCTATGCCTGTTCATCTTGCGCAGAAATTGCAAACTGTGCCAAACAGGAGGTTAAAGGCACTGACTCTCCAAGTGGGGAGAGTGTTAGTAAAGCGTCTGGAATGGTGAACCCGAGCACCAGGGGACGAAAACTGAGATGCATTTGAAAACGTTTCCCAATCACACGGCCGACGATAGTCTGGGTTTCCCATGCATGTTTTAGCTGAAGGAAGAATTCCTTAAACCTGGAGAGTTGGGACCCATGGAATGGGTACCATGCAGTATGACTTCAAAGGGTCTGCGTTTGCTCACCGAACCTCACCAATGTTATCAGCCCGAAGTGTCCAGCCTTATGTCTCACCCAGCTCTCGGTGTAGATGTGGGAAATCCAGGTTGCATCACAAGCCCTGAATGAATTATGTAAGAATTACTCTCTATTTCACTGTCATTGTGTTTTGTTTTTGAAATTTATTTTGATAATGGGATTTATCGGATTTTCACTGCTGCGTTTAGGCCGCTGTACACACGCTTGATTTCCTTATGGAGACATATAAATCCATGGGTTTTAAGATTCTTACTTGTCAGGTATCTTGCCAGTTGTTGAATATGGGGTGTTGAGTCCATTTCGTTGAGCAAGGAGTAGGTCTTGTCTATTATATATTTGGCTTATGGAACGGTATCTGTGCTAATTTCAATCTCTGGTTTTATGCAGCACCCCAACTCACCTTTCCCCATAAGCAAGCATAAGTTGGTTTTCTAAATTTGAGACCCTGTTCTGTTTTGTAATTCAGTTCATGTGTATCCAACTTTACATTCCGTGTATTAGTGATATCTTATGATGTTTCTTTTTCTGTGTGACTTATTTCTCGTAGAATCATCGTACCTGAATCCACTCATTATGCCGCTACGGTCCTGATGACGTAGATTTCATTGCTGAGTGATATTCCATTGTACGTGCGTACCACAACTTCTTTATCCATTTTATGCTTTCTCGGATATTTAACTTCTACCGTAGAAGAGGTTCTTGTAAACAGAGCCATCCCAAACTTTGGGGTGGCTGTGTGTTTTTGATTTTAATTTCCCTAAGCTATAGGACCATAAGTGGAAGTGCCATAGGCTGTGTTGCTTTGTTTCCTACGTGTTTCAGGAAACACCATACACTTTTCCAGAGTGGCTGTTGGCAATTTAAATCCGCCCATCAGCATAACAAGGCTCCCTGTTCTCCATGACCTGTCCTGCCTTTCTGAATTTTACACTTTTTCAGATGCCCCTTTTGACCGGGGGGCAGTGAGACTTCATTGTAGTGCAGATTTCCTTTACACGCTTGCTTGGTTGGCCAAAAAGTGCGTATGCGTTTTTTCCTGAATATATTCAGGAAAAAACGCATACGCCCTTTTTGGCCAAGTGCATCATTGTCAACATTCTGCCTCTTTTCCTATGCTTTAAGTGCAATTCCAGTCTACCCCCTGAAATCGTTTTCCTGAAATTCTGCCCCGCTTCCAAGTCCTCTTCGAAGACTTACTTCTATACATTTTTGGACGATAGCTGTCATTCATAACTCTGCAGGTTTGTGAATTACAGTGCCCCTGAGCCCCTTTCTTCAACTCGCTTTCTTGTGAGCTGGCCGCAAAACCGCAGGATTGCTTCAGGCCCTAATCACTTTCCAGCAGGGCACGCTGAGCCTTTGGTTAATTCCTCTTCCTGGTGGGAAATGAGCGTTCCATTTGCCCGTGCAGACACCTACAGCTAGTCTCTCATTGCTTCTCCCTATTCCTGTTCATCTTGCGCAGAAATTGCAAAGTGTGCCAAACAGGAGGTTAAATGCACTGACTCTCCAAGTGGGGAGAGTGTTAGTAAAGTGTCTGGAATGGTGAACCCGAGTACCAGGGGACGAAAACTGAGATGCATTTGAAAACGTTTCCCAATCACACGGTGGACCATACTATGGGTTTCCCATGCATGTTTTAGCTAAAGGAAGAATCCCTTAAACCTGGAAATTTGGAACCCATGGAATGGGTACCATGCAGTATGACTTCAAAGGGTCTGCGTTTGCTCACCGAACCTCACCAATGCTATCAGCCCGAAGTGTCCAGCCTTATGTCTCACCCAGCTCTGGGTGTAGATGTGGGAAATCCAGGTTGCATCACAAGCCCTGAATGAATTATTTAAGAATTGCTCTCTATTTCACTGTCATTTTGTTTTGTTTTTGAAATTTATTTTGATAATGGGATTTATCGGATTTTCACTGCTGCGTTTAGGCCGCTGTACACACGCCTGATTTCCTTATGGAGACATATAAATCCATGGGTTTTAAGATTCTTACTTGTCAGGTATCTTGCCAGGCGTTGAATATGGGGTGTTGAGTCCATTTCGTTGAGCAAGGAGTAGGTCTTGTCTATTATATATTTGGCTTATGGAACGGTATCTGTGCTAATTTCAATCTCTGGTTTTATGCAGCACCCCAACTCACCTTTCCGCATAAGCAAGCATAAGTTGGTTTTCTAAATTTTAGACCCTGTTCTGTTTTGTCATTCAGTTCATGGGTAGCCAAGTTTACATTCCGTGTATTAGTGATATCTGATGATGTTTCTTTTTCTGTGTGACTTATTTCCTGTAGAATCATCATATCTGAATCCACTCATTATGCCACTACGGGCCTGATGACATAGATTTCATTGCTGAGTGATATTCCATTGTACGTGCGTACCACAATTTCTTTATCCATTTTTTACTTTCTGGGATATTTTACTTGTACCGTTGTCGAGGTTCTTGTAAACAGAGCCGTCCCAAACTCTGGGGTGGCTGTGTGTTTTTGATTTTAATTTCCCTAAGCTATAGGACCATAAGTGGAAGTGCCATAGGCTGTGTTGCATTGTTTCCTACGTGTTTCTGGAAACACCATACACTTCTCCAGAATGGTTGTTGGCAATTTACATCCCGCCCATCAGCATGACAAGGCTCCCTGTTCTCCATGACCTGTCCTGCCTTTCTGGATTTTACACTTTTTTCAGATGGCCCTTTTGACCGGGGGGGCAGTGAGACTTCATTGTAGTGCAGATTTCCTTTACACGCTTGCTTGGTTGGCCAAAAAGGGCGTATGCGTTTTTTCCTGAATATATTCAGGAAAAAACGCATACGCCGTTTTTGGCCAAGTGCATCGTTGTCGACATTCTGCCTCTTTTCCTATGCTTTTAGTACAATTCCAGTCTACCCCCTGAAATCGTTTTCCTGAAATTCTGCCCCGCTTTCAAGTCCTCTTGGAAGACTTACTTCAATACACTTTTGGACGATAGCTGTCATTCATAACTCTGCAGGTTTGTGAATTACAGTGCCCCTGAGCTCATGTCTTCAACTCGCTTTCTTGTGAGCTGGCCGCAAAACCGCAGGATTGCTTCAGGCCAAAGTCTCTTTCCGGTAGGGCACGCTGAGCCTTTGTTTAATTCCTCTTCCTGGTCGGAAATGAGCGTTCCATTTGCCCGTGCAGACACCTACAGCTAGTCTCTCATTGCTTCTCCCTATTCCTGTTCATCTTGCGCAGAAATTGCAAACTGTGCCAAACAGGAGATTAATGGCACTGACTCTCCAAGTGGGGAGAGTGTTAGTAAAGCGTTCAAATGTTGAACCCGAGTACCAGGGGACGAAAACTGAGATGCATTTGAAAACGTTTCCCAATCACATGGTGGACCATACTCTGGGTTTCCCATGCATGTTTTAGCTGAAGGAAGAATCCCTTAAACCTGGAGAGTTGGGACCCATGGAATGGGTAACATGCAGTGTGACTTCAAAGGGTCTGCGTTTGCTCACCGAACCTCACCAATGCTATCAGCCCGAAGTGTCCAGCCTATGTCTCATCCAGCTCTGGGTGTAGATGTGGTAAATCCAGGTTGCATCACAAGCCCTGAATGAATTATTTAAGAATTGGTCTCTATTTCACTGTCATTGTGTTTTGTTTTTGAAATTCATTTTGATAATGGGATTTATCGGATTTTCACTGCTGCTTTTAGGCCACTGTACACACGCTTGATTTCCTTATGGAGACATATAAATCCATGGGTTTTAAGATTCTTACTTGTCAGGTATCTTCCCAGGCGTTGAATATAGGGTGTTGAGTCCATTTCGTTGAGCAAAGAGTAGGTTTTGTCTATTATATATTTGGCTTATGGAACGGTATCTGTGCTAATTTCAATCTCTGGTTTTATGCAGCATCCCAACTGACCTTTCCCCATAAGCAAGCATAAGTTGGTTTGCTAAATTTGAGACCCTGTTCTGTTTTGTAATTCAGTTCATGGGTAGCCAAGTTTACATTCCGTGTATTAGTGATAACTTATGATGTTTCTTTTTCTGTCTGACTTATTTCTCATAGAATCATCGAACCTGAATCCACTCATTATGCCGCTACGGTCCTGATGACGTAGATTTCATTGCTGAGTGATATTCCATTGTACGTGCGTACCACAACTTCTTTATCCATTTTATGCTTTCTCGGATATTTAACTTCTACCGTAGATGAGGTTCTTGTAAACAGAGCCATCCCAAACTTTGGGGTGGCTGTGTGTTTTTGATGTTAATTTCCCTAAGCTATAGGACCATAAGTGGAAGTGCCATAGGCTGTGTTGCTTTGTTTCCTACGTGTTTCCGGAAACACCATACAGTTTTCCAGAGTGGCTGTTGGCAATTTAAATCCGCCCATCAGCATAACAAGGCTCCCTGTTCTCCATGACCTGTCCTGCCTTTCTGGATTTTACACTTTTTTCATATGGCCCTTTTGACCGGGGGGCAGTGAGACTTCATTGTAGTGCAGATTTCCTTTACACGCTTGCTTGGTTGGCCAAAAAGGGCGTATGCGTTTTTTCCTGAATATATTCAGGAAAAAACGCATACGCCCTTTTTGGCCAAGTGCATCATTGTCAACATTCTGCCTCTTTTCCTATGCTTTAAGTGCAATTCCAGTCTACCCCCTGAAATCGTTTTCCTGAAATTCTGCCCCGCTTTCAAGCCCTCTTCGAAGACTTACTTCTATACATTTTTGGACGATAGCTGTCATTCATAACTCTGCAGGTTTGTGAATTACAGTGCCCCTGAGCTCCTTTCTTCAACTCGCTTTCTTGTGAGCTGGCGGCAAAACCGCAGGATTGCTTCAGGCCCTAATCTCTTTCCGGCAGGGCACCCTGAGCCTTTGGTTAATTCCTCTTCCTGGTGGGAAATGAGTGTTCCATTTGCCCGTGCAGACACCTACAGCTAGTCTCTCATTGCTTCTCCCTATTCCTGTTCATCTTGCGCAGAAATTGCAAAGTGTGCCAAACAGGAGGTTAAATGCACTGACTCTCCAACTGGGGAGAGTGTTAGTAAAGCTTCTGGAATGGTGAACCCGAGTACCAGGGGACGAAAACTGAGATGCATTTGAAAACGTTTCCCAATCACACGGCGGACGATAGTCTGGGTTTCCCATGCATGTTTTAGCTGAAGGAAGAATCCCTTAAACCTGGAGAGTTGGGACACATGGAATGGGTACCATGCAGTATGACTTCAAAGGGTCTGCGTTTGCTCACCGAACCTCACCAATGCTATCAGCCCGAAGTGTCCAGCCTTATGTCTCACCCAGCTCTGGGTGTAGATGTGGGAAATCCAGGTTGCATCACAAGCCTTGAATGAATTATTTAAGAATTGCTTGCTATTTCACTGTCATTTTGTTTTGTTTTTGAAATTTATTTTGATAATGGGATTTATCGGATTTTCACTGCTGCGTTTAGGCCGCTGTACACACGCTTGATTTCCTTATGGAGACATATAAATCCATGGGTTTTAAGATTCTTACTTGTCAGGTATCTTGCCAGGCGTTGAATATGGGGTGTTGAGTCCATTTCGTTGAGCAAGGAGTAGGTCTTGTCTATTATATATTTGGCTTATGGAACGGTATCTGTGCTAATTTCAATCTCTGGTTTTATGCAGCACCCCAACTCACCTTTCCGCATAAGCAAGCAAAAGTTGGTTTTCTAAATTTGAGACCCTGTTCTGTTTTGTAATTCAGTTCATGGGTAGCCAAGTTTACATTCCGTGTAGTAGTGATATCTTATGATGTTTCTTTTTCTGTGTGACTTATTTCCTGTAGAATCATCATATCTGAATCCACTCATTATGCCGCTACGGGCCTGATGACATAGATTTCATTGCTGAGTGATATTCCATTGTACGTGCGTACCACAACTTCTTTATCCATTTTATGCTTTCTCGGATATTTAACTTCTACCGTAGATGAGGTTCTTGTAAACAGAGCCATCCCAAACTTTGGGGTGGCTGTGTGTTTTTGATTTTAATTTCCCTAAGCTATAGGACCATAAGTGGAAGTGCCATAGGCTGTGTTGCTTTGTTTCCTACGTGTTTCAGGAAACACCATACACATTTCCAGAGTGGCTGTTGGCAATTTAAATCCGCCCATCAGCATAACAAGGCTCCCTGTTCTCCATGACCTGTCCTGCCTTTCTGGATTTTACACTTTTTTCAGATGGCCCTTTTGACCGGGGGGCAGTGAGACTTCATTGTAGTGCAGATTTCCTTTACACGCTTGCTTGGTTGGCCAAAAAGGGCGTATGCGTTTTTTCCTGAATATATTCAGGAAAAAACGCATACGCCCTTTTTGGCCAAGTGCATCATTGTCAACATTCTGCCTCTTTTCCTATGCTTTAAGTACAATTCCAGTCTACCCCCTGAAATCGTTTTCCTGAAATTCTGCCCCGCTTTCAAGTCCTCTTCGAAGACTTACTTCTATACATTTTTGGACGATAGCTGTCATTCATAACTCTGCAGGTTTGTGAATTACAGTGCCCCTGAGCTCCTTTCTTCAACTCGCTTTCTTGTGAGCTGGCCGCAAAACCGCAGGATTGCTTCAGGCCCTAATCTCTTTCCGGCAGGGCACGCTGAGCCTTTGGTTTATTCCTCTTCCTGGTCGGAAATGAGCGTTCCTTTTGCCCTTGCAGGCACCTACAGCTAGTCTCTCATTGGTTCTCCCTATTCCTGTACATCTTGCGCAGAAATTGCAAACTGTGCGAAACAGGAGGTTAATGGCACTGACTCTCCAAGTGGGGAGAGTGTTAGTAAAGCGTCTGGAATGGTGAACCCGAGTACCAGGGGACGAAAACTGAGATGCATTTGAAAACGTTTCCCAATCACACGGCGGACGATAGTCTGGGTTTCCCATGCATGTTTTAGCTGAAGGAAGAATCCCTTAAACCTGGAGAGTTGGGACACATGGAATGGGTACCATGCAGTATGACTTCAAAGGGTCTGCGTTTGCTCACCGAACCTCACCAATGCTATCAGCCCGAAGTGTCCAGCCTTATGTCTCACCCAGCTCTGGGTGTAGATGTGGGAAATCCAGGTTGCATCACAAGCCCTGAATGAATTATTTAAGAATTGCTTGCTATTTCACTGTCATTTTGTTTTGTTTTTGAAATTTATTTTGATAATGGGATTTATCGGATTTTCACTGCTGCGTTTAGGCCGCTGTACACACGCTTGATTTCCTTATGGAGACATATAAATCCATGGGTTTTAAGATTCTTACTTGTCAGGTATCTTGCCAGGCGTTGAATATGGGGTGTTGAGTCCATTTCGTTGAGCAAGGAGTAGGTCTTGTCTATTATATATTTGGCTTATGGAACGGTATCTGTGCTAATTTCAATCTCTGGTTTTATGCAGCACCCCAACTCACCTTTCCGCATAAGCAAGCAAAAGTTGGTTTTCTAAATTTGAGACCCTGTTCTGTTTTGTAATTCAGTTCATGGGTAGCCAAGTTTACATTCCGTGTAGTAGTGATATCTTATGATGTTTCTTTTTCTGTGTGACTTATTTCCTGTAGAATCATCATATCTGAATCCACTCATTATGCCGCTACGGGCCTGATGACATAGATTTCATTGCTGAGTGATATTCCATTGTACGTGCGTACCACAACTTCTTTATCCATTTTATGCTTTCTCGGATATTTAACTTCTACCGTAGATGAGGTTCTTGTAAACAGAGCCATCCCAAACTTTGGGGTGGCTGTGTGTTTTTGATTTTAATTTCCCTAAGCTATAGGACCATAAGTGGAAGTGCCATAGGCTGTGTTGCTTTGTTTCCTACGTGTTTCAGGAAACACCATACACATTTCCAGAGTGGCTGTTGGCAATTTAAATCCGCCCATCAGCATAACAAGGCTCCCTGTTCTCCATGACCTGTCCTGCCTTTCTGGATTTTACACTTTTTTCAGATGGCCCTTTTGACCGGGGGGCAGTGAGACTTCATTGTAGTGCAGATTTCCTTTACACGCTTGCTTGGTTGGCCAAAAAGGGCGTATGCGTTTTTTCCTGAATATATTCAGGAAAAAACGCATACGCCCTTTTTGGCCAAGTGCATCATTGTCAACATTCTGCCTCTTTTCCTATGCTTTAAGTACAATTCCAGTCTACCCCCTGAAATCGTTTTCCTGAAATTCTGCCCCGCTTTCAAGTCCTCTTCGAAGACTTACTTCTATACATTTTTGGACGATAGCTGTCATTCATAACTCTGCAGGTTTGTGAATTACAGTGCCCCTGAGCTCCTTTCTTCAACTCGCTTTCTTGTGAGCTGGCCGCAAAACCGCAGGATTGCTTCAGGCCCTAATCTCTTTCCGGCAGGGCACGCTGAGCCTTTGGTTTATTCCTCTTCCTGGTGGGAAATGAGCGTTCCATTTGCCCGTGCAGACACCTACAGCTAGTCTCTCATTGCTTCTCCCTATTCCTGTTCATCTTGCGCAGAAATTGCAAAGTGTGCCAAACAGGAGGTTAAATGCACTGACTCTCCAAGTGGGGAGAGTGTTGGTAAAGCTTCTGGAATGGTGAACCCGAGTACCAGGGGACGAAAACTGAGATGCTTTTGAAAATGTTTCCCAATCACACGGTGGACCATACTATGGGTTTCCCATGCATGTTTTAGCTAAAGGAAGAATCCCTTAAACCTGGAAATTTGGAACCCATGGAATGGGTACCATGCAGTATGACTTCAAAGGGTCTGCGTTTGCTCACCGAACCTCACCAATGGTATCAGCCCGAAGTGTCCAGCCTTATGTCTCACCCAGCTCTGGGTGTAGATGTGGGAAATCCAGGTTGCATCACAAGCCCTGAATGAATTATTTAAGAATTGCTCTCTATTTCACTGTCATTTTGTTTTGTTTTTGAAATTTATTTTGACAATGGGATTTATCGGATTTTCACTGCTGCGTTTAGGCCGCTGTACACACGCTTGATTTCCTTATGGAGACATATAAATCCATGGGTTTTAAGATTCTTACTTGTCAGGTATCTTGCCAGGCGTTGAATATGGGGTGTTGAGTCCATTTCGTTGAGCAAGGAGTAGGTCTTGTCTATTATATATTTGGCTTATGGAACGGTATCTGTGCTAATTTCAATCTCTGGTTTTATGCAGCACCCCAACTCACCTTTCCCCATAAGCAAGCATAAGTTGGTTTTCTAAATTTGAGACCCTGTTCTGATTTGTAATTCAGTTCATGGGTAGCCAAGTTTACATTCCGTGTATTAGTGATATCTTATGATGTTTCTTTTTCTGTGTGACTTATTTCTCGTAGAATCATCATACCTGAATCCACTCATTATGCCGCTACGGGCCTGATGACGTAGATTTCATTGCTGAGTGATATTCCATTGTACGTGCGTACCACAACTTCTTTATCCATTTTTTACTTTCTGGGATATTTTACTTGTACCGTAGACGAGGTTCTTGTAAACAGAGCCGTCCCAAACTCTGGGGTGGCTGTGTGTTTTTGATTTTAATTTCCCTAAGCTATAGGACCATAAGTGGAAGTGCCATAGGCTGTGTTGCTTTGTTTCCTACGTGTTTCTGGAAACACCATACACTTCTCCAGAGTGGCTGTTGGCAATTGATATCCCGCCCATTAGCATGAAAAGACTCCCTGTTCTCCATGACCTGTCCTGCCTTTCTGTATTTTACACATTTTTCAGATGGCCCTTTTGACCGGGGGGGCAGTGAGACTTCATTGTAGTGCAGATTTCCTTTACACGCTTGCTTGGTTGGCCAAAAAGGGCGTATGCGTTTTTTTCTGAATATATTCAGGAAAAAACGCATACGCCCTTTTTGGACAAGTGCGTCGTTGTCGACATTCTGCCTCTTTTCCTATGCTTTTCGTACAATTCAAGTCTACCCCCTGAAATCGTTTTCCTGAAATTCTGCCCCGCTTTCAAGTCCTCTTTGAAGACTTACTTCAGTACATTTTTGGACGATAGCTGTCATTCATAACTCTGCAGGTTTGTGAATTACAGTGCCCCTGAGCTCATGTCTTCAACTCGCTTTCTTGTGAGCTGGCCGCAAAACCGCAGGATTGCTTCAGGCCATAATCTCTTTCCGGCAGGGCATGCTGAGCCTTTGTTTAATTCCTCTTCCTGGTGGGAAATGAGCGTTCCTTTTGCCCGTGCAGACACCTACAGCTAGTCTCTCATTGGTTCTCCCTATTCCTGTACATCTTGCGCAGAAATTGCAAACTGTGCGAAACAGGAGGTTAATGGCACTGACTCTCCAAGTGGGGAGAGTGTTAGTAAAGCGTCTGGAATGGTGAACCCGAGTACCAGGGGACGAAAACTGAGATGCATTTGAAAATGTTTCCCGGTCACACAGTGCAATGTACTGTGGGTTTCCCATGCATGTTTTAGCTGAAGGAAGAATCCCTTAAACCTGGAGAGTTGGGACACATGGAATGGGTACCATGCAGTATGACTTCAAAGGGTCTGCGTTTGCTCACCGAACCTCACCAATGCTATCAGCCCGAAGTGCCCAGCCTTATGTCTCACCCAGCTCTGGGTGTAGATGTGGGAAATCCAGGTTGCATCACAAGCCCTGAATGAATTATTTAAGAATTGCTCTCTATTTCACTGTCATTGTGTTTTGTTTTTGAAATTTATTTTGATAATTAGATTTATCGGATGTTCACTGTTGACTTTAGGCCGATGTACACACGCTTGATTTCCTTATGGAGACATATAAATCCATGGGTTTTAAGATTCTTACTTGTCAGGTATCTTCCCAGGCGTTAAATATGGGGAGTTGAGTCCATTTCGTTGAGCAAGGAGTAGGTTTTTTCTATTATATATTTGGCTTATGGAACGGTATATGTGCTAATTTCAATCTCCGGTTTTATGCAGCACCCCAACTCACCTTTCCCCACAAGCAAGCATAAGTTGGTTTTCTAAACCTGAGGCCCTGTTCTGTTTGGTAATTCAGTACATGTGTAGCCAAGTTTACATTCCGTGTAATAGGGATATCTTATGATGTTTCTTTTTCTGTGAGACTTACTTCTCGTAGAATCATCATACCTGAATCCACTCATTATGCCGCGATGGGCCTGATGACGTAGATTTCATTGCTGAGTGATATTCCACTGTACGTGCATACCACAACTTCTTTATCCATTTTTTGATTTCTTGGATATTCAACTTGTACCGTAGACGAGATTCTTGTAAACAGAGCCATCCCAAACTTTGGGGTGGCTGTGTCTTTTTGATTTTAATTTCCCTAAGCTATAGGACCATAAGTGGAAGGGCCATAGGCTGTGTTGCTTTGTTTCCTATGTGTTTCAGGAAACACCATACACTTCTCCAGAGTGGCTGTTGGCAATTTACATCCCGCCCATCAGCATAACAAGGCTCCCTGTTCTCCATGACCTTTCTTGCCTTTCTGGATTTTACACTTTTTTCAGATGGCCCTTTTGACTGGGGGGCAGTGAGACTTCATTGTAGTGCCGATTTCATTTACACTCTTGCTTGGTTGGCCAAAAAGTGCGTTTGCGTTTTTTCCTGAATATATTCAGGAAAAAACGCATATGCCCTTTTTAGCCAAGTGCATCATTGTCGACATTCTGCCTCTGTTCCTATGCTTTAAGCGCAATTCCAGTCTACCCCCTGAAATCGTTTTCCTGAAATTCTGCCCCGCTTTAAAGTCCTCTTCGAAGACATACTTCAGTACATTTTGGACGATAGCTGTCATTCATAACTCTGCAGGTTTCTGAATTACACTGCCCCTGAGTTCCTTTCTTCAACTCGCTTTCTTGTGAGCTGGCCGCAAAACCACAGGATTGCTTCACGCCATAATCTCTTTCTGGCAGGGCACGCTGAGCCTTTGGTTAATTCCTCTTCCTGGTGGGAAATGAGCGTTCCATTTGCCCGTGCAGACACCTACATCTAGTCTCTCATTGGTTCTCCCTATTCCTGTTCATCTTGCGCAGAAATTGCAAACTGTGCCAAACAGGAGGTTAAAGGCACTGACTGTCCAAGTGGGGAGAGTGTTAGTAAAGCGTCTGGAATGGTGAACCCGAGTACCAGGGGACGAAAACTGAGATGCATTTGAAAACGTTTCCCAATCACACGGTGGACCATACTCTGGGTTTCCCATGCATGTTTTAGCTGAAGGAAGAATCCCTTAAACCTGGAGAGTTGGGACTCATGGAATGGGTACCATGCAGTATGACTTCAAAGGGTCTGCGTTTGCTCACCGAACCTCACCAATGCTATCAGCCCGAAGTGTCCAGCCTTATGTCTCACCCAGCTCTGGGTGTAGAAGTGGTAAATCCAGGTTGCATCACAAGCCCTGAATGAATTAAGAATTGCTCTCTATTTCACTGTCATTGTGTTTTGTTTTTGAAATTTATTTTGATAATGGGATTTATCGGATTTTCACTGCTGCGTTTAGGCCGCTGTACACACGCTAGATTTCCTTATGGAGACATATAAATCCATGGGTTTTAAGATTCTTACTGGTCAGGTATCTTCTCAGGCGTTGAATATGCGGTGTTGAGTCCATTTCGTTGAGCAAGGAGTAGGTCTTGTCTTTTATATATTTGGCTTATGGAACTGTATGTGTGCTAATTTCAATCTCTGGTTTTATGCAGCACCCCAACTCACCTTTCCCCATAAGCAAGCATAAGTTGGTTTTCTAAATTTGAGACCCTGTTCTGTTTTGTAATTCAGTTCATGTGTAGCCAAGTTTACATTCCGTGTATTTGTGATATCTTATGATGTTTCTTTTTCTGTGTGACTTATTTCTCGTAGAATCATCATACCTGAATCCACTCATTATGCCGCTGCGGGCCTGATGACGTAGATTTCATTGCTGAGTGATATTCCATTGTACGTGCGTACCACAACTTCTTTATGCACTTTTTGCTTTCTCGGATATTTAACTTGTACCGTAGACGAGGTTCTTGTCAACAGAGCCGTCCCAAACTTTGGGGTGGCTCTGTGTTTTTGGTTTTAATTTCCCTAATCTATAGGACCATAAGTGGAAGTGCCATAGGCTGTGTTGCTTTGTTTCCTACGTGTTTCAGGAAACACCATACACTTCTCCAGAGTGGCTGTTGGCAATTTACATCCCGCCCATCAGCATGACAAGGCTTCCTGTTCTCCATGACCTGTCCTGCCTTTCTGGATTTTACACTTTTTTCAGATGGCCCTTTTGACCGGGGGGCAGGGAGACTTCAATGTAGTGCATATTGCCTTTACACGCTTGCTTGGTTGGCCAAAAAGGGCGTATGCGTTTTTTCCTGAATATATTCAGGAAAAAACGCATACGCCCTTTTTGGCCAAGTGCATCATTGTCGACATTCTGCCTCTTTTCCTATGCTTTAAGTGCAATTCCAGTCTACCCCCTGAAATAATTTTCCTGAAATTCTGCCCCGCTTTCAAGTCCTCTTCGAAGACTTACTTCAGTACATTTTTGGACGATAGCTGTCATTCATAACTCTGCAGGTTTGTGAATTACAGTGCCCCTGAGCTCCTTTCTTCAACTCGCTTTCTTGTGAGCTGGCCGCAAAACCGCAAGATTGCTTCAGGCCCTAATCTGTTTCCGGCCGGGCACGCTGAGCCTTTGGTTAATTCCTCTTCCTGGTGGGAAATGAGCGTTAAATTTCCATGTTCAGACACCTTCACATGAGTCGTCATGGTGCCCCTTTGCCCCGGTTATCTCTATGGAGGTTGGAGTTGGAAGGCCTCCTCACTCAAGATCAGTGTGCCCACGGAGCCAACCCTGCAACTTCAGGGCATGGTTGGGGGTTAGGATCACCACGAGAGTTCCTTTTTCCTTAGGATGGAGGTGGCCTTTTGGGCTGCTGATTTCCATGTTATCAGATACTGCCAGTATCTTGGCCAGATGTGGCGGTGGGCCAAGCCCCTTGGTGACCGTAGTTTATCCTACCTGGATCGCATTCTTGCATTGTTCCATTTCAAGTGGTCCCAGGTTTTGCACTAATACTCCAATGGCGATTCACCGTTCACCAGGAATGTAAAGGTCAAAGGGTTTAGCTAAATTAGGGAGTTCCAGGGCAAGGGTCTGAATTGACTGCTCTTTCCATTCTTGAAAGGCCACTTCTGCATTCTATTCAAAAGGATCATCACCTTTTCCTTTCAGTGTTTCATATAGAGGCCGAGCTAGTAGACTGTAGTTAGGGATCCAGAAGCAGCAAACCCTGGCCTCCCCAGGAACCCCTAAGCTGTCTTCTAGTTTCAGAAATGGGTAAGGCTGTAAATTGTTTCTTCCCTTTCCTGGGATGGGCTTCTCCGACCTTCTGTGAGAATGAAGCCCAGGCAGGTCACCGTAGTCTGTGATATTTGAGCTTTTTCTTGGACAACTTGTATCCTTTATTGGCTTCGTAGTTCAGAGGTCTCCTTAGTAGGGCTGGCGATCAGAATGTCGTCTGCATATTGAAGGAGTGTTTCCTTTTCCAGAGGTAGAACTTTTAGGTCTTTAGCTGAGCTTTCCCCAAAGATGGTGTGGGAATTTTTGAACCCTTGGGGCAACACGGCCCGGAAGTATTGTTTTAGCTGTATGTTGAGTCCTGCCACTCACAAGCCAAAATTTCTTGTGACTCTGGGACTAATAGAATACAAAAGAAGGCATCATTGAAGACTAATACAGAATACCATGTCCTGGTGGTTGGTAGAATGACCAGCAGGGTGTAGGATTTAGGAACTACTGGAGGTATATCCTCGGTGGCTTCAATGACTGTCCTGACATCCTTTACCAGGACTCCAGCAGCCCATGGGGCTCTCGAGGTCAGGCCAATCCCAGGATATGGAGCTCACCTGGGCAGGTACCCCACCCCAGCCCACGGGGCTCTCGTGTTCAGGACCCTCCCAGGATATGGGGTTCCCTGGGCAGGTCCCCCTGCAGCCCATGGGGCTCTCGTGGTCAGGCCCCTCCCAGGATACAGAGCTACCCTTGCAGGTACCATGGCAGGGCTGGGAACACAGGAACCGTGCATATCGCCCTCATTGCAGAGCACTCCCAGCTCACCTGTCACTCAGATCTGACACAGAGCATCTCAGAGCAGGACTTGAACTAACAAACAGCAGCTCCGACAGGTCTGTGACCCTGGGCATCACTCTGTGTGGCCTCCCTCCATCTGGTTTTCCAGAGACTTCCACTGCACCCGGGGCACCAGGCCTCTGTCTCCACCCACCAGCCACCCCTCCTCTCCCTGACTCCTGGGTTCCTCTCATTAGGAGAGGGTTTTCTTGAAGTTGTCTCCCACTCATGGGCCAGATAATATAATTAGAAAACAAGCCAGAGCTGCAGCCCCTTGTCTATCCTGACTCTCAGGAGCCCACACCTGTTCCTTGGACCTGGCCGATTCAGCAAGTTCCAGTTTCTGCAACTGTGAGCCCCTGAGGGGTGATTATTGGCTGGCCTGGGAAGCCTGACCGTGCCGGCCAGCCCTCCCCAGGTGTGCCTGGGTTCAGATCAATATAAACACCGCTCCAGGCAGCAAGAGCCCCTGCAGCTGTGCCTGACGCTATTTTCTCTGCCCTGTCAGCAGTCTTGGTGCTGGACTGGTGGGAGGGAGTGAGAGGCCACGGCTTTGTGGGTGGCCCAGTGTGAGTGGGGCTCTGCTGGACTTTCTGCAGCAGTTGCCAAGATGCCACCTGCTAAAGAAGAGGATGTGTCACTCATACCTGCCGCTGGAATTTCTCCCTGGGCAGAGGTGAGTGAGGAAGAAAGCAGTGGGGGCCGGGACAGCAGAGGTATCTCAGGCAGGGAAATGGAAAGCTTCCAGAAGAGCACCCAGGACCAGGACCATCCTGGCTGGCCTGCAGGCACCAAGTCGGCTGGCATGCTGTCGCTCATGTGGCTCCATGGCCCTTCCTCTAGGCTTTCAAGTCCTTGTACATATTCAGGTGTTTTACCTGGGAAGGGTGGGAACATTTCAGCAGCAGCTGGCCTGGGGCTCAGCCCACGTTTACTCACAGATGCCTTGGCACTGTCCCCCAGCTTTGCAATGAGGACGCTTGTTGCGTGGGGCCTGCTGGCTGAATGGGAGATGATTCCCCACCACTGACCAACTTCAGAATTGTTTACAACTGGAGCAAGTGCCCTGATACGGTTTTCCTCTGTGTAGCTGGTGGGTTCTGTTTTTTTTTCTTTTTTGGTTCAAGGTAGATTTTATTCCTCTTTTTTGTATTTACAGATATAAGCATGGAAATAATTTATTCATATAAATACATGTATGTGAAGGGAAGAATATTTTTTCTGTTTTACTTTTTGTAATTTGAATTTTATTTTATTTTTTTATACAGCAGGTTCTTTTTGGTTATCTCTTTTATACATATAAATGTATACATGCCAATCCCAATCTCTCAACTCCTCCCACCACCACCCCCCAACAGCTTTCCCCCCTTGGTGTCCATACGTTTGTTGTCTACATCTGTTGCTCTATTTCTGCCTTGAAAAACGGTTCATCTGTACAATTTGTCTAGGTTCCACATATAGGCATTAATAGACAAGATTTCTTTTTCTCTTTCTGACTTACTTCACTCTGTATGACAGTCTCTAGATCCATCAACGTCTCTACAAATGACCCAATTTCATTCCGTTTTATGGCTTAGTAATATTCCATTTTATATATGTACCACATCTTTATGCATTCGTCTGTCTGTGGGCATTTAGGTTGCTTCCATTACCTGGATATTGTAAATAGTGATGCAATGAACATTGCGGTGAATGTCTCTTTTTGATTTATGGTTTTGCCTGGGTATATGCCCAGTAGTGGGACTGCTGTATCATATGGTAATTCTATTCTTAGTTTTATAAGAAACTCCATAACGTTCTCCACAGTGACTGTATCAATTTCATTCCCAACAATAGTGCAAGAGGGTGTCTTATCTCCACACCCTTTCCAGCATTTGTTGTTTGTAGATTTTCTGATGATGCCCATTCTAACAGGTGTGAGGTGATACACCATGGATGAGTCTATTTCGTTGAGCAAAGAGTAGGTCTTGTCTATTACATATTTGGCTTATGGAACGGTATGTGTGCTAATTTCAGTCTCTGGTTTTATACAGCACCGCAACTCAACTTTCCCCTTAAGCAAGCATAAGTTTTTATCTAAATGTGAGACTCTGTTCGGTTTTGGAATTCAGTTGATGTGTAGCCAAGTTTACACTCTCTCTATTAGTGATATCTTATGATAATTACCTTTCTCTGTGTGACATATTTCTCTTAGAATCATCATACTTAAATCCACTCAATTTGCTGCTACAGGCCTGATGACATTGATTTCATTGCTGAGTGATATTCCATTATACGTAAGTAGCACAACTCCTTTATCCATATTTTTCTTTCTGGGATATTTAATTTGTACTGGACTCAAGGTTCTTGTAAACACAGCAGCCCTAAATTTGGTGTTGGCTGTGTCTTGTTGATTTTAATTTTCCTAAGCTATAGGGCCAAAAGTGGAAGTGCCCTAGGGTCTGTAGCTTTGTTTTTCAGATGTTTCAGAATACACCATAAACATCTCCAGAGTGTCTGTTGGCAATTTACATCCCGCCCATCAACATAACAAGGCTCCCTGTTCTCCATGGCCTGTCCTGTGTTTCTGGTTTTTACACTTTTTTCAGATGGCCCTTTTGACGAATGGGAAATGAGACTTCATTGTAGTGCGGATTTCCATTGCTCGAGTGCTTGGTTGGCCAAAAAGGGCATATGTGTTTTTTCCTGAATATATTCAGGAAAAAATGTTTACGCACTTTTGTCCAAGTGCATCACTGTCAAAGATCTGCCGCTTTTCACATGCTTTAAATGCAATTCCAATCTACCTCCTGAAATATGATTCCTGCAATTCTGCCTCGTTTTGAAGTCCTCTTTGCAGACTTACTTCAGTATATTTTTGCCAATAGCTGTCATTTATAACTCTGCAGGTTTGTGAATTACAGTGCCCGTGATTTCCTTTCTTAACTCGTTTCCTTGAAAGCTGGCCACAGAACCGCAGGTTTGCTTTAGGCCATAATCAGGGTCTGGCACGGCACTCTGAGCCTTTGGTTAATTCCTCTTCCTGGTGGGAAATTAGAGTTAAATGTGCCCCTCCGGACACCTGCCTCACTCCCAGCCCCTTGGTGATGTGTGTCCTGTGGTTTGAGGCCACATGTGCTGGGTTCCTCACCTTTGGCTGATGTGGCCCCACTGGTGTGAGGACACTCCTGCCTGGTTCCCATCCCCTTGGTGATGTGGGCCATCCGGTGAGAGTCTGATCCTGGTTGGGTTCCTCACACTTCTGTGAGGTGGGCCCTCTTCTCTGACGTCACTCCTGCCTGGCTGGCACACCCCGCCTTGGCGAAGTCGGCCCTCTGGTGGGATTTGGTGCCTGCTGTGTGTCTCCTGCCCTCGGTAATGAGGGCCCTCTGGCGTCAGGCCCTAATTCCTGGGCTCCCAATATTTTCTGATATGCGCCCTGTGGTTCGAGTACACTCGTGCCAGGTTCCCAACCCCATGGGAATGTGGGCCTTCTGCTCTGAGGTCCCAACCGTGGGTTGCTCAGTTTCATGATGAGGGCCCTCTGCTGTGAGTTCTCTCTGGCCTGGATCCCATAGCCTCGCTGCTCCTGGCCACCTGCTGGGAGGTTCCAACTGCGGGATTCCTCACCTTTTTTCTTCTATGGACCCTCTGTTTTGAGACTCCTCCTGCCTGCCTCACTCCCAGCCCCTTGGTGATGTGTGTCCTCTGGTGTGAGGCCACGTGTGCTGGGTCCCTCGCCTTTCGATGATGTGGCCACACTGGTGTGAGGACACTCCTGCCTGCTTCCTATCCCCTTGATGATGTGGGCCCTCTGGTGAGAGTCTGATCCTGGCTGGGTTCCTCACCCTTCTGTGAGGTGGGCCCTCTGCTGTGAGGTCACTCCTGCCTGGCTGGCACACCCCACCTGGGCAACATCGGCCCTCTTGTGGCACTTGGAGCCTGCTGGGAGCCTCCTCCCCTCGGTGATGGGGGTCCTCTAGCGTCAGGCCCTAACTGCTGGGTACCCACATTTTCTGATACGTGCTAAGTGGTGCGAGGACACTCCTGCGAGGTTCCCATCCCCATGGGCATGTGGGCCTTCTGCTCTAAGGTCCCAACACCTGTGTTGTTCACCGTTTCATGATGTTGTCTCTCTGGTGTTAGTTCACTCAGGCCTAGATCCCATAGACTCTGTGCTCTGAGCCGACTGCTGGGAGGTTCCTACTGCTGGATTCCTTACCTCTTTTATTCTTTGGGTCCTGTGTTTTTATGCTCCTACTTCCTGACTCACTCCCAGCCCCTTTGTGATGTAGGTCCTCTGGTTTAAGACGACATGTACCGGTTTCCTCACCATTATTGATGTGGCCCCACTGGTGTGAGGACACTCCTGCCTGGTTCCCATCCCCTTGGTGATTGGGGCCCTCTTGTGAGAGTCTGATCCTGTCTGGATTCCTCACACTTCTGGGAGGTGGGCCCTCTGCTGTGAGGTCACTCCTGCCTGGCTGGCACACGTCACGTTGGCGATGTGGGCCCTCAGTTGGGAGTTGGTGCCTGCTGGGAGTCTCCTCCCCTCGGTAATGAGGGCCCTCTGGCGTCAGGCCCTAACTCATGGGCTCCCAAAATTTTCTGATGTGCGCCCTGTCGTGTGAGTACACTCCAGCCAGGGTCCCTTCCCTAGGGGATGTGGGCTTTCTGCTCTGTGGTCCCAACGGCTGGGTTGCTCACAGTGTCAGAATGTGGGCCCTCTGCTCTGAGTTCACTCCGGCATGGATCCCATAACCTCGGTGCTCTGGGCCACCTGCTTGGAGCTTCCAACTGCGGGGTTCCTCACCTTTTTTATTCTATGGGCCCTCTGTTCTGAGTCTCCTCCTGCATGCCTCACTCCCAGCCCTTTCGTGATGTGCGTCCCCTTGTTTGAGGTCACATGTGCTGTGTTCCTCACCTTTCGCTGATGTGGCCCCACTGGTGTGAGGACACTCCTGCCTTGTTCCGATCCCCTTGGTGATGTGGGCCCTCTGGTGAGAGTCTTATCCTGGCTGGGTTCCTCACCCTTCTGTGAGGTAGGCCCTCTGCTGTGAGGTCACTCCTGCCTGGCTGGCCCACGTCACCTTGGCGATGTGGGCCCTCAGTTGGGAGTTGTTGCCTGCTGGGAGTCTCCTCCCCTCGGTATTGAGGGCCCTCTGGCGTCAGACCCTAACTCCTGGGCTCCCAAAATTTTCTGTTGTGCGCCCTGTGGTGCTAGTACACTCCTGCCAGGTTCCCAACCCCATGGGAATGTGGGCCTTCTGCTCTGAGGTCCCAACCGTGGGTTGCTCAGTTTCTTGATGAGGGCCCTCTGGTGTGAGTTCACTCCAGCATGGATCCCATAGCCTCGCTGCTCCTGGCCACGTGCGGGGAAGTTCCAACTGCGGGATTCCTCACCTTTTTCCTTCTATGGGCCCTCTGTTTTGAGACTCCTCCTGCCTGACTCACTCCCAGCCCCTTGGTGATGTGTGTCCTCTGGTTTGAGGCCACGTGTGCTGGGTCCCTCACCTTTCGATGATGTGGCCCCACTGGTGTGAGGACACTCCTGCCTGGTTCCTATCCCCTTGGTGATGTGGGCCCTCTGGTGAGATTCTGATCCTGGCTGGGTTCCTCACACTTCTGTGAGGTGGGCCCTCTGCTGTGAGGTCACTCCTGCCTGGCTGGCACACCCCGCCTTGGCAATGTCGGCCCTCTTGTGGCAGTTGGAGCCTACTGGGAGCCTCCTCCCCTCGGTGATGAGGGCCCTCTGGCGTCAGGCCCTAACTGCTGGGTACCCACATTTTCTGATACGTGCTAAGTTGTGCGAGGACACTCGTGTCATGTTCCCAACCCCATGGTGCTGTGGGCCTTCTGCTCTGAGTTCCAAACGGCTGGGTTGCTCACAGTTTCATGATGTGGGCCCTCTGCTGTGAGTTCACTGTGGCCTGGATCGCATAGACTCAGTGCTCTGGGCCGCCCACGGGGAGGTTCCCACTGCAGGATTCCTCAGCTTTTTTATTCTATTCACCCTGTGTTGTGAGGCTACTCATGCCTGCCTCACTCCGAACCCCTTGGAGATCTGGGTCCTCTGGTTTAGGCCACATGTGCTGGGTTCCTCACCTTTCTATGATGTGGTCACCCTGGTGTGAAGACAGTCCTGCCTGGTTCTGATGCCCTTGGAGATATGGGCCCTCTGGTGAGAGTCTTATCCTGGCTGGGTTCCTCACCATTCTGTGAGGTAGGCCCTCAGCTGTGAGGTCACTCCTGCCTGGCTGTTGCACGTCACCTTGGCGACATGGGCCCTCCGTAGGGAGTTGGTGCCTGCTTGGGGTCTCCTCCCCTTGGTAATGAGGGCCCTCTGGCATCAGACCCTAATTTCTGGGTTCCCAAAATTCTCTGATGTGCGCCCTGTGGTGCGAGTATACTTCTGCCAAGTTCCCAACCACATGGGAATGTGGGCCTTCTGCTCTAAGGTCCCAACGGCTGGGTTGCTCACAGTTTCATGATGAGGGCCCTCTGTTTTGAGTTCAGTCAGGCCTGGATCCCATAGCCTCGCTGCTCCTGGCCGCCTGCTGGGAGGTTCCAACTGCGGGATTCCTCACCTTTTTTACGCTATGGGCCCTCTGTTTTGAGGCTCCTCCTGCCTGCCTCACTCCCAGCCCCTTGGTGATGTGTGTCCTGTAGTTTGAGGCCACGTGTGCTGGGTCCATCACATTTCGGTGATGTGGCCCCACTGGTGTGAGGACACTCCTGCCTGGTTTCCATTCCCTTGGTGATGTGGGCCCTCTGGTGAGAGTCTGATCCTCTTTGGGTTCCTCACACTTTTGTGTGGTTGGCCCTCTGCTCTGAGGTCACTCCTGCCTGGCTGGCACACCCCGCATTGGCGACGTCGGCCCTCTGGTAGCAGTTGGAGCTTGCTGGGAGCCTCCTCTCCTCAGTGATGAGGGCCCTCTGGCGTCCGGCCCTAACTGCTGGGCTCCCCACATTTTCTGTTGTGTGCCCACTGGTGCGATGACACTCCTGCTTGGTTCCCTTCCCCATGGGGATGTGGGCCTTGTGCTCTGATGTCACAACGGCTGGGTTGCTTACAGTATCATGATGAGGGCCCTCTGTTGTGAGTTCATCACTGCCTGGATCCCATAGCCTTGGTGCTCTGGGCCGCCTGCTGGGATGTTCCAACTGCTGGATTCCTCACCTTTTTATACAATGGGCCATGTGTTTTGAGGTTAATCCTGCCTGCCTCGCTCTGAGACCCATGGTGATGTGGGTCTTCTGGTTTGAGGCCACATGTGCTGGGTACCTCAACTTTCGATGATGTGGCCCCACGGGTGTGAAGACACTCGTGCCTGATTCCCAGCCCCTTGCTTATGTGGGCACTCTGGTGAGAGTCTGATCATGACTGGGTTCCTTACCCTTCTGTGAGCTGGGCACTCTGAAGTGCGGTCACTCCTGCCTGGATGGCTCACGTCGCCTTGGCGACGTAGGCCCTCTGTTGGCCACTGAAGCATGCTGGGAGCCTCCTACCCTCTTTAATGAGGGCCCTGGAAGAAACGCATATGCCCTTTTTGACCAAGTGCATCATTGTCGAAGTTCTGCCTCTTCTCCTATACTTTCAGAGGACTTCCCGTCTACCTCCTGAAATCGTATTCCTGGAATTCTGCCCTGCGTTCAAGTCCTCTTTGCAGCCTTACTTCAATATATTTTTGGACGATAGCTGTCATTTATAACTCTGCAGGTTTGTGAATTACAGTGCCCCTGAGCTCCATTCTTCAACTCGCTTTCTTGTGAGCTGGCCGCAAAACCGCAGGATTGCTTCAGACCCTAATCTGGTTGTGGCATGGCATGTTGAGCCTTTGGCTAATTCCTCTTCCTGATGGGAAATGAGCGTTAAATTTGCTCGTGCAGACACCTACAGCTAATCTCTCATTGGTTCTCCCTATTCCTGTTCATCTTGCTCAGAAATTCCAAACTGTGCCAAACAGGAGGTTAAAGGCACTGACTCTCCATTTGGGGAAAGAGTTAGTAAAGCGTCTGGAATGGTAAAACCGAGTATGAGGGGAAGAAAACTGAGATGCATTTAAAAAGGTTTCCCGGTCACACGGTGGACCATATTCTGGGTTTCCCATGCGTGTTTTACCTGAAGGAAGAATCCCTTAAACCTGGAGAGGTGGGACCCATGCAATGGGTACCATGCAGTATGAGTTCAAAGGGCCTGCATTTTCTCACCGAACCTCACCAATGCTATCAGCCCAAAGTGTCGAACCTTATGTCTCACTCAGCTCTAGGTGTAGATGTGGTAAATCCAGGTTGCATCACAAGCCCTGAATGAATTATTTAAGAATTGCTCTCTATTTCACTGTCATTGTGTTTGTTTTTGTTGTTTATTTTGATAATGGGATTTATCGGATTTTCTCTGCTGCCTTCATGCAGCTGTACACACACTTGATTCTCTTACGGAGACATATAAATCCATGGGTTTGAAGATTCTTACTAGTCATGTGTAATCCTAGGAGTTGAATATGTTGTGTTTAGTCCATTTCGTTGAGCAAGGTGTAGGTCTTGACTATTACATATTTGGCTTATGGAAAGGTATGTGTGCTAATTTCTATCTCTGGTTTTATGCAGCACCCCACCTCACCTTTCCCCATAAGCAAGCATAAGTTGGTGTTCTAAATTTGAGACCCTGTTCTGTTTTGTAATTCAGTTCATGTGTAGCCAAGTTTACATTCCGTGTATTAGTGATATCTTATGATGTTTCATTTTCTGTGTGACTTATTTCACTTAGAATCATCGTACCTGGATCCACTCAATATGCCGCGACGGGCCTGATGACATAGATTTCATTGGTGAGTGATATTCCATTGTACGTGCGTACCACAACTTCTTTAACCGTTTTTCACATTCTGGGATATTTAACTTGTACCGTAGAGGACGTTCTTGTAAACAGAGCTGTCCCAAACTTTGGGGTGGCTGTGTGTTTTTGATTTTAATTTCCCTAAGCTATAGGACCATAAGTGGAAGTGCCATAGGCTGTGTTGCTTTGTTTCCTACGTGTTTCAGGAAACCCCATACACTTCTCCAGAGTGGCTGTTTGCAATTTACATACCCCCATCAGCATAACAAGGCTCCCTGTTCTCCATGACCTGTCCTGCTTTTCTGGATTTTACACTTTTTCAGATGCCCCTTTTAACCGGGGGGCAGTGAGACTTCATTGTAGTGCAGATTTCATTTACCTGCTTGCTTGCTTGGCCAAAAATGGCGTATGCGTTTTTTCCTGAATATATTCAGGAAAAAACGCATACGCACTTTTTGGCCAGTGCATCATTGTCGACATTCTGCCTCTATTCCTATGCTTTAAGTGCAATTCCAGTCTACCCCCTGAAATCGTTTTCCTGAAATTCTGCCCCGCTTTCAAGTCCTCTTCGAAGACTTACTTCAATACATTTTTGGACGATAGCTGTTATTCATAACTCTGCAGGTTTGTGAATTACAGTGCCCCTGAGCTCCTTTGTTTAACTCGCTTTCTTGTGAGCTGGCCGAAAAACCGCAGGATTGCTGCAGGCCCTAATCTGTTTCCCTCAGGGCACGCTGAGCCTTTGGTGAATTCCTCTTCCTGGTGGGAAATGAGCGTTCCATTTGCCCGTGAAGACACCTACAGCTAGTCTCTCATTGGTTCTCCCTATTCCTGTTAATCTTGCGTAGAAATTGCAAACTGTGCCAAATAGGAGGTTAAAGGCACTGACTCTCCAAGTGGGGAGAATGTTAGTAAAGTGTCTGGAATGGTGAACCCGAGTACCAGGTTTCGAAAACTGAGATATATTTGAAAACGTTTCCCAATCACACAGTGGTCAATACTCTGGGTTTCCCATGCATGTCTTAGCTGAAGGAAGAATCCCTTAAACCTGGAGAGCTGGGAACCATGGAATGGGTACCATGCAGTATGACTACAAAGGGTCTTCGTTTGCTCACCGAACCTCACAAATGCTATCAGCCCAAAGTGTCCAGCCGTATATCTCACCCAGCTCTGGGTGTAGATGTGGTAAATCCAGGTTGCATCACAAGCCCTGAATGAATTATTTAAGAATTGCTCTCTATTTCACTGTCAATGTGTTTTGGTTTTGAAATTTATTTTGATAATGGGATTTATCGGATTTTCACTGCTGCGTTTAGGCCGCTGTACACACGCTTGTTTTCCTTATGGAGACATATAAATCCATGGGTTTTAAGATTCTTACTTGTCAGGTATCTTGTCAGGCGTTGAATATGGGGTGTTGAGTCCATTTCGTTGAGCAAGGAGTAGGGCTTGTCTATTATATATTTGGCTTATGGAACGGTATCTGTGCTAATTTCAATCTCTGGTTTTATGCAGCACCCCAACTCACCTTTCCCCATAAGCAAGCATAAGTTGGTTTTCTAAATTTGAGACCCTGTTCTGTTTTGTAATTCAGTTTATGTGTAGCCAAGTTTACATTCCATGTATTACTGATATATTATGATGTTTCTATTTCTGTGTGACTTATTTCTCGTAGAATCATCGTACCTGAATCCACTCATTATGCCGCTACAGGCCTGAAAACGTAGATTTCATTGCTGAGTGATATTCCATTGTACGTGCGTACCAGAACTTCTTTATCCATTTTTTCCTTTCTCGGATATTTAACTTGTACCGTAGACAAGGTTCTTGTAAACAGAGCCATCCCAAACTTTGCGGTGGCTGTGTGTTTGTGATTTTAATTTCCCTAAGCTATAGGACCATAAGTGGAAGTGACATAGGCTGTGTTGCTTTGTTTCCTACGTGTTTCAGGATACACCATACATTTCTCCAGAGTGGCTGTTGGCAATTTACATCCCGCCCATCAGCATAACAAGGCTCTCTGTTCTCCAAGACCTGTCCTGCCTTTCTGGATTTTACACTTTTTTCAGATGGCCCTTTTGACCGGGGGGCAGTGAGACTTCATTGTAGTGCAGATTTCATTTACACGCTTGCTTGGTTGGCCAAAAAGAGCGTATGCGTTTTTACCTGAATATATTCAGGAAAAACTGCATACGCCCTTTTTGGCCAAGTGCATCATTGTCGACATTCTGTCTCTTTTCCTATGCTTTAAGTGCAATTCCAGTCCACCCCCTGAAATCGATTTCCTGAAATTGTGCCCCGCTTTCAAGTCCTCTTTGAAGACTTACTTCAGTACATTTTTGGACGATAGCTGTCATTCATAACTCTGCAGGTTTGTGAATTACAGTGCCCCTGAGCTCCTTTCTTCAACTCCTTTTCTTGTGAGCTGGCCGCAAAACTGCAGGATTGCTTCAGGCCCTAATCTGTTTCCGGCATGGCACGCTGAGCCTTTGGTTAATTCCTCTTCCTGGTGGGAAATGAGCGTTCAATTTGCCCGTGCAGACACCAACAGCTAGTCTCTCATTGGTTCTCCCTATGCCTGTTCATCTTGCGCAGAAATTGCAAACTGTGCCAAACAGGAGGTTAAAGGCACTGACTCTCCAAGTGGGGAGAGTGTTAGTAAAGCGTCTGGAATCGTGAAACCGAGTACCAGCGGACGAAAACTGAGATGCATTTGAAAACGTTTCCCAATCACATGGCGGACGATAGTCTGGGTTTCCCATGCATGTTTTAGCTGAAGGAAGAATCCCTTAAACCTGGAGAGTTGGGACCCGTTGAATGGGTACCATGCAGTATGACTTCAAAGGGTCTGCGTTTGCTCACCGAACCTCACCAATGCTATCAGCCCGAAGTGTCCAGCCTTATGTCTCACCCAGCTCTGGGTGTAGATGTGGTAAATCCAGGTTGCATCACAAGCCCTGAATGAATTATTTAAGAATTGCTCTCTATTTCACTGTCATTGTGTTTTGTTTTTGAAATTTATTTTGATAATGGGATTTATCGGATTTTCACTGCTGCGTTTAGGCCGCTGTAGACACGCTTGATTTCCTTATGGAGACATATAAATCCATGGGTTTTAAGATTCTTACTTGTCAGGTATCTTCCCAGGCGTTGAATATGGGGTGTTGATTCCATTTCGTTGAGCAAGGAGTAGGTCTTTTGTGTAAAATATTTGGCTTATGGAAAGGTATCTGTGCTAATTTCAATCTCCAGTTTTATGCAGCACCCCAACTCACCTTTCCCCATAAGCAAGCATAACTTGGTTTTCTAAATTTGAGACCCTCTTCTGTTTTGTAATTCAGTTCATGTGTAGTCAAGTTTACATTCCGTGTATTAGTGATATCTTATGATGTTTCTTTTCCTGTGTGACTTATTGCTCGTAGAATCATCATACCTGAATCCACTCATTATGCCGCTACGGGCCTGATGACGTAGATTTCATTGCTGAGTGATATTCCATTGTACGTGCGTACCACAACTTCTTTATCCATTTTTTGCTTTCTCGGATATTTAACTTGTACCGTAGACGAGGTTCTTGTAAACAGAGTCGTCCCAATCTTGGGGGTGGATGTGTGTTTTTGATTTTAATTTCCCTAAGCTATAGGACCATAAGTGGAAGTGCCATAGGCTGTGTTTCTTTGTTTCCTATGTGTTTCAGGAACACCATACACTTCTCCACAGTGGTTGTTGGCAATTTATATCCCACAGGTCAGCATAACAAGTCTCCCTGTTCTCCATGACCTGTCCAGCCTTTCTGGATTTTACACTTTTTTCAGATGGCGCTTTTGACCGGGGGGCAGTAAGACTTCATTGTAGTGCAGATTTCCTTTACACGCTTGCTTGGTTGGCCAAAAAGGGCTTATGCGTTTTATCCTGTATATATTCAGGAAAAAACGCATACGCCCTTTTTGGCCAAGTGCATCATTGTCGACATTCTGCCTCTTTTCCTATGCTTTAAGTGCAATTCCAGTCTACTCCCTGAAATCGTATTCCTGAAATTCTGCCCCGCTTTCTAGTCCTCTTCGAAGACTTACTTCAATACATTTTTGGACGATAGCTGTCATTCATAACTCTGCAGGTTTGTGAATTACAGTGCCCCTGAGCTCCTTTCTTCAACTCGCTTTCTTGTGAGCTGGCCGCAAAACCGCAGGATTGCTTCAGGCCCTAATCAGTTTCCGGCAGGACAAGCTGAGCCTTTGGTTAATTCCTCTTCCTGGTGGGAAATGAGCATTCCATTTGCCCGTGCAGACACCTAGAGCTAGCCTCTCATTGGTTCTCCCTATTCCTGTTCATCTTGCGCAGAAATTGCAGACTGTGCCAAACAGGAGGTTAAAGGCACTGACTCTCCAAGTGGGGAGAGTGTTAGTAAAGCGTCTGGAATGGTGAACCCGAGTACCAGGGTTCGAAAACTGAGATGCATTTGAAAACGTTTCCCAATCACACGGTAGACCATACTCTGGGTTTCCCATGCATGTTTTAGCTGAAGGAAGAATCCCTTAAACCTGGAGAGTTGGGACCCATGGAATGGGTAACATGCAGTATGACTTCAAAGGATCTGCGTTTGCTCACCGAACCTCACCAATGCTATCAGACCGAAGTGTCCAGCCTTATGTCTCACCCAGCTCTGGGTGTAGATGTGGTAAATCCAGGTTTCATCACAAGCCCTGAATGAATTATTTAAGAATTGCTCTCTATTTCACTGACAATGTGCTTTGTTTTGAAATTTATTTTGATAATGGGATTTATCAGATTTTCACAGCTGCGTTTAGGCGACTGTACACACGCTTGATTTCCTTATGGAGACATATAAATCCATGGGTTTTAAGATTCTTACTTGTCAGGTATCTTGCCAGGCGTTGAATATGGGGTGTTGAGTCCATTTCGTTGAGCAAGGAGTAGGGCTTGTCTATTATATATTTGGCTTATGGAACGGTATCTGTGCTAATTTCAATCTCTGGTTTTATGCAGCACCCCAACTCACCTTTCCCCATAAGCAAGCATAAGTTGGTTTTCTAAATTTGAGACCCTGTTCTGTTTTGTAATTCAGTTCATGGGTAGCCAAGTTTACATTCCGTGTATTAGTCATATCTTACGATGTGTCTTTTTCTGTGTGACTTATTTCTCGTAAAATCATCATACTTGAATCCACTCATTATGCCGCTACGGGCCTGAAGACGTAGATTTCATTGCTGAGTGATATTCCATTGTACGTGCGTACCAGAACTTCTTTATCCATTTTTTCCTTTCTCGGATATTTAACTTGTACCGTAGACAAGGTTCTTGTAAACAGAGCCATCCCAAACTTTAGGGTGGCTGTGTGTTTGTGATTTTAATAACCCTAAGCTATAGGACCATAAGTGGAAGTAACATAAGCTGTCTTGCTTTGTTTCCTACGTGTTTCAGGATACACCATACATTTCTCCAGAGTGGCTGTTGGCAATTTACATCCCGCCCATCAGCATAACAAGGCTCCCTGTTCTCCAAGACCTGTCCTGCCTTTCTGGATTTTACACTTTTTTCAGATGGCCCTTTTGACTGGGGGGCAGTGAGACTTCATTGTAGTGCAGATTTCCTTTACACGCTTGCTTGGTTGGCCAAAAAGGGCCTATGCGTTTTTTCCTGAATATATTCAGGAAAAAACGCATACGCCCTTTTTGGCCAAGTGCATCATTGTCGACATTCTGCCTCTTTTCCTATGCTTTAAGTGCAATTCCAGTCTACCCCCTGAAATCGTTTTCCTGAAATTCTGCCCCGCTTTCAAGTCCTCTTTGAAGACTTACTTCAGTACATTTTTGGACGATAGCTGTCATTCATAACTCTGCAGGTTTGTGAATTACAGTGCCCCTGAGCTCCTTTCTTCAACTCGCTTTCTTGTGAGCTGGCCGCAAAACCGCAAGATTGTTTCAGGCCCTAATCTGTTTCCAGCAGGGCACGCTGAGCCTTTGGTTAATTCCTCTTCCTGGTGGGAAATGAGCGCTCCATTTGCCAGTGTAGACACCTACAGCTAGTCTCTCATTGCTTCTCCCTATGCATGTTCATCTTGCGCAGAAATTGCCAAGTGTGCCGAACAGGAGGTTAAATGCACTGACTCTCCAAGTGGGGAGAGTGTTAGTAAAGCGTCTGGAATGGTGAACCCGAGTACCAGGGGACGAAAACTGAGATGCATTTGAAAACGTTTCCCAATCACACGGTGGACCACACTATGGGTTTCCCATGCATGTTTTAGCTGAAGGAAGAATCCCTTAAACGTGGAAATTTGGGACGCATGGAATGGGTACCATGCAGTATGACTTCAAAGGGTCTGCGTTTGCTCACCGAACGTCACCAATGCTATCAGCCCGAAGTGTCCAGCCTTATGTCTCACCCAGCTCTGGGTGTAGATGTGGTAAATCCAGGTTGCATCACAGGCCCTGAATGAATTATTTAAGAATTGCTCTCTATTTCACTGTCATTTTGTTTTGTTTTTGAAATTTATTTTGATAATGGGATTTATCGGATGTTCACTGCTGCGTTTAGGCCGCTCTACCCACGCTTGATTTCCTTATGGAGACATATAAATCCATGGGTTTTAAGATTCTTACTTGTCAGGTATCTTGCAAGGCGTTGAATATGGGGTGTTGAGTCCATTTCGTTGAGCAAGGAGTAGGTCTTGTCTATTATATATTTGGCTTATGGAACGGTATCTGTGCTAATTTCAATCTCTGGTTTTATGCAGCACCCCAACTCACCTTTCCCCATAAGCAAGCATAAGTTGGTTTTCTAAATTTGAGACCCTGTTCTGTTTTGTAATTCAGTTCATGTGTAGTCAAGTTTACATTCCGTGTATTAGTGATATCTTATGATGTTTCTTTTTCTTTGTGACTTATTTCTCGTAGAATCATCGTACCTGAATCCACTCATTATGCCGCTACGGGACTGATGACGTAGATTTCATTGCTGAGTGATATTCCATTGTACGTGCGTACCACAACTTCTTTATCCATTTTTTACTTTCTGGGATATTTTACTTGTACCGTAGACGAGGTTCTTGTAAACAGAGCCGTCCCAAATTCTGGGGTGGCTGTGTGTTTTTGATTTTAATTTCCCTAAGCTATAGGACCATAAGTGGAAGTGCCATAGGCTGTGTTGCTTTGTTTCCTACGTGTTTCTGGAAACACCATACACTTCTCCAGAGTGGTTGTTGGCAATTTACATCCCGCCCATCAGCATGACAAGGCTCCCTGTTCTCCATGACCTGTCCTGCCTTTCTGGATTTTACACTTTTTTCAGATGGCCCTTTTGATCGGGGGGGCAGTGAGACTTCCTTGTAGTGCAGAGTTCCTTTACACGCTTGCTTGGTTGGCCAAAAAGGGCGTATGCGTTTTTTCCTGAATATATTTAGGAAAAAACGCATACGCCCTTTTTGGCCAAGTGCATCGTTGTCGACATTCTGCCTCTTTTCCTATGCTTTTACTACAATTCCAGTCTACCCCCTGAAATCGTTTTCCTGTAATTCTGCCCCGATTACAAGTCCTCTTTGAAGACTTACTTCAATACATTTTGGACGATAGCTGTCATTCATAACTCTGCAGGTTTGTGAATTACAGTGCCCCTGAGCTCCTTTCTTCAACTCGTTTTCTTGTGAGCTGGCCGCAAAACCGCAGGATTGCTTCAGGCCCTAATATGTTTCCGGCCGGGCATGCTGAGCCTTTGGTTAATTCCTCTTCCTGGTGGGAAATGAGCGTTCAATTTGCCCGTGCAGACACCAACAGCTAGTCTCTCATTGCTTCTCCCTATTCCTGTTCATCTTGCGCAGAAATTGCAAACTGTGCCAAACAGGAGGTTAATGGCACTGACTCTCCAAGTGGGGAGAGTGTTAGTAAAGCGTTCAAATGTTGAACCCGAGTACGAGGGGACGAAAACTGAGATGCATTTGAAAACGTTTCCCAATCACACGGTGGACCATACTCTGGGTTTCCCATGCATGTTTTAGCTGAAGGAAGAATCCCTTAAACCTGGAGAGTTGGGACCCATGGAATGGGTACCATGCAGTATGACTTCAAAGGGTCTGCGTTTGCTCACCGAACCTCACCAATGCTATCAGGCTGAAGTGTCCAGCCTTATGTCTCATCCAGCTCTGGGTGTAGATGTGGTAAATACAGGTTGCATCACAAGCCCTGAATGAATTATTTAAGAATTGCTCTCTATTTCACTGTCATTGTGTTTTGTTTTTGAAATTCATTTTGATAATGGGATTTATCGGATTTTCACTGCTGCTTTTAGGCCACTGTACACACGCTTGATTTCCTTATGGAGACATATAAATCCATGGGTTTTAAGATTCTTACTTGTCAGGTATCTTCCCAGGCGTTGAATATAGGGTGTTGAGTCCATTTCGTTGAGCAAGGAGTAGGTTTTGTCTATTATATATTTGGCTTATGGAACGGTATCTGTGCTAATTTCAATCTCTGGTTTTATGCAGCATCTCAACTGACCTTTCCCCATAAGCAAGCATAAGTTGTTTTGCTAAATTTGAGACCCTGTTCTGTTTTGTAATTCAGTTCATGGGTAGCCAAGTTTACATTCCGTGTATTAGTGATAACTTATGATGTTTCTTTTTCTGTCTGACTTATTTCTCATAGAATCATCGTACCTGAATCCACTCATTATGCCGCTACGGTCCTGATGACGTAGATTTCATTGCTGAGTGATATTCCATTGTACGTGCGTACCACAACTTCTTTATCCATTTTATGCTTTCTGGGATATTTAACTGGTACCATAGATGAGGTTCTTGTAAACAGAGCCATCCCAAACTTTGGGGTGGCTGTGTGTTTTTGATTTTAATTTCCCTAAGCTATAGGACCATAAGTGGAAGTGCCATAGGCTGTGTTGCTTTGTTTCCTACGTGTTTCTGGAAACACCATACACTTCTCCAGAGTGTTTGTTGGCAATTTACATCCCGCCCATCAGCATGACAAGGCTCCCTGTTCTCCAAGACCTGTCCTGCCTTTCTGGATTTTACACTTTTTTCAGATGGCCCTTTTGACCGGGGTGGCAGTGAGACTTCATTGTAGTGCAGATTTCCTTTACACGGTTGCTTGGTTGGCCAAAAAGTGCGTATGCGTTTTTTTCTGAATATATTCAGGAAAAAACGCATACGCCCTTTTTGGCCAAGTGCATCGTTGTCGACATTTTGCCTCTTTTCCTATGCTTTTAGTACAATTCCTGTCTACCCCCTGAAATCGTTTTCCTGAAATTCTGCCCCGCTTACAAGTCCTCTTCGAAGACTTATTTCAATATATTTTTGGACGATAGCTGTCATTCATAACAATGCAGGTTTTTGAATTACAGTGCCCCTGAGCTCATGTCTTCAACTCGCTTTCTTGTGAGCTGGCCGCAAAACCGCAGGATTGCTTCAGGCCATAATCTCTTTCCGGCAGGGCATGCTGAGCCTTTGTTTAATTCCTCTTCCTGGTCGGAAATGATCGCTCCTTTTGCCCGTGCAGGCACCTACAGCTAGTCTCTCATTGGTTCTCCCTATTCCTGTACATCTTGCGCAGAAATTGCAAACTGTGCCAAACAGGAGGTTAATGGCACTGACTCTCCAAGTGGGGAGAGTGTTAGTAAAGCGTCTGGAATGGTGAACCCGAGTACCAGGGGACGAAAACTGAGATGCATTTGAAAACATTTACCGGTCACACAGTGCACTGTACTGTGGGTTTCCCATGCATGTTTTAGCTGAAGGAAGAATCCCTTAAACCTAGAGAGTTGGGAACCATGGAATGGGTACCATGCAGTATGACTTCAAAGGGTCTGCGTTTGCTCACCGAACCTGACCAATGCTATCAGCCTGAAGTGTCCAGCCTTATGTCTCACCCAGCTCTGGGTGTAGATGGGGGAAATCCAGGTTGCATCACAAGCCCTGAATGAATTATTTAAGAATTGCTCTCTATTTCACTGTCATTTTGTTTTGTTTTTGAAATTTATTTTGATAATGGGATTTATCGGATTTTCACTGCTGCGTTTAGGCCGCTATACACACGCTTGTTTCCTTATGGAGACATATAAATCCATGGGTTTTAAGATTCTTACTTGTTAGGTATCTTGCCAGGCATTGAATATGGGGTGTTGAGTCCATTTCGTTGAGCAAGGAGTAGGTCTTGTCTATTATATATTTGGCTTATGGAACGGTATCTGTGCTAATTTCAATCTCTGGTTTTATGCAGCACCCCAACTCACCTTTCCCCATAAGCAAGCATAATTTGGTTTTCTAAATTTGAGACCGTGTTCTGTTTTGTAATTCAGTTCATGGGTAG
The DNA here is from genome assembly GCF_059928025.1 of Delphinapterus leucas. Classification (NCBI taxonomy): domain Eukaryota; kingdom Metazoa; phylum Chordata; class Mammalia; order Artiodactyla; family Monodontidae; genus Delphinapterus; species Delphinapterus leucas. The sequence continues at coordinate 2,120,035 of NW_028322240.1, read as the reverse complement.
CCAAGTTTATATTCCGTGTATTAGTGATATCTTATGATGTTTCTTTTTTGTGTGACTTATTTCTCGTAGAATCATCATACCTGAATCCACTCATTATGCCGCTACGGGCCTGATGACGTAGATTTCATTGCTGAGTGATATTCCATTGTAGGTGTGTACCACAACTTCTTTATCCATTTTTTACTTTCTGGGATATTTTACTTGTACCGTAGACGAGGTTCTTGTAAACAGAGCCGTCCCAAACTCTGGGGAGGCTGTGTGTTTTTGATTTTAATTTCCCTAAGCTATAGGACCATAAGTGGAAGTGCCATAGGCTGTGTTGCTTTGTTTCTTACGTGTTTCTGGAAACACCATACACTTCTCCAGAGTGGTTGTTGGCAATTTTCATCCCGCCCATCAGCATGACAAGGCTCCCTGTTCTCCATGACCTGTCCTGCCGTTCTGGATTTTACACTTTATTCAGATGGCTCTTTTGACCGGGGGGCCAGTGAGACTTCATTGTAGTGCAGATTCCTTTTACACGCTTGCTTGGTTGGCCAAAAAGGGCGTATGCGTTTTTTCCTGAATATATTCAGGAAAAAACGCATACGCCCTTTTTGTCCAAGTGCATCGTTGTCGACATTCTGCCTCTTTTCCTATGCTTTTAGTACAATTCCAGTCTACCCCCTGAAATCGTTTTCCTGAAATTCTGCCCCGCTTTCAAGTCCTCTTGGAAGACTTACTTCAATACATTTTTGGACGATAGCTGTCATTCATAACTCTGCAGGTTTGTGAATTACAGTGCCCCTGAGCTCATGTCTTCAACTCGCTTTCTTGTGAGCTTGCCGCAAAACCGCAGGATTGCTTCAGGCCAAAGTCTCTTTTCGGCAGGGCACGCTGAGCCTTTGTTTAATTCCTCTTCCTTGTGGGAAATGAGCATTAAATTTCCATGTTCAGACACCTTCACATGAGTCGTCATGGTGCCCCTTTGCCCCGGTTATGTCTATGGAGGTTGGAGTTGGAAGGCCTCCTCACTCAAGATCAGTGTGCCCACGGAGCCAACCCTGCAACTTCAGGGCATGGTTGGGGGTTAGGATCACCACGAGAGTTCCTTTTTCCTTAGGAGGGAGGTGGCCTTTTGGGCTGCTGATTTCCATGTTATCAGATACTGCCAGTATCTTGGCCAGATGTGGCGGTGGGCCAAGCCCCTTGGTGACCGTAGTTTATCCTACCTGGATCGCATTCTTGCATTGTTCCATTTCAAGTGGTCCCAGGTTTTGCACTAATACTCCAATGGCGATTCACCGTTCACCAGGAATGTAAAGGTCAAAGGGTTTAGCTAAATTAGGGAGTTCCAGGGCAAGGGTCTGAATTGACTGCTCTTTCCATTCTTGAAAGGCCACTTCTGCATTCTATTCAAAAGGATCATCACCTTTTCCTTTCAGTGTTTCATATAGAGGCCGAGCTAGTAGACTGTAGTTAGGGATCCAGAAGCAGCAAACCCTGGCCTCCCCAGGAACCCCTAAGCTGTCTTCTAGTTTCAGAAATGGGTAAGGCTGTAAATTGTTTCTTCCCTTTCCTGGGATGGGCTTCTCCGGCCTTCTGTGAGAATGAAGCCCAGGCAGGTCACCGTAGTCTGTGATATTTGAGCTTTTTCTTGGACAACTTGTATCCTTTATTGGCTTCGTAGTTCAGAGGTCTCCTTAGTAGGGCTGGCGATCAGAATGTCGTCTGCATATTGAAGGAGTGTTTCCTTTTCCAGAGGTAGAACTTTTAGGTCTTTAGCTGAGCTTTCCCCAAAGATGGTGTGGGAATTTTTGAACCCTTGGGGCAACACGGCCCGGAAGTATTGATTTAGCTGTATGTTGAGTCCTGCCACTCACAAGCCAAAATTTCTTGTGACTCTGGGACTAATAGAATACAAAAGAAGGCATCATTGAAGACTAATACAGAATACCATGTCCTGGTGGTTGGTAGAATGACCAGCAGGGTGTAGGATTTAGGAACTACTGGAGGTATATCCTCGGTGGCTTCACTGACTGTCCTGACATCCTTTACCAGGACTCCAGCAGCCCATGGGGCTCTCGAGGTCAGGCCAATCCCAGGATATGGAGCTCACCTGGGCAGGTACCCCACCCCAGCCCACGGGGCTCTCGTGTTCAGGACCCTCCCAGGATATGGGGTTCCCTGGGCAGGTCCCCCTGCAGCCCATGGGGCTCTCGTGGTCAGGCCCCTCCCAGGATACAGAGCTACCCTTGCAGGTACCATGGCAGGGCTGGGAACACAGGAACCGTGCATATCGCCCTCATTGCAGAGCACTCCCATCTCACCTGTCACTCAGATCTGACACAGAGCACCTCAGAGCAGGACTTGAACTAACAAACAGCAGCTCCGACAGGTCTGTGACGCTGGGCATCACTCTGTGTGGCCTCCCTCCACCTGGTCTTCCAGAGACTTCCACTGCACCCGGGGCACCAGGCCTCTGTCTCCACCCACCAGCCACCCCTCCTCTCCCTGACTCCTGGGTTCCTCTCATTAGGAGAGGGTTTTCTTGAAGTTGTCTCCCACTCATGGGCCAGATAATATAATTAGAAAACAAGCCAGAGCTGCAGCCCCTTGTCTATCCTGACTCTCAGGAGCCCACACCTGTTCCTTGGACCTGGCCGATTCAGGAAGTTCCAGTTTCTGCAACTGTGAGCCCCTGAGGGGTGATTATTGGCTGGCCTGGGAAGCCTGACCGTGCCGGCCAGCCCTCCCCAGGTGTGCCTGGGTTCAGATCAATATAAACACCGCTCCAGGCAGCAAGAGCCCCTGCAGCTGTGCCTGACGCCATTTTCTCTGCCCTGTCAGCAGTCTTGGGGCTGGACTGGTGGGAGGGAGTGAGAGGCCACGGCTTTGTGGGTGGCCCAGTGTGAGTGGGGCTCTGCTGGACTTTCTGCAGCAGTTGCCAAGATGCCACCTGCTAAAGAAGAGGATGTGTCACCCATACCTGCCGCTGGAATTTCTCCCTGGGCAGAGGTGAGTGAGGAAGAAAGCAGTGGGGGCCGGGACAGCAGGGGTATCTCAGGCAGGGAAATGGAAAGCTTCCAGAAGAGCACCCAGGACCAGGACCATCCTGGCTGGCCTGCAGGCACCAAGTCGGCTGGCATGCTGTCGCTCATGTGGCTCCATGGCCCTTCCTCTAGGCTTTCAAGTCCTTGTACATATTCAGGTGTTTTACCTGGGAAGGGTGGGAACATTTCAGCAGCAGCTGGCCTGGGGCTCAGCCCACGTTTACTCACAGATGCCTCGGCACTGTCCCCCAGCTTTGCAATGAGGACGCTTGTTGCATGGGGCCTGCTGGCTGAATGGGAGATGATTCCCCACCACCGACCAACTTCAGAATTGTTTACAACTGGAGCAAGTGCCCTGATACGGTTTTCCTCTGTGTAGCTGGTGGGTTCTGTTTTTTTTTCTTTTTTGGTTCAAGGTAGATTTTATTCCTCTTTTTTGTATTTACAGATATAAGCATGGAAATAATTTATTCATATAAATACATGTATGTGAAGGGAAGAATATTTTTTCTGTTTTACTTTTTGTAATTTGAATTTTATTTTATTTTTTTATACAGCAGGTTCTTTTTGGTTATCTATTTTATACATATAAATGTATACATGCCAATCCCAATCTCTCAACTCCTCCCACCACCACCCCCCAACAGCTTTCCCCCCTTGGTGTCCATACGTTTGTTGTCTACATCTGTTGCTCTATTTCTGCCTTGCAAAACGGTTCATCTGTACAATTTGTCTAGGTTCCACATATAGCCATTAATAGACAAGATTTCTTTTTCTCTTTCTGACTTACTTCACTCTGTATGACAGTCTCTAGATCCATCAACGTCTCTACAAATGACCCAATTTCATTCCTTTTTATGGCTTAGTAATATTCCATTTTATATATGTACCACGTCTTTATGCATTCGTCTGTCTGTGGGCATTTAGGTTGCTTCCATTACCTGGATATTGTAAATAGTGATGCAATGAACATTGCGGTGAATGTCTCTTTTTGATTTATGGTTTTGTCTGGGTATATGCCCAGTAGTGGGACTGCTGTATCATATGGTAATTCTATTCTTAGTTTTATAAGAAACTCCATAACTTTCTCCACAGTGACTGTATCAATTTCATTCCCAACAATAGCGGAAGAGGGTTCCTTATCTCCACACCCTTTCCAGCATTTGTTGTTTGTAGATTTTCTGATGATGCCCATTCTAACAGGTGTGAGGTGATACACCATGGATGAGTCTATTTCGTTGAGCAAAGAGTAGGTCTTGTCTATTACATATTTGGCTTATGGAACGGTATGTGTGCTAATTTCAATCTCTGGTTTTATACAGCACCGCAACTCAACTTTCCCCTTAAGCAAGCATAAGTTTTTATCTAAATGTGAGACTCTGTTCGGTTTTGGAATTCAGTTTATGTGTAGCCAAGTTTACACTCTCTCTATTAGTGATATCTTATGATAATTACCTTTCTCTGTGTGACATATTTCTCTTAGAATCATCATACTTAAATCCACTCAATTTGCTGCTACAGGCCTGATGACATTGATTTCATTGCTGAGTGATATTCCATTGTACGTAAGTAGCACAACTCCTTTATCCATATTTTTCTTTCTGGGATATTTAATTTGTACTGGACTCAAGGTTCTTGTAAACACAGCAGCCCTAAATTTGGTGTTGGCTGTGTCTTGTTGATTTTAATTTTCCTAAGCTATAGGGCCAAAAGTGGAAGTGCCCTAGGGTCTGTAGCTTTGTTTTTCAGATGTTTCAGGATACACCATAAACATCTCCAGAGTGTCTGTTGGCAATTTACATCCCACCCATCAGCATAACAAGGCTCCCTGTTCTCCATGGCCTGTCCTGTGTTTCTGGTTTTTACACTTTTTTCAGATGGCCCTTTTGACGAATGTGAAATGAGACTTCATTGTAGTGCGGATTTCCATTGCTCGAGTGCTTGGTTGGCCAAAAAGGGCATATGTGTTTTTTCCTGAATATATTCAGGAAAAAATGTTTACGCACTTTTGTCCAAGTGCATCACTGTCAAAGATCTGCCGCTTTTCACATGCTTTAAACGCAATTCCAATCTACCTCCTGAAATATGATTCCTGCAATTCTGCCTCGTTTTGAAGTCCTCTTTGCAGACTTACTTCAGTATATTTTTGCCAATAGCTGTCATTTATAACTCTGCAGGTTTGTGAATTACAGTGCCTGTGATTTCCTTTCTTAACTCGTTTCCTTGAAAGCTGGCCACAGAACCGCAGGTTTGCTTTAGGCCATAATCAGGGTCTGGCACGGCACTCTGAGCCTTTGGTTAATTCCTCTTCCTGGTGGGAAATTAGAGTTAAATGTGCCCCTCCGGACACCTGCCTCACTCCCAGCCCCTTGGTGATGTGTGTCCTGTGGTTTGAGGCCACATGTGCTGGGTTCCTCACCTTTGGCTGATGTGGCCCCACTGGTGTGAGGACACTCCTGCCTGGTTCCCATCCCCTTGGTGATGTGGGCCATCCGCTGAGAGTCTGATCCTGGTTGGGTTCCTCACACTTCTGTGAGGTGGGCCCTCTTCTCTGACGTCACTCCTGCCTGGCTGGCACACCCCGCCTTGGCGAAGTCGGCCCTCTGGTGGGATTTGGTGCCTGCTGGGGGTCTCCTGCCCTCGGTAATGAGGGCCCTCTGGCGTCAGGCCCTAATTCCTGGGCTCCCAATATTTTCTGATATGCGCCCTGTGGTTCGAGTACACTCGTGCCAGGTTCCCAACCCCATGGGAATGTGGGCCTTCTGCTCTGAGGTCCCAACCGTGGGTTGCTCAGTTTCATGATGAGGGCCCTCTGCTGTGAGTTCTCTCCGGCCTGGATCCCATAGCCTCGCTGCTCCTGGCCACCTGCTGGGAGGTTCCAACTGCGGGATTCCTCACCTTTTTTCTTCTATGGACCCTCTGTTTTGAGACTCCTCCTGCCTGCCTCACTCCCAGTCCCTTGGTGATGTGTGTCCTCTGGTGTGAGGCCACGTGTGCTGGGTCCCTCGCCTTTGGATGATGTGGCCACACTGGTGTGAGGACACTCCTGCCTGCTTCCTATCCCCTTGATGATGTGGGCCCTCTGGTGAGAGTCTGATCCTGGCTGGGTTCCTCACCCTTCTGTGAGGTGGGCCCTCTGCTGTGAGGTCACTCCTGCCTGGCTGGCACACCCCACCTGGGCAACATCGGCCCTCTTGTGGCACTTGGAGCCTGCTGGGAACCTCCTCCCCTCGGTGATGGGGGCCCTCTAGCGTCAGGCCCTAACTGCTGGGTACCCACATTTTCTGATACGTGCTAAGTGGTGCGAGGACACTCCTGCGAGGTTCCCATCCCCATGGGCATGTGGGCCTTCTGCTCTAAGGTCCCAACACCTGTGTTGTTCACCGTTTCATGATGTTGTCTCTCTGGTGTTAGTTCACTCAGGCCTAGATCCCATAGACTCTGTGCTCTGAGCCGACTGCTGGGAGGTTCCTACTGCTGGATTCCTTACCTTTTTTATTCTTTGGGTCCTGTGTTTTTATGCTCCTACTTCCTGACTCACTCCCAGCCCCTTTGTGATGTAGGTCCTCTGGTTTAAGGCCACATGTACCGGTTTCCTCACCTTTATTGATGTGGCCCCACTGGTGTGAGGACACTCCTGCCTGGTTCCCATCCCCTTGGTGATTGGGGCCCTCTTGTGAGAGTCTGATCCTGTCTGGATTCCTCACACTTCTGGGAGGTGGGCCCTCTGCTGTGAGGTCACTCCTGCCTGGCTGGCACACGTCACGTTGGCGATGTGGGCCCTCAGTTGGGAGTTGGTGCCTGCTGGGAGTCTCCTCCCCTCGGTAATGAGGGCCCTCTGGCGTCAGGCCCTAACTCATGGGCTCCCAAAATTTTCTGATGTGCGCCCTGTCGTGTGAGTACACTCCAGCCAGGGTCCCTTCCCTAGGGGATGTGGGCTTTCTGCTCTGTGGTCCCAACGGCTGGGTTGCTCACAGTGTCAGAATGTGGGCCCTCTGTTTTGAGTTCAGTCAGGCCTGGATCCCATAGCCTCGCTGCTCCTGGCCGCCTGCTGGGAGGTTCCAACTGCGGGATTCCTCACCTTTTTTACGCAATGGGCCCTCTGTTTTGAGGCTCCTCCTGCCTGCCTCACTCCCAGCCCCTTGGTGATGTGTGTCCTGTAGTTTGAGGCCACGTGTGCTGGGTCACTCACATTTCGGTGATGTGGCCCCACTGGTGTGAGGACACTCCTGCCTGGTTTCCATTCCCTTGGTGATGTGGGCCCTCTGGTGAGTGTCTGATCCTCTTTGGGTTCCTCACACTTTTGTGTGGTTGGCCCTCTGCTCTGAGGTCACTCCTGCCTGGCTGGCACACCCCGCATTGGCGACGTCGGCCCTCTGGTAGAAGTTGGAGCTTGCTGGGAGCCTCCTCTCCTCAGTGATGAGGGCCCTCTGGCGTCCGGCCCTAACTGCTGGGCTCCCCACATTTTCTGTTGTGTGCCCACTGGTGCGATGACACTCCTGCTTGGTTCCCTTCCCCATGGGGATGTGGGCCTTGTGCTCTGAGGTCACAACGGCTGGTTTGCTCACAGTTTCATGATGAGGGCCCTCTGTTGTGAGTTCATCACTGCCTGGATCCCATAGCCTCGGTGCTCTGGGCCGCCTGCTGGGATGTTCCAACTGCTGGATTCCTCACCTTTTTTATACAATGGGCCATGTGTTGTGAGGTTAATCCTGCCTGCCTCGCTCCAAGACCCATGGTGATGTGGGTCCTCTGGTTTGAGGCCACATTTTCTTGTTACCTCAACTTTTGATGATATGGCCCCACGGGTGTGATGACACTCCTGCCTGGTTCACAGCCCCTTGCTGATGTGGGCACTCTGGTGAGAGTCTGATCCTGGCTGGGTTCCTTACCCTTCTGTGAGGTGGGCCCTCTGATGTGAGGTCACTCCTGCCTGGCTGGCTCACGTCGCCTTGATGATGTGGGCCCTCTGTTGGCCACTAAAGCATTCTGGGAGCCTCCTACCCTCTTTAATGAGGGCCCTGGAAAAAACGCAGATGCACATTTTGACCAAGTGCATCATTGTCCAGGATCTGCCTCTTCTCCTATGCTTTCAGAGCACTTCCCGTCTACGTCCTGAAATCATATTCCAGGAATACTGCCCCGCTTTCAAGTCCTCCTCGCAGCCTTACTTCAATATATTTTTGTATGATACCTGTCATTAATAACTCTGCAGGTTTGTTAAATACAGTGTCCCTGAGCTCCTTTCTTCAACACGCTTTCTTGTGAGCTGGCCGCAAAACCGCAGGATTGCTTCAGGCCGTAATCTGGTTTCGGCACGGCACGCTGAGCCTTTGGTAAATTCCTCTTTCTGGTGAGAAATGAGCATTCAGTTTGCCCGTGGAGACACCTACAGCTAGTCTCTCATTGGTTCTCCCTATTCCTGTTCATCTTGTGCAGAAATTGCAAACTGTGCCAAACAGGAGGTTAAAGGCACTGACTCTCCAAGTGGGTAGAGGGTTAGTAAAGCATCTGGAATGGTGAACCCGAGTACCAGGGAACGAAACCTGAGAGCCATTTAAAATGGTTTCCCAGTCTCACAGTGGACAATACTCTGGGTTTCCCATGCATGTTTTAGCTGAAGGAAGAATTCCTTAAACCTGGAGATTATTGACCCATGGAATGGGTACCATGCAGTATGACTAAAAAGGGTCTGAATTTGCTCACCGAACCTCACCAATGCTATCAGTTCGAAGTGTCCAGCCTTATGCCTCACCCAGCTCTGGGTGTAGATGTGGTAAATCCAGGTTTCATCACAAGCCCTGAATCAATTATTTAAGAATTGCTGTCTCTTTCACTGTCATTGTGTTTTGTTTTTGTAATTTAGTTTGATAATGGGATTTATCGGATTTTCACTGCTGCGTTCATGCTGCTGCACAAACGCTTGATTCTCCTACAGAGAAATATAAATCCACGGGTTTTAAGATTCTTACTAGTCAGGTATATTCCTAGGCGTCGAATATGTGGTGTTGAGTCCATGTCGTTGAACAAGGAGTAGGTCTTGACTATTACATATTTGGCTTATGGAACGGTATCTGTGCTATTTTCAATCTCTGGTTTTATGCAGCACCCCAACTCACCTTTGCCCTTAAGCAAGCATAAGTTGGTTTTCTAAATTTGAGTCCCTGTTCTGTTTTGTAATTCAGTTCATGTGTAGCCAAGTTTACATTCCGTGTATTAGTGATATCTTATGATGTTTCATTTTCTGTGTGACTTATTTCACTTAGAATCACTGTAGCTGAATCCACTCATTATGCCGTGATGGGCCTGATGACATAGATTTCATTGCTGAGTGATATTCCATTGTATGTACGAACCACAACTTCTTTATCCATTTTTCACATTCTGGGATATTTAACTTGTACCGTAGATGAGGTTCTTGTAAACAGAGCCGTCCGAAAATTTGGGGTGGCTGTGTGTTTTTGATTTTAATTTCCCTAAGCTATAGGACCATAACTGGAAGTGCCGTAGGCTCCGTTGCTTTGTTTTTTAGGTGTTTCAGGAAACACCATACACTTCTCCGGGATGGCTGTTGGCAATTTACATCCCGCCCATCAGCATAACAAGGCTCCCTGTTCTCCATGGCCTGTGCTGTCTTTCTGGATTTTACACTTTTTTTAGATGGCCCTTTTGACCGGGGGGCTGTGAGACTTCATTGTAGTGCATAATTCTTTAACATGCTTGCATGGTTGGCCAAAAAGGGCGTATGCGTTTTTTCCTGAATATATTCAGGAAAAAACGCATACGCCCTTTTTGGCCAAGTGCATCATTGTCGACGTTCTGCCTCTTTTCCTATGCTTTAAATGCAATTCCAGTCTACCCCCTGAAATCGTTTTCTTGCAATTCTGCCCACTTACAAGTCCTCTTCGCAGCCTTCCTTCAATATATTTTTGGACGATAGCTGTCATTTATAACTCTGCAGGTTTGTGAATTACAGTGCCCCTGAGCTCCTTTCTTCAACTTGCTTTCTTGTGAGCTGGCCGCAAACACACATGATTGCTTCAGGCCCTAATCTGGTTCCGGCACGGCATGCTGAGCCTTTGGTGAATTCCTCTTCCTGGTGGGAAATGAGCGTTAAATTTGCCTGTGCAGACACCTCCAGCTAGTGTCTCATTGATTCCCCCTATTCCTGTTCATCTTGCGCAGAAATTGCAAACTGTGCCAAACAGGAGGTTAAAGGCACTGAGTCTCCAAGTGGGGAGAGTGTTAGTAAAGGGTCTGGAATGGTGAACCCGAGTAAAAGGGGAAGAAAACTGAGATGCATTTGAAAACGTTTCCCGGTCACATGGTGCACCATACTTGGGTTTTCCATGCATGTTTTAGCTGAAGGAAGAATCCCTCAATCCTGGAGAGTTGGGACCCATGGAATGGGTACCATGCAGTATGACTTCAAAGGGTCTGCACTTGCTCATCGAACCTCACCAATGCTATCAGCCCGAAGTGTCCAACCTTATGTCTCACTCAGCTCTGGGTGTAGATGTGGTAAATCCAGGTTGCATCACAAGCCCTGAATGAATTATTTAAAAATTGCTCTCTATTTCACTGTCATTGTGTTTTGTTTCTGTAATTCATTTTGATAATGGGATTTATCGGATTTTCTCTGCTGCATTCTTGCAGCTGTACACACGCTTGATTCTCTTATGGAGACATATAAATCCATGGGTTTGAAGATTCTGATCAGTCAGGTGTATTCCTAGGCTTTGAATATGGGGTGTTTAGTCCATTTCGTTGAGCAAGGGGTAGGTCTTGAGTATTATATATTTGGCTTATGGAAAGGTATCTGTGCTAATTTCTATCTCTGGTTTTATGCAGCACCCCAACTCACATTTCCCCTTAAGCAAGCATAAGTTGGTTTTCTAAATTTGAGACCCTGTTCTGTTTTGTAATTCAGTTCATGTGTAGCCAAGTTTACATTCCTTGTATTAGTGATATCTTATGATGTTTCATTTTCTGTGTGACTTATTCCACTTAGAATCATCGTACCTGAATCCACTCATTATGCCGCAATGGGCCTGATGACGTAGATTTCATTGGTGAGTGATATTCCATTGTACGTACGTACCACAATTTCTTTATCCATTTTTCGCTTTCTTGGATATTTAACTTGTACCGTAGACGAGGTTCTTGTAAACAGAGCCGTCCGAAACTTTGGGGTGGCTGTGTGTTTTTGATTTTAATTTCACTAAGCTATAGGACCATAAGTGGAAGTGCTGTAGGCTCCGTTGCTTGGTTTTTTAGGTGTTTGAGGAAACACCATACACTTCTCCAGAGTGGCTGTTGGCAAATTACATCCCGCCCATCAGCATAACAAGGCTCCCTCTTCTCCATGGTCTGTGCTGCCTTTCTGGATTTTACACTTTTTTCAGATGGCCCTTTTGACCGGGGCGCAGTGAGACTTCATTGTAGTGCAGATTTCCTTTACACGCTTGCTTGGTTGGCCAAAAAGGGCGTATGCGTTTTTTCCTGAATATATTCAGGAAAAAACGCATACGCCCTTTTTGGCCAAGTGCATCATTGTCGTCGTTCTGCCTCTTTTGCTATGCTTTAAATGCAATTCCAGTCTACCCCTGAAATCGTTTTCCTGAAATTCTGCCCCACTTTCAAGTCCTCTTCGCAGCCTTCCTTCAATATATTTTTAGACCATAGCTGTCATTCATAACTCTGCAGGTTTGTGAATTACAGTGCCCCTGAGCTCCTTTCTTCATCTCGCTTTCTTGTGAGCTGGCCGCAAACCCGCAGGAATGCTTCAGGCCCTAATCTGGTCCTGGCACGGCATGCTGAGCCTTTGGATAATTCCTCTTCCTGGTGGGAAATGAGCGTTAAATTTGCCCGTGCAGACACCTTCACACGAGTCGTCATGGTGCCCCTTTGCCCCGGTTATCTCTATGGAGGTTGGAGTTGGAGGGCCTCCTCACTCAAGGTCAGTGTGCCCACGGAGCCAACACTGCAACTTCAGGGCATGTTTGGTGGTTAGGATCACCACGTGGGGTCCTTTTACCTTAGGAGGGAGGTGGCCTTTTGGGCTGCTGATTTCCATGTTTTCGGATACTGCCAGTATCTTGGCCAGATGTGGCGGTGGGCCAATCCCCTTGGTGACCATAGTTTATCCTACCTGGATCGCATTCTTGCATTGTTCCATTTCAAGTGGTCCCAGGTTTTGCACTAATACTCCAATGGCGATTCACCGTTCACCAGGAATGTAAAGGTCAAAGGGTTTAGCTAAATTAGGGAGTTCCAGGGCAAGGGTCTGAATTGACTGCTCTTTCCATTCTTGAAAGGCCACTTCTGCATTCTATTCAAAAGGATCATCACCTTTTCCTTTCAGTGTTTCATATAGAGGCCGAGCTAGTAGACTGTAGTTAGGGATCCAGAAGCAGCAAACCCTGGCCTCCCCAGGAACCCCTAAGCTGTCTTCTAGATTTAGAAATGGGTAAGGCTGTAAATTGTTTCTTCCCTTTCCTGGGATGGGCTTCTCCGACCTTCTGTGAGAATGAAGCCCAGGCAGGTCACCGTAGTCTGTGATATTTGAGCTTTTTCTTGGACAACTTGTATCCTTTATTGGCTTCGTAGTTCAGAGGTCTCCTTAGTAGGGCTGGCGATCAGAATGTCGTCTGCATATTGAAGGAGTGTTTCCTTTTCCAGAGGTAGAACTTTTAGGTCTTTAGCTGAGCTTTCCCCAAAGATGGTGTGGGAATTTTTGAACCCTTGGGACAACACGGCCCGGAAGTATTGTTTTAGTTGTATGTTGAGTCCTGCCACTCACAAGCCAAAATTTCTTGTGACTCTGGGACTAATAGAATACAAAAGAAGGCATCATTGAAGACTAATACAGAATACCATGTCCTGGTGGTTGGTAGAATGAGCAGCAGGGTGTAGGGTTTAGGAACTACTGGAGGTATATCCTCAGTGGCTTAACTGACTGTCCTGACATCCTTTACCAGGACTCCAGCAGCCCATGGGGCTCTCGAGGTCAGGCCAATCCCAGGATATGGAGCTCACCTGGGCAGGTACCCCAACCCAGCCCACGGGGCTCTCATGTTCAGGACCCTCCCAGGATATGGTGTTCCCTGGGCAGGTCCCCCTGCAGCCCATGGGGCTCTCGTGGTCAGGCCCCTCCCAGGATACAGAGCTACCCTTGCAGGTACCATGGCAGGGCTGGGAACACAGGAACCGTGCATATCGCCCTCATTGCAGAGCACTCCCAGCTCACCTGTCACTCAGATCTGACACAGAGCACCTCAGAGCAGGACTTGAACTAACAAACAGCAGCTCCGACAGGTCTGTGACGCTGGGCATCACTCTGTGTGGCCTCCCTCCACCTGGTCTTCCAGAGACTTCCACTGCACCCGGGGCACCAGGCCTCTGTCTCCACCCACCAGCCACCCCTCCTCTCCCTGACTCCTGGGTTCCTCTCATTAGGAGAGGGTTTTCTTGAAGTTGTCTCCCACTCATGGGCCAGATAATATAATTAGAAAACAAGCCAGAGCTGCAGCCCCTTGTCTATCCTGACTCTCAGGAGCCCACACCTGTTCCTTGGACCTGGCCGATTCAGCAAGTTCCAGTTTCTGCAACTGTGAGCCCCTGAGGGGTGATTATTGGCTGGCCTGGGAAGCCTGACCGTGCCGGCCAGCCCTCCCCAGGTGTGCCTGGGTTCAGATCAATATAAACACCGCTCCAGGCAGCAAGAGCCCCTGCAGCTGTGCCTGACGCCATTTTCTCTGCCCTGTCAGCAGTCTTGGGGCTGGACTGGTGGGAGGGAGTGAGAGGCCACGGCTTTGTGGGTGGCCCAGTGTGAGTGGGGCTCTGCTGGACTTTCTGCAGCAGTTGCCAAGATGCCACCTGCTAAAGAAGAGGATGTGTCACCCATACCTGCCGCTGGAATTTCTCCCTGGGCAGAGGTGAGTGAGGAAGAAAGCAGTGGGGGCCGGGACAGCAGGGGTATCGCAGGTAGGGAAATGGAAAGCTTCCAGAAGAGCACCCAGGGCCAGGACCACCCTGGCTGGCCTGTAGGTACCAAGTCGGCTGGCATGCTGTCGCTCATGTGGCTCCATGGCCCTTCCTCTAGGCTTTCAAGTCCTTGTACATATTCAGGTGTTTTACCTGGGAAGGGTGGGAACATTTCAGCAGCAGCTGGCCTGGGGCTCAGCCCACGTTTACTCACAGATGCCTCGGCACGGTCCCCCAGCTTTGCAATGAGGACGCTTGTTGCGTGGGGCCTGCTGGCTGAATGGGAGATGATTCCCCACCACTGACCAACTTCAGAATTGCTTACAACTGGAGCAAGTGCCCTGATACGGTTTTCCTCTGTGTAACTGGTGGGTTCTGTTTTTTTTTCTTTTTTTCGTTTTTGGTTCAAGGTAGATTTTATTCCTCTTTTTTGTATTTACAGATATAAGCATGGAAATAATTTATTCATATAAATACATGTATGTGAAGGGAAGAATATTTTCTCTGTTTTACTTTTTGTAATTTGAATTTTATTTTATTTTTTTATACAGCAGGTTCTTTTTGGTTATCTCTTTTATACATATAAATGTATATATGCCAATCCCAATCTCTCAACTCCTCCCACCACCACCCCCCAACAGCTTTCCCCCCTTGGTGTCCATACGTTTGTTGTCTACATCTGTTGCTCTATTTCTGCCTTGCAAAACGGTTCATCTGTAAAATTTGTCTAGGTTCCACATATAGGCATTAATAGACAAGATTTGTTTTTCTATTTCTGACTTACTTCACTCTGTATGACAGTCTCTAGATCCATCAACGTCTCTACAAATGACCCAATTTCATTCCTTTTTATGGCTTAGTAATATTCCATTTTATATATGTACCACTTCTTTATGCATTCGTCTGTCTGTGGGCATTTAGGTTGCTTCCATTACCTGGATATTGTAAATAGTGATGCAATGAACATTGCGGTGAATGTCTCTTTTTGATTTATGGTTTTGTCTGGGTATATGCCCAGTAGTGGGATTGCTGTATCATATGGTAATTCTATTCTTAGTTTTATAAGAAACTCCATAATGTTCTCCACAGTGACTGTATCAATTTACATTCCCAACAATAGTGCAAGAGGGTTCCTTATCTCCACACCCTTTCCAGCATTTGTTGTTTGTAGATTTTCTGATGATGCCCATTCTAACATGTGTGAGGTGATACACCATGGATGAGTCTATTTCGTTGAGCAAAGAGTAGGTCTTGTCTAGTACATATTTGGCTTATGGAACGGTATGTGTGCTAATTTCAATCTCTGGTTTTATACAGCACCCCAACTCAACATTCCCCTTAAGCAAGCATAAGTGTTTATCTAAATGTGAGACTCTGTTCGGTTTTGTATTTCAGTTTATGTGTAGCCAAGTTTACACTCCCTCTATTAGTGATATCTTATGATACTTATCTTTCTCTGTGTGACGTATTTCTCTTAGAATCATCATATTTAAATCCACTCAATTTGCTGCTACAGGCCTGATGACATTGATTTCATTGCTGAGTGATATTCCATTGTACGTAAGTAGCACAACTCCTTTATCCATTTTTTTCTTTCTGGGATATTTAATTTGTACTGGACTCGAGTTTCTTGTAAACACAGCAGCCCTAAATTTTGTGCTGGCTGTGTCTTGTTGATTTTAATTTTCCTAAGCTATAGGGCTAAAAGTGGAAGTACCCTAGGCTCTGTAGCTTTGTTTTTCAGATGTTTCAGGATACACCATAAACATCTCCAGAGTGTCTGTTGGCAATTTACATCCCGCCCATCAGCATAACAAGGCTCCCTGTTCTCCATGGCCTGTCCTGTGTTTCTGGTTTTTACACTTTTTTCAGATGGCCCTTTTGACGAATGGGAAATGAGACTTCATTGTAGTGCGGATTTCCATTGCTGGAGTGCTTGGTTGGCCAAAAAGGGCATATGCGTTTTTTCCTGAATATATTCAGGAAAAAATGTTTACGCACTTTTGTCCAAGTGCATCAGTGTCAAAGATCTGCCGCTTTTCACATGCTTTAAATGCAATTCCAATCTACCTCCTGAAATATGATTCCTGCAATTCTGCCTCGTTTTCAAGTCCTCTTTGCAGACTTACTTCAATATATTTTTGCCAATAGCTGTCATTTATATCTCTGCAGGTTTGTGAATTACAGTGCCCGTGATTTCCTTTCTTAACTCGTTTCCTTGAAAGCTGGCCACAGAACCGCAGGTTTGCTGTAGGCCATAATCAGGGTCCGACACGGCACTCTGAGCCTTTGGTTAATTCCTCTTCCTGGTGGGAAATTAGAGTTAAATGTGCCCCTCCGGACACCTGCCTCACTCCCAGCCCCTTGGTTATGTGTGTCCTGTAGTTTGAGGCCACATGTGCTGGGTTCCTCACCTTTGGCTGATGTGGCCCCACTGGTGTGAGGACACTCCTGCCTGGTTCCCATCCCCTTGGTGATGTGGACCCTCCGGTGAGAGTCTGATCCTGGCTGGGTTCCTCACACTTCTGAGAGGTGGGCCCTCTTCTCTGAGGTCACTCCTGCCTGGCTGGCCCACCCCGCCTTGACGACGTCGGCTCTCTCGTGGGAGTTGGTGCCTGCTGCGAGTCTCCTCCCCTTGGTAATGAGGGCCCTCTGGCGTCAGGCCTTAACTCCTGGCCTCCCAAAATTTTCTGATGTGTGCCCTGTGGTGCGAGTACACTCCTGCCAGGTTCCCAACACCATGGGAATGTGGGCCTTCTGCTCTGAGGTCCCAACGGTGGGTTGCTCAGTTTCATGATGAGGGCCCTCTGGTGTGAGTTCACTCCGGCCTGGATCCCATAGCCTCGCTGCTCCTGGCCACCTGCGGGGAGGTTACAACTGCGGGATTCCTCACCTTTTTTCTTCTATGGGCCCTCTGTTTTGAGACTCCTCCTGCCTGCCTCACTCCCAGCCTCTTGGTGATGTGTGTCCTCTGGTTTGAGGCCACGTGTGCTGGGTCCCTCACCTTTCGATGATGTGGCCCCACTGGTGTGAGGACACTCTTGCCTGGTTCCTATCCCCTTGGTGATGTGGGCTCTCTGGTGAGAGTCTGATCCTGGCTGGGTTCCTCACCCTTCTGTGAGGTGGGCCCTCTGCTGTGAGGTCACTCCTGCCTGGCTGGCACAGCCCGCCTGGGCAACATCGGCCCTCTTGTGGCAGTTGGAGCATGCTGGGAGCCTCCTCCCCTCGGTGATGAGGGCCCTCTGGCGTCAGGCCCTAACTGCTGGGTACCCACATTTTCTGATACGTGCTAAGTGGTGCGAGGACACTCCTGCGAGGTTCCCATCCCCATGGGGATGTGGGCCTTCTGCTCTGAGGTCCCAATGGCTGGGTTGCTCACAGTTTCATGATGTGGGCCCTCTGCTGTGAGTTCACTGCAGCCTGGATCACATAGACTCGGTGCTCTGGGCCGCCTGCTGGGAGGTTCCCACTGCAGGATTCCTCACCTTTTTTATTCTATTGGCCCTGTGTTGTGAGGCTACTCATGCCTGCCTCAATCCGAGCCCCTCGGAGATGTGGGTCCTCTGGTTTAGGCCTCATGTGCTGGTTTCCTCACCTTTCTATGATGTGGTCACCCTGGTGTGAAGACAGTCCTGCCTGGTTCTGATCCCCTTGGTGATGTGGGCCCTCTGGTGAGAGTCTTATCCTGGCTGGGTTCCTCACCCTTCTGTGAGGTAGGCCCTCTGCTGTGAGGTCACTCCTGCCTGGCTGTCACACGTCACCTTGTCGACATGGGCCCTCAGTTGGGAGTTGGTGCCTGCTTGGAGTCTCCTCCCCTTGGTAATGAGGGCCCTCTGACGTCAGACCCTAACTTCTGGGCTCCCAAAATTCTCTGATGTGTGCCCTGAGGTGCGAGTACACTTATGCCATGTTCCCAACCACATAGGAATGTGGGCCTTCTGCTCTGAGGTCCCAAAGCCTGGGTTGCTCACAGTTTCATGATGAGGGCCCTCTGTTTTGAGTTCAGTCAGGTCTGGATCCCATAGCCTCGCTGCTCCTGGCCGCCTGCTGGGGGGTTCCAACTGCGGGATTCCTCACCTTTTTTCTTCTATGGGCCCTCTGTTTTGAGACTCCTCCTGCCTGCCTCACTCCCAGCCCCTTGGTGATGTGTGTCCTCTGGTTTGAGGCCACGTGTGCTGGGTCACTCACATTTCGTTGATGAGGTCCCACTGGTGTGAGGACACTCCAGCCTGGTTCCCATTCTCTTGGTGATGTGGGCCCTCTGGTGAGAGTCTGATCCTCCTTGGGTTCCTCACACTTTTGTGAGGTGGGCCCTCTGCTCTGAGGTCACTCTTGCCTGGCTGGCACACCCCGCATTGGCGACGGCGGCCCACTGGTAGCAGTTGGAGCCTGCTGGGAGCCTCCTCTCCTCGGTGATGAGAGCCCTCTGGTGTCAGGCCCTAACTGCTGGGCTCCCCACATTTTCTGATGTGTGCCCACTGGTGCGATGACACTCCTACTTGGTTCCCTTCCCCATGGGGATGTGGGCCTTGTGCTCTGAGGTCACAACGGCTGGTTTGCTCACAGTTTCATGATGAGGGCCCTCTGTTGTGAGTTCATCACTGCCTGGATCCCATAGCCTCGGTGCTCTGGGCCGCCTGCTGGGATGTTCCAACTGCTGGATTCCTCACCTTTTTTATACAATGGGCCATGTGTTGTGAGGTTAATCCTGCCTGCCTCGCTCCAAGACCCATGGTGGTGTGGGTCCTCTGGTTTGAGGCCACATTTTCTTGTTACCTCAACTTTTGATGATATGGCCCCACGGGTGTGATGACACTCCTGCCTGGTTCACAGCCCCTTGCTGATGTGGGCACTCTGGTGAGAGTCTGATCCTGGCTGGGTTCCTTACCCTTCTGTGAGGTGGGCCCTCTGATGTGAGGTCACTCCTGCCTGGCTGGCTCACGTCGCCTTGATGATGTGGGCCCTCTGTTGGCCACTAAAGCATTCTGGGAGCCTCCTACCCTCTTTAATGAGGGCCCTGGAAAAAACGCAGATGCACATTTTGACCAAGTGCATCATTGTCCAGGATCTGCCTCTTCTCCTATGCTTTCAGAGCACTTCCCGTCTACGTCCTGAAATCATATTCCAGGAATACTGCCCCGCTTTCAAGTCCTCCTCGCAGCCTTACTTCAATATATTTTTGTATGATACCTGTCATTAATAACTCTGCAGGTTTGTTAAATACAGTGTCCCTGAGCTCCTTTCTTCAACACGCTTTCTTGTGAGCTGGCCGCAAAACCGCAGGATTGCTTCAGGCCGTAATCTGGTTTCGGCACGGCACGCTGAGCCTTTGGTAAATTCCTCTTTCTGGTGAGAAATGAGCATTCAATTTGCCCGTGGAGACACCTACAGCTAGTCTCTCATTGGTTCTCCCTATTCCTGTTCATCTTGTGCAGAAATTGCAAACTGTGCCAAACAGGAGGTTAAAGGCACTGACTCTCCAAGTGGGTAGAGGGTTAGTAAAGCATCTGGAATGGTGAACCCGAGTACCAGGGAACGAAACCTGAGAGCCATTTAAAATGGTTTCCCAGTCTCACAGTGGACAATACTCTGGGTTTCCCATGCATGTTTTAGCTGAAGGAAGAATTCCTTAAACCTGGAGATTATTGACCCATGGAATGGGTACCATGCAGTATGACTAAAAAGGGTCTGAATTTGCTCACCGAACCTCACCAATGCTATCAGTTCGAAGTGTCCAGCCTTATGCCTCACCCAGCTCTGGGTGTAGATGTGGTAAATCCAGGTTTCATCACAAGCCCTGAATCAATTATTTAAGAATTGCTGTCTCTTTCACTGTCATTGTGTTTTGTTTTTGTAATTTAGTTTGATAATGGGATTTATCGGATTTTCACTGCTGCGTTCATGCCGCTGCACAAACGCTTGATTCTCCTACAGAGAAATATAAATCCACGGGTTTTAAGATTCTTACTAGTCAGGTATATTCCTAGGCGTCGAATATGTGGTGTTGAGTCCATGTCGTTGAACAAGGAGTAGGTCTTGACTATTACATATTTGGCTTATGGAACGGTATCTGTGCTATTTTCAATCTCTGGTTTTATGCAGCACCCCAACTCACCTTTGCCCTTAAGCAAGCATAAGTTGGTTTTCTAAATTTGAGTCCCTGTTCTGTTTTGTAATTCAGTTCATGTGTAGCCAAGTTTACATTCCGTGTATTAGTGATATCTTATGATGTTTCATTTTCTGTGTGACTTATTTCACTTAGAATCACTGTAGCTGAATCCACTCATTATGCCGTGATGGGCCTGATGACATAGATTTCATTGCTGAGTGATATTCCATTGTATGTACGAACCACAACTTCTTTATCCATTTTTCACATTCTGGGATATTTAACTTGTACCGTAGATGAGGTTCTTGTAAACAGAGCCGTCCGAAAATTTGGGGTGGCTGTGTGTTTTTGATTTTAATTTCCCTAAGCTATAGGACCATAACTGGAAGTGCCGTAGGCTCCGTTGCTTTGTTTTTTAGGTGTTTCAGGAAACACCATACACTTCTCCGGGGTGGCTGTTGGCAATTTACATCCCGCCCATCAGCATAACAAGGCTCCCTGTTCTCCATGGCCTGTGCTGTCTTTCTGGATTTTACACTTTTTTTAGATGGCCCTTTTGACCGGGGGGCTGTGAGACTTCATTGTAGTGCATAATTCTTTAACATGCTTGCATGGTTGGCCAAAAAGGGCGTATGCGTTTTTTCCTGAATATATTCAGGAAAAAACGCATACGCCCTTTTTGGCCAAGTGCATCATTGTCGACGTTCTGCCTCTTTTCCTATGCTTTAAATGCAATTCCAGTCTACCCCCTGAAATCGTTTTCTTGCAATTCTGCCCACTTACAAGTCCTCTTCGCAGCCTTCCTTCAATATATTTTTGGACGATAGCTGTCATTTATAACTCTGCAGGTTTGTGAATTACAGTGCCCCTGAGCTCCTTTCTTCAACTCGCTTTCTTGTGAGCTGGCCGCAAACACACATGATTGCTTCAGGCCCTAATCTGGTTCCGGCACGGCATGCTGAGCCTTTGGTGAATTCCTCTTCCTGGTGGGAAATGAGCGTTAAATTTGCCTGTGCAGACACCTCCAGCTAGTGTCTCATTGATTCCCCCTATTCCTGTTCATCTTGCGCAGATATTGCAAACTGTGCCAAACAGGAGGTTAAAGGCACTGAGTCTCCAAGTGGGGAGAGTGTTAGTAAAGGGTCTGGAATGGTGAACCCGAGTAAAAGGGGAAGAAAACTGAGATGCATTTGAAAACGTTTCCCGGTCACATGGTGCACCATACTTGGGTTTTCCATGCATGTTTTAGCTGAAGGAAGAATCCCTCAATCCTGGAGAGTTGGGACCCATGGAATGGGTACCATGCAGTATGACTTCAAAGGGTCTGCACTTGCTCATCGAACCTCACCAATGCTATCAGCCCGAAGTGTCCAACCTTATGTCTCACTCAGCTCTGGGTGTAGATGTGGTAAATCCAGGTTGCATCACAAGCCCTGAATGAATTATTTAAAAATTGCTCTCTATTTCACTGTCATTGTGTTTTGTTTCTGTAATTCATTTTGATAATGGGATTTATCGGATTTTCTCTGCTGCATTCTTGCAGCTGTACACACGCTTGATTCTCTTATGGAGACATATAAATCCATGGGTTTGAAGATTCTGATCAGTCAGGTGTATTCCTAGGCTTTGAATATGGGGTGTTTAGTCCATTTCGTTGAGCAAGGGGTAGGTCTTGAGTATTATATATTTGGCTTATGGAAAGGTATCTGTGCTAATTTCTATCTCTGGTTTTATGCAGCACCCCAACTCACATTTCCCCTTAAGCAAGCATAAGTTGGTTTTCTAAATTTGAGACCCTGTTCTGTTTTGTAATTCAGTTCATGTGTAGCCAAGTTTACATTCCTTGTATTAGTGATATCTTATGATGTTTCATTTTCTGTGTGACTTATTCCACTTAGAATCATCGTACCTGAATCCACTCATTATGCCGCAATGGGCCTGATGACGTAGATTTCATTGGTGAGTGATATTCCATTGTACGTACGTACCACAATTTCTTTATCCATTTTTCGCTTTCTTGGATATTTAACTTGTACCGTAGACGAGGTTCTTGTAAACAGAGCCGTCCGAAACTTTGGGGTGGCTGTGTGTTTTTGATTTTAATTTCACTAAGCTATAGGACCATAAGTGGAAGTGCTGTAGGCTCCGTTGCTTGGTTTTTTAGGTGTTTGAGGAAACACCATACACTTCTCCAGAGTGGCTGTTGGCAAATTACATCCCGCCCATCAGCATAACAAGGCTCCCTCTTCTCCATGGTCTGTGCTGCCTTTCTGGATTTTACACTTTTTTCAGAAGGCCCTTTTGACCGGGGCGCAGTGAGACTTCATTGTAGTGCAGATTTCCTTTACACGCTTGCTTGGTTGGCCAAAAAGGGCGTATGCGTTTTTTCCTGAATATATTCAGGAAAAAACGCATACGCCCTTTTTGGCCAAGTGCATCATTGTCGTCGTTCTGCCTCTTTTCCTATGCTTTAAATGCAATTCCAGTCTACTCCTGAAATCGTTTTCCTGAAATTCTGCCCCACTTTCAAGTCCTCTTCGCAGCCTTCCTTCAATATATTTTTAGACCATAGCTGTCATTCATAACTCTGCAGGTTTGTGAATTACAGTGCCCCTGAGCTCCTTTCTTCATCTCGCTTTCTTGTGAGCTGGCCGCAAACCCGCAGGAATGCTTCAGGCCCTAATCTGGTCCTGGCACGGCATGCTGAGCCTTTGGATAATTCCTCTTCCTGGTGGGAAATGAGCGTTAAATTTGCCCGTGCAGACACCTTCACACGAGTCGTCATGGTGCCCCTTTGCCCCGGTTATCTCTATGGAGGTTGGAGTTGGAGGGCCTCCTCACTCAAGGTCAGTGTGCCCACGGAGCCAACACTGCAACTTCAGGGCATGTTTGGTGGTTAGGATCACCACGTGGGGTCCTTTTACCTTAGGAGGGAGGTGGCCTTTTGGGCTGCTGATTTCCATGTTTTCGGATACTGCCAGTATCTTGGCCAGATGTGGCGGTGGGCCAATCCCCTTGGTGACCATAGTTTATCCTACCTGGATCGCATTCTTGCATTGTTCCATTTCAAGTGGTCCCAGGTTTTGCACTAATACTCCAATGGCGATTCACCGTTCACCAGGAATGTAAAGGTCAAAGGGTTTAGCTAAATTAGGGAGTTCCAGGGCAAGGGTCTGAATTGACTGCTCTTTCCATTCTTGAAAGGCCACTTCTGCATTCTATTCAAAAGGATCATCACCTTTTCCTTTCAGTGTTTCATATAGAGGCCGAGCTAGTAGACTGTAGTTAGGGATCCAGAAGCAGCAAACCCTGGCCTCCCCAGGAACCCCTAAGCTGTCTTCTAGATTTAGAAATGGGTAAGGCTGTAAATTGTTTCTTCCCTTTCCTGGGATGGGCTTCTCCGACCTTCTGTGAGAATGAAGCCCAGGCAGGTCACCGTAGTCTGTGATATTTGAGCTTTTTCTTGGACAACTTGTATCCTTTATTGGCTTCGTAGTTCAGAGGTCTCCTTAGTAGGGCTGGCGATCAGAATGTCGTCTGCATATTGAAGGAGTGTTTCCTTTTCCAGAGGTAGAACTTTTAGGTCTTTAGCTGAGCTTTCCCCAAAGATGGTGTGGGAATTTTTGAACCCTTGGGACAACACGGCCCGGAAGTATTGTTTTAGTTGTATGTTGAGTCCTGCCACTCACAAGCCAAAATTTCTTGTGACTCTGGGACTAATAGAATACAAAAGAAGGCATCATTGAAGACTAATACAGAATACCATGTCCTGGTGGTTGGTAGAATGAGCAGCAGGGTGTAGGGTTTAGGAACTACTGGAGGTATATCCTCAGTGGCTTAACTGACTGTCCTGACATCCTTTACCAGGACTCCAGCAGCCCATGGGGCTCTCGAGGTCAGGCCAATCCCAGGATATGGAGCTCACCTGGGCAGGTACCCCAACCCAGCCCACGGGGCTCTCATGTTCAGGACCCTCCCAGGATATGGTGTTCCCTGGGCAGGTCCCCCTGCAGCCCATGGGGCTCTCGTGGTCAGGCCCCTCCCAGGATACAGAGCTACCCTTGCAGGTACCATGGCAGGGCTGGGAACACAGGAACCGTGCATATCGCCCTCATTGCAGAGCACTCCCAGCTCACCTGTCACTCAGATCTGACACAGAGCACCTCAGAGCAGGACTTGAACTAACAAACAGCAGCTCCGACAGGTCTGTGACGCTGGGCATCACTCTGTGTGGCCTCCCTCCACCTGGTCTTCCAGAGACTTCCACTGCACCCGGGGCACCAGGCCTCTGTCTCCACCCACCAGCCACCCCTCCTCTCCCTGACTCCTGGGTTCCTCTCATTAGGAGAGGGTTTTCTTGAAGTTGTCTCCCACTCATGGGCCAGATAATATAATTAGAAAACAAGCCAGAGCTGCAGCCCCTTGTCTATCCTGACTCTCAGGAGCCCACACCTGTTCCTTGGACCTGGCCGATTCAGCAAGTTCCAGTTTCTGCAACTGTGAGCCCCTGAGGGGTGATTATTGGCTGGCCTGGGAAGCCTGACCGTGCCGGCCAGCCCTCCCCAGGTGTGCCTGGGTTCAGATCAATATAAACACCGCTCCAGGCAGCAAGAGCCCCTGCAGCTGTGCCTGACGCCATTTTCTCTGCCCTGTCAGCAGTCTTGGGGCTGGACTGGTGGGAGGGAGTGAGAGGCCACGGCTTTGTGGGTGGCCCAGTGTGAGTGGGGCTCTGCTGGACTTTCTGCAGCAGTTGCCAAGATGCCACCTGCTAAAGAAGAGGATGTGTCACCCATACCTGCCGCTGGAATTTCTCCCTGGGCAGAGGTGAGTGAGGAAGAAAGCAGTGGGGGCCGGGACAGCAGGGGTATCGCAGGTAGGGAAATGGAAAGCTTCCAGAAGAGCACCCAGGGCCAGGACCACCCTGGCTGGCCTGTAGGTACCAAGTCGGCTGGCATGCTGTCGCTCATGTGGCTCCATGGCCCTTCCTCTAGGCTTTCAAGTCCTTGTACATATTCAGGTGTTTTACCTGGGAAGGGTGGGAACATTTCAGCAGCAGCTGGCCTGGGGCTCAGCCCACGTTTACTCACAGATGCCTCGGCACGGTCCCCCAGCTTTGCAATGAGGACGCTTGTTGCGTGGGGCCTGCTGGCTGAATGGGAGATGATTCCCCACCACTGACCAACTTCAGAATTGCTTACAACTGGAGCAAGTGCCCTGATACGGTTTTCCTCTGTGTAACTGGTGGGTTCTGTTTTTTTTTCTTTTTTTCGTTTTTGGTTCAAGGTAGATTTTATTCCTCTTTTTTGTATTTACAGATATAAGCATGGAAATAATTTATTCATATAAATACATGTATGTGAAGGGAAGAATATTTTCTCTGTTTTACTTTTTGTAATTTGAATTTTATTTTATTTTTTTATACAGCAGGTTCTTTTTGGTTATCTCTTTTATACATATAAATGTATATATGCCAATCCCAATCTCTCAACTCCTCCCACCACCACCCCCCAACAGC
The DNA here is from genome assembly GCF_059928025.1 of Delphinapterus leucas. Classification (NCBI taxonomy): domain Eukaryota; kingdom Metazoa; phylum Chordata; class Mammalia; order Artiodactyla; family Monodontidae; genus Delphinapterus; species Delphinapterus leucas. Next base: position 2,094,393 of record NW_028322240.1, on the reverse strand, counting down.
TTTCCCCCCTTGGTGTCCATACGTTTGTTGTCTACATCTGTTGCTCTATTTCTGCCTTGCAAAACGGTTCATCTGTAAAATTTGTCTAGGTTCCACATATAGGCATTAATAGACAAGATTTGTTTTTCTATTTCTGACTTACTTCACTCTGTATGACAGTCTCTAGATCCATCAACGTCTCTACAAATGACCCAATTTCATTCCTTTTTATGGCTTAGTAATATTCCATTTTATATATGTACCACTTCTTTATGCATTCGTCTGTCTGTGGGCATTTAGGTTGCTTCCATTACCTGGATATTGTAAATAGTGATGCAATGAACATTGCGGTGAATGTCTCTTTTTGATTTATGGTTTTGTCTGGGTATATGCCCAGTAGTGGGATTGCTGTATCATATGGTAATTCTATTCTTAGTTTTATAAGAAACTCCATAATGTTCTCCACAGTGACTGTATCAATTTACATTCCCAACAATAGTGCAAGAGGGTTCCTTATCTCCACACCCTTTCCAGCATTTGTTGTTTGTAGATTTTCTGATGATGCCCATTCTAACATGTGTGAGGTGATACACCATGGATGAGTCTATTTCGTTGAGCAAAGAGTAGGTCTTGTCTAGTACATATTTGGCTTATGGAACGGTATGTGTGCTAATTTCAATCTCTGGTTTTATACAGCACCCCAACTCAACATTCCCCTTAAGCAAGCATAAGTGTTTATCTAAATGTGAGACTCTGTTCGGTTTTGTATTTCAGTTTATGTGTAGCCAAGTTTACACTCCCTCTATTAGTGATATCTTATGATACTTATCTTTCTCTGTGTGACGTATTTCTCTTAGAATCATCATATTTAAATCCACTCAATTTGCTGCTACAGGCCTGATGACATTGATTTCATTGCTGAGTGATATTCCATTGTACGTAAGTAGCACAACTCCTTTATCCATTTTTTTCTTTCTGGGATATTTAATTTGTACTGGACTCGAGTTTCTTGTAAACACAGCAGCCCTAAATTTTGTGCTGGCTGTGTCTTGTTGATTTTAATTTTCCTAAGCTATAGGGCTAAAAGTGGAAGTACCCTAGGCTCTGTAGCTTTGTTTTTCAGATGTTTCAGGATACACCATAAACATCTCCAGAGTGTCTGTTGGCAATTTACATCCCGCCCATCAGCATAACAAGGCTCCCTGTTCTCCATGGCCTGTCCTGTGTTTCTGGTTTTTACACTTTTTTCAGATGGCCCTTTTGACGAATGGGAAATGAGACTTCATTGTAGTGCGGATTTCCATTGCTGGAGTGCTTGGTTGGCCAAAAAGGGCATATGCGTCTTTTCCTGAATATATTCAGGAAAAAATGTTTACGCACTTTTGTCCAAGTGCATCAGTGTCAAAGATCTGCCGCTTTTCACATGCTTTAAATGCAATTCCAATCTACCTCCTGAAATATGATTCCTGCAATTCTGCCTCGTTTTCAAGTCCTCTTTGCAGACTTACTTCAATATATTTTTGCCAATAGCTGTCATTTATATCTCTGCAGGTTTGTGAATTACAGTGCCCGTGATTTCCTTTCTTAACTCGTTTCCTTGAAAGCTGGCCACAGAACCGCAGGTTTGCTGTAGGCCATAATCAGGGTCCGACACGGCACTCTGAGCCTTTGGTTAATTCCTCTTCCTGGTGGGAAATTAGAGTTAAATGTGCCCCTCCGGACACCTGCCTCACTCCCAGCCCCTTGGTTATGTGTGTCCTGTAGTTTGAGGCCACATGTGCTGGGTTCCTCACCTTTGGCTGATGTGGCCCCACTGGTGTGAGGACACTCCTGCCTGGTTCCCATCCCCTTGGTGATGTGGACCCTCCGGTGAGAGTCTGATCCTGGCTGGGTTCCTCACACTTCTGAGAGGTGGGCCCTCTTCTCTGAGGTCACTCCTGCCTGGCTGGCCCACCCCGCCTTGACGACGTCGGCTCTCTCGTGGGAGTTGGTGCCTGCTGCGAGTCTCCTCCCCTTGGTAATGAGGGCCCTCTGGCGTCAGGCCCTAACTCCTGGCCTCCCAAAATTTTCTGATGTGCGCCCTGTGGTGCGAGTACACTCCTGCCAGGTTCCCAACACCATGGGAATGTGGGCCTTCTGCTCTGAGGTCCCAACGGTGGGTTGCTCAGTTTCATGATGAGGGCCCTCTGGTGTGAGTTCACTCCGGCCTGGATCCCATAGCCTCGCTGCTCCTGGCCACCTGCGGGGAGGTTACAACTGCGGGATTCCTCACCTTTTTTCTTCTATGGGCCCTCTGTTTTGAGACTCCTCCTGCCTGCCTCACTCCCAGCCCCTTGGTGATGTGTGTCCTCTGGTTTGAGGCCACGTGTGCTGGGTCCCTCACCTTTCGATGATGTGGCCCCACTGGTGTGAGGACACTCTTGCCTGGTTCCTATCCCCTTGGTGATGTGGGCTCTCTGGTGAGAGTCTGATCCTGGCTGGGTTCCTCACCCTTCTGTGAGGTGGGCCCTCTGCTGTGAGGTCACTCCTGCCTGGCTGGCACAGCCCGCCTGGGCAACATCGGCCCTCTTGTGGCAGTTGGAGCATGCTGGGAGCCTCCTCCCCTCGGTGATGAGGGCCCTCTGGCGTCAGGCCCTAACTGCTGGGTACCCACATTTTCTGATACGTGCTAAGTGGTGCGAGGACACTCCTGCGAGGTTCCCATCCCCATGGGGATGTGGGCCTTCTGCTCTGAGGTCCCAATGGCTGGGTTGCTCACAGTTTCATGATGTGGGCCCTCTGCTGTGAGTTCACTGCAGCCTGGATCACATAGACTCGGTGCTCTGGGCCGCCTGCTGGGAGGTTCCCACTGCAGGATTCCTCACCTTTTTTATTCTATTGGCCCTGTGTTGTGAGGCTACTCATGCCTGCCTCAATCCGAGCCCCTCGGAGATGTGGGTCCTCTGGTTTAGGCCTCATGTGCTGGTTTCCTCACCTTTCTATGATGTGGTCACCCTGGTGTGAAGACAGTCCTGCCTGGTTCTGATCCCCTTGGTGATGTGGGCCCTCTGGTGAGAGTCTTATCCTGGCTGGGTTCCTCACCCTTCTGTGAGGTAGGCCCTCTGCTGTGAGGTCACTCCTGCCTGGCTGTCACACGTCACCTTGTCGACATGGGCCCTCAGTTGGGAGTTGGTGCCTGCTTGGAGTCTCCTCCCCTTGGTAATGAGGGCCCTCTGACGTCAGACCCTAACTTCTGGGCTCCCAAAATTCTCTGATGTGTGCCCTGAGGTGCGAGTACACTTATGCCATGTTCCCAACCACATAGGAATGTGGGCCTTCTGCTCTGAGGTCCCAAAGCCTGGGTTGCTCACAGTTTCATGATGAGGGCCCTCTGTTTTGAGTTCAGTCAGGTCTGGATCCCATAGCCTCGCTGCTCCTGGCCGCCTGCTGGGGGGTTCCAACTGCGGGATTCCTCACCTTTTTTCTTCTATGGGCCCTCTGTTTTGAGACTCCTCCTGCCTGCCTCACTCCCAGCCCCTTGGTGATGTGTGTCCTCTGGTTTGAGGCCACGTGTGCTGGGTCACTCACATTTCGTTGATGAGGTCCCACTGGTGTGAGGACACTCCAGCCTGGTTCCCATTCTCTTGGTGATGTGGGCCCTCTGGTGAGAGTCTGATCCTCCTTGGGTTCCTCACACTTTTGTGAGGTGGGCCCTCTGCTCTGAGGTCACTCTTGCCTGGCTGGCACACCCCGCATTGGCGACGGCGGCCCACTGGTAGCAGTTGGAGCCTGCTGGGAGCCTCCTCTCCTCGGTGATGAGAGCCCTCTGGTGTCAGGCCCTAACTGCTGGGCTCCCCACATTTTCTGATGTGTGCCCACTGGTGCGATGACACTCCTACTTGGTTCCCTTCCCCATGGGGATGTGGGCCTTGTGCTCTGAGGTCACAACGGCTGGTTTGCTCACAGTTTCATGATGAGGGCCCTCTGTTGTGAGTTCATCACTGCCTGGATCCCATAGCCTCGGTGCTCTGGGCCGCCTGCTGGGATGTTCCAACTGCTGGATTCCTCACCTTTTTTATACAATGGGCCATGTGTTGTGAGGTTAATCCTGCCTGCCTCGCTCCAAGACCCATGGTGGTGTGGGTCCTCTGGTTTGAGGCCACATTTTCTTGTTACCTCAACTTTTGATGATATGGCCCCACGGGTGTGATGACACTCCTGCCTGGTTCACAGCCCCTTGCTGATGTGGGCACTCTGGTGAGAGTCTGATCCTGGCTGGGTTCCTTACCCTTCTGTGAGGTGGGCCCTCTGATGTGAGGTCACTCCTGCCTGGCTGGCTCACGTCGCCTTGATGATGTGGGCCCTCTGTTGGCCACTAAAGCATTCTGGGAGCCTCCTACCCTCTTTAATGAGGGCCCTGGAAAAAACGCAGATGCACATTTTGACCAAGTGCATCATTGTCCAGGATCTGCCTCTTCTCCTATGCTTTCAGAGCACTTCCCGTCTACGTCCTGAAATCATATTCCAGGAATACTGCCCCGCTTTCAAGTCCTCCTCGCAGCCTTACTTCAATATATTTTTGTATGATACCTGTCATTAATAACTCTGCAGGTTTGTTAAATACAGTGTCCCTGAGCTCCTTTCTTCAACACGCTTTCTTGTGAGCTGGCCGCAAAACCGCAGGATTGCTTCAGGCCGTAATCTGGTTTCGGCACGGCACGCTGAGCCTTTGGTAAATTCCTCTTTCTGGTGAGAAATGAGCATTCAATTTGCCCGTGGAGACACCTACAGCTAGTCTCTCATTGGTTCTCCCTATTCCTGTTCATCTTGTGCAGAAATTGCAAACTGTGCCAAACAGGAGGTTAAAGGCACTGACTCTCCAAGTGGGTAGAGGGTTAGTAAAGCATCTGGAATGGTGAACCCGAGTACCAGGGAACGAAACCTGAGAGCCATTTAAAATGGTTTCCCAGTCTCACAGTGGACAATACTCTGGGTTTCCCATGCATGTTTTAGCTGAAGGAAGAATTCCTTAAACCTGGAGATTATTGACCCATGGAATGGGTACCATGCAGTATGACTAAAAAGGGTCTGAATTTGCTCACCGAACCTCACCAATGCTATCAGTTCGAAGTGTCCAGCCTTATGCCTCACCCAGCTCTGGGTGTAGATGTGGTAAATCCAGGTTTCATCACAAGCCCTGAATCAATTATTTAAGAATTGCTGTCTCTTTCACTGTCATTGTGTTTTGTTTTTGTAATTTAGTTTGATAATGGGATTTATCGGATTTTCACTGCTGCGTTCATGCCGCTGCACAAACGCTTGATTCTCCTACAGAGAAATATAAATCCACGGGTTTTAAGATTCTTACTAGTCAGGTATATTCCTAGGCGTCGAATATGTGGTGTTGAGTCCATGTCGTTGAACAAGGAGTAGGTCTTGACTATTACATATTTGGCTTATGGAACGGTATCTGTGCTATTTTCAATCTCTGGTTTTATGCAGCACCCCAACTCACCTTTGCCCTTAAGCAAGCATAAGTTGGTTTTCTAAATTTGAGTCCCTGTTCTGTTTTGTAATTCAGTTCATGTGTAGCCAAGTTTACATTCCGTGTATTAGTGATATCTTATGATGTTTCATTTTCTGTGTGACTTATTTCACTTAGAATCACTGTAGCTGAATCCACTCATTATGCCGTGATGGGCCTGATGACATAGATTTCATTGCTGAGTGATATTCCATTGTATGTACGAACCACAACTTCTTTATCCATTTTTCACATTCTGGGATATTTAACTTGTACCGTAGATGAGGTTCTTGTAAACAGAGCCGTCCGAAAATTTGGGGTGGCTGTGTGTTTTTGATTTTAATTTCCCTAAGCTATAGGACCATAACTGGAAGTGCCGTAGGCTCCGTTGCTTTGTTTTTTAGGTGTTTCAGGAAACACCATACACTTCTCCGGGGTGGCTGTTGGCAATTTACATCCCGCCCATCAGCATAACAAGGCTCCCTGTTCTCCATGGCCTGTGCTGTCTTTCTGGATTTTACACTTTTTTTAGATGGCCCTTTTGACCGGGGGGCTGTGAGACTTCATTGTAGTGCATAATTCTTTAACATGCTTGCATGGTTGGCCAAAAAGGGCGTATGCGTTTTTTCCTGAATATATTCAGGAAAAAACGCATACGCCCTTTTTGGCCAAGTGCATCATTGTCGACGTTCTGCCTCTTTTCCTATGCTTTAAATGCAATTCCAGTCTACCCCCTGAAATCGTTTTCTTGCAATTCTGCCCACTTACAAGTCCTCTTCGCAGCCTTCCTTCAATATATTTTTGGACGATAGCTGTCATTTATAACTCTGCAGGTTTGTGAATTACAGTGCCCCTGAGCTCCTTTCTTCAACTCGCTTTCTTGTGAGCTGGCCGCAAACACACATGATTGCTTCAGGCCCTAATCTGGTTCCGGCACGGCATGCTGAGCCTTTGGTGAATTCCTCTTCCTGGTGGGAAATGAGCGTTAAATTTGCCTGTGCAGACACCTCCAGCTAGTGTCTCATTGATTCCCCCTATTCCTGTTCATCTTGCGCAGATATTGCAAACTGTGCCAAACAGGAGGTTAAAGGCACTGAGTCTCCAAGTGGGGAGAGTGTTAGTAAAGGGTCTGGAATGGTGAACCCGAGTAAAAGGGGAAGAAAACTGAGATGCATTTGAAAACGTTTCCCGGTCACATGGTGCACCATACTTGGGTTTTCCATGCATGTTTTAGCTGAAGGAAGAATCCCTCAATCCTGGAGAGTTGGGACCCATGGAATGGGTACCATGCAGTATGACTTCAAAGGGTCTGCACTTGCTCATCGAACCTCACCAATGCTATCAGCCCGAAGTGTCCAACCTTATGTCTCACTCAGCTCTGGGTGTAGATGTGGTAAATCCAGGTTGCATCACAAGCCCTGAATGAATTATTTAAAAATTGCTCTCTATTTCACTGTCATTGTGTTTTGTTTCTGTAATTCATTTTGATAATGGGATTTATCGGATTTTCTCTGCTGCATTCTTGCAGCTGTACACACGCTTGATTCTCTTATGGAGACATATAAATCCATGGGTTTGAAGATTCTGATCAGTCAGGTGTATTCCTAGGCTTTGAATATGGGGTGTTTAGTCCATTTCGTTGAGCAAGGGGTAGGTCTTGAGTATTATATATTTGGCTTATGGAAAGGTATCTGTGCTAATTTCTATCTCTGGTTTTATGCAGCACCCCAACTCACATTTCCCCTTAAGCAAGCATAAGTTGGTTTTCTAAATTTGAGACCCTGTTCTGTTTTGTAATTCAGTTCATGTGTAGCCAAGTTTACATTCCTTGTATTAGTGATATCTTATGATGTTTCATTTTCTGTGTGACTTATTCCACTTAGAATCATCGTACCTGAATCCACTCATTATGCCGCAATGGGCCTGATGACGTAGATTTCATTGGTGAGTGATATTCCATTGTACGTACGTACCACAATTTCTTTATCCATTTTTCGCTTTCTTGGATATTTAACTTGTACCGTAGACGAGGTTCTTGTAAACAGAGCCGTCCGAAACTTTGGGGTGGCTGTGTGTTTTTGATTTTAATTTCACTAAGCTATAGGACCATAAGTGGAAGTGCTGTAGGCTCCGTTGCTTGGTTTTTTAGGTGTTTGAGGAAACACCATACACTTCTCCAGAGTGGCTGTTGGCAAATTACATCCCGCCCATCAGCATAACAAGGCTCCCTCTTCTCCATGGTCTGTGCTGCCTTTCTGGATTTTACACTTTTTTCAGAAGGCCCTTTTGACCGGGGCGCAGTGAGACTTCATTGTAGTGCAGATTTCCTTTACACGCTTGCTTGGTTGGCCAAAAAGGGCGTATGCGTTTTTTCCTGAATATATTCAGGAAAAAACGCATACGCCCTTTTTGGCCAAGTGCATCATTGTCGTCGTTCTGCCTCTTTTCCTATGCTTTAAATGCAATTCCAGTCTACTCCTGAAATCGTTTTCCTGAAATTCTGCCCCACTTTCAAGTCCTCTTCGCAGCCTTCCTTCAATATATTTTTAGACCATAGCTGTCATTCATAACTCTGCAGGTTTGTGAATTACAGTGCCCCTGAGCTCCTTTCTTCATCTCGCTTTCTTGTGAGCTGGCCGCAAACCCGCAGGAATGCTTCAGGCCCTAATCTGGTCCTGGCACGGCATGCTGAGCCTTTGGATAATTCCTCTTCCTGGTGGGAAATGAGCGTTAAATTTGCCCGTGCAGACACCTTCACACGAGTCGTCATGGTGCCCCTTTGCCCCGGTTATCTCTATGGAGGTTGGAGTTGGAGGGCCTCCTCACTCAAGGTCAGTGTGCCCACGGAGCCAACACTGCAACTTCAGGGCATGTTTGGTGGTTAGGATCACCACGTGGGGTCCTTTTACCTTAGGAGGGAGGTGGCCTTTTGGGCTGCTGATTTCCATGTTTTCGGATACTGCCAGTATCTTGGCCAGATGTGGCGGTGGGCCAATCCCCTTGGTGACCATAGTTTATCCTACCTGGATCGCATTCTTGCATTGTTCCATTTCAAGTGGTCCCAGGTTTTGCACTAATACTCCAATGGCGATTCACCGTTCACCAGGAATGTAAAGGTCAAAGGGTTTAGCTAAATTAGGGAGTTCCAGGGCAAGGGTCTGAATTGACTGCTCTTTCCATTCTTGAAAGGCCACTTCTGCATTCTATTCAAAAGGATCATCACCTTTTCCTTTCAGTGTTTCATATAGAGGCCGAGCTAGTAGACTGTAGTTAGGGATCCAGAAGCAGCAAACCCTGGCCTCCCCAGGAACCCCTAAGCTGTCTTCTAGATTTAGAAATGGGTAAGGCTGTAAATTGTTTCTTCCCTTTCCTGGGATGGGCTTCTCCGACCTTCTGTGAGAATGAAGCCCAGGCAGGTCACCGTAGTCTGTGATATTTGAGCTTTTTCTTGGACAACTTGTATCCTTTATTGGCTTCGTAGTTCAGAGGTCTCCTTAGTAGGGCTGGCGATCAGAATGTCGTCTGCATATTGAAGGAGTGTTTCCTTTTCCAGAGGTAGAACTTTTAGGTCTTTAGCTGAGCTTTCCCCAAAGATGGTGTGGGAATTTTTGAACCCTTGGGACAACACGGCCCGGAAGTATTGTTTTAGTTGTATGTTGAGTCCTGCCACTCACAAGCCAAAATTTCTTGTGACTCTGGGACTAATAGAATACAAAAGAAGGCATCATTGAAGACTAATACAGAATACCATGTCCTGGTGGTTGGTAGAATGAGCAGCAGGGTGTAGGGTTTAGGAACTACTGGAGGTATATCCTCAGTGGCTTAACTGACTGTCCTGACATCCTTTACCAGGACTCCAGCAGCCCATGGGGCTCTCGAGGTCAGGCCAATCCCAGGATATGGAGCTCACCTGGGCAGGTACCCCAACCCAGCCCACGGGGCTCTCATGTTCAGGACCCTCCCAGGATATGGTGTTCCCTGGGCAGGTCCCCCTGCAGCCCATGGGGCTCTCGTGGTCAGGCCCCTCCCAGGATACAGAGCTACCCTTGCAGGTACCATGGCAGGGCTGGGAACACAGGAACCGTGCATATCGCCCTCATTGCAGAGCACTCCCAGCTCACCTGTCACTCAGATCTGACACAGAGCACCTCAGAGCAGGACTTGAACTAACAAACAGCAGCTCCGACAGGTCTGTGACGCTGGGCATCACTCTGTGTGGCCTCCCTCCACCTGGTCTTCCAGAGACTTCCACTGCACCCGGGGCACCAGGCCTCTGTCTCCACCCACCAGCCACCCCTCCTCTCCCTGACTCCTGGGTTCCTCTCATTAGGAGAGGGTTTTCTTGAAGTTGTCTCCCACTCATGGGCCAGATAATATAATTAGAAAACAAGCCAGAGCTGCAGCCCCTTGTCTATCCTGACTCTCAGGAGCCCACACCTGTTCCTTGGACCTGGCCGATTCAGCAAGTTCCAGTTTCTGCAACTGTGAGCCCCTGAGGGGTGATTATTGGCTGGCCTGGGAAGCCTGACCGTGCCGGCCAGCCCTCCCCAGGTGTGCCTGGGTTCAGATCAATATAAACACCGCTCCAGGCAGCAAGAGCCCCTGCAGCTGTGCCTGACGCCATTTTCTCTGCCCTGTCAGCAGTCTTGGGGCTGGACTGGTGGGAGGGAGTGAGAGGCCACGGCTTTGTGGGTGGCCCAGTGTGAGTGGGGCTCTGCTGGACTTTCTGCAGCAGTTGCCAAGATGCCACCTGCTAAAGAAGAGGATGTGTCACCCATACCTGCCGCTGGAATTTCTCCCTGGGCAGAGGTGAGTGAGGAAGAAAGCAGTGGGGGCCGGGACAGCAGGGGTATCGCAGGTAGGGAAATGGAAAGCTTCCAGAAGAGCACCCAGGGCCAGGACCACCCTGGCTGGCCTGTAGGTACCAAGTCGGCTGGCATGCTGTCGCTCATGTGGCTCCATGGCCCTTCCTCTAGGCTTTCAAGTCCTTGTACATATTCAGGTGTTTTACCTGGGAAGGGTGGGAACATTTCAGCAGCAGCTGGCCTGGGGCTCAGCCCACGTTTACTCACAGATGCCTCGGCACGGTCCCCCAGCTTTGCAATGAGGACGCTTGTTGCGTGGGGCCTGCTGGCTGAATGGGAGATGATTCCCCACCACTGACCAACTTCAGAATTGCTTACAACTGGAGCAAGTGCCCTGATACGGTTTTCCTCTGTGTAACTGGTGGGTTCTGTTTTTTTTTCTTTTTTTCGTTTTTGGTTCAAGGTAGATTTTATTCCTCTTTTTTGTATTTACAGATATAAGCATGGAAATAATTTATTCATATAAATACATGTATGTGAAGGGAAGAATATTTTCTCTGTTTTACTTTTTGTAATTTGAATTTTATTTTATTTTTTTATACAGCAGGTTCTTTTTGGTTATCTCTTTTATACATATAAATGTATATATGCCAATCCCAATCTCTCAACTCCTCCCACCACCACCCCCCAACAGCTTTCCCCCCTTGGTGTCCATACGTTTGTTGTCTACATCTGTTGCTCTATTTCTGCCTTGCAAAACGGTTCATCTGTAAAATTTGTCTAGGTTCCACATATAGGCATTAATAGACAAGATTTGTTTTTCTATTTCTGACTTACTTCACTCTGTATGACAGTCTCTAGATCCATCAACGTCTCTACAAATGACCCAATTTCATTCCTTTTTATGGCTTAGTAATATTCCATTTTATATATGTACCACTTCTTTATGCATTCGTCTGTCTGTGGGCATTTAGGTTGCTTCCATTACCTGGATATTGTAAATAGTGATGCAATGAACATTGCGGTGAATGTCTCTTTTTGATTTATGGTTTTGTCTGGGTATATGCCCAGTAGTGGGATTGCTGTATCATATGGTAATTCTATTCTTAGTTTTATAAGAAACTCCATAATGTTCTCCACAGTGACTGTATCAATTTACATTCCCAACAATAGTGCAAGAGGGTTCCTTATCTCCACACCCTTTCCAGCATTTGTTGTTTGTAGATTTTCTGATGATGCCCATTCTAACATGTGTGAGGTGATACACCATGGATGAGTCTATTTCGTTGAGCAAAGAGTAGGTCTTGTCTAGTACATATTTGGCTTATGGAACGGTATGTGTGCTAATTTCAATCTCTGGTTTTATACAGCACCCCAACTCAACATTCCCCTTAAGCAAGCATAAGTGTTTATCTAAATGTGAGACTCTGTTCGGTTTTGTATTTCAGTTTATGTGTAGCCAAGTTTACACTCCCTCTATTAGTGATATCTTATGATACTTATCTTTCTCTGTGTGACGTATTTCTCTTAGAATCATCATATTTAAATCCACTCAATTTGCTGCTACAGGCCTGATGACATTGATTTCATTGCTGAGTGATATTCCATTGTACGTAAGTAGCACAACTCCTTTATCCATTTTTTTCTTTCTGGGATATTTAATTTGTACTGGACTCGAGTTTCTTGTAAACACAGCAGCCCTAAATTTTGTGCTGGCTGTGTCTTGTTGATTTTAATTTTCCTAAGCTATAGGGCTAAAAGTGGAAGTACCCTAGGCTCTGTAGCTTTGTTTTTCAGATGTTTCAGGATACACCATAAACATCTCCAGAGTGTCTGTTGGCAATTTACATCCCGCCCATCAGCATAACAAGGCTCCCTGTTCTCCATGGCCTGTCCTGTGTTTCTGGTTTTTACACTTTTTTCAGATGGCCCTTTTGACGAATGGGAAATGAGACTTCATTGTAGTGCGGATTTCCATTGCTGGAGTGCTTGGTTGGCCAAAAAGGGCATATGCGTCTTTTCCTGAATATATTCAGGAAAAAATGTTTACGCACTTTTGTCCAAGTGCATCAGTGTCAAAGATCTGCCGCTTTTCACATGCTTTAAATGCAATTCCAATCTACCTCCTGAAATATGATTCCTGCAATTCTGCCTCGTTTTCAAGTCCTCTTTGCAGACTTACTTCAATATATTTTTGCCAATAGCTGTCATTTATATCTCTGCAGGTTTGTGAATTACAGTGCCCGTGATTTCCTTTCTTAACTCGTTTCCTTGAAAGCTGGCCACAGAACCGCAGGTTTGCTGTAGGCCATAATCAGGGTCCGACACGGCACTCTGAGCCTTTGGTTAATTCCTCTTCCTGGTGGGAAATTAGAGTTAAATGTGCCCCTCCGGACACCTGCCTCACTCCCAGCCCCTTGGTTATGTGTGTCCTGTAGTTTGAGGCCACATGTGCTGGGTTCCTCACCTTTGGCTGATGTGGCCCCACTGGTGTGAGGACACTCCTGCCTGGTTCCCATCCCCTTGGTGATGTGGACCCTCCGGTGAGAGTCTGATCCTGGCTGGGTTCCTCACACTTCTGAGAGGTGGGCCCTCTTCTCTGAGGTCACTCCTGCCTGGCTGGCCCACCCCGCCTTGACGACGTCGGCTCTCTCGTGGGAGTTGGTGCCTGCTGCGAGTCTCCTCCCCTTGGTAATGAGGGCCCTCTGGCGTCAGGCCCTAACTCCTGGCCTCCCAAAATTTTCTGATGTGCGCCCTGTGGTGCGAGTACACTCCTGCCAGGTTCCCAACACCATGGGAATGTGGGCCTTCTGCTCTGAGGTCCCAACGGTGGGTTGCTCAGTTTCATGATGAGGGCCCTCTGGTGTGAGTTCACTCCGGCCTGGATCCCATAGCCTCGCTGCTCCTGGCCACCTGCGGGGAGGTTACAACTGCGGGATTCCTCACCTTTTTTCTTCTATGGGCCCTCTGTTTTGAGACTCCTCCTGCCTGCCTCACTCCCAGCCCCTTGGTGATGTGTGTCCTCTGGTTTGAGGCCACGTGTGCTGGGTCCCTCACCTTTCGATGATGTGGCCCCACTGGTGTGAGGACACTCTTGCCTGGTTCCTATCCCCTTGGTGATGTGGGCTCTCTGGTGAGAGTCTGATCCTGGCTGGGTTCCTCACCCTTCTGTGAGGTGGGCCCTCTGCTGTGAGGTCACTCCTGCCTGGCTGGCACAGCCCGCCTGGGCAACATCGGCCCTCTTGTGGCAGTTGGAGCATGCTGGGAGCCTCCTCCCCTCGGTGATGAGGGCCCTCTGGCGTCAGGCCCTAACTGCTGGGTACCCACATTTTCTGATACGTGCTAAGTGGTGCGAGGACACTCCTGCGAGGTTCCCATCCCCATGGGGATGTGGGCCTTCTGCTCTGAGGTCCCAATGGCTGGGTTGCTCACAGTTTCATGATGTGGGCCCTCTGCTGTGAGTTCACTGCAGCCTGGATCACATAGACTCGGTGCTCTGGGCCGCCTGCTGGGAGGTTCCCACTGCAGGATTCCTCACCTTTTTTATTCTATTGGCCCTGTGTTGTGAGGCTACTCATGCCTGCCTCAATCCGAGCCCCTCGGAGATGTGGGTCCTCTGGTTTAGGCCTCATGTGCTGGTTTCCTCACCTTTCTATGATGTGGTCACCCTGGTGTGAAGACAGTCCTGCCTGGTTCTGATCCCCTTGGTGATGTGGGCCCTCTGGTGAGAGTCTTATCCTGGCTGGGTTCCTCACCCTTCTGTGAGGTAGGCCCTCTGCTGTGAGGTCACTCCTGCCTGGCTGTCACACGTCACCTTGTCGACATGGGCCCTCAGTTGGGAGTTGGTGCCTGCTTGGAGTCTCCTCCCCTTGGTAATGAGGGCCCTCTGACGTCAGACCCTAACTTCTGGGCTCCCAAAATTCTCTGATGTGTGCCCTGAGGTGCGAGTACACTTATGCCATGTTCCCAACCACATAGGAATGTGGGCCTTCTGCTCTGAGGTCCCAAAGCCTGGGTTGCTCACAGTTTCATGATGAGGGCCCTCTGTTTTGAGTTCAGTCAGGTCTGGATCCCATAGCCTCGCTGCTCCTGGCCGCCTGCTGGGGGGTTCCAACTGCGGGATTCCTCACCTTTTTTCTTCTATGGGCCCTCTGTTTTGAGACTCCTCCTGCCTGCCTCACTCCCAGCCCCTTGGTGATGTGTGTCCTCTGGTTTGAGGCCACGTGTGCTGGGTCACTCACATTTCGTTGATGAGGTCCCACTGGTGTGAGGACACTCCAGCCTGGTTCCCATTCTCTTGGTGATGTGGGCCCTCTGGTGAGAGTCTGATCCTCCTTGGGTTCCTCACACTTTTGTGAGGTGGGCCCTCTGCTCTGAGGTCACTCTTGCCTGGCTGGCACACCCCGCATTGGCGACGGCGGCCCACTGGTAGCAGTTGGAGCCTGCTGGGAGCCTCCTCTCCTCGGTGATGAGAGCCCTCTGGTGTCAGGCCCTAACTGCTGGGCTCCCCACATTTTCTGATGTGTGCCCACTGGTGCGATGACACTCCTACTTGGTTCCCTTCCCCATGGGGATGTGGGCCTTGTGCTCTGAGGTCACAACGGCTGGTTTGCTCACAGTTTCATGATGAGGGCCCTCTGTTGTGAGTTCATCACTGCCTGGATCCCATAGCCTCGGTGCTCTGGGCCGCCTGCTGGGATGTTCCAACTGCTGGATTCCTCACCTTTTTTATACAATGGGCCATGTGTTGTGAGGTTAATCCTGCCTGCCTCGCTCCAAGACCCATGGTGGTGTGGGTCCTCTGGTTTGAGGCCACATTTTCTTGTTACCTCAACTTTTGATGATATGGCCCCACGGGTGTGATGACACTCCTGCCTGGTTCACAGCCCCTTGCTGATGTGGGCACTCTGGTGAGAGTCTGATCCTGGCTGGGTTCCTTACCCTTCTGTGAGGTGGGCCCTCTGATGTGAGGTCACTCCTGCCTGGCTGGCTCACGTCGCCTTGATGATGTGGGCCCTCTGTTGGCCACTAAAGCATTCTGGGAGCCTCCTACCCTCTTTAATGAGGGCCCTGGAAAAAACGCAGATGCACATTTTGACCAAGTGCATCATTGTCCAGGATCTGCCTCTTCTCCTATGCTTTCAGAGCACTTCCCGTCTACGTCCTGAAATCATATTCCAGGAATACTGCCCCGCTTTCAAGTCCTCCTCGCAGCCTTACTTCAATATATTTTTGTATGATACCTGTCATTAATAACTCTGCAGGTTTGTTAAATACAGTGTCCCTGAGCTCCTTTCTTCAACACGCTTTCTTGTGAGCTGGCCGCAAAACCGCAGGATTGCTTCAGGCCGTAATCTGGTTTCGGCACGGCACGCTGAGCCTTTGGTAAATTCCTCTTTCTGGTGAGAAATGAGCATTCAATTTGCCCGTGGAGACACCTACAGCTAGTCTCTCATTGGTTCTCCCTATTCCTGTTCATCTTGTGCAGAAATTGCAAACTGTGCCAAACAGGAGGTTAAAGGCACTGACTCTCCAAGTGGGTAGAGGGTTAGTAAAGCATCTGGAATGGTGAACCCGAGTACCAGGGAACGAAACCTGAGAGCCATTTAAAATGGTTTCCCAGTCTCACAGTGGACAATACTCTGGGTTTCCCATGCATGTTTTAGCTGAAGGAAGAATTCCTTAAACCTGGAGATTATTGACCCATGGAATGGGTACCATGCAGTATGACTAAAAAGGGTCTGAATTTGCTCACCGAACCTCACCAATGCTATCAGTTCGAAGTGTCCAGCCTTATGCCTCACCCAGCTCTGGGTGTAGATGTGGTAAATCCAGGTTTCATCACAAGCCCTGAATCAATTATTTAAGAATTGCTGTCTCTTTCACTGTCATTGTGTTTTGTTTTTGTAATTTAGTTTGATAATGGGATTTATCGGATTTTCACTGCTGCGTTCATGCCGCTGCACAAACGCTTGATTCTCCTACAGAGAAATATAAATCCACGGGTTTTAAGATTCTTACTAGTCAGGTATATTCCTAGGCGTCGAATATGTGGTGTTGAGTCCATGTCGTTGAACAAGGAGTAGGTCTTGACTATTACATATTTGGCTTATGGAACGGTATCTGTGCTATTTTCAATCTCTGGTTTTATGCAGCACCCCAACTCACCTTTGCCCTTAAGCAAGCATAAGTTGGTTTTCTAAATTTGAGTCCCTGTTCTGTTTTGTAATTCAGTTCATGTGTAGCCAAGTTTACATTCCGTGTATTAGTGATATCTTATGATGTTTCATTTTCTGTGTGACTTATTTCACTTAGAATCACTGTAGCTGAATCCACTCATTATGCCGTGATGGGCCTGATGACATAGATTTCATTGCTGAGTGATATTCCATTGTATGTACGAACCACAACTTCTTTATCCATTTTTCACATTCTGGGATATTTAACTTGTACCGTAGATGAGGTTCTTGTAAACAGAGCCGTCCGAAAATTTGGGGTGGCTGTGTGTTTTTGATTTTAATTTCCCTAAGCTATAGGACCATAACTGGAAGTGCCGTAGGCTCCGTTGCTTTGTTTTTTAGGTGTTTCAGGAAACACCATACACTTCTCCGGGGTGGCTGTTGGCAATTTACATCCCGCCCATCAGCATAACAAGGCTCCCTGTTCTCCATGGCCTGTGCTGTCTTTCTGGATTTTACACTTTTTTTAGATGGCCCTTTTGACCGGGGGGCTGTGAGACTTCATTGTAGTGCATAATTCTTTAACATGCTTGCATGGTTGGCCAAAAAGGGCGTATGCGTTTTTTCCTGAATATATTCAGGAAAAAACGCATACGCCCTTTTTGGCCAAGTGCATCATTGTCGACGTTCTGCCTCTTTTCCTATGCTTTAAATGCAATTCCAGTCTACCCCCTGAAATCGTTTTCTTGCAATTCTGCCCACTTACAAGTCCTCTTCGCAGCCTTCCTTCAATATATTTTTGGACGATAGCTGTCATTTATAACTCTGCAGGTTTGTGAATTACAGTGCCCCTGAGCTCCTTTCTTCAACTCGCTTTCTTGTGAGCTGGCCGCAAACACACATGATTGCTTCAGGCCCTAATCTGGTTCCGGCACGGCATGCTGAGCCTTTGGTGAATTCCTCTTCCTGGTGGGAAATGAGCGTTAAATTTGCCTGTGCAGACACCTCCAGCTAGTGTCTCATTGATTCCCCCTATTCCTGTTCATCTTGCGCAGATATTGCAAACTGTGCCAAACAGGAGGTTAAAGGCACTGAGTCTCCAAGTGGGGAGAGTGTTAGTAAAGGGTCTGGAATGGTGAACCCGAGTAAAAGGGGAAGAAAACTGAGATGCATTTGAAAACGTTTCCCGGTCACATGGTGCACCATACTTGGGTTTTCCATGCATGTTTTAGCTGAAGGAAGAATCCCTCAATCCTGGAGAGTTGGGACCCATGGAATGGGTACCATGCAGTATAACTTCAAAGGGTCTGCACTTGCTCATCGAACCTCACCAATGCTATCAGCCCGAAGTGTCCAACCTTATGTCTCACTCAGCTCTGGGTGTAGATGTGGTAAATCCAGGTTGCATCACAAGCCCTGAATGAATTATTTAAAAATTGCTCTCTATTTCACTGTCATTGTGTTTTGTTTCTGTAATTCATTTTGATAATGGGATTTATCGGATTTTCTCTGCTGCATTCTTGCAGCTGTACACACGCTTGATTCTCTTATGGAGACATATAAATCCATGGGTTTGAAGATTCTGATCAGTCAGGTGTATTCCTAGGCTTTGAATATGGGGTGTTTAGTCCATTTCGTTGAGCAAGGGGTAGGTCTTGAGTATTATATATTTGGCTTATGGAAAGGTATCTGTGCTAATTTCTATCTCTGGTTTTATGCAGCACCCCAACTCACATTTCCCCTTAAGCAAGCATAAGTTGGTTTTCTAAATTTGAGACCCTGTTCTGTTTTGTAATTCAGTTCATGTGTAGCCAAGTTTACATTCCTTGTATTAGTGATATCTTATGATGTTTCATTTTCTGTGTGACTTATTCCACTTAGAATCATCGTACCTGAATCCACTCATTATGCCGCAATGGGCCTGATGACGTAGATTTCATTGGTGAGTGATATTCCATTGTACGTACGTACCACAATTTCTTTATCCATTTTTCGCTTTCTTGGATATTTAACTTGTACCGTAGACGAGGTTCTTGTAAACAGAGCCGTCCGAAACTTTGGGGTGGCTGTGTGTTTTTGATTTTAATTTCACTAAGCTATAGGACCATAAGTGGAAGTGCTGTAGGCTCCGTTGCTTGGTTTTTTAGGTGTTTGAGGAAACACCATACACTTCTCCAGAGTGGCTGTTGGCAAATTACATCCCGCCCATCAGCATAACAAGGCTCCCTCTTCTCCATGGTCTGTGCTGCCTTTCTGGATTTTACACTTTTTTCAGATGGCCCTTTTGACCGGGGCGCAGTGAGACTTCATTGTAGTGCAGATTTCCTTTACACGCTTGCTTGGTTGGCCAAAAAGGGCGTATGCGTTTTTTCCTGAATATATTCAGGAAAAAACGCATACGCCCTTTTTGGCCAAGTGCATCATTGTCGTCGTTCTGCCTCTTTTCCTATGCTTTAAATGCAATTCCAGTCTACTCCTGAAATCGTTTTCCTGAAATTCTGCCCCACTTTCAAGTCCTCTTCGCAGCCTTCCTTCAATATATTTTTAGACCATAGCTGTCATTCATAACTCTGCAGGTTTGTGAATTACAGTGCCCCTGAGCTCCTTTCTTCATCTCGCTTTCTTGTGAGCTGGCCGCAAACCCGCAGGAATGCTTCAGGCCCTAATCTGGTCCTGGCACGGCATGCTGAGCCTTTGGATAATTCCTCTTCCTGGTGGGAAATGAGCGTTAAATTTGCCCGTGCAGACACCTTCACACGAGTCGTCATGGTGCCCCTTTGCCCCGGTTATCTCTATGGAGGTTGGAGTTGGAGGGCCTCCTCACTCAAGGTCAGTGTGCCCACGGAGCCAACACTGCAACTTCAGGGCATGTTTGGTGGTTAGGATCACCACGTGGGGTCCTTTTACCTTAGGAGGGAGGTGGCCTTTTGGGCTGCTGATTTCCATGTTTTCGGATACTGCCAGTATCTTGGCCAGATGTGGCGGTGGGCCAATCCCCTTGGTGACCATAGTTTATCCTACCTGGATCGCATTCTTGCATTGTTCCATTTCAAGTGGTCCCAGGTTTTCCACTAATACTCCAATGGCGATTCACCGTTCACCAGGAATGTAAAGGTCAAAGGGTTTAGCTAAATTAGGGAGTTCCAGGGCAAGGGTCTGAATTGACTGCTCTTTCCATTCTTGAAAGGCCACTTCTGCATTCTATTCAAAAGGATCATCACCTTTTCCTTTCAGTGTTTCATATAGAGGCCGAGCTAGTAGACTGTAGTTAGGGATCCAGAAGCAGCAAACCCTGGCCTCCCCAGGAACCCCTAAGCTGTCTTCTAGATTTAGAAATGGGTAAGGCTGTAAATTGTTTCTTCCCTTTCCTGGGATGGGCTTCTCCGACCTTCTGTGAGAATGAAGCCCAGGCAGGTCACCGTAGTCTGTGATATTTGAGCTTTTTCTTGGACAACTTGTATCCTTTATTGGCTTCGTAGTTCAGAGGTCTCCTTAGTAGGGCTGGCGATCAGAATGTCGTCTGCATATTGAAGGAGTGTTTCCTTTTCCAGAGGTAGAACTTTTAGGTCTTTAGCTGAGCTTTCCCCAAAGATGGTGTGGGAATTTTTGAACCCTTGGGACAACACGGCCCGGAAGTATTGTTTTAGTTGTATGTTGAGTCCTGCCACTCACAAGCCAAAATTTCTTGTGACTCTGGGACTAATAGAATACAAAAGAAGGCATCATTGAAGACTAATACAGAATACCATGTCCTGGTGGTTGGTAGAATGAGCAGCAGGGTGTAGGGTTTAGGAACTACTGGAGGTATATCCTCAGTGGCTTAACTGACTGTCCTGACATCCTTTACCAGGACTCCAGCAGCCCATGGGGCTCTCGAGGTCAGGCCAATCCCAGGATATGGAGCTCACCTGGGCAGGTACCCCAACCCAGCCCACGGGGCTCTCATGTTCAGGACCCTCCCAGGATATGGTGTTCCCTGGGCAGGTCCCCCTGCAGCCCATGGGGCTCTCGTGGTCAGGCCCCTCCCAGGATACAGAGCTACCCTTGCAGGTACCATGGCAGGGCTGGGAACACAGGAACCGTGCATATCGCCCTCATTGCAGAGCACTCCCAGCTCACCTGTCACTCAGATCTGACACAGAGCACCTCAGAGCAGGACTTGAACTAACAAACAGCAGCTCCGACAGGTCTGTGACGCTGGGCATCACTCTGTGTGGCCTCCCTCCACCTGGTCTTCCAGAGACTTCCACTGCACCCGGGGCACCAGGCCTCTGTCTCCACCCACCAGCCACCCCTCCTCTCCCTGACTCCTGGGTTCCTCTCATTAGGAGAGGGTTTTCTTGAAGTTGTCTCCCACTCATGGGCCAGATAATATAATTAGAAAACAAGCCAGAGCTGCAGCCCCTTGTCTATCCTGACTCTCAGGAGCCCACACCTGTTCCTTGGACCTGGCCGATTCAGCAAGTTCCAGTTTCTGCAACTGTGAGCCCCTGAGGGGTGATTATTGGCTGGCCTGGGAAGCCTGACCGTGCCGGCCAGCCCTCCCCAGGTGTGCCTGGGTTCAGATCAATATAAACACCGCTCCAGGCAGCAAGAGCCCCTGCAGCTGTGCCTGACGCCATTTTCTCTGCCCTGTCAGCAGTCTTGGGGCTGGACTGGTGGGAGGGAGTGAGAGGCCACGGCTTTGTGGGTGGCCCAGTGTGAGTGGGGCTCTGCTGGACTTTCTGCAGCAGTTGCCAAGATGCCACCTGCTAAAGAAGAGGATGTGTCACCCATACCTGCCGCTGGAATTTCTCCCTGGGCAGAGGTGAGTGAGGAAGAAAGCAGTGGGGGCCGGGACAGCAGGGGTATCGCAGGTAGGGAAATGGAAAGCTTCCAGAAGAGCACCCAGGGCCAGGACCACCCTGGCTGGCCTGTAGGTACCAAGTCGGCTGGCATGCTGTCGCTCATGTGGCTCCATGGCCCTTCCTCTAGGCTTTCAAGTCCTTGTACATATTCAGGTGTTTTACCTGGGAAGGGTGGGAACATTTCAGCAGCAGCTGGCCTGGGGCTCAGCCCACGTTTACTCACAGATGCCTCGGCACGGTCCCCCAGCTTTGCAATGAGGACGCTTGTTGCGTGGGGCCTGCTGGCTGAATGGGAGATGATTCCCCACCACTGACCAACTTCAGAATTGCTTACAACTGGAGCAAGTGCCCTGATACGGTTTTCCTCTGTGTAACTGGTGGGTTCTGTTTTTTTTTCTTTTTTTCGTTTTTGGTTCAAGGTAGATTTTATTCCTCTTTTTTGTATTTACAGATATAAGCATGGAAATAATTTATTCATATAAATACATGTATGTGAAGGGAAGAATATTTTCTCTGTTTTACTTTTTGTAATTTGAATTTTATTTTATTTTTTTATACAGCAGGTTCTTTTTGGTTATCTCTTTTATACATATAAATGTATATATGCCAATCCCAATCTCTCAACTCCTCCCACCACCACCCCCCAACAGCTTTCCCCCCTTGGTGTCCATACGTTTGTTGTCTACATCTGTTGCTCTATTTCTGCCTTGCAAAACGGTTCATCTGTAAAATTTGTCTAGGTTCCACATATAGGCATTAATAGACAAGATTTGTTTTTCTATTTCTGACTTACTTCACTCTGTATGACAGTCTCTAGATCCATCAACGTCTCTACAAATGACCCAATTTCATTCCTTTTTATGGCTTAGTAATATTCCATTTTATATATGTACCACTTCTTTATGCATTCGTCTGTCTGTGGGCATTTAGGTTGCTTCCATTACCTGGATATTGTAAATAGTGATGCAATGAACATTGCGGTGAATGTCTCTTTTTGATTTATGGTTTTGTCTGGGTATATGCCCAGTAGTGGGATTGCTGTATCATATGGTAATTCTATTCTTAGTTTTATAAGAAACTCCATAATGTTCTCCACAGTGACTGTATCAATTTACATTCCCAACAATAGTGCAAGAGGGTTCCTTATCTCCACACCCTTTCCAGCATTTGTTGTTTGTAGATTTTCTGATGATGCCCATTCTAACATGTGTGAGGTGATACACCATGGATGAGTCTATTTCGTTGAGCAAAGAGTAGGTCTTGTCTAGTACATATTTGGCTTATGGAACGGTATGTGTGCTAATTTCAATCTCTGGTTTTATACAGCACCCCAACTCAACATTCCCCTTAAGCAAGCATAAGTGTTTATCTAAATGTGAGACTCTGTTCGGTTTTGTATTTCAGTTTATGTGTAGCCAAGTTTACACTCCCTCTATTAGTGATATCTTATGATACTTATCTTTCTCTGTGTGACGTATTTCTCTTAGAATCATCATATTTAAATCCACTCAATTTGCTGCTACAGGCCTGATGACATTGATTTCATTGCTGAGTGATATTCCATTGTACGTAAGTAGCACAACTCCTTTATCCATTTTTTTCTTTCTGGGATATTTAATTTGTACTGGACTCGAGTTTCTTGTAAACACAGCAGCCCTAAATTTTGTGCTGGCTGTGTCTTGTTGATTTTAATTTTCCTAAGCTATAGGGCTAAAAGTGGAAGTACCCTAGGCTCTGTAGCTTTGTTTTTCAGATGTTTCAGGATACACCATAAACATCTCCAGAGTGTCTGTTGGCAATTTACATCCCGCCCATCAGCATAACAAGGCTCCCTGTTCTCCATGGCCTGTCCTGTGTTTCTGGTTTTTACACTTTTTTCAGATGGCCCTTTTGACGAATGGGAAATGAGACTTCATTGTAGTGCGGATTTCCATTGCTGGAGTGCTTGGTTGGCCAAAAAGGGCATATGCGTTTTTTCCTGAATATATTCAGGAAAAAATGTTTACGCACTTTTGTCCAAGTGCATCAGTGTCAAAGATCTGCCGCTTTTCACATGCTTTAAATGCAATTCCAATCTACCTCCTGAAATATGATTCCTGCAATTCTGCCTCGTTTTCAAGTCCTCTTTGCAGACTTACTTCAATATATTTTTGCCAATAGCTGTCATTTATATCTCTGCAGGTTTGTGAATTACAGTGCCCGTGATTTCCTTTCTTAACTCGTTTCCTTGAAAGCTGGCCACAGAACCGCAGGTTTGCTGTAGGCCATAATCAGGGTCCGACACGGCACTCTGAGCCTTTGGTTAATTCCTCTTCCTGGTGGGAAATTAGAGTTAAATGTGCCCCTCCGGACACCTGCCTCACTCCCAGCCCCTTGGTTATGTGTGTCCTGTAGTTTGAGGCCACATGTGCTGGGTTCCTCACCTTTGGCTGATGTGGCCCCACTGGTGTGAGGACACTCCTGCCTGGTTCCCATCCCCTTGGTGATGTGGACCCTCCGGTGAGAGTCTGATCCTGGCTGGGTTCCTCACACTTCTGAGAGGTGGGCCCTCTTCTCTGAGGTCACTCCTGCCTGGCTGGCCCACCCCGCCTTGACGACGTCGGCTCTCTCGTGGGAGTTGGTGCCTGCTGCGAGTCTCCTCCCCTTGGTAATGAGGGCCCTCTGGCGTCAGGCCCTAACTCCTGGCCTCCCAAAATTTTCTGATGTGCGCCCTGTGGTGCGAGTACACTCCTGCCAGGTTCCCAACACCATGGGAATGTGGGCCTTCTGCTCTGAGGTCCCAACGGTGGGTTGCTCAGTTTCATGATGAGGGCCCTCTGGTGTGAGTTCACTCCGGCCTGGATCCCATAGCCTCGCTGCTCCTGGCCACCTGCGGGGAGGTTACAACTGCGGGATTCCTCACCTTTTTTCTTCTATGGGCCCTCTGTTTTGAGACTCCTCCTGCCTGCCTCACTCCCAGCCCCTTGGTGATGTGTGTCCTCTGGTTTGAGGCCACGTGTGCTGGGTCCCTCACCTTTCGATGATGTGGCCCCACTGGTGTGAGGACACTCTTGCCTGGTTCCTATCCCCTTGGTGATGTGGGCTCTCTGGTGAGAGTCTGATCCTGGCTGGGTTCCTCACCCTTCTGTGAGGTGGGCCCTCTGCTGTGAGGTCACTCCTGCCTGGCTGGCACAGCCCGCCTGGGCAACATCGGCCCTCTTGTGGCATTTGGACCATGCTGGGAGCCTCCTCCCCTTGGTGATGAGGGCCCTCTGGCGTCAGGCCCTAACTGCTGGGTACCCACATTTTCTGATACGTGCTAAGTGGTGCGAGGACACTCCTGCGAGGTTCCCATCCCCATGGGGATGTGGGCCTTCTGCTCTGAGGTCCCAATGGCTGGGTTGCTCACAGTTTCATGATGTGGGCCCTCTGCTGTGAGTTCACTGCAGCCTGGATCACATAGACTCGGTGCTCTGGGCCGCCTGCTGGGAGGTTCCCACTGCAGGATTCCTCACCTTTTTTATTCTATTGGCCCTGTGTTGTGAGGCTACTCATGCCTGCCTCAATCCGAGCCCCTCGGAGATGTGGGTCCTCTGGTTTAGGCCTCATGTGCTGGTTTCCTCACCTTTCTATGATGTGGTCACCCTGGTGTGAAGACAGTCCTGCCTGGTTCTGATCCCCTTGGTGATGTGGGCCCTCTGGTGAGAGTCTTATCCTGGCTGGGTTCCTCACCCTTCTGTGAGGTAGGCCCTCTGCTGTGAGGTCACTCCTGCCTGGCTGTCACACGTCACCTTGTCGACATGGGCCCTCAGTTGGGAGTTGGTGCCTGCTTGGAGTCTCCTCCCCTTGGTAATGAGGGCCCTCTGGCGTCAGACCCTAACTTCTGGGCTCCCACAATTCTCTGATGTGTGCCCTGAGGTGCGAGTACACTTATGCCATGTTCCCAACCACATAGGAATGTGGGCCTTCTGCTCTGAGGTCCCAAAGCCTGGGTTGCTCACAGTTTCATGATGAGGGCCCTCTGTTTTGAGTTCAGTCAGGTCTGGATCCCATAGCCTCGCTGCTCCTGGCCGCCTGCTGGGAGGTTCCAACTGCGGGATTCCTCACCTTTTTTCTTCTATGGGCCCTCTGTTTTGAGACTCCTCCTGCCTGCCTCACTCCCAGCCCCTTGGTGATGTGTGTCCTCTGGTTTGAGGCCACGTGTGCTGGGTCACTCACATTTCGTTGATGAGGTCCCACTGGTGTGAGGACACTCCAGCCTGGTTCCCATTCTCTTGGTGATGTGGGCCCTCTGGTGAGAGTCTGATCCTCCTTGGGTTCCTCACACTTTTGTGAGGTGGGCCCTCTGCTCTGAGGTCACTCTTGCCTGGCTGGCACACCCCGCATTGGCGACGGCGGCCCACTGGTAGCAGTTGGAGCCTGCTGGGAGCCTCCTCTCCTCGGTGATGAGAGCCCTCTGGTGTCAGGCCCTAACTGCTGGGCTCCCCACATTTTCTGATGTGTGCCCACTGGTGCGATGACACTCCTGCGAGGTTCCCATCCCCATGGGGATGTGGGCCTTGTGCTCTGAGGTCACAACGGCTGGTTTGCTCACAGTTTCATGATGAGGGCCCTCTGTTGTGAGTTCATCACTGCCTGGATCCCATAGCCTCGGTGCTCTGGGCCGCCTGCTGGGATGTTCCAACTGCTGGATTCCTCACCTTTTTTATACAATGGGCCATGTGTTGTGAGGTTAATCCTGCCTGCCTCGCTCCAAGACCCATGGTGGTGTGGGTCCTCTGGTTTGAGGCCACATTTTCTTGTTACCTCAACTTTTGATGATATGGCCCCACGGGTGTGATGACACTCCTGCCTGGTTCACAGCCCCTTGCTGATGTGGGCACTCTGGTGAGAGTCTGATCCTGGCTGGGTTCCTTACCCTTCTGTGAGGTGGGCCCTCTGATGTGAGGTCACTCCTGCCTGGCTGGCTCACGTCGCCTTGATGATGTGGGCCCTCTGTTGGCCACTAAAGCATTCTGGGAGCCTCCTACCCTCTTTAATGAGGGCCCTGGAAAAAACGCAGATGCACATTTTGACCAAGTGCATCATTGTCCAGGATCTGCCTCTTCTCCTATGCTTTCAGAGCACTTCCCGTCTACGTCCTGAAATCATATTCCAGGAATACTGCCCCGCTTTCAAGTCCTCCTCGCAGCCTTACTTCAATATATTTTTGTATGATACCTGTCATTAATAACTCTGCAGGTTTGTTAAATACAGTGTCCCTGAGCTCCTTTCTTCAACACGCTTTCTTGTGAGCTGGCCGCAAAACCGCAGGATTGCTTCAGGCCGTAATCTGGTTTCGGCACGGCACGCTGAGCCTTTGGTAAATTCCTCTTTCTGGTGAGAAATGAGCATTCAATTTGCCCGTGGAGACACCTACAGCTAGTCTCTCATTGGTTCTCCCTATTCCTGTTCATCTTGTGCAGAAATTGCAAACTGTGCCAAACAGGAGGTTAAAGGCACTGACTCTCCAAGTGGGTAGAGGGTTAGTAAAGCATCTGGAATGGTGAACCCGAGTACCAGGGAACGAAACCTGAGAGCCATTTAAAATGGTTTCCCAGTCTCACAGTGGACAATACTCTGGGTTTCCCATGCATGTTTTAGCTGAAGGAAGAATTCCTTAAACCTGGAGATTATTGACCCATGGAATGGGTACCATGCAGTATGACTAAAAAGGGTCTGAATTTGCTCACCGAACCTCACCAATGCTATCAGTTCGAAGTGTCCAGCCTTATGCCTCACCCAGCTCTGGGTGTAGATGTGGTAAATCCAGGTTTCATCACAAGCCCTGAATCAATTATTTAAGAATTGCTGTCTCTTTCACTGTCATTGTGTTTTGTTTTTGTAATTTAGTTTGATAATGGGATTTATCGGATTTTCACTGCTGCGTTCATGCCGCTGCACAAACGCTTGATTCTCCTACAGAGAAATATAAATCCACGGGTTTTAAGATTCTTACTAGTCAGGTATATTCCTAGGCGTCGAATATGTGGTGTTGAGTCCATGTCGTTGAACAAGGAGTAGGTCTTGACTATTACATATTTGGCTTATGGAACGGTATCTGTGCTATTTTCAATCTCTGGTTTTATGCAGCACCCCAACTCACCTTTGCCCTTAAGCAAGCATAAGTTGGTTTTCTAAATTTGAGTCCCTGTTCTGTTTTGTAATTCAGTTCATGTGTAGCCAAGTTTACATTCCGTGTATTAGTGATATCTTATGATGTTTCATTTTCTGTGTGACTTATTTCACTTAGAATCACTGTAGCTGAATCCACTCATTATGCCGTGATGGGCCTGATGACATAGATTTCATTGCTGAGTGATATTCCATTGTATGTACGAACCACAACTTCTTTATCCATTTTTCACATTCTGGGATATTTAACTTGTACCGTAGATGAGGTTCTTGTAAACAGAGCCGTCCGAAAATTTGGGGTGGCTGT
The DNA here is from genome assembly GCF_059928025.1 of Delphinapterus leucas. Lineage (NCBI taxonomy): Eukaryota > Metazoa > Chordata > Mammalia > Artiodactyla > Monodontidae > Delphinapterus > Delphinapterus leucas. The sequence goes on along the minus strand of NW_028322240.1, from coordinate 2,066,620 downwards.
GTGTTTTTGATTTTAATTTCCCTAAGCTATAGGACCATAACTGGAAGTGCCGTAGGCTCCGTTGCTTTGTTTTTTAGGTGTTTCAGGAAACACCATACACTTCTCCGGGGTGGCTGTTGGCAATTTACATCCCGCCCATCAGCATAACAAGGCTCCCTGTTCTCCATGGCCTGTGCTGTCTTTCTGGATTTTACACTTTTTTTAGATGGCCCTTTTGACCGGGGGGCTGTGAGACTTCATTGTAGTGCATAATTCTTTAACATGCTTGCATGGTTGGCCAAAAAGGGCGTATGCGTTTTTTCCTGAATATATTCAGGAAAAAACGCATACGCCCTTTTTGGCCAAGTGCATCATTGTCGACGTTCTGCCTCTTTTCCTATGCTTTAAATGCAATTCCAGTCTACCCCCTGAAATCGTTTTCTTGCAATTCTGCCCACTTACAAGTCCTCTTCGCAGCCTTCCTTCAATATATTTTTGGACGATAGCTGTCATTTATAACTCTGCAGGTTTGTGAATTACAGTGCCCCTGAGCTCCTTTCTTCAACTCGCTTTCTTGTGAGCTGGCCGCAAACACACATGATTGCTTCAGGCCCTAATCTGGTTCCGGCACGGCATGCTGAGCCTTTGGTGAATTCCTCTTCCTGGTGGGAAATGAGCGTTAAATTTGCCTGTGCAGACACCTCCAGCTAGTGTCTCATTGATTCCCCCTATTCCTGTTCATCTTGCGCAGATATTGCAAACTGTGCCAAACAGGAGGTTAAAGGCACTGAGTCTCCAAGTGGGGAGAGTGTTAGTAAAGGGTCTGGAATGGTGAACCCGAGTAAAAGGGGAAGAAAACTGAGATGCATTTGAAAACGTTTCCCGGTCACATGGTGCACCATACTTGGGTTTTCCATGCATGTTTTAGCTGAAGGAAGAATCCCTCAATCCTGGAGAGTTGGGACCCATGGAATGGGTACCATGCAGTATGACTTCAAAGGGTCTGCACTTGCTCATCGAACCTCACCAATGCTATCAGCCCGAAGTGTCCAACCTTATGTCTCACTCAGCTCTGGGTGTAGATGTGGTAAATCCAGGTTGCATCACAAGCCCTGAATGAATTATTTAAAAATTGCTCTCTATTTCACTGTCATTGTGTTTTGTTTCTGTAATTCATTTTGATAATGGGATTTATCGGATTTCTCTGCTGCATTCTTGCAGCTGTACACACGCTTGATTCTCTTATGGAGACATATAAATCCATGGGTTTGAAGATTCTGATCAGTCAGGTGTATTCCTAGGCTTTGAATATGGGGTGTTTAGTCCATTTCGTTGAGCAAGGGGTAGGTCTTGAGTATTATATATTTGGCTTATGGAAAGGTATCTGTGCTAATTTCTATCTCTGGTTTTATGCAGCACCCCAACTCACATTTCCCCTTAAGCAAGCATAAGTTGGTTTTCTAAATTTGAGACCCTGTTCTGTTTTGTAATTCAGTTCATGTGTAGCCAAGTTTACATTCCTTGTATTAGTGATATCTTATGATGTTTCATTTTCTGTGTGACTTATTCCACTTAGAATCATCGTACCTGAATCCACTCATTATGCCGCAATGGGCCTGATGACGTAGATTTCATTGGTGAGTGATATTCCATTGTACGTACGTACCACAATTTCTTTATCCATTTTTCGCTTTCTTGGATATTTAACTTGTACCGTAGACGAGGTTCTTGTAAACAGAGCCGTCCGAAACTTTGGGGTGGCTGTGTGTTTTTGATTTTAATTTCACTAAGCTATAGGACCATAAGTGGAAGTGCTGTAGGCTCCGTTGCTTGGTTTTTTAGGTGTTTGAGGAAACACCATACACTTCTCCAGAGTGGCTGTTGGCAAATTACATCCCGCCCATCAGCATAACAAGGCTCCCTCTTCTCCATGGTCTGTGCTGCCTTTCTGGATTTTACACTTTTTTCAGATGGCCCTTTTGACCGGGGCGCAGTGAGACTTCATTGTAGTGCAGATTTCCTTTACACGCTTGCTTGGTTGGCCAAAAAGGGCGTATGCGTTTTTTCCTGAATATATTCAGGAAAAAACGCATACGCCCTTTTTGGCCAAGTGCATCATTGTCGTCGTTCTGCCTCTTTTCCTATGCTTTAAATGCAATTCCAGTCTACTCCTGAAATCGTTTTCCTGAAATTCTGCCCCACTTTCAAGTCCTCTTCGCAGCCTTCCTTCAATATATTTTTAGACCATAGCTGTCATTCATAACTCTGCAGGTTTGTGAATTACAGTGCCCCTGAGCTCCTTTCTTCATCTCGCTTTCTTGTGAGCTGGCCGCAAACCCGCAGGAATGCTTCAGGCCCTAATCTGGTCCTGGCACGGCATGCTGAGCCTTTGGATAATTCCTCTTCCTGGTGGGAAATGAGCGTTAAATTTGCCCGTGCAGACACCTTCACACGAGTCGTCATGGTGCCCCTTTGCCCCGGTTATCTCTATGGAGGTTGGAGTTGGAGGGCCTCCTCACTCAAGGTCAGTGTGCCCACGGAGCCAACACTGCAACTTCAGGGCATGTTTGGTGGTTAGGATCACCACGTGGGGTCCTTTTACCTTAGGAGGGAGGTGGCCTTTTGGGCTGCTGATTTCCATGTTTTCGGATACTGCCAGTATCTTGGCCAGATGTGGCGGTGGGCCAATCCCCTTGGTGACCATAGTTTATCCTACCTGGATCGCATTCTTGCATTGTTCCATTTCAAGTGGTCCCAGGTTTTGCACTAATACTCCAATGGCGATTCACCGTTCACCAGGAATGTAAAGGTCAAAGGGTTTAGCTAAATTAGGGAGTTCCAGGGCAAGGGTCTGAATTGACTGCTCTTTCCATTCTTGAAAGGCCACTTCTGCATTCTATTCAAAAGGATCATCACCTTTTCCTTTCAGTGTTTCATATAGAGGCCGAGCTAGTAGACTGTAGTTAGGGATCCAGAAGCAGCAAACCCTGGCCTCCCCAGGAACCCCTAAGCTGTCTTCTAGATTTAGAAATGGGTAAGGCTGTAAATTGTTTCTTCCCTTTCCTGGGATGGGCTTCTCCGACCTTCTGTGAGAATGAAGCCCAGGCAGGTCACCGTAGTCTGTGATATTTGAGCTTTTTCTTGGACAACTTGTATCCTTTATTGGCTTCGTAGTTCAGAGGTCTCCTTAGTAGGGCTGGCGATCAGAATGTCGTCTGCATATTGAAGGAGTGTTTCCTTTACCAGAGGTAGAACTTTTAGGTCTTTAGCTGAGCTTTCCCCAAAGATGGTGTGGGAATTTTTGAACCCTTGGGACAACACGGCCCGGAAGTATTGTTTTAGTTGTATGTTGAGTCCTGCCACTCACAAGCCAAAATTTCTTGTGACTCTGGGACTAATAGAATACAAAAGAAGGCATCATTGAAGACTAATACAGAATACCATGTCCTGGTGGTTGGTAGAATGAGCAGCAGGGTGTAGGGTTTAGGAACTACTGGAGGTATATCCTCAGTGGCTTAACTGACTGTCCTGACATCCTTTACCAGGACTCCAGCAGCCCATGGGGCTCTCGAGGTCAGGCCAATCCCAGGATATGGAGCTCACCTGGGCAGGTACCCCAACCCAGCCCACGGGGCTCTCATGTTCAGGACCCTCCCAGGATATGGTGTTCCCTGGGCAGGTCCCCCTGCAGCCCATGGGGCTCTCGTGGTCAGGCCCCTCCCAGGATACAGAGCTACCCTTGCAGGTACCATGGCAGGGCTGGGAACACAGGAACCGTGCATATCGCCCTCATTGCAGAGCACTCCCAGCTCACCTGTCACTCAGATCTGACACAGAGCACCTCAGAGCAGGACTTGAACTAACAAACAGCAGCTCCGACAGGTCTGTGACGCTGGGCATCACTCTGTGTGGCCTCCCTCCACCTGGTCTTCCAGAGACTTCCACTGCACCCGGGGCACCAGGCCTCTGTCTCCACCCACCAGCCACCCCTCCTCTCCCTGACTCCTGGGTTCCTCTCATTAGGAGAGGGTTTTCTTGAAGTTGTCTCCCACTCATGGGCCAGATAATATAATTAGAAAACAAGCCAGAGCTGCAGCCCCTTGTCTATCCTGACTCTCAGGAGCCCACACCTGTTCCTTGGACCTGGCCGATTCAGCAAGTTCCAGTTTCTGCAACTGTGAGCCCCTGAGGGGTGATTATTGGCTGGCCTGGGAAGCCTGACCGTGCCGGCCAGCCCTCCCCAGGTGTGCCTGGGTTCAGATCAATATAAACACCGCTCCAGGCAGCAAGAGCCCCTGCAGCTGTGCCTGACGCCATTTTCTCTGCCCTGTCAGCAGTCTTGGGGCTGGACTGGTGGGAGGGAGTGAGAGGCCACGGCTTTGTGGGTGGCCCAGTGTGAGTGGGGCTCTGCTGGACTTTCTGCAGCAGTTGCCAAGATGCCACCTGCTAAAGAAGAGGATGTGTCACCCATACCTGCCGCTGGAATTTCTCCCTGGGCAGAGGTGAGTGAGGAAGAAAGCAGTGGGGGCCGGGACAGCAGGGGTATCGCAGGTAGGGAAATGGAAAGCTTCCAGAAGAGCACCCAGGGCCAGGACCACCCTGGCTGGCCTGTAGGTACCAAGTCGGCTGGCATGCTGTCGCTCATGTGGCTCCATGGCCCTTCCTCTAGGCTTTCAAGTCCTTGTACATATTCAGGTGTTTTACCTGGGAAGGGTGGGAACATTTCAGCAGCAGCTGGCCTGGGGCTCAGCCCACGTTTACTCACAGATGCCTCGGCACGGTCCCCCAGCTTTGCAATGAGGACGCTTGTTGCGTGGGGCCTGCTGGCTGAATGGGAGATGATTCCCCACCACTGACCAACTTCAGAATTGCTTACAACTGGAGCAAGTGCCCTGATACGGTTTTCCTCTGTGTAACTGGTGGGTTCTGTTTTTTTTTCTTTTTTTCGTTTTTGGTTCAAGGTAGATTTTATTCCTCTTTTTTGTATTTACAGATATAAGCATGGAAATAATTTATTCATATAAATACATGTATGTGAAGGGAAGAATATTTTCTCTGTTTTACTTTTTGTAATTTGAATTTTATTTTATTTTTTTATACAGCAGGTTCTTTTTGGTTATCTCTTTTATACATATAAATGTATATATGCCAATCCCAATCTCTCAACTCCTCCCACCACCACCCCCCAACAGCTTTCCCCCCTTGGTGTCCATACGTTTGTTGTCTACATCTGTTGCTCTATTTCTGCCTTGCAAAACGGTTCATCTGTAAAATTTGTCTAGGTTCCACATATAGGCATTAATAGACAAGATTTGTTTTTCTATTTCTGACTTACTTCACTCTGTATGACAGTCTCTAGATCCATCAACGTCTCTACAAATGACCCAATTTCATTCCTTTTTATGGCTTAGTAATATTCCATTTTATATATGTACCACTTCTTTATGCATTCGTCTGTCTGTGGGCATTTAGGTTGCTTCCATTACCTGGATATTGTAAATAGTGATGCAATGAACATTGCGGTGAATGTCTCTTTTTGATTTATGGTTTTGTCTGGGTATATGCCCAGTAGTGGGATTGCTGTATCATATGGTAATTCTATTCTTAGTTTTATAAGAAACTCCATAATGTTCTCCACAGTGACTGTATCAATTTACATTCCCAACAATAGTGCAAGAGGGTTCCTTATCTCCACACCCTTTCCAGCATTTGTTGTTTGTAGATTTTCTGATGATGCCCATTCTAACATGTGTGAGGTGATACACCATGGATGAGTCTATTTCGTTGAGCAAAGAGTAGGTCTTGTCTAGTACATATTTGGCTTATGGAACGGTATGTGTGCTAATTTCAATCTCTGGTTTTATACAGCACCCCAACTCAACATTCCCCTTAAGCAAGCATAAGTGTTTATCTAAATGTGAGACTCTGTTCGGTTTTGTATTTCAGTTTATGTGTAGCCAAGTTTACACTCCCTCTATTAGTGATATCTTATGATACTTATCTTTCTCTGTGTGACGTATTTCTCTTAGAATCATCATATTTAAATCCACTCAATTTGCTGCTACAGGCCTGATGACATTGATTTCATTGCTGAGTGATATTCCATTGTACGTAAGTAGCACAACTCCTTTATCCATTTTTTTCTTTCTGGGATATTTAATTTGTACTGGACTCGAGTTTCTTGTAAACACAGCAGCCCTAAATTTTGTGCTGGCTGTGTCTTGTTGATTTTAATTTTCCTAAGCTATAGGGCTAAAAGTGGAAGTACCCTAGGCTCTGTAGCTTTGTTTTTCAGATGTTTCAGGATACACCATAAACATCTCCAGAGTGTCTGTTGGCAATTTACATCCCGCCCATCAGCATAACAAGGCTCCCTGTTCTCCATGGCCTGTCCTGTGTTTCTGGTTTTTACACTTTTTTCAGATGGCCCTTTTGACGAATGGGAAATGAGACTTCATTGTAGTGCGGATTTCCATTGCTGGAGTGCTTGGTTGGCCAAAAAGGGCATATGCGTTTTTTCCTGAATATATTCAGGAAAAAATGTTTACGCACTTTTGTCCAAGTGCATCAGTGTCAAAGATCTGCCGCTTTTCACATGCTTTAAATGCAATTCCAATCTACCTCCTGAAATATGATTCCTGCAATTCTGCCTCGTTTTCAAGTCCTCTTTGCAGACTTACTTCAATATATTTTTGCCAATAGCTGTCATTTATATCTCTGCAGGTTTGTGAATTACAGTGCCCGTGATTTCCTTTCTTAACTCGTTTCCTTGAAAGCTGGCCACAGAACCGCAGGTTTGCTGTAGGCCATAATCAGGGTCCGACACGGCACTCTGAGCCTTTGGTTAATTCCTCTTCCTGGTGGGAAATTAGAGTTAAATGTGCCCCTCCGGACACCTGCCTCACTCCCAGCCCCTTGGTTATGTGTGTCCTGTAGTTTGAGGCCACATGTGCTGGGTTCCTCACCTTTGGCTGATGTGGCCCCACTGGTGTGAGGACACTCCTGCCTGGTTCCCATCCCCTTGGTGATGTGGACCCTCCGGTGAGAGTCTGATCCTGGCTGGGTTCCTCACACTTCTGAGAGGTGGGCCCTCTTCTCTGAGGTCACTCCTGCCTGGCTGGCCCACCCCGCCTTGACGACGTCGGCTCTCTCGTGGGAGTTGGTGCCTGCTGCGAGTCTCCTCCCCTTGGTAATGAGGGCCCTCTGGCGTCAGGCCCTAACTCCTGGCCTCCCAAAATTTTCTGATGTGCGCCCTGTGGTGCGAGTACACTCCTGCCAGGTTCCCAACACCATGGGAATGTGGGCCTTCTGCTCTGAGGTCCCAACGGTGGGTTGCTCAGTTTCATGATGAGGGCCCTCTGGTGTGAGTTCACTCCGGCCTGGATCCCATAGCCTCGCTGCTCCTGGCCACCTGCGGGGAGGTTACAACTGCGGGATTCCTCACCTTTTTTCTTCTATGGGCCCTCTGTTTTGAGACTCCTCCTGCCTGCCTCACTCCCAGCCCCTTGGTGATGTGTGTCCTCTGGTTTGAGGCCACGTGTGCTGGGTCCCTCACCTTTCGATGATGTGGCCCCACTGGTGTGAGGACACTCTTGCCTGGTTCCTATCCCCTTGGTGATGTGGGCTCTCTGGTGAGAGTCTGATCCTGGCTGGGTTCCTCACCCTTCTGTGAGGTGGGCCCTCTGCTGTGAGGTCACTCCTGCCTGGCTGGCACAGCCCGCCTGGGCAACATCGGCCCTCTTGTGGCAGTTGGAGCATGCTGGGAGCCTCCTCCCCTCGGTGATGAGGGCCCTCTGGCGTCAGGCCCTAACTGCTGGGTACCCACATTTTCTGATACGTGCTAAGTGGTGCGAGGACACTCCTGCGAGGTTCCCATCCCCATGGGGATGTGGGCCTTCTGCTCTGAGGTCCCAATGGCTGGGTTGCTCACAGTTTCATGATGTGGGCCCTCTGCTGTGAGTTCACTGCAGCCTGGATCACATAGACTCGGTGCTCTGGGCCGCCTGCTGGGAGGTTCCCACTGCAGGATTCCTCACCTTTTTTATTCTATTGGCCCTGTGTTGTGAGGCTACTCATGCCTGCCTCAATCCGAGCCCCTCGGAGATGTGGGTCCTCTGGTTTAGGCCTCATGTGCTGGTTTCCTCACCTTTCTATGATGTGGTCACCCTGGTGTGAAGACAGTCCTGCCTGGTTCTGATCCCCTTGGTGATGTGGGCCCTCTGGTGAGAGTCTTATCCTGGCTGGGTTCCTCACCCTTCTGTGAGGTAGGCCCTCTGCTGTGAGGTCACTCCTGCCTGGCTGTCACACGTCACCTTGTCGACATGGGCCCTCAGTTGGGAGTTGGTGCCTGCTTGGAGTCTCCTCCCCTTGGTAATGAGGGCCCTCTGACGTCAGACCCTAACTTCTGGGCTCCCACAATTCTCTGATGTGTGCCCTGAGGTGCGAGTACACTTATGCCATGTTCCCAACCACATAGGAATGTGGGCCTTCTGCTCTGAGGTCCCAAAGCCTGGGTTGCTCACAGTTTCATGATGAGGGCCCTCTGTTTTGAGTTCAGTCAGGTCTGGATCCCATAGCCTCGCTGCTCCTGGCCGCCTGCTGGGGGGTTCCAACTGCGGGATTCCTCACCTTTTTTCTTCTATGGGCCCTCTGTTTTGAGACTCCTCCTGCCTGCCTCACTCCCAGCCCCTTGGTGATGTGTGTCCTCTGGTTTGAGGCCACGTGTGCTGGGTCACTCACATTTCGTTGATGAGGTCCCACTGGTGTGAGGACACTCCAGCCTGGTTCCCATTCTCTTGGTGATGTGGGCCCTCTGGTGAGAGTCTGATCCTCCTTGGGTTCCTCACACTTTTGTGAGGTGGGCCCTCTGCTCTGAGGTCACTCTTGCCTGGCTGGCACACCCCGCATTGGCGACGGCGGCCCACTGGTAGCAGTTGGAGCCTGCTGGGAGCCTCCTCTCCTCGGTGATGAGAGCCCTCTGGTGTCAGGCCCTAACTGCTGGGCTCCCCACATTTTCTGATGTGTGCCCACTGGTGCGATGACACTCCTACTTGGTTCCCTTCCCCATGGGGATGTGGGCCTTGTGCTCTGAGGTCACAACGGCTGGTTTGCTCACAGTTTCATGATGAGGGCCCTCTGTTGTGAGTTCATCACTGCCTGGATCCCATAGCCTCGGTGCTCTGGGCCGCCTGCTGGGATGTTCCAACTGCTGGATTCCTCACCTTTTTTATACAATGGGCCATGTGTTGTGAGGTTAATCCTGCCTGCCTCGCTCCAAGACCCATGGTGGTGTGGGTCCTCTGGTTTGAGGCCACATTTTCTTGTTACCTCAACTTTTGATGATATGGCCCCACGGGTGTGATGACACTCCTGCCTGGTTCACAGCCCCTTGCTGATGTGGGCACTCTGGTGAGAGTCTGATCCTGGCTGGGTTCCTTACCCTTCTGTGAGGTGGGCCCTCTGATGTGAGGTCACTCCTGCCTGGCTGGCTCACGTCGCCTTGATGATGTGGGCCCTCTGTTGGCCACTAAAGCATTCTGGGAGCCTCCTACCCTCTTTAATGAGGGCCCTGGAAAAAACGCAGATGCACATTTTGACCAAGTGCATCATTGTCCAGGATCTGCCTCTTCTCCTATGCTTTCAGAGCACTTCCCGTCTACGTCCTGAAATCATATTCCAGGAATACTGCCCCGCTTTCAAGTCCTCCTCGCAGCCTTACTTCAATATATTTTTGTATGATACCTGTCATTAATAACTCTGCAGGTTTGTTAAATACAGTGTCCCTGAGCTCCTTTCTTCAACACGCTTTCTTGTGAGCTGGCCGCAAAACCGCAGGATTGCTTCAGGCCGTAATCTGGTTTCGGCACGGCACGCTGAGCCTTTGGTAAATTCCTCTTTCTGGTGAGAAATGAGCATTCAATTTGCCCGTGGAGACACCTACAGCTAGTCTCTCATTGGTTCTCCCTATTCCTGTTCATCTTGTGCAGAAATTGCAAACTGTGCCAAACAGGAGGTTAAAGGCACTGACTCTCCAAGTGGGTAGAGGGTTAGTAAAGCATCTGGAATGGTGAACCCGAGTACCAGGGAACGAAACCTGAGAGCCATTTAAAATGGTTTCCCAGTCTCACAGTGGACAATACTCTGGGTTTCCCATGCATGTTTTAGCTGAAGGAAGAATTCCTTAAACCTGGAGATTATTGACCCATGGAATGGGTACCATGCAGTATGACTAAAAAGGGTCTGAATTTGCTCACCGAACCTCACCAATGCTATCAGTTCGAAGTGTCCAGCCTTATGCCTCACCCAGCTCTGGGTGTAGATGTGGTAAATCCAGGTTTCATCACAAGCCCTGAATCAATTATTTAAGAATTGCTGTCTCTTTCACTGTCATTGTGTTTTGTTTTTGTAATTTAGTTTGATAATGGGATTTATCGGATTTTCACTGCTGCGTTCATGCCGCTGCACAAACGCTTGATTCTCCTACAGAGAAATATAAATCCACGGGTTTTAAGATTCTTACTAGTCAGGTATATTCCTAGGCGTCGAATATGTGGTGTTGAGTCCATGTCGTTGAACAAGGAGTAGGTCTTGACTATTACATATTTGGCTTATGGAACGGTATCTGTGCTATTTTCAATCTCTGGTTTTATGCAGCACCCCAACTCACCTTTGCCCTTAAGCAAGCATAAGTTGGTTTTCTAAATTTGAGTCCCTGTTCTGTTTTGTAATTCAGTTCATGTGTAGCCAAGTTTACATTCCGTGTATTAGTGATATCTTATGATGTTTCATTTTCTGTGTGACTTATTTCACTTAGAATCACTGTAGCTGAATCCACTCATTATGCCGTGATGGGCCTGATGACATAGATTTCATTGCTGAGTGATATTCCATTGTATGTACGAACCACAACTTCTTTATCCATTTTTCACATTCTGGGATATTTAACTTGTACCGTAGATGAGGTTCTTGTAAACAGAGCCGTCCGAAAATTTGGGGTGGCTGTGTGTTTTTGATTTTAATTTCCCTAAGCTATAGGACCATAACTGGAAGTGCCGTAGGCTCCGTTGCTTTGTTTTTTAGGTGTTTCAGGAAACACCATACACTTCTCCGGGGTGGCTGTTGGCAATTTACATCCCGCCCATCAGTATAACAAGGCTCCCAGTTCTCCATGGCCTGTGCTGTCTTTCTGGATTTTACACTTTTTTTAGATGGCCCTTTTGACCGGGGGGCTGTGAGACTTCATTGTAGTGCATAATTCTTTAACATGCTTGCATGGTTGGCCAAAAAGGGCGTATGCGTTTTTTCCTGAATATATTCAGGAAAAAACGCATACGCCCTTTTTGGCCAAGTGCATCATTGTCGACGTTCTGCCTCTTTTCCTATGCTTTAAATGCAATTCCAGTCTACCCCCTGAAATCGTTTTCTTGCAATTCTGCCCACTTACAAGTCCTCTTCGCAGCCTTCCTTCAATATATTTTTGGACGATAGCTGTCATTTATAACTCTGCAGGTTTGTGAATTACAGTGCCCGTGATTTCCTTTCTTAACTCGTTTCCTTGAAAGCTGGCCACAGAACCGCAGGTTTGCTTTAGGCCATAATCAGGGTCCGACACGGCACTCTGAGCCTTTGGTTAATTCCTCTTCCTGGTGGGAAATTAGAGTTAAATGTGCCCCTCCGGACACCTGCCTCACTCCCAGCCCCTTGGTTATGTGTGTCCTGTAGTTTGAGGCCACATGTGCTGGGTTCCTCACCTTTGGCTGATGTGGCCCCACTGGTGTGAGGACACTCCTGCCTGGTTCCCATCCCCTTGGTGATGTGGACCCTCCGGTGAGAGTCTGATCCTGGCTGGGTTCCTCACACTTCTGAGAGGTGGGCCCTCTTCTCTGAGGTCACTCCTGCCTGGCTGGCCCACCCCGCCTTGACGACGTCGGCTCTCTCGTGGGAGTTGGTGCCTGCTGCGAGTCTCCTCCCCTTGGTAATGAGGGCCCTCTGGCGTCAGGCCCTAACTCCTGGCCTCCCAAAATTTTCTGATGTGCGCCCTGTGGTGCGAGTACACTCCTGCCAGGTTCCCAACACCATGGGAATGTGGGCCTTCTGCTCTGAGGTCCCAACGGTGGGTTGCTCAGTTTCATGATGAGGGCCCTCTGGTGTGAGTTCACTCCGGCCTGGATCCCATAGCCTCGCTGCTCCTGGCCACCTGCGGGGAGGTTACAACTGCGGGATTCCTCACCTTTTTTCTTCTATGGGCCCTCTGTTTTGAGACTCCTCCTGCCTGCCTCACTCCCAGCCCCTTGGTGATGTGTGTCCTCTGGTTTGAGGCCACGTGTGCTGGGTCCCTCACCTTTCGATGATGTGGCCCCACTGGTGTGAGGACACTCTTGCCTGGTTCCTATCCCCTTGGTGATGTGGGCTCTCTGGTGAGAGTCTGATCCTGGCTGGGTTCCTCACCCTTCTGTGAGGTGGGCCCTCTGCTGTGAGGTCACTCCTGCCTGGCTGGCACAGCCCGCCTGGGCAACATCGGCCCTCTTGTGGCAGTTGGAGCATGCTGGGAGCCTCCTCCCCTCGGTGATGAGGGCCCTCTGGCGTCAGGCCCTAACTGCTGGGTACCCACATTTTCTGATACGTGCTAAGTGGTGCGAGGACACTCCTGCGAGGTTCCCATCCCCATGGGGATGTGGGCCTTCTGCTCTGAGGTCGCAATGGCTGGGTTGCTCACAGTTTCATGATGTGGGCCCTCTGCTGTGAGTTCACTGCAGCCTGGATCACATAGACTCGGTGCTCTGGGCCGCCTGCTGGGAGGTTCCCACTGCAGGATTCCTCACCTTTTTTATTCTATTGGCCCTGTGTTGTGAGGCTACTCATGCCTGCCTCAATCCGAGCCCCTCGGAGATGTGGGTCCTCTGGTTTAGGCCTCATGTGCTGGTTTCCTCACCTTTCTATGATGTGGTCACCCTGGTGTGAAGACAGTCCTGCCTGGTTCTGATCCCCTTGGTGATGTGGGCCCTCTGGTGAGAGTCTTATCCTGGCTGGGTTCCTCACCCTTCTGTGAGGTAGGCCCTCTGCTGTGAGGTCACTCCTGCCTGGCTGTCACACGTCACCTTGTCGACATGGGCCCTCAGTTGGGAGTTGGTGCCTGCTTGGAGTCTCCTCCCCTTGGTAATGAGGGCCCTCTGACGTCAGACCCTAACTTCTGGGCTCCCACAATTCTCTGATGTGTGCCCTGAGGTGCGAGTACACTTATGCCATGTTCCCAACCACATAGGAATGTGGGCCTTCTGCTCTGAGGTCCCAAAGCCTGGGTTGCTCACAGTTTCATGATGAGGGCCCTCTGTTTTGAGTTCAGTCAGGTCTGGATCCCATAGCCTCGCTGCTCCTGGCCGCCTGCTGGGAGGTTCCAACTGCGGGATTCCTCACCTTTTTTCTTCTATGGGCCCTCTGTTTTGAGACTCCTCCTGCCTGCCTCACTCCCAGCCCCTTGGTGATGTGTGTCCTCTGGTTTGAGGCCACGTGTGCTGGGTCACTCACATTTCGTTGATGAGGTCCCACTGGTGTGAGGACACTCCAGCCTGGTTCCCATTCTCTTGGTGATGTGGGCCCTCTGGTGAGAGTCTGATCCTCCTTGGGTTCCTCACACTTTTGTGAGGTGGGCCCTCTGCTCTGAGGTCACTCTTGCCTGGCTGGCACACCCCGCATTGGCGACGGCGGCCCACTGGTAGCAGTTGGAGCCTGCTGGGAGCCTCCTCTCCTCGGTGATGAGAGCCCTCTGGTGTCAGGCCCTAACTGCTGGGCTCCCCACATTTTCTGATGTGTGCCCACTGGTGCGATGACACTCCTGCGAGGTTCCCATCCCCATGGGGATGTGGGCCTTGTGCTCTGAGGTCACAACGGCTGGTTTGCTCACAGTTTCATGATGAGGGCCCTCTGTTGTGAGTTCATCACTGCCTGGATCCCATAGCCTCGGTGCTCTGGGCCGCCTGCTGGGATGTTCCAACTGCTGGATTCCTCACCTTTTTTATACAATGGGCCATGTGTTGTGAGGTTAATCCTGCCTGCCTCGCTCCAAGACCCATGGTGGTGTGGGTCCTCTGGTTTGAGGCCACATTTTCTTGTTACCTCAACTTTTGATGATATGGCCCCACGGGTGTGATGACACTCCTGCCTGGTTCACAGCCCCTTGCTGATGTGGGCACTCTGGTGAGAGTCTGATCCTGGCTGGGTTCCTTACCCTTCTGTGAGGTGGGCCCTCTGATGTGAGGTCACTCCTGCCTGGCTGGCTCACGTCGCCTTGATGATGTGGGCCCTCTGTTGGCCACTAAAGCATTCTGGGAGCCTCCTACCCTCTTTAATGAGGGCCCTGGAAAAAACGCAGATGCACATTTTGACCAAGTGCATCATTGTCCAGGATCTGCCTCTTCTCCTATGCTTTCAGAGCACTTCCCGTCTACGTCCTGAAATCATATTCCAGGAATACTGCCCCGCTTTCAAGTCCTCCTCGCAGCCTTACTTCAATATATTTTTGTATGATACCTGTCATTAATAACTCTGCAGGTTTGTTAAATACAGTGTCCCTGAGCTCCTTTCTTCAACACGCTTTCTTGTGAGCTGGCCGCAAAACCGCAGGATTGCTTCAGGCCGTAATCTGGTTTCGGCACGGCACGCTGAGCCTTTGGTAAATTCCTCTTTCTGGTGAGAAATGAGCATTCAATTTGCCCGTGGAGACACCTACAGCTAGTCTCTCATTGGTTCTCCCTATTCCTGTTCATCTTGTGCAGAAATTGCAAACTGTGCCAAACAGGAGGTTAAAGGCACTGACTCTCCAAGTGGGTAGAGGGTTAGTAAAGCATCTGGAATGGTGAACCCGAGTACCAGGGAACGAAACCTGAGAGCCATTTAAAATGGTTTCCCAGTCTCACAGTGGACAATACTCTGGGTTTCCCATGCATGTTTTAGCTGAAGGAAGAATTCCTTAAACCTGGAGATTATTGACCCATGGAATGGGTACCATGCAGTATGACTAAAAAGGGTCTGAATTTGCTCACCGAACCTCACCAATGCTATCAGTTCGAAGTGTCCAGCCTTATGCCTCACCCAGCTCTGGGTGTAGATGTGGTAAATCCAGGTTTCATCACAAGCCCTGAATCAATTATTTAAGAATTGCTGTCTCTTTCACTGTCATTGTGTTTTGTTTTTGTAATTTAGTTTGATAATGGGATTTATCGGATTTTCACTGCTGCGTTCATGCCGCTGCACAAACGCTTGATTCTCCTACAGAGAAATATAAATCCACGGGTTTTAAGATTCTTACTAGTCAGGTATATTCCTAGGCGTCGAATATGTGGTGTTGAGTCCATGTCGTTGAACAAGGAGTAGGTCTTGACTATTACATATTTGGCTTATGGAACGGTATCTGTGCTATTTTCAATCTCTGGTTTTATGCAGCACCCCAACTCACCTTTGCCCTTAAGCAAGCATAAGTTGGTTTTCTAAATTTGAGTCCCTGTTCTGTTTTGTAATTCAGTTCATGTGTAGCCAAGTTTACATTCCGTGTATTAGTGATATCTTATGATGTTTCATTTTCTGTGTGACTTATTTCACTTAGAATCACTGTAGCTGAATCCACTCATTATGCCGTGATGGGCCTGATGACATAGATTTCATTGCTGAGTGATATTCCATTGTATGTACGAACCACAACTTCTTTATCCATTTTTCACATTCTGGGATATTTAACTTGTACCGTAGATGAGGTTCTTGTAAACAGAGCCGTCCGAAAATTTGGGGTGGCTGTGTGTTTTTGATTTTAATTTCCCTAAGCTATAGGACCATAACTGGAAGTGCCGTAGGCTCCGTTGCTTTGTTTTTTAGGTGTTTCAGGAAACACCATACACTTCTCCGGGGTGGCTGTTGGCAATTTACATCCCGCCCATCAGCATAACAAGGCTCCCTGTTCTCCATGGCCTGTGCTGTCTTTCTGGATTTTACACTTTTTTTAGATGGCCCTTTTGACCGGGGGGCTGTGAGACTTCATTGTAGTGCATAATTCTTTAACATGCTTGCATGGTTGGCCAAAAAGGGCGTATGCGTTTTTTCCTGAATATATTCAGGAAAAAACGCATACGCCCTTTTTGGCCAAGTGCATCATTGTCGACGTTCTGCCTCTTTTCCTATGCTTTAAATGCAATTCCAGTCTACCCCCTGAAATCGTTTTCTTGCAATTCTGCCCACTTACAAGTCCTCTTCGCAGCCTTCCTTCAATATATTTTTGGACGATAGCTGTCATTTATAACTCTGCAGGTTTGTGAATTACAGTGCCCCTGAGCTCCTTTCTTCAACTCGCTTTCTTGTGAGCTGGCCGCAAACACACATGATTGCTTCAGGCCCTAATCTGGTTCCGGCACGGCATGCTGAGCCTTTGGTGAATTCCTCTTCCTGGTGGGAAATGAGCGTTAAATTTGCCTGTGCAGACACCTCCAGCTAGTGTCTCATTGATTCCCCCTATTCCTGTTCATCTTGCGCAGATATTGCAAACTGTGCCAAACAGGAGGTTAAAGGCACTGAGTCTCCAAGTGGGGAGAGTGTTAGTAAAGGGTCTGGAATGGTGAACCCGAGTAAAAGGGGAAGAAAACTGAGATGCATTTGAAAACGTTTCCCGGTCACATGGTGCACCATACTTGGGTTTTCCATGCATGTTTTAGCTGAAGGAAGAATCCCTCAATCCTGGAGAGTTGGGACCCATGGAATGGGTACCATGCAGTATGACTTCAAAGGGTCTGCACTTGCTCATCGAACCTCACCAATGCTATCAGCCCGAAGTGTCCAACCTTATGTCTCACTCAGCTCTGGGTGTAGATGTGGTAAATCCAGGTTGCATCACAAGCCCTGAATGAATTATTTAAAAATTGCTCTCTATTTCACTGTCATTGTGTTTTGTTTCTGTAATTCATTTTGATAATGGGATTTATCGGATTTTCTCTGCTGCATTCTTGCAGCTGTACACACGCTTGATTCTCTTATGGAGACATATAAATCCATGGGTTTGAAGATTCTGATCAGTCAGGTGTATTCCTAGGCTTTGAATATGGGGTGTTTAGTCCATTTCGTTGAGCAAGGGGTAGGTCTTGAGTATTATATATTTGGCTTATGGAAAGGTATCTGTGCTAATTTCTATCTCTGGTTTTATGCAGCACCCCAACTCACATTTCCCCTTAAGCAAGCATAAGTTGGTTTTCTAAATTTGAGACCCTGTTCTGTTTTGTAATTCAGTTCATGTGTAGCCAAGTTTACATTCCTTGTATTAGTGATATCTTATGATGTTTCATTTTCTGTGTGACTTATTCCACTTAGAATCATCGTACCTGAATCCACTCATTATGCCGCAATGGGCCTGATGACGTAGATTTCATTGGTGAGTGATATTCCATTGTACGTACGTACCACAATTTCTTTATCCATTTTTCGCTTTCTTGGATATTTAACTTGTACCGTAGACGAGGTTCTTGTAAACAGAGCCGTCCGAAACTTTGGGGTGGCTGTGTGTTTTTGATTTTAATTTCACTAAGCTATAGGACCATAAGTGGAAGTGCTGTAGGCTCCGTTGCTTGGTTTTTTAGGTGTTTGAGGAAACACCATACACTTCTCCAGAGTGGCTGTTGGCAAATTACATCCCGCCCATCAGCATAACAAGGCTCCCTCTTCTCCATGGTCTGTGCTGCCTTTCTGGATTTTACACTTTTTTCAGATGGCCCTTTTGACCGGGGCGCAGTGAGACTTCATTGTAGTGCAGATTTCCTTTACACGCTTGCTTGGTTGGCCAAAAAGGGCGTATGCGTTTTTTCCTGAATATATTCAGGAAAAAACGCATACGCCCTTTTTGGCCAAGTGCATCATTGTCGTCGTTCTGCCTCTTTTGCTATGCTTTAAATGCAATTCCAGTCTACCCCTGAAATCGTTTTCCTGAAATTCTGCCCCACTTTCAAGTCCTCTTCGCAGCCTTCCTTCAATATATTTTTAGACCATAGCTGTCATTCATAACTCTGCAGGTTTGTGAATTACAGTGCCCCTGAGCTCCTTTCTTCATCTCGCTTTCTTGTGAGCTGGCCGCAAACCCGCAGGAATGCTTCAGGCCCTAATCTGGTCCTGGCACGGCATGCTGAGCCTTTGGATAATTCCTCTTCCTGGTGGGAAATGAGCGTTAAATTTGCCCGTGCAGACACCTTCACACGAGTCGTCATGGTGCCCCTTTGCCCCGGTTATCTCTATGGAGGTTGGAGTTGGAGGGCCTCCTCACTCAAGGTCAGTGTGCCCACGGAGCCAACACTGCAACTTCAGGGCATGTTTGGTGGTTAGGATCACCACGTGGGGTCCTTTTACCTTAGGAGGGAGGTGGCCTTTTGGGCTGCTGATTTCCATGTTTTCGGATACTGCCAGTATCTTGGCCAGATGTGGCGGTGGGCCAATCCCCTTGGTGACCATAGTTTATCCTACCTGGATCGCATTCTTGCATTGTTCCATTTCAAGTGGTCCCAGGTTTTGCACTAATACTCCAATGGCGATTCACCGTTCACCAGGAATGTAAAGGTCAAAGGGTTTAGCTAAATTAGGGAGTTCCTGTGCAAGGGTCTGAATTGACTGCTCTTTCCATTCTTGAAAGGCCACTTCTGCATTCTATTCAAAAGGATCATCACCTTTTCCTTTCAGTGTTTCATATAGAGGCCGAGCTAGTAGACTGTAGTTAGGAATCCAGAAGCAGCAAACCCTGGCCTCCCCAGGAACCCCTAAGCTGTCTTCTAGATTTAGAAATGGGTAAGGCTGTAAATTGTTTCTTCCCTTTCCTGGGATGGGCTTCTCCGACCTTCTGTGAGAATGAAGCCCAGGCAGGTCACCGTAGTCTGTGATATTTGAGCTTTTTCTTGGACAACTTGTATCCTTTATTGGCTTCGTAGTTCAGAGGTCTCCTTAGTAGGGCTGGCGATCAGAATGTCGTCTGCATATTGAAGGAGTGTTTCCTTTTCCAGAGGTAGAACTTTTAGGTCTTTAGCTGAGCTTTCCCCAAAGATGGTGTGGGAATTTTTGAACCCTTGGGACAACACGGCCCGGAAGTATTGTTTTAGTTGTATGTTGAGTCCTGCCACTCACAAGCCAAAATTTCTTGTGACTCTGGGACTAATAGAATACAAAAGAAGGCATCATTGAAGACTAATACAGAATACCATGTCCTGGTGGTTGGTAGAATGAGCAGCAGGGTGTAGGGTTTAGGAACTACTGGAGGTATATCCTCAGTGGCTTAACTGACTGTCCTGACATCCTTTACCAGGACTCCAGCAGCCCATGGGGCTCTCGAGGTCAGGCCAATCCCAGGATATGGAGCTCACCTGGGCAGGTACCCCAACCCAGCCCACGGGGCTCTCATGTTCAGGACCCTCCCAGGATATGGTGTTCCCTGGGCAGGTCCCCCTGCAGCCCATGGGGCTCTCGTGGTCAGGCCCCTCCCAGGATACAGAGCTACCCTTGCAGGTACCATGGCAGGGCTGGGAACACAGGAACCGTGCATATCGCCCTCATTGCAGAGCACTCCCAGCTCACCTGTCACTCAGATCTGACACAGAGCACCTCAGAGCAGGACTTGAACTAACAAACAGCAGCTCCGACAGGTCTGTGACCCTGGGCATCACTCTGTGTGGCCTCCCTCCACCTGGTCTTCCAGAGACTTCCACTGCACCCGGGGCACCAGGCCTCTGTCTCCACCCACCAGCCACCCCTCCTCTCCCTGACTCCTGGGTTCCTCTCATTAGGAGAGGGTTTTCTTGAAGTTGTCTCCCACTCATGGGCCAGATAATATAATTAGAAAACAAGCCAGAGCTGCAGCCCCTTGTCTATCCTGACTCTCAGGAGCCCACACCTGTTCCTTGGACCTGGCCGATTCAGCAAGTTCCAGTTTCTGCAACTGTGAGCCCCTGAGGGGTGATTATTGGCTGGCCTGGGAAGCCTGACCGTGCCGGCCAGCCCTCCCCAGGTGTGCCTGGGTTCAGATCAATATAAACACCGCTCCAGGCAGCAAGAGCCCCTGCAGCTGTGCCTGACGCCATTTTCTCTGCCCTGTCAGCAGTCTTGGGGCTGGACTGGTGGGAGGGAGTGAGAGGCCACGGCTTTGTGGGTGGCCCAGTGTGAGTGGGGCTCTGCTGGACTTTCTGCAGCAGTTGCCAAGATGCCACCTGCTAAAGAAGAGGATGTGTCACCCATACCTGCCGCTGGAATTTCTCCCTGGGCAGAGGTGAGTGAGGAAGAAAGCAGTGGGGGCCGGGACAGCAGGGGTATCGCAGGTAGGGAAATGGAAAGCTTCCAGAAGAGCACCCAGGGCCAGGACCACCCTGGCTGGCCTGTAGGTACCAAGTCGGCTGGCATGCTGTCGCTCATGTGGCTCCATGGCCCTTTCTCTAGGCTTTCAAGTCCTTGTACATATTCAGGTGTTTTACCTGGGAAGGGTGGGAACATTTCAGCAGCAGCTGGCCTGGGGCTCAGCCCACGTTTACTCACAGATGCCTCGGCACGGTCCCCCAGCTTTGCAATGAGGACGCTTGTTGCGTGGGGCCTGCTGGCTGAATGGGAGATGATTCCCCACCACTGACCAACTTCAGAATTGCTTACAACTGGAGCAAGTGCCCTGATACGGTTTTCCTCTGTGTAACTGGTGGGTTCTGTTTTTTTTTCTTTTTTTCGTTTTTGGTTCAAGGTAGATTTTATTCCTCTTTTTTGTATTTACAGATATAAGCATGGAAATAATTTATTCATATAAATACATGTATGTGAAGGGAAGAATATTTTCTCTGTTTTACTTTTTGTAATTTGAATTTTATTTTATTTTTTTATACAGCAGGTTCTTTTTGGTTATCTCTTTTATACATATAAATGTATATATGCCAATCCCAATCTCTCAACTCCTCCCACCACCACCCCCCAACAGCTTTCCCCCCTTGGTGTCCATACGTTTGTTGTCTACATCTGTTGCTCTATTTCTGCCTTGCAAAACGGTTCATCTGTAAAATTTGTCTAGGTTCCACATATAGGCATTAATAGACAAGATTTGTTTTTCTATTTCTGACTTACTTCACTCTGTATGACAGTCTCTAGATCCATCAACGTCTCTACAAATGACCCAATTTCATTCCTTTTTATGGCTTAGTAATATTCCATTTTATATATGTACCACTTCTTTATGCATTCGTCTGTCTGTGGGCATTTAGGTTGCTTCCATTACCTGGATATTGTAAATAGTGATGCAATGAACATTGCGGTGAATGTCTCTTTTTGATTTATGGTTTTGTCTGGGTATATGCCCAGTAGTGGGATTGCTGTATCATATGGTAATTCTATTCTTAGTTTTATAAGAAACTCCATAATGTTCTCCACAGTGACTGTATCAATTTACATTCCCAACAATAGTGCAAGAGGGTTCCTTATCTCCACACCCTTTCCAGCATTTGTTGTTTGTAGATTTTCTGATGATGCCCATTCTAACATGTGTGAGGTGATACACCATGGATGAGTCTATTTCGTTGAGCAAAGAGTAGGTCTTGTCTAGTACATATTTGGCTTATGGAACGGTATGTGTGCTAATTTCAATCTCTGGTTTTATACAGCACCCCAACTCAACATTCCCCTTAAGCAAGCATAAGTGTTTATCTAAATGTGAGACTCTGTTCGGTTTTGTATTTCAGTTTATGTGTAGCCAAGTTTACACTCCCTCTATTAGTGATATCTTATGATACTTATCTTTCTCTGTGTGACGTATTTCTCTTAGAATCATCATATTTAAATCCACTCAATTTGCTGCTACAGGCCTGATGACATTGATTTCATTGCTGAGTGATATTCCATTGTACGTAAGTAGCACAACTCCTTTATCCATTTTTTTCTTTCTGGGATATTTAATTTGTACTGGACTCGAGTTTCTTGTAAACACAGCAGCCCTAAATTTTGTGCTGGCTGTGTCTTGTTGATTTTAATTTTCCTAAGCTATAGGGCTAAAAGTGGAAGTACCCTAGGCTCTGTAGCTTTGTTTTTCAGATGTTTCAGGATACACCATAAACATCTCCAGAGTGTCTGTTGGCAATTTACATCCCGCCCATCAGCATAACAAGGCTCCCTGTTCTCCATGGCCTGTCCTGGGTTTCTGGTTTTTACACTTTTTTCAGATGGCCCTTTTGACGAATGGGAAATGAGACTTCATTGTAGTGCGGATTTCCATTGCTGGAGTGCTTGGTTGGCCAAAAAGGGCATATGCGTTTTTTCCTGAATATATTCAGGAAAAAATGTTTACGCACTTTTGTCCAAGTGCATCAGTGTCAAAGATCTGCCGCTTTTCACATGCTTTAAATGCAATTCCAATCTACCTCCTGAAATATGATTCCTGCAATTCTGCCTCGTTTTCAAGTCCTCTTTGCAGACTTACTTCAATATATTTTTGCCAATAGCTGTCATTTATATCTCTGCAGGTTTGTGAATTACAGTGCCCGTGATTTCCTTTCTTAACTCGTTTCCTTGAAAGCTGGCCACAGAACCGCAGGTTTGCTGTAGGCCATAATCAGGGTCCGACACGGCACTCTGAGCCTTTGGTTAATTCCTCTTCCTGGTGGGAAATTAGAGTTAAATGTGCCCCTCCGGACACCTGCCTCACTCGCAGCCCCTTGGTTATGTGTGTCCTGTGGTTTGAGGCCACATGTGCTGGGTTCCTCACCTTTGGCTGATGTGGCCCCACTGGTGTGAGGACACTCCTGCCTGGTTCCCATCCCCTTGGTGATGTGGACCCTCCGGTGAGAGTCTGATCCTGGCTGGGTTCCTCACACTTCTGAGAGGTGGGCCCTCTTCTCTGAGGTCACTCCTGCCTGGCTGGCCCACCCCGCCTTGACGACGTCGGCTCTCTCGTGGGAGTTGGTGCCTGCTGCGAGTCTCCTCCCCTTGGTAATGAGGGCCCTCTGGCGTCAGGCCCTAACTCCTGGCCTCCCAAAATTTTCTGATGTGCGCCCTGTGGTGCGAGTACACTCCTGCCAGGTTCCCAACACCATGGGAATGTGGGCCTTCTGCTCTGAGGTCCCAACGGTGGGTTGCTCAGTTTCATGATGAGGGCCCTCTGGTGTGAGTTCACTCCGGCCTGGATCCCATAGCCTCGCTGCTCCTGGCCACCTGCGGGGAGGTTACAACTGCGGGATTCCTCACCTTTTTTCTTCTATGGGCCCTCTGTTTTGAGACTCCTCCTGCCTGCCTCACTCCCAGCCCCTTGGTGATGTGTGTCCTCTGGTTTGAGGCCACGTGTGCTGGGTCCCTCACCTTTCGATGATGTGGCCCCACTGGTGTGAGGACACTCTTGCCTGGTTCCTATCCCCTTGGTGATGTGGGCTCTCTGGTGAGAGTCTGATCCTGGCTGGGTTCCTCACCCTTCTGTGAGGTGGGCCCTCTGCTGTGAGGTCACTCCTGCCTGGCTGGCACAGCCCGCCTGGGCAACATCGGCCCTCTTGTGGCAGTTGGAGCATGCTGGGAGCCTCCTCCCCTCGGTGATGAGGGCCCTCTGGCGTCAGGCCCTAACTGCTGGGTACCCACATTTTCTGATACGTGCTAAGTGGTGCGAGGACACTCCTGCGAGGTTCCCATCCCCATGGGGATGTGGGCCTTCTGCTCTGAGGTCGCAATGGCTGGGTTGCTCACAGTTTCATGATGTGGGCCCTCTGCTGTGAGTTCACTGCAGCCTGGATCACATAGACTCGGTGCTCTGGGCCGCCTGCTGGGAGGTTCCCACTGCAGGATTCCTCACCTTTTTTATTCTATTGGCCCTGTGTTGTGAGGCTACTCATGCCTGCCTCAATCCGAGCCCCTCGGAGATGTGGGTCCTCTGGTTTAGGCCTCATGTGCTGGTTTCCTCACCTTTCTATGATGTGGTCACCCTGGTGTGAAGACAGTCCTGCCTGGTTCTGATCCCCTTGGTGATGTGGGCCCTCTGGTGAGAGTCTTATCCTGGCTGGGTTCCTCACCCTTCTGTGAGGTAGGCCCTCTGCTGTGAGGTCACTCCTGCCTGGCTGTCACACGTCACCTTGTCGACATGGGCCCTCAGTTGGGAGTTGGTGCCTGCTTGGAGTCTCCTCCCCTTGGTAATGAGGGCCCTCTGACGTCAGACCCTAACTTCTGGGCTCCCACAATTCTCTGATGTGTGCCCTGAGGTGCGAGTACACTTATGCCATGTTCCCAACCACATAGGAATGTGGGCCTTCTGCTCTGAGGTCCCAAAGCCTGGGTTGCTCACAGTTTCATGATGAGGGCCCTCTGTTTTGAGTTCAGTCAGGTCTGGATCCCATAGCCTCGCTGCTCCTGGCCGCCTGCTGGGAGGTTCCAACTGCGGGATTCCTCACCTTTTTTCTTCTATGGGCCCTCTGTTTTGAGACTCCTCCTGCCTGCCTCACTCCCAGCCCCTTGGTGATGTGTGTCCTCTGGTTTGAGGCCACGTGTGCTGGGTCACTCACATTTCGTTGATGAGGTCCCACTGGTGTGAGGACACTCCAGCCTGGTTCCCATTCTCTTGGTGATGTGGGCCCTCTGGTGAGAGTCTGATCCTCCTTGGGTTCCTCACACTTTTGTGAGGTGGGCCCTCTGCTCTGAGGTCACTCTTGCCTGGCTGGCACACCCCGCATTGGCGACGGCGGCCCACTGGTAGCAGTTGGAGCCTGCTGGGAGCCTCCTCTCCTCGGTGATGAGAGCCCTCTGGTGTCAGGCCCTAACTGCTGGGCTCCCCACATTTTCTGATGTGTGCCCACTGGTGCGATGACACTCCTACTTGGTTCCCTTCCCCATGGGGATGTGGGCCTTGTGCTCTGAGGTCACAACGGCTGGTTTGCTCACAGTTTCATGATGAGGGCCCTCTGTTGTGAGTTCATCACTGCCTGGATCCCATAGCCTCGGTGCTCTGGGCCGCCTGCTGGGATGTTCCAACTGCTGGATTCCTCACCTTTTTTATACAATGGGCCATGTGTTGTGAGGTTAATCCTGCCTGCCTCGCTCCAAGACCCATGGTGGTGTGGGTCCTCTGGTTTGAGGCCACATTTTCTTGTTACCTCAACTTTTGATGATATGGCCCCACGGGTGTGATGACACTCCTGCCTGGTTCACAGCCCCTTGCTGATGTGGGCACTCTGGTGAGAGTCTGATCCTGGCTGGGTTCCTTACCCTTCTGTGAGGTGGGCCCTCTGATGTGAGGTCACTCCTGCCTGGCTGGCTCACGTCGCCTTGATGATGTGGGCCCTCTGTTGGCCACTAAAGCATTCTGGGAGCCTCCTACCCTCTTTAATGAGGGCCCTGGAAAAAACGCAGATGCACATTTTGACCAAGTGCATCATTGTCCAGGATCTGCCTCTTCTCCTATGCTTTCAGAGCACTTCCCGTCTACGTCCTGAAATCATATTCCAGGAATACTGCCCCGCTTTCAAGTCCTCCTCGCAGCCTTACTTCAATATATTTTTGTATGATACCTGTCATTAATAACTCTGCAGGTTTGTTAAATACAGTGTCCCTGAGCTCCTTTCTTCAACACGCTTTCTTGTGAGCTGGCCGCAAAACCGCAGGATTGCTTCAGGCCGTAATCTGGTTTCGGCACGGCACGCTGAGCCTTTGGTAAATTCCTCTTTCTGGTGAGAAATGAGCATTCAATTTGCCCGTGGAGACACCTACAGCTAGTCTCTCATTGGTTCTCCCTATTCCTGTTCATCTTGTGCAGAAATTGCAAACTGTGCCAAACAGGAGGTTAAAGGCACTGACTCTCCAAGTGGGTAGAGGGTTAGTAAAGCATCTGGAATGGTGAACCCGAGTACCAGGGAACGAAACCTGAGAGCCATTTAAAATGGTTTCCCAGTCTCACAGTGGACAATACTCTGGGTTTCCCATGCATGTTTTAGCTGAAGGAAGAATTCCTTAAACCTGGAGATTATTGACCCATGGAATGGGTACCATGCAGTATGACTAAAAAGGGTCTGAATTTGCTCACCGAACCTCACCAATGCTATCAGTTCGAAGTGTCCAGCCTTATGCCTCACCCAGCTCTGGGTGTAGATGTGGTAAATCCAGGTTTCATCACAAGCCCTGAATCAATTATTTAAGAATTGCTGTCTCTTTCACTGTCATTGTGTTTTGTTTTTGTAATTTAGTTTGATAATGGGATTTATCGGATTTTCACTGCTGCGTTCATGCCGCTGCACAAACGCTTGATTCTCCTACAGAGAAATATAAATCCACGGGTTTTAAGATTCTTACTAGTCAGGTATATTCCTAGGCGTCGAATATGTGGTGTTGAGTCCATGTCGTTGAACAAGGAGTAGGTCTTGACTATTACATATTTGGCTTATGGAACGGTATCTGTGCTATTTTCAATCTCTGGTTTTATGCAGCACCCCAACTCACCTTTGCCCTTAAGCAAGCATAAGTTGGTTTTCTAAATTTGAGTCCCTGTTCTGTTTTGTAATTCAGTTCATGTGTAGCCAAGTTTACATTCCGTGTATTAGTGATATCTTATGATGTTTCATTTTCTGTGTGACTTATTTCACTTAGAATCACTGTAGCTGAATCCACTCATTATGCCGTGATGGGCCTGATGACATAGATTTCATTGCTGAGTGATATTCCATTGTATGTACGAACCACAACTTCTTTATCCATTTTTCACATTCTGGGATATTTAACTTGTACCGTAGATGAGGTTCTTGTAAACAGAGCCGTCCGAAAATTTGGGGTGGCTGTGTGTTTTTGATTTTAATTTCCCTAAGCTATAGGACCATAACTGGAAGTGCCGTAGGCTCCGTTGCTTTGTTTTTTAGGTGTTTCAGGAAACACCATACACTTCTCCGGGGTGGCTGTTGGCAATTTACATCCCGCCCATCAGCATAACAAGGCTCCCTGTTCTCCATGGCCTGTGCTGTCTTTCTGGATTTTACACTTTTTTTAGATGGCCCTTTTGACCGGGGGGCTGTGAGACTTCATTGTAGTGCATAATTCTTTAACATGCTTGCATGGTTGGCCAAAAAGGGCGTATGCGTTTTTTCCTGAATATATTCAGGAAAAAACGCATACGCCCTTTTTGGCCAAGTGCATCATTGTCGACGTTCTGCCTCTTTTCCTATGCTTTAAATGCAATTCCAGTCTACCCCCTGAAATCGTTTTCTTGCAATTCTGCCCACTTACAAGTCCTCTTCGCAGCCTTCCTTCAATATATTTTTGGACGATAGCTGTCATTTATAACTCTGCAGGTTTGTGAATTACAGTGCCCCTGAGCTCCTTTCTTCAACTCGCTTTCTTGTGAGCTGGCCGCAAACACACATGATTGCTTCAGGCCCTAATCTGGTTCCGGCACGGCATGCTGAGCCTTTGGTGAATTCCTCTTCCTGGTGGGAAATGAGCGTTAAATTTGCCTGTGCAGACACCTCCAGCTAGTGTCTCATTGATTCCCCCTATTCCTGTTCATCTTGCGCAGATATTGCAAACTGTGCCAAACAGGAGGTTAAAGGCACTGAGTCTCCAAGTGGGGAGAGTGTTAGTAAAGGGTCTGGAATGGTGAACCCGAGTAAAAGGGGAAGAAAACTGAGATGCATTTGAAAACGTTTCCCGGTCACATGGTGCACCATACTTGGGTTTTCCATGCATGTTTTAGCTGAAGGAAGAATCCCTCAATCCTGGAGAGTTGGGACCCATGGAATGGGTACCATGCAGTATGACTTCAAAGGGTCTGCACTTGCTCATCGAACCTCACCAATGCTATCAGCCCGAAGTGTCCAACCTTATGTCTCACTCAGCTCTGGGTGTAGATGTGGTAAATCCAGGTTGCATCACAAGCCCTGAATGAATTATTTAAAAATTGCTCTCTATTTCACTGTCATTGTGTTTTGTTTCTGTAATTCATTTTGATAATGGGATTTATCGGATTTTCTCTGCTGCATTCTTGCAGCTGTACACACGCTTGATTCTCTTATGGAGACATATAAATCCATGGGTTTGAAGATTCTGATCAGTCAGGTGTATTCCTAGGCTTTGAATATGGGGTGTTTAGTCCATTTCGTTGAGCAAGGGGTAGGTCTTGAGTATTATATATTTGGCTTATGGAAAGGTATCTGTGCTAATTTCTATCTCTGGTTTTATGCAGCACCCCAACTCACATTTCCCCTTAAGCAAGCATAAGTTGGTTTTCTAAATTTGAGACCCTGTTCTGTTTTGTAATTCAGTTCATGTGTAGCCAAGTTTACATTCCTTGTATTAGTGATATCTTATGATGTTTCATTTTCTGTGTGACTTATTCCACTTAGAATCATCGTACCTGAATCCACTCATTATGCCGCAATGGGCCTGATGACGTAGATTTCATTGGTGAGTGATATTCCATTGTACGTACGTACCACAATTTCTTTATCCATTTTTCGCTTTCTTGGATATTTAACTTGTACCGTAGACGAGGTTCTTGTAAACAGAGCCGTCCGAAACTTTGGGGTGGCTGTGTGTTTTTGATTTTAATTTCACTAAGCTATAGGACCATAAGTGGAAGTGCTGTAGGCTCCGTTGCTTGGTTTTTTAGGTGTTTGAGGAAACACCATACACTTCTCCAGAGTGGCTGTTGGCAAATTACATCCCGCCCATCAGCATAACAAGGCTCCCTCTTCTCCATGGTCTGTGCTGCCTTTCTGGATTTTACACTTTTTTCAGATGGCCCTTTTGACCGGGGCGCAGTGAGACTTCATTGTAGTGCAGATTTCCTTTACACGCTTGCTTGGTTGGCCAAAAAGGGCGTATGCGTTTTTTCCTGAATATATTCAGGAAAAAACGCATACGCCCTTTTTGGCCAAGTGCATCATTGTCGTCGTTCTGCCTCTTTTGCTATGCTTTAAATGCAATTCCAGTCTACCCCTGAAATCGTTTTCCTGAAATTCTGCCCCACTTTCAAGTCCTCTTCGCAGCCTTCCTTCAATATATTTTTAGACCATAGCTGTCATTCATAACTCTGCAGGTTTGTGAATTACAGTGCCCCTGAGCTCCTTTCTTCATCTCGCTTTCTTGTGAGCTGGCCGCAAACCCGCAGGAATGCTTCAGGCCCTAATCTGGTCCTGGCACGGCATGCTGAGCCTTTGGATAATTCCTCTTCCTGGTGGGAAATGAGCGTTAAATTTGCCCGTGCAGACACCTTCACACGAGTCGTCATGGTGCCCCTTTGCCCCGGTTATCTCTATGGAGGTTGGAGTTGGAGGGCCTCCTCACTCAAGGTCAGTGTGCCCACGGAGCCAACACTGCAACTTCAGGGCATGTTTGGTGGTTAGGATCACCACGTGGGGTCCTTTTACCTTAGGAGGGAGGTGGCCTTTTGGGCTGCTGATTTCCATGTTTTCGGATACTGCCAGTATCTTGGCCAGATGTGGCGGTGGGCCAATCCCCTTGGTGACCATAGTTTATCCTACCTGGATCGCATTCTTGCATTGTTCCATTTCAAGTGGTCCCAGGTTTTGCACTAATACTCCAATGGCGATTCACCGTTCACCAGGAATGTAAAGGTCAAAGGGTTTAGCTAAATTAGGGAGTTCCTGTGCAAGGGTCTGAATTGACTGCTCTTTCCATTCTTGAAAGGCCACTTCTGCATTCTATTCAAAAGGATCATCACCTTTTCCTTTCAGTGTTTCATATAGAGGCCGAGCTAGTAGACTGTAGTTAGGAATCCAGAAGCAGCAAACCCTGGCCTCCCCAGGAACCCCTAAGCTGTCTTCTAGATTTAGAAATGGGTAAGGCTGTAAATTGTTTCTTCCCTTTCCTGGGATGGGCTTCTCCGACCTTCTGTGAGAATGAAGCCCAGGCAGGTCACCGTAGTCTGTGATATTTGAGCTTTTTCTTGGACAACTTGTATCCTTTATTGGCTTCGTAGTTCAGAGGTCTCCTTAGTAGGGCTGGCGATCAGAATGTCGTCTGCATATTGAAGGAGTGTTTCCTTTTCCAGAGGTAGAACTTTTAGGTCTTTAGCTGAGCTTTCCCCAAAGATGGTGTGGGAATTTTTGAACCCTTGGGACAACACGGCCCGGAAGTATTGTTTTAGTTGTATGTTGAGTCCTGCCACTCACAAGCCAAAATTTCTTGTGACTCTGGGACTAATAGAATACAAAAGAAGGCATCATTGAAGACTAATACAGAATACCATGTCCTGGTGGTTGGTAGAATGAGCAGCAGGGTGTAGGGTTTAGGAACTACTGGAGGTATATCCTCAGTGGCTTAACTGACTGTCCTGACATCCTTTACCAGGACTCCAGCAGCCCATGGGGCTCTCGAGGTCAGGCCAATCCCAGGATATGGAGCTCACCTGGGCAGGTACCCCAACCCAGCCCACGGGGCTCTCATGTTCAGGACCCTCCCAGGATATGGTGTTCCCTGGGCAGGTCCCCCTGCAGCCCATGGGGCTCTCGTGGTCAGGCCCCTCCCAGGATACAGAGCTACCCTTGCAGGTACCATGGCAGGGCTGGGAACACAGGAACCGTGCATATCGCCCTCATTGCAGAGCACTCCCAGCTCACCTGTCACTCAGATCTGACACAGAGCACCTCAGAGCAGGACTTGAACTAACAAACAGCAGCTCCGACAGGTCTGTGACCCTGGGCATCACTCTGTGTGGCCTCCCTCCACCTGGTCTTCCAGAGACTTCCACTGCACCCGGGGCACCAGGCCTCTGTCTCCACCCACCAGCCACCCCTCCTCTCCCTGACTCCTGGGTTCCTCTCATTAGGAGAGGGTTTTCTTGAAGTTGTCTCCCACTCATGGGCCAGATAATATAATTAGAAAACAAGCCAGAGCTGCAGCCCCTTGTCTATCCTGACTCTCAGGAGCCCACACCTGTTCCTTGGACCTGGCCGATTCAGCAAGTTCCAGTTTCTGCAACTGTGAGCCCCTGAGGGGTGATTATTGGCTGGCCTGGGAAGCCTGACCGTGCCGGCCAGCCCTCCCCAGGTGTGCCTGGGTTCAGATCAATATAAACACCGCTCCAGGCAGCAAGAGCCCCTGCAGCTGTGCCTGACGCCATTTTCTCTGCCCTGTCAGCAGTCTTGGGGCTGGACTGGTGGGAGGGAGTGAGAGGCCACGGCTTTGTGGGTGGCCCAGTGTGAGTGGGGCTCTGCTGGACTTTCTGCAGCAGTTGCCAAGATGCCACCTGCTAAAGAAGAGGATGTGTCACCCATACCTGCCGCTGGAATTTCTCCCTGGGCAGAGGTGAGTGAGGAAGAAAGCAGTGGGGGCCGGGACAGCAGGGGTATCGCAGGTAGGGAAATGGAAAGCTTCCAGAAGAGCACCCAGGGCCAGGACCACCCTGGCTGGCCTGTAGGTACCAAGTCGGCTGGCATGCTGTCGCTCATGTGGCTCCATGGCCCTTCCTCTAGGCTTTCAAGTCCTTGTACATATTCAGGTGTTTTACCTGGGAAGGGTGGGAACATTTCAGCAGCAGCTGGCCTGGGGCTCAGCCCACGTTTACTCACAGATGCCTCGGCACGGTCCCCCAGCTTTGCAATGAGGACGCTTGTTGCATGGGGCCTGCTGGCTGAATGGGAGATGATTCCCCACCACTGACCAACTTCAGAATTGCTTACAACTGGAGCAAGTGCCCTGATACGGTTTTCCTCTGTGTAACTGGTGGGTTCTGTTTTTTTTTCTTTTTTTCGTTTTTGGTTCAAGGTAGATTTTATTCCTCTTTTTTGTATTTACAGATATAAGCAAGGAAATAATTTATTCATATAAATACATGTATGTGAAGGGAAGAATATTTTCTCTGTTTTACTTTTTGTAATTTGAATTTTATTTTATTTTTTTATACAGCAGGTTCTTTTTGGTTATCTCTTTTATACATATAAATGTATATATGCCAATCCCAATCTCTCAACTCCTCCCACCACCACCCCCCAACAGCTTTCCCCCCTTGGTGTCCATACGTTTGTTGTCTACATCTGTTGCTCTATTTCTGCCTTGCAAAACGGTTCATCTGTAAAATTTGTCTAGGTTCCACATATAGGCATTAATAGACAAGATTTGTTTTTCTATTTCTGACTTACTTCACTCTGTATGACAGTCTCTAGATCCATCAACGTCTCTACAAATGACCCAATTTCATTCCTTTTTATGGCTTAGTAATATTCCATTTTATATATGTACCACTTCTTTATGCATTCGTCTGTCTGTGGGCATTTAGGTTGCTTCCATTACCTGGATATTGTAAATAGTGATGCAATGAACATTGCGGTGAATGTCTCTTTTTGATTTATGGTTTTGTCTGGGTATATGCCCAGTAGTGGGATTGCTGTATCATATGGTAATTCTATTCTTAGTTTTATAAGAAACTCCATAATGTTCTCCACAGTGACTGTATCAATTTACATTCCCAACAATAGTGCAAGAGGGTTCCTTATTTCCACACCCTTTCCAGCATTTGTTGTTTGTAGATTTTCTGATGATGCCCATTCTAACATGTGTGAGGTGATACACCATGGATGAGTCTATTTCGTTGAGCAAAGAGTAGGTCTTGTCTAGTACATATTTGGCTTATGGAACGGTATGTGTGCTAATTTCAATCTCTGGTTTTATACAGCACCCCAACTCAACATTCCCCTTAAGCAAGCATAAGTGTTTATCTAAATGTGAGACTCTGTTCGGTTTTGTATTTCAGTTTATGTGTAGCCAAGTTTACACTCCCTCTATTAGTGATATCTTATGATACTTATCTTTCTCTGTGTGACGTATTTCTCTTAGAATCATCATATTTAAATCCACTCAATTTGCTGCTACAGGCCTGATGACATTGATTTCATTGCTGAGTGATATTCCATTGTACGTAAGTAGCACAACTCCTTTATCCATTTTTTTCTTTCTGGGATATTTAATTTGTACTGGACTCGAGTTTCTTGTAAACACAGCAGCCCTAAATTTTGTGCTGGCTGTGTCTTGTTGATTTTAATTTTCCTAAGCTATAGGGCTAAAAGTGGAAGTACCCTAGGCTCTGTAGCTTTGTTTTTCAGATGTTTCAGGATACACCATAAACATCTCCAGAGTGTCTGTTGGCAATTTACATCCCGCCCATCAGCATAACAAGGCTCCCTGTTCTCCATGGCCTGTCCTGGGTTTCTGGTTTTTACACTTTTTTCAGATGGCCCTTTTGACGAATGGGAAATGAGACTTCATTGTAGTGCGGATTTCCATTGCTGGAGTGCTTGGTTGGCCAAAAAGGGCATATGCGTTTTTTCCTGAATATATTCAGGAAAAAATGTTTACGCACTTTTGTCCAAGTGCATCAGTGTCAAAGATCTGCCGCTTTTCACATGCTTTAAATGCAATTCCAATCTACCTCCTGAAATATGATTCCTGCAATTCTGCCTCGTTTTCAAGTCCTCTTTGCAGACTTACTTCAATATATTTTTGCCAATAGCTGTCATTTATATCTCTGCAGGTTTGTGAATTACAGTGCCCGTGATTTCCTTTCTTAACTCGTTTCCTTGAAAGCTGGCCACAGAACCGCAGGTTTGCTGTAGGCCATAATCAGGGTCCGACACGGCACTCTGAGCCTTTGGTTAATTCCTCTTCCTGGTGGGAAATTAGAGTTAAATGTGCCCCTCCGGACACCTGCCTCACTCGCAGCCCCTTGGTTATGTGTGTCCTGTGGTTTGAGGCCACATGTGCTGGGTTCCTCACCTTTGGCTGATGTGGCCCCACTGGTGTGAGGACACTCCTGCCTGGTTCCCATCCCCTTGGTGATGTGGACCCTCCGGTGAGAGTCTGATCCTGGCTGGGTTCCTCACACTTCTGAGAGGTGGGCCCTCTTCTCTGAGGTCACTCCTGCCTGGCTGGCCCACCCCGCCTTGACGACGTCGGCTCTCTCGTGGGAGTTGGTGCCTGCTGCGAGTCTCCTCCCCTTGGTAATGAGGGCCCTCTGGCGTCAGGCCCTAACTCCTGGCCTCCCAAAATTTTCTGATGTGCGCCCTGTGGTGCGAGTACACTCCTGCCAGGTTCCCAACACCATGGGAATGTGGGCCTTCTGCTCTGAGGTCCCAACGGTGGGTTGCTCAGTTTCATGATGAGGGCCCTCTGGTGTGAGTTCACTCCGGCCTGGATCCCATAGCCTCGCTGCTCCTGGCCACCTGCGGGGAGGTTACAACTGCGGGATTCCTCACCTTTTTTCTTCTATGGGCCCTCTGTTTTGAGACTCCTCCTGCCTGCCTCACTCCCAGCCCCTTGGTGATGTGTGTCCTCTGGTTTGAGGCCACGTGTGCTGGGTCCCTCACCTTTCGATGATGTGGCCCCACTGGTGTGAGGACACTCTTGCCTGGTTCCTATCCCCTTGGTGATGTGGGCTCTCTGGTGAGAGTCTGATCCTGGCTGGGTTCCTCACCCTTCTGTGAGGTGGGCCCTCTGCTGTGAGGTCACTCCTGCCTGGCTGGCACAGCCCGCCTGGGCAACATCGGCCCTCTTGTGGCAGTTGGAGCATGCTGGGAGCCTCCTCCCCTCGGTGATGAGGGCCCTCTGGCGTCAGGCCCTAACTGCTGGGTACCCACATTTTCTGATACGTGCTAAGTGGTGCGAGGACACTCCTGCGAGGTTCCCATCCCCATGGGGATGTGGGCCTTCTGCTCTGAGGTCCCAATGGCTGGGTTGCTCACAGTTTCATGATGTGGGCCCTCTGCTGTGAGTTCACTGCAGCCTGGATCACATAGACTCGGTGCTCTGGGCCGCCTGCTGGGAGGTTCCCACTGCAGGATTCCTCACCTTTTTTATTCTATTGGCCCTGTGTTGTGAGGCTACTCATGCCTGCCTCAATCCGAGCCCCTCGGAGATGTGGGTCCTCTGGTTTAGGCCTCATGTGCTGGTTTCCTCACCTTTCTATGATGTGGTCACCCTGGTGTGAAGACAGTCCTGCCTGGTTCTGATCCCCTTGGTGATGTGGGCCCTCTGGTGAGAGTCTTATCCTGGCTGGGTTCCTCACCCTTCTGTGAGGTAGGCCCTCTGCTGTGAGGTCACTCCTGCCTGGCTGTCACACGTCACCTTGTCGACATGGGCCCTCAGTTGGGAGTTGGTGCCTGCTTGGAGTCTCCTCCCCTTGGTAATGAGGGCCCTCTGGCGTCAGACCCTAACTTCTGGGCTCCCACAATTCTCTGATGTGTGCCCTGAGGTGCGAGTACACTTATGCCATGTTCCCAACCACATAGGAATGTGGGCCTTCTGCTCTGAGGTCCCAAAGCCTGGGTTGCTCACAGTTTCATGATGAGGGCCCTCTGTTTTGAGTTCAGTCAGGTCTGGATCCCATAGCCTCGCTGCTCCTGGCCGCCTGCTGGGAGGTTCCAACTGCGGGATTCCTCACCTTTTTTCTTCTATGGGCCCTCTGTTTTGAGACTCCTCCTGCCTGCCTCACTCCCAGCCCCTTGGTGATGTGTGTCCTCTGGTTTGAGGCCACGTGTGCTGGGTCACTCACATTTCGTTGATGAGGTCCCACTGGTGTGAGGACACTCCAGCCTGGTTCCCATTCTCTTGGTGATGTGGGCCCTCTGGTGAGAGTCTGATCCTCCTTGGGTTCCTCACACTTTTGTGAGGTGGGCCCTCTGCTCTGAGGTCACTCTTGCCTGGCTGGCACACCCCGCATTGGCGACGGCGGCCCACTGGTAGCAGTTGGAGCCTGCTGGGAGCCTCCTCTCCTCGGTGATGAGAGCCCTCTGGTGTCAGGCCCTAACTGCTGGGCTCCCCACATTTTCTGATGTGTGCCCACTGGTGCGATGACACTCCTACTTGGTTCCCTTCCCCATGGGGATGTGGGCCTTGTGCTCTGAGGTCACAACGGCTGGTTTGCTCACAGTTTCATGATGAGGGCCCTCTGTTGTGAGTTCATCACTGCCTGGATCCCATAGCCTCGGTGCTCTGGGCCGCCTGCTGGGATGTTCCAACTGCTGGATTCCTCACCTTTTTTATACAATGGGCCATGTGTTGTGAGGTTAATCCTGCCTGCCTCGCTCCAAGACCCATGGTGATGTGGGTCCTCTGGTTTGAGGCCACATTTTCTTGTTACCTCAACTTTTGATGATATGGCCCCACGGGTGTGATGACACTCCTGCCTGGTTCACAGCCCCTTGCTGATGTGGGCACTCTGGTGAGAGTCTGATCCTGGCTGGGTTCCTTACCCTTCTGTGAGGTGGGCCCTCTGATGTGAGGTCACTCCTGCCTGGCTGGCTCACGTCGCCTTGATGATGTGGGCCCTCTGTTGGCCACTAAAGCATTCTGGGAGCCTCCTACCCTCTTTAATGAGGGCCCTGGAAAAAACGCAGATGCACATTTTGACCAAGTGCATCATTGTCCAGGATCTGCCTCTTCTCCTATGCTTTCAGAGCACTTCCCGTCTACGTCCTGAAATCATATTCCAGGAATACTGCCCCGCTTTCAAGTCCTCCTCGCAGCCTTACTTCAATATATTTTTGTATGATACCTGTCATTAATAACTCTGCAGGTTTGTTAAATACAGTGTCCCTGAGCTCCTTTCTTCAACACGCTTTCTTGTGAGCTGGCCGCAAAACCGCAGGATTGCTTCAGGCCGTAATCTGGTTTCGGCACGGCACGCTGAGCCTTTGGTAAATTCCTCTTTCTGGTGAGAAATGAGCATTCAGTTTGCCCGTGGAGACACCTACAGCTAGTCTCTCATTGGTTCTCCCTATTCCTGTTCATCTTGTGCAGAAATTGCAAACTGTGCCAAACAGGAGGTTAAAGGCACTGACTCTCCAAGTGGGTAGAGGGTTAGTAAAGCATCTGGAATGGTGAACCCGAGTACCAGGGAACGAAACCTGAGAGCCATTTAAAATGGTTTCCCAGTCTCACAGTGGACAATACTCTGGGTTTCCCATGCATGTTTTAGCTGAAGGAAGAATTCCTTAAACCTGGAGATTATTGACCCATGGAATGGGTACCATGCAGTATGACTAAAAAGGGTCTGAATTTGCTCACCGAACCTCACCAATGCTATCAGTTCGAAGTGTCCAGCCTTATGCCTCACCCAGCTCTGGGTGTAGATGTGGTAAATCCAGGTTTCATCACAAGCCCTGAATCAATTATTTAAGAATTGCTGTCTCTTTCACTGTCATTGTGTTTTGTTTTTGTAATTTAGTTTGATAATGGGATTTATCGGATTTTCACTGCTGCGTTCATGCCGCTGCACAAACGCTTGATTCTCCTACAGAGAAATATAAATCCACGGGTTTTAAGATTCTTACTAGTCAGGTATATTCCTAGGCGTCGAATATGTGGTGTTGAGTCCATGTCGTTGAACAAGGAGTAGGTCTTGACTATTACATATTTGGCTTATGGAACGGTATCTGTGCTATTTTCAATCTCTGGTTTTATGCAGCACCCCAACTCACCTTTGCCCTTAAGCAAGCATAAGTTGGTTTTCTAAATTTGAGTCCCTGTTCTGTTTTGTAATTCAGTTCATGTGTAGCCAAGTTTACATTCCGTGTATTAGTGATATCTTATGATGTTTCATTTTCTGTGTGACTTATTTCACTTAGAATCACTGTAGCTGAATCCACTCATTATGCCGTGATGGGCCTGATGACATAGATTTCATTGCTGAGTGATATTCCATTGTATGTACGAACCACAACTTCTTTATCCATTTTTCACATTCTGGGATATTTAACTTGTACCGTAGATGAGGTTCTTGTAAACAGAGCCGTCCGAAAATTTGGGGTGGCTGTGTGTTTTTGATTTTAATTTCCCTAAGCTATAGGACCATAACTGGAAGTGCCGTAGGCTCCGTTGCTTTGTTTTTTAGGTGTTTCAGGAAACACCATACACTTCTCCGGGGTGGCTGTTGGCAATTTACATCCCGCCCATCAGCATAACAAGGCTCCCAGTTCTCCATGGCCTGTGCTGTCTTTCTGGATTTTACACTTTTTTTAGATGGCCCTTTTGACCGGGGGGCTGTGAGACTTCATTGTAGTGCATAATTCTTTAACATGCTTGCATGGTTGGCCAAAAAGGGCGTATGCGTTTTTTCCTGAATATATTCAGGAAAAAACGCATACGCCCTTTTTGGCCAAGTGCATCATTGTCGACGTTCTGCCTCTTTTCCTATGCTTTAAATGCAATTCCAGTCTACCCCCTGAAATCGTTTTCTTGCAATTCTGCCCACTTACAAGTCCTCTTCGCAGCCTTCCTTCAATATATTTTTGGACGATAGCTGTCATTTATAACTCTGCAGGTTTGTGAATTACAGTGCCCCTGAGCTCCTTTCTTCAACTCGCTTTCTTGTGAGCTGGCCGCAAACACACATGATTGCTTCAGGCCCTAATCTGGTTCCGGCACGGCATGCTGAGCCTTTGGTGAATTCCTCTTCCTGGTGGGAAATGAGCGTTAAATTTGCCTGTGCAGACACCTCCAGCTAGTGTCTCATTGATTCCCCCTATTCCTGTTCATCTTGCGCAGATATTGCAAACTGTGCCAAACAGGAGGTTAAAGGCACTGAGTCTCCAAGTGGGGAGAGTGTTAGTAAAGGGTCTGGAATGGTGAACCCGAGTAAAAGGGGAAGAAAATTGAGATGCATTTGAAAACGTTTCCCGGTCACATGGTGCACCATACTTGGGTTTTCCATGCATGTTTTAGCTGAAGGAAGAATCCCTCAATCCTGGAGAGTTGGGACCCATGGAATGGGTACCATGCAGTATGACTTCAAAGGGTCTGCACTTGCTCATCGAACCTCACCAATGCTATCAGCCCGAAGTGTCCAACCTTATGTCTCACTCAGCTCTGGGTGTAGATGTGGTAAATCCAGGTTGCATCACAAGCCCTGAATGAATTATTTAAAAATTGCTCTCTATTTCACTGTCATTGTGTTTTGTTTCTGTAATTCATTTTGATAATGGGATTTATCGGATTTTCTCTGCTGCATTCTTGCAGCTGTACACACGCTTGATTCTCTTATGGAGACATATAAATCCATGGGTTTGAAGATTCTGATCAGTCAGGTGTATTCCTAGGCTTTGAATATGGGGTGTTTAGTCCATTTCGTTGAGCAAGGGGTAGGTCTTGAGTATTATATATTTGGCTTATGGAAAGGTATCTGTGCTAATTTCTATCTCTGGTTTTATGCAGCACCCCAACTCACATTTCCCCTTAAGCAAGCATAAGTTGGTTTTCTAAATTTGAGACCCTGTTCTGTTTTGTAATTCAGTTCATGTGTAGCCAAGTTTACATTCCTTGTATTAGTGATATCTTATGATGTTTCATTTTCTGTGTGACTTATTCCACTTAGAATCATCGTACCTGAATCCACTCATTATGCCGCAATGGGCCTGATGACGTAGATTTCATTGGTGAGTGATATTCCATTGTACGTACGTACCACAATTTCTTTATCCATTTTTCGCTTTCTTGGATATTTAACTTGTACCGTAGACGAGGTTCTTGTAAACAGAGCCGTCCGAAACTTTGGGGTGGCTGTGTGTTTTTGATTTTAATTTCACTAAGCTATAGGACCATAAGTGGAAGTGCTGTAGGCTCCGTTGCTTGGTTTTTTAGGTGTTTGAGGAAACACCATACACTTCTCCAGAGTGGCTGTTGGCAAATTACATCCCGCCCATCAGCATAACAAGGCTCCCTCTTCTCCATGGTCTGTGCTGCCTTTCTGGATTTTACACTTTTTTCAGATGGCCCTTTTGACCGGGGCGCAGTGAGACTTCATTGTAGTGCAGATTTCCTTTACACGCTTGCTTGGTTGGCCAAAAAGGGCGTATGCGTTTTTTCCTGAATATATTCAGGAAAAAACGCATACGCCCTTTTTGGCCAAGTGCATCATTGTCGTCGTTCTGCCTCTTTTGCTATGCTTTAAATGCAATTCCAGTCTACCCCTGAAATCGTTTTCCTGAAATTCTGCCCCACTTTCAAGTCCTCTTCGCAGCCTTCCTTCAATATATTTTTAGACCATAGTTGTCATTCATAACTCTGCAGGTTTGTGAATTACAGTGCCCCTGAGCTCCTTTCTTCATCTCGCTTTCTTGTGAGCTGGCCGCAAACCCGCAGGAATGCTTCAGGCCCTAATCTGGTCCTGGCACGGCATGCTGAGCCTTTGGATAATTCCTCTTCCTGGTGGGAAATGAGCATTAAATTTGCCCGTGCAGACACCTTCACACGAGTCGTCATGGTGCCCCTTTGCCCCGGTTATCTCTATGGAGTTTGGAGTTGGAGGGCCTCCTCACTCAAGGTCAGTGTGCCCACGGAGCCAACACTGCAACTTCAGGGCATGTTTGGTGGTTAGGATCACCACGTGGGGTCCTTTTACCTTAGGAGGGAGGTGGCCTTTTGGGCTGCTGATTTCCATGTTTTCGGATACTGCCAGTATCTTGGCCAGATGTGGCGGTGGGCCAATCCCCTTGGTGACCATAGTTTATCCTACCTGGATCGCATTCTTGCATTGTTCCATTTCAAGTGGTCCCAGGTTTTGCACTAATACTCCAATGGCGATTCACCGTTCACCAGGAATGTAAAGGTCAAAGGGTTTAGCTAAATTAGGGAGTTCCTGTGCAAGGGTCTGAATTGACTGCTCTTTCCATTCTTGAAAGGCCACTTCTGCATTCTATTCAAAAGGATCATCACCTTTTCCTTTCAGTGTTTCATATAGAGGCCGAGCTAGTAGACTGTAGTTAGGGATCCAGAAGCAGCAAACCCTGGCCTCCCCAGGAACCCCTAAGCTGTCTTCTAGATTTAGAAATGGGTAAGGCTGTAAATTGTTTCTTCCCTTTCCTGGGATGGGCTTCTCCGACCTTCTGTGAGAATGAAGCCCAGGCAGGTCACCGTAGTCTGTGATATTTGAGCTTTTTCTTGGACAACTTGTATCCTTTATTGGCTTCGTAGTTCAGAGGTCTCCTTAGTAGGGCTGGCGATCAGAATGTCGTCTGCATATTGAAGGAGTGTTTCCTTTTCCAGAGGTAGAACTTTTAGGTCTTTAGCTGAGCTTTCCCCAAAGATGGTGTGGGAATTTTTGAACCCTTGGGACAACACGGCCCGGAAGTATTGTTTTAGTTGTATGTTGAGTCCTGCCACTCACAAGCCAAAATTTCTTGTGACTCTGGGACTAATAGAATACAAAAGAAGGCATCATTGAAGACTAATACAGAATACCATGTCCTGGTGGTTGGTAGAATGAGCAGCAGGGTGTAGGGTTTAGGAACTACTGGAGGTATATCCTCAGTGGCTTAACTGACTGTCCTGACATCCTTTACCAGGACTCCAGCAGCCCATGGGGCTCTCGAGGTCAGGCCAATCCCAGGATATGGAGCTCACCTGGGCAGGTACCCCAACCCAGCCCACGGGGCTCTCATGTTCAGGACCCTCCCAGGATATGGTGTTCCCTGGGCAGGTCCCCCTGCAGCCCATGGGGCTCTCGTGGTCAGGCCCCTCCCAGGATACAGAGCTACCCTTGCAGGTACCATGGCAGGGCTGGGAACACAGGAACCGTGCATATCGCCCTCATTGCAGAGCACTCCCAGCTCACCTGTCACTCAGATCTGACACAGAGCACCTCAGAGCAGGACTTGAACTAACAAACAGCAGCTCCGACAGGTCTGTGACCCTGGGCATCACTCTGTGTGGCCTCCCTCCACCTGGTCTTCCAGAGACTTCCACTGCACCCGGGGCACCAGGCCTCTGTCTCCACCCACCAGCCACCCCTCCTCTCCCTGACTCCTGGGTTCCTCTCATTAGGAGAGGGTTTTCTTGAAGTTGTCTCCCACTCATGGGCCAGATAATATAATTAGAAAACAAGCCAGAGCTGCAGCCCCTTGTCTATCCTGACTCTCAGGAGCCCACACCTGTTCCTTGGACCTGGCCGATTCAGCAAGTTCCAGTTTCTGCAACTGTGAGCCCCTGAGGGGTGATTATTGGCTGGCCTGGGAAGCCTGACCGTGCCGGCCAGCCCTCCCCAGGTGTGCCTGGGTTCAGATCAATATAAACACCGCTCCAGGCAGCAAGAGCCCCTGCAGCTGTGCCTGACGCCATTTTCTCTGCCCTGTCAGCAGTCTTGGGGCTGGACTGGTGGGAGGGAGTGAGAGGCCACGGCTTTGTGGGTGGCCCAGTGTGAGTGGGGCTCTGCTGGACTTTCTGCAGCAGTTGCCAAGATGCCACCTGCTAAAGAAGAGGATGTGTCACCCATACCTGCCGCTGGAATTTCTCCCTGGGCAGAGGTGAGTGAGGAAGAAAGCAGTGGGGGCCGGGACAGCAGGGGTATCGCAGGTAGGGAAATGGAAAGCTTCCAGAAGAGCACCCAGGGCCAGGACCACCCTGGCTGGCCTGTAGGTACCAAGTCGGCTGGCATGCTGTCGCTCATGTGGCTCCATGGCCCTTCCTCTAGGCTTTCAAGTCCTTGTACATATTCAGGTGTTTTACCTGGGAAGGGTGGGAACATTTCAGCAGCAGCTGGCCTGGGGCTCAGCCCACGTTTACTCACAGATGCCTCGGCACGGTCCCCCAGCTTTGCAATGAGGACGCTTGTTGCATGGGGCCTGCTGGCTGAATGGGAGATGATTCCCCACCACTGACCAACTTCAGAATTGCTTACAACTGGAGCAAGTGCCCTGATACGGTTTTCCTCTGTGTAACTGGTGGGTTCTGTTTTTTTTTCTTTTTTTCGTTTTTGGTTCAAGGTAGATTTTATTCCTCTTTTTTGTATTTACAGATATAAGCAAGGAAATAATTTATTCATATAAATACATGTATGTGAAGGGAAGAATATTTTCTCTGTTTTACTTTTTGTAATTTGAATTTTATTTTATTTTTTTATACAGCAGGTTCTTTTTGGTTATCTCTTTTATACATATAAATGTATATATGCCAATCCCAATCTCTCAACTCCTCCCACCACCACCCCCCAACAGCTTTCCCCCCTTGGTGTCCATACGTTTGTTGTCTACATCTGTTGCTCTATTTCTGCCTTGCAAAACGGTTCATCTGTAAAATTTGTCTAGGTTCCACATATAGGCATTAATAGACAAGATTTGTTTTTCTATTTCTGACTTACTTCACTCTGTATGACAGTCTCTAGATCCATCAACGTCTCTACAAATGACCCAATTTCATTCCTTTTTATGGCTTAGTAATATTCCATTTTATATATGTACCACTTCTTTATGCATTCGTCTGTCTGTGGGCATTTAGGTTGCTTCCATTACCTGGATATTGTAAATAGTGATGCAATGAACATTGCGGTGAATGTCTCTTTTTGATTTATGGTTTTGTCTGGGTATATGCCCAGTAGTGGGATTGCTGTATCATATGGTAATTCTATTCTTAGTTTTATAAGAAACTCCATAATGTTCTCCACAGTGACTGTATCAATTTACATTCCCAACAATAGTGCAAGAGGGTTCCTTATTTCCACACCCTTTCCAGCATTTGTTGTTTGTAGATTTTCTGATGATGCCCATTCTAACATGTGTGAGGTGATACACCATGGATGAGTCTATTTCGTTGAGCAAAGAGTAGGTCTTGTCTAGTACATATTTGGCTTATGGAACGGTATGTGTGCTAATTTCAATCTCTGGTTTTATACAGCACCCCAACTCAACATTCCCCTTAAGCAAGCATAAGTGTTTATCTAAATGTGAGACTCTGTTCGGTTTTGTATTTCAGTTTATGTGTAGCCAAGTTTACACTCCCTCTATTAGTGATATCTTATGATACTTATCTTTCTCTGTGTGACGTATTTCTCTTAGAATCATCATATTTAAATCCACTCAATTTGCTGCTACAGGCCTGATGACATTGATTTCATTGCTGAGTGATATTCCATTGTACGTAAGTAGCACAACTCCTTTATCCATTTTTTTCTTTCTGGGATATTTAATTTGTACTGGACTCGAGTTTCTTGTAAACACAGCAGCCCTAAATTTTGTGCTGGCTGTGTCTTGTTGATTTTAATTTTCCTAAGCTATAGGGCTAAAAGTGGAAGTACCCTAGGCTCTGTAGCTTTGTTTTTCAGATGTTTCAGGATACACCATAAACATCTCCAGAGTGTCTGTTGGCAATTTACATCCCGCCCATCAGCATAACAAGGCTCCCTGTTCTCCATGGCCTGTCCTGGGTTTCTGGTTTTTACACTTTTTTCAGATGGCCCTTTTGACGAATGGGAAATGAGACTTCATTGTAGTGCGGATTTCCATTGCTGGAGTGCTTGGTTGGCCAAAAAGGGCATATGCGTTTTTTCCTGAATATATTCAGGAAAAAATGTTTACGCACTTTTGTCCAAGTGCATCAGTGTCAAAGATCTGCCGCTTTTCACATGCTTTAAATGCAATTCCAATCTACCTCCTGAAATATGATTCCTGCAATTCTGCCTCGTTTTCAAGTCCTCTTTGCAGACTTACTTCAATATATTTTTGCCAATAGCTGTCATTTATATCTCTGCAGGTTTGTGAATTACAGTGCCCGTGATTTCCTTTCTTAACTCGTTTCCTTGAAAGCTGGCCACAGAACCGCAGGTTTGCTGTAGGCCATAATCAGGGTCCGACACGGCACTCTGAGCCTTTGGTTAATTCCTCTTCCTGGTGGGAAATTAGAGTTAAATGTGCCCCTCCGGACACCTGCCTCACTCGCAGCCCCTTGGTTATGTGTGTCCTGTGGTTTGAGGCCACATGTGCTGGGTTCCTCACCTTTGGCTGATGTGGCCCCACTGGTGTGAGGACACTCCTGCCTGGTTCCCATCCCCTTGGTGATGTGGACCCTCCGGTGAGAGTCTGATCCTGGCTGGGTTCCTCACACTTCTGAGAGGTGGGCCCTCTTCTCTGAGGTCACTCCTGCCTGGCTGGCCCACCCCGCCTTGACGACGTCGGCTCTCTCGTGGGAGTTGGTGCCTGCTGCGAGTCTCCTCCCCTTGGTAATGAGGGCCCTCTGGCGTCAGGCCCTAACTCCTGGCCTCCCAAAATTTTCT
The DNA here is from genome assembly GCF_059928025.1 of Delphinapterus leucas. Lineage (NCBI taxonomy): Eukaryota > Metazoa > Chordata > Mammalia > Artiodactyla > Monodontidae > Delphinapterus > Delphinapterus leucas. Next base: position 2,021,667 of record NW_028322240.1, on the reverse strand, counting down.
GATGTGCGCCCTGTGGTGCGAGTACACTCCTGCCAGGTTCCCAACACCATGGGAATGTGGGCCTTCTGCTCTGAGGTCCCAACGGTGGGTTGCTCAGTTTCATGATGAGGGCCCTCTGGTGTGAGTTCACTCCGGCCTGGATCCCATAGCCTCGCTGCTCCTGGCCACCTGCGGGGAGGTTACAACTGCGGGATTCCTCACCTTTTTTCTTCTATGGGCCCTCTGTTTTGAGACTCCTCCTGCCTGCCTCACTCCCAGCCCCTTGGTGATGTGTGTCCTCTGGTTTGAGGCCACGTGTGCTGGGTCCCTCACCTTTCGATGATGTGGCCCCACTGGTGTGAGGACACTCTTGCCTGGTTCCTATCCCCTTGGTGATGTGGGCTCTCTGGTGAGAGTCTGATCCTGGCTGGGTTCCTCACCCTTCTGTGAGGTGGGCCCTCTGCTGTGAGGTCACTCCTGCCTGGCTGGCACAGCCCGCCTGGGCAACATCGGCCCTCTTGTGGCAGTTGGAGCATGCTGGGAGCCTCCTCCCCTCGGTGATGAGGGCCCTCTGGCGTCAGGCCCTAACTGCTGGGTACCCACATTTTCTGATACGTGCTAAGTGGTGCGAGGACACTCCTGCGAGGTTCCCATCCCCATGGGGATGTGGGCCTTCTGCTCTGAGGTCCCAATGGCTGGGTTGCTCACAGTTTCATGATGTGGGCCCTCTGCTGTGAGTTCACTGCAGCCTGGATCACATAGACTCGGTGCTCTGGGCCGCCTGCTGGGAGGTTCCCACTGCAGGATTCCTCACCTTTTTTATTCTATTGGCCCTGTGTTGTGAGGCTACTCATGCCTGCCTCAATCCGAGCCCCTCGGAGATGTGGGTCCTCTGGTTTAGGCCTCATGTGCTGGTTTCCTCACCTTTCTATGATGTGGTCACCCTGGTGTGAAGACAGTCCTGCCTGGTTCTGATCCCCTTGGTGATGTGGGCCCTCTGGTGAGAGTCTTATCCTGGCTGGGTTCCTCACCCTTCTGTGAGGTAGGCCCTCTGCTGTGAGGTCACTCCTGCCTGGCTGTCACACGTCACCTTGTCGACATGGGCCCTCAGTTGGGAGTTGGTGCCTGCTTGGAGTCTCCTCCCCTTGGTAATGAGGGCCCTCTGGCGTCAGACCCTAACTTCTGGGCTCCCACAATTCTCTGATGTGTGCCCTGAGGTGCGAGTACACTTATGCCATGTTCCCAACCACATAGGAATGTGGGCCTTCTGCTCTGAGGTCCCAAAGCCTGGGTTGCTCACAGTTTCATGATGAGGGCCCTCTGTTTTGAGTTCAGTCAGGTCTGGATCCCATAGCCTCGCTGCTCCTGGCCGCCTGCTGGGAGGTTCCAACTGCGGGATTCCTCACCTTTTTTCTTCTATGGGCCCTCTGTTTTGAGACTCCTCCTGCCTGCCTCACTCCCAGCCCCTTGGTGATGTGTGTCCTCTGGTTTGAGGCCACGTGTGCTGGGTCACTCACATTTCGTTGATGAGGTCCCACTGGTGTGAGGACACTCCAGCCTGGTTCCCATTCTCTTGGTGATGTGGGCCCTCTGGTGAGAGTCTGATCCTCCTTGGGTTCCTCACACTTTTGTGAGGTGGGCCCTCTGCTCTGAGGTCACTCTTGCCTGGCTGGCACACCCCGCATTGGCGACGGCGGCCCACTGGTAGCAGTTGGAGCCTGCTGGGAGCCTCCTCTCCTCGGTGATGAGAGCCCTCTGGTGTCAGGCCCTAACTGCTGGGCTCCCCACATTTTCTGATGTGTGCCCACTGGTGCGATGACACTCCTACTTGGTTCCCTTCCCCATGGGGATGTGGGCCTTGTGCTCTGAGGTCACAACGGCTGGTTTGCTCACAGTTTCATGATGAGGGCCCTCTGTTGTGAGTTCATCACTGCCTGGATCCCATAGCCTCGGTGCTCTGGGCCGCCTGCTGGGATGTTCCAACTGCTGGATTCCTCACCTTTTTTATACAATGGGCCATGTGTTGTGAGGTTAATCCTGCCTGCCTCGCTCCAAGACCCATGGTGATGTGGGTCCTCTGGTTTGAGGCCACATTTTCTTGTTACCTCAACTTTTGATGATATGGCCCCACGGGTGTGATGACACTCCTGCCTGGTTCACAGCCCCTTGCTGATGTGGGCACTCTGGTGAGAGTCTGATCCTGGCTGGGTTCCTTACCCTTCTGTGAGGTGGGCCCTCTGATGTGAGGTCACTCCTGCCTGGCTGGCTCACGTCGCCTTGATGATGTGGGCCCTCTGTTGGCCACTAAAGCATTCTGGGAGCCTCCTACCCTCTTTAATGAGGGCCCTGGAAAAAACGCAGATGCACATTTTGACCAAGTGCATCATTGTCCAGGATCTGCCTCTTCTCCTATGCTTTCAGAGCACTTCCCGTCTACGTCCTGAAATCATATTCCAGGAATACTGCCCCGCTTTCAAGTCCTCCTCGCAGCCTTACTTCAATATATTTTTGTATGATACCTGTCATTAATAACTCTGCAGGTTTGTTAAATACAGTGTCCCTGAGCTCCTTTCTTCAACACGCTTTCTTGTGAGCTGGCCGCAAAACCGCAGGATTGCTTCAGGCCGTAATCTGGTTTCGGCACGGCACGCTGAGCCTTTGGTAAATTCCTCTTTCTGGTGAGAAATGAGCATTCAGTTTGCCCGTGGAGACACCTACAGCTAGTCTCTCATTGGTTCTCCCTATTCCTGTTCATCTTGTGCAGAAATTGCAAACTGTGCCAAACAGGAGGTTAAAGGCACTGACTCTCCAAGTGGGTAGAGGGTTAGTAAAGCATCTGGAATGGTGAACCCGAGTACCAGGGAACGAAACCTGAGAGCCATTTAAAATGGTTTCCCAGTCTCACAGTGGACAATACTCTGGGTTTCCCATGCATGTTTTAGCTGAAGGAAGAATTCCTTAAACCTGGAGATTATTGACCCATGGAATGGGTACCATGCAGTATGACTAAAAAGGGTCTGAATTTGCTCACCGAACCTCACCAATGCTATCAGTTCGAAGTGTCCAGCCTTATGCCTCACCCAGCTCTGGGTGTAGATGTGGTAAATCCAGGTTTCATCACAAGCCCTGAATCAATTATTTAAGAATTGCTGTCTCTTTCACTGTCATTGTGTTTTGTTTTTGTAATTTAGTTTGATAATGGGATTTATCGGATTTTCACTGCTGCGTTCATGCCGCTGCACAAACGCTTGATTCTCCTACAGAGAAATATAAATCCACGGGTTTTAAGATTCTTACTAGTCAGGTATATTCCTAGGCGTCGAATATGTGGTGTTGAGTCCATGTCGTTGAACAAGGAGTAGGTCTTGACTATTACATATTTGGCTTATGGAACGGTATCTGTGCTATTTTCAATCTCTGGTTTTATGCAGCACCCCAACTCACCTTTGCCCTTAAGCAAGCATAAGTTGGTTTTCTAAATTTGAGTCCCTGTTCTGTTTTGTAATTCAGTTCATGTGTAGCCAAGTTTACATTCCGTGTATTAGTGATATCTTATGATGTTTCATTTTCTGTGTGACTTATTTCACTTAGAATCACTGTAGCTGAATCCACTCATTATGCCGTGATGGGCCTGATGACATAGATTTCATTGCTGAGTGATATTCCATTGTATGTACGAACCACAACTTCTTTATCCATTTTTCACATTCTGGGATATTTAACTTGTACCGTAGATGAGGTTCTTGTAAACAGAGCCGTCCGAAAATTTGGGGTGGCTGTGTGTTTTTGATTTTAATTTCCCTAAGCTATAGGACCATAACTGGAAGTGCCGTAGGCTCCGTTGCTTTGTTTTTTAGGTGTTTCAGGAAACACCATACACTTCTCCGGGGTGGCTGTTGGCAATTTACATCCCGCCCATCAGCATAACAAGGCTCCCAGTTCTCCATGGCCTGTGCTGTCTTTCTGGATTTTACACTTTTTTTAGATGGCCCTTTTGACCGGGGGGCTGTGAGACTTCATTGTAGTGCATAATTCTTTAACATGCTTGCATGGTTGGCCAAAAAGGGCGTATGCGTTTTTTCCTGAATATATTCAGGAAAAAACGCATACGCCCTTTTTGGCCAAGTGCATCATTGTCGACGTTCTGCCTCTTTTCCTATGCTTTAAATGCAATTCCAGTCTACCCCCTGAAATCGTTTTCTTGCAATTCTGCCCACTTACAAGTCCTCTTCGCAGCCTTCCTTCAATATATTTTTGGACGATAGCTGTCATTTATAACTCTGCAGGTTTGTGAATTACAGTGCCCCTGAGCTCCTTTCTTCAACTCGCTTTCTTGTGAGCTGGCCGCAAACACACATGATTGCTTCAGGCCCTAATCTGGTTCCGGCACGGCATGCTGAGCCTTTGGTGAATTCCTCTTCCTGGTGGGAAATGAGCGTTAAATTTGCCTGTGCAGACACCTCCAGCTAGTGTCTCATTGATTCCCCCTATTCCTGTTCATCTTGCGCAGATATTGCAAACTGTGCCAAACAGGAGGTTAAAGGCACTGAGTCTCCAAGTGGGGAGAGTGTTAGTAAAGGGTCTGGAATGGTGAACCCGAGTAAAAGGGGAAGAAAATTGAGATGCATTTGAAAACGTTTCCCGGTCACATGGTGCACCATACTTGGGTTTTCCATGCATGTTTTAGCTGAAGGAAGAATCCCTCAATCCTGGAGAGTTGGGACCCATGGAATGGGTACCATGCAGTATGACTTCAAAGGGTCTGCACTTGCTCATCGAACCTCACCAATGCTATCAGCCCGAAGTGTCCAACCTTATGTCTCACTCAGCTCTGGGTGTAGATGTGGTAAATCCAGGTTGCATCACAAGCCCTGAATGAATTATTTAAAAATTGCTCTCTATTTCACTGTCATTGTGTTTTGTTTCTGTAATTCATTTTGATAATGGGATTTATCGGATTTTCTCTGCTGCATTCTTGCAGCTGTACACACGCTTGATTCTCTTATGGAGACATATAAATCCATGGGTTTGAAGATTCTGATCAGTCAGGTGTATTCCTAGGCTTTGAATATGGGGTGTTTAGTCCATTTCGTTGAGCAAGGGGTAGGTCTTGAGTATTATATATTTGGCTTATGGAAAGGTATCTGTGCTAATTTCTATCTCTGGTTTTATGCAGCACCCCAACTCACATTTCCCCTTAAGCAAGCATAAGTTGGTTTTCTAAATTTGAGACCCTGTTCTGTTTTGTAATTCAGTTCATGTGTAGCCAAGTTTACATTCCTTGTATTAGTGATATCTTATGATGTTTCATTTTCTGTGTGACTTATTCCACTTAGAATCATCGTACCTGAATCCACTCATTATGCCGCAATGGGCCTGATGACGTAGATTTCATTGGTGAGTGATATTCCATTGTACGTACGTACCACAATTTCTTTATCCATTTTTCGCTTTCTTGGATATTTAACTTGTACCGTAGACGAGGTTCTTGTAAACAGAGCCGTCCGAAACTTTGGGGTGGCTGTGTGTTTTTGATTTTAATTTCACTAAGCTATAGGACCATAAGTGGAAGTGCTGTAGGCTCCGTTGCTTGGTTTTTTAGGTGTTTGAGGAAACACCATACACTTCTCCAGAGTGGCTGTTGGCAAATTACATCCCGCCCATCAGCATAACAAGGCTCCCTCTTCTCCATGGTCTGTGCTGCCTTTCTGGATTTTACACTTTTTTCAGATGGCCCTTTTGACCGGGGCGCAGTGAGACTTCATTGTAGTGCAGATTTCCTTTACACGCTTGCTTGGTTGGCCAAAAAGGGCGTATGCGTTTTTTCCTGAATATATTCAGGAAAAAACGCATACGCCCTTTTTGGCCAAGTGCATCATTGTCGTCGTTCTGCCTCTTTTGCTATGCTTTAAATGCAATTCCAGTCTACCCCTGAAATCGTTTTCCTGAAATTCTGCCCCACTTTCAAGTCCTCTTCGCAGCCTTCCTTCAATATATTTTTAGACCATAGTTGTCATTCATAACTCTGCAGGTTTGTGAATTACAGTGCCCCTGAGCTCCTTTCTTCATCTCGCTTTCTTGTGAGCTGGCCGCAAACCCGCAGGAATGCTTCAGGCCCTAATCTGGTCCTGGCACGGCATGCTGAGCCTTTGGATAATTCCTCTTCCTGGTGGGAAATGAGCATTAAATTTGCCCGTGCAGACACCTTCACACGAGTCGTCATGGTGCCCCTTTGCCCCGGTTATCTCTATGGAGTTTGGAGTTGGAGGGCCTCCTCACTCAAGGTCAGTGTGCCCACGGAGCCAACACTGCAACTTCAGGGCATGTTTGGTGGTTAGGATCACCACGTGGGGTCCTTTTACCTTAGGAGGGAGGTGGCCTTTTGGGCTGCTGATTTCCATGTTTTCGGATACTGCCAGTATCTTGGCCAGATGTGGCGGTGGGCCAATCCCCTTGGTGACCATAGTTTATCCTACCTGGATCGCATTCTTGCATTGTTCCATTTCAAGTGGTCCCAGGTTTTGCACTAATACTCCAATGGCGATTCACCGTTCACCAGGAATGTAAAGGTCAAAGGGTTTAGCTAAATTAGGGAGTTCCTGTGCAAGGGTCTGAATTGACTGCTCTTTCCATTCTTGAAAGGCCACTTCTGCATTCTATTCAAAAGGATCATCACCTTTTCCTTTCAGTGTTTCATATAGAGGCCGAGCTAGTAGACTGTAGTTAGGGATCCAGAAGCAGCAAACCCTGGCCTCCCCAGGAACCCCTAAGCTGTCTTCTAGATTTAGAAATGGGTAAGGCTGTAAATTGTTTCTTCCCTTTCCTGGGATGGGCTTCTCCGACCTTCTGTGAGAATGAAGCCCAGGCAGGTCACCGTAGTCTGTGATATTTGAGCTTTTTCTTGGACAACTTGTATCCTTTATTGGCTTCGTAGTTCAGAGGTCTCCTTAGTAGGGCTGGCGATCAGAATGTCGTCTGCATATTGAAGGAGTGTTTCCTTTTCCAGAGGTAGAACTTTTAGGTCTTTAGCTGAGCTTTCCCCAAAGATGGTGTGGGAATTTTTGAACCCTTGGGACAACACGGCCCGGAAGTATTGTTTTAGTTGTATGTTGAGTCCTGCCACTCACAAGCCAAAATTTCTTGTGACTCTGGGACTAATAGAATACAAAAGAAGGCATCATTGAAGACTAATACAGAATACCATGTCCTGGTGGTTGGTAGAATGAGCAGCAGGGTGTAGGGTTTAGGAACTACTGGAGGTATATCCTCAGTGGCTTAACTGACTGTCCTGACATCCTTTACCAGGACTCCAGCAGCCCATGGGGCTCTCGAGGTCAGGCCAATCCCAGGATATGGAGCTCACCTGGGCAGGTACCCCAACCCAGCCCACGGGGCTCTCATGTTCAGGACCCTCCCAGGATATGGTGTTCCCTGGGCAGGTCCCCCTGCAGCCCATGGGGCTCTCGTGGTCAGGCCCCTCCCAGGATACAGAGCTACCCTTGCAGGTACCATGGCAGGGCTGGGAACACAGGAACCGTGCATATCGCCCTCATTGCAGAGCACTCCCAGCTCACCTGTCACTCAGATCTGACACAGAGCACCTCAGAGCAGGACTTGAACTAACAAACAGCAGCTCCGACAGGTCTGTGACCCTGGGCATCACTCTGTGTGGCCTCCCTCCACCTGGTCTTCCAGAGACTTCCACTGCACCCGGGGCACCAGGCCTCTGTCTCCACCCACCAGCCACCCCTCCTCTCCCTGACTCCTGGGTTCCTCTCATTAGGAGAGGGTTTTCTTGAAGTTGTCTCCCACTCATGGGCCAGATAATATAATTAGAAAACAAGCCAGAGCTGCAGCCCCTTGTCTATCCTGACTCTCAGGAGCCCACACCTGTTCCTTGGACCTGGCCGATTCAGCAAGTTCCAGTTTCTGCAACTGTGAGCCCCTGAGGGGTGATTATTGGCTGGCCTGGGAAGCCTGACCGTGCCGGCCAGCCCTCCCCAGGTGTGCCTGGGTTCAGATCAATATAAACACCGCTCCAGGCAGCAAGAGCCCCTGCAGCTGTGCCTGACGCCATTTTCTCTGCCCTGTCAGCAGTCTTGGGGCTGGACTGGTGGGAGGGAGTGAGAGGCCACGGCTTTGTGGGTGGCCCAGTGTGAGTGGGGCTCTGCTGGACTTTCTGCAGCAGTTGCCAAGATGCCACCTGCTAAAGAAGAGGATGTGTCACCCATACCTGCCGCTGGAATTTCTCCCTGGGCAGAGGTGAGTGAGGAAGAAAGCAGTGGGGGCCGGGACAGCAGGGGTATCGCAGGTAGGGAAATGGAAAGCTTCCAGAAGAGCACCCAGGGCCAGGACCACCCTGGCTGGCCTGTAGGTACCAAGTCGGCTGGCATGCTGTCGCTCATGTGGCTCCATGGCCCTTCCTCTAGGCTTTCAAGTCCTTGTACATATTCAGGTGTTTTACCTGGGAAGGGTGGGAACATTTCAGCAGCAGCTGGCCTGGGGCTCAGCCCACGTTTACTCACAGATGCCTCGGCACGGTCCCCCAGCTTTGCAATGAGGACGCTTGTTGCGTGGGGCCTGCTGGCTGAATGGGAGATGATTCCCCACCACTGACCAACTTCAGAATTGCTTACAACTGGAGCAAGTGCCCTGATACGGTTTTCCTCTGTGTAACTGGTGGGTTCTGTTTTTTTTTCTTTTTTTCGTTTTTGGTTCAAGGTAGATTTTATTCCTCTTTTTTGTATTTACAGATATAAGCATGGAAATAATTTATTCATATAAATACATGTATGTGAAGGGAAGAATATTTTCTGTTTTACTTTTTGTAATTTGAATTTTATTTTATTTTTTTATACAGCAGGTTCTTTTTGGTTATCTCTTTTATACATATAAATGTATATATGCCAATCCCAATCTCTCAACTCCTCCCACCACCACCCCCCAACAGCTTTCCCCCCTTGGTGTCCATACGTTTGTTGTCTACATCTGTTGCTCTATTTCTGCCTTGCAAAACGGTTCATCTGTAAAATTTGTCTAGGTTCCACATATAGGCATTAATAGACAAGATTTGTTTTTCTATTTCTGACTTACTTCACTCTGTATGACAGTCTCTAGATCCATCAACGTCTCTACAAATGACCCAATTTCATTCCTTTTTATGGCTTAGTAATATTCCATTTTATATATGTACCACTTCTTTATGCATTCGTCTGTCTGTGGGCATTTAGGTTGCTTCCATTACCTGGATATTGTAAATAGTGATGCAATGAACATTGCGGTGAATGTCTCTTTTTGATTTATGGTTTTGTCTGGGTATATGCCCAGTAGTGGGATTGCTGTATCATATGGTAATTCTATTCTTAGTTTTATAAGAAACTCCATAATGTTCTCCACAGTGACTGTATCAATTTACATTCCCAACAATAGTGCAAGAGGGTTCCTTATCTCCACACCCTTTCCAGCATTTGTTGTTTGTAGATTTTCTGATGATGCCCATTCTAACAGGTGTGAGGTGATACACCATGGATGAGTCTATTTCGTTGAGCAAAGAGTAGGTCTTGTCTAGTACATATTTGGCTTATGGAACGGTATGTGTGCTAATTTCAATCTCTGGTTTTATACAGCACCCCAACTCAACATTCCCCTTAAGCAAGCATAAGTGTTTATCTAAATGTGAGACTCTGTTCGGTTTTGTATTTCAGTTTATGTGTAGCCAAGTTTACACTCCCTCTATTAGTGATATCTTATGATACTTATCTTTCTCTGTGTGACGTATTTCTCTTAGAATCATCATATTTAAATCCACTCAATTTGCTGCTACAGGCCTGATGACATTGATTTCATTGCTGAGTGATATTCCATTGTACGTAAGTAGCACAACTCCTTTATCCATTTTTTTCTTTCTGGGATATTTAATTTGTACTGGACTCGAGTTTCTTGTAAACACAGCAGCCCTAAATTTTGTGCTGGCTGTGTCTTGTTGATTTTAATTTTCCTAAGCTATAGGGCTAAAAGTGGAAGTACCCTAGGCTCTGTAGCTTTGTTTTTCAGATGTTTCAGGATACACCATAAACATCTCCAGAGTGTCTGTTGGCAATTTACATCCCGCCCATCAGCATAACAAGGCTCCCTGTTCTCCATGGCCTGTCCTGGGTTTCTGGTTTTTACACTTTTTTCAGATGGCCCTTTTGACGAATGGGAAATGAGACTTCATTGTAGTGCGGATTTCCATTGCTGGAGTGCTTGGTTGGCCAAAAAGGGCATATGCGTTTTTTCCTGAATATATTCAGGAAAAAATGTTTACGCACTTTTGTCCAAGTGCATCAGTGTCAAAGATCTGCCGCTTTTCACATGCTTTAAATGCAATTCCAATCTACCTCCTGAAATATGATTCCTGCAATTCTGCCTCGTTTTCAAGTCCTCTTTGCAGACTTACTTCAATATATTTTTGCCAATAGCTGTCATTTATATCTCTGCAGGTTTGTGAATTACAGTGCCCGTGATTTCCTTTCTTAACTCGTTTCCTTGAAAGCTGGCCACAGAACCGCAGGTTTGCTGTAGGCCATAATCAGGGTCCGACACGGCACTCTGAGCCTTTGGTTAATTCCTCTTCCTGGTGGGAAATTAGAGTTAAATGTGCCCCTCCGGACACCTGCCTCACTCCCAGCCCCTTGGTTATGTGTGTCCTGTAGTTTGAGGCCACATGTGCTGGGTTCCTCACCTTTGGCTGATGTGGCCCCACTGGTGTGAGGACACTCCTGCCTGGTTCCCATCCCCTTGGTGATGTGGACCCTCCGGTGAGAGTCTGATCCTGGCTGGGTTCCTCACACTTCTGAGAGGTGGGCCCTCTTCTCTGAGGTCACTCCTGCCTGGCTGGCCCACCCCGCCTTGACGACGTCGGCTCTCTCGTGGGAGTTGGTGCCTGCTGCGAGTCTCCTCCCCTTGGTAATGAGGGCCCTCTGGCGTCAGGCCCTAACTCCTGGCCTCCCAAAATTTTCTGATGTGCGCCCTGTGGTGCGAGTACACTCCTGCCAGGTTCCCAACACCATGGGAATGTGGGCCTTCTGCTCTGAGGTCCCAACGGTGGGTTGCTCAGTTTCATGATGAGGGCCCTCTGGTGTGAGTTCACTCCGGCCTGGATCCCATAGCCTCGCTGCTCCTGGCCACCTGCGGGGAGGTTACAACTGCGGGATTCCTCACCTTTTTTCTTCTATGGGCCCTCTGTTTTGAGACTCCTCCTGCCTGCCTCACTCCCAGCCCCTTGGAGATGTGGGTCCTCTGGTTTAGGCCTCATGTGCTGGTTTCCTCACCTTTCTATGATGTGGTCACCCTGGTGTGAAGACAGTCCTGCCTGGTTCTGATCCCCTTGGTGATGTGGGCCCTCTGGTGAGAGTCTTATCCTGGCTGGGTTCCTCACCCTTCTGTGAGGTAGGCCCTCTGCTGTGAGGTCACTCCTGCCTGGCTGTCACACGTCACCTTGTCGACATGGGCCCTCAGTTGGGAGTTGGTGCCTGCTTGGAGTCTCCTCCCCTTGGTAATGAGGGCCCTCTGGCGTCAGACCCTAACTTCTGGGCTCCCACAATTCTCTGATGTGTGCCCTGAGGTGCGAGTACACTTATGCCATGTTCCCAACCACATAGGAATGTGGGCCTTCTGCTCTGAGGTCCCAAAGCCTGGGTTGCTCACAGTTTCATGATGAGGGCCCTCTGTTTTGAGTTCAGTCAGGTCTGGATCCCATAGCCTCGCTGCTCCTGGCCGCCTGCTGGGAGGTTCCAACTGCGGGATTCCTCACCTTTTTTCTTCTATGGGCCCTCTGTTTTGAGACTCCTCCTGCCTGCCTCACTCCCAGCCCCTTGGTGATGTGTGTCCTCTGGTTTGAGGCCACGTGTGCTGGGTCACTCACATTTCGTTGATGAGGTCCCACTGGTGTGAGGACACTCCAGCCTGGTTCCCATTCTCTTGGTGATGTGGGCCCTCTGGTGAGAGTCTGATCCTCCTTGGGTTCCTCACACTTTTGTGAGGTGGGCCCTCTGCTCTGAGGTCACTCTTGCCTGGCTGGCACACCCCGCATTGGCGACGGCGGCCCACTGGTAGCAGTTGGAGCCTGCTGGGAGCCTCCTCTCCTCGGTGATGAGAGCCCTCTGGTGTCAGGCCCTAACTGCTGGGCTCCCCACATTTTCTGATGTGTGCCCACTGGTGCGATGACACTCCTACTTGGTTCCCTTCCCCATGGGGATGTGGGCCTTGTGCTCTGAGGTCACAACGGCTGGTTTGCTCACAGTTTCATGATGAGGGCCCTCTGTTGTGAGTTCATCACTGCCTGGATCCCATAGCCTCGGTGCTCTGGGCCGCCTGCTGGGATGTTCCAACTGCTGGATTCCTCACCTTTTTTATACAATGGGCCATGTGTTGTGAGGTTAATCCTGCCTGCCTCGCTCCAAGACCCATGGTGATGTGGGTCCTCTGGTTTGAGGCCACATTTTCTTGTTACCTCAACTTTTGATGATATGGCCCCACGGGTGTGATGACACTCCTGCCTGGTTCACAGCCCCTTGCTGATGTGGGCACTCTGGTGAGAGTCTGATCCTGGCTGGGTTCCTTACCCTTCTGTGAGGTGGGCCCTCTGATGTGAGGTCACTCCTGCCTGGCTGGCTCACGTCGCCTTGATGATGTGGGCCCTCTGTTGGCCACTAAAGCATTCTGGGAGCCTCCTACCCTCTTTAATGAGGGCCCTGGAAAAAACGCAGATGCACATTTTGACCAAGTGCATCATTGTCCAGGATCTGCCTCTTCTCCTATGCTTTCAGAGCACTTCCCGTCTACGTCCTGAAATCATATTCCAGGAATACTGCCCCGCTTTCAAGTCCTCCTCGCAGCCTTACTTCAATATATTTTTGTATGATACCTGTCATTAATAACTCTGCAGGTTTGTTAAATACAGTGTCCCTGAGCTCCTTTCTTCAACACGCTTTCTTGTGAGCTGGCCGCAAAACCGCAGGATTGCTTCAGGCCGTAATCTGGTTTCGGCACGGCACGCTGAGCCTTTGGTAAATTCCTCTTTCTGGTGAGAAATGAGCATTCAGTTTGCCCGTGGAGACACCTACAGCTAGTCTCTCATTGGTTCTCCCTATTCCTGTTCATCTTGTGCAGAAATTGCAAACTGTGCCAAACAGGAGGTTAAAGGCACTGACTCTCCAAGTGGGTAGAGGGTTAGTAAAGCATCTGGAATGGTGAACCCGAGTACCAGGGAACGAAACCTGAGAGCCATTTAAAATGGTTTCCCAGTCTCACAGTGGACAATACTCTGGGTTTCCCATGCATGTTTTAGCTGAAGGAAGAATTCCTTAAACCTGGAGATTATTGACCCATGGAATGGGTACCATGCAGTATGACTAAAAAGGGTCTGAATTTGCTCACCGAACCTCACCAATGCTATCAGTTCGAAGTGTCCAGCCTTATGCCTCACCCAGCTCTGGGTGTAGATGTGGTAAATCCAGGTTTCATCACAAGCCCTGAATCAATTATTTAAGAATTGCTGTCTCTTTCACTGTCATTGTGTTTTGTTTTTGTAATTTAGTTTGATAATGGGATTTATCGGATTTTCACTGCTGCGTTCATGCCGCTGCACAAACGCTTGATTCTCCTACAGAGAAATATAAATCCACGGGTTTTAAGATTCTTACTAGTCAGGTATATTCCTAGGCGTCGAATATGTGGTGTTGAGTCCATGTCGTTGAACAAGGAGTAGGTCTTGACTATTACATATTTGGCTTATGGAACGGTATCTGTGCTATTTTCAATCTCTGGTTTTATGCAGCACCCCAACTCACCTTTGCCCTTAAGCAAGCATAAGTTGGTTTTCTAAATTTGAGTCCCTGTTCTGTTTTGTAATTCAGTTCATGTGTAGCCAAGTTTACATTCCGTGTATTAGTGATATCTTATGATGTTTCATTTTCTGTGTGACTTATTTCACTTAGAATCACTGTAGCTGAATCCACTCATTATGCCGTGATGGGCCTGATGACATAGATTTCATTGCTGAGTGATATTCCATTGTATGTACGAACCACAACTTCTTTATCCATTTTTCACATTCTGGGATATTTAACTTGTACCGTAGATGAGGTTCTTGTAAACAGAGCCGTCCGAAAATTTGGGGTGGCTGTGTGTTTTTGATTTTAATTTCCCTAAGCTATAGGACCATAACTGGAAGTGCCGTAGGCTCCGTTGCTTTGTTTTTTAGGTGTTTCAGGAAACACCATACACTTCTCCGGGGTGGCTGTTGGCAATTTACATCCCGCCCATCAGTATAACAAGGCTCCCAGTTCTCCATGGCCTGTGCTGTCTTTCTGGATTTTACACTTTTTTTAGATGGCCCTTTTGACCGGGGGGCTGTGAGACTTCATTGTAGTGCATAATTCTTTAACATGCTTGCATGGTTGGCCAAAAAGGGCGTATGCGTTTTTTCCTGAATATATTCAGGAAAAAACGCATACGCCCTTTTTGGCCAAGTGCATCATTGTCGACGTTCTGCCTCTTTTCCTATGCTTTAAATGCAATTCCAGTCTACCCCCTGAAATCGTTTTCTTGCAATTCTGCCCACTTACAAGTCCTCTTCGCAGCCTTCCTTCAATATATTTTTGGACGATAGCTGTCATTTATAACTCTGCAGGTTTGTGAATTACAGTGCCCCTGAGCTCCTTTCTTCAACTCGCTTTCTTGTGAGCTGGCCGCAAACACACATGATTGCTTCAGGCCCTAATCTGGTTCCGGCACGGCATGCTGAGCCTTTGGTGAATTCCTCTTCCTGGTGGGAAATGAGCGTTAAATTTGCCTGTGCAGACACCTCCAGCTAGTGTCTCATTGATTCCCCCATTCCTGTTCATCTTGCGCAGATATTGCAAACTGTGCCAAACAGGAGGTTAAAGGCACTGAGTCTCCAAGTGGGGAGAGTGTTAGTAAAGGGTCTGGAATGGTGAACCCGAGTAAAAGGGGAAGAAAATTGAGATGCATTTGAAAACGTTTCCCGGTCACATGGTGCACCATACTTGGGTTTTCCATGCATGTTTTAGCTGAAGGAAGAATCCCTCAATCCTGGAGAGTTGGGACTCATGGAATGGGTACCATGCAGTATGACTTCAAAGGGTCTGCACTTGCTCATCGAACCTCACCAATGCTATCAGCCCGAAGTGTCCAACCTTATGTCTCACTCAGCTCTGGGTGTAGATGTGGTAAATCCAGGTTGCATCACAAGCCCTGAATGAATTATTTAAAAATTGCTCTCTATTTCACTGTCATTGTGTTTTGTTTCTGTAATTCATTTTGATAATGGGATTTATCGGATTTTCTCTGCTGCATTCTTGCAGCTGTACACACGCTTGATTCTCTTATGGAGACATATAAATCCATGGGTTTGAAGATTCTGATCAGTCAGGTGTATTCCTAGGCTTTGAATATGGGGTGTTTAGTCCATTTCGTTGAGCAAGGGGTAGGTCTTGAGTATTATATATTTGGCTTATGGAAAGGTATCTGTGCTAATTTCTATCTCTGGTTTTATGCAGCACCCCAACTCACATTTCCCCTTAAGCAAGCATAAGTTGGTTTTCTAAATTTGAGACCCTGTTCTGTTTTGTAATTCAGTTCATGTGTAGCCAAGTTTACATTCCTTGTATTAGTGATATCTTATGATGTTTCATTTTCTGTGTGACTTATTCCACTTAGAATCATCGTACCTGAATCCACTCATTATGCCGCAATGGGCCTGATGACGTAGATTTCATTGGTGAGTGATATTCCATTGTACGTACGTACCACAATTTCTTTATCCATTTTTCGCTTTCTTGGATATTTAACTTGTACCGTAGACGAGGTTCTTGTAAACAGAGCCGTCCGAAACTTTGGGGTGGCTGTGTGTTTTTGATTTTAATTTCACTAAGCTATAGGACCATAAGTGGAAGTGCTGTAGGCTCCGTTGCTTGGTTTTTTAGGTGTTTGAGGAAACACCATACACTTCTCCAGAGTGGCTGTTGGCAAATTACATCCCGCCCATCAGCATAACAAGGCTCCCTCTTCTCCATGGTCTGTGCTGCCTTTCTGGATTTTACACTTTTTTCAGATGGCCCTTTTGACCGGGACGCAGTGAGACTTCATTGTAGTGCAGATTTCCTTTACACGCTTGCTTGGTTGGCCAAAAAGGGCGTATGCGTTTTTTCCTGAATATATTCAGAAAAAAACGCATACGCCCTTTTTGGCCAAGTGCATCATTGTCGTCGTTCTGCCTCTTTTCCTATGCTTTAAATGCAATTCCAGTCTACCCCCTGAAATCGTTTTCCTGAAATTCTGCCCCACTTTCAAGTCCTCTTCGCAGCCTTCCTTCAATATATTTTTAGACCATAGCTGTCATTTATAACTCTGCAGGTTTGTGAATTACAGTGCCCCTGAGCTCCTTTCTTCATCTCGCTTTCTTGTGAGCTGGCCGCAAACCCGCAGGAATGCTTCAGGCCCTAATCTGGTTCCGGAACGGCATGCTGAGCCTTTGGATAATTCCTCTTCCTGGTGGGAAATGAGCGTTAAATTTGCCCGTGCAGACACCTTCACACGAGTCGTCATGGTGCCCCTTTGCCCCGGTTATCTCTATGGAGGTTGGAGTTGGAGGGCCTCCTCACTCAAGGTCAGTGTGCCCATGGAGCCAACCCTGCAACTTCAGGGCATGTTTGGTGGTTAGGATCACCACGTGGGGTCCTTTTACCTTAGGAGGGAGGTGGCCTTTTGGGCTGCTGATTTCCAGCTTTTCGGATACTGCCAGTATCTTGGCCAGATGTGGCGGTGGGCCAAGCCCCTTGGTGACCGTAGTTTATCCTACCTGGATCGCATTCTTGCATTGTTCCATTTCAAGTGGTCCCAGGTTTTCCACTAATACTCCAATGGCGATTCACCGTTCACCAGGAATGTAAAGGTCAAAGGGTTTAGCTAAATTAGGGAGTTCCTGTGCAAGGGTCTGAATTGACTGCTCTTTCCATTCTTGAAAGGCCACTTCTGCATTCTATTCAAAAGGATCATCACCTTTTCCTTTCAGTGTTTCATATAGAGGCCGAGCTAGTAGACTGTAGTTAGGGATCCAGAAGCAGCAAACCCTGGCCTCCCCAGGAACCCCTAAGCTGTCTTCTAGATTTAGAAATGGGTAAGGCTGTAAATTGTTTCTTCCCTTTCCTGGGATGGGCTTCTCCGACCTTCTGTGAGAATGAAGCCCAGGCAGGTCACCGTAGTCTGTGATATTTGAGCTTTTTCTTGGACAACTTGTATCCTTTATTGGCTTCGTAGTTCAGAGGTCTCCTTAGTAGGGCTGGCGATCAGAATGTCGTCTGCATATTGAAGGAGTGTTTCCTTTTCCAGAGGTAGAACTTTTAGGTCTTTAGCTGAGCTTTCCCCAAAGATGGTGTGGGAATTTTTGAACCCTTGGGACAACACGGCCCGGAAGTATTGTTTTAGTTGTATGTTGAGTCCTGCCACTCACAAGCCAAAATTTCTTGTGACTCTGGGACTAATAGAATACAAAAGAAGGCATCATTGAAGACTAATACAGAATACCATGTCCTGGTGGTTGGTAGAATGAGCAGCAGGGTGTAGGGTTTAGGAACTACTGGAGGTATATCCTCAGTGGCTTAACTGACTGTCCTGACATCCTTTACCAGGACTCCAGCAGCCCATGGGGCTCTCGAGGTCAGGCCAATCCCAGGATATGGAGCTCACCTGGGCAGGTACCCCACCCCCCTCCCAGCCCACGGGGCTCTCGTGTTCAGGCCCCTCCCAGGATATGGTGTTCCCTGGGCAGGTTCCCCTGCAGCCCATGGGTCTCTCATGGTCAGGCCCCTCCCAGGATACAGAGCTACCCTTGCAGGTACCATGGCAGGGCTGGGAACACAGGAACCGTGCATATCGCCCTCATTGCAGAGCACTCCCAGCTCACCTGTCACTCAGATCTGACACAGAGCACCTCAGAGCAGGACTTGAACTAACAAACAGCAGCTCCGACAGGTCTGTGACCCTGGGCATCACTCTGTGTGGCCTCCCTCCACCTGGTCTTCCAGAGACTTCCACTGCACCCGGGGCACCAGGCCTCTGTCTCCACCCACCAGCCACCCCTCCTCTCCCTGACTCCTGGGTTCCTCTCATTAGGAGAGGGTTTTCTTGAAGTTGTCTCCCACTCATGGGCCAGATAATATAATTAGAAAACAAGCCAGAGCTGCAGCCCCTTGTCTATCCTGACTCTCAGGAGCCCACACCTGTTCCTTGGACCTGGCCGATTCAGCAAGTTCCAGTTTCTGCAACTGTGAGCCCCTGAGGGGTGATTATTGGCTGGCCTGGGAAGCCTGACCGTGCCGGCCAGCCCTCCCCAGGTGTGCCTGGGTTCAGATCAATATAAACACCGCTCCAGGCAGCAAGAGCCCCTGCAGCTGTGCCTGACGCCATTTTCTCTGCCCTGTCAGCAGTCTTGGGGCTGGACTGGTGGGAGGGAGTGAGAGGCCACGGCTTTGTGGGTGGCCCAGTGTGAGTGGGGCTCTGCTGGACTTTCTGCAGCAGTTGCCAAGATGCCACCTGCTAAAGAAGAGGATGTGTCACCCATACCTGCCGCTGGAATTTCTCCCTGGGCAGAGGTGAGTGAGGAAGAAAGCAGTGGGGGCCGGGACAGCAGGGGTATCTCAGGCAGGGAAATGGAAAGCTTCCAGAAGAGCACCCAGGGCCAGGACCATCCTGGCTGGCCTGCAGGCACCAAGTCGGCTGGCATGCTGTCGCTCATGTGGCTCCATGGCCCTTCCTCTAGGCTTTCAAGTCCTTGTACATATTCAGGTGTTTTACCTGGGAAGGGTGGGAACATTTCAGCAGCAGCTGGCCTGGGGCTCGGCCCACGTTTACTCACAGATGCCTCGGCACGGTCCCCCAGCTTTGCAATGAGGATGCTTTTTGCGTGGGGCCTGCTGGCTGAATGGGAGATGATTCCCCACCACTGACCAACTTCAGAATTGTTTACAACTGGAGCAAGTGCCCTGATACGGTTTTCCTCTGTGTAACTGGTGGGTTCTGTTTTTTTTTTTTCTTTTTTCATTTTGGGTTCAAGGTGGATTTTATTCCTCTTTTTTATATTTACAGATATAAGCATGGAAATAATTTATTCATATAAATACATGTATGTGAAGGGAAGAATGTGTTTTCTGTTTTACTTTTTGTAATTTGAAATTTATTTTTTTTTTATACAGCAGGTTCTTTTTGGTTATCTATTTTATACATATAAATGTATACATGCCAATCCCAATCTCTCAACTCCTCCCACCACCACCCCCCAACAGCTTTCCCCCCTTGGTGTCCATACGTTTGTTGTCTACATCTGTTGTTCTATTTCTGCCTTGCAAAACGGTTCATCTGTACAATTTTTCTAGGTTCCACATATATGCATTAATAGACAAGATTTGTTTTTCTCTTTCTGACTTACTTCACTCTGTATGACAGTCTCCAAATCCATCAACGTCTCTACACATGACCCAATTTCATTCCTTTTTATGGCTTAGTAATATTCCATTTTATATATGTACCACGTCTTTATGCATTCGTCTGTCTGTGGGCATTTAGGTTGCTTCCATTACCTGGATATTGTAAATAGTGATGCAATGAACATTGCGGTGAATGTCTCTTTTTGATTTACGGTTTTGTCTGGGTATATGCCCAGTAGTGGGATTGCTGTATCATATGGTAATTCTATTCTTAGTTTTATAAGAAACTCCATAATGTTCTCCACAGTGACTGTATCAATTTACATTCCCAACAATAGTGGAAGAGGGTTCCTTATCTCCACACCCTTTCCAGCATTTGTTGTTTGTAGATTTTCTGATGATGCCCATTCTAACAGGTGTGAGGTGATACACCATGGATGAGTCTATTTCGTTGAGCAAAGAGTAGATCTTGTCTAGTACATATTTGGCTTACGGAACGGTATATGTGCTAATTTCAATCTCTGGTTTTATACAGCACCCCAACTCAACTTTCCCCTTAAGCAAGCATAAGTTTTTATCTAAATGTGAGACTCTGTTCGGTTTTGGAATTCAGTTTATGTGTAGCCAAGTTTACACTCTCTGTATTAGTGATATCTTATGATAATTTTCTTTCTCTGTGTGACATATTTCTCTTAGAATCATCATACTTAAATCCACTCAATTTGCTGCTACAGGCCTGATGACATTGATTTCATTGCTGAGTGATATTCCGTTGTACGTAAGTAGCACAACTCCTTTATCCATTTTTTTCTTTCTGGGATATTTAATTTGTACTGGACTCAAGGTTCTTGTAAACACAGCAGCCCTGAATATTGTGTTGGCTGTGCCTTGTTGATTTTAATTTTCCTAAGCTATAGGGCCAAAAGTGGAAGTGCCCTAGGGTCTGTAGCTTTGTTTTTCAGATGTTTCAGGATACACCATAAACATCTCCAGAGTGTCTGTTGGCAATTTACATCCCGCCCATCAGCATAACAAGGCTCCCTGTTCTCCATGGCCTGTCCTGTGTTTCTGGTTTTTACACTTTTTTCAGATGGCCCTTTTGACCAATGGGAAATGAGACTTCATTGTAGTGCGGATTTCCATTTCTCGAGTGCTTGGTTGGCCAAAAAGGGCATATGTGTTTTTTCCTGAATATATTCAGGAAAAAATGTTTACGCACTTTTGTCCAAGTGCATCACTGTCAAAGATCTGCTCCTTTTCACATGCTTTAAATGCAATTCCAATCTACCTCCTGAAATATGATTCCTGCAATTCTGCCTCGTTTTCAAGTCCTCTTTGCAGACTTACTTCCATATATTTTTGCCAATAGCTGTCATTTATAACTCTGCAGGTTTGTGAATTACAGTGCCCGTGATTTCCTTTCTTAACTCGTTTCCTTGAAAACTGGCCACAGAACCGCAGGTTTGCTTCAGGCCGTAATCAGGGTCCGGCACAGCACACTGAGACTTTGGTTCATTCCACTTCCTGGTCGGAAATTAGAGTTAAATGTGCCCCTCCAGACACCTGCCTCACTCCTAGCCCCTTGGTGATGTGTGTCCTGTGGTTTGAGGCCACATGTGCTGGGTTCCTCACCTTTGGCTGATGTGGCCCCACTGGTGTGAGGACACTCCTGCCTGGTTCCCATCCCCTTGGTGATGTGGTCCCTCCGGTGAGAGTCTGATCCTGGTTGGGTTCCTCACACTTCTGTGAGGTGGGCCCTCTTCTCTGAGGTCACTCCTGCCTGGCTGGCACACCCCGCCTTGGCGACGTCGGCCCTCTGGTGGGATTTGGTGCCTGCTGGGTGTCTCCTCCCCTCGGTAATGAGGGCCCTCTGGCGTCAGGCCCTAACTCCTGGGCTCCCAATATTTTCTGATATGTGCCCTGTGGTTCGAGTACACTCCTGCCAGGTTCCCAATCCCATGGGAATGTGGGCCTTCTGCTCTGAGGTCCCAACCGTGGGTTGCTCAGTTTCATGATGAGGGCCCTCTGCTGTGAGTTCTTTCTGGCCTGGATCCCATAGCCTCGCTGCTCCTGGCCACCTGCGGGGAGGTTACAACTGCGGGATTCCTCACCCTTTTTCTTCTATGGGCCCTCTGTTTTGAGACTCCTCCTGCCTGCCTCACTCCCAGCCCCTTGTTGATGTGTGTCCTCTGGTTTGAGGCCACGTATGCTGGGTCCCTCGCCTTTCGATGATGTGGCCCCACTGGTGTGAGGACACTTCTGCCTGGTTCCTATCCCCTTGATGATGTGGGCCCTCTGGTGAGAGTCTGATCCTGGCTGGGTTCCTCACCCTTCTGTGAGGTGGGCCCTCTGCTGTGAGGTCACTCCTGCCTGGCTGGCACACCCCACCTGGGCAACATCGGCCCTCTTGTGGCACTTGGAGCCTGCTGGGAACCTTCCCTCGGTGATGGGGGCCCTCTTGCCTCAGGCCCTAACTGCTGGGTACCCACATTTTCTGATACGTGCTAAGTGGTGCGAGGACACTCCTGCGAGGTTCCCATCCCCATGGGCATGTGGGCCTTCTGCTCTAAGGTCCCAACACCTGTGTTGTTCACCGTTTCATGATGTTGGCTCTCTGGTGTTAGTTCACTCAGGCCTAGATCCCATAGACTCTGTGCTCTGAGCGGCCTGCTGGGAGGTTCCTACTGCTGGATTCCTTACCTTTTTTATTCTTTGGGTCCTGTGTTTTCATGCTCCTACTTCCTGACTCACTCCCAGCCCCTTTGTGATGGAGGTCCTCTGGTTTAAGGCCACATGTACCGGTTTCCTCACCTTTATTGATGTGGCCCCACTGGTGTGAGGACACTCCTGCCTGGTTCCCATCCCCTTGGTGATGGGGGCCCTCTGGTGAGAGTCTGATCCTGTCTGGATTCCTCACACTTCTGGGAGGTGGGCCCTCTGCTGTGAGGTCACTCCTGCCTGGCTGGCACACGTCACGTTGGCGATGTGGGCCCTCAGTTGGGAGTTGGTGCCTGCTGGGAGTCTCCTCCCCTTGGTAATGAGGGCCCTCTGGCGTCAGGCCCTAACTCATGGGCTCCCAAAATTTTCTGATGTGCGCCCTGTCGTGCGAGTACACTCCAGCCAGGGTCCCATCCCCATGGGAATGTGGGCTTTCTGCTCTGAGGTCCCAACGGCTGGGTTGCTCACAGTGTCAGAATGTGGGCCCTCTGCTGTGAGTTCACTCCGGCATGGATCCCATAGCCTCGGTGCTCTGGGCCACCTGCTTGGAGCTTCCAACTGTGGGGTTCCTCACCTTTTTTATTCTATGGGCGCTCTGTTGTGAGTCTCCTCCTGCATGCCTCACTCCCAGCCCTTTCGTGATGTGTGTCCCCTTGTTTGAGGCCACATGTGCTGTGTTCCTCGCCTTTCGCTGATGTGGCCCCACTGGTGTGAGGACACTCCTGCCTGGTTTCCATCCCCTTGGTGATGCGGGCGCTCTGGTTAGAGTCTGATCCTGTTTGGGCTCCTCACACTTCTGTGAGGTGGGCCTTCTGCTGTGAGGTAACTCCTGCCTGGCTTGCTCCCATTGCCTTGGTGACGTCGGCCCTCTGGTGGCATTTGGAGCCTGCTAGTAGACTCCTCTCCTCCGTGATGAGGGCCCTCTGGCGTCAGGTCGTAACTGCTGGGTTCCCACATTTTCTGATACGTGCTAAGTTGTGCTAGGACACTCCTGCGAGGTTCCCATCCCCATGGAGATGTGGGCCTTCTGCTCTGAGGTCCCACTGGCTGGGTTGCTCACAGTTTCATGATGTGGGCCCTCTGCTGTGAGTTCACTGTGGCCTGGATCCCATAGACTCCATGCTCTGGGCCACCTGCTGGGAGGTTCAAACTGCTGGATTCCTCACATTTTTTATTCTGTGGGCCCTGTGTTGTTAGGCTACTCCTGCCTGCCTCACTCGGAGCACCTTGGAAATGTGGGTCCTCTGGTTTAGGCCACATGTGCTGGGTTCCTCACCTTTCTGTAATGTGGCCACACTGGTGTGAGGACACTCCTGCCTTGTTCCGATCCCCTTGGTGATGTGGGCCCTCTGGTGAGAGTCTTATCCTGGCTGGGTTCCTCACCCTTCTGTGAGGTAGGCCCTCTGCTGTGAGGTCACTCCTGCCTGGCTGGCACACGTCAACGTGGCGACGTGGGCCCTCAGTTGGGAGTTGGTGCCTGCTGGGAGTCTCCTCCCCTCGGTAATGAGGGCCCTCTGGCCTCAGACCCTAACTCCTGGGTTCCCAAAATTTTCTAATGTGCGCCCTGTGGTGCGAGTACACTCCTGCCAGGATCCCAACCCCATGGGAATGTGGGTCTTCTGCTCTGAGGTCCCAATGGTACGTTGCTCAGTTTCAATATGAGGGCCCTCTGGTGTGAGTTCACTCCGGCATGGACCCCATAGCCTTGCTGCTCCTGGCCACCTGCGGGGAGGTTCCAACTGCGGGATTCCTCACCTTTTTCCTTCTATGGGCCCTCTGTTTTGAGACTCCTCCTGCCTGCCTCACTCCCAGCCCCTTGGTGATGTGTGTCCTCTGGTTTGAGGCCACGTGTGCTGGGTCCCTCACCTTTCGATGATGTGGCCCCACTGGTGTGAGGACACTCCTGCCTGGTTCCTATCCCCTTGGTGATGTGGGCCCTCTGGTGAGAGTCTGATCCTGGCTGGGTTCCTCCCACTTCTGTGAGGTGGGCCCTCTGCTGTGAGGTCACTCCTGCCTGGCTGGCACACCTCGCCTTGGCAATGTCGGCCCTCTTGTGGCAGTTGGAGCCTGCTCGGAGCCTCCTCCCCTCGGTGATGAGGGTCCTCTGGTGTCAGGCCCTAACTGCTGGGTACCCACATTTTCTGATACGCGCTAAGTGGTGCGAGGACACTCGTGCCATGTTCCCAACCCCATGGGGATGTGGGCCTTCTGCTCTGAGGTCCCAACGGCTGGATTGCTCACAGTTTCATGATGTGGGTCCTCTGCTGTGAGTTCACTGCGGCCTGGATCGCATAGACTCGGTGCTCTGGGCCGCCTGCTGGGAGGTTCCCACTGCAGGATTCCTCAGCTTTTTTATTCTATTGGCCCTGTGTTGTGAGGCTACTCTTGCCTGCCTCACTCCGAGCCCCTTGGAGATCTGGATCCTCTGGTTTAGGCCACATGTGCTGGGTTCCTCACCTTTCTATGATGTGGCCACCCTGGTGTGAAGACAGTCCTGCCTGGTTCTGATGCCCTTGGTGATGTGGGCCCTCTGGTGAGAGTCTTACCCTGGCTGGGTTCCTCACCATTCTGTGAGGTAGGCCCTCAGCTGTGAGGTCACTCCTGCCTGGCTGTTGCACGTCACCTTGGCGACATGGGCCCTCAGTTGGGAGTTGGTGCCTGCTTGGGGTCTCCTCCCCTTGGTAATGAGGGCCCTCTGGCGCCAGGCCCTAACTTCTGAGCTCCCAAAATTCTCTGATGTGCGCCCTGTGGTGCGAGTACACTTCTGCCAGGTTCCCAACAACATGGGAATGTGGGCCTTCTGCTCTAAGGTCCCAACGGCTGGGTTGCTCACAGTTTCATGATGAGGGCCCTCTGTTTTGAGTTCAGTCAGGCCTGGATCCCATAGCCTCGCTGCTCCTGGCCACCTGCTGGGAGGTTCCAACTGCGGGATTCCTCACGTTTTTTACGCTATGGGCCCTCTGTTTGGAGGCTCCTCCTGCCTGCCTCACTCCCAGCCCCTTGGTGATGTGTGTCCTCTGGTTTGAGGCCACGTGTGCTGGGTCCGTCACATTTCGGTGATGTGGCCCCACTGGTGTGAGGACACTCCTGCCTGGTTTCCATTCCCTTGGTGATGTGGGCCCTCCGGTGAGTGTCTGATCCTCTTTGGGTTCCTCACACTTTTGTGTGGTTGGCCCTCTGCTCTGAGGTCACTCCTGCCTGGCTGGCACACCCCGCATTGGCGACATCGGCCTTCTGGTAGCAGTTGGAGCTTGCTGGGAGCCTCCTCTCCTCAGTGATGAGGGCCCTCTGGCGTCCGGCCCTAACTGCTGGGCTCCCCACATTTTCTGATGTGTGCCCACTGGTGCGATGACACTCCGGCTTGGTTCCCTTCCCCATGGGGATGTGGGCCTTGTGCTCTGAGGTTACAACGGCTGGGTTGCTTACAGTATCACGATGAGGGCCCTCTGTTGTGAGTTCATCACTGCCTGGATCCCATAGCCTCGGTGCTCTGGGCCGCCTGCTGGGATGTTCCAACTGCTGGATTCCTCACCTTTTTTATACAATGGGCCATGTGTTTTGAGGTTAATCCTGCCTGCCTCGCTCCGAGACCCATGGTGATGTGGGTCCTCTGGTTTGAGGCCACATGTGCTGGGTACCTCAACTTTCGATGATGTGGCCCCACGGGTGTGAGGACACTCCTGCCTGGTTCCCAGCCCCTTGCTTATGTGGGCACCCTGGTGAGAGTCTGATCCTGACTGGGTTCCTTACCCTTCTGTGAGGTGGGCCCTCTGATGTGAGGTCACTCCTGCCTGGATGGCTCATGTCGCCTTGGCGACGTAGGCCCTCTGTTGGCCACTGAAGCATGCTGGGAGCCTCCTACCCTCTTTAATAAGGGCCCTGGAAGAAACGCATATGCCCTTTTTGAGCAAGTGCATCATTGTCGAGGTTCTGCCTCTTCTCCTATATTTTCAGAGGACTTCCCGTCTACCTCCTGAAATCGTATTCCTGGAATTCTGCCCCGCGTTCAAGTCCTCTTTGCAGCCTTACTTCAATATATTTTTGGACGATAGCTGTCATTTATAACTCTGCAGGTTTGTGAATTACAGTGCCCCTGAGCTCCTTTCTTCAACTCGCTTTCTTGTGAGCTGGCCGCAAAACCGCAGGATTGCTTCAGGCCCTAATCTGGTTCCGGCACGGCACGCTGAGCCTTTGGCTAATTCCTCTTCCTGGTGGGAAATGAGCGTTAAATTTGTTCGTGCAGACACCTACAGCTAATCTCTCATTGGTTCTCCCTATTCCTGTTCATCTTGCGCAGAAATTCCAAACTGTGCAAAACAGGAAGTTAAAGGCACTGACTCTCCAAGTGGGGAGAGTTTTAGTAAAGCGTCTGGAATGGTGAAACCGAGTACGAGGGGACGAAAACTGAGATGCATTTAAAAAGGTTTCCCGGTCATACGGTGGACCATATTTTGTGTTGCCCATGCATGTTTTACCTGAAGGAAGAATCCCTTCAACCTGGAGAGTTGGGACCCATGGAATGGGTACCATGCAGTATGACTTCAAAGGGTTGCCTTTGCTCACCGAACGTCACCAATGCTATCAGCCCGAAGTGTCCAGCCTTATGTCTCACACAGCTCTGCGTGTAGATGTGGTAAATCCAGGTTGCATCACAAGCCCTGAATGAATTATTTAAGAATTGCTCTCTATTTCACTATCATTGTGTTTTGTTTTTGAAATTTATTTTTGATAATGGGATTTATCGGATTTTCACTGCTGCGTTTAGGCCGCTGTACACACGCTTGATTTCCTTATGGAGACATATAAATCCATGGGTTTTAAGATTCTTACTTGTCAGGTATATTCCCAGGCGTTAAGTCCGTTTCGTTGAGCAAGGAGTAGGTTTTGTCTATTATATATTTGGCTTATGGAACGGTATCTGTGCTAATTTCAATCTCTGGTTTTATGCAGCACCCCAACTCACCTTTCCCCATAAGCAAGCATAAGTTGGTTTTCTAAATTTGAGACCCTGTTCTGTTTTGTAATTCAGTTCATGTGTATCCAACTTTACATTCCGTGTATTAGTGATATCTTATGATGTTTCTTTTTCTGTGTGACTTATTTCTCGTAGAATCATCGTACCTGAATCCACTCATTATACCGCTACGGGCCTGATGACGTAGATTTCATTGCTGAGTGATATTCCATTGTACGTGCGTACCACAACTTCTTTATCCATTTTTTGCTTTCTGGGATATTTTACTTGTACCGTAGACGAGGTTCTTGTAAACAGAGCCGTCCCAAACTCTGGGGTGGCTGTGTGTTTTTGATTTTAATTTCCCTAAGCTATAGGACCATAAGTGGAAGTGACATAGGCTGTGTTGCTTTGTTTCCTACGTGTTTCTGGAAACACCATACACTTCTCCAGAGTGGTTGTTGGCAATTTACATCCCGCCCATCAGCATGACAAGGCTCCCTGTTCTCCATGACCTGTCCTGACTTTCTGGATTTTACATTTTTATCAGATGGCCCTTTTGACCGGGGGGCAGTGAGACTTCACTGTAGTGCAGATTTCCTTTACACGCTTGCTTGGTTGGCCAAAAAGAGCGTATGCGTTATTTCCTGAATATATTCAGGAAAAAACGCATACGCCCTTTTTGGCCAAGTGCATCATTGTCGACATTCTCCCTCTTTTCCTATGCTTTTAGTACAATTCCAGTCTACCCCCTGAAATCGTTTTCCTGAAATTCTGCCCCGCTTTCAAGTCCTCTTCGAAGACTTACTTCAATACATTTTTGGACGATAGCTGTCATTCATAACTCTGCAGGTTTGTGAATTACAGTGCCCCTGAGCTCCTTTCTTCAACTCGCTTTCTTGTGAGCTGGCCGCAAAACCGCAGGATTGCTTCAGGCCCTAATCTGTTTCCGGCAGGGCACGCTGAGCCTTTGGTTAATTCCTCTTCCTGGTGGGAAATGAGCGTTCCATTTGCCCGTGCAGACACCTACAGCTAGTCTCTCATTGCTTCTCCCTATTCCTGTTCATCTTGCGCAGAAATTGCAAACTGTGCCAAACAGGAGGTTAATGGCACTGACTCTCCAAGTGGGGAGAGTGTTAGTAAAGCGTTCAAATGTTGAACCCGAGTACCAGGGGACGAAAACTGAGATGCATTTGAAAACGTTTCCCAATCACACGGTGGACCATACTATGGGTTTCCCATGCATGTTTTAGCTGAAGGAAGAATCCCTTAAACCTGGAGAGTTGGGACCCATGGAATGGGTACCATGCAGTGTGACTTCAAAGGGTCTGCGTTTGCTCACCGAACCTCACCAATGCTATCAGCCCGAAGTGTCCAGCCTTATGTCTCATCCAGCTCTGAGTGTAGATGTGGTAAATCCAGGTTGCATCACAAGCCCTGAATGAATTATTTAAGAATTGCTCTCTATTTCACTGTCATTGTGTTTTGTTTTTGAAAATCATTTTGATAATGGGATTTATCGGATTTTCACTGCTGCTTTTAGGCCACTGTACACACGCTTGATTTCCTTATGGAGACATATAAATCCATGGGTTTTAAGATTCTTACTTGTCAGGTATCTTCCCAGGCGATGAATATAGGGTGTTGAGTCCATTTCGTTGAGCAAGGAGTAGGTTTTGTCTATTATATATTTGGCTTCTGGAACGGTATCTGTGCTAATTTCAATCTCTGGTTTTATGCAGCATCCCAACTGACCTTTCCCCATAAGCAAGCATAAGTTGGTTTGCTAAATTTGAGACCCTGTTCTGTTTTGTAGTTCAGTTCATGGGTAGCCAAGTTTACATTCCGTGTATTAGTGATAACTTATGATGTTTCTTTTTCTGTCTGACTTATTTCTCATAGAATCATCGTACCTGAATCCACTCATTATGCCGCTACGGTCCTGAAGACGTAGATTTCATTGCTGAGTGATATTCCATTGTACGTGCGTACCAGAAATTCTTTATCCATTTTTTCCTTTCTCGGATATTTAACTTGTACCGTAGACAAGGTTCTTGTAAACAGAGCCATCCCAAACTTTGGGGTGGCTGTGTGTTTTTGATTTTAATTTCCCTAAGCTATAGGACCATAAGTGGAAGTGACATAGGCTGTGTTGCTTTGTTTCCTACGTGTTTCAGGATACACCATACATTTCTCCAGAGTGGCTGTTGGCAGTTTACATCCCGCCCATCAGCATAACAAGGCTCCCTGTTCTCCATGACCTGTCCTGTCTTTCTGGAGTTTACACTTTTTTCAGATGGCCCTTTTGACCTGGGGGCAGTGAGACTTCATTGTAGTGCAGATTTCCTTTACACGCTTGCTTGGTTGGCCAAAAAGGGCGTATGCGTTTTTTCCTGAATATATTCAGGAAAAAACGCATACGCCCTTTTTGGCCAAGTGCATCATTGTTGACATTCTGCCTCTTTTCCTACGCTTTAGGTGCAATTCCAGTCTACCCACTGAAATCGTTTTCCTGAAATTCTGCCCCGCTTTCAAGTCCTCTTTGAAGACTTACTTCAGTACATTTTTGGACGATAGCTGTCATTCATAACTCTGCAGGTTTGTGAATTACAGTGCCCCTGAGCTCCTTTCTTCAACTCGTTTTCTTGTGAGCTGGCCGCAAAACCGCAGGATTGCTTCAGGCCCTAATATGTTCCGGCCGGGCACACTGAGCCTTTGGTTAATTCCTCTTCCTGGTGGGAAATGATCGTTCAATTTGCCCGTGCAGACACCAACAGCTAGTCTCTCATTGGTTCTCCCTATGCCTGTTCATCTTGCGCAGAAATTGCAAACTGTGCCAAACAAGAGGTTAAAGGCACTGACTCTCCAAGTGGGGAGAGTGTTAGTAAAGCGTCTGGAATGGTGAACCCGAGTACCAGGGGACGAAAACTGAGATGCATTTGAAAACGTTTCCTGGTCACACAGTGCACTGTACTGTGGGTTTCCCATGCATGTTTTAGCTGAAGGAAGAATCCCTTAAACCTGGAGAGTTGGGACCCATGGCATGGGTACCATGCAGTATGACTTCAAAGGGTCTGCGTTTGCTCACCGAACCTCACCAATGCTATCAGCATGAAGTGTCCAGCCTTATGTCTCACCCAGCTCTGGGTGTAGATGTGGTAAATCCAGGTGGCATCACAAGCCCTGAATGAATTATTTAAGAATTGCTCTCTATTTCACTGTCATTGTGTTTTGTCTTTGAAATTTATTTTGATAATGGGATTTATCGGATTTTCACTGCTGCATTTAGGCCGTTGTACACACGCTTGATTTCATTATGGAGACATATAAATCCATGGCTTTTAAGATTCTTACTTGTCAGGTATCTTGCAAGGCGTTGAATATGGGGTGTTGAGTCCATTTCGTTGAGCAAGGAGTAGGTCTTGTCTATTATATATTTGGCTTATGGAACGGTATCTGTGCTAATTTCAATCTCTGGTTTTATGCAGCACCCCAACTCACCTTTCCCCATTAGCAAGCATAAGTTGGTTTTCTAAATTTGAGACCCTGTTCTGTTTTGTAATTCAGTTTATGTGTAGCCAAGTTTACATTCCGTGTATTACTTATATATTATGATGTTTCTATTTCTGTGTGACGTATTTCTCGTAGAATCATCGTACCTGAATCCACTCATTATGCCGCTATGGGCCTGAAGACGTAGATTTCTTTGCTGAGTGATATTCCATTGTACGTGCGTACCAGAACTTCTTTATCCATTTTTTCCTTTCTCGGATATTTAACTTGTACCGTAGACGAGGTTCTTTTAAACAGAGCCATCCCAAACTTTGGGGTGGTTGTGTGTTTTTGATTTTAATTTCCCTAAGCTATAGGACCATAAGTGGAAGTGCCATAGGCTGTGTTGCTTTGTTTCCTACGTGTTTCAGGATACACCATACATTTCTCCAGAGTGGCTGTCGGCAATTTACATCCCGCCCATCAGCATAACAAGGCTCCCTGTTCTCCATGACCTGTCCTGTCTTTCTGGATTTAACACTTTTTTCAGATGGCCCTTTTGACCGGGGGGCAGTGAGACTTCATTGTAGTGCAGATTTCCTTTACACGCTTGCTTGGTTGGCCCAAAAGGGCGTATGCGTTTTTTCCTGAATATAT
This sequence comes from Delphinapterus leucas, assembly GCF_059928025.1. Taxonomy (NCBI): domain Eukaryota; kingdom Metazoa; phylum Chordata; class Mammalia; order Artiodactyla; family Monodontidae; genus Delphinapterus; species Delphinapterus leucas. Next base: position 1,990,380 of record NW_028322240.1, on the reverse strand, counting down.
TCAGGAAAAAACGCGTACGCCCTTTTTGGCCAAGTGCATCATTGTCGACATTCTGCCTCTTTTCCTATGCTTTAAGTGCAATTCCAGTCTACCCCCTGAAATCGTTTTCCTGAAATTCTGCCCCGATTTCAAGTCCTCTTCGAAGACTTACTTCAAAACATTTTTGGACGATAGCTGTCATTCATTACTCTGCAGTTTTGTGAATTACAGTGCCCCTGAGCTCCTTTCTTCAACTCGCTTTCTTGTGAGCTGGCCGCAAACCCGCAGGATTGCTTCAGGCCCTAATCTGTTTCCGGCATGGCATGCTGAGCCTTTGGTTAATTCCTCTTCCTGGTGGGAAATGAGCGTTAAATTTCCATGTTCAGACACCTTCACATGAGTCGTCATGGTGCCCCTTTGCCCCGGTTATCTCTATGGAGGTTGGAGTTGGAAGGCCTCCTACCTCAAGATCAGTGTGCCCACGGAGCCAACCCTGCAACTTCAGGGCATGGTTGGGGGTTAGGATCACCACGAGGGTTCCTTTTTCCTTAGGAGGGAGGTGGCCTTTTGGGCTGCTGATTTCCAGGTTATCAGATACTGCCAGTATCTTGGCCAGATGTGGCGGTGGGCCAAGCCCCTTGGTGACCGTAGTTTATCCTACCTGGATCGCATTCTTGCATTGTTCCATTTCAAGTGGTCCCAGGTTTTCCACTAATACTCCAATGGCGATTCACCGTTCACCAGGAATGTAAAGGTCAAAGGGTTTAGCTAAATTAGGGAGTTCCAGGGCAAGGGTCTGAATTGACTGCTCTTTCCATTCTTGAAAGGCCACTTCTGCATTCTATTCAAAAGGATCATCACCTTTTCCTTTCAGTGTTTCATATAGAGGCCGAGCTAGTAGACTGTAGTTAGGGATCCAGAAGCAGCAAACCCTGGCCTCCCCAGGAACCCCTAAGCTGTCTTCTAGTTTCAGAAATGGGTAAGGCTGTAAATTGTTTCTTCCCTTTCCTGGGATGGGCTTCTCCGACCTTCTGTGAGAATGAAGCCCAGGCAGGTCACCGTAGTCTGTGATATTTGAGCTTTTTCTTGGACAACTTGTATCCTTTATTGGCTTCGTAGTTCAGAGGTCTCCTTAGTAGGGCTGGCGATCAGAATGTCGTCTGCATATTGAAGGAGTGTTTCCTTTTCCAGAGGTAGAACTTTTAGGTCTTTAGCTGAGCTTTCCCCAAAGATGGTGTGGGAATTTTTGAACCCTTGGGGCAACACGGCCCGGAAGTATTGTTTTAGCTGTATGTTGAGTCCTGCCACTCACAAGCCAAAATTTCTTGTGACTCTGGGACTAATAGAATACAAAAGAAGGCATCATTGAAGACTAATACAGAATACCATGTCCTGGTGGTTGGTAGAATGACCAGCAGGGTGTAGGATTTAGGAACTACTGGAGGTATATCCTCGGTGGCTTCACTGACTGTCCTGACATCCTTTACCAGGACTCCAGCAGCCCATGGGGCTCTCGAGGTCAGGCCAATCCCAGGATATGGAGCTCACCTGGGCAGGTACCCCACCCCAGCCCACGGGGCTCTCGTGTTCAGGACCCTCCCAGGATATGGGGTTCCCTGGGCAGGTCCCCCTGCAGCCCATGGGGCTCTCGTGGTCAGGCCCCTCCCAGGATACAGAGCTACCCTTGCAGGTACCATGGCAGGGCTGGGAACACAGGAACCGTGCATATCGCCCTCATTGCAGAGCACTCCCAGCTCACCTGTCACTCAGATCTGACACAGAGCACCTCAGAGCAGGACTTGAACTAACAAACAGCAGCTCCGACAGGTCTGTGACGCTGGGCATCACTCTGTGTGGCCTCCCTCCACCTGGTCTTCCAGAGACTTCCACTGCACCCGGGGCACCAGGCCTCTGTCTCCACCCACCAGCCACCCCTCCTCTCCCTGACTCCTGGGTTCCTCTCATTAGGAGAGGGTTTTCTTGAAGTTGTCTCCCACTCATGGGCCAGATAATATAATTAGAAAACAAGCCAGAGCTGCAGCCCCTTGTCTATCCTGACTCTCAGGAGCCCACACCTGTTCCTTGGACCTGGCCGATTCAGCAAGTTCCAGTTTCTGCAACTGTGAGCCCCTGAGGGGTGATTATTGGCTGGCCTGGGAAGCCTGACCGTGCCGGCCAGCCCTCCCCAGGTGTGCCTGGGTTCAGATCAATATAAACACCGCTCCAGGCAGCAAGAGCCCCTGCAGCTGTGCCTGACGCCATTTTCTCTGCCCTGTCAGCAGTCTTGGGGCTGGACTGGTGGGAGGGAGTGAGAGGCCACGGCTTTGTGGGTGGCCCAGTGTGAGTGGGGTTCTGCTGGACTTTCTGCAGCAGTTGCCAAGATGCCACCTGCTAAAGAAGAGGATGTGTCACCCATACCTGCCGCTGGAATTTCTCCCTGGGCAGAGGTGAGTGAGGAAGAAAGCAGTGGGGGCCGGGACAGCAGGGGTATCTCAGGCAGGGAAATGGAAAGCTTCCAGAAGAGCACCCAGGACCAGGACCATCCTGGCTGGCCTGCAGGCACCAAGTCGGCTGGCATGCTGTCGCTCATGTGGCTCCATGGCCCTTCCTCTAGGCTTTCAAGTCCTTGTACATATTCAGGTGTTTTACCTGGGAAGTGTGGGAACATTTCAGCAGCAGCTGGCCTGGGGCTCGGCCCACGTTTACTCACAGATGCCTCGGCACGTTCCCCCAGCTTTGCAATGAGGACGCTTGTTGCGTGGGGCCTGCTGGCTGAATGGGAGATGATTCCCCACCACCGACCAACTTCAGAATTGTTTACAACTGGAGCAAGTGCCCTGATACGGTTTTCCTCTGTGTAGCTGGTGGGTTCTGTTTTTTTTTCTTTTTTGGTTCAAGGTAGATTTTATTCCTCTTTTTTGTATTTACAGATATAAGCATGGAAATAATTTATTCATATAAATACATGTATGTGAAGGGAAGAATATTTTTTCTGTTTTACTTTTTGTAATTTGAATTTTATTTTATTTTTTTATACAGCAGGTTCTTTTTGGTTATCTATTTTATACATATAAATGTATACATGCCAATCCCAATCTCTCAACTCCTCCCACCACCACCCCCCAACAGCTTTCCCCCCTTGGTGTCCATACGTTTGTTGTCTACATCTGTTGCTCTATTTCTGCCTTGCAAAACGGTTCATCTGTACAATTTGTCTAGGTTCCACATATAGCCATTAATAGACAAGATTTCTTTTTCTCTTTCTGACTTACTTCACTCTGTATGACAGTCTCTAGATCCATCAACGTCTCTACAAATGACCCAATTTCATTCCTTTTTATGGCTTAGTAATATTCCATTTTATATATGTACCACGTCTTTATGCATTCGTCTGTCTGTGGGCATTTAGGTTGCTTCCATTACCTGGATATTGTAAATAGTGATGCAATGAACATTGCGGTGAATGTCTCTTTTTGATTTATGGTTTTGTCTGGGTATATGCCCAGTAGTGGGACTGCTGTATCATATGGTAATTCTATTCTTAGTTTTATAAGAAACTCCATAACTTTCTCCACAGTGACTGTATCAATTTCATTCCCAACAATAGCGGAAGAGGGTTCCTTATCTCCACACCCTTTCCAGCATTTGTTGTTTGTAGATTTTCTGATGATGCCCATTCTAACAGGTGTGAGGTGATACACCATGGATGAGTCTATTTCGTTGAGCAAAGAGTAGGTCTTGTGTATTACATATTTGGCTTATGGAATGGTATGTGTGCTAATTTCAATCTCTGGTTTTATACAGCACCGCAACTCAACTTTCCCCTTAAGCAAGCATAAGTTTTTATCTAAATGTGAGACTCTGTTCGGTTTTGGAATTCAGTTTATGTGTAGCCAAGTTTACACTCTCTCTATTAGTGATATCTTATGATAATTACCTTTCTCTGTGTGACATATTTCTCTTAGAATCATCATACTTAAATCCACTCAATTTGCTGCTACAGGCCTGATGACATTGATTTCATTGCTGAGTGATATTCCATTGTACGTAAGTAGCACAACTCCTTTATCCATATTTTTCTTTCTGGGATATTTAATTTGTACTGGACTCAAGGTTCTTGTAAACACAGCAGCCCTAAATTTGGTGTTGGCTGTGTCTTGTTGATTTTAATTTTCCTAAGCTATAGGGCCAAAAGTGGAAGTGCTCTAGGGTCTGTAGCTTTGTTTTTCAGATGTTTCAGGATACACCATAAACATCTCCAGAGTGTCTGTTGGCAATTTACATCCCGCCCATCAGCATAACAAGGCTCCCTGTTCTCCATGGCCTGTCCTGTGTTTCTGGTTTTTACACATTTTTCAGATGGCCCTTTTGACGAATGGGAAATGAGACTTCATTGTAGTGTGGATTTCCATTGCTCGAGTGCTTGGTTGGCCAAAAAGGGCATATGTGTTTTTTCCTGAATATATTCAGGAAAAAATGTTTACGCACTTTTGTCCAAGTGCATCACTGTCAAAGATCTGCCGCTTTTCACATGCTTTAAACGCAATTCCAATCTACCTCCTGAAATATGATTCCTGCAATTCTGCCTCGTTTTGAAGTCCTCTTTGCAGACTTACTTCAGTATATTTTTGCCAATAGCTGTCATTTATAACTCTGCAGGTTTGTGAATTACAGTGCCTGTGATTTCCTTTCTTAACTCGTTTCCTTGAAAGCTGGCCACAGAACCGCAGGTTTGCTTTAGGCCATAATCAGGGTCTGGCACGGCACTCTGAGCCTTTGGTTAATTCCTCTTCCTGGTGGGAAATTAGAGTTAAATGTGCCCCTCCGGACACCTGCCTCACTCCCAGCCCCTTGGTGATGTGTGTCCTGTGGTTTGAGGCCACATGTGCTGGGTTCCTCACCTTTGGCTGATGTGGCCCCACTGGTGTGAGGACACTCCTGCCTGGTTCCCATCCCCTTGGTGATGTGGGCCATCCGGTGAGAGTCTGATCCTGGTTGGGTTCCTCACACTTCTGTGAGGTGGGCCCTCTTCTCTGACGTCACTCCTGCCTGGCTGGCACACCCCACCTTGGCGAAGTCGGCCCTCTGGTGGGATTTGGTGCCTGCTGGGTGTCTCCTGCCCTCGGTAATGAGGGCCCTCTGGCGTCAGGCCCTAATTCCTGGGCTCCCAATATTTTCTGATATGCGCCCTGTGGTTCGAGTACACTCGTGCCAGGTTCCCAACCCCATGGGAATGTGGGCCTTCTGCTCTGAGGTCCCAACCGTGGGTTGCTCAGTTTCATGATGAGGGCCCTCTGCTGTGAGTTCTCTCCGGCCTGGATCCCATAGCCTCGCTGCTCCTGGCCACCTGCTGGGAGGTTCCAACTGCGGGATTCCTCACCTTTTTTCTTCTATGGACCCTCTGTTTTGAGACTCCTCCTGCCTGCCTCACTCCCAGTCCCTTGGTGATGTGTGTCCTCTGGTGTGAGGCCACGTGTGCTGGGTCCCTCGCCTTTCGATGATGTGGCCACACTGGTGTGAGGACACTCCTGCCTGCTTCCTATCCCCTTGATGATGTGGGCCCTCTGGTGAGAGTCTGATCCTGGCTGGGTTCCTCACCCTTCTGTGAGGTGGGCCCTCTGCTGTGAGGTCACTCCTGCCTGGCTGGCACACCCCACCTGGGCAACATCGGCCCTCTTGTGGCACTTGGAGCCTGCTGGGAGCCTCCTCCCCTCGGTGATGGGGGCCCTCTAGCGTCAGGCCCTAACTGCTGGGTACCCACATTTTCTGATACGTGCTAAGTGGTGCGAGGACACTCCTGCGAGGTTCCCATCCCCATGGGCATGTGGGCCTTCTGCTCTAAGGTCCCAACACCTGTGTTGTTCACCGTTTCATGATGTTGTCTCTCTGGTGTTAGTTCACTCAGGCCTAGATCCCATAGACTCTGTGCTCTGAGCCGACTGCTGGGAGGTTCCTACTGCTGGATTCCTTACCTTTTTTATTCTTTGGGTCCTGTGTTTTTATGCTCCTACTTCCTGACTCACTCCCAGCTCCTTTGTGATGTAGGTCCTCTGGTTTAAGGCCACATGTACCGGTTTCCTCACCTTTATTGATGTGGCCCCACTGGTGTGAGGACACTCCTGCCTGGTTCCCATCCCCTTGGTGATTGGGGCCCTCTTGTGAGAGTCTGATCCTGTCTGGATTCCTCACACTTCTGGGAGGTGGGCCCTCTGCTGTGAGGTCACTCCTGCCTGGCTGGCACACGTCACGTTGGCGATGTGGGCCCTCAGTTGGGAGTTGGTGCCTGCTGGGAGTCTCCTCCCCTCGGTAATGAGGGCCCTCTGGCGTCAGGCACTAACTCATGGGCTCCCAAAATTTTCTGATGTGCGCCCTGTCGTGTGAGTACACTCCAGCCAGGGTCCCTTCCCTAGGGGATGTGGGCTTTCTGCTCTGTGGTCCCAACGGCTGGGTTGCTCACAGTGTCAGAATGTGGGCCCTCTGTTTTGAGTTCAGTCAGGCCTGGATCCCATAGCCTCGCTGCTCCTGGCCGCCTGCTGGGAGGTTCCAACTGCGGGATTCCTCACCTTTTTTACGCAATGGGCCCTCTGTTTTGAGGCTCCTCCTGCCTGCCTCACTCCCAGCCCCTTGGTGATGTGTGTCCTGTAGTTTGAGGCCACGTGTGCTGGGTCCGTCACATTTCGGTGATGTGACCCCACTGGTGTGAGGACACTCCTGCCTGGTTTCCATTCCCTTGGTGATGTGGGCCCTCTGGTGAGAGTCTGATCCTCTTTGGGTTCCTCACACTTTTGTGTGGTTGGCCCTCTGCTCTGAGGTCACTCCTGCCTGGCTGGCACACCCCGCATTGGCGACGTCGGCCCTCTGGTAGAAGTTGGAGCTTGCTGGGAGCCTCCTCTCCTCAGTGATGAGGGCCCTCTGGCGTCCGGCCCTAACTGCTGGGCTCCCCACATTTTCTGTTGTGTGCCCACTGGTGCGATGACACTCCTGCTTGGTTCCCTTCCCCATGGGGATGTGGGCCTTGTGCTCTGAGGTCACAACGGCTGGGTTGCTTACAGTATCACGATGAGGGCCCTCTGTTGTGAGTTCATCACTGCCTGGATCCCATAGCCTCGGTGCTCTGGGCCGCCTGCTGGGATGTTCCAACTGCTGGATTCCTCACCTTTTTATACAATGGGCCATGTGTTTTGAGGTTAATCCTGCCTGCCTCGCTTTGAGACCCATGGTGATGTGGGTCTTCTGGTTTGAGGCCACATGTGCTGGGTACCTCAACTTTCGATGATGTGGCCCCACGGGTGTGAGGACACTCGTGCCTGATTCCCAGCCCCTTGCTTATGTGGGCACTCTGGTGAGAGTCTGATCATGACTGGGTTCCTTACCCTTCTGTGAGGTGGGCGCTCTGATGTGAGGTCACTCCTGCCTGGATGGCTCACGTCGCCTTGGCGACGTAGGCCCTCTGTTGGCCACTGAAGCATGCTGGGAGCCTCCTACCCTCTTTAATGAGGGCCCTGGAAGAAACGCATATGCCCTTTTTGACCAAGTGCATCATTGTCGAAGTTCTGCCTCTTCTCCTATACTTTCAGAGGACTTCCCGTCTACCTCCTGAAATCGTATTCCTGGAATTCTGCCCCGCGTTCAAGTCCTCTTTGCAGCCTTACTTCAATATATTTTTGGACGATAGCTGTCATTTATAACTCTGCAGGTTTGTGAATTACAGTGCCCCTGAGCTCCATTCTTCAACTCGCTTTCTTGTGAGCTGGCCGCAAAACCGCAGGATTGCTTCAGGCCCTAATCTGGTTCCGGCACGGCATGTTGAGCCTTTGGCTAATTCCTCTTCCTGATGGGAAATGAGCGTTAAATTTGCTCGTGCAGACACCTACAGCTAATCTCTCATTGGTTCTCCCTATTCCTGTTCATCTTGCTCAGAAATTCCAAACTGTGCCAAACAGGAGGTTAAAGGCACTGACTCTCCAATTGGGGAAAGAGTTAGTAAAGCGTCTGGAATGGTAAAACCGAGTATGAGGGGAAGAAAACTGAGATGCGTTTAAAAAGGTTTCCCGGTCACACGGTGGACCATATTCTGGGTTTCCCATGCGTGTTTTACCTGAAGGAAGAATCCCTTAAACCTGGAGAGGTGGGACCCATGCAATGGGTACCATGCAGTATGACTTCAAATGGCCTGCATTTTCTCACCGAACCTCACCAATGCTATCAGCCCAAAGTGTCGAACCTTATGTCTCACTCAGCTCTAGGTGTAGATGTGGTAAATCCAGGTTGCATCACAAGCCCTGAATGAATTATTTAAGAATTGCTCTCTATTTCACTGTCATTGTGTTTGTTTTTGTAGTTTATTTTGATAATGGGATTTATCGGATTTTCTCTGCTGCCTTCATGCAGCTGTACACACACTTGATTCTCTTACGGAGACATATAAATCCATGGGTTTGAAGATTCTTACTAGTCATGTGTAATCCTAGGAGTTGAATATGGTGTGTTGAGTCCATTTCGTTGAGCAAGGTGTAAATCTTGACTATTACATATTTGGCTTATGGAAAGCTATGTGTGCTAATTTCTATCTCTGGTTTTATGCAGCACCCCACCTCACCTTTCCCCATAAGCAAGCATAAGTTGGTGTTCTAAATTTGAGACCCTGTTCTGTTTTGTAATTCAGTTCATGTGTAGCCAAGTTTACATTCCGTGCATTAGTGATATCTTATGATGTTTCATTTTCTGTGTGACTTATTTCACTTAGAATCATCGTACCTGGATCCACTCAATATGCCGCGACGGGCCTGATGACATAGATTTCATTGGTGAGTGATATTCCATTGTACGTGCGTACCACAACTTCTTTATCCATTTTTTGCTTTCTGGGATATTTTACTTGTACCGTAGACGAGGTTCTTGTAAACAGAGCCGTCCCAAACTCTGGGGTGGCTGTGTGTTTTTGATTTTAATTTCCCTAAGCTATAGGACCATAAGTGGAAGTGCCATAGGCTGTGTTGCTTTGTTTCCTACGTGTTTCTGGAAACACCATACACTTCTCCAGAGTGTTTGTTGGCAATTTACATCCCGCCCATCAGCATGACAAGGCTCCCTGTTCTCCATGACCTGTCCTGACTTTCTGGATTTTACATTTTTATCAGATGGCCCTTTTGACCGGGGGGCAGTGAGACTTCACTGTAGTGCAGATTTCCTTTACACGCTTGCTTGGTTGGCCAAAAAGGGCGTATGCGTTTTTTCCTGAATATATTCAGGAAAAAACGCATACGCCCTTTTTGGCCAAGTGCATCATTGTCGACATTCTCCCTCTTTTCCTATGCTTTTAGTACAATTCCAGTCTACCCCCTGAAATCGTTTTCCTGAAATTCTGCCCCGCTTTCAAGTCCTCTTCGAAGACTTACTTCAATACATTTTTGGACGATAGCTGTCATTCATAACTCTGCAGGTTTGTGAATTACAGTGCCCCTGAACTCCTTTCTTCAACTGGTTTTCTTGTGAGCTGGCCGCAAAACCGCAGGATTGCTTCAGGCCCTAATCTGTTTCCGGCAGGGCACGCTGAGCCTTTGGTTAATTCCTCTTCCTGGTGGGAAATGAGCGTTCCATTTGCCCGTGCAGACACCTACAGCTAGTCTCTCATTGCTTCTCCCTATTCCTGTTCATCTTGCGCAGAAATTGCAAACTGTGCCAAACAGGAGGTTAATGGCACTGACTCTCCAAGTGGGGAGAGTGTTAGTAAAGCGTTCAAATGTTGAACCCGAGTACCAGGGGACGAAAACTGAGATGCATTTGAAAACGTTTCCCAATCACACGGTGGACCATACTCTGGGTTTCCCATGCATGTTTTAGCTGAAGGAAGAATCCCTTAAACCTGGAGAGTTGGGACCCATGGAATGGGTACCATGCAGTGTGACTTCAAAGGGTCTGCATTTGCTCACCGAACCTCACCAATGCTATCAGCCCGAAGTGTCCAGCCTTATGTCTCACCCAGCTCTGGGTGTAGATGTGGTAAATCCAGGTGGCATCACAAGCCCTGAATGAATTATTTAAGAATTGCTCTCTATTTCACTGTCATTGTGTTTTGTCTTTGAAATTTATTTTGATAATGGGATTTATCGGATTTTCACTGCTGCATTTAGGCCGTTGTACACACGCTTGATTTCATTATGGAGACATATAAATCCATGGCTTTTAAGATTCTTACTTGTCAGGTATCTTGCCAGGCGTTGAATATGGGGTGTTGAGTCCATTTCGTTGAGCAAGGAGTAGGTCTTGTCTATTATATATTTGGCTTATGGAACGTTATCTGTGCTAATTTCAATCTCTGGTTTTATGCAGCACCCCAACTCACCTTTCCCCATTAGCAAGCATAAGTTGGTTTTCTAAATTTGAGACCCTGTTCTGTTTTGTAATTCAGTTTATGTGTAGCCAAGTTTACATTCCGTGTATTACTTATATATTATGATGTTTCTATTTCTGTGTGACGTATTTCTCGTAGAATCATCGTACCTGAATCCACTCATTATGCCGCTATGGGCCTGAAGACGTAGATTTCTTTGCTGAGTGATATTCCATTGTACGTGCGTACCAGAACTTCTTTATCCATTTTTTCCTTTCTCGGATATTTAACTTGTACCGTAGACGAGGTTCTTGTAAACAGAGCCATCCCAAACTTTGGGGTGGTTGTGTGTTTTTGATTTTAATTTCCCTAAGCTATAGGACCATAAGTGGAAGTGCCATAGGCTGTGTTGCTTTGTTTCCTACGTGTTTCAGGATACACCATACATTTCTCCAGAGTGGCTGTCGGCAATTTACATCCCGCCCATCAGCATAACAAGGCTCCCTGTTCTCCATGACCTGTCCTGTCTTTCTGGATTTAACACTTTTTTCAGATGGCCCTTTTGACCGGGGGGAGTGAGACTTCATTGTAGTGCAGATTTCCTTTACACGCTTGCTTGGTTGGCCCAAAAGGGCGTATGCGTTTTTTCCTGAATATATTCAGGAAAAAACGCGTACGCCCTTTTTGGCCAAGTGCATCATTGTCGACATTCTGCCTCTTTTCCTATGCTTTAAGTGCAATTCCAGTCTACCCCCTGAAATCGTTTTCCTGAAATTCTGCCCCGATTTCAAGTCCTCTTCGAAGACTTACTTCAAAACATTTTTGGACGATAGCTGTCATTCATTACTCTGCAGTTTTGTGAATTACAGTGCCCCTGAGCTCCTTTCTTCAACTCGCTTTCTTGTGAGCTGGCCGCAAACCCGCAGGATTGCTTCAGGCCCTAATATGGTTCCGGCATGGCATGCTGAGCCTTTGGTTAATTCCTCTTCCTGGTGGGAAATGAGCGTTAAATTTCCATGTTCAGACACCTTCACATGAGTCGTCATGGTGCCACTTTGCCTCGGTTATCTCTATGGAGGTTGGAGTTGGAAGGCCTCCTACCTCAAGATCAGTGTGCCCACGGAGCCAACCCTGCAACTTCAGGGCATGGTTGGGGATTAGGATCACCACGAGGGTTCCTTTTTCCTTAGGAGGGAGGTGGCCTTTTGGGCTGCTGATTTCCAGGTTATCAGATACTGCCAGTATCTTGGCCAGATGTGGCGGTGGGCCAAGCCCCTTGGTGACCGTAGTTTATCCTACCTGGATCGCATTCTTGCATTGTTCCATTTCAAGTGGTCCCAGGTTTTCCACTAATACTCCAATGGCGATTCACCGTTCACCAGGAATGTAAAGGTCAAAGGGTTTAGCTAAATTAGGGAGTTCCAGGGCAAGGGTCTGAATTGACTGCTCTTTCCATTCTTGAAAGGCCACTTCTGCATTCTATTCAAAAGGATCATCACCTTTTCCTTTCAGTGTTTCATATAGAGGCCGAGCTAGTAGACTGTAGTTAGGGATCAGAAGCAGCAAACCCTGGCCTCCCCAGGAACCCCTAAGCTGTCTTCTAGTTTCAGAAATGGGTAAGGCTGTAAATTGTTTCTTCCCTTTCCTGGGATGGGCTTCTCCGACCTTCTGTGAGAATGAAGCCCAGGCAGGTCACCGTAGTCTGTGATATTTGAGCTTTTTCTTGGACAACTTGTATCCTTTATTGGCTTCGTAGTTCAGAGGTCTCCTTAGTAGGGCTGGCGATCAGAATGTCGTCTGCATATTGAAGGAGTGTTTCCTTTTCCAGAGGTAGAACTTTTAGGTCTTTAGCTGAGCTTTCCCCAAAGATGGTGTGGGAATTTTTGAACCCTTGGGGCAACACGGCCCGGAAGTATTGTTTTAGCTGTATGTTGAGTCCTGCCACTCACAAGCCAAAATTTCTTGTGACTCTGGGACTAATAGAATACAAAAGAAGGCATCATTGAAGACTAATACAGAATACCATGTCCTGGTGGTTGGTAGAATGACCAGCAGGGTGTAGGATTTAGGAACTACTGGAGGTATATCCTCGGTGGCTTCACTGACTGTCCTGACATCCTTTACCAGGACTCCAGCAGCCCATGGGGCTCTCGAGGTCAGGCCAATCCCAGGATATGGAGCTCACCTGGGCAGGTACCCCACCCCAGCCCACGGGGCTCTCGTGTTCAGGACCCTCCCAGGATATGGGGTTCCCTGGGCAGGTCCCCCTGCAGCCCATGGGGCTCTCGTGGTCAGGCCCCTCCCAGGATACAGAGCTACCCTTGCAGGTACCATGGCAGGGCTGGGAACACAGGAACCGTGCATATCGCCCTCATTGCAGAGCACTCCCAGCTCACCTGTCACTCAGATCTGACACAGAGCACCTCAGAGCAGGACTTGAACTAACAAACAGCAGCTCCGACAGGTCTGTGACGCTGGGCATCACTCTGTGTGGCCTCCCTCCACCTGGTCTTCCAGAGACTTCCACTGCACCCGGGGCACCAGGCCTCTGTCTCCACCCACCAGCCACCCCTCCTCTCCCTGACTCCTGGGTTCCTCTCATTAGGAGAGGGTTTTCTTGAAGTTGTCTCCCACTCATGGGCCAGATAATATAATTAGAAAACAAGCCAGAGCTGCAGCCCCTTGTCTATCCTGACTCTCAGGAGCCCACACCTGTTCCTTGGACCTGGCCGATTCAGCAAGTTCCAGTTTCTGCAACTGTGAGCCCCTGAGGGGTGATTATTGGCTGGCCTGGGAAGCCTGACCGTGCCGGCCAGCCCTCCCCAGGTGTGCCTGGGTTCAGATCAATATAAACACCGCTCCAGGCAGCAAGAGCCCCTGCAGCTGTGCCTGACGCCATTTTCTCTGCCCTGTCAGCAGTCTTGGGGCTGGACTGGTGGGAGGGAGTGAGAGGCCACGGCTTTGTGGGTGGCCCAGTGTGAGTGGGGTTCTGCTGGACTTTCTGCAGCAGTTGCCAAGATGCCACCTGCTAAAGAAGAGGATGTGTCACCCATACCTGCCGCTGGAATTTCTCCCTGGGCAGAGGTGAGTGAGGAAGAAAGCAGTGGGGGCCGGGACAGCAGGGGTATCTCAGGCAGGGAAATGGAAAGCTTCCAGAAGAGCACCCAGGACCAGGACCATCCTGGCTGGCCTGCAGGCACCAAGTCTGCTGGCATGCTGTCGCTCATGTGGCTCCATGGCCCTTCCTCTAGGCTTTCAAGTCCTTGTACATATTCAGGTGTTTTACCTGGGAAGGGTGGGAACATTTCAGCAGCAGCTGGCCTGGGGCTCGGCCCACGTTTACTCACAGATGCCTCGGCACGTTCCCCCAGCTTTGCAATGAGGACGCTTGTTGCGTGGGGCCTGCTGGCTGAATGGGAGATGATTCCCCACCACCGACCAACTTCAGAATTGTTTACAACTGGAGCAAGTGCCCTGATACGGTTTTCCTCTGTGTAGCTGGTGGGTTCTGTTTTTTTTTCTTTTTTGGTTCAAGGTAGATTTTATTCCTCTTTTTTGTATTTACAGATATAAGCATGGAAATAATTTATTCATATAAATACATGTATGTGAAGGGAAGAATATTTTTTCTGTTTTACTTTTTGTAATTTGAATTTTATTTTATTTTTTTATACAGCAGGTTCTTTTTGGTTATCTATTTTATACATATAAATGTATACATGCCAATCCCAATCTCTCAACTCCTCCCACCACCACCCCCCAACAGCTTTCCCCCCTTGGTGTCCATACGTTTGTTGTCTACATCTGTTGCTCTATTTCTGCCTTGCAAAACGGTTCATCTGTACAATTTGTCTAGGTTCCACATATAGCCATTAATAGACAAGATTTCTTTTTCTCTTTCTGACTTACTTCACTCTGTATGACAGTCTCTAGATCCATCAACGTCTCTACAAATGACCCAATTTCATTCCTTTTTATGGCTTAGTAATATTCCATTTTATATATGTACCACGTCTTTATGCATTCGTCTGTCTGTGGGCATTTAGGTTGCTTCCATTACCTGGATATTGTAAATAGTGATGCAATGAACATTGCGGTGAATGTCTCTTTTTGATTTATGGTTTTGTCTGGGTATATGCCCAGTAGTGGGACTGCTGTATCATATGGTAATTCTATTCTTAGTTTTATAAGAAACTCCATAACTTTCTCCACAGTGACTGTATCAATTTCATTCCCAACAATAGCGGAAGAGGGTTCCTTATCTCCACACCCTTTCCAGCATTTGTTGTTTGTAGATTTTCTGATGATGCCCATTCTAACAGGTGTGAGGTGATACACCATGGATGAGTCTATTTCGTTGAGCAAAGAGTAGGTCTTGTGTATTACATATTTGGCTTATGGAATGGTATGTGTGCTAATTTCAATCTCTGGTTTTATACAGCACCGCAACTCAACTTTCCCCTTAAGCAAGCATAAGTTTTTATCTAAATGTGAGACTCTGTTCGGTTTTGGAATTCAGTTTATGTGTAGCCAAGTTTACACTCTCTCTATTAGTGATATCTTATGATAATTACCTTTCTCTGTGTGACATATTTCTCTTAGAATCATCATACTTAAATCCACTCAATTTGCTGCTACAGGCCTGATGACATTGATTTCATTGCTGAGTGATATTCCATTGTACGTAAGTAGCACAACTCCTTTATCCATATTTTTCTTTCTGGGATATTTAATTTGTACTGGACTCAAGGTTCTTGTAAACACAGCAGCCCTAAATTTGGTGTTGGCTGTGTCTTGTTGATTTTAATTTTCCTAAGCTATAGGGCCAAAAGTGGAAGTGCTCTAGGGTCTGTAGCTTTGTTTTTCAGATGTTTCAGGATACACCATAAACATCTCCAGAGTGTCTGTTGGCAATTTACATCCCGCCCATCAGCATAACAAGGCTCCCTGTTCTCCATGGCCTGTCCTGTGTTTCTGGTTTTTACACATTTTTCAGATGGCCCTTTTGACGAATGGGAAATGAGACTTCATTGTAGTGCGGATTTCCATTGCTCGAGTGCTTGGTTGGCCAAAAAGGGCATATGTGTTTTTTCCTGAATATATTCAGGAAAAAATGTTTACGCACTTTTGTCCAAGTGCATCACTGTCAAAGATCTGCCGCTTTTCACATGCTTTAAACGCAATTCCAATCTACCTCCTGAAATATGATTCCTGCAATTCTGCCTCGTTTTGAAGTCCTCTTTGCAGACTTACTTCAGTATATTTTTGCCAATAGCTGTCATTTATAACTCTGCAGGTTTGTGAATTACAGTGCCTGTGATTTCCTTTCTTAACTCGTTTCCTTGAAAGCTGGCCACAGAACCGCAGGTTTGCTTTAGGCCATAATCAGGGTCTGGCACGGCACTCTGAGCCTTTGGTTAATTCCTCTTCCTGGTGGGAAATTAGAGTTAAATGTGCCCCTCCGGACACCTGCCTCACTCCCAGCCCCTTGGTGATGTGTGTCCTGTGGTTTGAGGCCACATGTGCTGGGTTCCTCACCTTTGGCTGATGTGGCCCCACTGGTGTGAGGACACTCCTGCCTGGTTCCCATCCCCTTGGTGATGTGGGCCATCCGGTGAGAGTCTGATCCTGGTTGGGTTCCTCACACTTCTGTGAGGTGGGCCCTCTTCTCTGACGTCACTCCTGCCTGGCTGGCACACCCCGCCTTGGCGAAGTCGGCCCTCTGGTGGGATTTGGTGCCTGCTGGGGGTCTCCTGCCCTCGGTAATGAGGGCCCTCTGGCGTCAGGCCCTAATTCCTGGGCTCCCAATATTTTCTGATATGCGCCCTGTGGTTCGAGTACACTCGTGCCAGGTTCCCAACCCCATGGGAATGTGGGCCTTCTGCTCTGAGGTCCCAACCGTGGGTTGCTCAGTTTCATGATGAGGGCCCTCTGCTGTGAGTTCTCTCCGGCCTGGATCCCATAGCCTCGCTGCTCCTGGCCACCTGCTGGGAGGTTCCAACTGCGGGATTCCTCACCTTTTTTCTTCTATGGACCCTCTGTTTTGAGACTCCTCCTGCCTGCCTCACTCCCAGTCCCTTGGTGATGTGTGTCCTCTGGTGTGAGGCCACGTGTGCTGGGTCCCTCGCCTTTCGATGATGTGGCCACACTGGTGTGAGGACACTCCTGCCTGCTTCCTATCCCCTTGATGATGTGGGCCCTCTGGTGAGAGTCTGATCCTGGCTGGGTTCCTCACCCTTCTGTGAGGTGGGCCCTCTGCTGTGAGGTCACTCCTGCCTGGCTGGCACACCCCACCTGGGCAACATCGGCCCTCTTGTGGCACTTGGAGCCTGCTGGGAGCCTCCTCCCCTCGGTGATGGGGGCCCTCTAGCGTCAGGCCCTAACTGCTGGGTACCCACATTTTCTGATACGTGCTAAGTGGTGCGAGGACACTCCTGCGAGGTTCCCATCCCCATGGGCATGTGGGCCTTCTGCTCTAAGGTCCCAACACCTGTGTTGTTCACCGTTTCATGATGTTGTCTCTCTGGTGTTAGTTCACTCAGGCCTAGATCCCATAGACTCTGTGCTCTGAGCCGACTGCTGGGAGGTTCCTACTGCTGGATTCCTTACCTTTTTTATTCTTTGGGTCCTGTGTTTTTATGCTCCTACTTCCTGACTCACTCCCAGCTCCTTTGTGATGTAGGTCCTCTGGTTTAAGGCCACATGTACCGGTTTCCTCACCTTTATTGATGTGGCCCCACTGGTGTGAGGACACTCCTGCCTGGTTCCCATCCCCTTGGTGATTGGGGCCCTCTTGTGAGAGTCTGATCCTGTCTGGATTCCTCACACTTCTGGGAGGTGGGCCCTCTGCTGTGAGGTCACTCCTGCCTGGCTGGCACACGTCACGTTGGCGATGTGGGCCCTCAGTTGGGAGTTGGTGCCTGCTGGGAGTCTCCTCCCCTCGGTAATGAGGGCCCTCTGGCGTCAGGCACTAACTCATGGGCTCCCAAAATTTTCTGATGTGCGCCCTGTCGTGTGAGTACACTCCAGCCAGGGTCCCTTCCCTAGGGGATGTGGGCTTTCTGCTCTGTGGTCCCAACGGCTGGGTTGCTCACAGTGTCAGAATGTGGGCCCTCTGTTTTGAGTTCAGTCAGGCCTGGATCCCATAGCCTCGCTGCTCCTGGCCGCCTGCTGGGAGGTTCCAACTGCGGGATTCCTCACCTTTTTTACGCAATGGGCCCTCTGTTTTGAGGCTCCTCCTGCCTGCCTCACTCCCAGCCCCTTGGTGATGTGTGTCCTGTAGTTTGAGGCCACGTGTGCTGGGTCCGTCACATTTCGGTGATGTGACCCCACTGGTGTGAGGACACTCCTGCCTGGTTTCCATTCCCTTGGTGATGTGGGCCCTCTGGTGAGAGTCTGATCCTCTTTGGGTTCCTCACACTTTTGTGTGGTTGGCCCTCTGCTCTGAGGTCACTCCTGCCTGGCTGGCACACCCCGCATTGGCGACGTCGGCCCTCTGGTAGAAGTTGGAGCTTGCTGGGAGCCTCCTCTCCTCAGTGATGAGGGCCCTCTGGCGTCCGGCCCTAACTGCTGGGCTCCCCACATTTTCTGTTGTGTGCCCACTGGTGCGATGACACTCCTGCTTGGTTCCCTTCCCCATGGGGATGTGGGCCTTGTGCTCTGAGGTCACAACGGCTGGGTTGCTTACAGTATCACGATGAGGGCCCTCTGTTGTGAGTTCATCACTGCCTGGATCCCATAGCCTCGGTGCTCTGGGCCGCCTGCTGGGATGTTCCAACTGCTGGATTCCTCACCTTTTTATACAATGGGCCATGTGTTTTGAGGTTAATCCTGCCTGCCTCGCTTTGAGACCCATGGTGATGTGGGTCTTCTGGTTTGAGGCCACATGTGCTGGGTACCTCAACTTTCGATGATGTGGCCCCACGGGTGTGAGGACACTCGTGCCTGATTCCCAGCCCCTTGCTTATGTGGGCACTCTGGTGAGAGTCTGATCATGACTGGGTTCCTTACCCTTCTGTGAGGTGGGCGCTCTGATGTGAGGTCACTCCTGCCTGGATGGCTCACGTCGCCTTGGCGACGTAGGCCCTCTGTTGGCCACTGAAGCATGCTGGGAGCCTCCTACCCTCTTTAATGAGGGCCCTGGAAGAAACGCATATGCCCTTTTTGACCAAGTGCATCATTGTCGAAGTTCTGCCTCTTCTCCTATACTTTCAGAGGACTTCCCGTCTACCTCCTGAAATCGTATTCCTGGAATTCTGCCCCGCGTTCAAGTCCTCTTTGCAGCCTTACTTCAATATATTTTTGGACGATAGCTGTCATTTATAACTCTGCAGGTTTGTGAATTACAGTGCCCCTGAGCTCCATTCTTCAACTCGCTTTCTTGTGAGCTGGCCGCAAAACCGCAGGATTGATTCAGGCCCTAATCTGGTTCCGGCACGGCATGTTGAGCCTTTGGCTAATTCCTCTTCCTGATGGGAAATGAGCGTTAAATTTGCTCGTGCAGACACCTACAGCTAATCTCTCATTGGTTCTCCCTATTCCTGTTCATCTTGCTCAGAAATTCCAAACTGTGCCAAACAGGAGGTTAAAGGCACTGACTCTCCAATTGGGGAAAGAGTTAGTAAAGCGTCTGGAATGGTAAAACCGAGTATGAGGGGAAGAAAACTGAGATGCGTTTAAAAAGGTTTCCCGGTCACACGGTGGACCATATTCTGGGTTTCCCATGCGTGTTTTACCTGAAGGAAGAATCCCTTAAACCTGGAGAGGTGGGACCCATGCAATGGGTACCATGCAGTATGACTTCAAATGGCCTGCATTTTCTCACCGAACCTCACCAATGCTATCAGCCCAAAGTGTCGAACCTTATGTCTCACTCAGCTCTAGGTGTAGATGTGGTAAATCCAGGTTGCATCACAAGCCCTGAATGAATTATTTAAGAATTGCTCTCTATTTCACTGTCATTGTGTTTGTTTTTGTAGTTTATTTTGATAATGGGATTTATCGGATTTTCTCTGCTGCCTTCATGCAGCTGTACACACACTTGATTCTCTTACGGAGACATATAAATCCATGGGTTTGAAGATTCTTACTAGTCATGTGTAATCCTAGGAGTTGAATATGGTGTGTTGAGTCCATTTCGTTGAGCAAGGTGTAAATCTTGACTATTACATATTTGGCTTATGGAAAGCTATGTGTGCTAATTTCTATCTCTGGTTTTATGCAGCACCCCACCTCACCTTTCCCCATAAGCAAGCATAAGTTGGTGTTCTAAATTTGAGACCCTGTTCTGTTTTGTAATTCAGTTCATGTGTAGCCAAGTTTACATTCCGTGCATTAGTGATATCTTATGATGTTTCATTTTCTGTGTGACTTATTTCACTTAGAATCATCGTACCTGGATCCACTCAATATGCCGCGACGGGCCTGATGACATAGATTTCATTGGTGAGTGATATTCCATTGTACGTGCGTACCACAACTTCTTTATCCATTTTTTGCTTTCTGGGATATTTTACTTGTACCGTAGACGAGGTTCTTGTAAACAGAGCCGTCCCAAACTCTGGGGTGGCTGTGTGTTTTTGATTTTAATTTCCCTAAGCTATAGGACCATAAGTGGAAGTGCCATAGGCTGTGTTGCTTTGTTTCCTACGTGTTTCTGGAAACACCATACACTTCTCCAGAGTGTTTGTTGGCAATTTACATCCCGCCCATCAGCATGACAAGGCTCCCTGTTCTCCATGACCTGTCCTGACTTTCTGGATTTTACATTTTTATCAGATGGCCCTTTTGACCGGGGGGCAGTGAGACTTCACTGTAGTGCAGATTTCCTTTACACGCTTGCTTGGTTGGCCAAAAAGGGCGTATGCGTTTTTTCCTGAATATATTCAGGAAAAAACGCATACGCCCTTTTTGGCCAAGTGCATCATTGTCGACATTCTCCCTCTTTTCCTATGCTTTTAGTACAATTCCAGTCTACCCCCTGAAATCGTTTTCCTGAAATTCTGCCCCGCTTTCAAGTCCTCTTCGAAGACTTACTTCAATACATTTTTGGACGATAGCTGTCATTCATAACTCTGCAGGTTTGTGAATTACAGTGCCCCTGAACTCCTTTCTTCAACTCGTTTTCTTGTGAGCTGGCCGCAAAACCGCAGGATTGCTTCAGGCCCTAATCTGTTTCCGGCAGGGCACGCTGAGCCTTTGGTTAATTCCTCTTCCTGGTGGGAAATGAGCGTTCCATTTGCCCGTGCAGACACCTACAGCTAGTCTCTCATTGCTTCTCCCTATTCCTGTTCATCTTGCGCAGAAATTGCAAACTGTGCCAAACAGGAGGTTAATGGCACTGACTCTCCAAGTGGGGAGAGTGTTAGTAAAGCGTTCAAATGTTGAACCCGAGTACCAGGGGACGAAAACTGAGATGCATTTGAAAACGTTTCCCAATCACACGGTGGACCATACTCTGGGTTTCCCATGCATGTTTTAGCTGAAGGAAGAATCCCTTAAACCTGGAGAGTTGGGACCCATGGAATGGGTACCATGCAGTGTGACTTCAAAGGGTCTGCATTTGCTCACCGAACCTCACCAATGCTATCAGCCCGAAGTGTCCAGCCTTATGTCTCACCCAGCTCTGGGTGTAGATGTGGTAAATCCAGGTTGCATCACAAGCCCTGAATGAATTATTTAAGAATTGCTCTCTATTTCACTGTCATTGTGTTTTGTCTTTGAAATTTATTTTGATAATGGGATTTATCGGATTTTCACTGCTGCATTTAGGCCGTTGTACACACGCTTGATTTCATTATGGAGACATATAAATCCATGGCTTTTAAGATTCTTACTTGTCAGGTATCTTGCCAGGCGTTGAATATGGGGTGTTGAGTCCATTTCGTTGAGCAAGGAGTAGGTCTTGTCTATTATATATTTGGCTTATGGAACGGTATCTGTGCTAATTTCAATCTCTGGTTTTATGCAGCACCCCAACTCACCTTTCCCCATTAGCAAGCATAAGTTGGTTTTCTAAATTTGAGACCCTGTTCTGTTTTGTAATTCAGTTTATGTGTAGCCAAGTTTACATTCCGTGTATTACTTATATATTATGATGTTTCTATTTCTGTGTGACGTATTTCTCGTAGAATCATCGTACCTGAATCCACTCATTATGCCGCTATGGGCCTGAAGACGTAGATTTCTTTGCTGAGTGATATTCCATTGTACGTGCGTACCAGAACTTCTTTATCCATTTTTTCCTTTCTCGGATATTTAACTTGTACCGTAGACGAGGTTCTTGTAAACAGAGCCATCCCAAACTTTGGGGTGGTTGTGTGTTTTTGATTTTAATTTCCCTAAGCTATAGGACCATAAGTGGAAGTGCCATAGGCTGTGTTGCTTTGTTTCCTACGTGTTTCAGGATACACCATACATTTCTCCAGAGTGGCTGTCGGCAATTTACATCCCGCCCATCAGCATAACAAGGCTCCCTGTTCTCCATGACCTGTCCTGTCTTTCTGGATTTAACACTTTTTTCAGATGGCCCTTTTGACCGGAGGGAGTGAGACTTCATTGTAGTGCAGATTTCCTTTACACGCTTGCTTGGTTGGCCCAAAAGGGCGTATGCGTTTTTTCCTGAATATATTCAGGAAAAAACGCGTACGCCCTTTTTGGCCAAGTGCATCATTGTCGACATTCTGCCTCTTTTCCTATGCTTTAAGTGCAATTCCAGTCTACCCCCTGAAATCGTTTTCCTGAAATTCTGCCCCGATTTCAAGTCCTCTTCGAAGACTTACTTCAAAACATTTTTGGACGATAGCTGTCATTCATTACTCTGCAGTTTTGTGAATTACAGTGCCCCTGAGCTCCTTTCTTCAACTCGCTTTCTTGTGAGCTGGCCGCAAACCCGCAGGATTGCTTCAGGCCCTAATATGGTTCCGGCATGGCATGCTGAGCCTTTGGTTAATTCCTCTTCCTGGTGGGAAATGAGCGTTAAATTTCCATGTTCAGACACCTTCACATGAGTCGTCATGGTGCCACTTTGCCTCGGTTATCTCTATGGAGGTTGGAGTTGGAAGGCCTCCTACCTCAAGATCAGTGTGCCCACGGAGCCAACCCTGCAACTTCAGGGCATGGTTGGGGGTTAGGATCACCACGAGGGTTCCTTTTTCCTTAGGAGGGAGGTGGCCTTTTGGGCTGCTGATTTCCAGGTTATCAGATACTGCCAGTATCTTGGCCAGATGTGGCGGTGGGCCAAGCCCCTTGGTGACCGTAGTTTATCCTACCTGGATCGCATTCTTGCATTGTTCCATTTCAAGTGGTCCCAGGTTTTCCACTAATACTCCAATGGCGATTCACCGTTCACCAGGAATGTAAAGGTCAAAGGGTTTAGCTAAATTAGGGAGTTCCAGGGCAAGGGTCTGAATTGACTGCTCTTTCCATTCTTGAAAGGCCACTTCTGCATTCTATTCAAAAGGATCATCACCTTTTCCTTTCAGTGTTTCATATAGAGGCCGAGCTAGTAGACTGTAGTTAGGGATCAGAAGCAGCAAACCCTGGCCTCCCCAGGAACCCCTAAGCTGTCTTCTAGTTTCAGAAATGGGTAAGGCTGTAAATTGTTTCTTCCCTTTCCTGGGATGGGCTTCTCCGACCTTCTGTGAGAATGAAGCCCAGGCAGGTCACCGTAGTCTGTGATATTTGAGCTTTTTCTTGGACAACTTGTATCCTTTATTGGCTTCGTAGTTCAGAGGTCTCCTTAGTAGGGCTGGCGATCAGAATGTCGTCTGCATATTGAAGGAGTGTTTCCTTTTCCAGAGGTAGAACTTTTAGGTCTTTAGCTGAGCTTTCCCCAAAGATGGTGTGGGAATTTTTGAACCCTTGGGGCAACACGGCCCGGAAGTATTGTTTTAGCTGTATGTTGAGTCCTGCCACTCACAAGCCAAAATTTCTTGTGACTCTGGGACTAATAGAATACAAAAGAAGGCATCATTGAAGACTAATACAGAATACCATGTCCTGGTGGTTGGTAGAATGACCAGCAGGGTGTAGGATTTAGGAACTACTGGAGGTATATCCTCGGTGGCTTCACTGACTGTCCTGACATCCTTTACCAGGACTCCAGCAGCCCATGGGGCTCTCGAGGTCAGGCCAATCCCAGGATATGGAGCTCACCTGGGCAGGTACCCCACCCCAGCCCACGGGGCTCTCGTGTTCAGGACCCTCCCAGGATATGGGGTTCCCTGGGCAGGTCCCCCTGCAGCCCATGGGGCTCTCGTGGTCAGGCCCCTCCCAGGATACAGAGCTACCCTTGCAGGTACCATGGCAGGGCTGGGAACACAGGAACCGTGCATATCGCCCTCATTGCAGAGCACTCCCAGCTCACCTGTCACTCAGATCTGACACAGAGCACCTCAGAGCAGGACTTGAACTAACAAACAGCAGCTCCGACAGGTCTGTGACGCTGGGCATCACTCTGTGTGGCCTCCCTCCACCTGGTCTTCCAGAGACTTCCACTGCACCCGGGGCACCAGGCCTCTGTCTCCACCCACCAGCCACCCCTCCTCTCCCTGACTCCTGGGTTCCTCTCATTAGGAGAGGGTTTTCTTGAAGTTGTCTCCCACTCATGGGCCAGATAATATAATTAGAAAACAAGCCAGAGCTGCAGCCCCTTGTCTATCCTGACTCTCAGGAGCCCACACCTGTTCCTTGGACCTGGCCGATTCAGCAAGTTCCAGTTTCTGCAACTGTGAGCCCCTGAGGGGTGATTATTGGCTGGCCTGGGAAGCCTGACCGTGCCGGCCAGCCCTCCCCAGGTGTGCCTGGGTTCAGATCAATATAAACACCGCTCCAGGCAGCAAGAGCCCCTGCAGCTGTGCCTGACGCCATTTTCTCTGCCCTGTCAGCAGTCTTGGGGCTGGACTGGTGGGAGGGAGTGAGAGGCCACGGCTTTGTGGGTGGCCCAGTGTGAGTGGGGTTCTGCTGGACTTTCTGCAGCAGTTGCCAAGATGCCACCTGCTAAAGAAGAGGATGTGTCACCCATACCTGCCGCTGGAATTTCTCCCTGGGCAGAGGTGAGTGAGGAAGAAAGCAGTGGGGGCCGGGACAGCAGGGGTATCTCAGGCAGGGAAATGGAAAGCTTCCAGAAGAGCACCCAGGACCAGGACCATCCTGGCTGGCCTGCAGGCACCAAGTCTGCTGGCATGCTGTCGCTCATGTGGCTCCATGGCCCTTCCTCTAGGCTTTCAAGTCCTTGTACATATTCAGGTGTTTTACCTGGGAAGGGTGGGAACATTTCAGCAGCAGCTGGCCTGGGGCTCGGCCCACGTTTACTCACAGATGCCTCGGCACGTTCCCCCAGCTTTGCAATGAGGACGCTTGTTGCGTGGGGCCTGCTGGCTGAATGGGAGATGATTCCCCACCACCGACCAACTTCAGAATTGTTTACAACTGGAGCAAGTGCCCTGATACGGTTTTCCTCTGTGTAGCTGGTGGGTTCTGTTTTTTTTTCTTTTTTGGTTCAAGGTAGATTTTATTCCTCTTTTTTGTATTTACAGATATAAGCATGGAAATAATTTATTCATATAAATACATGTATGTGAAGGGAAGAATATTTTTTCTGTTTTACTTTTTGTAATTTGAATTTTATTTTATTTTTTTATACAGCAGGTTCTTTTTGGTTATCTATTTTATACATATAAATGTATACATGCCAATCCCAATCTCTCAACTCCTCCCACCACCACCCCCCAACAGCTTTCCCCCCTTGGTGTCCATACGTTTGTTGTCTACATCTGTTGCTCTATTTCTGCCTTGCAAAACGGTTCATCTGTACAATTTGTCTAGGTTCCACATATAGCCATTAATAGACAAGATTTCTTTTTCTCTTTCTGACTTACTTCACTCTGTATGACAGTCTCTAGATCCATCAACGTCTCTACAAATGACCCAATTTCATTCCTTTTTATGGCTTAGTAATATTCCATTTTATATATGTACCACATCTTTATGCATTCGTCTGTCTGTGGGCATTTAGGTTGCTTCCATTACCTGGATATTGTAAATAGTGATGCAATGAACATTGCGGTGAATGTCTCTTTTTGATTTATGGTTTTGTCTGGGTATATGCCCAGTAGTGGGACTGCTGTATCATATGGTAATTCTATTCTTAGTTTTATAAGAAACTCCATAACTTTCTCCACAGTGACTGTATCAATTTCATTCCCAACAATAGCGGAAGAGGGTTCCTTATCTCCACACCCTTTCCAGCATTTGTTGTTTGTAGATTTTCTGATGATGCCCATTCTAACAGGTGTGAGGTGATACACCATGGATGAGTCTATTTCGTTGAGCAAAGAGTAGGTCTTGTGTATTACATATTTGGCTTATGGAATGGTATGTGTGCTAATTTCAATCTCTGGTTTTATACAGCACCGCAACTCAACTTTCCCCTTAAGCAAGCATAAGTTTTTATCTAAATGTGAGACTCTGTTCGGTTTTGGAATTCAGTTTATGTGTAGCCAAGTTTACACTCTCTCTATTAGTGATATCTTATGATAATTACCTTTCTCTGTGTGACATATTTCTCTTAGAATCATCATACTTAAATCCACTCAATTTGCTGCTACAGGCCTGATGACATTGATTTCATTGCTGAGTGATATTCCATTGTACGTAAGTAGCACAACTCCTTTATCCATATTTTTCTTTCTGGGATATTTAATTTGTACTGGACTCAAGGTTCTTGTAAACACAGCAGCCCTAAATTTGGTGTTGGCTGTGTCTTGTTGATTTTAATTTTCCTAAGCTATAGGGCCAAAAGTGGAAGTGCTCTAGGGTCTGTAGCTTTGTTTTTCAGATGTTTCAGGATACACCATAAACATCTCCAGAGTGTCTGTTGGCAATTTACATCCCGCCCATCAGCATAACAAGGCTCCCTGTTCTCCATGGCCTGTCCTGTGTTTCTGGTTTTTACACATTTTTCAGATGGCCCTTTTGACGAATGGGAAATGAGACTTCATTGTAGTGCGGATTTCCATTGCTCGAGTGCTTGGTTGGCCAAAAAGGGCATATGTGTTTTTTCCTGAATATATTCAGGAAAAAATGTTTACGCACTTTTGTCCAAGTGCATCACTGTCAAAGATCTGCCGCTTTTCACATGCTTTAAACGCAATTCCAATCTACCTCCTGAAATATGATTCCTGCAATTCTGCCTCGTTTTGAAGTCCTCTTTGCAGACTTACTTCAGTATATTTTTGCCAATAGCTGTCATTTATAACTCTGCAGGTTTGTGAATTACAGTGCCTGTGATTTCCTTTCTTAACTCGTTTCCTTGAAAGCTGGCCACAGAACCGCAGGTTTGCTTTAGGCCATAATCAGGGTCTGGCACGGCACTCTGAGCCTTTGGTTAATTCCTCTTCCTGGTGGGAAATTAGAGTTAAATGTGCCCCTCCGGACACCTGCCTCACTCCCAGCCCCTTGGTGATGTGTGTCCTGTGGTTTGAGGCCACATGTGCTGGGTTCCTCACCTTTGGCTGATGTGGCCCCACTGGTGTGAGGACACTCCTGCCTGGTTCCCATCCCCTTGGTGATGTGGGCCATCCGGTGAGAGTCTGATCCTGGTTGGGTTCCTCACACTTCTGTGAGGTGGGCCCTCTTCTCTGACGTCACTCCTGCCTGGCTGGCACACCCCGCCTTGGCGAAGTCGGCCCTCTGGTGGGATTTGGTGCCTGCTGGGTGTCTCCTGCCCTCGGTAATGAGGGCCCTCTGGCGTCAGGCCCTAATTCCTGGGCTCCCAATATTTTCTGATATGCGCCCTGTGGTTCGAGTACACTCGTGCCAGGTTCCCAACCCCATGGGAATGTGGGCCTTCTGCTCTGAGGTCCCAACCGTGGGTTGCTCAGTTTCATGATGAGGGCCCTCTGCTGTGAGTTCTCTCCGGCCTGGATCCCATAGCCTCGCTGCTCCTGGCCACCTGCTGGGAGGTTCCAACTGCGGGATTCCTCACCTTTTTTCTTCTATGGACCCTCTGTTTTGAGACTCCTCCTGCCTGCCTCACTCCCAGTCCCTTGGTGATGTGTGTCCTCTGGTGTGAGGCCACGTGTGCTGGGTCCCTCGCCTTTCGATGATGTGGCCACACTGGTGTGAGGACACTCCTGCCTGCTTCCTATCCCCTTGATGATGTGGGCCCTCTGGTGAGAGTCTGATCCTGGCTGGGTTCCTCACCCTTCTGTGAGGTGGGCCCTCTGCTGTGAGGTCACTCCTGCCTGGCTGGCACACCCCACCTGGGCAACATCGGCCCTCTTGTGGCACTTGGAGCCTGCTGGGAGCCTCCTCCCCTCGGTGATGGGGGCCCTCTAGCGTCAGGCCCTAACTGCTGGGTACCCACATTTTCTGATACGTGCTAAGTGGTGCGAGGACACTCCTGCGAGGTTCCCATCCCCATGGGCATGTGGGCCTTCTGCTCTAAGGTCCCAACACCTGTGTTGTTCACCGTTTCATGATGTTGTCTCTCTGGTGTTAGTTCACTCAGGCCTAGATCCCATAGACTCTGTGCTCTGAGCCGACTGCTGGGAGGTTCCTACTGCTGGATTCCTTACCTTTTTTATTCTTTGGGTCCTGTGTTTTTATGCTCCTACTTCCTGACTCACTCCCAGCTCCTTTGTGATGTAGGTCCTCTGGTTTAAGGCCACATGTACCGGTTTCCTCACCTTTATTGATGTGGCCCCACTGGTGTGAGGACACTCCTGCCTGGTTCCCATCCCCTTGGTGATTGGGGCCCTCTTGTGAGAGTCTGATCCTTCTGGATTCCTCACACTTCTGGGAGGTGGGCCCTCTGCTGTGAGGTCACTCCTGCCTGGCTGGCACACGTCACGTTGGCGATGTGGGCCCTCAGTTGGGAGTTGGTGCCTGCTGGGAGTCTCCTCCCCTCGGTAATGAGGGCCCTCTGGCGTCAGGCACTAACTCATGGGCTCCCAAAATTTTCTGATGTGCGCCCTGTCGTGTGAGTACACTCCAGCCAGGGTCCCTTCCCTAGGGGATGTGGGCTTTCTGCTCTGTGGTCCCAACGGCTGGGTTGCTCACAGTGTCAGAATGTGGGCCCTCTGTTTTGAGTTCAGTCAGGCCTGGATCCCATAGCCTCGCTGCTCCTGGCCGCCTGCTGGGAGGTTCCAACTGCGGGATTCCTCACCTTTTTTACGCAATGGGCCCTCTGTTTTGAGGCTCCTCCTGCCTGCCTCACTCCCAGCCCCTTGGTGATGTGTGTCCTGTAGTTTGAGGCCACGTGTGCTGGGTCCGTCACATTTCGGTGATGTGACCCCACTGGTGTGAGGACACTCCTGCCTGGTTTCCATTCCCTTGGTGATGTGGGCCCTCTGGTGAGAGTCTGATCCTCTTTGGGTTCCTCACACTTTTGTGTGGTTGGCCCTCTGCTCTGAGGTCACTCCTGCCTGGCTGGCACACCCCGCATTGGCGACGTCGGCCCTCTGGTAGAAGTTGGAGCTTGCTGGGAGCCTCCTCTCCTCAGTGATGAGGGCCCTCTGGCGTCCGGCCCTAACTGCTGGGCTCCCCACATTTTCTGTTGTGTGCCCACTGGTGCGATGACACTCCTGCTTGGTTCCCTTCCCCATGGGGATGTGGGCCTTGTGCTCTGAGGTCACAACGGCTGGGTTGCTTACAGTATCACGATGAGGGCCCTCTGTTGTGAGTTCATCACTGCCTGGATCCCATAGCCTCGGTGCTCTGGGCCGCCTGCTGGGATGTTCCAACTGCTGGATTCCTCACCTTTTTATACAATGGGCCATGTGTTTTGAGGTTAATCCTGCCTGCCTCGCTTTGAGACCCATGGTGATGTGGGTCTTCTGGTTTGAGGCCACATGTGCTGGGTACCTCAACTTTCGATGATGTGGCCCCACGGGTGTGAGGACACTCGTGCCTGATTCCCAGCCCCTTGCTTATGTGGGCACTCTGGTGAGAGTCTGATCATGACTGGGTTCCTTACCCTTCTGTGAGGTGGGCGCTCTGATGTGAGGTCACTCCTGCCTGGATGGCTCACGTCGCCTTGGCGACGTAGGCCCTCTGTTGGCCACTGAAGCATGCTGGGAGCCTCCTACCCTCTTTAATGAGGGCCCTGGAAGAAACGCATATGCCCTTTTTGACCAAGTGCATCATTGTCGAAGTTCTGCCTCTTCTCCTATACTTTCAGAGGACTTCCCATCTACCTCCTGAAATCGTATTCCTGGAATTCTGCCCCGCGTTCAAGTCCTCTTTGCAGCCTTACTTCAATATATTTTTGGACGATAGCTGTCATTTATAACTCTGCAGGTTTGTGAATTACAGTGCCCCTGAGCTCCATTCTTCAACTCGCTTTCTTGTGAGCTGGCCGCAAAACCGCAGGATTGCTTCAGGCCCTAATCTGGTTCCGGCACGGCATGTTGAGCCTTTGGCTAATTCCTCTTCCTGATGGGAAATGAGCGTTAAATTTGCTCGTGCAGACACCTACAGCTAATCTCTCATTGGTTCTCCCTATTCCTGTTCATCTTGCTCAGAAATTCCAAACTGTGCCAAACAGGAGGTTAAAGGCACTGACTCTCCAATTGGGGAAAGAGTTAGTAAAGCGTCTGGAATGGTAAAACCGAGTATGAGGGGAAGAAAACTGAGATGCATTTAAAAAGGTTTCCCGGTCACACGGTGGACCATATTCTGGGTTTCCCATGCGTGTTTTACCTGAAGGAAGAATCCCTTAAACCTGGAGAGGTGGGACCCATGCAATGGGTACCATGCAGTATGACTTCAAATGGCCTGCATTTTCTCACCGAACCTCACCAATGCTATCAGCCCAAAGTGTCGAACCTTATGTCTCACTCAGCTCTAGGTGTAGATGTGGTAAATCCAGGTTGCATCACAAGCCCTGAATGAATTATTTAAGAATTGCTCTCTATTTCACTGTCATTGTGTTTGTTTTTGTAGTTTATTTTGATAATGGGATTTATCGGATTTTCTCTGCTGCCTTCATGCAGCTGTACACACACTTGATTCTCTTACGGAGACATATAAATCCATGGGTTTGAAGATTCTTACTAGTCATGTGTAATCCTAGGAGTTGAATATGGTGTGTTTAGTCCATTTCGTTGAGCAAGGTGTAAATCTTGACTATTACATATTTGGCTTATGGAAAGCTATGTGTGCTAATTTCTATCTCTGGTTTTATGCAGCACCCCACCTCACCTTTCCCCATAAGCAAGCATAAGTTGGTGTTCTAAATTTGAGACCCTGTTCTGTTTTGTAATTCAGTTCATGTGTAGCCAAGTTTACATTCCGTGCATTAGTGATATCTTATGATGTTTCATTTTCTGTGTGACTTATTTCACTTAGAATCATCGTACCTGGATCCACTCAATATGCCGCGACGGGCCTGATGACATAGATTTCATTGGTGAGTGATATTCCATTGTACGTGCGTACCACAACTTCTTTATCCATTTTTTGCTTTCTGGGATATTTTACTTGTACCGTAGACGAGGTTCTTGTAAACAGAGCCGTCCCAAACTCTGGGGTGGCTGTGTGTTTTTGATTTTAATTTCCCTAAGCTATAGGACCATAAGTGGAAGTGCCATAGGCTGTGTTGCTTTGTTTCCTACGTGTTTCTGGAAACACCATACACTTCTCCAGAGTGGTTGTTGGCAATTTACATCCCGCCCATCAGCATGACAAGGCTCCCTGTTCTCCATGACCTGTCCTGACTTTCTGGATTTTATATTTTTATCAGATGGCCCTTTTGACCGGGGGGCAGTGAGACTTCACTGTAGTGCAGATTTCCTTTACACGCTTGCTTGGTTGGCCAAAAAGGGCGTATGCGTTTTTTCCTGAATATATTCAGGAAAAAACGCATACGCCCTTTTTGGCCAAGTGCATCATTGTCGACATTCTCCCTCTTTTCCTATGCTTTTAGTACAATTCCAGTCTACCCCCTGAAATCGTTTTCCTGAAATTCTGCCCCGCTTTCAAGTCCTCTTCGAAGACTTACTTCAATACATTTTTGGACGATAGCTGTCATTCATAACTCTGCAGGTTTGTGAATTACAGTGCCCCTGAGCTCCTTTCTTCAACTCGCTTTCTTGTGAGCTGGCCGCAAAACCGCAGGATTGCTTCAGGCCCTAATCTGTTTCCGGCAGGGCACGCTGAGCCTTTGGTTAATTCCTCTTCCTGGTGGGAAATGAGCGTTCCATTTGCCCGTGCAGACACCTACAGCTAGTCTCTCATTGCTTCTCCCTATTCCTGTTCATCTTGCGCAGAAATTGCAAACTGTGCCAAACAGGAGGTTAATGGCACTGACTCTCCAAGTGGGGAGAGTGTTAGTAAAGCGTTCAAATGTTGAACCCGAGTACCAGGGGACGAAAACTGAGATGCATTTGAAAACGTTTCCCAATCACACGGTGGACCATACTATGGGTTTCCCATGCATGTTTTAGCTGAAGGAAGAATCCCTTAAACCTGGAGAGTTGGGACCCATGGAATGGGTACCATGCAGTGTGACTTCAAAGGGTCTGCGTTTGCTCACCGAACCTCACCAATGCTATCAGCCCGAAGTGTCCAGCCTTATGTCTCATCCAGCTCTGGGTGTAGATGTGGTAAATCCAGGTTGCATCACAAGCCCTGAATGAATTATTTAAGAATTGCTCTCTATTTCACTGTCATTGTGTTTTGTTTTTGAAAATCATTTTGATAATGGGATTTATCGGATTTTCACTGCTGCTTTTAGGCCACTGTACACACGCTTGATTTCCTTATGGAGACATATAAATCCATGGGTTTTAAGATTCTTACTTGTCAGGTATCTTCCCAGGCGATGAATATAGGGTGTTGAGTCCATTTCGTTGAGCAAGGAGTAGGTTTTGTCTATTATATATTTGGCTTCTGGAACGGTATCTGTGCTAATTTCAATCTCTGGTTTTATGCAGCATCCCAACTGACCTTTCCCCATAAGCAAGCATAAGTTGGTTTGCTAAATTTGAGACCCTGTTCTGTTTTGTAGTTCAGTTCATGGGTAGCCAAGTTTACATTCCGTGTATTAGTGATAACTTATGATGTTTCTTTTTCTGTCTGACTTATTTCTCATAGAATCATCGTACCTGAATGCACTCATTATGCCGCTACGGTCCTGAAGACGTAGATTTCATTGCTGAGTGATATTCCATTGTACGTGCGTACCAGAAATTCTTTATCCATTTTTTCCTTTCTCGGATATTTAACTTGTACCGTAGACAAGGTTCTTGTAAACAGAGCCATCCCAAAATTTGGGGTGGCTGTGTGTTTTTGATTTTAATTTCCCTAAGCTATAGGACCATAAGTGGAAGTGACATAGGCTGTGTTGCTTTGTTTCCTACGTGTTTCAGGATACACCATACATTTCTCCAGAGTGGCTGTTGGCAGTTTACATCCCGCCCATCAGCATAACAAGGCTCCCTGTTCTCCATGACCTGTCCTGTCTTTCTGGAGTTTACACTTTTTTCAGATGGCCCTTTTGACCTGGGGGCAGTGAGACTTCATTGTAGTGCAGATTTCCTTTACACGCTTGCTTGGTTGGCCAAAAAGGGCGTATGCGTTTTTTCCTGAATATATTCAGGAAAAAACGCATACGCCCTTTTTGGCCAAGTGCATCATTGTTGACATTCTGCCTCTTTTCCTACGCTTTAGGTGCAATTCCAGTCTACCCACTGAAATCGTTTTCCTGAAATTCTGCCCCGCTTTCAAGTCCTCTTTGAAGACTTACTTCAGTACATTTTTGGACGATAGCTGTCATTCATAACTCTGCAGGTTTGTGAATTACAGTGCCCCTGAGCTCCTTTCTTCAACTCGTTTTCTTGTGAGCTGGCCGCAAAACCGCAGGATTGCTTCAGGCCCTAATATGTTTCCGGCCGGGCACACTGAGCCTTTGGTTAATTCCTCTTCCTGGTGGGAAATGATCGTTCAATTTGCCCGTGCAGACACCAACAGCTAGTCTCTCATTGGTTCTCCCTATGCCTGTTCATCTTGCGCAGAAATTGCAAACTGTGCCAAACAAGAGGTTAAAGGCACTGACTCTCCAAGTGGGGAGAGTGTTAGTAAAGCGTCTGGAATGGTGAACCCGAGTACCAGGGGACGAAAACTGAGATGCATTTGAAAACGTTTCCCGGTCACACAGTGCACTGTACTGTGGGTTTCCCATGCATGTTTTAGCTGAAGGAAGAATCCCTTAAACCTGGAGAGTTGGGACCCATGGCATGGGTACCATGCAGTATGACTTCAAAGGGTCTGCGTTTGCTCACCGAACCTCACCAATGCTATCAGCCTGAAGTGTCCAGCCTTATGTCTCACCCAGCTCTGGGTGTAGATGTGGTAAATCCAGGTTGCATCACAAGCCCTGAATGAATTATTTAAGAATTGCTCTCTATTTCACTGTCATTGTGTTTTGTCTTTGAAATTTATTTTGATAATGGGATTTATCGGATTTTCACTGCTGCATTTAGGCCGTTGTACACACGCTTGATTTCATTATGGAGACATATAAATCCATGGGTTTTAAGATTCTTACTTGTCAGGTATCTTGCAAGGCGTTGAATATGGGGTGTTGAGTCCATTTCGTTGAGCAAGGAGTAGGTCTTGTCTATTATATATTTGGCTTATGGAACGGTATCTGTGCTAATTTCAATCTCTGGTTTTATGCAGCACCCCAACTCACCTTTCCCCATTAGCAAGCATAAGTTGGTTTTCTAAATTTGAGACCCTGTTCTGTTTTGTAATTCAGTTTATGTGTAGCCAAGTTTACATTCCGTGTATTACTTATATATTATGATGTTTCTATTTCTGTGTGACGTATTTCTCGTAGAATCATCGTACCTGAATCCACTCATTATGCCGCTATGGGCCTGAAGACGTAGATTTCTTTGCTGAGTGATATTCCATTGTACGTGCGTACCAGAACTTCTTTATCCATTTTTTCCTTTCTCGGATATTTAACTTGTACCGTAGACGAGGTTCTTGTAAACAGAGCCATCCCAAACTTTGGGGTGGTTGTGTGTTTTTGATTTTAATTTCCCTAAGCTATAGGACCATAAGTGGAAGTGCCATAGGCTGTGTTGCTTTGTTTCCTACGTGTTTCAGGATACACCATACATTTCTCCAGAGTGGCTGTCGGCAATTTACATCCCGCCCATCAGCATAACAAGGCTCCCTGTTCTCCATGACCTGTCCTGTCTTTCTGGATTTAACACTTTTTTCAGATGGCCCTTTTGACCGGGGGGCAGTGAGACTTCATTGTAGTGCAGATTTCCTTTACACGCTTGCTTGGTTGGCCCAAAAGGGCGTATGCGTTTTTTCCTGAATATATTCAGGAAAAAACGCGTACGCCCTTTTTGGCCAAGTGCATCATTGTCGACATTCTGCCTCTTTTCCTATGCTTTAAGTGCAATTCCAGTCTACCCCCTGAAATCGTTTTCCTGAAATTCTGCCCCGATTTCAAGTCCTCTTCGAAGACTTACTTCAAAACATTTTTGGACGATAGCTGTCATTCATTACTCTGCAGTTTTGTGAATTACAGTGCCCCTGAGCTCCTTTCTTCAACTCGCTTTCTTGTGAGCTGGCCGCAAACCCGCAGGATTGCTTCAGGCCCTAATCTGTTTCCGGCATGGCATGCTGAGCCTTTGGTTAATTCCTCTTCCTGGTGGGAAATGAGCGTTAAATTTCCATGTTCAGACACCTTCACATGAGTCGTCATGGTGCCCCTTTGCCCCGGTTATCTCTATGGAGGTTGGAGTTGGAAGGCCTCCTACCTCAAGATCAGTGTGCCCACGGAGCCAACCCTGCAACTTCAGGGCATGGTTGGGGGTTAGGATCACCACGAGGGTTCCTTTTTCCTTAGGAGGGAGGTGGCCTTTTGGGCTGCTGATTTCCAGGTTATCAGATACTGCCAGTATCTTGGCCAGATGTGGCGGTGGGCCAAGCCCCTTGGTGACCGTAGTTTATCCTACCTGGATCGCATTCTTGCATTGTTCCATTTCAAGTGGTCCCAGGTTTTCCACTAATACTCCAATGGCGATTCACCGTTCACCAGGAATGTAAAGGTCAAAGGGTTTAGCTAAATTAGGGAGTTCCAGGGCAAGGGTCTGAATTGACTGCTCTTTCCATTCTTGAAAGGCCACTTCTGCATTCTATTCAAAAGGATCATCACCTTTTCCTTTCAGTGTTTCATATAGAGGCCGAGCTAGTAGACTGTAGTTAGGGATCCAGAAGCAGCAAACCCTGGCCTCCCCAGGAACCCCTAAGCTGTCTTCTAGTTTCAGAAATGGGTAAGGCTGTAAATTGTTTCTTCCCTTTCCTGGGATGGGCTTCTCCGACCTTCTGTGAGAATGAAGCCCAGGCAGGTCACCGTAGTCTGTGATATTTGAGCTTTTTCTTGGACAACTTGTATCCTTTATTGGCTTCGTAGTTCAGAGGTCTCCTTAGTAGGGCTGGCGATCAGAATGTCGTCTGCATATTGAAGGAGTGTTTCCTTTTCCAGAGGTAGAACTTTTAGGTCTTTAGCTGAGCTTTCCCCAAAGATGGTGTGGGAATTTTTGAACCCTTGGGGCAACACGGCCCGGAAGTATTGTTTTAGCTGTATGTTGAGTCCTGCCACTCACAAGCCAAAATTTCTTGTGACTCTGGGACTAATAGAATACAAAAGAAGGCATCATTGAAGACTAATACAGAATACCATGTCCTGGTGGTTGGTAGAATGACCAGCAGGGTGTAGGATTTAGGAACTACTGGAGGTATATCCTCGGTGGCTTCACTGACTGTCCTGACATCCTTTACCAGGACTCCAGCAGCCCATGGGGCTCTCGAGGTCAGGCCAATCCCAGGATATGGAGCTCACCTGGGCAGGTACCCCACCCCAGCCCACGGGGCTCTCGTGTTCAGGACCCTCCCAGGATATGGGGTTCCCTGGGCAGGTCCCCCTGCAGCCCATGGGGCTCTCGTGGTCAGGCCCCTCCCAGGATACAGAGCTACCCTTGCAGGTACCATGGCAGGGCTGGGAACACAGGAACCGTGCATATCGCCCTCATTGCAGAGCACTCCCAGCTCACCTGTCACTCAGATCTGACACAGAGCACCTCAGAGCAGGACTTGAACTAACAAACAGCAGCTCCGACAGGTCTGTGACGCTGGGCATCACTCTGTGTGGCCTCCCTCCACCTGGTCTTCCAGAGACTTCCACTGCACCCGGGGCACCAGGCCTCTGTCTCCACCCACCAGCCACCCCTCCTCTCCCTGACTCCTGGGTTCCTCTCATTAGGAGAGGGTTTTCTTGAAGTTGTCTCCCACTCATGGGCCAGATAATATAATTAGAAAACAAGCCAGAGCTGCAGCCCCTTGTCTATCCTGACTCTCAGGAGCCCACACCTGTTCCTTGGACCTGGCCGATTCAGCAAGTTCCAGTTTCTGCAACTGTGAGCCCCTGAGGGGTGATTATTGGCTGGCCTGGGAAGCCTGACCGTGCCGGCCAGCCCTCCCCAGGTGTGCCTGGGTTCAGATCAATATAAACACCGCTCCAGGCAGCAAGAGCCCCTGCAGCTGTGCCTGACGCCATTTTCTCTGCCCTGTCAGCAGTCTTGGGGCTGGACTGGTGGGAGGGAGTGAGAGGCCACGGCTTTGTGGGTGGCCCAGTGTGAGTGGGGTTCTGCTGGACTTTCTGCAGCAGTTGCCAAGATGCCACCTGCTAAAGAAGAGGATGTGTCACCCATACCTGCCGCTGGAATTTCTCCCTGGGCAGAGGTGAGTGAGGAAGAAAGCAGTGGGGGCCGGGACAGCAGGGGTATCTCAGGCAGGGAAATGGAAAGCTTCCAGAAGAGCACCCAGGACCAGGACCATCCTGGCTGGCCTGCAGGCACCAAGTCTGCTGGCATGCTGTCGCTCATGTGGCTCCATGGCCCTTCCTCTAGGCTTTCAAGTCCTTGTACATATTCAGGTGTTTTACCTGGGAAGGGTGGGAACATTTCAGCAGCAGCTGGCCTGGGGCTCGGCCCACGTTTACTCACAGATGCCTCGGCACGTTCCCCCAGCTTTGCAATGAGGACGCTTGTTGCGTGGGGCCTGCTGGCTGAATGGGAGATGATTCCCCACCACCGACCAACTTCAGAATTGTTTACAACTGGAGCAAGTGCCCTGATACGGTTTTCCTCTGTGTAGCTGGTGGGTTCTGTTTTTTTTTCTTTTTTGGTTCAAGGTAGATTTTATTCCTCTTTTTTGTATTTACAGATATAAGCATGGAAATAATTTATTCATATAAATACATGTATGTGAAGGGAAGAATATTTTTTCTGTTTTACTTTTTGTAATTTGAATTTTATTTTATTTTTTTATACAGCAGGTTCTTTTTGGTTATCTATTTTATACATATAAATGTATACATGCCAATCCCAATCTCTCAACTCCTCCCACCACCACCCCCCAACAGCTTTCCCCCCTTGGTGTCCATACGTTTGTTGTCTACATCTGTTGCTCTATTTCTGCCTTGCAAAACGGTTCATCTGTACAATTTGTCTAGGTTCCACATATAGCCATTAATAGACAAGATTTCTTTTTCTCTTTCTGACTTACTTCACTCTGTATGACAGTCTCTAGATCCATCAACGTCTCTACAAATGACCCAATTTCATTCCTTTTTATGGCTTAGTAATATTCCATTTTATATATGTACCACGTCTTTATGCATTCGTCTGTCTGTGGGCATTTAGGTTGCTTCCATTACCTGGATATTGTAAATAGTGATGCAATGAACATTGCGGTGAATGTCTCTTTTTGATTTATGGTTTTGTCTGGGTATATGCCCAGTAGTGGGACTGCTGTATCATATGGTAATTCTATTCTTAGTTTTATAAGAAACTCCATAACTTTCTCCACAGTGACTGTATCAATTTCATTCCCAACAATAGCGGAAGAGGGTTCCTTATCTCCACACCCTTTCCAGCATTTGTTGTTTGTAGATTTTCTGATGATGCCCATTCTAACAGGTGTGAGGTGATACACCATGGATGAGTCTATTTCGTTGAGCAAAGAGTAGGTCTTGTGTATTACATATTTGGCTTATGGAATGGTATGTGTGCTAATTTCAATCTCTGGTTTTATACAGCACCGCAACTCAACTTTCCCCTTAAGCAAGCATAAGTTTTTATCTAAATGTGAGACTCTGTTCGGTTTTGGAATTCAGTTTATGTGTAGCCAAGTTTACACTCTCTCTATTAGTGATATCTTATGATAATTACCTTTCTCTGTGTGACATATTTCTCTTAGAATCATCATACTTAAATCCACTCAATTTGCTGCTACAGGCCTGATGACATTGATTTCATTGCTGAGTGATATTCCATTGTACGTAAGTAGCACAACTCCTTTATCCATATTTTTCTTTCTGGGATATTTAATTTGTACTGGACTCAAGGTTCTTGTAAACACAGCAGCCCTAAATTTGGTGTTGGCTGTGTCTTGTTGATTTTAATTTTCCTAAGCTATAGGGCCAAAAGTGGAAGTGCTCTAGGGTCTGTAGCTTTGTTTTTCAGATGTTTCAGGATACACCATAAACATCTCCAGAGTGTCTGTTGGCAATTTACATCCCGCCCATCAGCATAACAAGGCTCCCTGTTCTCCATGGCCTGTCCTGTGTTTCTGGTTTTTACACATTTTTCAGATGGCCCTTTTGACGAATGGGAAATGAGACTTCATTGTAGTGCGGATTTCCATTGCTCGAGTGCTTGGTTGGCCAAAAAGGGCATATGTGTTTTTTCCTGAATATATTCAGGAAAAAATGTTTACGCACTTTTGTCCAAGTGCATCACTGTCAAAGATCTGCCGCTTTTCACATGCTTTAAACGCAATTCCAATCTACCTCCTGAAATATGATTCCTGCAATTCTGCCTCGTTTTGAAGTCCTCTTTGCAGACTTACTTCAGTATATTTTTGCCAATAGCTGTCATTTATAACTCTGCAGGTTTGTGAATTACAGTGCCTGTGATTTCCTTTCTTAACTCGTTTCCTTGAAAGCTGGCCACAGAACCGCAGGTTTGCTTTAGGCCATAATCAGGGTCTGGCACGGCACTCTGAGCCTTTGGTTAATTCCTCTTCCTGGTGGGAAATTAGAGTTAAATGTGCCCCTCCGGACACCTGCCTCACTCCCAGCCCCTTGGTGATGTGTGTCCTGTGGTTTGAGGCCACATGTGCTGGGTTCCTCACCTTTGGCTGATGTGGCCCCACTGGTGTGAGGACACTCCTGCCTGGTTCCCATCCCCTTGGTGATGTGGGCCATCCGGTGAGAGTCTGATCCTGGTTGGGTTCCTCACACTTCTGTGAGGTGGGCCCTCTTCTCTGACGTCACTCCTGCCTGGCTGGCACACCCCGCCTTGGCGAAGTCGGCCCTCTGGTGGGATTTGGTGCCTGCTGGGTGTCTCCTGCCCTCGGTAATGAGGGCCCTCTGGCGTCAGGCCCTAATTCCTGGGCTCCCAATATTTTCTGATATGCGCCCTGTGGTTCGAGTACACTCGTGCCAGGTTCCCAACCCCATGGGAATGTGGGCCTTCTGCTCTGAGGTCCCAACCGTGGGTTGCTCAGTTTCATGATGAGGGCCCTCTGCTGTGAGTTCTCTCCGGCCTGGATCCCATAGCCTCGCTGCTCCTGGCCACCTGCTGGGAGGTTCCAACTGCGGGATTCCTCACCTTTTTTCTTCTATGGACCCTCTGTTTTGAGACTCCTCCTGCCTGCCTCACTCCCAGTCCCTTGGTGATGTGTGTCCTCTGGTGTGAGGCCACGTGTGCTGGGTCCCTCGCCTTTCGATGATGTGGCCACACTGGTGTGAGGACACTCCTGCCTGCTTCCTATCCCCTTGATGATGTGGGCCCTCTGGTGAGAGTCTGATCCTGGCTGGGTTCCTCACCCTTCTGTGAGGTGGGCCCTCTGCTGTGAGGTCACTCCTGCCTGGCTGGCACACCCCACCTGGGCAACATCGGCCCTCTTGTGGCACTTGGAGCCTGCTGGGAGCCTCCTCCCCTCGGTGATGGGGGCCCTCTAGCGTCAGGCCCTAACTGCTGGGTACCCACATTTTCTGATACGTGCTAAGTGGTGCGAGGACACTCCTGCGAGGTTCCCATCCCCATGGGCATGTGGGCCTTCTGCTCTAAGGTCCCAACACCTGTGTTGTTCACCGTTTCATGATGTTGTCTCTCTGGTGTTAGTTCACTCAGGCCTAGATCCCATAGACTCTGTGCTCTGAGCCGACTGCTGGGAGGTTCCTACTGCTGGATTCCTTACCTTTTTTATTCTTTGGGTCCTGTGTTTTTATGCTCCTACTTCCTGACTCACTCCCAGCTCCTTTGTGATGTAGGTCCTCTGGTTTAAGGCCACATGTACCGGTTTCCTCACCTTTATTGATGTGGCCCCACTGGTGTGAGGACACTCCTGCCTGGTTCCCATCCCCTTGGTGATTGGGGCCCTCTTGTGAGAGTCTGATCCTGTCTGGATTCCTCACACTTCTGGGAGGTGGGCCCTCTGCTGTGAGGTCACTCCTGCCTGGCTGGCACACGTCACGTTGGCGATGTGGGCCCTCAGTTGGGAGTTGGTGCCTGCTGGGAGTCTCCTCCCCTCGGTAATGAGGGCCCTCTGGCGTCAGGCCCTAACTCATGGGCTCCCAAAATTTTCTGATGTGCGCCCTGTCGTGTGAGTACACTCCAGCCAGGGTCCCTTCCCTAGGGGATGTGGGCTTTCTGCTCTGTGGTCCCAACGGCTGGGTTGCTCACAGTGTCAGAATGTGGGCCCTCTGTTTTGAGTTCAGTCAGGCCTGGATCCCATAGCCTCGCTGCTCCTGGCCGCCTGCTGGGAGGTTCCAACTGCGGGATTCCTCACCTTTTTTACGCAATGGGCCCTCTGTTTTGAGGCTCCTCCTGCCTGCCTCACTCCCAGCCCCTTGGTGATGTGTGCCCTGTAGTTTGAGGCCACGTGTGCTGGGTCCGTCACATTTCGGTGATGTGACCCCACTGGTGTGAGGACACTCCTGCCTGGTTTCCATTCCCTTGGTGATGTGGGCCCTCTGGTGAGAGTCTGATCCTCTTTGGGTTCCTCACACTTTTGTGTGGTTGGCCCTCTGCTCTGAGGTCACTCCTGCCTGGCTGGCACACCCCGCATTGGCGACGTCGGCCCTCTGGTAGAAGTTGGAGCTTGCTGGGAGCCTCCTCTCCTCAGTGATGAGGGCCCTCTGGCGTCCGGCCCTAACTGCTGGGCTCCCCACATTTTCTGTTGTGTGCCCACTGGTGCGATGACACTCCTGCTTGGTTCCCTTCCCCATGGGGATGTGGGCCTTGTGCTCTGAGGTCACAACGGCTGGGTTGCTTACAGTATCACGATGAGGGCCCTCTGTTGTGAGTTCATCACTGCCTGGATCCCATAGCCTCGGTGCTCTGGGCCGCCTGCTGGGATGTTCCAACTGCTGGATTCCTCACCTTTTTATACAATGGGCCATGTGTTTTGAGGTTAATCCTGCCTGCCTCGCTTTGAGACCCATGGTGATGTGGGTCTTCTGGTTTGAGGCCACATGTGCTGGGTACCTCAACTTTCGATGATGTGGCCCCACGGGTGTGAGGACACTCGTGCCTGATTCCCAGCCCCTTGCTTATGTGGGCACTCTGGTGAGAGTCTGATCATGACTGGGTTCCTTACCCTTCTGTGAGGTGGGCGCTCTGATGTGAGGTCACTCCTGCCTGGATGGCTCACGTCGCCTTGGCGACGTAGGCCCTCTGTTGGCCACTGAAGCATGCTGGGAGCCTCCTACCCTCTTTAATGAGGGCCCTGGAAGAAACGCATATGCCCTTTTTGACCAAGTGCATCATTGTCGAAGTTCTGCCTCTTCTCCTA
The DNA here is from genome assembly GCF_059928025.1 of Delphinapterus leucas. Taxonomy (NCBI): domain Eukaryota; kingdom Metazoa; phylum Chordata; class Mammalia; order Artiodactyla; family Monodontidae; genus Delphinapterus; species Delphinapterus leucas. Next base: position 1,948,175 of record NW_028322240.1, on the reverse strand, counting down.
TACTTTCAGAGGACTTCCCATCTACCTCCTGAAATCGTATTCCTGGAATTCTGCCCCGCGTTCAAGTCCTCTTTGCAGCCTTACTTCAATATATTTTTGGACGATAGCTGTCATTTATAACTCTGCAGGTTTGTGAATTACAGTGCCCCTGAGCTCCATTCTTCAACTCGCTTTCTTGTGAGCTGGCCACAAAACCGCAGGATTGCTTCAGGCCCTAATCTGGTTCCGGCACGGCATGTTGAGCCTTTGGCTAATTCCTCTTCCTGATGGGAAATGAGCGTTAAATTTGCTCGTGCAGACACCTACAGCTAATCTCTCATTGGTTCTCCCTATTCCTGTTCATCTTGCTCAGAAATTCCAAACTGTGCCAAACAGGAGGTTAAAGGCACTGACTCTCCAATTGGGGAAAGAGTTAGTAAAGCGTCTGGAATGGTAAAACCGAGTATGAGGGGAAGAAAACTGAGATGCATTTAAAAAGGTTTCCCGGTCACACGGTGGACCATATTCTGGGTTTCCCATGCGTGTTTTACCTGAAGGAAGAATCCCTTAAACCTGGAGAGGTGGGACCCATGCAATGGGTACCATGCAGTATGACTTCAAATGGCCTGCATTTTCTCACCGAACCTCACCAATGCTATCAGCCCAAAGTGTCGAACCTTATGTCTCACTCAGCTCTAGGTGTAGATGTGGTAAATCCAGGTTGCATCACAAGCCCTGAATGAATTATTTAAGAATTGCTCTCTATTTCACTGTCATTGTGTTTGTTTTTGTAGTTTATTTTGATAATGGGATTTATCGGATTTTCTCTGCTGCCTTCATGCAGCTGTACACACACTTGATTCTCTTACGGAGACATATAAATCCATGGATTTGAAGATTCTTACTAGTCATGTGTAATCCTAGGAGTTGAATATGGTGTGTTTAGTCCATTTCGTTGAGCAAGGTGTAAGTCTTGACTATTACATATTTGGCTAATGGAAAGGTATGTGTGCTAATTTCTATCTCTGGTTTTATGCAGCACCCCACCTCACCTTTCCCCATAAGCAAGCATAAGTTGGTGTTCTAAATTTGAGACCCTGTTCTGTTTTGTAATTCAGTTCATGTGTAGCCAAGTTTACATTCCGTGTATTAGTGATATCTTATGATGTTTCATTTTCTGTGTGACTTATTTCACTTAGAATCATCGTACCTGGATCCACTCAATATGCCGCGACGGGCCTGATGACATAGATTTCATTGGTGAGTGATATTCCATTGTACGTGCGTACCACAACTTCTTTAACCATTTTTCACATTCTGGGATATTTAACTTGTACCGTAGACGACGTTCTTGTAAACAGAGCTGTCCCAAACTTTGGGGTGGCTGTGTGTTTTTGATTTTAATTTCCCTAAGCTATAGGACCATAAGTGGAAGTGCCATAGGCTGCGTTGCTTTGTTTCCTACGTGTTTCAGGAAACCCCATACACTTCTCCAGAGTGGCTGTTTGCAATTTACATCCCCCCCATCAGCATAACAAGTCTCCCTGTTCTCCATGACCTGTCCTGCCTTTCTGAATTTTACACTTTTTCAGATGCCCCTTTTGACCGGGGGGCAGTGAGACTTCATTGTAGTGCAGATTTCATTTACCTGCTTGCTTGCTTGGCCAAAAATGGCGTATGCGTTTTTTCCTGAATATATTCAGGAAAAAACGCATACGCACTTTTTGGCCAGTGCATCATTGTCGACATTCTGCCTCTATTCCTATGCTTTAAGTGCAATTCCAGTCTACCCCCTGAAATCGTTTTCCTGAAATTCTGCCCCGCTTTCAAGTCCTATTCGAAGACTTACTTCAATACATTTTTGGACGATAGCTGTCATTCATAACTCTGCAGGTTTGTGAATTACAGTGCCCCTGAGCTCGTTTCCTCAACTCGCTTTCTTGTGAGCTGGCCGCAAAACCGCAGGATTGCTGCAGGCCCTAATCTGTTTCCGTCAGGGCACACTGAGCCTTTGGTGAATTCCTCTTCCTGGTGGGAAATGAGCGTTCCATTTGCCCGTGCAGACACCTACAGCTAGTCTCTCATTGTTTCTCCCTATTCCTGTTAATCTTGCGTAGAAATTGCAAACTGTGCCAAACAGGAGGTTAAAGGCACTGACTCTCCAAGTGGGGAGAATGTTAGTAAAGTGTCTGGAATGGTGAACCCGAGTACCAGGGTTCGAAAACTGAGATATATTTGAAAACGTTTCCCAATCACACGGTGGACAATACTCTGGGTTTCCCATGCATGTCTTAGCTGAAGGAAGAATCCCTTAAACCTGGAGAGCTGGGAACCATGGAATGGGTACCATGCAGTATGACTACAAAGGGTCTGCGTTTGCTCACCGAACCTCACAAATGCTATCAGCCCGAAGTGTCCAGCCGTATATCTCACCCAGCTCTGGGTGTAGATGTGGTAAATCCAGGTTGCATCACAAGCCCTGAATGAATTATTTAAGAATTGCTCTCTATTTCACTGTCAATGTGTTTTGGTTTTGAAATTTATTTTGATAATGGGATTTATCGGATTTTCACTGCTGCGTTTAGGCTGCTGTACACACGCTTGATTTCCTTATGGAGACATATAAATCCATGGATTTTAAGATTCTTACTTGTCAGGTATATTCCCAGGCTTTGAGTCCGTTTCGTTGAGCAAGGAGTAGGTCTTGTCTATTATATATTTGGCTTATGGAACGGTATCTGTGCTAATTTCAATCTCTGGTTTTATGCAGCACCCCAACTCACCTTTCCCCATAAGCAAGCATAAGTTGGTTTTCTAAATTTGAGACCCTGTTCTGTTTTGTAATTCAGTTCATGGGTAGCCAAGTTTACATTCCGTGTATTAGTCATATCTTATGATGTTTCTTTTTCTGTGTGACTTATTTCTCGTAGAATCATCATACCTGAATCCACTCATTATGCCGCTACGGGCCTGATGAAGTAGATTTCATTGCTGAGTGATATTCCATTGTACGTGCGTACCACAACTTCTTTATCCATTTTTTGCTTTCTGGGATATTTTACTTGTACCGTAGACGAGGTTCTTGTAAACAGAGCCGTCCCAAACTCTGGGGTGGCTGTGTGTTTTTGATTTTAATTTCCCTAAGCTATAGGACCATAAGTGGAAGTGCCATAGGCTGTGTTGCTTTGTTTCCTACGTGTTTCTGGAAACACCATACACTTCTCCAGAGTGGTTGTTGGCAATTTACATCCCGCCCATCAGCATGACAAGGCTCCCTGTTCTCCATGACCTGTCCTGCCTTTCTGGATTTTACACTTTTTTCAGATGGCCCTTTTGATCGGGGGGGCAGTGAGAATTCATTGTAGTGCAGATTTCCTTTACACGCTTGCTTGGTTGGCCAAAAAGGGCGTATGCGTTTTTTCCTGAATATATTCACGAAAAAACGCATACGCCCTTTTTGGCCAAGTGCATCGTTGTCGACATTCTGCCTCTTTTCCTATGCTTTTAGTACAATTCCAGTCTACCCCCTGAAATCGTTTTCCTGAAATTCTGCCCCGCATTCAAGTCCTCTTCGAAGACTTACTTCAATACATTTTTGGACGATAGCTGTCATTCATAACTCTGCAGGTTTGTGAATTACAGTGCCCCTGAGCTCATGTCTTCAACTCGTTTTCTTGTGAGCTGGCCGCAAAACCGCAGGATTGCTTCAGGCCGTAATCTGTTTCCGGCAGGGCTTGCTGAGCCTTTGTTTAATTCCTCTTCCTGGTCGGAAATGAGCGTTCCTTTTGCCCGTGCAGGCACCTACAGCTAGTCTCTCATTGGTTCTCCCTATTCCTGTACATCTTGCGCAGAAATTGCAAACTGTGCCAAACAGGAGGTTAATGGCACTGACTCTCCAAGTGGGGAGAGTGTTAGTAAAGCGTCTGGAATGGTGAACCCGAGTACCAGGGGACGAAAACTGAGATGCATTTGAAAACGTTTCCCGGTCACACAGTGCACTGTGCTGTGGGTTTCCCATGCATGTTTTAGCTGAAGGAAGAATCCCTTAAACCTGGAGAGTTGGGACCCATGGAATGGGTACCATGCAGTTTGACTTCAAAGGGTCCGCATTTGCTCACCGAACCTCACCAATGCTATCAGCCCGAAGTGTCCAGCCTTATGTCTCACCCAGCTCTGGGTGTAGATGTGGGAAATCCAGGTTGCATCACAAGCCCTGAATGAATTATTTAAGAATTGCTCTCTATTTCACTGTCATTGTGTTTTGTTTTTGAAATTTATTTTGATAATGGGATTTATCGGATTTTCACTGCTGCGTTTAGGCCGCTGTACACTCGCTTGATTTTCTTATGGAGACATATAAATCCATGGGTTTTAAGATTCTTACTTGTCAGGTATCTTGCCAGGCGTTGAATATGGGGTGTTGAGTCCATTTCGTTGAGCAAGGAGTAGGGCTTGTCTATTATATATTTGGCTTATGGAACGGTATCTGTGCTAATTTCAATCTCTGGTTTTATGCAGCACCCCAACTCACCTTTCCCCATAAGCAAGCATAAGTTGGTTTTCTAAATTTGAGACCCTGTTCTGTTTTGTAATTCAGTTCATGTGTATCCAACTTTACATTCCGTGTATTAGTGATATCTTATGATGTTTCTTTTTCTGTGTGACTTATTTCTCGTAGAATCATCGTACCTGAATCCACTCATTATACCGCTACGGGCCTGATGACGTAGATTTCATTGCTGAGTGATATTCCATTGTACGTGCGTACCACAACTTCTTTATCCATTTTTTGCTTTCTGGGATATTTTACTTGTACCGTAGACGAGGTTCTTGTAAACAGAGCCGTCCCAAACTCTGGGGTGGCTGTGTGTTTTTGATTTTAATTTCCCTAAGCTATAGGACCATAAGTGGAAGTGACATAGGCTGTGTTGCTTTGTTTCCTACGTGTTTCTGGAAACACCATACACTTCTCCAGAGTGGTTGTTGGCAATTTACATCCCGCCCATCAGCATGACAAGGCTCCCTGTTCTCCATGACCTGTCCTGACTTTCTGGATTTTACATTTTTATCAGATGGCCCTTTTGACCGGGGGGCAGTGAGACTTCACTGTAGTGCAGATTTCCTTTACACGCTTGCTTGGTTGGCCAAAAAGGGCGTATGCGTTTTTTCCTGAATATATTCAGGAAAAAACGCATACGCCCTTTTTGGCCAAGTGCATCATTGTCGACATTCTCCCTCTTTTCCTATGCTTTTAGTACAATTCCAGTCTACCCCCTGAAATCGTTTTCCTGAAATTCTGCCCCGCTTTCAAGTCCTCTTCGAAGACTTACTTCAATACATTTTTGGACGATAGCTGTCATTCATAACTCTGCAGGTTTGTGAATTACAGTGCCCCTGAGCTCCTTTCTTCAACTCGCTTTCTTGTGAGCTGGCCGCAAAACCGCAGGATTGCTTCAGGCCCTAATCTGTTTCCGGCAGGGCACGCTGAGCCTTTGGTTAATTCCTCTTCCTGGTGGGAAATGAGCGTTCCATTTGCCCGTGCAGACACCTACAGCTAGTCTCTCATTGGTTCTCCCTATTCCTGTTCATCTTGCGCAGAAATTGCAAACTGTGCCAAACAGGAGGTTAATGGCACTGACTCTCCAAGTGGGGAGAGTGTTAGTAAAGCGTTCAAATGTTGAACCCGAGTACCAGGGGACGAAAACTGACATGCATTTGAAAACGTTTCCCAATCACACGGTGGACCATACTATGGGTTTCCCATGCATGTTTTAGCTGAAGGAAGAATCCCTTAAACCTGGAGAGTTGGGACCCATGGAATGGGTACCATGCAGTGTGACTTCAAAGGGTCTGCGTTTGCTCACCGAACCTCACCAATGCTATCAGCCCGAAGTGTCCAGCCTTATGTCTCATCCAGCTCTGGGTGTAGATGTGGTAAATCCAGGTTGCATCACAAGCCCTGAATGAATTATTTAAGAATTGCTCTCTATTTCACTGTCATTGTGTTTTGTTTTTGAAAATCATTTTGATAATGGGATTTATCGGATTTTCACTGCTGCTTTTAGGCCACTGTACACACGCTTGATTTCCTTATGGAGACATATAAATCCATGGGTTTTAAGATTCTTACTTGTCAGGTATCTTCCCAGGCGATGAATATAGGGTGTTGAGTCCATTTCGTTGAGCAAGGAGTAGGTTTTGTCTATTATATATTTGGCTTCTGGAACGGTATCTGTGCTAATTTCAATCTCTGGTTTTATGCAGCATCCCAACTGACCTTTCCCCATAAGCAAGCATAAGTTGGTTTGCTAAATTTGAGACCCTGTTCTGTTTTGTAGTTCAGTTCATGGGTAGCCAAGTTTACATTCCGTGTATTAGTGATAACTTATGATGTTTCTTTTTCTGTCTGACTTATTTCTCATAGAATCATCGTACCTGAATCCACTCATTATGCCGCTACGGTCCTGAAGACGTAGATTTCATTGCTGAGTGATATTCCATTGTACGTGCGTACCAGAAATTCTTTATCCATTTTTTCCTTTCTCGGATATTTAACTTGTACCGTAGACAAGGTTCTTGTAAACAGAGCCATCCCAAACTTTGGGGTGGCTGTGTGTTTTTGATTTTAATTTCCCTAAGCTATAGGACCATAAGTGGAAGTGACATAGGCTGTGTTGCTTTGTTTCCTACGTGTTTCAGGATACACCATACATTTCTCCAGAGTGGCTGTTGGCAGTTTACATCCCGCCCATCAGCATAACAAGGCTCCCTGTTCTCCATGACCTGTCCTGTCTTTCTGGAGTTTACACTTTTTTCAGATGGCCCTTTTGACCTGGGGGCAGTGAGACTTCATTGTAGTGCAGATTTCCTTTACACGCTTGCTTGGTTGGCCAAAAAGGGCGTATGCGTTTTTTCCTGAATATATTCAGGAAAAAACGCATACGCCCTTTTTGGCCAAGTGCATCATTGTTGACATTCTGCCTCTTTTCCTACGCTTTAGGTGCAATTCCAGTCTACCCACTGAAATCGTTTTCCTGAAATTCTGCCCCGCTTTCAAGTCCTCTTTGAAGACTTACTTCAGTACATTTTTGGACGATAGCTGTCATTCATAACTCTGCAGGTTTGTGAATTACAGTGCCCCTGAGCTCCTTTCTTCAACTCGTTTTCTTGTGAGCTGGCCGCAAAACCGCAGGATTGCTTCAGGCCCTAATATGTTTCCGGCCAGGCACACTGAGCCTTTGGTTAATTCCTCTTCCTGGTGGGAAATGATCGTTCAATTTGCCCGTGCAGACACCAACAGCTAGTCTCTCATTGGTTCTCCCTATGCCTGTTCATCTTGCGCAGAAATTGCAAACTGTGCCAAACAAGAGGTTAAAGGCACTGACTCTCCAAGTGGGGAGAGTGTTAGTAAAGCGTCTGGAATGGTGAACCCGAGTACCAGGGGACGAAAACTGAGATGCATTTGAAAACGTTTCCCGGTCACACAGTGCACTGTACTGTGGGTTTCCCATGCATGTTTTAGCTGAAGGAAGAATCCCTTAAACCTGGAGAGTTGGGACCCATGGCATGGGTACCATGCAGTATGACTTCAAAGGGTCTGCGTTTGCTCACCGAACCTCACCAATGCTATCAGCCTGAAGTGTCCAGCCTTATGTCTCACCCAGCTCTGGGTGTAGATGTGGTAAATCCAGGTGGCATCACAAGCCCTGAATGAATTATTTAAGAATTGCTCTCTATTTCACTGTCATTGTGTTTTGTCTTTGAAATTTATTTTGATAATGGGATTTATCGGATATTCACTGCTGCATTTAGGCCATTGTACACACGCTTGATTTCATTATGGAGACATATAAATCCATGGGTTTTAAGATTCTTACTTGTCAGGTATCTTGCAAGGCGTTGAATATGGGGTGTTGAGTCCATTTCGTTGAGCAAGGAGTAGGTCTTGTCTATTATATATTTGGCTTATGGAATGGTATCTGTGCTAATTTCAATCTCTGGTTTTATGCAGCACCCCAACTCACCTTTCCCCATTAGCAAGCATAAGTTGGTTTTCTAAATTTGAGACCCTGTTCTGTTTTGTAATTCAGTTTATGTGTAGCCAAGTTTACATTCCGTGTATTACTTATATATTATGATGTTTCTATTTCTGTGTGACGTATTTCTCGTAGAATCATCGTACCTGAATCCACTCATTATGCTGCTATGGGCCTGAAGACGTAGATTTCTTTGCTGAGTGATATTCCATTGTACGTGCGTACCAGAACTTCTTTATCCATTTTTTCCTTTCTCGGATATTTAACTTGTACCGTAGACGAGGTTCTTGTAAACAGAGCCATCCCAAACTTTGGGGTGGTTGTGTGTTTTTGATTTTAATTTCCCTAAGCTATAGGACCATAAGTGGAAGTGCCATAGGCTGTGTTGCTTTGTTTCCTACGTGTTTCAGGATACACCATACATTTCTCCAGAGTGGCTGTCGGCAATTTACATCCCGCCCATCAGCATAACAAGGCTCCCTGTTCTCCATGACCTGTCCTGTCTTTCTGGATTTAACACTTTTTTCAGATGGCCCTTTTGACCGGGGGGCAGTGAGACTTCATTGTAGTGCAGATTTCCTTTACACGCTTGCTTGGTTGGCCAAAAAGGGCGTATGCGTTTTTTCCTGAATATATTCAGGAAAAAACGCGTACGCCCTTTTTGGCCAAGTGCATCATTGTCGACATTCTGCCTCTTTTCCTATGCTTTAAGTGCAATTCCAGTCTACCCCCTGAAATCGTTTTCCTGAAATTCTGCCCCGATTTCAAGTCCTCTTCGAAGACTTACTTCAAAACATTTTTGGACGATAGCTGTCATTCATTACTCTGCAGTTTTGTGAATTACAGTGCCCCTGAGCTCCTTTCTTCAACTCGCTTTCTTGTGAGCTGGCCACAAACCCGAAGGATTGCTTCAGGCCCTAATATGGTTCCGGCATGGCATGCTGAGCCTTTGGTTAATTCCTCTTCCTGGTGGGAAATGAGCGTTAAATTTCCATGTTCAGACACCTTCACATGAGTCGTCATGGTGCCCCTTTGCCCCGGTTATCTCTATGGAGGTTGGAGTTGGAAGGCCTCCTCACTCAAGATCAGTGTGCCCACGGAGCCAACCCTGCAACTTCAGGGCATGGTTGGGGGTTAGGATCACCACGAGGGTTCCTTTTTCCTTAGGAGGGAGGTGGCCTTTTGGGCTGCTGATTTCCAGGTTATCAGATACTGCCAGTATCTTGGCCAGATGTGGCGGTGGGCCAAGCCCCTTGGTGACCGTAGTTTATCCTACCTGGATCGCATTCTTGCATTGTTCCATTTCAAGTGGTCCCAGGTTTTCCACTAATACTCCAATGGCGATTCACCGTTCACCAGGAATGTAAAGGTCAAAGGGTTTAGCTAAATTAGGGAGTTCCAGGGCAAGGGTCTGAATTGACTGCTCTTTCCATTCTTGAAAGGCCACTTCTGCATTCTATTCAAAAGGATCATCACCTTTTCCTTTCAGTGTTTCATATAGAGGCCGAGCTAGTAGACTGTAGTTAGGGATCCAGAAGCAGCAAACCCTGGCCTCCCCAGGAACCCCTAAGCTGTCTTCTAGTTTCAGAAATGGGTAAGGCTGTAAATTGTTTCTTCCCTTTCCTGGGATGGGCTTCTCCGACCTTCTGTGAGAATGAAGCCCAGGCAGGTCACCGTAGTCTGTGATATTTGAGCTTTTTCTTGGACAACTTGTATCCTTTATTGGCTTCGTAGTTCAGAGGTCTCCTTAGTAGGGCTGGCGATCAGAATGTCGTCTGCATATTGAAGGAGTGTTTCCTTTTCCAGAGGTAGAACTTTTAGGTCTTTAGCTGAGCTTTCCCCAAAGATGGTGTGGGAATTTTTGAACCCTTGGGGCAACACGGCCCGGAAGTATTGTTTTAGCTGTATGTTGAGTCCTGCCACTCACAAGCCAAAATTTCTTGTGACTCTGGGACTAATAGAATACAAAAGAAGGCATCATTGAAGACTAATACAGAATACCATGTCCTGGTGGTTGGTAGAATGACCAGCAGGGTGTAGGATTTAGGAACTACTGGAGGTATATCCTCGGTGGCTTCACTGACTGTCCTGACATCCTTTACCAGGACTCCAGCAGCCCATGGGGCTCTCGAGGTCAGGCCAATCCCAGGATATGGAGCTCACCTGGGCAGGTACCCCACCCCAGCCCACGGGGCTCTCGTGTTCAGGACCCTCCCAGGATATGGTGTTCCCTGGGCAGGTCCCCCTGCAGCCCATGGGGCTCTCGTGGTCAGGCCCCTCCCAGGATACAGAGCTACCCTTGCAGGTACCATGGCAGGGCTGGGAACACAGGAACCGTGCATATCGCCCTCATTGCAGAGCACTCCCATCTCACCTGTCACTCAGATCTGACACAGAGCACCTCAGAGCAGGACTTGAACTAACAAACAGCAGCTCCGACAGGTCTGTGACGCTGGGCATCACTCTGTGTGGCCTCCCTCCACCTGGTCTTCCAGAGACTTCCACTGCACCCGGGGCACCAGGCCTCTGTCTCCACCCACCAGCCACCCCTCCTCTCCCTGACTCCTGGGTTCCTCTCATTAGGAGAGGGTTTTCTTGAAGTTGTCTCCCACTCATGGGCCAGATAATATAATTAGAAAACAAGCCAGAGCTGCAGCCCCTTGTCTATCCTGACTCTCAGGAGCCCACACCTGTTCCTTGGACCTGGCCGATTCAGCAAGTTCCAGTTTCTGCAACTGTGAGCCCCTGAGGGGTGATTATTGGCTGGCCTGGGAAGCCTGACCGTGCCGGCCAGCCCTCCCCAGGTGTGCCTGGGTTCAGATCAATATAAACACCGCTCCAGGCAGCAAGAGCCCCTGCAGCTGTGCCTGACGCCATTTTCTCTGCCCTGTCAGCAGTCTTGGGGCTGGACTGGTGGGAGGGAGTGAGAGGCCACGGCTTTGTGGGTGGCCCAGTGTGAGTGGGGTTCTGCTGGACTTTCTGCAGCAGTTGCCAAGATGCCACCTGCTAAAGAAGAGGATGTGTCACCCATACCTGCCGCTGGAATTTCTCCCTGGGCAGAGGTGAGTGAGGAAGAAAGCAGTGGGGGCCGGGACAGCAGGGGTATCTCAGGCAGGGAAATGGAAAGCTTCCAGAAGAGCACCCAGGACCAGGACCATCCTGGCTGGCCTGCAGGCACCAAGTCTGCTGGCATGCTGTCGCTCATGTGGCTCCATGGCCCTTCCTCTAGGCTTTCAAGTCCTTGTACATATTCAGGTGTTTTACCTGGGAAGGGTGGGAACATTTCAGCAGCAGCTGGCCTGGGGCTCGGCCCACGTTTACTCACAGATGCCTCGGCACGTTCCCCCAGCTTTGCAATGAGGACGCTTGTTGCGTGGGGCCTGCTGGCTGAATGGGAGATGATTCCCCACCACCGACCAACTTCAGAATTGTTTACAACTGGAGCAAGTGCCCTGATACGGTTTTCCTCTGTGTAGCTGGTGGGTTCTGTTTTTTTTTCTTTTTTGGTTCAAGGTAGATTTTATTCCTCTTTTTTGTATTTACAGATATAAGCATGGAAATAATTTATTCATATAAATACATGTATGTGAAGGGAAGAATATTTTTTCTGTTTTACTTTTTGTAATTTGAATTTTATTTTATTTTTTTATACAGCAGGTTCTTTTTGGTTATCTATTTTATACATATAAATGTATACATGCCAATCCCAATCTCTCAACTCCTCCCACCACCACCCCCCAACAGCTTTCCCCCCTTGGTGTCCATACGTTTGTTGTCTACATCTGTTGCTCTATTTCTGCCTTGCAAAACGGTTCATCTGTACAATTTGTCTAGGTTCCACATATAGCCATTAATAGACAAGATTTCTTTTTCTCTTTCTGACTTACTTCACTCTGTATGACAGTCTCTAGATCCATCAACGTCTCTACAAATGACCCAATTTCATTCCTTTTTATGGCTTAGTAATATTCCATTTTATATATGTACCACGTCTTTATGCATTCGTCTGTCTGTGGGCATTTAGGTTGCTTCCATTACCTGGATATTGTAAATAGTGATGCAATGAACATTGCGGTGAATGTCTCTTTTTGATTTATGGTTTTGTCTGGGTATATGCCCAGTAGTGGGACTGCTGTATCATATGGTAATTCTATTCTTAGTTTTATAAGAAACTCCATAACTTTCTCCACAGTGACTGTATCAATTTCATTCCCAACAATAGCGGAAGAGGGTTCCTTATCTCCACACCCTTTCCAGCATTTGTTGTTTGTAGATTTTCTGATGATGCCCATTCTAACAGGTGTGAGGTGATACACCATGGATGAGTCTATTTCGTTGAGCAAAGAGTAGGTCTTGTGTATTACATATTTGGCTTATGGAATGGTATGTGTGCTAATTTCAATCTCTGGTTTTATACAGCACCGCAACTCAACTTTCCCCTTAAGCAAGCATAAGTTTTTATCTAAATGTGAGACTCTGTTCGGTTTTGGAATTCAGTTTATGTGTAGCCAAGTTTACACTCTCTCTATTAGTGATATCTTATGATAATTACCTTTCTCTGTGTGACATATTTCTCTTAGAATCATCATACTTAAATCCACTCAATTTGCTGCTACAGGCCTGATGACATTGATTTCATTGCTGAGTGATATTCCATTGTACGTAAGTAGCACAACTCCTTTATCCATATTTTTCTTTCTGGGATATTTAATTTGTACTGGACTCAAGGTTCTTGTAAACACAGCAGCCCTAAATTTGGTGTTGGCTGTGTCTTGTTGATTTTAATTTTCCTAAGCTATAGGGCCAAAAGTGGAAGTGCTCTAGGGTCTGTAGCTTTGTTTTTCAGATGTTTCAGGATACACCATAAACATCTCCAGAGTGTCTGTTGGCAATTTACATCCCGCCCATCAGCATAACAAGGCTCCCTGTTCTCCATGGCCTGTCCTGTGTTTCTGGTTTTTACACATTTTTCAGATGGCCCTTTTGACGAATGGGAAATGAGACTTCATTGTAGTGCGGATTTCCATTGCTCGAGTGCTTGGTTGGCCAAAAAGGGCATATGTGTTTTTTCCTGAATATATTCAGGAAAAAATGTTTACGCACTTTTGTCCAAGTGCATCACTGTCAAAGATCTGCCGCTTTTCACATGCTTTAAACGCAATTCCAATCTACCTCCTGAAATATGATTCCTGCAATTCTGCCTCGTTTTGAAGTCCTCTTTGCAGACTTACTTCAGTATATTTTTGCCAATAGCTGTCATTTATAACTCTGCAGGTTTGTGAATTACAGTGCCTGTGATTTCCTTTCTTAACTCGTTTCCTTGAAAGCTGGCCACAGAACCGCAGGTTTGCTTTAGGCCATAATCAGGGTCTGGCACGGCACTCTGAGCCTTTGGTTAATTCCTCTTCCTGGTGGGAAATTAGAGTTAAATGTGCCCCTCCGGACACCTGCCTCACTCCCAGCCCCTTGGTGATGTGTGTCCTGTGGTTTGAGGCCACATGTGCTGGGTTCCTCACCTTTGGCTGATGTGGCCCCACTGGTGTGAGGACACTCCTGCCTGGTTCCCATCCCCTTGGTGATGTGGGCCATCCGGTGAGAGTCTGATCCTGGTTGGGTTCCTCACACTTCTGTGAGGTGGGCCCTCTTCTCTGACGTCACTCCTGCCTGGCTGGCACACCCCGCCTTGGCGAAGTCGGCCCTCTGGTGGGATTTGGTGCCTGCTGGGGGTCTCCTGCCCTCGGTAATGAGGGCCCTCTGGCGTCAGGCCCTAATTCCTGGGCTCCCAATATTTTCTGATATGCGCCCTGTGGTTCGAGTACACTCGTGCCAGGTTCCCAACCCCATGGGAATGTGGGCCTTCTGCTCTGAGGTCCCAACCGTGGGTTGCTCAGTTTCATGATGAGGGCCCTCTGCTGTGAGTTCTCTCCGGCCTGGATCCCATAGCCTCGCTGCTCCTGGCCACCTGCTGGGAGGTTCCAACTGCGGGATTCCTCACCTTTTTTCTTCTATGGACCCTCTGTTTTGAGACTCCTCCTGCCTGCCTCACTCCCAGTCCCTTGGTGATGTGTGTCCTCTGGTGTGAGGCCACGTGTGCTGGGTCCCTCGCCTTTCGATGATGTGGCCACACTGGTGTGAGGACACTCCTGCCTGCTTCCTATCCCCTTGATGATGTGGGCCCTCTGGTGAGAGTCTGATCCTGGCTGGGTTCCTCACCCTTCTGTGAGGTGGGCCCTCTGCTGTGAGGTCACTCCTGCCTGGCTGGCACACCCCACCTGGGCAACATCGGCCCTCTTGTGGCACTTGGAGCCTGCTGGGAGCCTCCTCCCCTCGGTGATGGGGGCCCTCTAGCGTCAGGCCCTAACTGCTGGGTACCCACATTTTCTGATACGTGCTAAGTGGTGCGAGGACACTCCTGCGAGGTTCCCATCCCCATGGGCATGTGGGCCTTCTGCTCTAAGGTCCCAACACCTGTGTTGTTCACCGTTTCATGATGTTGTCTCTCTGGTGTTAGTTCACTCAGGCCTAGATCCCATAGACTCTGTGCTCTGAGCCGACTGCTGGGAGGTTCCTACTGCTGGATTCCTTACCTTTTTTATTCTTTGGGTCCTGTGTTTTTATGCTCCTACTTCCTGACTCACTCCCAGCTCCTTTGTGATGTAGGTCCTCTGGTTTAAGGCCACATGTACCGGTTTCCTCACCTTTATTGATGTGGCCCCACTGGTGTGAGGACACTCCTGCCTGGTTCCCATCCCCTTGGTGATTGGGGCCCTCTTGTGAGAGTCTGATCCTGTCTGGATTCCTCACACTTCTGGGAGGTGGGCCCTCTGCTGTGAGGTCACTCCTGCCTGGCTGGCACACGTCACGTTGGCGATGTGGGCCCTCAGTTGGGAGTTGGTGCCTGCTGGGAGTCTCCTCCCCTCGGTAATGAGGGCCCTCTGGCGTCAGGCCCTAACTCATGGGCTCCCAAAATTTTCTGATGTGCGCCCTGTCGTGTGAGTACACTCCAGCCAGGGTCCCTTCCCTAGGGGATGTGGGCTTTCTGCTCTGTGGTCCCAACGGCTGGGTTGCTCACAGTGTCAGAATGTGGGCCCTCTGTTTTGAGTTCAGTCAGGCCTGGATCCCATAGCCTCGCTGCTCCTGGCCGCCTGCTGGGAGGTTCCAACTGCGGGATTCCTCACCTTTTTTACGCAATGGGCCCTCTGTTTTGAGGCTCCTCCTGCCTGCCTCACTCCCAGCCCCTTGGTGATGTGTGCCCTGTAGTTTGAGGCCACGTGTGCTGGGTCCGTCACATTTCGGTGATGTGACCCCACTGGTGTGAGGACACTCCTGCCTGGTTTCCATTCCCTTGGTGATGTGGGCCCTCTGGTGAGAGTCTGATCCTCTTTGGGTTCCTCACACTTTTGTGTGGTTGGCCCTCTGCTCTGAGGTCACTCCTGCCTGGCTGGCACACCCCGCATTGGCGACGTCGGCCCTCTGGTAGAAGTTGGAGCTTGCTGGGAGCCTCCTCTCCTCAGTGATGAGGGCCCTCTGGCGTCCGGCCCTAACTGCTGGGCTCCCCACATTTTCTGTTGTGTGCCCACTGGTGCGATGACACTCCTGCTTGGTTCCCTTCCCCATGGGGATGTGGGCCTTGTGCTCTGAGGTCACAACGGCTGGGTTGCTTACAGTATCACGATGAGGGCCCTCTGTTGTGAGTTCATCACTGCCTGGATCCCATAGCCTCGGTGCTCTGGGCCGCCTGCTGGGATGTTCCAACTGCTGGATTCCTCACCTTTTTATACAATGGGCCATGTGTTTTGAGGTTAATCCTGCCTGCCTCGCTTTGAGACCCATGGTGATGTGGGTCTTCTGGTTTGAGGCCACATGTGCTGGGTACCTCAACTTTCGATGATGTGGCCCCACGGGTGTGAGGACACTCGTGCCTGATTCCCAGCCCCTTGCTTATGTGGGCACTCTGGTGAGAGTCTGATCATGACTGGGTTCCTTACCCTTCTGTGAGGTGGGCGCTCTGATGTGAGGTCACTCCTGCCTGGATGGCTCACGTCGCCTTGGCGACGTAGGCCCTCTGTTGGCCACTGAAGCATGCTGGGAGCCTCCTACCCTCTTTAATGAGGGCCCTGGAAGAAACGCATATGCCCTTTTTGACCAAGTGCATCATTGTCGAAGTTCTGCCTCTTCTCCTATACTTTCAGAGGACTTCCCGTCTACCTCCTGAAATCGTATTCCTGGAATTCTGCCCCGCGTTCAAGTCCTCTTTGCAGCCTTACTTCAATATATTTTTGGACGATAGCTGTCATTTATAACTCTGCAGGTTTGTGAATTACAGTGCCCCTGAGCTCCATTCTTCAACTCGCTTTCTTGTGAGCTGGCCGCAAAACCGCAGGATTGATTCAGGCCCTAATCTGGTTCCGGCACGGCATGTTGAGCCTTTGGCTAATTCCTCTTCCTGATGGGAAATGAGCGTTAAATTTGCTCGTGCAGACACCTACAGCTAATCTCTCATTGGTTCTCCCTATTCCTGTTCATCTTGCTCAGAAATTCCAAACTGTGCCAAACAGGAGGTTAAAGGCACTGACTCTCCAATTGGGGAAAGAGTTAGTAAAGCGTCTGGAATGGTAAAACCGAGTATGAGGGGAAGAAAACTGAGATGCGTTTAAAAAGGTTTCCCGGTCACACGGTGGACCATATTCTGGGTTTCCCATGCGTGTTTTACCTGAAGGAAGAATCCCTTAAACCTGGAGAGGTGGGACCCATGCAATGGGTACCATGCAGTATGACTTCAAATGGCCTGCATTTTCTCACCGAACCTCACCAATGCTATCAGCCCAAAGTGTCGAACCTTATGTCTCACTCAGCTCTAGGTGTAGATGTGGTAAATCCAGGTTGCATCACAAGCCCTGAATGAATTATTTAAGAATTGCTCTCTATTTCACTGTCATTGTGTTTGTTTTTGTAGTTTATTTTGATAATGGGATTTATCGGATTTTCTCTGCTGCCTTCATGCAGCTGTACACACACTTGATTCTCTTACGGAGACATATAAATCCATGGGTTTGAAGATTCTTACTAGTCATGTGTAATCCTAGGAGTTGAATATGGTGTGTTGAGTCCATTTCGTTGAGCAAGGTGTAAATCTTGACTATTACATATTTGGCTTATGGAAAGCTATGTGTGCTAATTTCTATCTCTGGTTTTATGCAGCACCCCACCTCACCTTTCCCCATAAGCAAGCATAAGTTGGTGTTCTAAATTTGAGACCCTGTTCTGTTTTGTAATTCAGTTCATGTGTAGCCAAGTTTACATTCCGTGCATTAGTGATATCTTATGATGTTTCATTTTCTGTGTGACTTATTTCACTTAGAATCATCGTACCTGGATCCACTCAATATGCCGCGACGGGCCTGATGACATAGATTTCATTGGTGAGTGATATTCCATTGTACGTGCGTACCACAACTTCTTTATCCATTTTTTGCTTTCTGGGATATTTTACTTGTACCGTAGACGAGGTTCTTGTAAACAGAGCCGTCCCAAACTCTGGGGTGGCTGTGTGTTTTTGATTTTAATTTCCCTAAGCTATAGGACCATAAGTGGAAGTGCCATAGGCTGTGTTGCTTTGTTTCCTACGTGTTTCTGGAAACACCATACACTTCTCCAGAGTGTTTGTTGGCAATTTACATCCCGCCCATCAGCATGACAAGGCTCCCTGTTCTCCATGACCTGTCCTGACTTTCTGGATTTTACATTTTTATCAGATGGCCCTTTTGACCGGGGGGCAGTGAGACTTCACTGTAGTGCAGATTTCCTTTACACGCTTGCTTGGTTGGCCAAAAAGGGCGTATGCGTTTTTTCCTGAATATATTCAGGAAAAAACGCATACGCCCTTTTTGGCCAAGTGCATCATTGTCGACATTCTCCCTCTTTTCCTATGCTTTTAGTACAATTCCAGTCTACGCCCTGAAATCGTTTTCCTGAAATTCTGCCCCGCTTTCAAGTCCTCTTCGAAGACTTACTTCAATACATTTTTGGACGATAGCTGTCATTCATAACTCTGCAGGTTTGTGAATTACAGTGCCCCTGAACTCCTTTCTTCAACTCGTTTTCTTGTGAGCTGGCCGCAAAACCGCAGGATTGCTTCAGGCCCTAATCTGTTTCCGGCAGGGCACGCTGAGCCTTTGGTTAATTCCTCTTCCTGGTGGGAAATGAGCGTTCCATTTGCCCGTGCAGACACCTACAGCTAGTCTCTCATTGCTTCTCCCTATTCCTGTTCATCTTGCGCAGAAATTGCAAACTGTGCCAAACAGGAGGTTAATGGCACTGACTCTCCAAGTGGGGAGAGTGTTAGTAAAGCGTTCAAATGTTGAACCCGAGTACCAGGGGACGAAAACTGAGATGCATTTGAAAACGTTTCCCAATCACACGGTGGACCATACTCTGGGTTTCCCATGCATGTTTTAGCTGAAGGAAGAATCCCTTAAACCTGGAGAGTTGGGACCCATGGAATGGGTACCATGCAGTGTGACTTCAAAGGGTCTGCATTTGCTCACCGAACCTCACCAATGCTATCAGCCCGAAGTGTCCAGCCTTATGTCTCACCCAGCTCTGGGTGTAGATGTGGTAAATCCAGGTGGCATCACAAGCCCTGAATGAATTATTTAAGAATTGCTCTCTATTTCACTGTCATTGTGTTTTGTCTTTGAAATTTATTTTGATAATGGGATTTATCGGATTTTCACTGCTGCATTTAGGCCGTTGTACACACGCTTGATTTCATTATGGAGACATATAAATCCATGGCTTTTAAGATTCTTACTTGTCAGGTATCTTGCCAGGCGTTGAATATGGGGTGTTGAGTCCATTTCGTTGAGCAAGGAGTAGGTCTTGTCTATTATATATTTGGCTTATGGAACGGTATCTGTGCTAATTTCAATCTCTGGTTTTATGCAGCACCCCAACTCACCTTTCCCCATTAGCAAGCATAAGTTGGTTTTCTAAATTTGAGACCCTGTTCTGTTTTGTAATTCAGTTTATGTGTAGCCAAGTTTACATTCCGTGTATTACTTATATATTATGATGTTTCTATTTCTGTGTGACGTATTTCTCGTAGAATCATCGTACCTGAATCCACTCATTATGCCGCTATGGGCCTGAAGACGTAGATTTCTTTGCTGAGTGATATTCCATTGTACGTGCGTACCAGAACTTCTTTATCCATTTTTTCCTTTCTCGGATATTTAACTTGTACCGTAGACGAGGTTCTTGTAAACAGAGCCATCCCAAACTTTGGGGTGGTTGTGTGTTTTTGATTTTAATTTCCCTAAGCTATAGGACCATAAGTGGAAGTGCCATAGGCTGTGTTGCTTTGTTTCCTACGTGTTTCAGGATACACCATACATTTCTCCAGAGTGGCTGTCGGCAATTTACATCCCGCCCATCAGCATAACAAGGCTCCCTGTTCTCCATGACCTGTCCTGTCTTTCTGGATTTAACACTTTTTTCAGATGGCCCTTTTGACCGGAGGGAGTGAGACTTCATTGTAGTGCAGATTTCCTTTACACGCTTGCTTGGTTGGCCCAAAAGGGCGTATGCGTTTTTTCCTGAATATATTCAGGAAAAAACGCGTACGCCCTTTTTGGCCAAGTGCATCATTGTCGACATTCTGCCTCTTTTCCTATGCTTTAAGTGCAATTCCAGTCTACCCCCTGAAATCGTTTTCCTGAAATTCTGCCCCGATTTCAAGTCCTCTTCGAAGACTTACTTCAAAACATTTTTGGACGATAGCTGTCATTCATTACTCTGCAGTTTTGTGAATTACAGTGCCCCTGAGCTCCTTTCTTCAACTCGCTTTCTTGTGAGCTGGCCGCAAACCCGCAGGATTGCTTCAGGCCCTAATATGGTTCCGGCATGGCATGCTGAGCCTTTGGTTAATTCCTCTTCCTGGTGGGAAATGAGCGTTAAATTTCCATGTTCAGACACCTTCACATGAGTCGTCATGGTGCCACTTTGCCTCGGTTATCTCTATGGAGGTTGGAGTTGGAAGGCCTCCTACCTCAAGATCAGTGTGCCCACGGAGCCAACCCTGCAACTTCAGGGCATGGTTGGGGGTTAGGATCACCACGAGGGTTCCTTTTTCCTTAGGAGGGAGGTGGCCTTTTGGGCTGCTGATTTCCAGGTTATCAGATACTGCCAGTATCTTGGCCAGATGTGGCGGTGGGCCAAGCCCCTTGGTGACCGTAGTTTATCCTACCTGGATCGCATTCTTGCATTGTTCCATTTCAAGTGGTCCCAGGTTTTCCACTAATACTCCAATGGCGATTCACCGTTCACCAGGAATGTAAAGGTCAAAGGGTTTAGCTAAATTAGGGAGTTCCAGGGCAAGGGTCTGAATTGACTGCTCTTTCCATTCTTGAAAGGCCACTTCTGCATTCTATTCAAAAGGATCATCACCTTTTCCTTTCAGTGTTTCATATAGAGGCCGAGCTAGTAGACTGTAGTTAGGGATCAGAAGCAGCAAACCCTGGCCTCCCCAGGAACCCCTAAGCTGTCTTCTAGTTTCAGAAATGGGTAAGGCTGTAAATTGTTTCTTCCCTTTCCTGGGATGGGCTTCTCCGACCTTCTGTGAGAATGAAGCCCAGGCAGGTCACCGTAGTCTGTGATATTTGAGCTTTTTCTTGGACAACTTGTATCCTTTATTGGCTTCGTAGTTCAGAGGTCTCCTTAGTAGGGCTGGCGATCAGAATGTCGTCTGCATATTGAAGGAGTGTTTCCTTTTCCAGAGGTAGAACTTTTAGGTCTTTAGCTGAGCTTTCCCCAAAGATGGTGTGGGAATTTTTGAACCCTTGGGGCAACACGGCCCGGAAGTATTGTTTTAGCTGTATGTTGAGTCCTGCCACTCACAAGCCAAAATTTCTTGTGACTCTGGGACTAATAGAATACAAAAGAAGGCATCATTGAAGACTAATACAGAATACCATGTCCTGGTGGTTGGTAGAATGACCAGCAGGGTGTAGGATTTAGGAACTACTGGAGGTATATCCTCGGTGGCTTCACTGACTGTCCTGACATCCTTTACCAGGACTCCAGCAGCCCATGGGGCTCTCGAGGTCAGGCCAATCCCAGGATATGGAGCTCACCTGGGCAGGTACCCCACCCCAGCCCACGGGGCTCTCGTGTTCAGGACCCTCCCAGGATATGGGGTTCCCTGGGCAGGTCCCCCTGCAGCCCATGGGGCTCTCGTGGTCAGGCCCCTCCCAGGATACAGAGCTACCCTTGCAGGTACCATGGCAGGGCTGGGAACACAGGAACCGTGCATATCGCCCTCATTGCAGAGCACTCCCATCTCACCTGTCACTCAGATCTGACACAGAGCACCTCAGAGCAGGACTTGAACTAACAAACAGCAGCTCCGACAGGTCTGTGACGCTGGGCATCACTCTGTGTGGCCTCCCTCCACCTGGTCTTCCAGAGACTTCCACTGCACCCGGGGCACCAGGCCTCTGTCTCCACCCACCAGCCACCCCTCCTCTCCCTGACTCCTGGGTTCCTCTCATTAGGAGAGGGTTTTCTTGAAGTTGTCTCCCACTCATGGGCCAGATAATATAATTAGAAAACAAGCCAGAGCTGCAGCCCCTTGTCTATCCTGACTCTCAGGAGCCCACACCTGTTCCTTGGACCTGGCCGATTCAGCAAGTTCCAGTTTCTGCAACTGTGAGCCCCTGAGGGGTGATTATTGGCTGGCCTGGGAAGCCTGACCGTGCCGGCCAGCCCTCCCCAGGTGTGCCTGGGTTCAGATCAATATAAACACCGCTCCAGGCAGCAAGAGCCCCTGCAGCTGTGCCTGACGCCATTTTCTCTGCCCTGTCAGCAGTCTTGGGGCTGGACTGGTGGGAGGGAGTGAGAGGCCACGGCTTTGTGGGTGGCCCAGTGTGAGTGGGGTTCTGCTGGACTTTCTGCAGCAGTTGCCAAGATGCCACCTGCTAAAGAAGAGGATGTGTCACCCATACCTGCCGCTGGAATTTCTCCCTGGGCAGAGGTGAGTGAGGAAGAAAGCAGTGGGGGCCGGGACAGCAGGGGTATCTCAGGCAGGGAAATGGAAAGCTTCCAGAAGAGCACCCAGGACCAGGACCATCCTGGCTGGCCTGCAGGCACCAAGTCTGCTGGCATGCTGTCGCTCATGTGGCTCCATGGCCCTTCCTCTAGGCTTTCAAGTCCTTGTACATATTCAGGTGTTTTACCTGGGAAGGGTGGGAACATTTCAGCAGCAGCTGGCCTGGGGCTCGGCCCACGTTTACTCACAGATGCCTCGGCACGTTCCCCCAGCTTTGCAATGAGGACGCTTGTTGCGTGGGGCCTGCTGGCTGAATGGGAGATGATTCCCCACCACCGACCAACTTCAGAATTGTTTACAACTGGAGCAAGTGCCCTGATACGGTTTTCCTCTGTGTAGCTGGTGGGTTCTGTTTTTTTTTCTTTTTTGGTTCAAGGTAGATTTTATTCCTCTTTTTTGTATTTACAGATATAAGCATGGAAATAATTTATTCATATAAATACATGTATGTGAAGGGAAGAATATTTTTTCTGTTTTACTTTTTGTAATTTGAATTTTATTTTATTTTTTTATACAGCAGGTTCTTTTTGGTTATCTATTTTATACATATAAATGTATACATGCCAATCCCAATCTCTCAACTCCTCCCACCACCACCCCCCAACAGCTTTCCCCCCTTGGTGTCCATACGTTTGTTGTCTACATCTGTTGCTCTATTTCTGCCTTGCAAAACGGTTCATCTGTACAATTTGTCTAGGTTCCACATATAGCCATTAATAGACAAGATTTCTTTTTCTCTTTCTGACTTACTTCACTCTGTATGACAGTCTCTAGATCCATCAACGTCTCTACAAATGACCCAATTTCATTCCTTTTTATGGCTTAGTAATATTCCATTTTATATATGTACCACGTCTTTATGCATTCGTCTGTCTGTGGGCATTTAGGTTGCTTCCATTACCTGGATATTGTAAATAGTGATGCAATGAACATTGCGGTGAATGTCTCTTTTTGATTTATGGTTTTGTCTGGGTATATGCCCAGTAGTGGGACTGCTGTATCATATGGTAATTCTATTCTTAGTTTTATAAGAAACTCCATAACTTTCTCCACAGTGACTGTATCAATTTCATTCCCAACAATAGCGGAAGAGGGTTCCTTATCTCCACACCCTTTCCAGCATTTGTTGTTTGTAGATTTTCTGATGATGCCCATTCTAACAGGTGTGAGGTGATACACCATGGATGAGTCTATTTCGTTGAGCAAAGAGTAGGTCTTGTGTATTACATATTTGGCTTATGGAATGGTATGTGTGCTAATTTCAATCTCTGGTTTTATACAGCACCGCAACTCAACTTTCCCCTTAAGCAAGCATAAGTTTTTATCTAAATGTGAGACTCTGTTCGGTTTTGGAATTCAGTTTATGTGTAGCCAAGTTTACACTCTCTCTATTAGTGATATCTTATGATAATTACCTTTCTCTGTGTGACATATTTCTCTTAGAATCATCATACTTAAATCCACTCAATTTGCTGCTACAGGCCTGATGACATTGATTTCATTGCTGAGTGATATTCCATTGTACGTAAGTAGCACAACTCCTTTATCCATATTTTTCTTTCTGGGATATTTAATTTGTACTGGACTCAAGGTTCTTGTAAACACAGCAGCCCTAAATTTGGTGTTGGCTGTGTCTTGTTGATTTTAATTTTCCTAAGCTATAGGGCCAAAAGTGGAAGTGCTCTAGGGTCTGTAGCTTTGTTTTTCAGATGTTTCAGGATACACCATAAACATCTCCAGAGTGTCTGTTGGCAATTTACATCCCGCCCATCAGCATAACAAGGCTCCCTGTTCTCCATGGCCTGTCCTGTGTTTCTGGTTTTTACACATTTTTCAGATGGCCCTTTTGACGAATGGGAAATGAGACTTCATTGTAGTGCGGATTTCCATTGCTCGAGTGCTTGGTTGGCCAAAAAGGGCATATGTGTTTTTTCCTGAATATATTCAGGAAAAAATGTTTACGCACTTTTGTCCAAGTGCATCACTGTCAAAGATCTGCCGCTTTTCACATGCTTTAAACGCAATTCCAATCTACCTCCTGAAATATGATTCCTGCAATTCTGCCTCGTTTTGAAGTCCTCTTTGCAGACTTACTTCAGTATATTTTTGCCAATAGCTGTCATTTATAACTCTGCAGGTTTGTGAATTACAGTGCCTGTGATTTCCTTTCTTAACTCGTTTCCTTGAAAGCTGGCCACAGAACCGCAGGTTTGCTTTAGGCCATAATCAGGGTCTGGCACGGCACTCTGAGCCTTTGGTTAATTCCTCTTCCTGGTGGGAAATTAGAGTTAAATGTGCCCCTCCGGACACCTGCCTCACTCCCAGCCCCTTGGTGATGTGTGTCCTGTGGTTTGAGGCCACATGTGCTGGGTTCCTCACCTTTGGCTGATGTGGCCCCACTGGTGTGAGGACACTCCTGCCTGGTTCCCATCCCCTTGGTGATGTGGGCCATCCGGTGAGAGTCTGATCCTGGTTGGGTTCCTCACACTTCTGTGAGGTGGGCCCTCTTCTCTGACGTCACTCCTGCCTGGCTGGCACACCCCGCCTTGGCGAAGTCGGCCCTCTGGTGGGATTTGGTGCCTGCTGGGGGTCTCCTGCCCTCGGTAATGAGGGCCCTCTGGCGTCAGGCCCTAATTCCTGGGCTCCCAATATTTTCTGATATGCGCCCTGTGGTTCGAGTACACTCGTGCCAGGTTCCCAACCCCATGGGAATGTGGGCCTTCTGCTCTGAGGTCCCAACCGTGGGTTGCTCAGTTTCATGATGAGGGCCCTCTGCTGTGAGTTCTCTCCGGCCTGGATCCCATAGCCTCGCTGCTCCTGGCCACCTGCTGGGAGGTTCCAACTGCGGGATTCCTCACCTTTTTTCTTCTATGGACCCTCTGTTTTGAGACTCCTCCTGCCTGCCTCACTCCCAGTCCCTTGGTGATGTGTGTCCTCTGGTGTGAGGCCACGTGTGCTGGGTCCCTCGCCTTTCGATGATGTGGCCACACTGGTGTGAGGACACTCCTGCCTGCTTCCTATCCCCTTGATGATGTGGGCCCTCTGGTGAGAGTCTGATCCTGGCTGGGTTCCTCACCCTTCTGTGAGGTGGGCCCTCTGCTGTGAGGTCACTCCTGCCTGGCTGGCACACCCCACCTGGGCAACATCGGCCCTCTTGTGGCACTTGGAGCCTGCTGGGAGCCTCCTCCCCTCGGTGATGGGGGCCCTCTAGCGTCAGGCCCTAACTGCTGGGTACCCACATTTTCTGATACGTGCTAAGTGGTGCGAGGACACTCCTGCGAGGTTCCCATCCCCATGGGCATGTGGGCCTTCTGCTCTAAGGTCCCAACACCTGTGTTGTTCACCGTTTCATGATGTTGTCTCTCTGGTGTTAGTTCACTCAGGCCTAGATCCCATAGACTCTGTGCTCTGAGCCGACTGCTGGGAGGTTCCTACTGCTGGATTCCTTACCTTTTTTATTCTTTGGGTCCTGTGTTTTTATGCTCCTACTTCCTGACTCACTCCCAGCTCCTTTGTGATGTAGGTCCTCTGGTTTAAGGCCACATGTACCGGTTTCCTCACCTTTATTGATGTGGCCCCACTGGTGTGAGGACACTCCTGCCTGGTTCCCATCCCCTTGGTGATTGGGGCCCTCTTGTGAGAGTCTGATCCTGTCTGGATTCCTCACACTTCTGGGAGGTGGGCCCTCTGCTGTGAGGTCACTCCTGCCTGGCTGGCACACGTCACGTTGGCGATGTGGGCCCTCAGTTGGGAGTTGGTGCCTGCTGGGAGTCTCCTCCCCTCGGTAATGAGGGCCCTCTGGCGTCAGGCCCTAACTCATGGGCTCCCAAAATTTTCTGATGTGCGCCCTGTCGTGTGAGTACACTCCAGCCAGGGTCCCTTCCCTAGGGGATGTGGGCTTTCTGCTCTGTGGTCCCAACGGCTGGGTTGCTCACAGTGTCAGAATGTGGGCCCTCTGTTTTGAGTTCAGTCAGGCCTGGATCCCATAGCCTCGCTGCTCCTGGCCGCCTGCTGGGAGGTTCCAACTGCGGGATTCCTCACCTTTTTTACGCAATGGGCCCTCTGTTTTGAGGCTCCTCCTGCCTGCCTCACTCCCAGCCCCTTGGTGATGTGTGCCCTGTAGTTTGAGGCCACGTGTGCTGGGTCCGTCACATTTCGGTGATGTGACCCCACTGGTGTGAGGACACTCCTGCCTGGTTTCCATTCCCTTGGTGATGTGGGCCCTCTGGTGAGAGTCTGATCCTCTTTGGGTTCCTCACACTTTTGTGTGGTTGGCCCTCTGCTCTGAGGTCACTCCTGCCTGGCTGGCACACCCCGCATTGGCGACGTCGGCCCTCTGGTAGAAGTTGGAGCTTGCTGGGAGCCTCCTCTCCTCAGTGATGAGGGCCCTCTGGCGTCCGGCCCTAACTGCTGGGCTCCCCACATTTTCTGTTGTGTGCCCACTGGTGCGATGACACTCCTGCTTGGTTCCCTTCCCCATGGGGATGTGGGCCTTGTGCTCTGAGGTCACAACGGCTGGGTTGCTTACAGTATCACGATGAGGGCCCTCTGTTGTGAGTTCATCACTGCCTGGATCCCATAGCCTCGGTGCTCTGGGCCGCCTGCTGGGATGTTCCAACTGCTGGATTCCTCACCTTTTTATACAATGGGCCATGTGTTTTGAGGTTAATCCTGCCTGCCTCGCTTTGAGACCCATGGTGATGTGGGTCTTCTGGTTTGAGGCCACATGTGCTGGGTACCTCAACTTTCGATGATGTGGCCCCACGGGTGTGAGGACACTCGTGCCTGATTCCCAGCCCCTTGCTTATGTGGGCACTCTGGTGAGAGTCTGATCATGACTGGGTTCCTTACCCTTCTGTGAGGTGGGCGCTCTGATGTGAGGTCACTCCTGCCTGGATGGCTCACGTCGCCTTGGCGACGTAGGCCCTCTGTTGGCCACTGAAGCATGCTGGGAGCCTCCTACCCTCTTTAATGAGGGCCCTGGAAGAAACGCATATGCCCTTTTTGACCAAGTGCATCATTGTCGAAGTTCTGCCTCTTCTCCTATACTTTCAGAGGACTTCCCGTCTACCTCCTGAAATCGTATTCCTGGAATTCTGCCCCGCGTTCAAGTCCTCTTTGCAGCCTTACTTCAATATATTTTTGGACGATAGCTGTCATTTATAACTCTGCAGGTTTGTGAATTACAGTGCCCCTGAGCTCCATTCTTCAACTCGCTTTCTTGTGAGCTGGCCGCAAAACCGCAGGATTGATTCAGGCCCTAATCTGGTTCCGGCACGGCATGTTGAGCCTTTGGCTAATTCCTCTTCCTGATGGGAAATGAGCGTTAAATTTGCTCGTGCAGACACCTACAGCTAATCTCTCATTGGTTCTCCCTATTCCTGTTCATCTTGCTCAGAAATTCCAAACTGTGCCAAACAGGAGGTTAAAGGCACTGACTCTCCAATTGGGGAAAGAGTTAGTAAAGCGTCTGGAATGGTAAAACCGAGTATGAGGGGAAGAAAACTGAGATGCGTTTAAAAAGGTTTCCCGGTCACACGGTGGACCATATTCTGGGTTTCCCATGCGTGTTTTACCTGAAGGAAGAATCCCTTAAACCTGGAGAGGTGGGACCCATGCAATGGGTACCATGCAGTATGACTTCAAATGGCCTGCATTTTCTCACCGAACCTCACCAATGCTATCAGCCCAAAGTGTCGAACCTTATGTCTCACTCAGCTCTAGGTGTAGATGTGGTAAATCCAGGTTGCATCACAAGCCCTGAATGAATTATTTAAGAATTGCTCTCTATTTCACTGTCATTGTGTTTGTTTTTGTAGTTTATTTTGATAATGGGATTTATCGGATTTTCTCTGCTGCCTTCATGCAGCTGTACACACACTTGATTCTCTTACGGAGACATATAAATCCATGGGTTTGAAGATTCTTACTAGTCATGTGTAATCCTAGGAGTTGAATATGGTGTGTTGAGTCCATTTCGTTGAGCAAGGTGTAAATCTTGACTATTACATATTTGGCTTATGGAAAGCTATGTGTGCTAATTTCTATCTCTGGTTTTATGCAGCACCCCACCTCACCTTTCCCCATAAGCAAGCATAAGTTGGTGTTCTAAATTTGAGACCCTGTTCTGTTTTGTAATTCAGTTCATGTGTAGCCAAGTTTACATTCCGTGCATTAGTGATATCTTATGATGTTTCATTTTCTGTGTGACTTATTTCACTTAGAATCATCGTACCTGGATCCACTCAATATGCCGCGACGGGCCTGATGACATAGATTTCATTGGTGAGTGATATTCCATTGTACGTGCGTACCACAACTTCTTTATCCATTTTTTGCTTTCTGGGATATTTTACTTGTACCGTAGACGAGGTTCTTGTAAACAGAGCCGTCCCAAACTCTGGGGTGGCTGTGTGTTTTTGATTTTAATTTCCCTAAGCTATAGGACCATAAGTGGAAGTGCCATAGGCTGTGTTGCTTTGTTTCCTACGTGTTTCTGGAAACACCATACACTTCTCCAGAGTGTTTGTTGGCAATTTACATCCCGCCCATCAGCATGACAAGGCTCCCTGTTCTCCATGACCTGTCCTGACTTTCTGGATTTTACATTTTTATCAGATGGCCCTTTTGACCGGGGGGCAGTGAGACTTCACTGTAGTGCAGATTTCCTTTACACGCTTGCTTGGTTGGCCAAAAAGGGCGTATGCGTTTTTTCCTGAATATATTCAGGAAAAAACGCATACGCCCTTTTTGGCCAAGTGCATCATTGTCGACATTCTCCCTCTTTTCCTATGCTTTTAGTACAATTCCAGTCTACGCCCTGAAATCGTTTTCCTGAAATTCTGCCCCGCTTTCAAGTCCTCTTCGAAGACTTACTTCAATACATTTTTGGACGATAGCTGTCATTCATAACTCTGCAGGTTTGTGAATTACAGTGCCCCTGAACTCCTTTCTTCAACTCGTTTTCTTGTGAGCTGGCCGCAAAACCGCAGGATTGCTTCAGGCCCTAATCTGTTTCCGGCAGGGCACGCTGAGCCTTTGGTTAATTCCTCTTCCTGGTGGGAAATGAGCGTTCCATTTGCCCGTGCAGACACCTACAGCTAGTCTCTCATTGCTTCTCCCTATTCCTGTTCATCTTGCGCAGAAATTGCAAACTGTGCCAAACAGGAGGTTAATGGCACTGACTCTCCAAGTGGGGAGAGTGTTAGTAAAGCGTTCAAATGTTGAACCCGAGTACCAGGGGACGAAAACTGAGATGCATTTGAAAACGTTTCCCAATCACACGGTGGACCATACTCTGGGTTTCCCATGCATGTTTTAGCTGAAGGAAGAATCCCTTAAACCTGGAGAGTTGGGACCCATGGAATGGGTACCATGCAGTGTGACTTCAAAGGGTCTGCATTTGCTCACCGAACCTCACCAATGCTATCAGCCCGAAGTGTCCAGCCTTATGTCTCACCCAGCTCTGGGTGTAGATGTGGTAAATCCAGGTGGCATCACAAGCCCTGAATGAATTATTTAAGAATTGCTCTCTATTTCACTGTCATTGTGTTTTGTCTTTGAAATTTATTTTGATAATGGGATTTATCGGATTTTCACTGCTGCATTTAGGCCGTTGTACACACGCTTGATTTCATTATGGAGACATATAAATCCATGGCTTTTAAGATTCTTACTTGTCAGGTATCTTGCCAGGCGTTGAATATGGGGTGTTGAGTCCATTTCGTTGAGCAAGGAGTAGGTCTTGTCTATTATATATTTGGCTTATGGAACGGTATCTGTGCTAATTTCAATCTCTGGTTTTATGCAGCACCCCAACTCACCTTTCCCCATTAGCAAGCATAAGTTGGTTTTCTAAATTTGAGACCCTGTTCTGTTTTGTAATTCAGTTTATGTGTAGCCAAGTTTACATTCCGTGTATTACTTATATATTATGATGTTTCTATTTCTGTGTGACGTATTTCTCGTAGAATCATCGTACCTGAATCCACTCATTATGCCGCTATGGGCCTGAAGACGTAGATTTCTTTGCTGAGTGATATTCCATTGTACGTGCGTACCAGAACTTCTTTATCCATTTTTTCCTTTCTCGGATATTTAACTTGTACCGTAGACGAGGTTCTTGTAAACAGAGCCATCCCAAACTTTGGGGTGGTTGTGTGTTTTTGATTTTAATTTCCCTAAGCTATAGGACCATAAGTGGAAGTGCCATAGGCTGTGTTGCTTTGTTTCCTACGTGTTTCAGGATACACCATACATTTCTCCAGAGTGGCTGTCGGCAATTTACATCCCGCCCATCAGCATAACAAGGCTCCCTGTTCTCCATGACCTGTCCTGTCTTTCTGGATTTAACACTTTTTTCAGATGGCCCTTTTGACCGGAGGGAGTGAGACTTCATTGTAGTGCAGATTTCCTTTACACGCTTGCTTGGTTGGCCCAAAAGGGCGTATGCGTTTTTTCCTGAATATATTCAGGAAAAAACGCGTACGCCCTTTTTGGCCAAGTGCATCATTGTCGACATTCTGCCTCTTTTCCTATGCTTTAAGTGCAATTCCAGTCTACCCCCTGAAATCGTTTTCCTGAAATTCTGCCCCGATTTCAAGTCCTCTTCGAAGACTTACTTCAAAACATTTTTGGACGATAGCTGTCATTCATTACTCTGCAGTTTTGTGAATTACAGTGCCCCTGAGCTCCTTTCTTCAACTCGCTTTCTTGTGAGCTGGCCGCAAACCCGCAGGATTGCTTCAGGCCCTAATATGGTTCCGGCATGGCATGCTGAGCCTTTGGTTAATTCCTCTTCCTGGTGGGAAATGAGCGTTAAATTTCCATGTTCAGACACCTTCACATGAGTCGTCATGGTGCCACTTTGCCTCGGTTATCTCTATGGAGGTTGGAGTTGGAAGGCCTCCTACCTCAAGATCAGTGTGCCCACGGAGCCAACCCTGCAACTTCAGGGCATGGTTGGGGGTTAGGATCACCACGAGGGTTCCTTTTTCCTTAGGAGGGAGGTGGCCTTTTGGGCTGCTGATTTCCAGGTTATCAGATACTGCCAGTATCTTGGCCAGATGTGGCGGTGGGCCAAGCCCCTTGGTGACCGTAGTTTATCCTACCTGGATCGCATTCTTGCATTGTTCCATTTCAAGTGGTCCCAGGTTTTCCACTAATACTCCAATGGCGATTCACCGTTCACCAGGAATGTAAAGGTCAAAGGGTTTAGCTAAATTAGGGAGTTCCAGGGCAAGGGTCTGAATTGACTGCTCTTTCCATTCTTGAAAGGCCACTTCTGCATTCTATTCAAAAGGATCATCACCTTTTCCTTTCAGTGTTTCATATAGAGGCCGAGCTAGTAGACTGTAGTTAGGGATCAGAAGCAGCAAACCCTGGCCTCCCCAGGAACCCCTAAGCTGTCTTCTAGTTTCAGAAATGGGTAAGGCTGTAAATTGTTTCTTCCCTTTCCTGGGATGGGCTTCTCCGACCTTCTGTGAGAATGAAGCCCAGGCAGGTCACCGTAGTCTGTGATATTTGAGCTTTTTCTTGGACAACTTGTATCCTTTATTGGCTTCGTAGTTCAGAGGTCTCCTTAGTAGGGCTGGCGATCAGAATGTCGTCTGCATATTGAAGGAGTGTTTCCTTTTCCAGAGGTAGAACTTTTAGGTCTTTAGCTGAGCTTTCCCCAAAGATGGTGTGGGAATTTTTGAACCCTTGGGGCAACACGGCCCGGAAGTATTGTTTTAGCTGTATGTTGAGTCCTGCCACTCACAAGCCAAAATTTCTTGTGACTCTGGGACTAATAGAATACAAAAGAAGGCATCATTGAAGACTAATACAGAATACCATGTCCTGGTGGTTGGTAGAATGACCAGCAGGGTGTAGGATTTAGGAACTACTGGAGGTATATCCTCGGTGGCTTCACTGACTGTCCTGACATCCTTTACCAGGACTCCAGCAGCCCATGGGGCTCTCGAGGTCAGGCCAATCCCAGGATATGGAGCTCACCTGGGCAGGTACCCCACCCCAGCCCACGGGGCTCTCGTGTTCAGGACCCTCCCAGGATATGGGGTTCCCTGGGCAGGTCCCCCTGCAGCCCATGGGGCTCTCGTGGTCAGGCCCCTCCCAGGATACAGAGCTACCCTTGCAGGTACCATGGCAGGGCTGGGAACACAGGAACCGTGCATATCGCCCTCATTGCAGAGCACTCCCATCTCACCTGTCACTCAGATCTGACACAGAGCACCTCAGAGCAGGACTTGAACTAACAAACAGCAGCTCCGACAGGTCTGTGACGCTGGGCATCACTCTGTGTGGCCTCCCTCCACCTGGTCTTCCAGAGACTTCCACTGCACCCGGGGCACCAGGCCTCTGTCTCCACCCACCAGCCACCCCTCCTCTCCCTGACTCCTGGGTTCCTCTCATTAGGAGAGGGTTTTCTTGAAGTTGTCTCCCACTCATGGGCCAGATAATATAATTAGAAAACAAGCCAGAGCTGCAGCCCCTTGTCTATCCTGACTCTCAGGAGCCCACACCTGTTCCTTGGACCTGGCCGATTCAGCAAGTTCCAGTTTCTGCAACTGTGAGCCCCTGAGGGGTGATTATTGGCTGGCCTGGGAAGCCTGACCGTGCCGGCCAGCCCTCCCCAGGTGTGCCTGGGTTCAGATCAATATAAACACCGCTCCAGGCAGCAAGAGCCCCTGCAGCTGTGCCTGACGCCATTTTCTCTGCCCTGTCAGCAGTCTTGGGGCTGGACTGGTGGGAGGGAGTGAGAGGCCACGGCTTTGTGGGTGGCCCAGTGTGAGTGGGGTTCTGCTGGACTTTCTGCAGCAGTTGCCAAGATGCCACCTGCTAAAGAAGAGGATGTGTCACCCATACCTGCCGCTGGAATTTCTCCCTGGGCAGAGGTGAGTGAGGAAGAAAGCAGTGGGGGCCGGGACAGCAGGGGTATCTCAGGCAGGGAAATGGAAAGCTTCCAGAAGAGCACCCAGGACCAGGACCATCCTGGCTGGCCTGCAGGCACCAAGTCTGCTGGCATGCTGTCGCTCATGTGGCTCCATGGCCCTTCCTCTAGGCTTTCAAGTCCTTGTACATATTCAGGTGTTTTACCTGGGAAGGGTGGGAACATTTCAGCAGCAGCTGGCCTGGGGCTCGGCCCACGTTTACTCACAGATGCCTCGGCACGTTCCCCCAGCTTTGCAATGAGGACGCTTGTTGCGTGGGGCCTGCTGGCTGAATGGGAGATGATTCCCCACCACCGACCAACTTCAGAATTGTTTACAACTGGAGCAAGTGCCCTGATACGGTTTTCCTCTGTGTAGCTGGTGGGTTCTGTTTTTTTTTCTTTTTTGGTTCAAGGTAGATTTTATTCCTCTTTTTTGTATTTACAGATATAAGCATGGAAATAATTTATTCATATAAATACATGTATGTGAAGGGAAGAATATTTTTTCTGTTTTACTTTTTGTAATTTGAATTTTATTTTATTTTTTTATACAGCAGGTTCTTTTTGGTTATCTATTTTATACATATAAATGTATACATGCCAATCCCAATCTCTCAACTCCTCCCACCACCACCCCCCAACAGCTTTCCCCCCTTGGTGTCCATACGTTTGT
The DNA here is from genome assembly GCF_059928025.1 of Delphinapterus leucas. NCBI lineage: Eukaryota > Metazoa > Chordata > Mammalia > Artiodactyla > Monodontidae > Delphinapterus > Delphinapterus leucas. Next base: position 1,914,447 of record NW_028322240.1, on the reverse strand, counting down.
TGTCTACATCTGTTGCTCTATTTCTGCCTTGCAAAACGGTTCATCTGTACAATTTGTCTAGGTTCCACATATAGCCATTAATAGACAAGATTTCTTTTTCTCTTTCTGACTTACTTCACTCTGTATGACAGTCTCTAGATCCATCAACGTCTCTACAAATGACCCAATTTCATTCCTTTTTATGGCTTAGTAATATTCCATTTTATATATGTACCACGTCTTTATGCATTCGTCTGTCTGTGGGCATTTAGGTTGCTTCCATTACCTGGATATTGTAAATAGTGATGCAATGAACATTGCGGTGAATGTCTCTTTTTGATTTATGGTTTTGTCTGGGTATATGCCCAGTAGTGGGACTGCTGTATCATATGGTAATTCTATTCTTAGTTTTATAAGAAACTCCATAACTTTCTCCACAGTGACTGTATCAATTTCATTCCCAACAATAGCGGAAGAGGGTTCCTTATCTCCACACCCTTTCCAGCATTTGTTGTTTGTAGATTTTCTGATGATGCCCATTCTAACAGGTGTGAGGTGATACACCATGGATGAGTCTATTTCGTTGAGCAAAGAGTAGGTCTTGTGTATTACATATTTGGCTTATGGAATGGTATGTGTGCTAATTTCAATCTCTGGTTTTATACAGCACCGCAACTCAACTTTCCCCTTAAGCAAGCATAAGTTTTTATCTAAATGTGAGACTCTGTTCGGTTTTGGAATTCAGTTTATGTGTAGCCAAGTTTACACTCTCTCTATTAGTGATATCTTATGATAATTACCTTTCTCTGTGTGACATATTTCTCTTAGAATCATCATACTTAAATCCACTCAATTTGCTGCTACAGGCCTGATGACATTGATTTCATTGCTGAGTGATATTCCATTGTACGTAAGTAGCACAACTCCTTTATCCATATTTTTCTTTCTGGGATATTTAATTTGTACTGGACTCAAGGTTCTTGTAAACACAGCAGCCCTAAATTTGGTGTTGGCTGTGTCTTGTTGATTTTAATTTTCCTAAGCTATAGGGCCAAAAGTGGAAGTGCTCTAGGGTCTGTAGCTTTGTTTTTCAGATGTTTCAGGATACACCATAAACATCTCCAGAGTGTCTGTTGGCAATTTACATCCCGCCCATCAGCATAACAAGGCTCCCTGTTCTCCATGGCCTGTCCTGTGTTTCTGGTTTTTACACATTTTTCAGATGGCCCTTTTGACGAATGGGAAATGAGACTTCATTGTAGTGCGGATTTCCATTGCTCGAGTGCTTGGTTGGCCAAAAAGGGCATATGTGTTTTTTCCTGAATATATTCAGGAAAAAATGTTTACGCACTTTTGTCCAAGTGCATCACTGTCAAAGATCTGCCGCTTTTCACATGCTTTAAACGCAATTCCAATCTACCTCCTGAAATATGATTCCTGCAATTCTGCCTCGTTTTGAAGTCCTCTTTGCAGACTTACTTCAGTATATTTTTGCCAATAGCTGTCATTTATAACTCTGCAGGTTTGTGAATTACAGTGCCTGTGATTTCCTTTCTTAACTCGTTTCCTTGAAAGCTGGCCACAGAACCGCAGGTTTGCTTTAGGCCATAATCAGGGTCTGGCACGGCACTCTGAGCCTTTGGTTAATTCCTCTTCCTGGTGGGAAATTAGAGTTAAATGTGCCCCTCCGGACACCTGCCTCACTCCCAGCCCCTTGGTGATGTGTGTCCTGTGGTTTGAGGCCACATGTGCTGGGTTCCTCACCTTTGGCTGATGTGGCCCCACTGGTGTGAGGACACTCCTGCCTGGTTCCCATCCCCTTGGTGATGTGGGCCATCCGGTGAGAGTCTGATCCTGGTTGGGTTCCTCACACTTCTGTGAGGTGGGCCCTCTTCTCTGACGTCACTCCTGCCTGGCTGGCACACCCCGCCTTGGCGAAGTCGGCCCTCTGGTGGGATTTGGTGCCTGCTGGGTGTCTCCTGCCCTCGGTAATGAGGGCCCTCTGGCGTCAGGCCCTAATTCCTGGGCTCCCAATATTTTCTGATATGCGCCCTGTGGTTCGAGTACACTCGTGCCAGGTTCCCAACCCCATGGGAATGTGGGCCTTCTGCTCTGAGGTCCCAACCGTGGGTTGCTCAGTTTCATGATGAGGGCCCTCTGCTGTGAGTTCTCTCCGGCCTGGATCCCATAGCCTCGCTGCTCCTGGCCACCTGCTGGGAGGTTCCAACTGCGGGATTCCTCACCTTTTTTCTTCTATGGACCCTCTGTTTTGAGACTCCTCCTGCCTGCCTCACTCCCAGTCCCTTGGTGATGTGTGTCCTCTGGTGTGAGGCCACGTGTGCTGGGTCCCTCGCCTTTCGATGATGTGGCCACACTGGTGTGAGGACACTCCTGCCTGCTTCCTATCCCCTTGATGATGTGGGCCCTCTGGTGAGAGTCTGATCCTGGCTGGGTTCCTCACCCTTCTGTGAGGTGGGCCCTCTGCTGTGAGGTCACTCCTGCCTGGCTGGCACACCCCACCTGGGCAACATCGGCCCTCTTGTGGCACTTGGAGCCTGCTGGGAGCCTCCTCCCCTCGGTGATGGGGGCCCTCTAGCGTCAGGCCCTAACTGCTGGGTACCCACATTTTCTGATACGTGCTAAGTGGTGCGAGGACACTCCTGCGAGGTTCCCATCCCCATGGGCATGTGGGCCTTCTGCTCTAAGGTCCCAACACCTGTGTTGTTCACCGTTTCATGATGTTGTCTCTCTGGTGTTAGTTCACTCAGGCCTAGATCCCATAGACTCTGTGCTCTGAGCCGACTGCTGGGAGGTTCCTACTGCTGGATTCCTTACCTTTTTTATTCTTTGGGTCCTGTGTTTTTATGCTCCTACTTCCTGACTCACTCCCAGCTCCTTTGTGATGTAGGTCCTCTGGTTTAAGGCCACATGTACCGGTTTCCTCACCTTTATTGATGTGGCCCCACTGGTGTGAGGACACTCCTGCCTGGTTCCCATCCCCTTGGTGATTGGGGCCCTCTTGTGAGAGTCTGATCCTTCTGGATTCCTCACACTTCTGGGAGGTGGGCCCTCTGCTGTGAGGTCACTCCTGCCTGGCTGGCACACGTCACGTTGGCGATGTGGGCCCTCAGTTGGGAGTTGGTGCCTGCTGGGAGTCTCCTCCCCTCGGTAATGAGGGCCCTCTGGCGTCAGGCACTAACTCATGGGCTCCCAAAATTTTCTGATGTGCGCCCTGTCGTGTGAGTACACTCCAGCCAGGGTCCCTTCCCTAGGGGATGTGGGCTTTCTGCTCTGTGGTCCCAACGGCTGGGTTGCTCACAGTGTCAGAATGTGGGCCCTCTGTTTTGAGTTCAGTCAGGCCTGGATCCCATAGCCTCGCTGCTCCTGGCCGCCTGCTGGGAGGTTCCAACTGCGGGATTCCTCACCTTTTTTACGCAATGGGCCCTCTGTTTTGAGGCTCCTCCTGCCTGCCTCACTCCCAGCCCCTTGGTGATGTGTGTCCTGTAGTTTGAGGCCACGTGTGCTGGGTCCGTCACATTTCGGTGATGTGACCCCACTGGTGTGAGGACACTCCTGCCTGGTTTCCATTCCCTTGGTGATGTGGGCCCTCTGGTGAGAGTCTGATCCTCTTTGGGTTCCTCACACTTTTGTGTGGTTGGCCCTCTGCTCTGAGGTCACTCCTGCCTGGCTGGCACACCCCGCATTGGCGACGTCGGCCCTCTGGTAGAAGTTGGAGCTTGCTGGGAGCCTCCTCTCCTCAGTGATGAGGGCCCTCTGGCGTCCGGCCCTAACTGCTGGGCTCCCCACATTTTCTGTTGTGTGCCCACTGGTGCGATGACACTCCTGCTTGGTTCCCTTCCCCATGGGGATGTGGGCCTTGTGCTCTGAGGTCACAACGGCTGGGTTGCTTACAGTATCACGATGAGGGCCCTCTGTTGTGAGTTCATCACTGCCTGGATCCCATAGCCTCGGTGCTCTGGGCCGCCTGCTGGGATGTTCCAACTGCTGGATTCCTCACCTTTTTATACAATGGGCCATGTGTTTTGAGGTTAATCCTGCCTGCCTCGCTTTGAGACCCATGGTGATGTGGGTCTTCTGGTTTGAGGCCACATGTGCTGGGTACCTCAACTTTCGATGATGTGGCCCCACGGGTGTGAGGACACTCGTGCCTGATTCCCAGCCCCTTGCTTATGTGGGCACTCTGGTGAGAGTCTGATCATGACTGGGTTCCTTACCCTTCTGTGAGGTGGGCGCTCTGATGTGAGGTCACTCCTGCCTGGATGGCTCACGTCGCCTTGGCGACGTAGGCCCTCTGTTGGCCACTGAAGCATGCTGGGAGCCTCCTACCCTCTTTAATGAGGGCCCTGGAAGAAACGCATATGCCCTTTTTGACCAAGTGCATCATTGTCGAAGTTCTGCCTCTTCTCCTATACTTTCAGAGGACTTCCCATCTACCTCCTGAAATCGTATTCCTGGAATTCTGCCCCGCGTTCAAGTCCTCTTTGCAGCCTTACTTCAATATATTTTTGGACGATAGCTGTCATTTATAACTCTGCAGGTTTGTGAATTACAGTGCCCCTGAGCTCCATTCTTCAACTCGCTTTCTTGTGAGCTGGCCGCAAAACCGCAGGATTGCTTCAGGCCCTAATCTGGTTCCGGCACGGCATGTTGAGCCTTTGGCTAATTCCTCTTCCTGATGGGAAATGAGCGTTAAATTTGCTCGTGCAGACACCTACAGCTAATCTCTCATTGGTTCTCCCTATTCCTGTTCATCTTGCTCAGAAATTCCAAACTGTGCCAAACAGGAGGTTAAAGGCACTGACTCTCCAATTGGGGAAAGAGTTAGTAAAGCGTCTGGAATGGTAAAACCGAGTATGAGGGGAAGAAAACTGAGATGCATTTAAAAAGGTTTCCCGGTCACACGGTGGACCATATTCTGGGTTTCCCATGCGTGTTTTACCTGAAGGAAGAATCCCTTAAACCTGGAGAGGTGGGACCCATGCAATGGGTACCATGCAGTATGACTTCAAATGGCCTGCATTTTCTCACCGAACCTCACCAATGCTATCAGCCCAAAGTGTCGAACCTTATGTCTCACTCAGCTCTAGGTGTAGATGTGGTAAGTCCAGGTTGCATCACAAGCCCTGAATGAATTATTTAAGAATTGCTCTCTATTTCACTGTCATTGTGTTTGTTTTTGTAGTTTATTTTGATAATGGGATTTATCGGATTTTCTCTGCTGCCTTCATGCAGCTGTACACACACTTGATTCTCTTACGGAGACATATAAATCCATGGGTTTGAAGATTCTTACTAGTCATGTGTAATCCTAGGAGTTGAATATGGTGTGTTGAGTCCATTTCGTTGAGCAAGGTGTAAATCTTGACTATTACATATTTGGCTTATGGAAAGCTATGTGTGCTAATTTCTATCTCTGGTTTTATGCAGCACCCCACCTCACCTTTCCCCATAAGCAAGCATAAGTTGGTGTTCTAAATTTGAGACCCTGTTCTGTTTTGTAATTCAGTTCATGTGTAGCCAAGTTTACATTCCGTGCATTAGTGATATCTTATGATGTTTCATTTTCTGTGTGACTTATTTCACTTAGAATCATCGTACCTGGATCCACTCAATATGCCGCGACGGGCCTGATGACATAGATTTCATTGGTGAGTGATATTCCATTGTACGTGCGTACCACAACTTCTTTATCCATTTTTTGCTTTCTGGGATATTTTACTTGTACCGTAGACGAGGTTCTTGTAAACAGAGCCGTCCCAAACTCTGGGGTGGCTGTGTGTTTTTGATTTTAATTTCCCTAAGCTATAGGACCATAAGTGGAAGTGCCATAGGCTGTGTTGCTTTGTTTCCTACGTGTTTCTGGAAACACCATACACTTCTCCAGAGTGGTTGTTGGCAATTTACATCCCGCCCATCAGCATGACAAGGCTCCCTGTTCTCCATGACCTGTCCTGACTTTCTGGATTTTATATTTTTATCAGATGGCCCTTTTGACCGGGGGGCAGTGAGACTTCACTGTAGTGCAGATTTCCTTTACACGCTTGCTTGGTTGGCCAAAAAGGGCGTATGCGTTTTTTCCTGAATATATTCAGGAAAAAACGCATACGCCCTTTTTGGCCAAGTGCATCATTGTCGACATTCTCCCTCTTTTCCTATGCTTTTAGTACAATTCCAGTCTACCCCCTGAAATCGTTTTCCTGAAATTCTGCCCCGCTTTCAAGTCCTCTTCGAAGACTTACTTCAATACATTTTTGGACGATAGCTGTCATTCATAACTCTGCAGGTTTGTGAATTACAGTGCCCCTGAGCTCCTTTCTTCAACTCGCTTTCTTGTGAGCTGGCCGCAAAACCGCAGGATTGCTTCAGGCCCTAATCTGTTTCCGGCAGGGCACGCTGAGCCTTTGGTTAATTCCTCTTCCTGGTGGGAAATGAGCGTTCCATTTGCCCGTGCAGACACCTACAGCTAGTCTCTCATTGCTTCTCCCTATTCCTGTTCATCTTGTGCAGAAATTGCAAACTGTGCCAAACAGGAGGTTAATGGCACTGACTCTCCAAGTGGGGAGAGTGTTAGTAAAGCGTTCAAATGTTGAACCCGAGTACCAGGGGACGAAAACTGAGATGCATTTGAAAACGTTTCCCAATCACACGGTGGACCATACTATGGGTTTCCCATGCATGTTTTAGCTGAAGGAAGAATCCCTTAAACCTGGAGAGTTGGGACCCATGGAATGGGTACCATGCAGTGTGACTTCAAAGGGTCTGCGTTTGCTCACCGAACCTCACCAATGCTATCAGCCCGAAGTGTCCAGCCTTATGTCTCATCCAGCTCTGGGTGTAGATGTGGTAAATCCAGGTTGCATCACAAGCCCTGAATGAATTATTTAAGAATTGCTCTCTATTTCACTGTCATTGTGTTTTGTTTTTGAAAATCATTTTGATAATGGGATTTATCGGATTTTCACTGCTGCTTTTAGGCCACTGTACACACGCTTGATTTCCTTATGGAGACATATAAATCCATGGGTTTTAAGATTCTTACTTGTCAGGTATCTTCCCAGGCGATGAATATAGGGTGTTGAGTCCATTTCGTTGAGCAAGGAGTAGGTTTTGTCTATTATATATTTGGCTTCTGGAACGGTATCTGTGCTAATTTCAATCTCTGGTTTTATGCAGCATCCCAACTGACCTTTCCCCATAAGCAAGCATAAGTTGGTTTGCTAAATTTGAGACCCTGTTCTGTTTTGTAGTTCAGTTCATGGGTAGCCAAGTTTACATTCCGTGTATTAGTGATAACTTATGATGTTTCTTTTTCTGTCTGACTTATTTCTCATAGAATCATCGTACCTGAATCCACTCATTATGCCGCTACGGTCCTGAAGACGTAGATTTCATTGCTGAGTGATATTCCATTGTACGTGCGTACCAGAAATTCTTTATCCATTTTTTCCTTTCTCGGATATTTAACTTGTACCGTAGACAAGGTTCTTGTAAACAGAGCCATCCCAAACTTTGGGGTGGCTGTGTGTTTTTGATTTTAATTTCCCTAAGCTATAGGACCATAAGTGGAAGTGACATAGGCTGTGTTGCTTTGTTTCCTACGTGTTTCAGGATACACCATACATTTCTCCAGAGTGGCTGTTGGCAGTTTACATCCCGCCCATCAGCATAACAAGGCTCCCTGTTCTCCATGACCTGTCCTGTCTTTCTGGAGTTTACACTTTTTTCAGATGGCCCTTTTGACCTGGGGGCAGTGAGACTTCATTGTAGTGCAGATTTCCTTTACACGCTTGCTTGGTTGGCCAAAAAGGGCGTATGCGTTTTTTCCTGAATATATTCAGGAAAAAACGCATACGCCCTTTTTGGCCAAGTGCATCATTGTTGATATTCTGCCTCTTTTCCTACGCTTTAGGTGCAATTCCAGTCTACCCACTGAAATCGTTTTCCTGAAATTCTGCCCCGCTTTCAAGTCCTCTTTGAAGACTTACTTCAGTACATTTTTGGACGATAGCTGTCATTCATAACTCTGCAGGTTTGTGAATTACAGTGCCCCTGAGCTCCTTTCTTCAACTCGTTTTCTTGTGAGCTGGCCGCAAAACCGCAGGATTGCTTCAGGCCCTAATATGTTTCCGGCCGGGCACACTGAGCCTTTGGTTAATTCCTCTTCCTGGTGGGAAATGATCGTTCAATTTGCCCGTGCAGACACCAACAGCTAGTCTCTCATTGGTTCTCCCTATGCCTGTTCATCTTGCGCAGAAATTGCAAACTGTGCCAAACAAGAGGTTAAAGGCACTGACTCTCCAAGTGGGGAGAGTGTTAGTAAAGCGTCTGGAATGGTGAACCCGAGTACCAGGGGACGAAAACTGAGATGCATTTGAAAACGTTTCCCGGTCACACAGTGCACTGTACTGTGGGTTTCCCATGCATGTTTTAGCTGAAGGAAGAATCCCTTAAACCTGGAGAGTTGGGACCCATGGCATGGGTACCATGCAGTATGACTTCAAAGGGTCTGCGTTTGCTCACCGAACCTCACCAATGCTATCAGCCTGAAGTGTCCAGCCTTATGTCTCACCCAGCTCTGGGTGTAGATGTGGTAAATCCAGGTTGCATCACAAGCCCTGAATGAATTATTTAAGAATTGCTCTCTATTTCACTGTCATTGTGTTTTGTCTTTGAAATTTATTTTGATAATGGGATTTATCGGATTTTCACTGCTGCATTTAGGCCGTTGTACACACGCTTGATTTCATTATGGAGACATATAAATCCATGGGTTTTAAGATTCTTACTTGTCAGGTATCTTGCAAGGCGTTGAATATGGGGTGTTGAGTCCATTTCGTTGAGCAAGGAGTAGGTCTTGTCTATTATATATTTGGCTTATGGAACGGTATCTGTGCTAATTTCAATCTCTGGTTTTATGCAGCACCCCAACTCACCTTTCCCCATTAGCAAGCATAAGTTGGTTTTCTAAATTTGAGACCCTGTTCTGTTTTGTAATTCAGTTTATGTGTAGCCAAGTTTACATTCCGTGTATTACTTATATATTATGATGTTTCTATTTCTGTGTGACGTATTTCTCGTAGAATCATCGTACCTGAATCCACTCATTATGCCGCTATGGGCCTGAAGACGTAGATTTCTTTGCTGAGTGATATTCCATTGTACGTGCGTACCAGAACTTCTTTATCCATTTTTTCCTTTCTCGGATATTTAACTTGTACCGTAGACGAGGTTCTTGTAAACAGAGCCATCCCAAACTTTGGGGTGGTTGTGTGTTTTTGATTTTAATTTCCCTAAGCTATAGGACCATAAGTGGAAGTGCCATAGGCTGTGTTGCTTTGTTTCCTACGTGTTTCAGGATACACCATACATTTCTCCAGAGTGGCTGTCGGCAATTTACATCCCGCCCATCAGCATAACAAGGCTCCCTGTTCTCCATGACCTGTCCTGTCTTTCTGGATTTAACACTTTTTTCAGATGGCCCTTTTGACCGGGGGGCAGTGAGACTTCATTGTAGTGCAGATTTCCTTTACACGCTTGCTTGGTTGGCCCAAAAGGGCGTATGCGTTTTTTCCTGAATATATTCAGGAAAAAACGCGTACGCCCTTTTTGGCCAAGTGCATCATTGTCGACATTCTGCCTCTTTTCCTATGCTTTAAGTGCAATTCCAGTCTACCCCCTGAAATCGTTTTCCTGAAATTCTGCCCCGATTTCAAGTCCTCTTCGAAGACTTACTTCAAAACGTTTTTGGACGATAGCTGTCATTCATTACTCTGCAGTTTTGTGAATTACAGTGCCCCTGAGCTCCTTTCTTCAACTCGCTTTCTTGTGAGCTGGCCGCAAACCCGCAGGATTGCTTCAGGCCCTAATCTGTTTCCGGCATGGCATGCTGAGCCTTTGGTTAATTCCTCTTCCTGGTGGGAAATGAGCGTTAAATTTCCATGTTCAGACACCTTCACATGAGTCGTCATGGTGCCCCTTTGCCCCGGTTATCTCTATGGAGGTTGGAGTTGGAAGGCCTCCTACCTCAAGATCAGTGTGCCCACGGAGCCAACCCTGCAACTTCAGGGCATGGTTGGGGGTTAGGATCACCACGAGGGTTCCTTTTTCCTTAGGAGGGAGGTGGCCTTTTGGGCTGCTGATTTCCAGGTTATCAGATACTGCCAGTATCTTGGCCAGATGTGGCGGTGGGCCAAGCCCCTTGGTGACCGTAGTTTATCCTACCTGGATCGCATTCTTGCATTGTTCCATTTCAAGTGGTCCCAGGTTTTCCACTAATACTCCAATGGCGATTCACCGTTCACCAGGAATGTAAAGGTCAAAGGGTTTAGCTAAATTAGGGAGTTCCAGGGCAAGGGTCTGAATTGACTGCTCTTTCCATTCTTGAAAGGCCACTTCTGCATTCTATTCAAAAGGATCATCACCTTTTCCTTTCAGTGTTTCATATAGAGGCCGAGCTAGTAGACTGTAGTTAGGGATCCAGAAGCAGCAAACCCTGGCCTCCCCAGGAACCCCTAAGCTGTCTTCTAGTTTCAGAAATGGGTAAGGCTGTAAATTGTTTCTTCCCTTTCCTGGGATGGGCTTCTCTGACCTTCTGTGAGAATGAAGCCCAGGCAGGTCACCGTAGTCTGTGATATTTGAGCTTTTTCTTGGACAACTTGTATCCTTTATTGGCTTCGTAGTTCAGAGGTCTCCTTAGTAGGGCTGGCGATCAGAATGTCGTCTGCATATTGAAGGAGTGTTTCCTTTTCCAGAGGTAGAACTTTTAGGTCTTTAGCTGAGCTTTCCCCAAAGATGGTGTGGGAATTTTTGAACCCTTGGGGCAACACGGCCCGGAAGTATTGTTTTAGCTGTATGTTGAGTCCTGCCACTCACAAGCCAAAATTTCTTGTGACTCTGGGACTAATAGAATACAAAAGAAGGCATCATTGAAGACTAATACAGAATACCATGTCCTGGTGGTTGGTAGAATGACCAGCAGGGTGTAGGATTTAGGAACTACTGGAGGTATATCCTCGGTGGCTTCACTGACTGTCCTGACATCCTTTACCAGGACTCCAGCAGCCCATGGGGCTCTCGAGGTCAGGCCAATCCCAGGATATGGAGCTCACCTGGGCAGGTACCCCACCCCAGCCCACGGGGCTCTCGTGTTCAGGACCCTCCCAGGATATGGGGTTCCCTGGGCAGGTCCCCCTGCAGCCCATGGGGCTCTCGTGGTCAGGCCCCTCCCAGGATACAGAGCTACCCTTGCAGGTACCATGGCAGGGCTGGGAACACAGGAACCGTGCATATCGCCCTCATTGCAGAGCACTCCCAGCTCACCTGTCACTCAGATCTGACACAGAGCACCTCAGAGCAGGACTTGAACTAACAAACAGCAGCTCCGACAGGTCTGTGACGCTGGGCATCACTCTGTGTGGCCTCCCTCCACCTGGTCTTCCAGAGACTTCCACTGCACCCGGGGCACCAGGCCTCTGTCTCCACCCACCAGCCACCCCTCCTCTCCCTGACTCCTGGGTTCCTCTCATTAGGAGAGGGTTTTCTTGAAGTTGTCTCCCACTCATGGGCCAGATAATATAATTAGAAAACAAGCCAGAGCTGCAGCCCCTTGTCTATCCTGACTCTCAGGAGCCCACACCTGTTCCTTGGACCTGGCCGATTCAGCAAGTTCCAGTTTCTGCAACTGTGAGCCCCTGAGGGGTGATTATTGGCTGGCCTGGGAAGCCTGACCGTGCCGGCCAGCCCTCCCCAGGTGTGCCTGGGTTCAGATCAATATAAACACCGCTCCAGGCAGCAAGAGCCCCTGCAGCTGTGCCTGACGCCATTTTCTCTGCCCTGTCAGCAGTCTTGGGGCTGGACTGGTGGGAGGGAGTGAGAGGCCACGGCTTTGTGGGTGGCCCAGTGTGAGTGGGGTTCTGCTGGACTTTCTGCAGCAGTTGCCAAGATGCCACCTGCTAAAGAAGAGGATGTGTCACCCATACCTGCCGCTGGAATTTCTCCCTGGGCAGAGGTGAGTGAGGAAGAAAGCAGTGGGGGTCGGGACAGCAGGGGTATCTCAGGCAGGGAAATGGAAAGCTTCCAGAAGAGCACCCAGGACCAGGACCATCCTGGCTGGCCTGCAGGCACCAAGTCTGCTGGCATGCTGTCGCTCATGTGGCTCCATGGCCCTTCCTCTAGGCTTTCAAGTCCTTGTACATATTCAGGTGTTTTACCTGGGAAGGGTGGGAACATTTCAGCAGCAGCTGGCCTGGGGCTCGGCCCACGTTTACTCACAGATGCCTCGGCACGTTCCCCCAGCTTTGCAATGAGGACGCTTGTTGCGTGGGGCCTGCTGGCTGAATGGGAGATGATTCCCCACCACCGACCAACTTCAGAATTGTTTACAACTGGAGCAAGTGCCCTGATACGGTTTTCCTCTGTGTAGCTGGTGGGTTCTGTTTTTTTTTCTTTTTTGGTTCAAGGTAGATTTTATTCCTCTTTTTTGTATTTACAGATATAAGCATGGAAATAATTTATTCATATAAATACATGTATGTGAAGGGAAGAATATTTTTTCTGTTTTACTTTTTGTAATTTGAATTTTATTTTATTTTTTTATACAGCAGGTTCTTTTTGGTTATCTATTTTATACATATAAATGTATACATGCCAATCCCAATCTCTCAACTCCTCCCACCACCACCCCCCAACAGCTTTCCCCCCTTGGTGTCCATACGTTTGTTGTCTACATCTGTTGCTCTATTTCTGCCTTTCAAAACGGTTCATCTGTACAATTTGTCTAGGTTCCACATATAGCCATTAATAGACAAGATTTCTTTTTCTCTTTCTGACTTACTTCACTCTGTATGACAGTCTCTAGATCCATCAACGTCTCTACAAATGACCCAATTTCATTCCTTTTTATGGCTTAGTAATATTCCATTTTATATATGTACCACGTCTTTATGCATTCGTCTGTCTGTGGGCATTTAGGTTGCTTCCATTACCTGGATATTGTAAATAGTGATGCAATGAACATTGCGGTGAATGTCTCTTTTTGATTTATGGTTTTGTCTGGGTATATGCCCAGTAGTGGGACTGCTGTATCATATGGTAATTCTATTCTTAGTTTTATAAGAAACTCCATAACTTTCTCCACAGTGACTGTATCAATTTCATTCCCAACAATAGCGGAAGAGGGTTCCTTATCTCCACACCCTTTCCAGCATTTGTTGTTTGTAGATTTTCTGATGATGCCCATTCTAACAGGTGTGAGGTGATACACCATGGATGAGTCTATTTCGTTGAGCAAAGAGTAGGTCTTGTGTATTACATATTTGGCTTATGGAATGGTATGTGTGCTAATTTCAATCTCTGGTTTTATACAGCACCGCAACTCAACTTTCCCCTTAAGCAAGCATAAGTTTTTATCTAAATGTGAGACTCTGTTCGGTTTTGGAATTCAGTTTATGTGTAGCCAAGTTTACACTCTCTCTATTAGTGATATCTTATGATAATTACCTTTCTCTGTGTGACATATTTCTCTTAGAATCATCATACTTAAATCCACTCAATTTGCTGCTACAGGCCTGATGACATTGATTTCATTGCTGAGTGATATTCCATTGTACGTAAGTAGCACAACTCCTTTATCCATATTTTTCTTTCTGGGATATTTAATTTGTACTGGACTCAAGGTTCTTGTAAACACAGCAGCCCTAAATTTGGTGTTGGCTGTGTCTTGTTGATTTTAATTTTCCTAAGCTATAGGGCCAAAAGTGGAAGTGCTCTAGGGTCTGTAGCTTTGTTTTTCAGATGTTTCAGGATACACCATAAACATCTCCAGAGTGTCTGTTGGCAATTTACATCCCGCCCATCAGCATAACAAGGCTCCCTGTTCTCCATGGCCTGTCCTGTGTTTCTGGTTTTTACACATTTTTCAGATGGCCCTTTTGACGAATGGGAAATGAGACTTCATTGTAGTGCGGATTTCCATTGCTCGAGTGCTTGGTTGGCCAAAAAGGGCATATGTGTTTTTTCCTGAATATATTCAGGAAAAAATGTTTACGCACTTTTGTCCAAGTGCATCACTGTCAAAGATCTGCCGCTTTTCACATGCTTTAAACGCAATTCCAATCTACCTCCTGAAATATGATTCCTGCAATTCTGCCTCGTTTTGAAGTCCTCTTTGCAGACTTACTTCAGTATATTTTTGCCAATAGCTGTCATTTATAACTCTGCAGGTTTGTGAATTACAGTGCCTGTGATTTCCTTTCTTAACTCGTTTCCTTGAAAGCTGGCCACAGAACCGCAGGTTTGCTTTAGGCCATAATCAGGGTCTGGCACGGCACTCTGAGCCTTTGGTTAATTCCTCTTCCTGGTGGGAAATTAGAGTTAAATGTGCCCCTCCGGACACCTGCCTCACTCCCAGCCCCTTGGTGATGTGTGTCCTGTGGTTTGAGGCCACATGTGCTGGGTTCCTCACCTTTGGCTGATGTGGCCCCACTGGTGTGAGGACACTCCTGCCTGGTTCCCATCCCCTTGGTGATGTGGGCCATCCGGTGAGAGTCTGATCCTGGTTGGGTTCCTCACACTTCTGTGAGGTGGGCCCTCTTCTCTGACGTCACTCCTGCCTGGCTGGCACACCCCGCCTTGGCGAAGTCGGCCCTCTGGTGGGATTTGGTGCCTGCTGGGGGTCTCCTGCCCTCGGTAATGAGGGCCCTCTGGCGTCAGGCCCTAATTCCTGGGCTCCCAATATTTTCTGATATGCGCCCTGTGGTTCGAGTACACTCGTGCCAGGTTCCCAACCCCATGGGAATGTGGGCCTTCTGCTCTGAGGTCCCAACCGTGGGTTGCTCAGTTTCATGATGAGGGCCCTCTGCTGTGAGTTCTCTCCGGCCTGGATCCCATAGCCTCGCTGCTCCTGGCCACCTGCTGGGAGGTTCCAACTGCGGGATTCCTCACCTTTTTTCTTCTATGGACCCTCTGTTTTGAGACTCCTCCTGCCTGCCTCACTCCCAGTCCCTTGGTGATGTGTGTCCTCTGGTGTGAGGCCACGTGTGCTGGGTCCCTCGCCTTTCGATGATGTGGCCACACTGGTGTGAGGACACTCCTGCCTGCTTCCTATCCCCTTGATGATGTGGGCCCTCTGGTGAGAGTCTGATCCTGGCTGGGTTCCTCACCCTTCTGTGAGGTGGGCCCTCTGCTGTGAGGTCACTCCTGCCTGGCTGGCACACCCCACCTGGGCAACATCGGCCCTCTTGTGGCACTTGGAGCCTGCTGGGAGCCTCCTCCCCTCGGTGATGGGGGCCCTCTAGCGTCAGGCCCTAACTGCTGGGTACCCACATTTTCTGATATGTGCTAAGTGGTGCGAGGACACTCCTGCGAGGTTCCCATCCCCATGGGCATGTGGGCCTTCTGCTCTAAGGTCCCAACACCTGTGTTGTTCACCGTTTCATGATGTTGTCTCTCTGGTGTTAGTTCACTCAGGCCTAGATCCCATAGACTCTGTGCTCTGAGCCGACTGCTGGGAGGTTCCTACTGCTGGATTCCTTACCTTTTTTATTCTTTGGGTCCTGTGTTTTTATGCTCCTACTTCCTGACTCACTCCCAGCCCCTTTGTGATGTAGGTCCTCTGGTTTAAGGCCACATGTACCGGTTTCCTCACCTTTATTGATGTGGCCCCACTGGTGTGAGGACACTCCTGCCTGGTTCCCATCCCCTTGGTGATTGGGGCCCTCTTGTGAGAGTCTGATCCTGTCTGGATTCCTCACACTTCTGGGAGGTGGGCCCTCTGCTGTGAGGTCACTCCTGCCTGGCTGGCACACGTCACGTTGGCGATGTGGGCCCTCAGTTGGGAGTTGGTGCCTGCTGGGAGTCTCCTCCCCTCGGTAATGAGGGCCCTCTGGCGTCAGGCCCTAACTCATGGGCTCCCAAAATTTTCTGATGTGCGCCCTGTCGTGTGAGTACACTCCAGCCAGGGTCCCTTCCCTAGGGGATGTGGGCTTTCTGCTCTGTGGTCCCAACGGCTGGGTTGCTCACAGTGTCAGAATGTGGGCCCTCTGTTTTGAGTTCAGTCAGGCCTGGATCCCATAGCCTCGCTGCTCCTGGCCGCCTGCTGGGAGGTTCCAACTGCGGGATTCCTCACCTTTTTTACGCAATGGGCCCTCTGTTTTGAGGCTCCTCCTGCCTGCCTCACTCCCAGCCCCTTGGTGATGTGTGTCCTGTAGTTTGAGGCCACGTGTGCTGGGTCCGTCACATTTCGGTGATGTGGCCCCACTGGTGTGAGGACACTCCTGCCTGGTTTCCATTCCCTTGGTGATGTGGGCCCTCTGGTGAGAGTCTGATCCTCTTTGGGTTCCTCACACTTTTGTGTGGTTGGCCCTCTGCTCTGAGGTCACTCCTGCCTGGCTGGCACACCCCGCATTGGCGACGTCGGCCCTCTGGTAGAAGTTGGAGCTTGCTGGGAGCCTCCTCTCCTCAGTGATGAGGGCCCTCTGGCGTCCGGCCCTAACTGCTGGGCTCCCCACATTTTCTGTTGTGTGCCCACTGGTGCGATGACACTCCTGCTTGGTTCCCTTCCCCATGGGGATGTGGGCCATGTGCTCTGAGGTCACAACGGCTGGGTTGCTTACAGTATCACGATGAGGGCCCTCTGTTGTGAGTTCATCACTGCCTGGATCCCATAGCCTCGGTGCTCTGGGCCGCCTGCTGGGATGTTCCAACTGCTGGATTCCTCACCTTTTTATACAATGGGCCATGTGTTTTGAGGTTAATCCTGCCTGCCTCGCTCTGAGACCCATGGTGATGTGGGTCTTCTGGTTTGAGGCCACATGTGCTGGGTACCTCAACTTTCGATGATGTGGCCCCACGGGTGTGAGGACACTCGTGCCTGATTCCCAGCCCCTTGCTTATGTGGGCACTCTGGTGAGAGTCTGATCATGACTGGGTTCCTTACCCTTCTGTGAGGTGGGCGCTCTGATGTGAGGTCACTCCTGCCTGGATGGCTCACGTCGCCTTGGCGACGTAGGCCCTCTGTTGGCCACTGAAGCATGCTGGGAGCCTCCTACCCTCTTTAATGAGGGCCCTGGAAGAAACGCATATGCCCTTTTTGACCAAGTGCATCATTGTCGAAGTTCTGCCTCTTCTCCTATACTTTCAGAGGACTTCCCATCTACCTCCTGAAATCGTATTCCTGGAATTCTGCCCCGCGTTCAAGTCCTCTTTGCAGCCTTACTTCAATATATTTTTGGACGATAGCTGTCATTTATAACTCTGCAGGTTTGTGAATTACAGTGCCCCTGAGCTCCATTCTTCAACTCGCTTTCTTGTGAGCTGGCCGCAAAACCGCAGGATTGCTTCAGGCCCTAATCTGGTTCCGGCACGGCATGTTGAGCCTTTGGCTAATTCCTCTTCCTGATGGGAAATGAGCATTAAATTTGCTCGTGCAGACACCTACAGCTAATCTCTCATTGGTTCTCCCTATTCCTGTTCATCTTGCTCAGAAATTCCAAACTGTGCCAAACAGGAGGTTAAAGGCACTGACTCTCCAATTGGGGAAAGAGTTAGTAAAGCGTCTGGAATGGTAAAACCGAGTATGAGGGGAAGAAAACTGAGATGCATTTAAAAAGGTTTCCCGGTCACACGGTGGACCATATTCTGGGTTTCCCATGCGTGTTTTACCTGAAGGAAGAATCCCTTAAACCTGGAGAGGTGGGACCCATGCAATGGGTACCATGCAGTATGACTTCAAATGGCCTGCATTTTCTCACCGAACCTCACCAATGCTATCAGCCCAAAGTGTCGAACCTTATGTCTCACTCAGCTCTAGGTGTAGATGTGGTAAATCCAGGTTGCATCACAAGCCCTGAATGAATTATTTAAGAATTGCTCTCTATTTCACTGTCATTGTGTTTGTTTTTGTAGTTTATTTTGATAATGGGATTTATCGGATTTTCTCTGCTGCCTTCATGCAGCTGTACACACACTTGATTCTCTTACGGAGACATATAAATCCATGGATTTGAAGATTCTTACTAGTCATGTGTAATCCTAGGAGTTGAATATGGTGTGTTTAGTCCATTTCGTTGAGCAAGGTGTAAGTCTTGACTATTACATATTTGGCTTATGGAAAGGTATGTGTGCTAATTTCTATCTCTGGTTTTATGCAGCACCCCACCTCACCTTTCCCCATAAGCAAGCATAAGTTGGTGTTCTAAATTTGAGACCCTGTTCTGTTTTGTAATTCAGTTCATGTGTAGCCAAGTTTACATTCCGTGTATTAGTGATATCTTATGATGTTTCATTTTCTGTGTGACTTATTTCACTTAGAATCATCGTACCTGGATCCACTCAATATGCCGCGACGGGCCTGATGACATAGATTTCATTGGTGAGTGATATTCCATTGTACGTGCGTACCACAACTTCTTTATCCATTTTTCACATTCTGGGATATTTAACTTGTACCGTAGACGACGTTCTTGTAAACAGAGCTGTCCCAAACTTTGGGGTGGCTGTGTGTTTTTGATTTTAATTTCCCTAAGCTATAGGACCATAAGTGGAAGTGCATAGGCTGTGTTGCTTTGTTTCCTACGTGTTTCAGGAAACACCATACACTTTTCCAGAGTGGCTGTTGGCAATTTAAATCCACCCATCAACATAACAAGGCTCCCTGTTCTCCATGACCTGTCCTGCCTTTCTGGATTTTACTCTTTTTTCAGATGGCCCTTTTGACCGAGGGGCAGTGAGACTTCATTGTAGTGCAGATTTCCTTTACACGCTTGCTTGGTTGGCCAAAAAGGGCGTATGCGTTTTTTCCTGAATATATTCAGGAATAAACGCATATGCCCTTTTTGGCCAAGTGCATCATTGTCAACATTCTGCCTCTTTTCCTATGCTTTAAGTGCAATTCCAGTCTACCCCCTGAAATCGTTTTCCTGAAATTCTGCCCCGCTTTCAAGTCCTCTGTGAAGACTTACTTCAATACATTTTTGGACGATAGCTGTCATTCATAACTCTGCAGGTTTGTGAATTACAGTGCCCCTGAGCTCCTTCCTTCAACTCGCTTTCTTGTGAGCTGGCCGCAAATCCGCAGGATTGCTTCAGGCCCTAATCTCTTTCCGGCAGGGCACGCTGAGCCTTTGGTTAATTCCTCTTCCTGGTGGGAAATGAGCGTTCCGTTTGCCCGTGTAGACACCTACAGCTAGTCTCTCATTGCTTCTCCCTATTCCTGTTCATCTTGCGCAGAAATTGCAAAGTGTGCCAAACAGGAGGTTAAATGCACTGACTCTCCAAGTGGGGAGAGTGTTAGTAAAGCGTCTGGAATGGTGAACCCGAGTACCAGGGGACGAAAACTGAGATGGATTTGAAAACGTTTCCCAATCACACGGTGGACCATACTATGGGTTTCCCATGCATGTTTTAGCTGAAGGAAGAATCCCTTAAACCTGGAAATTTGGAACCCATGGAATGGGTACCATGCAGTATGACTTCAAAGGGTCTGCGTTTGCTCACCGAACCTCACCAATGCTATCAGCCCGAAGTGTCCAGCCTTATGTCTCACCCAGCTCTGGGTGTAGATGTGGGAAATCCAGGTTGCATCACAAGCCCTGAATGAATTATTTAAGAATTGCTCTCTATTTCACTGTCATTTTGTTTTGTTTTTGAAATTTATTTTGATAATGGGATTTATCGGATTTTCACTGCTGCGTTTAGGCCGCTGTACACTCGCTTGATTTCCTTATGGAGACATATAAATCCATGGGTTTTAAGATTCTTACTTGTCAGGTATCTTGCCAGGCGTTGAATATGGGGTGTTGAGTCCATTTCGTTGAGCAAGGAGTAGGTCTTGTCTATTATATATTTGGCTTATGGAACGGTATCTGTGCTAATTTCAATCTCTGGTTTTATGCAGCACCCCAACTCACCTTTCCCCATTAGCAAGCATAAGTTGGTTTTCTAAATTTGAGACCCTGTTCTGTTTTGTAATTCAGTTCATGGGTAGCCAAGTTTACATTCCGTGTATTAGTGATATCTTATGATGTTTCTTTTTTGTGTGACTTATTTCTCGTAGAATCAACGTACCTGAATCCACTCATTATGCCGCTACGGGCCTGATGACGTAGATTTCATTGCTGAGTGATATTCCATTGTACGTGCGTACCACAACTTCTTTATCCATTTTTTACTTTCTGGGATATTTTACTTGTACCGTAGACGAGGTTCTTGTAAACAGAGCCGTCCCAAACTCTGGGGTGGCTGTGTGTTTTTGATTTTAATTTCCCTAAGCTATAGGACCATAAGTGGAAGTGCCATAGGCTGTGTTGCTTTGTTTCCTACGTGTTTCTGGAAACACCATACACTTCTACAGAGTGGTTGTTGGCAATTTACATCCCGCCCATCAGCATGACAAGGCTCCCTGTTCTCCATGACCTGTCCTGCCTTTCTGAATTTTACACTTTATTCAGATGGCTCTTTTGACCGGGGGGGCAGTGAGACTTCATTGTAGTGCAGATTTCTTTTACACGCTTGCTTGGTTGGCCAAAAAGGGCGTATGCGTTTTTTCCTGAATATATTCAGGAAAAAACGCATACGCCCTTTTTGGCCAAGTGCATCATTGTCGACATTCTGCCTCTTTTCCTATGCTTTTAGTACAATTCCAGTCTACCCCCTGAAATCGTTTTCCTGAAATTCTGCCCCGCTTTCAAGTCCTCTTGGAAGACTTACTTCAATACATTTTTGGACGATAGCTGTCATTCATAACTCTGCAGGTTTGTGAATTACAGTGCCCCTGAGCTCATGTCTTCAACTCGCTTTCTTGTGAGCTGGCCGCAAAACCGCAGGATTGCTTCAGGCCAAAGTCTCTTTCTGGCAGGGCACACTGAGCCTTTGGTTAATTCCTCTTCCTGGTGGGAAATGAGCGTTCAATTTGCCCGTGCAGACACCAACAGCTAGTCTCTCATTGCTTCTCCCTATTCCTGTTCATCTTGCGCAGAAATTGCAAACTGTGCCAAACAGGAGGTTAATGGCACTGACTCTCCAAGTGGGGAGAGTGTTAGTAAAGCGTTCAAATGTTGAACCCGAGTACCAGGGGACGAAAACTGAGATGCATTTGAAAACGTTTCCCAATCACATGGTGGACCATACTCTGGGTTTCCCATGCATGTTTTAGCTGAAGGAAGAATCCCTTAAACCTGGAGAGTTGGGACCCATGGAATGGGTACCATGCAGTATGACTTCAAAGGGTCTGCGTTTGCTCACCGAACCTCACCAATGCTATCAGCCCGAAGTGTCCAGCCTTATGTCTCATCCAGCTCTGGGTGTAGATGTGGTAAATCCAGGTTGCATCACAAGCCCTGAATGAATTATTTAAGAATTGCTCTCTATTTCACTGTCATTGTGTTTTGTTTTTGAAATTCATTTTGATAATGGGATTTATCGGATTTTCACTGCTGCTTTTAGGCCACTGTACACACGCTTGATTTCCTTATGGAGACATATAAATCCATGGGTTTTAAGATTCTTACTTGTCAGGTATCTTCCCAGGCGTTGAATATAGGGTGTTGAGTCCATTTCGTTGAGCAAGGAGTAGGTTTTGTCTATTATATATTTGGCTTATGGAATGGTATCTGTGCTAATTTCAATCTCTGGTTTTATGCAGCATCCCAACTGATCTTTCCCCATAAGCAAGCATAAGTTGGTTTGCTAAATTTGAGACCCTGTTCTGTTTTGTAATTCAGTTCATGGGTAGCGAAGTTTACATTCCGTGTATTAGTGATAACTTATGATGTTTCTTTTTCTGTCTGACTTATTTCTCATAGAATCATCGTACCTGAATCCACTCATTATGCCGCTACGGTCCTGATGACGTAGATTTCATTGCTGAGTGATATTCCATTGTACGTGCGTACCACAACTTCTTTATCCATTTTATGCTTTCTGGGATATTTAACTGCTACCGTAGATGAGGTTCTTGTAAACAGAGCCATCCCAAACTTTGGGGTGGCTGTGTGTTTTTGATTTTAATTTCCCTAAGCTATAGGACCATAAGTGGAAGTGCCATAGGCTGTGTTGCTTTGTTTCCTACGTGTTTCAGGAAACACCATACACTTTTCCAGAGTGGCTGTTGGCAATTTAAATCCGCCCATCAGCATAACAAGGCTCCCTGTTCTCCATGACCTGTCCTGCCTTTCTGGATTTTACACTTTTTTCAGATGGCCCTTTTGACCGGGGGGCAGTGAGACTTCATTGTAGTGCAGATTTCCTTTACACGCTTGCTTGGTTGTCCAAAAAGTGCGTATGCGTTTTTTCCTGAATATATTCAGGATAAAACGCATACGCCCTTTTTGGCCAAGTGCATCATTGTCAACATTCTGCCTCTTTTCCTATGCTTTAAGTGCAATTCCAGTCTACTCCCTGAAATCGTTTTCCTGAAATTCTGCCCCGCTTTCAAGTCCTCTTCGAAGACTTACTTCTATACATTTTTGGACGATAGGTGTCATTCATAACTCTGCAGATTTGTGAATTACAGTGCCCCTGAGCTCCTTTCTTCAACTCGCTTTCTTGTGAGCTGGCCGCAAAACCGCAGGATTGCTTCAGGCCCTAATCTCTTTCCGGCAGGGCACGCTGAGCCTTTGGTTAATTCCTCTTCCTGGTGGGAAATGAGCGTTCCATTTGCCCGTGCAGACACCTACAGCTAGTCTCTCATTGCTTCTCCCTATTCCTGTTCATCTTGCGCAGAAATTGCAAAGTGTGCCAAACAGGAGGTTAAATGCACTGACTCTCCAAGTGGGGAGAGTGTTAGTAAAGCGTCTGGAATGGTGAACCCGAGTACCAGGGGACGAAAACTGAGATCCATTTGAAAACGTTTCCGAATCACACGGTGGACCATACTATGGGTTTCCCATGCATGTTTTAGCTGAAGGAAGAATCCCTTAAACCTGGAAATTTGGAACCCATGGAATGGGTACCATGCAGTATGACTTCAAAGGGTCTGCGTTTGCTCACCGAGCCTCACCAATGCTATCAGCCCGAAGTGTCCAGCCTTATGACTCACCCAGCTCTGGGTGTAGATGTGGGAAATCCAGGTTGCATCACAAGCCCTGAATGAATTATTTAAGAATTGCTCTCTATTTCACTGTCATTTTTTTTGTTTTTGAAATTTATTTTGATAATTGATTTATCGGATTTTCACTGCTGCGTTTAGGCCGCTGTACACACGGTTGATTTCCTTATGGAGACATATAAATCCATGGGTTTTAAGATTCTTACTTGTCAGGTATCTTGCCAGGCGTTGAATATGGGGTGTTGAGTCCATTTCGTTGAACAAGGAGTAGGGCTTGTCTATTATATATTTGGCTTATGGAACGGTATCTGTGCTAATTTCAATCTCTGGTTTTATGCAGCACCCCAACTCACCTTTCCCCATAAGCAAGCATAAGTTGGTTTTATAAATTTGAGACCCTGTTCTGTTTTGTAATTCAGTTCATGGGTAGCCAAGTTTACATTCCGTGTATTAGTGATATCTTATGATGTTTCTTTTTCTGTGTGACTTATTTCTCGTAGAATCATCATACCTGAATCCACTCATTATGCCGCTACGGGCCTGATGACGTAGATTTCATTGCTGAGTGATATTCCATTGTACGTGCGTACCACAACTTCTTTATCCATTTTTTGCTTTCTGGGATATTTTACTTGTACCGTAGACGAGGTTGTTGTAAACAGAGCCGTCCCAAACTCTGGGGTGGCTGTGTGTTTTTGAATTTAATTTCCCTAAGCTATAGGACCATAAGTGGAAGTGCCATAGGCTGTGTTGCTTTGTTTCCTACGTGTTTCTGGAAAAACCATACACTTCTCCAGAGTGGTTGTTGGCAATTTACATCCCGCCCATCAGCATGACAAGGCTCCCTGTTCTCCATGACCTGTCCTGTCTTTCTGGATTTTACACTTTTTTCAGATGGCCCTTTTGACCGGGGGGCAGTGAGACTTCATTGTAGTTCAGATTTCCTTTACACGCTTGCTTGGTTGGCCAAAAAGGGCGTATGCGTTTTTTCCTGAATATATTCAGGAAAAAACGCATACGCCCTTTTCGGCCAAGTGCATCGTTGTTGACATTCTGCCTCTTTTTCTACGCTTTAAGTGCAATTCCAGTCTACCCCCTGAAATCTTTTTCCTGAAATTCTGCCCCGCTTTCAAGTCCTCTTTGAAGACTTACTTCAGTACATTTTTGGACGATAGCTGTCATTCATAACTCTGCAGGTTTGTGAATTACAGTGCCCCTGAGCTCCTTTCTTCAACTCGTTTTCTTGTGAGCTGGCCGCAAAACCGCAGGATTGCTTAAGGCCCTAATATGTTTCCGGCCGGGCACGCTGAGCCTTTGGTTAATTCCTCTTCCTGGTGGGAAATGAGCGTTCAATTTGCCCGTGCAGACACCAACAGCTAGTCTCTCATTGCTTCTCCCTATTCCTGTTCATCTTGCGCAGAAATTGCAAACTGTGCCAAACAGGAGGTTAATGGCACTGACTCTCCAAGTGGGGAGAGTGTTAGTAAAGCGTTCAAATGTTGAACCCAAGTACCAGGGGACGAAAACTGAGATGCATTTGAAAACGTTTACCGGTCACACAGTGCACTGTACTGTGGGTTTCCCATGCATGTTTTAGCTGAAGGAAGAATCCCTTAAACCTGGAGAGTTGGGACCCATGGAATGGGTACCATGCAGTATGACTTCAAAGGGTCTGCGTTTGCTCACCGAACCTCACCAATGCTATCAGGCCAAAGTGTCCAGCCTTATGTCTCACCCAGCTCTGGGTGTAGATGTGGTAAATCCAGGTTGCATCACAAGCCCTGAATGAATTATTTAAGAATTGCTCTCTATTTCACTGTCATTGTGTTTTGTTTTTGAAATTTATTTTGATAATGGGATTTATCGGATTTTCACTTCTGCCTTTAGGCCGCTGTACACACGCTTGATTTCCTTATGGAGACATATAAATCCATGGGTTTTAAGATTCTTACTTGTCAGGTATCTTGCCAGGCGTTGAATATGGGGTGTTGAGTCCATTTCGTTGAGCAAGGAGTAGGTCTTGTCTATTATATATTTGGCTTATGGAACGGTATCTGTGCTAATTTCAATCTCTGGTTTTATGCAGCACCCCAACTCACCTTTCCCCATAAGCAAGCATAAGTTGGTTTTCTAAATTTGAGACCCTGTTCTGTTTTGTAATTCAGTTTATGTGTAGCCAAGTTTACATTCCGTGTATTACTGATATATTATGAAGTTTCTTTTTCTGTGTGACTTATTTCTGTAGAATCATCGTACCTGAATCCACTCATTATGCCGCTATGGGCCTGAAGACGTAGATTTCATTGCTGAGTGATATTCCATTGTAAGTGCGTACCAGAACTTCTTTATCCATTTTTTCCTTTCTCGGATATTTAACTTGTACCGTAGACAAGGTTCTTGTAAACAGAGCCATCCCAAACTTTGGGGTGGCTGTGTGTTTTTGATTTTAATTTCCCTAAGCTATAGGACCATAAGTGGAAGTGCCATAGGCTGTGTTGCTTTGTTTCCTACGTGTTTCAGGATACACCATACATTTCTCCAGAGTGGCTGTTGGCAATTTACATCCCGCCCATCAGCATAACAAGGCTCCCTGTTCTCCATGACCTGTCCTGTCTTTCTGGATTTTACTCTTTTTTCAGATGGCCCTTTTGACCGGGGGGCAGTGAGACTTCATTGTAGTGCAGATTTCTTTACACGCTTGCTTGGTTGGCCAAAAAGGGCGTATGCGTTTTTTCCTGAATATATTCAGGAAAAAACGCATACGCCCTTTTTGGCCAAGTGCATCATTGTCGACATTCTGCCTCTTTTCCTATGCTTTAAGTGCAATTCCAGTCTACCCCCTGAAATCATTTTACTGAAATTCTGCCCCGCTTTCAAGTCCTCTTTGAAGACTTACTTCAGTACATTTTTGGACGATAGCTGTCATTCATAACTCTGCAGGTTTGTGAATTACAGTGCCCCTGAGCCCCTTTCTTCAACTCGTTTTCTTGTGAGCTGGCCGCAAAACCGCAGGATTGCTTCAGGCCCTAATCTCTTTCCAGCAGGGCACGCTGAGCCTTTGGTTAATTCCTCTTCCTGGTGGGAAATGAGCGTTCCATTTGCCCGTGCAGACACCAACAGCTAGTCTCTCATTGGTTCTCCCTATGCCTGTTCATCTTGCGCAGAAATTGCAAACTGTGCCAAACAGGAGGTTAAATGCACTGACTCTCCAAGTGGGGAGAGTGTTAGTAAAGCGTCTGGAATGGTGAACCCGAGTACCAGGGGACGAAAACTGAGATGCATTTGAAAACGTTTCCCAATCACACGGCGGACGATAGTCTGGGTTTCCCATTCATGTTTTAGCTGAAGGAAGAATCCCTTAAACCTGGAGAGTTGGGACCCATGGAATGGGTACCATGCAGTATGACTTCAAAGGGTCTGCGTTTGCTCACCGAACCTCACCAATGCTATCAGCCCGAAGTGTCCAGCCTTATGTCTCACCCAGCTCTGGGTGTAGATGTGGTAAAGCCAGGTTGCATCACAAGCCCTGAATGAATTATTTAAGAATTGCTCTCTATTTCACTGTCATTGTGTTTTGTTTTTGAAATTTATTTTGATAATGGGATTTATCGGATTTTCACTGCTGTGTTTAGGCCGCTGTACACACGCTTGATTTCCTTATGGAGACATATAAATCCATGGGTTTTAAGATTCTTACTTGTCAGGTATCTTGCCAGGCGTTGAATATGGGGTGTTGAGTCCATTTCGTTGAGCAAGGAGTAGGGCTTGTCTATTATATATTTGGCTTATGGAACGGTATCTGTGCTAATTTCAATCTCTGGTTTTATGCAGCACCCCAACTCACCTTTCCCCATAAGCAAGCATAAGTTGGTTTTCTAAATTTGAGACCCTGTTCTGTTTTGTAATTCAGTTCATGTGTAGCCAACTTTACATTCCGTGTATTAGTGATATCTTATGGTGTTTCTTTTTCTGTGTGACTTATTTCTCGTAGAATCATCGTACCTGAATCCACTCATTATGCCGCTACGGGCCTGATGACGTAGATTTCATTGCTGAGTGATATTCCATTGTACGTGCGTACTACAACTTCTTTATCCATTTTTTGCTTTCTGGGATATTTTACTTGTACCGTAGACGAGGTTGTTGTAAACAGAGCCGTCCCAAACTCTGGGGTGGCTGTGTGTTTTTGAATTTAATTTCCCTAAGCTATAGGACCATAAGTGGAAGTGACATAGGCTGTGTTGCTTTGTTTCCTACGTGTTTCTGGAAAAACCATACACTTCTCCAGAGTGGTTGTTGGCAATTTACATCCCGCCCATCAGCATGACAAGGCTCCCTGTTCTCCATGACCTGTCCTGTCTTTCTGGATTTTACACTTTTTTCAGATGGCCCTTTTGACCGGGGGGCAGTGAGACTTCATTGTAGTGCAGATTTCCTTTACACGCTTGCTTGGTTGGCCAAAAAGGGCGTATTCGTTTTTTCCTGAATATATTCAGGAAAAAACGCATACGCCCTTTTTGGCCAAGTGCATCATTGTTGACATTCTGCCTCTTTTTCTACGCTTTAAGTGCAATTCCAGTCTACCCCCTGAAATCGTTTTCCTGAAATTCTGCCCTGCTTTCAAGTCCTCTTTGAAGACTTACTTCAGTACATTTTTGGACGATAGCTGTCATTCATAACTCTGCAGGTTTGTGAATTACAGTGCCCCTGAGCTCCTTTCTTCAACTCGTTTTCTTGTGAGCTGGCCGCAAAACCGCAGGATTGCTTCAGGCCCTAATATGTTTCCGGCCGGGCACGCTGAGCCTTTGGTTAATTCCTCTTCCTGGTGGGAAATGAGCGTTCAATTTGCCCGTGCAGACACCAACAGCTAGTCTCTCATTGCTTCTCCCTATTCCTGTTCATCTTGCGCAGAAATTGCAAACTGTGCCAAACAGGAGGTTAATGGCACTGACTCTCCAAGTGGGGAGAGTGTTAGTAAAGCGTTCAAATGTTGAACCCGAGTACCAGGGGACGAAAACTGAGATGCATTTGAAAACGTTTCCCAATCACATGGTGGACCATACTCTGGGTTTCCCATGCATGTTTTAGCTGAAGGAAGAATCCCTTAAACCTGGAGAGTTGGGACCCATGGAATGGGTACCATGCAGTATGACTTCAAAGGGTCTGCGTTTGCTCACCGAACTTCACCAATGCTATCAGCCCGAAGTGTCCAGCCTTATGTCTCATCCAGCTCTGGGTGTAGATGTGATAAATACAGGTTGCATCACAAGCCCTGAATGAATTATTTAAGAATTGCTCTCTATTTCACTGTCATTGTGTTTTGTTTTTGAAATTCATTTTGATAATGGGATTTATCGGATTTTCACTGCTGCTTTTAGGCCACTGTACACACGCTTGATTTCCTTATGGAGACATATAAATCCATGGGTTTTAAGATTCTTACTTGTCAGGTATCTTCCCAGGCGTTGAATATAGGGTGTTGAGTCCATTTCGTTCAGCAAGGAGTAGGTTTTGTCTATTATATATTTGGCTTATGGAACGGTATCTGTGCTAATTTCAATCTCTGGTTTTATGCAGCATCCCAACTGACCTTTCCCCATAAGCAAGCATAAGTTGGTTTGCTAAATTTGAGACCCTGTTCTGTTTTGTAATTCAGTTCATGGGTAGCCAAGTTTACATTCCGTGTATTAGTGATAACTTATGATGTTTCTTTTTCTGTCTGACTTATTTCTCATAGAATCATCGTACCTGAATCCACTCATTATGCCGCTACGGTCCTAATGACGTAGATTTCATTGCTGAGAGATATTCCATTGTACGTGCGTACCACAACTTCTTTATCCATTTTATGCTTTCTCGGATATTTAACTTCTACCGTAGATGAGGTTCTTGTAAACAGAGCCATCCCAAACTTTGGGGTGGCTGTGTGTTTTTGATTTTAATTTCCCTAAGCTATAGGACCATAAGTGGAAGTGCCATAGGCTGTGTTGCTTTGTTTCGTACGTGTTTCAGGAAACACCATACACTTTTCCAGAGTGGCTGTTGGCAATTTAAATCCGCCCATCAGCATAACAAGGCTCCCTGTTCTCCATGACCTGTCCTGCCTTTCTGGATTTTACACTTTTTTCAGATGGCCCTTTTGACCGGGGGGCAGTGAGACTTCATTGTAGTGCAGATTTCCTTTACACGCTTGCTTGGTTGGCCAAAAAGGGCGTATGCGTTTTTTCCTGAATATATTCAGGAAAAAACGCATACGACCTTTTTGGCCAAGTGCATCATTGTCAACATTCTGCCTCGTTTCCTATGCTTTAAGTGCAATTCCAGTCTACCCCCTGAAATCGTTTTCCTGAAATTCTGCCCCGCTTTCAAGTCCTCTTCGAAGACTTACTTCTATACATTTTTGGACTATAGCTGTCATTCATAACTCTGCAGGTTTGTGAATTACAGTGCCCCTGAGCTCCTTCCTTCAACTCGCTTTCTTGTGAGCTGGCCGCAAATCCGCAGGATTGCTTCAGGCCCTAATCTCTTTCCGGCAGGGCACGCTGAGCCTTTGGTTAATTCCTCTTCCTGGTGGGAAATGAGCGTTCCATTTGCCCGTGCAGACACCAACAGCTAGTCTCTCATTGCTTCTCCCTATTCCTGTTCATCTTGCGCAGAAATTGCAAAGTGTGCCAAACAGGAGGTTAAATGCACTGACTCTCCAAGTGGGGAGAGTGTTAGTAAAGCGTCTGGAATGGTGAACCCGAGTACCAGGGGACGAAAACTGAGATGCATTTGAAAACGTTTCCCAATCACACGGTGGACCATATTATGGGTTTCCCATGCATGTTTTAGCTGAAGGAAGAATCCCTTAAACCTGGAAATTTGGAACCCATGGAATGGGTACCATGCAGTATGACTTCAAAGGGTCTGCGTTTGCTCACCGAACCTCACCAATGCTATCAGCCCGAAGTGTCCAGCCTTATATCTCACCCAGCTCTGGGTGTAGATGTGGGAAATCCAGGTTGCATCACAAGCCCTGAATGAATTATTTAAGAATTGCTCTCTATTTCACTGTCATTGTGTTTTGTTTTTGAAATTTATTTTGATAATGGGATTTATCGGATTTTCACTGCTGCCTTTAGGCCGCTGTACACACGCTTGATTTCCTTATGGAGACATATAAATCCATGGGTTTTAAGATTCTTACTTGTCAGGTATCTTGCCAGGCGTTGAATATGGGTTGTTGAGTCCATTTCGCTGAGCAAGGAGTAGGTCTTGTCTATTATATATTTGGCTTATGGAACGGTATCTGTGCTAATTTCAATCTCTGGTTTTATGCAGCACCCCAACTCACCTTTCCCCATAAGCAAGCATAAGTTGGTTTTCTAAATTTGAGACCCTGTTCTGTTTTGTAATTCAGTTCATGGGTAGCCAAGTTTACATTCCGTGTATTAGTGATATCTTATGATGTTTCTTTTTCTGTGTGACTTATTTCTCGTAGAATCATCATACCTGAATCCACTCATTATGCCGCTACGGGCCTGATGACGTAGATTTCATTGCTGAGTGATATTCCATTGTACGTGCGTACCACAACTTCTTTATCCATTTTTTACTTTCTGGGATATTTTACTTGTACCGTAGAAGAGGTTCTTGTAAACAGAGCCGTCCCAAACTCTGGGGTGGCTGTGTGTTTTTGATTTTAATTTCCTAAGCTATAGGACCATAAGTGGAAGTGCCATAGGCTGTGTTGCTTTGTTTCCTACGTGTTTCTGGAAACACCATACACTTCTCCAGAGTGGTTGTTGGCAATTTACATCCCGCCCATCAGCATGACAAGGCTCCCTGTTCTCCATGACCTGTCCTGCCTTTCTGGATTTTACACTTTTTTCAGATGGCCCTTTTGACCGGGGGGGCAGTGAGACTTCATTGTAGTGCAGATTTCCTTTACACGCTTGCTTGGTTGGCCAAAAAGGGCGTATGCGTTTTTTCCTGAATATATTCAGGAAAAAACGCATACGCCCTTTTTGGCCAAGTGCATCGTTGTCGACATTCTGCCTCTTTTCCTATGCTTTTAGTACAATTCCAGTCTACCCCCTGAAATCGTTTTCCTGAAATTCTGCCCCGCTTTCAAGTCCTCTTGGAAGACTTACTTCAATACATTTTTGGACGATAGCTGTCATTCATAACTCTGCAGGTTTGTGAATTACAGTGCCCCTGAGCTCATGTCTTCAACTCGCTTTCTTGTGAGCTGGCCGCAAAACCGCAGGATTGCTTCAGGCCAAAGTCTCTTTCCGGCAGGGCATGCTGAGCCTTTGTTTAATTCCTCTTCCTGGTCGGAAATGATCGCTCCTTTTGCCCGTGCAGGCACCTACAGCTACTCTCTCATTGCTTCTCCCTATTCCTGTTCATCTTGCGCAGAAATTGCAAAGTGTGCCAAACAGCAGGTTAAATGCACTGACTCTCCAAGTGGGGAGAGTGTTAGTAAAGCGTCTGGAATGGTGAACCCGAGTACCAGGGGACGAAAACTGAGATGCATTTGAAAACGTTTCCCAATCACACGGCGGACGATAGTCTGGGTTTCCCATTCATGTTTTAGCTGAAGGAAGAATCCCTTAAACCTGGAGAGTTGGGACCCATGGAATGGGTACCATGCAGTATGACTTCAAAGGGTCTGCGTTTGCTCACCGAACCTCACCAATGCTATCAGCCCGAAGTGTCCAGCCTTATGTCTCACCCAGCTCTGGGTGTAAATGTGGTAAAGCCAGGTTGCATCACAAGCCCTGAATGAATTATTTAAGAATTGCTCTCTATTTCACTGTCATTGTGTTTTGTTTTTGAAATTTATTTTGATAATGGGATTTATCGGATTTTCACTGCTGCGTTTAGGCCGCTGTACACACGCTTGATTACCTTATGGAGACATATAAATCCATGGGTTTTAAGATTCTTACTTGTCAGGTATCTTGCCAGGCGTTGAATATGGGGTGTTGAGTCCATTTCGTTGAGCAAGGAGTAGGGCTTGTCTATTATATATTTGGCTTATGGAACGGTATCTGTGCTAATTTCAATCTCTGGTTTTATGCAGCACCCCAACTCACATTTCCCCATAAGCAAGCATAAGTTGGTTTTCTAAATTTGAGACCCTGTTCTGTTTTGTAATTCAGTTCATGTGTATCCAACTTTACATTCCGTGTATTAGTGATATCTTATGATGTTTCTTTTTCTGTGTGACTTATTTCTCGTAGAATCATCGTACCTGAATCCACTCATTATGCCGCTACGGGCCTGATGACGTAGATTTCATTGCTGAGTGATATTCCATTGTACGTGCGTACCACAACTTCTTTATCCATTTTTTGCTTTCTGGGATATTTTACTTGTACCGTAGACGAGGTTCTTGTAAACAGAGCCGTCCCAAACTCTGGGGTGGCTGTGTGTTTTTGAATTTAATTTCCCTAAGCTATAGGACCATAAGTGGAAGTGCCATAGGCTGTGTTGCTTTGTTTCCTACGTGTTTCTGGAAAAACCATACACTTCTCCAGAGTGGTTGTCGGCAATTTACATCCCGCCCATCAGCATGACAAGGCTCCCTGTTCTCCATGACCTGTCCTGTCTTTCTGGATTTTACACTTTTTTCAGATGGCCCTTTTGACCGGGGGGCAGTGAGACTTCATTGTAGTGCAGATTTCCTTTACACGCTTGCTTGGTTGGCCAAAAAGGGCGTATGCGTTTTTTCCTGAATATATTCAGGAAAAAACGCATATGCCCTTTTTGGCCAAGTGCATCATTGTTGACATTCTGCCTCTTTTTCTACGCTTTAAGTGCAATTCCAGTCTACCCCCTGAAATCGTTTTCCTGAAATTCTGCCCCGCTTTCAAGTCCTCTTTGAAGACTTACTTCAGTACATTTTTGGACGATAGCTGTCATTCATAACTCTGCAGGTTTGTGAATTACAGTGCCCCTGAGCTCCTTTCTTCAACTCGTTTTCTTGTGAGCTGGCCGCAAAACCGCAGGATTGCTTCAGGCCCTAATATGTTTCCGGCCGGGCACGCTGAGCCTTTGGTTAATTCCTCTTCCTGGTGGGAAATGAGCGTTCAATTTGCCCGTGCAGACACCAACAGCTAGTCTCTCATTGCTTCTCCCTATTCCTGTTCATCTTGCGCAGAAATTGCAAACTGTGCCAAACAGGAGGTTAATGGCACTGGCTCTCCAAGTGGGGAGAGTGTTAGTAAAGCGTTCAAATGTTGAACCCGAGTACCAGGGACGAAAACTGAGATGCATTTGAAAACGTTTCCCAATCACATGGTGGACCATACTCTGGGTTTCCCATGCATGTTTTAGCTGAAGGAAGAATCCCTTAAACCTGGAGTGTTGGGACCCATGGAATGGGTACCATGCAGTATGACTTCAAAGGGTCTGCGTTTGCTCACCGAACCTCACCAATGCTATCAGCCCAAAGTGTCCAGCCTTATGTCTCACCCAGCTCTGGGTGTAGATGTGGTAAATCCAGGTTGCATCACAAGCCCTGAATGAATTATTTAAGAATTGCTCTCTATTTCACTGTCATTGTGTTTTGTTTTTGAAATTTATTTTGATAATGGGATTTATCGGATTTTCACTTCTGCCTTTAGGCCGCTGTACACACGCTTGATTTCCTTATGGAGACATATAAATCCATGGGTTTTAAGATTCTTACTTGTCAGGTATCTTGCCAGGCGTTGAATATGGGGTGTTGAGTCCATTTCGTTGAGCAAGGAGTAGGTCTTGTCTATTATATATTTGGCTTATGGAACGGTATCTGTGCTAATTTCAATCTCTGGTTTTATGCAACACCCCAACTCACCTTTCCCCATAAGCAAGCATAAGTTGGTTTTCTAAATTTGAGACCCTGTTCTGTTTTGTAATTCAGTTTATGTGTAGCCAAGTTTACATTCCGTGTATTACTGATATATTATGAAGTTTCTTTTTCTGTGTGACTTATTTCTGTAGAATCATCGTACCTGAATCCACTCATTATGCCGCTATGGGCCTGAAGACGTAGATTTCATTGCTGAGTGATATTCCATTGTAAGTGCGTACCAGAACTTCTTTATCCATTTTTTCCTTTCTCGGATATTTAACTTGTACCGTAGACAAGGTTCTTGTAAACAGAGCCATCCCAAACTTTGGGGTGGCTGTGTGTTTTTGATTTTAATTTCCCTAAGCTATAGGACCATAAGTGGAAGTGACATAGGCTGTGTTGCTTTGTTTCCTACGTGTTTCAGGATACACCATACATTTCTCCAGAGTGGCTGTTGGCAATTTACATCCCGCAGATCAGCATAACAAGGCTCCCTGTTCTCCATGACCTGTCCTGTCTTTCTGGATTTTACTCTTTTTTCAGATGGCCCTTTTGACCGGGGGGCAGTGAGACTTCATTGTAGTGCAGATTTCCTTTACACGCTTGCTTGGTTGGCCAAAAAGGGCGTATGCGTTTTTTCCTGAATATATTCAGGAAAAAACGCATACGCCCTTTTTGGCCAAGTGCATCATTGTCGACATTCTGCCTCTTTTCCTATGCTTTTAGTACAATTCCAGTCTACCCCCTGAAATCGTTTTCCTGAAATTCTGCCCCGCTTTCAAGTCCTCTTGGAAGACTTACTTCAATACATTTTTGGACGATAGCTGTCATTCATAACTCTGCAGGTTTGTGAATTACAGTGCCCCTGAGCTCCTTCCTTCAACTCGCTTTCTTGTGAGCTGGCCGCAAATCCACAGGATTGCTTCAGGCCCTAATCTCTTTCCGGCAGGGCACGCTGAGCCTTTGGTTAATTCCTCTTCCTGGTCGGAAATGAGCGTTCCATTTGCCCGTGCAGACACCTACAGCTAGTCTCTCATTGCTTCTCCCTATTCCTGTTCATCTTGCGCAGAAATTGCAAAGTGTGCCAAACAGGAGGTTAAATGCACTGACTCTCCAAGTGGGGAGAGTGTTAGTAAAGCGTCTGGAATGGTGAACCCGAGTACCAGGGGACGAAAACTGAGATGCATTTGAAAACGTTTCCCAATCACACGGCGGACGATAGTCTGGGTTTCCCATGCATGTTTTAGCTGAAGGAAGAATCCCTTAAACCTGGAGAGTTGGGACCCATGGAATGGGTACCATGCAGTATGACTTCAAAGGGTCTGCGTTTGCTCACCGAACCTCACCAATGCTATCAGCCCGAAGTGTCCAGCCTTATGTCTCACCCAGCTCTGGGTGTAGATGTGGTAAAGCCAGGTTGCATCACAAGCCCTGA
This sequence comes from Delphinapterus leucas, assembly GCF_059928025.1. Classification (NCBI taxonomy): domain Eukaryota; kingdom Metazoa; phylum Chordata; class Mammalia; order Artiodactyla; family Monodontidae; genus Delphinapterus; species Delphinapterus leucas. The sequence goes on along the minus strand of NW_028322240.1, from coordinate 1,879,146 downwards.
ATGAATTATTTAAGAATTGCTCTCTATTTCACTGTCATTCTGTTTTGTTTTTGAAATTTATTTTGATAATGGGATTTATCGGATTTTCACTGCTGCGTTTAGGCCGCTGTACACATGCTTGATTACCTTATGGAGACATATAAATCCATGGGTTTTAAGATTCTTACTTGTCAGGTATCTTGCCAGGCGTTGAATATGGGGTGTTGAGTCCATTTCGTTGAGCAAGGAGTAGGGCTTGTCTATTATATATTTGGCTTATGGAACGGTATCTGTGCTAATTTCAATCTCTGGTTTTATGCAGCACCCCAACTCACATTTCCCCATAAGCAAGCATAAGTTGGTTTTCTAAATTTGAGACCCTGTTCTGTTTTGTAATTCAGTTCATGTGTATCCAACTTTACATTCCGTGTATTAGTGATATCTTATGATGTTTCTTTTTCTGTGTGACTTATTTCTCGTAGAATCATCGTACCTGAATCCACTCATTATGCCGCTACGGGCCTGATGACGTAGATTTCATTGCTGAGTGATATTCCATTGTACGTGCGTACCACAACTTCTTTATCCATTTTTTGCTTTCTGGGATATTTTACTTGTACCGTAGACGAGGTTCTTGTAAACAGAGCCGTCCCAAACTCTGGGGTGGCTGTGTGTTTTTGAATTTAATTTCCCTAAGCTATAGGACCATAAGTGGAAGTGCCATAGGCTGTGTTGCTTTGTTTCCTACGTGTTTCTGGAAAAACCATACACTTCTCCAGAGTGGTTGTTGGCAATTTACATCCCGCCCATCAGCATGACAAGGCTCCCTGTTCTCCATGACCTGTCCTGTCTTTCTGGATTTTACACTTTTTTCAGATGGCCCTTTTGACCGGGGGGCAGTGAGACTTCATTGTAGTGCAGATTTCCTTTACACGCTTGCTTGGTTGGCCAAAAAGGGCGTATGCGTTTTTTCCTGAATATATTCAGGAAAAAACGCATACGCCCTTTTTGGCCAAGTGCATCATTGTTGACATTCTGCCTCTTTTTCTACGCTTTAAGTGCAATTCCAGTCTACCCCCTGAAATCGTTTTCCTGAAATTCTGCCCCGCTTTCAAGTCCTCTTTGAAGACTTACTTCAGTACATTTTTGGACGATAGCTGTCATTCATAACTCTGCAGGTTTGTGAATTACAGTGCCCCTGAGCTCCTTTCTTCAACTCGTTTTCTTGTGAGCTGGCCGCAAAACCGCAGGATTGCTTCAGGCCCTAATATGTTTCCGGCCGGGCACGCTGAGCCTTTGGTTAATTCCTCTTCCTGGTGGGAAATGAGCGTTCAATTTGCCCGTGCAGACACCAACAGCTAGTCTCTCATTGCTTCTCCATATTCCTGTTCATCTTGCGCAGAAATTGCAAACTGTGCCAAACAGGAGGTTAATGGCACTGACTCTCCAAGTGGGGAGAGTGTTAGTAAAGCGTTCAAATGTTGAACCCGAGTACCAGGGACGAAAACTGAGATGCATTTGAAAACGTTTCCCGGTCACACAGTGCACTGTACTGTGGGTTTCCCATGCATGTTTTAGCTGAAGGAAGAATCCCTTAAACCTGGAGAGTTGGGACCCATGGAATGGGTACCATGCAGTATGACTTCAAAGGGTCTGCATTTGCTCACCGAACCTCACCAATGCTATCAGCCCGAAGTGTCCAGCCTTATGTCTCACCCAGCTCTGGGTGTAGATGTGGTAAATCCAGGTTGCATCACAAGCCCTGAATGAATTATTTAAGAATTGCTCTCTATTTCACTGTCATTGTGTTTTGTTTTTGAAATTTATTTTGATAATGGGATTTATCGGATTTTCACTGCTGCATTTAGGCCGTTGTACACACGCTTGATTTCCTTATGGAGACATATAAATCCATGGGTTTTAAGATTCTTACTTGTCAGGTATCTTGCAAGGCGTTGAATATGGGGTGTTGAGTCCATTTCGTTGAGCAAGGAGTAGGGCTTGTCTATTATATATTTGGCTTATGGAACGGTATCTGTGCTAATTTCAATCTCTGGTTTTATGCAGCACCCCAACTCACCTTTCCCCATTAGCAAGCATAAGTTGGTTTTCTAAATTTGAGACCCTGTTCTGTTTTGTAATTCAGTTTATGTGTAGCCAAGTTTACATTCCGTGTATTAGTGATATCTTATGATATTTCTTTTTCTGTGTGACTTATTTCTCGTAGAATCATCGTACCTGAATCCACTCATTATGCAGCTATGGGCCTGAAGACGTAGATTTCTTTGCTGAGTGATATTCCATTGTACGTGCGTACCAGAACTTCTTTATCCATTTTTTCCTTTCTTGGATATTTAACTTGTACCGTAGACAAGGTTCTTGTAAACAGAGCCATCCCAAACTTTGGGGTGGCTGTGTGTTTGTGATTTTAATTACCCTAAGCTATAGGACCATATTGGAAGTGACATAGGCTGTGTTGCTTTGTTTCCTACGTGTTTCAGGATACACCATACATTTCTCCAGAATGGCTGTTGGCAATTTACATCCCGCCCATCAGCATAACAAGGCTCCCTCTTCTCCAAGACCTGTCCTGCCTTTCTGGATTTTACACTTTTTTCAGATGGCCCTTTTGACCGGGGGGCAGTGAGACTTCATTGTAGTGCACATTTCCTTTACACGCTTGCTTGGTTGGCCAAAAAGTGCGTATGCGTTTTTTCCTGAATATATTCAGGAAAAAACGCATACGCCCTTTTTGGCCAAGTGCATCATTGTCGACATTCTGCCTCTAATCTTATTCTTTAAGTGCAATTCCAGTCTACCCCCTGAAATCGTTTTCCTGAAATTCTGCCCCGATTTCAAGTCCTCTTCGAAGACTTACTTCAAAACATTTTTGGACGATAGCTGTCATTCATTACTCTGCAGGTTTGTGAATTACAGTGCCCCTGAGCTCCTTTCTTCAACTCGCTTTCTTGTGAGCTGGCCACAAACCCGAAGGATTGCTTCAGGCCCTAATATAGTTCCGGCATGGCATGCTGAGCCTTTGGTTAATTCCTCTTCCTTGTGGGAAATGAGCGTTAAATTTGCATGTGCAGACACCTTCACATGAGTCGTCATGGTGCCCCTTTGCCCCGGTTATCTCTATGGAGGTTGGAGTTGGAGGGCCTCCTCCCTCAAGATCAGTGTGCCCACGGAGCCAACCCTGCAACTTCAGGGCATGGTTGGGGGTTAGGATCACCACGAGGGTTCCTTTTCCCTTAGGAGGGAGGTGGCCTTTTGGGCTGCTGATTTCCAGGTTATCAGATACTGCCAGTATCTTGGCCAGATGTGGCGGTGGGCCAAGCCCCTTGGTGACCGTATTTTATCCTACCTGGATCGCATTCTTGCATTGTTCCATTTCAAGTGGTCCCAGGTTTTGCACTAATACTCCAGTGGCGATTCACCGTTCACCAGGAATGTAAAGGTCAAAGGGTTTAGCTAAATTAGGGAGTTCCAGGGCAAGGGTCTGAATTGACTGCTCTTTCCATTCTTGAAAGGCCACTTCTGCATTCTATTCAAAAGGATCATCACCTTTTCCTTTCAGTGTTTCATATAGAGGCCGAGCTAGTAGACTGTAGTTAGGGATCCAGAAGCAGCAAACCCTGGCCTCCCCAGGAACCCCTAAGCTGTCTTCTAGTTTTAGAAATGGGTAAGGCTGTAAATTGTTTCTTCCCTTTCCTGGGATGGGCTTCTCCGACCTTCTGTGAGAATGAAGCCCAGGCAGGTCACCGTAGTCTGTGATATTTGAGCTTTTTCTTGGACAACTTGTATCCTTTATTGGCTTGGTAGTTCAGAGGTCTCCTTAGTAGGGCTGGCGATCAGAATGTCGTCTGCATATTGAAGGAGTGTTTCCTTTTCCAGAGGTAGAACTTTTAGGTCTTTAGCTGAGCTTTCCCCAAAGATGGTGTGGGAATTTTTGAACCCTTGGGGCAACACGGCCCGGGAGTATTGTTTTAGTTGTATGTTGAGTCCTGCCACTCACAAGCCAAAATTTCTTGTGACTCTGGGACTAATAGAATACAAAAGAAGGCATCATTGAAGACTAATACAGAATACCATGTCCTGGTGGTTGGTAGAATGACCAGCAGGGTGTAGGATTTAGGAACTACTGGAGGTATATCCTCGGTGGCTTCACTGACTGTCCTGACATCCTTTACCAGGACTCCAGCAGCCCATGGGGCTCTCGAGGTCAGGCCAATCCCAGGATATGGAGCTCACCTGGGCAGGTACCCCACCCCAGCCCACGGGGCTCTCGTGGTCAGGCCTCTCCCAGGATACAGAGCTACCCTTGCAGGTACCATGGCAGGGCTGGGAACACAGGAACCGTGCATATCGCCCTCATTGCAGAGCACTCCCAGCTCACCTGTCACTCAGATCTGACACAGAGCACCTCAGAGCAGGACTTGAACTAACAAACAGCAGCTCCGACAGGTCTGTGACCCTGGGCATCACTCTGTGTGGCCTCCCTCCACCTGGTCTTCCAGAGACTTCCACTGCACCCGGGGCACCAGGCCTCTGTCTCCACCCACCAGCCACCCCTCCTCTCCCTGACTCCTGGGTTCCTCTCATTAGGAGAGGGTTTTCTTGAAGTTGTCTCCCACTCATGGGCCAGATAATATAATTAGAAAACAAGCCAGAGCTGCAGCCCCTTGTCTATCCTGACTCTCAGGAGCCCACACCTGTTCCTTGGACCTGGCCGATTCAGCAAGTTCCAGTTTCTGCAACTGTGAGCCCCTGAGGGGTGATTATTGGCTGGCCTGGGAAGCCTGACCGTGCCGGCCAGCCCTCCCCAGGTGTGCCTGGGTTCAGATCAATATAAACACCGCTCCAGGCAGCAAGAGCCCCTGCAGCTGTGCCTGACGCCATTTTCTCTGCCCTGTCAGCAGTCTTGGGGCTGGACTGGTGGGAGGGAGTGAGAGGCCACGGCTTTGTGGGTGGCCCAGTGTGAGTGGGGCTCTGCTGGACTTTCTGCAGCAGTTGCCAAGATGCCACCTGCTAAAGAAGAGGATGTGTCACCCATACCTGCCGCTGGAATTTCTCCCTGGGCAGAGGTGAGTGAGGAAGAAAGCAGTGGGGGCCGGGACAGCAGGGGTATCTCAGGCAGGGAAATGGAAAGCTTCCAGAAGAGCACCCAGGACCAGGACCATCCTGGCTGGCCTGCAGGCACCAAGTCGGCTGGCATGCTGTCGCTCATGTGGCTCCATGGCCCTTCCTCTAGGCTTTCAAGTCCTTGTACATATTCAGGTGTTTTACCTGGGAAGGGTGGGAACATTTCAGCAGCAGCTGGCCTGGGGCTCAGCCCACGTTTACTCACAGATGCCTCGGCACGGTCCCCCAGCTTTGCAATGAGGACGCTTGTTGCGTGGGGCCTGCTGGCTGAATGGGAGATGATTCCCCACCACCGACCAACTTCAGAATTGTTTACAACTGGAGCAAGTGCCCTGATACGGTTTTCCTCTGTGTAGCTGGTGGGTTCTGTTTTTTTTTCTTTTTTGGTTCAAGGTAGATTTTATTCCTCTTTTTTGTATTTACAGATATAAGCATGGAAATAATTTATTCATATAAATACATGTATGTGAAGGGAAGAATATTTTTTCTGTTTTACTTTTTGTAATTTGAATTTTATTTTATTTTTTTATACAGCAGGTTCTTTTTGGTTATCTATTTTATACATATAAATGTATACATGCCAATCCCAATCTCTCAACTCCTCCCACCACCACCCCCCAACAGCTTTCCCCCCTTGGTGTCCATACGTTTGTTGTCTACATCTGTTGCTCTATTTCTGCCTTGCAAAACGGTTCATCTGTACAATTTGTCTAGGTTCCACATATAGCCATTAATAGACAAGATTTCTTTTTCTCTTTCTGACTTACTTCACTCTGTATGACAGTCTCTAGATCCATCAACGTCTCTACAAATGACCCAATTTCATTCCTTTTTATGGCTTAGTAATATTCCATTTTATATATGTACCACGTCTTTATGCATTCGTCTGTCTGTGGGCATTTAGGTTGCTTCCATTACCTGGATATTGTAAATAGTGATGCAATGAACATTGCGGTGAATGTCTCTTTTTGATTTATGGTTTTGTCTGGGTATATGCCCAGTAGTGGGACTGCTGTATCATATGGTAATTCTATTCTTAGTTTTATAAGAAACTCCATAACTTTCTCCACAGTGACTGTATCAATTTCATTCCCAACAATAGCGGAAGAGGGTTCCTTATCTCCACACCCTTTCCAGCATTTGTTGTTTGTAGATTTTCTGATGATGCCCATTCTAACAGGTGTGAGGTGATACACCATGGATGAGTCTATTTCGTTGAGCAAAGAGTAGGTCTTGTCTATTACATATTTGGCTTATGGAACGGTATGTGTGCTAATTTCAATCTCTGGTTTTATACAGCACCGCAACTCAACTTTCCCCTTAAGCAAGCATAAGTTTTTATCTAAATGTGAGACTCTGTTCGGTTTTGGAATTCAGTTTATGTGTAGCCAAGTTTACACTCTCTCTATTAGTGATATCTTATGATAATTACCTTTCTCTGTGTGACATATTTCTCTTAGAATCATCATACTTAAATCCACTCAATTTGCTGCTACAGGCCTGATGACATTGATTTCGTTGCTGAGTGATATTCCATTGTACGTAAGTAGCACAACTCCTTTATCCATATTTTTCTTTCTGGGATATTTAATTTGTACTGGACTCAAGGTTCTTGTAAACACAGCAGCCCTAAATTTGGTGTTGGCTGTGTCTTGTTGATTTTAATTTTCCTAAGCTATAGGGCCAAAAGTGGAAGTGCCCTAGGGTCTGTAGCTTTGTTTTTCAGATGTTTCAGGATACACCATAAACATCTCCAGAGTGTCTGTTGGCAATTTACATCCCGCCCATCAGCATAACAAGGCTCCCTGTTCTCCATGGCCTGTCCTGTGTTTCTGGTTTTTACACATTTTTCAGATGGCCCTTTTGACGAATGGGATATGAGACTTCATTGTAGTGCGGATTTCCATTGCTCGAGTGCTTGGTTGGCCAAAAAGGGCATATGTGTTTTTTCCTGAATATATTCAGGAAAAAATGTTTACGCACTTTTGTCCAAGTGCATCACTGTCAAAGATCTGCCGCTTTTCACATGCTTTAAACGCAATTCCAATCTACCTCCTGAAATATGATTCCTGCAATTCTGCCTCGTTTTGAAGTCCTCTTTGCAGACTTACTTCAGTATATTTTTGCCAATAGCTGTCATTTATAACTCTGCAGGTTTGTGAATTACAGTGCCTGTGATTTCCTTTCTTAACTCGTTTCCTTGAAAGCTGGCCACAGAACCGCAGGTTTGCTTTAGGCCATAATCAGGGTCTGGCACGGCACTCTGAGCCTTTGGTTAATTCCTCTTCCTGGTGGGAAATTAGAGTTAAATGTGCCCCTCCGGACACCTGCCTCACTCCCAGCCCCTTGGTGATGTGTGTCCTGTGGTTTGAGGCCACATGTGCTGGGTTCCTCACCTTTGGCTGATGTGGCCCCACTGGTGTGAGGACACTCCTGCCTGGTTCCCATCCCCTTGGTGATGTGGGCCATCCGGTGAGAGTCTGATCCTGGTTGGGTTCCTCACACTTCTGTGAGGTGGGCCCTCTTCTCTGACGTCACTCCTGCCTGGCTGGCACACCCCGCCTTGGCGAAGTCGGCCCTCTGGTGGGATTTGGTGCCTGCTGGGTGTCTCCTGCCCTCGGTAATGAGGGCCCTCTGGCGTCAGGCCCTAATTCCTGGGCTCCCAATATTTTCTGATATGCGCCCTGTGGTTCGAGTACACTCGTGCCAGGTTCCCAACCCCATGGGAATGTGGGCCTTCTGCTCTGAGGTCCCAACCGTGGGTTGCTCAGTTTCATGATGAGGGCCCTCTGCTGTGAGTTCTCTCCGGCCTGGATCCCATAGCCTCGCTGCTCCTGGCCACCTGCTGGGAGGTTCCAACTGCGGGATTCCTCACCTTTTTTCTTCTATGGACCCTCTGTTTTGAGACTCCTCCTGCCTGCCTCACTCCCAGTCCCTTGGTGATGTGTGTCCTCTGGTGTGAGGCCACGTGTGCTGGGTCCCTCGCCTTTGGATGATGTGGCCACACTGGTGTGAGGACACTCCTGCCTGCTTCCTATCCCCTTGATGATGTGGGTCCTCTGGTGAGAGTCTGATCCTGGCTGGGTTCCTCACCCTTCTGTGAGGTGGGCCCTCTGCTGTGAGGTCACTCCTGCCTGGCTGGCACACCCCACCTGGGCAACATTGGCCCTCTTGTGGCACTTGGAGCCTGCTGGGAGCCTCCTCCCCTCGGTGATGGGGGCCCTCTAGCGTCAGGCCCTAACTGCTGGGTACCCACATTTTCTGATACGTGCTAAGTGGTGCGAGGACACTCCTGCGAGGTTCCCATCCCCATGGGCATGTGGGCCTTCTGCTCTAAGGTCCCAACACCTGTGTTGTTCACCGTTTCATGATGTTGTCTCTCTGGTGTTAGTTCACTCAGGCCTAGATCCCATAGACTCTGTGCTCTGAGCCGACTGCTGGGAGGTTCCTACTGCTGGATTCCTTACCTTTTTTATTCTTTGGGTCCTGTGTTTTTATGCTCCTACTTCCTGACTCACTCCCAGCCCCTTTGTGATGTAGGTCCTCTGGTTTAAGGCCACATGTACCGGTTTCCTCACCTTTATTGATGTGGCCCCACTGGTGTGAGGACACTCCTGCCTGGTTCCCATCCCCTTGGTGATTGGGGCCCTCTTGTGAGAGTCTGATCCTGTCTGGATTCCTCACACTTCTGGGAGGTGGGCCCTCTGCTGTGAGGTCACTCCTGCCTGGCTGGCACACGTCACGTTGGCGATGTGGGCCCTCAGTTGGGAGTTGGTGCCTGCTGGGAGTCTCCTCCCCTCGGTAATGAGGGCCCTCTGGCGTCAGGCCCTAACTCATGGGCTCCCAAAATTTTCTGATGTGCGCCCTGTCGTGTGAGTACACTCCAGCCAGGGTCCCTTCCCTAGGGGATGTGGGCTTTCTGCTCTGTGGTCCCAACGGCTGGGTTGCTCACAGTGTCAGAATGTGGGCCCTCTGTTTTGAGTTCAGTCAGGCCTGGATCCCATAGCCTCGCTGCTCCTGGCCGCCTGCTGGGAGGTTCCAACTGCGGGATTCCTCACCTTTTTTACGCAATGGGCCCTCTGTTTTGAGGCTCCTCCTGCCTGCCTCACTCCCAGCCCCTTGGTGATGTGTGTCCTGTAGTTTGAGGCCACGTGTGCTGGGTCCGTCACATTTCGGTGATGTGGCCCCACTGGTGTGAGGACACTCCTGCCTGGTTTCCATTCCCTTGGTGATGTGGGCCCTCTGGTGAGAGTCTGATCCTCTTTGGGTTCCTCACACTTTTGTGTGGTTGGCCCTCTGCTCTGAGGTCACTCCTGCCTGGCTGGCACACCCCGCATTGGCGACGTCGGCCCTCTGGTAGCAGTTGGAGCTTGCTGGGAGCCTCCTCTCCTCAGTGATGAGGGCCCTCTGGCGTCCGGCCCTAACTGCTGGGCTCCCCACATTTTCTGTTGTGTGCCCACTGGTGCGATGACACTCCTGCTTGGTTCCCTTCCCCATGGGGATGTGGGCCTTGTGCTCTGAGGTCACAACGGCTGGGTTGCTTACAGTATCACGATGAGGGCCCTCTGTTGTGAGTTCATCACTGCCTGGATCCCATAGCCTCGGTGCTCTGGGCCGCCTGCTGGGATGTTCCAACTGCTGGATTCCTCACCTTTTTATACAATGGGCCATGTGTTTTGAGGTTAATCCTGCCTGCCTCGCTCTGAGACCCATGGTGATGTGGGTCTTCTGGTTTGAGGCCACATGTGCTGGGTACCTCAACTTTCGATGATGTGGCCCCACGGGTGTGAGGACACTCGTGCCTGATTCCCAGCCCCTTGCTTATGTGGGCACTCTGGTGAGAGTCTGATCATGACTGGGTTCCTTACCCTTCTGTGAGGTGGGCGCTCTGATGTGAGGTCACTCCTGCCTGGATGGCTCACGTCGCCTTGGCGACGTAGGCCCTCTGTTGGCCACTGAAGCATGCTGGGAGCCTCCTACCCTCTTTAATGAGGGCCCTGGAAGAAACGCATATGCCCTTTTTGACCAAGTGCATCATTGTCGAAGTTCTGCCTCTTCTCCTATACTTTCAGAGGACTTCCCATCTACCTCCTGAAATCGTATTCCTGGAATTCTGCCCCGCGTTCAAGTCCTCTTTGCAGCCTTACTTCAATATATTTTTGGACGATAGCTGTCATTTATAACTCTGCAGGTTTGTGAATTACAGTGCCCCTGAGCTCCATTCTTCAACTCGCTTTCTTGTGAGCTGGCCGCAAAACCGCAGGATTGCTTCAGGCCCTAATCTGGTTCCGGCACGGCATGTTGAGCCTTTGGCTATTTCCTCTTCCTGATGGGAAATGAGCATTAAATTTGCTCGTGCAGACACCTACAGCTAATCTCTCATTGGTTCTCCCTATTCCTGTTCATCTTGCTCAGAAATTCCAAACTGTGCCAAACAGGAGGTTAAAGGCACTGACTCTCCAATTGGGGAAAGAGTTAGTAAAGCGTCTGGAATGGTAAAACCGAGTATGAGGGGAAGAAAACTGAGATGCATTTAAAAAGGTTTCCCGGTCACACGGTGGACCATATTCTGGGTTTCCCATGCGTGTTTTACCTGAAGGAAGAATCCCTTAAACCTGGAGAGGTGGGACCCATGCAATGGGTACCATGCAGTATGACTTCAAATGGCCTGCATTTTCTCACCGAACCTCACCAATGCTATCAGCCCAAAGTGTCGAACCTTATGTCTCACTCAGCTCTAGGTGTAGATGTGGTAAATCCAGGTTGCATCACAAGCCCTGAATGAATTATTTAAGAATTGCTCTCTATTTCACTGTCATTGTGTTTGTTTTTGTAGTTTATTTTGATAATGGGATTTATCGGATTTTCTCTGCTGCCTTCATGCAGCTGTACACACACTTGATTCTCTTACGGAGACATATAAATCCATGGATTTGAAGATTCTTACTAGTCATGTGTAATCCTAGGAGTTGAATATGGTGTGTTTAGTCCATTTCGTTGAGCAAGGTGTAAGTCTTGACTATTACATATTTGGCTTATGGAAAGGTATGTGTGCTAATTTCTATCTCTGGTTTTATGCAGCACCCCACCTCACCTTTCCCCATAAGCAAGCATAAGTTGGTGTTCTAAATTTGAGACCCTGTTCTGTTTTGTAATTCAGTTCATGTGTAGCCAAGTTTACATTCCGTGTATTAGTGATATCTTATGATGTTTCATTTTCTGTGTGACTTATTTCACTTAGAATCATCGTACCTGGATCCACTCAATATGCCGCGACGGGCCTGATGACATAGATTTCATTGGTGAGTGATATTCCATTGTACGTGCGTACCACAACTTCTTTAACCATTTTTCACATTCTGGGATATTTAACTTGTACCGTAGACGACGTTCTTGTAAACAGAGCTGTCCCAAACTTTGGGGTGGCTGTGTGTTTTTGATTTTAATTTCCCTAAGCTATAGGACCATAAGTGGAAGTGACATAGGCTCCGTTGCTTTGTTTCCTACGTGTTTCAGGAAACCCCATACACTTCTCCAGAGTGGCTGTTTGCAATTTACATCCCCCCCATCAGCATAACAAGTCTCCCTGTTCTCCATGACCTGTCCTGCCTTTCTGAATTTTACACTTTTTCAGATGCCCCTTTTGACCGGGGGGCAGGGAGACTTCATTGTAGTGCAGATTTCATTTACCTGCTTGCTTGCTTGGCCAAAAATGGCGTATGCGTTTTTTCCTGAATATATTCAGGAAAAAACGCATACGCACTTTTTGGCCAGTGCATCATTGTCGACATTCTGCCTCTATTCCTATGCTTTAAGTTCAATTCCAGTCTACCCCCTGAAATCGTTTTCCTGAAATTCTGCCCCGCTTTCAAGTCCTATTCGAAGACTTACTTCAATACATTTTTGGACGAGAGCTGTCATTTATAACTCTGCAGGTTTATGAAATACAGTGCCCCTGAGCTCGTTTCCTCAACTCGCTTTCTTGTGAGCTGGCCGCAAAACCGCAGGATTGCTGCAGGCCCTAATCTGTTTCCGTCAGGGCACACTGAGCCTTTGGTGAATTCCTCTTCCTGGTGGGAAATGAGCGTTCCATTTGCCCGTGCAGACACCTACAGCTAGTCTCTCATTGTTTCTCCCTATTCCTGTTAATCTTGCGGAGAAATTGCAAACTGTGCCAAACAGGAGGTTAAAGGCACTGACTCTCCAAGTGGGGAGAATGTTAGTAAAGTGTCTGGAATGGTGAACCCGAGTACCAGGGTTCGAAAACTGAGATATATTTGAAAACGTTTCCCAATCACACGGTGGACAATACTCTGGGTTTCCCATGCATGTCTTAGCTGAAGGAAGAATCCCTTAAACCTGGAGAGCTGGGAACCATGGAATGGGTACCATGCAGTATGACTACAAAGGGTCTGCGTTTGCTCACCGAACCTCACCAATGCTATCAGCCTGAAGTGTCCAGCCTTATGTCTCACCCAGCTCTGGGTGTAGATGTGGGAAATCCAGGTTGCATCACAAGCCCTGAATGAATTATTTAAGAATTGCTCTCTATTTCACTGTCAATGTGTTTTGGTTTTGAAATTTATTTTGATAATGGGATTTATCGGATTTTCACTGCTGCGTTTAGGCTGCTGTACACACGCTTGATTTCCTTATGGAGACATATAAATCCATGGGTTTTAACATTCTTACTTGTCAGGTATATTCCCAGGCTTTGAGTCCGTTTCGTTGAGCAAGGAGTAGGTCTTGTCTATTATATATTTGGCTTATGGAACGGTATCTGTGCTAATTTCAATCTCTGGTTTTATGCAGCACCCCAACTCACCTTTCCCCATAAGCAAGCATAAGTTGGTTTTCTAAATTTGAGACCCTGTTCTGTTTTGTAATTCAGTTCATGGGTAGCCAAGTTTACATTCCGTGTATTAGTCATATCTTATGATGTTTCTTTTTCTGTGTGACTTATTTCTCATAGAATCATCGTACCTGAATCCACTCATTATGCCGCTACGGGACTGATGAAGTAGATTTCATTGCTGAGTGATATTCCATTGTACGTGCGTACCACAACTTCTTTATCCATTTTTTGCTTTGTGGGATATTTTACTTGTACCGTAGTCTAGGTTCTTGTAAACAGAGCCGTCCCAAACTCTGGGGTGGCTGTGTGTTTTTGATTTTAATTTCCCTAAGCTATAGGACCATAAGTGGAAGTGACATAGGCTGTGTTGCTTTGTTTCCCACGTGTTTCTGGAAACACCATACACTTCTCCAGAGTGGTTGTTGGCAATTTACATCCCGCCCATCAGCATGACAAGGCTCCCTGTTCTCCATGACCTGTCCTGCCTTTCTGGATTTTACACTTTTTTCAGATGGCCCTTTTGACCGGGGGGGCAGTGAGACTTCATTGTAGTGCAGATTTCCTTTACACGCTTGCTTGGTTGGCCAAAAAGGGCGTATGCGTTTTTACCTGAATATATTCAGGAAAAAACGCATACGCCCTTTTTGGCCAAGTGCATCGTTGTCGACATTGTGCCTCTTTTCCTATGCTTTTAGTACAATTCCAGTCTAACCCCTGAAATCGTTTTCCTGAAATTCTGCCCCGCATTCAAGTCCTCTTCGAAGACTTACTTCAATACATTTTTGGACGATAGCTGTCATTCATAACTCTGCAGGTTTGTGAATTACAGTGCCCCTGAGCTCATGTCTTCAACTCGTTTTCTTGTGAGCTGGCCGCAAAACCGCAGGATTGCTTCAGGCCGTAATCTCTTTCCGGCAGGGCTTGCTGAGCCTTTGTTTAATTCCTCTTCCTGGTCGGAAATGAGCGTTCCTTTTGCCCGTGCAGGCACCTACATCTAGTCTCTCATTGGTTCTCCCTATTCCTGTACATCTTGCGCAGAAATTGCAAACTGTGCCAAACAGGAGGTTAATGGCACTGACTCTCCAAGTGGGGAGAGTGTTAGTAAAGCGTCTGGAATGGTGAACCCGAGTACCAGGGGACGAAAACTGAGATGCATTTGAAAACGTTTCCCGGTCACACAGTGCACTGTACTGTGGGTTTCCCATGCATGTTTTAGCTGAAGGAAGAATCCCTTAAACCTGGAGAGTTGGGACCCATGGAATGGGTACCATGCAGTTTGACTTCAAAGGGTCTGCGTTTGCTCACCGAACCTCACCAATGCTATCAGCCCGAAGTGTCCAGCCTTATGTCTCACCCAGCTCTGGGTGTAGATGTGGTAAATCCAGGTTGCATCACAAGCCCTGAATGAATTATTTAAGAATTGCTCTCTATTTCACTGTCATTGTGTTTTGTTTTTGAAATTTATTTTGATAATGGGATTTATCGGATTTTCACTGCTGCATTTAGGCCGTTGTACACACGCTTGATTTCCTTATGGAGACATATAAATCCATGGGTTTTAAGATTCTTACTTGTCAGGTATCTTGCAATGCGTTGAATATGGGGTGTTGAGTCCATTTCGTTGAGCAAGGAGTAGGTCTTGTCTATTATATATTTGGCTTATGGAACGGTATCTGTGCTAATTTCAATCTCTGGTTTTATGCAGCACCCCAACTCACCTTTCCCCATAAGCAAGCATAAGTTGGTTTTCTAAATTTGAGACCCGCTTCTGTTTTGTAATTCAGTTTATGTGTAGCCAAGTTTACATTCCGTGTATTACTGATATATTATGATGTTTCTTTTTCTGTGTGACGTATTTCTCGTAAAATCATCGTACCTGAATCCACTCATTATGCCGCTACGGGCCTGAAGACGTAGATTTCATTGCTGAGTGATATTCCATTGTACGTGCGTACCAGAACTTCCTTATCCATTTTTTCCTTTCTCGGATATTTAACTTGTACCGTAGACAAGGTTCTTGTAAACAGAGCCATCCCAAACTTTGTGGTGGCTGTGTGTTTGTGATTTTAATTTCCCTAAGCTATAGGACCATAAGTGGAAGTGCCATAGGCTGTGTTGCTTTGTTTCCTACGTGTTTCTGGAAACACCATACACTTCTCCAGAGTGGTTGTTGGCAATTTACATCCCGCCCATAAGCATGACAAGGCTCCCTGTTCTCCATGACCTGTCCTGACTTTCTGGATTTTACATTTTTTTCAGATGGCCCTTTTGACCGGCGGGCAGTGAGACTTCATTGTAGTGCAGATTTCCATTACACGCTTGCTTGGTTGGCCAAAAAGGGCGTATGCGTTTTTTCCTGAATATATTCAGGAAAAAACGCATACACCCTTTTTGGCCAAGTGCATCGTTTTCGACATTCTGCCTCTTTTCCTATGCTTTTAGTACAATTCCAGTCTACCCCCTGAAATCGTTTTCCTGAAATTCTGCCCCGCTTTCAAGTCCTCTTGGAAGACTTACTTAAATATATTTTTGGACGATAGCTGTCATTCATAACTCTGCAGGTTTGTGAATTACAGTGCCCTGAGCTCATGTCTTCAACTCGCTTTCTTGTGAGCTGGCCGCAAAACCGCAGGATTGCTTCAGGCCGTAATCTCTTTCCGGCAGGGCATGCTGAGCCTTTGTTTAATTCCTCTTCCTGATCTGAAATGAGCGTTTCTTTTGCCCGTGCAGGCACCTACAGCTAGTCTCTCATTGCTTC
The DNA here is from genome assembly GCF_059928025.1 of Delphinapterus leucas. Taxonomy (NCBI): domain Eukaryota; kingdom Metazoa; phylum Chordata; class Mammalia; order Artiodactyla; family Monodontidae; genus Delphinapterus; species Delphinapterus leucas. The sequence goes on along the minus strand of NW_028322240.1, from coordinate 1,863,409 downwards.
TCCCTATTCCTGTACATCTTGCGCAGAAATTGCAAACTGTGCCAAACAGGAGGTTAATGGCACTGACTCTCCAAGTGGGGAGAGTGTTAGTAAAGCGTATGGAATGGTGAACCCGAGTACCAGGGGACGAAAACTGAGATGCATTTGAAAACATTTCCCGGTCACACAGTGCACTGTACTGTGGGTTTCCCATGCATGTTTTAGCTGAAGGAAGAATCCCTTAAACCTGGAGAGTTGGGACCCATGGAATGGGTACCATGCAGTATGACTTCAAAGGGTCTGCGTTTGCTCACCGAACCTCACCAATGCTATCAGCCCGAAGTGTCCAGCCTTATGTCTCACCCAGCTCTGGGTGTAGATGTGGTAAATCCAGGTTGCATCACAAGCCCTGAATGAATTATTTAAGAATTGCTCTCTATTTCACTGTCATTGTGTTTTGTTTTTGAAATTTATTTTGATAATGGGATTTATCGGATTTTCACTGCTGCGTTTAGGCCGCTGTACACACGCTTGATTTCCTTATGGAGACAGATAAATCCATGGGTTTTAAGATTTTTACTTGTCAGGTATCTTGCCAGGCGTTGAATATGGGGTGTTGAGTCCATTTCGTTGAGCAAGGAGTAGGGCTTGTCTATTATATATTTGGCTTATGGAACGGTATCTGTGCTAATTTCAATCTCTGGTTTTATGCAGCACCCCAACTCACCTTTCCCCATAAGCAAGCATAAGTTGGTTTTCTAAATTTGAGACCCTGTTCTGTTTTGTAATTCAGTTCATGGGTAGCCAAGTTTACATTCCGTGTATTAGTCATATCTTATGATGTTTCTTTTTCTGTGTGACTTATTTCTCGTAGAATCATCATACCTGAATCCACTCATTATGCCGCTACGGGCCTGATGAAGTAGATTTCATTGCTGAGTGATATTCCATTGTACGTGCGTACCACAACTTCTTTATCCATTTTTTGCTTTCTGGGATATTTTACTTGTACCGTAGACGAGGTTCTTGTAAACAGAGCCGTCCCAAACTCTGGGGTGGCTGTGTGTTTTTGATTTTAATTTCCCTAAGCTATAGGACCATAAGTGGAATTGACATAGGCTGTGTTGCTTTGTTTCCTACGTGTTTCTGGAAACACCATACACTTCTCCAGAGTGGTTGTTGGCAATTTACATCCCGCCCATCAGCATGACAAGGCTCCCTCTTCTCCATGACCTGTCCTGCCTTTCTGGATTTTACACTTTTTTCAGATGGCCCTTTTGACCGGGGGTCAGTGAGACTTCATTGTAGTGCAGATTTCCTTTACACGCTTGCTTGGTTGGCCAGAAAGGGCGTATGCGTTTTTTCCTGAATATATTCAGGAAAAAACGCATACGCCCTTTTTGGCCAAGTGCATCGTTGTCGACATTCTGCCTCTTTTCCTATGCTTTTAGTACAATTCCAGTCTACCCCCTGAAATCGTTTTCCTGAAATTCTGCCCCGCATTCAAGTCCTCTTCGAAGACTTACTTCAATATATTTTTGGACGATAGCTGTCATTCATAACTCTGCAGGTTTGTTAATTACAGTGCCCCTGAGCTCATGTCTTCAACTCGTTTTCTTGTGAGCTGGCCGCAAAACCGCAGGATTGCTTCAGGCAGTAATCTCTTTCCGGCAGGGCTTGCTGAGCCTTTGTTTAATTCCTCTTCCTGGTCGGAAATGAGCATTCCTTTTGCCCGTGCAGGCACCTACAGCTAGTCTCTCATTGGTTCTCCCTATTCCTGTACATCTTGTGCAGAAATTGCAAACTGTGCCAAACAGGAGGTTAATGACACTGACTCTCCAAGTGGGGAGAGTGTTAGAAAAACGTCTGGAATGGTGAACCCGAGTACCAGGGGACGAAAACTGAGATGCATTTGAAAACGTTTCCCGGTCACACAGTGCACTGTACTGTGGGTTTCCCATGCATGTTTTAGCTGAAGGAAGAATCCCTTAAACCTGGAGAGTTGGGACCCATGGAATGGGTACCATGCAGTTTGACTTCAAAGGGTCTGCGTTTGCTCACCGAACCTCACCAATGCTATCAGCCCGAAGTGTCCAGCCTTATGTCTCACCCAGCTCTGGGTGTAGATGTGGTAAATCCAGGTTGCATCACAAGCCCTGAATGAATTATTTAAGAATTGCTCTCTATTTCACTGTCATTGTGTTTTGTTTTTGAAATTTATTTTGATAATGGGATTTATCGGATTTTCACTGCTGCATTTAGGCCGTTGTACACACGCTTGATTTCCTTATGGAGACATATAAATCCATGGGTTTTAAGATTCTTACTTGTCAGGTATCTTGCAAGGCGTTGAATATGGGGTGTTGAGTCCATTTCGTTGAGCAAGGAGTAGGTCTTGTCTATTATATATTTGGCTTATGGAACGGTATCTGTGCCAATTTCAATCTCTGGTTTTATGCAGCACCTCAATTCACCTTTCCCCATTAGCAAGCATAAGTTGGTTTTCTAAATTTGAGACCCTGTTCTGTTTTGTAATTCAGTTTATGTGTAGCCAAGTTTACATTCCGTGTATTACTTATATATTATGATGTTTCTTTCTCTGGGTGACGTATTTCTCGTAGAATCATCGTACCTGAATCCACTCATTATGCCGCTATGGGCCTGAAGACGTAGATTTCTTTGCTGAGTGATATTCCATTGTACGTGCGTACCAGAACTTCTTTATCCATTTTTCCCTTTCTTGGATATTTAACTTGTACCGTAGACAAGGTTCTTGTAAACAGAGCCATCCCAAACTTTGTGGTGGCTGTGTGTTTGTGATTTTAATTACCCTAAGCTATAGGACCATATTGGAAGTGACATAGGCTGTGTTGCTTTGTTTCCTACGTGTTTCAGGATACACCATACATTTCTCCAGAGTGGCTGTTGGCAATTTACATCCCGCCCATCAGCATAACAAGGCTCCCTGTTCTCCAAGACCTGTCCTGCCTTTCTGGATTTTACACTTTTTTCAGATGGCCCTTTTGACCGGGGGGCAGTGAGACTTCATTGTAGTGCAGATTTCCTTTACACGCTTGCTTGGTTGGCCAAAAAGTGCGTATGCGTTTTTTCCTGAATATATTCAGGAAAAAACGCATACACCCTTTTTGGCCAAGTGCATCATTGTCGACATTCTGCCTCTAATCTTATTCTTTAAGTGCAATTCCAGTCTACCCCCTGAAATCGTTTTCCTGAAATTCTGCCCCGATTTCAAGTCCTCTTCGAAGACTTACTTCAAAACATTTTTGGACGATAGCTGTCATTCATTACTCTGCAGGTTTGTGAATTACAGTGCCCCTGAGCTCCTTTCTTCAACTCGCTTTCTTGTGAGCTGGCCACAAACTCGAAGGATTGCTTCAGGCCCTAATATAGTTCCGGCATGGCATGCTGAGCCTTTGGTTAATTCCTCTTCCTTGTGGGAAATGAGCGTTAAATTTGCATGTGCAGACACCTTCACATGAGTCGTCATGGTGCCCCTTTGCCCCGGTTATCTCTATGGAGGTTGGAGTTGGAGGGCCTCCTCCCTCAAGTTCAGTGTGCCCACGGAGCCAACCCTGCAACTTCAGGGCATGGTTGGGGGTTAGGATCACCACGAGGGTTCCTTTTCCCTTAGGAGGGAGGTGGCCTTTTGGGCTGCTGATTTCCAGGTTATCAGATACTGCCAGTATCTTGGCCAGATGTGGCGGTGGGCCAAGCCCCTTGGTGACCGTATTTTATCCTACCTGGATCGCATTCTTGCATTGTTCCATTTCAAGTGGTCCCAGGTTTTGCACTAATACTCCAGTGGCGATTCACCGTTCACCAGGAATGTAAAGGTCAAAGGGTTTAGCTAAATTAGGGAGTTCCAGGGCAAGGGTCTGAATTGACTGCTCTTTCCATTCTTGAAAGGCCACTTCTGCATTCTATTCAAAAGGATCATCACCTTTTCCTTTCAGTGTTTCATATAGAGGCCGAGCTAGTAGACTGTAGTTAGGGATCCAGAAGCAGCAAACCCTGGCCTCCCCAGGAACCCCTAAGCTGTCTTCTAGTTTTAGAAATGGGTAAGGCTGTAAATTGTTTCTTCCCTTTCCTGGGATGGGCTTCTCCGACCTTCTGTGAGAATGAAGCCCAGGCAGGTCACCGTAGTCTGTGATATTTGAGCTTTTTCTTGGACAACTTGTATCCTTTATTGGCTTGGTAGTTCAGAGGTCTCCTTAGTAGGGCTGGCGATCAGAATGTCGTCTGCATATTGAAGGAGTGTTTCCTTTTCCAGAGGTAGAACTTTTAGGTCTTTAGCTGAGCTTTCCCCAAAGATGGTGTGGGAATTTTTGAACCCTTGGGGCAACACGGCCCGGAAGTATTGTTTTAGTTGTATGTTGAGTCCTGCCACTCACAAGCCAAAATTTCTTGTGACTCTGGGACTAATAGAATACAAATGAAGGCATCATTGAAGACTAATACAGAATACCATGTCCTGGTGGTTGGTAGAATGACCAGCAGGGTGTAGGATTTAGGAACTACTGGAGGTATATCCTCGGTGGCTTAACTGACTGTCCTGACATCCTTTACCAGGACTCCAGCAGCCCATGGGGCTCTCGAGGTCAGGCCAATCCCAGGATATGGAGCTCACCTGGGCAGGTACCCCACCCCAGCCCACGGGGCTCTCGTGGTCAGGCCCCTCCCAGGATACAGAGCTACCCTTGCAGGTACCATGGCAGGGCTGGGAACACAGGAACCGTGCATATCGCCCTCATTGCAGAGCACTCCCAGCTCACCTGTCACTCAGATCTGACACAGAGCACCTCAGAGCAGGACTTGAACTAACAAACAGCAGCTCCGACAGGTCTGTGACCCTGGGCATCACTCTGTGTGACCTCCCTCCACCTGGTCTTCCAGAGACTTCCACTGCACCCGGGGCACCAGGCCTCTGTCTCCACCCACCAGCCACCCCTCCTCTCCCTGACTCCTGGGTTCCTCTCATTAGGAGAGGGTTTTCTTGAAGTTGTCTCCCACTCATGGGCCAGATAATATAATTAGAAAACAAGCCAGAGCTGCAGCCCCTTGTCTATCCTGACTCTCAGGAGCCCACACCTGTTCCTTGGACCTGGCCGATTCAGCAAGTTCCAGTTTCTGCAACTGTGAGCCCCTGAGGGGTGATTATTGGCTGGCCTGGGAAGCCTGACCGTGCCGGCCAGCCCTCCCCAGGTGTGCCTGGGTTCAGATCAATATAAACACCGCTCCAGGCAGCAAGAGCCCCTGCAGCTGTGCCTGACGCCATTTTCTCTGCCCTGTCAGCAGTCTTGGGGCTGGACTGGTGGGAGGGAGTGAGAGGCCACGGCTTTGTGGGTGGCCCAGTGTGAGTGGGGCTCTGCTGGACTTTCTGCAGCAGTTGCCAAGATGCCACCTGCTAAAGAAGAGGATGTGTCACCCATACCTGCCGCTGGAATTTCTCCCTGGGCAGAGGTGAGTGAGGAAGAAAGCAGTGGGGGCCGGGACAGCAGGGGTATCTCAGGCAGGGAAATGGAAAGCTTCCAGAAGAGCACCCAGGACCAGGACCATCCTGGCTGGCCTGCAGGCACCAAGTCGGCTGGCATGCTGTCGCTCATGTGGCTCCATGGCCCTTCCTCTAGGCTTTCAAGTCCTTGTACATATTCAGGTGTTTTACCTGGGAAGGGTGGGAACATTTCAGCAGCAGCTGGCCTGGGGCTCAGCCCACGTTTACTCACAGATGCCTCGGCACGGTCCCCCAGCTTTGCAATGAGGACGCTTGTTGCGTGGGGCCTGCTGGCTGAATGGGAGATGATTCCCCACCACCGACCAACTTCAGAATTGTTTACAACTGGAGCAAGTGCCCTGATACGGTTTTCCTCTGTGTAGCTGGTGGGTTCTGTTTTTTTTTCTTTTTTGGTTCAAGGTAGATTTTATTCCTCTTTTTTGTATTTACAGATATAAGCATGGAAATAATTTATTCATATAAATACATGTATGTGAAGGGAAGAATATTTTTTCTGTTTTACTTTTTGTAATTTGAATTTTATTTTATTTTTTTATACAGCAGGTTCTTTTTGGTTATCTATTTTATACATATAAATGTATACATGCCAATCCCAATCTCTCAACTCCTCCCACCACCACCCCCCAACAGCTTTCCCCCCTTGGTGTCCATACGTTTGTTGTCTACATCTGTTGCTCTATTTCTGCCTTGCAAAACGGTTCATCTGTACAATTTGTCTAGGTTCCACATATAGCCATTAATAGACAAGATTTCTTTTTCTCTTTCTGACTTACTTCACTCTGTATGACAGTCTCTAGATCCATCAACGTCTCTACAAATGACCCAATTTCATTCCTTTTTATGGCTTAGTAATATTCCATTTTATATATGTACCACGTCTTTATGCATTCGTCTGTCTGTGGGCATTTAGGTTGCTTCCATTACCTGGATATTGTAAATAGTGATGCAATGAACATTGCGGTGAATGTCTCTTTTTGATTTATGGTTTTGTCTGGGTATATGCCCAGTAGTGGGACTGCTGTATCATATGGTAATTCTATTCTTAGTTTTATAAGAAACTCCATAACTTTCTCCACAGTGACTGTATCAATTTCATTCCCAACAATAGCGGAAGAGGGTTCCTTATCTCCACACCCTTTCCAGCATTTGTTGTTTGTAGATTTTCTGATGATGCCCATTCTAACAGGTGTGAGGTGATACACCATGGATGAGTCTATTTCGTTGAGCAAAGAGTAGGTCTTGTCTATTACATATTTGGCTTATGGAACGGTATGTGTGCTAATTTCAATCTCTGGTTTTATACAGCACCGCAACTCAACTTTCCCCTTAAGCAAGCATAAGTTTTTATCTAAATGTGAGACTCTGTTCGGTTTTGGAATTCAGTTTATGTGTAGCCAAGTTTACACTCTCTCTATTAGTGATATCTTATGATAATTACCTTTCTCTGTGTGACATATTTCTCTTAGAATCATCATACTTAAATCCACTCAATTTGCTGCTACAGGCCTGATGACATTGATTTCGTTGCTGAGTGATATTCCATTGTACGTAAGTAGCACAACTCCTTTATCCACATTTTTCTTTCTGGGATATTTAATTTGTACTGGACTCAAGGTTCTTGTAAACACAGCAGCCCTAAATTTGGTGTTGGCTGTGTCTTGTTGATTTTAATTTTCCTAAGCTATAGGGCCAAAAGTGGAAGTGCCCTAGGGTCTGTAGCTTTGTTTTTCAGATGTTTCAGGATACACCATAAACATCTCCAGAGTGTCTGTTGGCAATTTACATCCCGCCCATCAGCATAACAAGGCTCCCTGTTCTCCATGGCCTGTCCTGTGTTTCTGGTTTTTACACATTTTTCAGATGGCCCTTTTGACGAATGGGAAATGAGACTTCATTGTAGTGCGGATTTCCATTGCTCGAGTGCTTGGTTGGCCAAAAAGGGCATATGTGTTTTTTCCTGAATATATTCAGGAAAAAATGTTTACGCACTTTTGTCCAAGTGCATCACTGTCAAAGATCTGCCGCTTTTCACATGCTTTAAACGCAATTCCAATCTACCTCCTGAAATATGATTCCTGCAATTCTGCCTCGTTTTGAAGTCCTCTTTGCAGACTTACTTCAGTATATTTTTGCCAATAGCTGTCATTTATAACTCTGCAGGTTTGTGAATTACAGTGCCTGTGATTTCCTTTCTTAACTCGTTTCCTTGAAAGCTGGCCACAGAACCGCAGGTTTGCTTTAGGCCATAATCAGGGTCTGGCACGGCACTCTGAGCCTTTGGTTAATTCCTCTTCCTGGTGGGAAATTAGAGTTAAATGTGCCCCTCCGGACACCTGCCTCACTCCCAGCCCCTTGGTGATGTGTGTCCTGTGGTTTGAGGCCACATGTGCTGGGTTCCTCACCTTTGGCTGATGTGGCCCCACTGGTGTGAGGACACTCCTGCCTGGTTCCCATCCCCTTGGTGATGTGGGCCATCCGGTGAGAGTCTGATCCTGGTTGGGTTCCTCACACTTCTGTGAGGTGGGCCCTCTTCTCTGACATCACTCCTGCCTGGCTGGCACACCCCGCCTTGGCGAAGTCGGCCCTCTGGTGGGATTTGGTGCCTGCTGGGTGTCTCCTGCCCTCGGTAATGAGGGCCCTCTGGCGTCAGGCCCTAATTCCTGGGCTCCCAATATTTTCTGATATGCGCCCTGTGGTTCGAGTACACTCGTGCCAGGTTCCCAACCCCATGGGAATGTGGGCCTTCTGCTCTGAGGTCCCAACCGTGGGTTGCTCAGTTTCATGATGAGGGCCCTCTGCTGTGAGTTCTCTCAGGCCTGGATCCCATAGCCTCGCTGCTCCTGGCCACCTGCTGGGAGGTTCCAACTGCGGGATTCCTCACCTTTTTTCTTCTATGGACCCTCTGTTTTGAGACTCCTCCTGCCTGCCTCACTCCCAGTCCCTTGGTGATGTGTGTCCTCTGGTGTGAGGCCACGTGTGCTGGGTCCCTCGCCTTTCGATGATGTGGCCACACTGGTGTGAGGACACTCCTGCCTGCTTCCTATCCCCTTGATGATGTGGGCCCTCTGGTGAGAGTCTGATCCTGGCTGGGTTCCTCACCCTTCTGTGAGGTGGGCCCTCTGCTGTGAGGTCACTCCTGCCTGGCTGGCACACCCCACCTGGGCAACATCGGCCCTCTTGTGGCACTTGGAGCCTGCTGGGAGCCTCCTCCCCTCGGTGATGGGGGCCCTCTAGCGTCAGGCCCTAACTGCTGGGTACCCACATTTTCTGATACGTGCTAAGTGGTGCGAGGACACTCCTGCGAGGTTCCCATCCCCATGGGCATGTGGGCCTTCTGCTCTAAGGTCCCAACACCTGTGTTGTTCACCGTTTCATGATGTTGTCTCTCTGGTGTTAGTTCACTCAGGCCTAGATCCCATAGACTCTGTGCTCTGAGCCGACTGCTGGGAGGTTCCTACTGCTGGATTCCTTACCTTTTTTATTCTTTGGGTCCTGTGTTTTTATGCTCCTACTTCCTGACTCACTCCCAGCCCCTTTGTGATGTAGGTCCTCTGGTTTAAGGCCACATGTACCGGTTTCCTCACCTTTATTGATGTGGCCCCACTGGTGTGAGGACACTCCTGCCTGGTTCCCATCCCCTTGGTGATTGGGGCCCTCTTGTGAGAGTCTGATCCTGTCTGGATTCCTCACACTTCTGGGAGGTGGGCCCTCTGCTGTGAGGTCACTCCTGCCTGGCTGGCACACGTCACATTGGCGATGTGGGCCCTCAGTTGGGAGTTGGTGCCTGCTGGGAGTCTCCTCCCCTCGGTAATGAGGGCCCTCTGGCGTCAGGCCCTAACTCATGGGCTCCCAAAATTTTCTGATGTGCGCCCTGTCGTGTGAGTACACTCCAGCCAGGGTCCCTTCCCTAGGGGATGTGGGCTTTCTGCTCTGTGGTCCCAACGGCTGGGTTGCTCACAGTGTCAGAATGTGGGCCCTCTGTTTTGAGTTCAGTCAGGCCTGGATCCCATAGCCTCGCTGCTCCTGGCCGCCTGCTGGGAGGTTCCAACTGCGGGATTCCTCACCTTTTTTACGCAATGGGCCCTCTGTTTTGAGGCTCCTCCTGCCTGCCTCACTCCCAGCCCCTTGGTGATGTGTGTCCTGTAGTTTGAGGCCACGTGTGCTGGGTCCGTCACATTTCGGTGATGTGGCCCCACTGGTGTGAGGACACTCCTGCCTGGTTTCCATTCCCTTGGTGATGTGGGCCCTCTGGTGAGAGTCTGATCCTCTTTGGGTTCCTCACACTTTTGTGTGGTTGGCCCTCTGCTCTGAGGTCACTCCTGCCTGGCTGGCACACCCCGCATTGGCGACGTCGGCCCTCTGGTAGCAGTTGGAGCTTGCTGGGAGCCTCCTCTCCTCAGTGATGAGGGCCCTCTGGCGTCCGGCCCTAACTGCTGGGCTCCCCACATTTTCTGTTGTGTGCCCACTGGTGCGATGACACTCCTGCTTGGTTCCCTTCCCCATGGGGATGTGGGCCTTGTGCTCTGAGGTCACAACGGCTGGGTTGCTTACAGTATCACGATGAGGGCCCTCTGTTGTGAGTTCATCACTGCCTGGATCCCATAGCCTCGGTGCTCTGGGCCGCCTGCTGGGATGTTCCAACTGCTGGATTCCTCACCTTTTTATACAATGGGCCATGTGTTTTGAGGTTAATCCTGCCTGCCTCGCTCTGAGACCCATGGTGATGTGGGTCTTCTGGTTTGAGGCCACATGTGCTGGGTACCTCAACTTTCGATGATGTGGCCCCACGGGTGTGAGGACACTCGTGCCTGATTCCCAGCCCCTTGCTTATGTGGGCACTCTGGTGAGAGTCTGATCATGACTGGGTTCCTTACCCTTCTGTGAGGTGGGCGCTCTGATGTGAGGTCACTCCTGCCTGGATGGCTCACGTCGCCTTGGCGACGTAGGCCCTCTGTTGGCCACTGAAGCATGCTGGGAGCCTCCTACCCTCTTTAACGAGGGCCCTGGAAGAAACGCATATGCCCTTTTTGACCAAGTGCATCATTGTCGAAGTTCTGCCTCTTCTCCTATACTTTCAGAGGAGTTCCCATCTACCTCCTGAAATCGTATTCCTGGAATTCTGCCCCGCGTTCAAGTCCTCTTTGCAGCCTTACTTCAATATATTTTTGGACGATAGCTGTCATTCATAACTCTGCAGGTTTGTGAAATACAGTGCCCCTGAGCTCGTTTCCTCAACTCGCTTTCTTGTGAGCTGGCCGCAAAACCGCAGGATTGCTGCAGGCCCTAATCTGTTTCCGTCAGGGCACACTGAGCCTTTGGTGAATTCCTCTTCCTGGTGGGAAATGAGCGTTCCATTTGCCCGTGCAGACACCTACAGCTAGTCTCTCATTGTTTCTCCCTATTCCTGTTAATCTTGCGGAGAAATTGCAAACTGTGCCAAACAGGAGGTTAAAGGCACTGACTCTCCAAGTGGGGAGAATGTTAGTAAAGTGTCTGGAATGGTGAACCCGAGTACCAGGGTTCGAAAACTGAGATATATTTGAAAACGTTTCCCAATCACACGGTGGACAATACTCTGGGTTTCCCATGCATGTCTTAGCTGAAGGAAGAATCCCTTAAATCTGGAGAGCTGGGAACCATGGAATGGGTACCATGCAGTATGACTACAAAGGGTCTGCGTTTGCTCACCGAACCTCACAAATGCTATCAGCCCGAAGTGTCCAGCCGTATATCTCACCCAGCTCTGGGTGTAGATGTGGTAAATCCAGGTTGCATCACAAGCCCTGAATGAATTATTTAAGAATTGCTCTCTATTTCACTGTCAATGTGTTTTGGTTTTGAAATTTATTTTGATAATGGGATTTATCGGATTTTCACTGCTGCGTTTAGGCTGCTGTACACACGCTTGATTTCCTTATGGAGACATATAAATCCATGGGTTTTAAGATTCTTACTTGTCAGGTATATTCCCAGGCTTTGAGTCCGTTTCGTTGAGCAAGTAGTAGGTCTTGTCTATTATATATTTGGCTTATGGAACGGTATCTGTGCTAATTTCAATCTCTGGTTTTATGCAGCACCCCAACTCACCTTTCCCCATAAGCAAGCATAAGTTGGTTTTCTAAATTTGAGACCCTGTTCTGTTTTGTAATTCAGTTCATGGGTAGCCAAGTTTACATTCCGTGTATTAGTCATATCTTATGATGTTTCTTTTTCTGTGTGACTTCTTTCTCGTAGAATCATCGTACCTGAATCCACTCATTATGCCGCTACGGGACTGATGAAGTAGATTTCATTGCTGAGTGATATTCCATTGTACGTGCGTACCACAACTTCTTTATCCATTTTTTGCTTTGTGGGATATTTTACTTGTACCGTAGACGAGGTTCTTGTAAACAGAGCCGTCCCACACTCTGGGGTGGCTGTGTGTTTTTGATTTTAATTTCCCTAAGCTATAGGACCATAAGTGGAAGTGACATAGGCTGTGTTGCTTTGTTTCCCACGTGTTTCTGGAAACACCATACACTTCTCCAGAGTGGTTGTTGGCAATTTACATCCCGCCCATCAGCATGACAAGGCTCCCTGTTCTCCATGACCTGTCCTGCCTTTCTGGATTTTACACTTTTTTCAGATGGCCCTTTTGACCGGGGGGGCAGTGAGACTTCATTGTAGTGCAGATTTCCTTTACACGCTTGCTTGGTTGGCCAAAAAGGGCGTATGCGTTTTTACCTGAATATATTCAGGAAAAAACGCATACGCCCTTTTTGGCCAAGTGCATCGTTGTCGACATTCTGCCTCTTTTCCTATGCTTTTAGTACAATTCCAGTCTACCCCCTGAAATCGTTTTCCTGAAATTCTGCCCCGCATTCAAGTCCTCTTCGAAGACTTACTTCAATACATTTTTGGACGATAGCTGTCATTCATAACTCTGCAGGTTTGTGAATTACAGTGCCCCTGAGCTCATGTCTTCAACTCGTTTTCTTGTGAGCTGGCCGCAAAACCGCAGGATTGCTTCAGGCCATAATATGTTTCCGGCCGGGCACGCTGAGTCTTTGTTTAATTCCACTTCCTGGTTGGAAATGATCGTTCAATTTGCCCGTGCAGACACCAACAGCTAGTCTCTCATTGGTTCTCCCTATGCCTGTTCATCTTGCGCAGAAATTGCAAACTGTGCCAAACAGGAGGTTAAAGGCACTGACTCTCCAAGTTGGGAGAGTGTTAGTAAAGCGTATGGAATGGTGAACCCGAGTACCAGGGGACGAAAACTGAGATGCATTTGAAAACGTTTCCCGGTCACACAGTGCACTGTACTGTGGGTTTCCCATGCATGTTTTAGCTGAAGGAAGAATCCCTTAAACCTGGAGAGTTGGGACCCATGGAATGGGTACCATGCAGTATGACTTCAAAGGGTCTGCGTTTGCTCACCGAACCTCACCAATGCTATCAGCCCGAAGTGTCCAGCCTTATGTCTCACCCAGCTCTGAGTGTAGATGTGGTAAATCCAGGTTGCATCACAAGCCCTGAATGAATTATTTAAGAATTGCTCTCTATTTCACTGTCATTGTGTTTTGTTTTTGAAATTTATTTTGATAATGGGATTTATCGGATTTTCACTGCTGCGTTTAGGCCGTTGTACACATGCTTGATTTCATTATGGAGACATATAAATCCATGGGTTTTAAGATTCTTATTTGTCAGGTATCTTGCAAGGCGTTGAATATGGGGTGTTGAGTCCATTTCGTTGAGCAAGGAGTAGGTCTTGTCTATTATATATTTGGCTTATGGAACGGTATCTGTGCTAATTTCAATCTCTGGTTTTATGCAGCACCCCTACTCACCTTTCCCCATAAGCAAGCATAAGTTGGTTTTCTAAATTTGAGACCCTGTTCTGTTTTGTAATTTAGTTTATGTGTAGCCAAGTTTACATTCCGTGTATTACTGATATATTATGATGTTTCTTTTTCTGTGTGACTTATTTCTCGTAGAATCATCGTACCTGAATCCAGTCATTATGCCGCTATGGGCCTGAAGACGTAGATTTCTTTGCTGAGTAATATTCCATTGTACGTGCGTACCAGAACTTCTTTATCCATTTTTTCCTTTCTCGGATATTTAACTTGTACCGTAGACGAGGTTCTTGTAAACAGAGCCATCCCAAACTTTGGGGTGGCTGTTTGTTTTTGATTTTAATTTCCCTAAGCTATAGGACCATAAGTCGAAGTGACATAGGCTGTGTTGCTTTGTTTCCTACGTGTTTCAGGATACACCATACATTTCTCCAGAGTGGCTGTCGGCAATTTACATCCCGCCCATCAGCATAACAAGGCTCCCTGTTCTCCATGACCTGTCCTGTCTTTCTGGATTTTACACTTTTTTCAGATGGCCCTTTTGACCGGGGGGCAGTGAGACTTCATTGTAGTGCAGATTTCCTTTACACGCTTGCTTGGTTGGCCAAAAAGGGCGTATGCGTTTTTTCCTGAATATATTCAGGAAAAAACGCATACGCCCTTTTTGGCCAAGTGCATCGTTGTCGACATTCTGCCTCTTTTCCTATGCTTTAAGTGCAATTCCAGTCTACCCCCTGAAATCGTTTTCCTGAAATTCTGCCCCGCTTTCAAGTCCTCTTTGAAGACTTACTTCAGTATATTTTTGGACGATAGCTGACATTCATAACTCTGCAGGTTTGTGAATTACAGTGCCCCTGAGCTCCTTTCTTCAACTTGTTTTCTTGTGAGCTGGCTGCAAAACCGCAGGATTGCTTCAGGCCCTAATCTGTTTCCGGCCGGGCATGCTGAGCCTTTGGTTAATTCCTCTTCCTGGTGGGAAATGAGCGTTAAATTTGCATGTGCAGACACCTTCACATGAGTCGTCATGGTGCCCCTTTGCCCCGGTTATCTCTATGGAGGTTGGAGTTGGAGGGCCTCCTCCCTCAAGATCAGTGTGCCCACGGAGCCAACCCTGCAACTTCAGGGCATGGTTGGGGGTTAGGATCACCACGAGGGTTCCTTTTCCCTTAGGAGGGAGGTGGCCTTTTGGGCTGCTGATTTCCAGGTTATCAGATACTGCCAGTATCTTGGCCAGATGTGGTGGTGGGCCAAGCCCCTTGGTGACCGTAGTTTATCCTACCTGGATCGCATTCTTGCATTGTTCCATTTCAAGTGGTCCCAGGTTTTGCACTAATACTCCAGTGGCGATTCACCGTTCACCAGGAATGTAAAGGTCAAAGGGTTTAGCTAAATTAGGGAGTTCCAGGGCAAGGGTCTGAATTGACTGCTCTTTCCATTCTTGAAAGGCCACTTCTGCATTCTATTCAAAAGGATCATCACCTTTTCCTTTCAGTGTTTCATATAGAGGCCGAGCTAGTAGACTGTAGTTAGGGATCCAGAAGCAGCAAACCCTGGCCTCCCCAGGAACCCCTAAGCTGTCTTCTAGTTTTAGAAATGGGTAAGGCTGTAAATTGTTTCTTCCCTTTCCTGGGATGGGCTTCTCCGACCTTCTGTGAGAATGAAGCCCAGGCAGGTCACCGTAGTCTGATATTTGAGCTTTTTCTTGGACAACTTGTATCCTTTATTGGCTTGGTAGTTCAGAGGTCTCCTTAGTAGGGCTGGCGATCAGAATGTCGTCTGCATATTGAAGGAGTGTTTCCTTTTCCAGAGGTAGAACTTTTAGGTCTTTAGCTGAGCTTTCCCCAAAGATGGTGTGGGAATTTTTGAACCCTTGGGGCAACACGGCCCGGAAGTATTGTTTTAGTTGTATGTTGAGTCCTGCCACTCACAAGCCAAAATTTCTTGTGACTCTGGGACTAATAGAATACAAAAGAAGGCATCATTGAAGACTAATACAGAATACCATGTCCTGGTGGTTGGTAGAATGACCAGCAGGGTGTAGGATTTAGGAACTACTGGAGGTATATCCTCGGTGGCTTCACTGACTGTCCTGACATCCTTTACCAGGACTCCAGCAGCCCATGGGGCTCTCGAGGTCAGGCCAATCCCAGGATATGGAGCTCACCTGGGCAGGTACCCCACCCCAGCCCACGGGGCTCTCGTGGTCAGGCCCCTCCCAGGATACAGAGCTACCCTTGCAGGTACCATGGCAGGGCTGGGAACACAGGAACCGTGCATATCGCCCTCATTGCAGAGCACTCCCAGCTCACCTGTCACTCAGATCTGACACAGAGCACCTCAGAGCAGGACTTGAACTAACAAACAGCAGCTCCGACAGGTCTGTGACCCTGGGCATCACTCTGTGTGACCTCCCTCCACCTGGTCTTCCAGAGACTTCCACTGCACCCGGGGCACCAGGCCTCTGTCTCCACCCACCAGCCACCCCTCCTCTCCCTGACTCCTGGGTTCCTCTCATTAGGAGAGGGTTTTCTTGAAGTTGTCTCCCACTCATGGGCCAGATAATATAATTAGAAAACAAGCCAGAGCTGCAACCCCTTGTCTATCCTGACTCTCAGGAGCCCACACCTGTTCCTTGGACCTGGCCGATTCAGCAAGTTCCAGTTTCTGCAACTGTGAGCCCCTGAGGGGTGATTATTGGCTGGCCTGGGAAGCCTGACCGTGCCGGCCAGCCCTCCCCAGGTGTGCCTGGGTTCAGATCAATATAAACACCGCTCCAGCCAGCAAGAGCCCCTGCAGCTGTGCCTGACGCCATTTTCTCTGCCCTGTCAGCAGTCTTGGGGCTGGACTGGTGGGAGGGAGTGAGAGGCCACGGCTTTGTGGGTGGCCCAGTGTGAGTGGGGCTCTGCTGGACTTTCTGCAGCAGTTGCCAAGATGCCACCTGCTAAAGAAGAGGATGTGTCACCCATACCTGCCGCTGGAATTTCTCCCTGGGCAGAGGTGAGTGAGGAAGAAAGCAGTGGGGGCCGGGACAGCAGGGGTATCTCAGGCAGGGAAATGGAAAGCTTCCAGAAGAGCACCCAGGACCAGGACCATCCTGGCTGGCCTGCAGGCACCAAGTCGGCTGGCATGCTGTCGCTCATGTGGCTCCATGGCCCTTCCTCTAGGCTTTCAAGTCCTTGTACATATTCAGGTGTTTTACCTGGGAAGGGTGGGAACATTTCAGCAGCAGCTGGCCTGGGGCTCAGCCCACGTTTACTCACAGATGCCTCGGCACGGTCCCCCAGCTTTGCAATGAGGACGCTTGTTGCGTGGGGCCTGCTGGCTGAATGGGAGATGATTCCCCACCACCGACCAACTTCAGAATTGTTTACAACTGGAGCAAGTGCCCTGATACGGTTTTCCTCTGTGTAGCTGGTGGGTTCTGTTTTTTTTTCTTTTTTGGTTCAAGGTAGATTTTATTCCTCTTTTTTGTATTTACAGATATAAGCATGGAAATAATTTATTCATATAAATACATGTATGTGAAGGGAAGAATATTTTTTCTGTTTTACTTTTTGTAATTTGAATTTTATTTTATTTTTTTATACAGCAGGTTCTTTTTGGTTATCTATTTTATACATATAAATGTATACATGCCAATCCCAATCTCTCAACTCCTCCCACCACCACCCCCCAACAGCTTTCCCCCCTTGGTGTCCATACGTTTGTTGTCTACATCTGTTGCTCTATTTCTGCCTTGCAAAACGGTTCATCTGTACAATTTGTCTAGGTTCCACATATAGCCATTAATAGACAAGATTTCTTTTTCTCTTTCTGACTTACTTCACTCTGTATGACAGTCTCTAGATCCATCAACGTCTCTACAAATGACCCAATTTCATTCCTTTTTATGGCTTAGTAATATTCCATTTTATATATGTACCACGTCTTTATGCATTCGTCTGTCTGTGGGCATTTAGGTTGCTTCCATTACCTGGATATTGTAAATAGTGATGCAATGAACATTGCGGTGAATGTCTCTTTTTGATTTATGGTTTTGTCTGGGTATATGCCCAGTAGTGGGACTGCTGTATCATATGGTAATTCTATTCTTAGTTTTATAAGAAACTCCATAACTTTCTCCACAGTGACTGTATCAATTTCATTCCCAACAATAGCGGAAGAGGGTTCCTTATCTCCACACCCTTTCCAGCATTTGTTGTTTGTAGATTTTCTGATGATGCCCATTCTAACAGGTGTGAGGTGATACACCATGGATGAGTCTATTTCGTTGAGCAAAGAGTAGGTCTTGTCTATTACATATTTGGCTTATGGAACGGTATGTGTGCTAATTTCAATCTCTGGTTTTATACAGCACCGCAACTCAACTTTCCCCTTAAGCAAGCATAAGTTTTTATCTAAATGTGAGACTCTGTTCGGTTTTGGAATTCAGTTTATGTGTAGCCAAGTTTACACTCTCTCTATTAGTGATATCTTATGATAATTACCTTTCTCTGTGTGACATATTTCTCTTAGAATCATCATACTTAAATCCACTCAATTTGCTGCTACAGGCCTGATGACATTGATTTCGTTGCTGAGTGATATTCCATTGTACGTAAGTAGCACAACTCCTTTATCCATATTTTTCTTTCTGGGATATTTAATTTGTACTGGACTCAAGGTTCTTGTAAACACAGCAGCCCTAAATTTGGTGTTGGCTGTGTCTTGTTGATTTTAATTTTCCTAAGCTATAGGGCCAAAAGTGGAAGTGCCCTAGGGTCTGTAGCTTTGTTTTTCAGATGTTTCAGGATACACCATAAACATCTCCAGAGTGTCTGTTGGCAATTTACATCCCGCCCATCAGCATAACAAGGCTCCCTGTTCTCCATGGCCTGTCCTGTGTTTCTGGTTTTTACACATTTTTCAGATGGCCCTTTTGACGAATGGGATATGAGACTTCATTGTAGTGCGGATTTCCATTGCTCGAGTGCTTGGTTGGCCAAAAAGGGCATATGTGTTTTTTCCTGAATATATTCAGGAAAAAATGTTTACGCACTTTTGTCCAAGTGCATCACTGTCAAAGATCTGCCGCTTTTCACATGCTTTAAACGCAATTCCAATCTACCTCCTGAAATATGATTCCTGCAATTCTGCCTCGTTTTGAAGTCCTCTTTGCAGACTTACTTCAGTATATTTTTGCCAATAGCTGTCATTTATAACTCTGCAGGTTTGTGAATTACAGTGCCTGTGATTTCCTTTCTTAACTCGTTTCCTTGAAAGCTGGCCACAGAACCGCAGGTTTGCTTTAGGCCATAATCAGGGTCTGGCACGGCACTCTGAGCCTTTGGTTAATTCCTCTTCCTGGTGGGAAATTAGAATTAAATGTGCCCCTCCGGACACCTGCCTCACTCCCAGCCCCTTGGTGATGTGTGTCCTGTGGTTTGAGGCCACATGTGCTGGGTTCCTCACCTTTGGCTGATGTGGCCCCACTGGTGTGAGGACACTCCTGCCTGGTTCCCATCCCCTTGGTGATGTGGGCCATCCGGTGAGAGTCTGATCCTGGTTGGGTTCCTCACACTTCTGTGAGGTGGGCCCTCTTCTCTGACGTCACTCCTGCCTGGCTGGCACACCCCGCCTTGGCGAAGTCGGCCCTCTGGTGGGATTTGGTGCCTGCTGGGTGTCTCCTGCCCTCGGTAATGAGGGCCCTCTGGCGTCAGGCCCTAATTCCTGGGCTCCCAATATTTTCTGATATGCGCCCTGTGGTTCGAGTACACTCGTGCCAGGTTCCCAACCCCATGGGAATGTGGGCCTTCTGCTCTGAGGTCCCAACCGTGGGTTGCTCAGTTTCATGATGAGGGCCCTCTGCTGTGAGTTCTCTCCGGCTTGGATCCCATAGCCTCGCTGCTCCTGGCCACCTGCTGGGAGGTTCCAACTGCGGGATTCCTCACCTTTTTTCTTCTATGGACCCTCTGTTTTGAGACTCCTCCTGCCTGCCTCACTCCCAGTCCCTTGGTGATGTGTGTCCTCTGGTGTGAGGCCACGTGTGCTGGGTCCCTCGCCTTTCGATGATGTGGCCACACTGGTGTGAGGACACTCCTGCCTGCTTCCTATCCCCTTGATGATGTGGGCCCTCTGGTGAGAGTCTGATCCTGGCTGGGTTCCTCACCCTTCTGTGAGGTGGGCCCTCTGCTGTGAGGTCACTCCTGCCTGGCTGGCACACCCCACCTGGGCAACATCGGCCCTCTTGTGGCACTTGGAGCCTGCTGGGAGCCTCCTCCCCTCGGTGATGGGGGCCCTCTAGCGTCAGGCCCTAACTGCTGGGTACCCACATTTTCTGATACGTGCTAAGTGGTGCGAGGACACTCCTGCGAGGTTCCCATCCCCATGGGCATGTGGGCCTTCTGCTCTAAGGTCCCAACACCTGTGTTGTTCACCGTTTCATGATGTTGGCTCTCTGGTGTTAGTTCACTCAGGCCTAGATCCCATAGACTCTGTGCTCTGAGCCGACTGCTGGGAGGTTCCTACTGCTGGATTCCTTACCTTTTTTATTCTTTGGGTCCTGTGTTTTTATGCTCCTACTTCCTGACTCACTCCCAGCCCCTTTGTGATGTAGGTCCTCTGGTTTAAGGCCACATGTACCGGTTTCCTCACCTTTATTGATGTGGCCCCACTGGTGTGAGGACACTCCTGCCTGGTTCCCATCCCCTTGGTGATTGGGGCCCTCTTGTGAGAGTCTGATCCTGTCTGGATTCCTCACACTTCTGGGAGGTGGGCCCTCTGCTGTGAGGTCACTCCTGCCTGGCTGGCACACGTCACGTTGGCGATGTGGGCCCTCAGTTGGGAGTTGGTGCCTGCTGGGAGTCTCCTCCCCTCGGTAATGAGGGCCCTCTGGCGTCAGGCCCTAACTCATGGGCTCCCAAAATTTTCTGATGTGCGCCCTGTCGTGTGAGTACACTCCAGCCAGGGTCCCTTCCCTAGGGGATGTGGGCTTTCTGCTCTGTGGTCCCAACGGCTGGGTTGCTCACAGTGTCAGAATGTGGGCCCTCTGTTTTGAGTTCAGTCAGGCCTGGATCCCATAGCCTCGCTGCTCCTGGCCGCCTGCTGGGAGGTTCCAACTGCGGGATTCCTCACCTTTTTTACGCAATGGGCCCTCTGTTTTGAGGCTCCTCCTGCCTGCCTCACTCCCAGCCCCTTGGTGATGTGTGTCCTGTAGTTTGAGGCCACGTGTGCTGGGTCCGTCACATTTCGGTGATGTGGCCCCACTGGTGTGAGGACACTCCTGCCTGGTTTCCATTCCCTTGGTGATGTGGGCCCTCTGGTGAGAGTCTGATCCTCTTTGGGTTCCTCACACTTTTGTGTGGTTGGCCCTCTGCTCTGAGGTCACTCCTGCCTGGCTGGCACACCCCGCATTGGCGACGTCGGCCCTCTGGTAGCAGTTGGAGCTTGCTGGGAGCCTCCTCTCCTCAGTGATGAGGGCCCTCTGGCGTCCGGCCCTAACTGCTGGGCTCCCCACATTTTCTGTTGTGTGCCCACTGGTGTGATGACACTCCTGCTTGGTTCCCTTCCCCATGGGGATGTGGGCCTTGTGCTCTGAGGTCACAACGGCTGGGTTGCTTACAGTATCACGATGAGGGCCCTCTGTTGTGAGTTCATCACTGCCTGGATCCCATAGCCTCGGTGCTCTGGGCCGCCTGCTGGGATGTTCCAACTGCTGGATTCCTCACCTTTTTATACAATGGGCCATGTGTTTTGAGGTTAATCCTGCCTGCCTCGCTCTGAGACCCATGGTGATGTGGGTCTTCTGGTTTGAGGCCACATGTGCTGGGTACCTCAACTTTCGATGATGTGGCCCCACGGGTGTGAGGACACTCGTGCCTGATTCCCAGCCCCTTGCTTATGTGGGCACTCTGGTGAGAGTCTGATCATGACTGGGTTCCTTACCCTTCTGTGAGGTGGGCGCTCTGATGTGAGGTCACTCCTGCCTGGATGGCTCACGTCGCCTTGGCGACGTAGGCCCTCTGTTGGCCACTGAAGCATGCTGGGAGCCTCCTACCCTCTTTAATGAGGGCCCTGGAAGAAACGCATATGCCCTTTTTGACCAAGTGCATCATTGTCGAAGTTCTGCCTCTTCTCCTATACTTTCAGAGGACTTCCCATCTACCTCCTGAAATCGTATTCCTGGAATTCTGCCCCGCGTTCAAGTCCTCTTTGCAGCCTTACTTCAATATATTTTTGGACGATAGCTGTCATTTATAACTCTGCAGGTTTGTGAATTACAGTGCCCCTGAGCTCCATTCTTCAACTCGCTTTCTTGTGAGCTGGCCGCAAAACCGCAGGATTGCTTCAGGCCCTAATCTGGTTCCGGCACGGCATGTTGAGCCTTTGGCTAATTCCTCTTCCTGATGGGAAATGAGCATTAAATTTGCTCGTGCAGACACCTACAGCTAATCTCTCATTGGTTCTCCCTATTCCTGTTCATCTTGCTCAGAAATTCCAAACTGTGCCAAACAGGAGGTTAAAGGCACTGACTCTCCAATTGGGGAAAGAGTTAGTAAAGCGTCTGGAATGGTAAAACCGAGTATGAGGGGAAGAAAACTGAGATGCATTTAAAAAGGTTTCCCGGTCACACGGTGGACCATATTCTGGGTTTCCCATGCGTGTTTTACCTGAAGGAAGAATCCCTTAAACCTGGAGAGGTGGGACCCATGCAATGGGTACCATGCAGTATGACTTCAAATGGCCTGCATTTTCTCACCGAACCTCACCAATGCTATCAGCCCAAAGTGTCGAACCTTATGTCTCACTCAGCTCTAGGTGTAGATGTGGTAAATCCAGGTTGCATCACAAGCCCTGAATGAATTATTTAAGAATTGCTCTCTATTTCACTGTCATTGTGTTTGTTTTTGTAGTTTATTTTGATAATGGGATTTATCGGATTTTCTCTGCTGCCTTCATGCAGCTGTACACACACTTGATTCTCTTACGGAGACATATAAATCCATGGATTTGAAGATTCTTACTAGTCATGTGTAATCCTAGGAGTTGAATATGGTGTGTTTAGTCCATTTCGTTGAGCAAGGTGTAAGTCTTGACTATTACATATTTGGCTTATGGAAAGGTATGTGTGCTAATTTCTATCTCTGGTTTTATGCAGCACCCCACCTCACCTTTCCCCATAAGCAAGCATAAGTTGGTGTTCTAAATTTGAGACCCTGTTCTGTTTTGTAATTCAGTTCATGTGTAGCCAAGTTTACATTCCGTGTATTAGTGATATCTTATGATGTTTCATTTTCTGTGTGACTTATTTCACTTAGAATCATCGTACCTGGATCCACTCAATATGCCGCGACGGGCCTGATGACATAGATTTCATTGGTGAGTGATATTCCATTGTACGTGCGTACCACAACTTCTTTAACCATTTTTCACATTCTGGGATATTTAACTTGTACCGTAGACGACGTTCTTGTAAACAGAGCTGTCCCAAACTTTGGGGTGGCTGTGTGTTTTTGATTTTAATTTCCCTAAGCTATAGGACCATAAGTGGAAGTGACATAGGCTCCGTTGCTTTGTTTCCTACGTGTTTCAGGAAACCCCATACACTTCTCCAGAGTGGCTGTTTGCAATTTACATCCCCCCCATCAGCATAACAAGTCTCCCTGTTCTCCATGACCTGTCCTGCCTTTCTGAATTTTACACTTTTTCAGATGCCCCTTTTGACCGGGGGGCAGTGAGACTTCATTGTAGTGCAGGTTTCATTTACCTGCTTGCTTGCTTGGCCAAAAATGGCGTATGCGTTTTTTCCTGAATATATTCAGGAAAAAACGCATACGCACTTTTTGGCCAGAGCATCATTGTCGACATTCTGCCTCTATTCCTATGCTTTAAGTGCAATTCCAGGCTACCCCCTGAAATCGTTTTCCTGAAATTCTGCCCCGCTTTCAAGTCCTCTTCGAAGACTTACTTCAATACATTTTTGGACGATAGCTGTCATTCATAACTCTGCAGGTTTGTGAAATACAGTGCCCCTGAGCTCGTTTCCTCAACTCGCTTTCTTGTGAGCTGGCCGCAAAACCGCAGGATTGCTGCAGGCCGTAATCTGTTTCCGTCAGGGCACACTGAGCCTTTGGTTAATTCCTCTTCCTGGTGGGAAATGAGCGTTCCATTTGCCCGTGCAGACACCTACAGCTAGTCTCTCATTGTTTCTCCCTATTCCTGTTAATCTTGCGTAGAAATTGCAAACTGTGCCAAACAGGAGGTTAAAGGCACTGACTCTCCAAGTGGGGAGAATGTTAGTAAAGTGTCTGGAATGGTGAACCCGAGTACCAGGGTTCGAAAACTGAGATATATTTGAAAACGTTTCCCAATCACACGGTGGACAATACTCTGGGTTTCCCATGCATGTCTTAGCTGAAGGAAGAATCCCTTAAACCTGGAGAGCTGGGAACCATGGAATGGGTACCATGCAGTATGACTACAAAGGGTCTGCGTTTGCTCACCGAACCTCACAAATGCTATCAGCCCGAAGTGTCCAGCCGTATATCTCACCCAGCTCTGGGTGTAGATGTGATAAATCCAGGTTGCATCACAAGCCCTGAATGAATTATTTAAGAATTGCTCTCTATTTCACTGTCAATGTGTTTTGGTTTTGAAATTTATTTTGATAATGGGATTTATCGGATTTTCACTGCTGCGTTTAGGCTGCTGTACACATGCTTGATTTCCTTATGGAGACATATAAATCATGGGTTTTAAGATTCTTACTTGTCAGGTATATTCCCAGGCTTTGAGTCCGTTTCGTTGAGCAAGGAGTAGGTCTTGTCTATTATATATTTGGCTTATGGAACGGTATCTGTGCTAATTTCAATCTCTGGTTTTATGCAGCACCCCAACTCACCTTTCCCCATAAGCAAGCATAAGTTGGTTTTCTAAATTTGAGACCCTGTTCTGTTTTGTAATTCAGTTCATGGGTAGCCAAGTTTACATTCCGTGTATTAGTCATATCTTATGATGTTTCTTTTTCTGTGTGACTTATTTCTCGTAGAATCATCATACCTGAATCCACTCATTATGCCGCTACGGGCCTGATGAAGTAGATTTCATTGCTGAGTGATATTCCATTGTACGTGCGTACCACAACTTCTTTATCCATTTTTTGCTTTCTGGGATATTTTACTTGTACCGTAGACGAGATTCTTGTAAACACAGCCGTCCGAAACTCTGGGGTGGCTGTGTGTTTTTGATTTTAATTTCCCTAAGCTATAGGACCATAAGTGGAAGTGACATAGGCTGTGTTGCTTTGTTTCCCACGTGTTTCTGGAAACACCATACACTTCTCCAGAGTGGTTGTTGGCAATTTACATCCCGCCCATCAGCATGACAAGGCTCCCTGTTCTCCATGACCTGTTCTGCCTTTCTGGATTTTACACTTTTTTCAGATGGCCCTTTTGACCGGGGGGGCAGTGAGACTTCATTGTAGTGCAGATTTCTTTTACACGCTTGCTTGGTTGGCCAAAAAGGGCGTATGCGTTTTTTCCTGAATTTATATTCAGGAAAAAACGCATACGCCCTTTTTGGCCAAGTGCATCGTTGTCGACATTCTGCCTCTTTTCCTATGCTTTTAGTACAATTCCAGTCTACCCCCTGAAATCGTTTTCCTGAAATTCTGCCCCTCTTACAAGTCCTCTTCGAAGACTTACTTCAATACATTTTTGGACGATAGCTGTCATTCATAACTCTGCAGGTTTGTGAATTACAGTGCCCCTGAGCTCATTTCTTCAACTCGCTTTCTTGTGAGCTGGCCGCAAAACCGCAGGATTGCTTCAGGCCATAATCTCTTTCCGGCAGGGCATGCTGAGCCTTTGTTTAATTCCTCTTCCTGGTCGGAAATGAGTGTTCCTTTTGCCCGTGCAGACACCTACAGCTAGTCTCTCATTGGTTCTCCCTATTCCTGTACATCTTGCGCAGAAATTGCAAACTGTGCCAAACAGGAGGTTAATGGCACTGACTCTCCAAGTGGGGAGAGTGTTAGTAAAGCGTCTGGAATGGTGAACTCGAGTACCAGGGGACGATAACTGAGATGCATTTGAAAACGTTTCCTGGTCACACAGTGCACTGTACTGTGGGTTTCCCATGCATGTTTTAGCTGAAGGAAGAATCCCTTAAACCTGGAGAGTTGGGAACCATGGAATGGGTACCATGCAGTATGACTACAAAGGGTCTGCGTTTGCTCACCGAACCTCACAAATGCTATCAGCCCGAAGTGTCCAGCCGTATATCTCACCCAGCTCTGGGTGTAGATGTGGTAAATCCAGGTTGCATCACAAGCCCTGAATGAATTATTTAAGAATTGCTCTCTATTTCACTGTCAATGTGTTTTGGTTTTGAAATTTATTTTGATAATGAAATTTATCGGATTTTCACTGCTGCGTTTATGCTGCTGTACACACGCTTGATTTCCTTATGGAGACATATAAATCCATGGGTTTTAAGATTCTTGCTTGTCAGGTATATTCCCATGCTTTGAGTCCATTTCGTTGAGCAAGGAGTAGGTCTTGTCTATTATATATTTGGCTTATGGAACGGTATCTGTGCTAATTTCAATCTCTGGTTTTATGCAGCACCCCAACTCACCTTTCCCCATAAGCAAGCATAAGTTGGTTTTCTAAATTTGAGACCCTGTTCTGTTTTGTAATTCAGTTCATGGGTAGCCAAGTTTACATTCCGTGTATTAGTCATATCTTATGATGTTTCTTTTTCTGTGTGACTTATTTCTCGTAGAATCATCATACCTGAATCCACTCATTATGCAGCTACGGGCCTGATGAAGTAGATTTCATTGCTGAGTGATATTCCATTGTACGTGCGTACCACAACTTCTTTATCCATTTTTTGCTTTCTGGGATATTTTACTTGTACCGTAGACGAGGTTCTTGTAAACAGAGCCGTCCCAAACTCTGGGGTGGCTGTGTGTTTTTGATTTTAATTTCCCTAAGCTATAGGACCATAAGTGGAAGTGCCATAGGCTGTGTTGCTTTGTTTCGTACGTGTTTCTGGAAACACCATACACTTCTCCAGAGTGGTTGTTGGCAATTTACATCCCGCCCATCAGCATGACAAGGCTCCCTGTTCTCCATGACCTGTCCTGCCTTTCTGGATTTTACACTTTTTTCAGATGGCCCTTTTGACCGGGGGGGCAGTGAGACTTCATTGTAGTGCAGATTTCCTTTACACGCTTGCTTGGTTGGCCAAAAAGGGCGTATGCGTTTTTTCCTGAATATATTCAGGAAAAAACGCATACGCCCTTTTTGGCCAAGTGCATCATTGTTGACATTCTGCCTCTTTTTCTACGCTTTAAGTGCAATTCCAGTCTATCCCCTGAAATCGTTTTCCTGAAATTCTGCCCCGCTTTCAAGTCCTCTTTGAAGACTTACTTCAGTACATTTTTGAACGATAGCTGTCATTCATAACTCTGCAGGTTTGTGAATTACACTGCCCCTGAGCTCCTTTCTTCAACTCCTTTTCTTGTGAGCTGGCCGCAAAACCGCAGGATTGCTTCAGGCCGTAATATGTTTCCGGCCGGGCATGCTGAGCCTTTGGTTAATTCCACTTCCTGGTGGGAAATGATCGTTCAATTTGCCCGTGCAGACACCAACAGCTAGTCTCTCATTGGTTCTCCCTATGCCTGTTCATCTTGCGCAGAAATTGCAAACTGTGCCAAACAGGAGGTTAAAGGCACTGACTCTCCAAGTGGGGAGAGTATTAGTAAAGCGTCTGGAATGGTGAACCCGAGTACCAGGGGACGAAAACTGAGATGCATTTGAAAACGTTTCCCAATCACACGGTGGACGATAGTCTGGGTTTCCCATGCATGTTTTAGCTGAAGGAAGAATCCCTTAAACCTGGAGAGTTGGGACCCATGGAATGGGTACCATGCAGTATGACTTCAAAGGGTCTGCGTTTGCTCACCGAACCTCACCAATGCTATCAGCCCGAAGTGCCCAGCCTTATGTCTCACCCAGCTCTGGGTGTAGATGTGGTAAATCCAGGTTGCATCACAAGCCCTGAATGAATTATTTAAGAATTGCTCTCTATTTCACTGTCATTGTGTTTTGTTATTGAAATTTATTTTGATAATGGGATTTATCGGATTTTCACTGCTGCGTTTAGGCCGCTGTACACACGCTTGATTTCCTTATGGAGACATATAAATCCATGGGTTTTAAGATTCTTACTTGTCAGGTATCTTGCCAGGCGTTGAATATGGTGTGTTGAGTCCATTTCGTTGAGCAAGTAGTAGGGCTTGTCTATTATATATTTGGCTTATGGAACGGTATCTGTGCTAATTTCAATCTCTGGTTTTATGCAGCACCCCAACTCACCTTTCCCCATAAGCAAGCATAAGTTGGTTTTCTGAATTTGAGACCCTGTTCTGTTTTGTAATTCAGTTTATGTGTAGCCAAGTTTACATTCCGTGTATTACTGATATATTATGATGTTTCTTTTTCTGTGTGACTTATTTCTCGTAGAATCATCGTACCTGAATCCACTCATTATGCCGCTACGGGCCTGAAGACGTAGATTTCATTGCTGAGTGATATTCCATTGTACGTGCGTACCAGAACTTTCTTATCCATTTTTTCCTTTCTCGGATATTTAACTTGTACCGTAGACAAGGTTCTTGTAAACAGAGCCATCCCAAACTTTGGGGTGGCTGTGTGTTTGTGATTTTAATTTCCCTAAGCTATAGGACCATAAGTGGAAGTGCCATAGGCTGTGTTGCTTTGTTTCCTACGTGTTTCTGGAAACACCATACACTTCTCCAGAGTGGTTGTTGGCAATTTACATCCCGCCCATCAGCATGACAAGGCTCCCTGTTCTCCATGACCTGTCCTGACTTTCTGGATTTTACATATTTTTCAGATGGCCCTTTTGACCGGGGAGCAGTGAGACTTCATTATAGTGCAGATTTCCATTACACGCTTGCTTGGTTGGCCAAAAAGGGCGTATGCGTTTTTTCCTGAATATATTCAGGAAAAAACGCATACGCCCTTTTTGGTCAAGTGCATCATTGTCGACATTCTGCCTCTTTTCCTATGCTTTTAGTACAATTCCAGTCTACCCCCTGAAATCGTTTTCCTGAAGTTCTGCCCCGCTTTCAAGTCCTCTTCGAAGACTTACTTAAATATATTTTTGGACGATAGCTGTCATTCATAACTCTGCAAGTTTGTGAAGTACAGTGCCCCTGAGCTCATTTCTTCAACTCGCTTTCTTGTGAGCTGGCCGCAAAACCGCAGGATTGCTTCAGGCCCTAATCTTTTTCCGGCAAGGAACGCTGAGCCTTCGGTTAATTCCTCTTCCTGGTCGGAAATGAGCGTTCCATTTGCCCGTGCAGACACCTACAGCTAGTCTCTCATTGCTTCTCCCTATTCCTGTTCATCTTGCACAGAAATTGCAAACTGTGCCAAACAGGAGGTTAATGGCACTGACTCTCCAAGTGGGGAGAGTGTTAGTAAAGTGTTCAAATGTTGAACCCGAGTACCAGGGGACGAAAACTGAGATGCATTTGAAAACGTTTCCCAATCACATGTTGGACCATACTCTGGGTTTCCCATGCATGTTTTAGCTGAAGGAAGAATCCCTTAAACCTGGAGTGTTGGGACCCATGGAATGGGTACCATGCAGTATGACTTCAAAGGGTCTGCGTTTGCTCACCGAACCTCACCAATGCTATCAGCCCGAAGTGTCCAGCCTTATGTCTCATCCAGCTCTGGGTGTAGATGTGGTAAATCCAGGTTGCATCACAAGCCCTGAATGAATTATTTAAGAATTGCTCTCTATTTCACTGTCATTGTGTTTTGTTTTTGAAATTCATTTTGATAATGGGATTTATCGGATTTACACTGCTGCTTTTAGGCCACTGTACACACGCTTGATTTCCTTATGGAGACATATAAATCCATGGGTTTTAAGATTCTTACTTGTCAGGTATCTTGCCAGGCGTTGAATAT
Organism: Delphinapterus leucas; assembly: GCF_059928025.1. Lineage (NCBI taxonomy): Eukaryota > Metazoa > Chordata > Mammalia > Artiodactyla > Monodontidae > Delphinapterus > Delphinapterus leucas. The sequence continues at coordinate 1,834,061 of NW_028322240.1, read as the reverse complement.
AGGGTGTTGAGTCCATTTCGTTGAGCAAGAGTAGGTTTAGTCTATTATATATTTGGCTTATGGAACGGTATCTGTGCTAATTTCAATCTCTGGTTTTATGCAGCATCCCAACTGACCTTTCCCCATAAGCAAGCATAAGTTGGTTTGCTAAATTTGAGACCCTGTTCTGTTTTGTTATTCAGTTCATGGGTAGCCAAGTTTACATTCCGTGTATTAGTGATAACTTATGATGTTTCTTTTTCTGTCTGACTTATTTCTCATAGAATCATCGTACCTGAATCCACTCATTATGCCGCTACGGTCCTGATGACGTAGATTTCATTGCTGAGTGATATTCCATTGTACGTGCGTACCACAACTTCTTTATCCATTTTATGCTTTCTCGGATATTTTACTTGTACCGTAGACGAGGTTCTTGTAAACAGAGCCATCCCAAACTTTGGGGTGGCTGTGTGTTTTTGATTTTAATTTCCCTAAGCTATAGGGCCATAAGTGGAAGTGCCATAGGCTGTGTTGCTTTGTTTCCTACGTGTTTCAGGAAACACCATACACTTTTCCAGAGTGACTGTTGGCAATTTAAATCCGCCCATCAGCATAACAAGGCTCCCTGTTCTCCATGACCTGTCCTGCCTTTCTGGATTTTACACTTTTTTCAGATGGCCCTTTTGACCGGGGGGCAGTGAGACTTCATTGTAGTGCAGATTTCCTTTACACGCTTGCTTGGTTGGCCAAAAAGGGCGTATGCGTTTTTTCCTGAATATATTCAGGAAAAAACGCATACGCCCTTTTTGGCCAAGTGCATCATTGTCAACATTCTGCCTCTTTTCCTATGCTTTAAGTGCAATTCCAGTCTACCCCCTGAAATCGTTTTCCTGAAATTCTGCCCCGCTTTCAAGTCCTCTTTGAAGACTTACATCTATACATTTTTGGACGATAGGTGTCATTCATAACTCTGCAGGTTTGTGAATTACAGTGTCCCTGAGCTCCTTTCTTCAACTCCTTTTCTTGTGAGCTGGCCGCAAAACCGCAGGATTGCTTCAGGCCCTAATATGTTTCCGGCCGGGCACGCTGAGCCTTTGGTTAATTCCTCTTCCTGGTGGGAAATGATCGTTCCATTTGCCCATGCAGACACCAACAGCTAGTCTCTCTTTGATTCTCCCTATGCCTGTTCATCTTGCGCAGAAATTGCAAACTGTGCCAAACAGGAGGTTAAAGGCACTGACTCTGCAAGTGGGGAGAGTGTTAGTAAAGCGTTCAAATGTTGAACCCGAGTACCAGGGGACGAAAACTGAGATGCATTTGAAAACGTTTCCCAATCACATGGTGGACCATACTCTGGGTTTCCCATGCATGTTTTAGCTGAAGGAAGAATCCCTTAAACCTGGAGAGTTGGGACCTATGGAATGGGTACCATGCAGTATGACTTCAAAGGGTCTGCGTTTGCTCACCGAACCTCACCAATGCTATCAGCCCGAAGTGTCCAGCCTTATGTCTCATCCAGCTCTGGGTGTAGATGTGGTAAATACAGGTTGCATCACAAGCCCTGAATGAATTATTTAAGAATTGCTCTCTATTTCACTGTCATTGTGTTTTGTTTTTGAAATTTATTTTGATAATGGGATTTATCGGATTTTCACTGCTGCTTTTAGGCCACTGTACACACGCTTGATTTCCTTATGGAGACATATAAATCCATGGGTTTTAAGAGTCTTACTTGTCAGGTATCTTCCCAGGCGTTGAATATAGGGTGTTGAGTCCATTTCGTTGAGCAAGGAGTAGGTTTTGTCTATTATATATTTGGCTTATGGAACGGTATCTGTGTTAATTTCAATCTCTGGTTTTATGCAGCATCCCAACTGACCTTTCCCCATAAGCACGCATAAGTTGGTTTGCTAAATTTGAGACCCTGTTCTGTTTTGTAATTCAGTTCATGGGTAGCCAAGTTTACATTCCGTGTATTAGTGATATCTTATGATGTTACTATTTCTGTGTGACTTATTTCTCGTAGAATCATCGTACCTGAATCCACTCATTATGCCGCTACGGGCCTGAAGACGTAGATTTCATTGCTGAGTGATATTCCATTGTACGTGCGTACCAGATATTCTTTATCCATTTTTTCCTTTCTCGGATATTTAACTTGTACCGTAGAAAAGGTTCTTGTAAACAGAGCCATCCCAAACTTTGGGGTGGCTGTGTGTTTGTGATTTTAATTACCCTAAGCTATAGGACCATAAGTGGAAGTGCCATAGGCTGTGTTGCTTTGTTTCCTACGTGTTTCTGGAAACACCATACACTTCTCCAGAGTGGTTGTTGGCAATTTACATCCCGCCCATCAGGATGACAAGGCTCCCTGTTCTCCATGACCTGTCCTGCCTTTCTGGATTTTACACTTTTTTCAGATGGCCCTTTTGACCGGGGGGGCAGTGAGACTTCCTTGTAGTGCAGAGTTCCTTTACACGCTTGCTTGGTTGGCCAAAAAGGGTGTATGCGTTTTTTTCTGAATATATTCAGGAAAAAACGCATACGCCCTTTTTGGCCAAGTGCATCGTTGTCGACATTCTGCCTCTTTTCCAATGCTTTTAGTACAATTCCAGTCTACCCCCTGAAATCGTTTTCCTGAAATTCTGCCCCGCTTACAAGTCCTCTTCGAAGACTTACTTCAATACATTTTTGGACGATAGCTGTCATTCATAACTCTGCAGGTTTGTGAATTACAGTGCCCCTGAGCTCATGTCTTCAACTCGCTTTCTTGTGAGCTGGCCGCAAAACCGCAGGATTGCTTCAGGCCATAATCTCTTTCCGGCAGGGCATGCTGAGCCTTTGTTTAATTCCTCTTCCTGGTCGGAAATGAGTGTTCCTTTTGCCCGTGCAGGCACCTACAGCTAGTCTCTCATTGGTTCTCCCTATTCCTGTACATCTTGCGCAGAAATTGCAAACTGTGCCAAACAGGAGGTTAATGGCACTGACTCTCCAAGTGGGGAGAGTGTTAGTAAAGCGTCTGGAATGGTGAACCCGAGTACCAGGGGACGATAACTGAGATGCATTTGAAAACGTTTCCCGGTCACACAGTGCACTGTACTGTGGGTTTCCCATGCATGTTTTAGCTGAAGGAAGAATTCCTTAAACCTGGAGAGTTGGGACCCATGGAATGGTTACCATGCAGTATGACTTCAAAGGGTCTGCGTTTGCTCACCGAACCTCACCAATGCTATCAGCCCGAAGTGTCCAGCCTTATGTCTCACCCAGCTCTGGGTGTAGATGTGGTAAATCCAGGTTGCATCACAAACCCTGAATGAATTATTTAAGAATTGCTCTCTATTTCACTGTCATTTTGTTTTGTTTTTGAAATTTATTTTGATAATGGGATTTATCGGATTTTCACTGCTGCGTTTAGGCCGCTGTACACACGCTTGATTTCCTTATGGAGACATATAAATCCATGGGTTTTTAGATTCTTACTTGTCAGGTATCTTGCCAGGCGTTGAATATGGGGTGTTGAGTCCATTTCGTTGAGCAAGGAGTAGGTCTTGTCTATTATATATTTGGCTTATGGAACGGTATCTGTGCTAATTTCAATCTCTGGTTTTATGCAGCACCCCAACTCACCTTTCCCCATAAGCAAGCATAAGTTGGTTTTCTAAACTTGAGACCCTGTTCTGTTTTGTAATTCAGTTCATGGGTAGCCAAGTTTACATTCCGTGTATTAGTGATATCTTATGATGTTTCTTTTTCTGTGTGACTTATTTCTCGTAGAATCATCGTACCTGAATCCACTCATTATGCCGCTATGGGCCTGATGACGTAGATTTCATTGCTGAGTGATATTCCATTGTACGTGCATACCACAACTTCTTTATCCATTTTTTGCTTTCTGGGATATTTTACTTGTACCGTAGACGAGGTTCTTGTAAACAGAGCCGTCCCAAACTCTGGGGTGGCTGTGTGTTTTTGATTTTAATTTCCCTAAGCTATAGGACCATAAGTGGAAGTGCCATAGGCTGTGTTGCTTTGTTTCGTACGTGTTTTTGGAAACAACATACACTTCTCCAGAGTGGTTGTTGGCAATTTACATCCCGCCCATCAGCATGACAAGGCTCCCTGTTCTCCATGACCTGTCCTGACTTTCTGGATTTTACATTTTTTTCAGATGGCCCTTTTGACCAGGGGGCAGTGAGACTTCATTGTAGTGCAGATTTCCTTTACACGCTTGCTTGGTTGGCCAAAAAGTGCGTATGCGTTTTTTCCTGAATATATTCAGGAAAAAACGCATACGCCCTTTTTAGCCAAGTGCATCATTGTCGACATTCTCCCTCTTTTCCTATGCTTTTAGTACAATTCCAGTCTACCCCCTAAAATCGTTTTCCTGAAATTCTGCCCCGCTTTCAAGTCCTCTTCGAAGACAACTTCAATACATTTTTGGATGATAGCTGTCATTCATAACTCTGCAGGTTTGTGAATTACAGTGCCCCTGAGCTCATTTCTTCAACTCGCTTTCTTGTGAGCTGGCCGCAAAACCGCAGGATTGCTTCAGGCCCTAATCTGTTTCCGGCAGGGCACGCTGAGCCTTTGTATACTTCCTCTTCCTGGTGGGAAATGAGCGTTCCATTTGGCCGTGCAGACACCTACAGCCAGTCTCTCATTGCTTCTCCCTATTCCTGTTCATCTTGCACAGAAATTGCAAACTGTGCCAAAGAGGAGGTTAATGGCACTGACTCTCCAAGTGGGGAGAGTGTTAGTAAAGCGTTCAAATGTTGAACCCGAGTACCAGGGGACGAAAACTGAGATGCATTTGAAAACGTTTCCCAATCACATGGTGGACCATACTCTGTGTTTCCCATGCATGTTTTAGCTGAAGGAAGAATCCCTTAAACCTGGAGAGTTGGGACCTATGGAATGGGTACCATGCAGTATGACTTCAAAGGGTCTGCGTTTGCTCACCGAACCTCACCAATGCTATCAGCCCGAAGTGTCCAGCCTTATGTCTCATCCATCTCTGGGTGTAGATGTGGTAAATCCAGGTTGCATCACAAGCCCTGAATGAATTATTTAAGAATTGCTCTCTATTTCACTGTCATTGTGTTTTGTTTTTGAAATTAATTTTGATAATGGGATTTATCGGATTCTCACTGCTGCTTTTAGGCCACTGTACACACGCTTGATTTCCTTATGGAGACATATAAATCCATGGGTTTTAAGAGTCTTACTTGTCAGGTATCTTCCCAGGCGCTGAATATAGGGTGTTGAGTCCATTTCGTTGAGCAAGGAGTAGGTTTTGTCTATTATATATTTGGCTTATGGAACGGTATCTGTGTTAATTTCAATCTCTGGTTTTATGCAGCATCCCAACTGACCTTTCCCCATAAGCACGCATAAGTTGGTTTGCTAAATTTGAGACCCTGTTCTGTTTTGTAGTTCAGTTCATGGGTAGCCACGTTTACATTCCGTGTATTAGTGATAACTTATGATGTTTCTTTTTCTGTCTAACTTATTTCTCATAGAATCATCGTACCTGAATCCACTCATTATGCCGCTACGGTCCTGATGACGTAGATTTCATTGCTGAGAGATATTCCATTGTACGTGCGTACCACAACTTCTTTATCCATTTTATGCTTTCTCGGATATTTAACTTCTACCATAGATGAGGTTCTTGTAAACAGAGCCATCCCAAACTCTGGGGTGGCTGTGTGTTTTTGATTTTAATTTCCCTAAGCTATAGGACCATAAGTGGAAGTGCCATAGGCTGTGTTGCTTTGTTTCCTACGTGTTTCTGGAAACACCATACACTTCTCCAGAGTGGTTGTTGGCAATTTACATCCCGCCCATCAGCATGACTAGGCTCCCTGTTCTCCATGACCTATCCTGCCTTTCTGGATTTTACACTTTTTTCAGATGGCTCTTTTGACCGGGGGGGCAGTGAGACTTCATTGTAGTGCAGATTTCCTTTACACGCTTGCTTGGTGGCCAAAAAGGGAGTATGCGTTTTTTCCTGAATATATTCAGGAAAAAACGCATACTCCCTTTTTGGCCAAGTGCATCGTTGTCGACATTCTGCCTCTTTTCCTATGCTTTTAGTACAATTCCAGTCTACCCCTGAAATCGTTTTCCTGAAATTCTGCCCCGCTTTCAAGTCCTCTTGGAAGACTTACTTCAGTACATTTTTGGACGATAGCTGTCATTCATAACTCTGCAGGTTTGTGAATTACAGTGCCCCTGAGCTCCTTTCTTCAACTCGCTTTCTTGTGAGCTGGCCGCAAAACCGCAGGATTGCTTCAGGCCCTAATCTCTTTCCGGCAGGGCACACTGAGCCTTTGTTTAATTCCTCTTCCTGGTCGGAAATGAGCGTTCCATTTGCCCGTGCAGACACCTACAGCTAGTCTCTCATTGCTTCTCCCTATTCCTGTTCATCTTGCGCAGAAATTGCAAAGTGTGCCAAACAGGAGGTTAAATGCACTGACTCTCCAAGTGGGGAGAGTGTTAGTAAAGCGTCTGGAATGGTGAACCCGAGTACCAGGGGACGAAAACTGAGATGCATTTGAAAATGTTTCCCAATCACACGGTGGACCATACTATGGGTTTCCCATGCATGTTTTAGCTGAAGGAAGAATCCCTTAAACCTGGAAATTTGGAACCCATGGAATGGGTACCATGCAGTATGACTTCAAAAGGTCTGCGTTTGCTCACCGAACCTCACCAGTGCTATCAGCCCGAAGTGTCCAGCCTTATGTCTCACCCAGCTCTTGGTGTAGATGTGGGAAATCCAGGTTGCATCACAAGCCCTGAATGAATTATTTAAGAATTGCTCTCTATTTCACTGTCATTGTGTTTTGTTTTTGAAATTTATTTTGATAATGGGATTTATCGGATTTTCACTGCTGCGTTTAGCCCGCTGTACACACGCTTGATTTCCTTATGGAGACATATAAATCCATGGGTTTTAAGTTTCTTACTTGTCAGGTATCTTGCCAGGCGTTGAATATGGGGTGTTGAGTCCATTTCGTTGAGCAAGGAGTAGGGCTTGTCTATTATATATTTGGCTTATGGAACGGTATCTGTGCTAATTTCAATCTCTGGTTTTATGCAGCACCCCAACTCACCTTTCCCCATAAGCAAGCATAAGTTGGTTTTCTAAATTTGAGACCCTGTTCTGTTTTGTAATTCAGTTCATGGGTAGCCAAGTTTACATTCCGTGTATTAGTGATATCTTATGATGTTACTATTTCTGTGTGACTTATTTCTCGTAGAATCATCGTACCTGAATCCACTCATTATGCCGCTACGGGCCTGAAGACGTAGATTTCATTGCTGAGTGATATTCCATTGTACGTGCGTACCAGATATTCTTTATCCATTTTTTCCTTTCTCGGATATTTAACTTGTACCGTAGAAAAGGTTCTTGTAAACAGAGCCATCCCAAACTTTGGGGTGGCTGTGTGTTTGTGATTTTAATTACCCTAAGCTATAGGACCATAAGTGGAAGTGCCATAGGCTGTGTTGCTTTGTTTCCTACGTGTTTCTGGAAACACCATACACTTCTCCAGAGTGGTTGTTGGCAATTTACATCCCGCCCATCAGGATGACAAGGCTCCCTGTTCTCCATGACCTGTCCTGCCTTTCTGGATTTTACACTTTTTTCAGATGGCCCTTTTGACCGGGGGGGCAGTGAGACTTCCTTGTAGTGCAGAGTTCCTTTACACGCTTGCTTGGTTGGCCAAAAAGGGTGTATGCGTTTTTTTCTGAATATATTCAGGAAAAAACGCATACGCCCTTTTTGGCCAAGTGCATCGTTGTCGACATTCTGCCTCTTTTCCAATGCTTTTAGTACAATTCCAGTCTACCCCCTGAAATCGTTTTCCTGAAATTCTGCCCCGCTTACAAGTCCTCTTCGAAGACTTACTTCAATACATTTTTGGACGATAGCTGTCATTCATAACTCTGCAGGTTTGTGAATTACAGTGCCCCTGAGCTCATGTCTTCAACTCGCTTTCTTGTGAGCTGGCCGCAAAACCGCAGGATTGCTTCAGGCCATAATCTCTTTCCGGCAGGGCATGCTGAGCCTTTGTTTAATTCCTCTTCCTGGTTGGAAATGAGTGTTCCTTTTGCCCGTGCAGGCACCTACAGCTAGTCTCTCATTGGTTCTCCCTATTCCTGTACATCTTGCGCAGAAATTGCAAACTGTGCCAAACAGGAGGTTAATGGCACTGACTCTCCAAGTGGGGAGAGTGTTAGTAAAGCGTCTGGAATGGTGAACCCGAGTACCAGGGGACGATAACTGAGATGCATTTGAAAACGTTTCCCGGTCACACAGTGCACTGTACTGTGGGTTTCCCATGCATGTTTTAGCTGAAGGAAGAATTCCTTAAACCTGGAGAGTTGGGACCCATGGAATGGTTACCATGCAGTATGACTTCAAAGGGTCTGCGTTTGCTCACCGAACCTCACCAATGCTATCAGCCCGAAGTGTCCAGCCTTATGTCTCACCCAGCTCTGGGTGTAGATGTGGTAAATCCAGGTTGCATCACAAACCCTGAATGAATTATTTAAGAATTGCTCTCTATTTCACTGTCATTTTGTTTTGTTTTTGAAATTTATTTTGATAATGGGATTTATCGGATTTTCACTGCTGCGTTTAGGCCGCTGTACACACGCTTCATTTCCTTATGGAGACATATAAATCCATGGGTTTTTAGATTCTTACTTGTCAGGTATCTTGCCAGGCGTTGAATATGGGGTGTTGAGTCCATTTCGTTGAGCAAGGAGTAGGTCTTGTCTATTATATATTTGGCTTATGGAACGGTATCTGTGCTAATTTCAATCTCTGGTTTTATGCAGCACCCCAACTCACCTTTCCCCATAAGCAAGCATAAGTTGGTTTTCTAAATTTGAGATCCTGTTCTGTTTTGTAATTCAGTTTATGTGTAGCCAAGTTTACATTCCGTGTATTACTGATATATTATGATGTTTCTTTTTCTGTGTGACTTATTTCTCGTAGAATCATCGTACCTGAATCCACTCATTATGCCGCTATGGGCCTGAAGACGTAGATTTCATTGCTGAGTGATATTCCATTGTACGTGCGTACCAGAACTTCTTTATCCATTTTTTCCTTTCTCGGATATTTAACTTGTACCGTAGACAAGGTTCTTGTAAACAGAGCCATCCCAAACTTTGGGGTGGCTGTGTGTTTTTGATTTTAATTTCCCTAAGCTATAGGACCATAAGTGGAAGTGACATAGGCTGTGTTGCTTTGTTTCCTACGTGTTTCAGGATACACCATACATTTCTCCAGAGTGGCTGTTGGCAATTTACACCCCGCCCATCAGCATAACAAGGCTCCCTGTTCTCCATGACCTGTCCTGTCTTTCTGGATTTTACACTTTTTTCAGATGGCCCTTTTGACCGGGGGGCAGTGAGACTTCATTGTAGTGCAGATTTCCTTTACACGCTTGCTTGGTTGGCCAAAAAGGGCGTATGCGTTTTTTCCTGAATATATTCAGGAGAAAACGCATACGCCCTTTTTGGCCAAGTGCATCATTGTCGACATTCTGCCTCTTTTCCTACGCTTTAAGTGCAATTCCAGTCTACCCCCTGAAATCGTTTTCCTGAAATTCTGCCCCGCTTTCAAGTCCTCTTTGAAGACTTACTTCAGTACATTTTTGGACGATAGCTGTCATTCATAACTCTGCAGGATTGTAAATTACAGTGCCCCTCAGCTCCTTTCTTCAACTCCTTTTCTTGTGAGCTGGCCGCAAAATCGCAGGATTGCTTCAGGCCCTAATTTGTTTCCGGCCGGGCACGCTGAGCCTTTGGTTAATTCCTCTTCCTGGTGGGAAATGTTCGTTCAATTTGCCCGTGCAGACACCAACAGCTAGTCTCTCATTGGTTCTCCCTATGCGTGTTCATCTTGCGCAGAAATTGCAAACTGTGCCAAACAGGAGGTTAAAGGCACTGACTCTCCAAGTGGGGAGAGTGTTAGTAAAGCGTCTGGAATGGTGAACCCGAGTACCAGGGGACGAAAACTGAGATGCATTTGAAAACGTTTCCCAATCACACGGTGGACCATACTATGGGTTTCCCATGCATGTTTTAGCTGAAGGAAGAATCCCTTAAACCTGGAGAGTTGGGACCCATGGCATGGGTACCATGCATTATGACTTCAAAGGGTCTGCGTTTGCTCACCGAACCTCACCAATGCTATCAGCCCGAAGTGTCCAGCCTTATGTCTCACCCAGCTCTGGGTGTAGATGTGGGAAATCCAGGTTGCATCACAAGCCCTGAATGAATTATTTAAGAATTGCTCTCTATTTCACTGTCATTGTGTTTTGTTTTTGAAATTTATTTTGATAATGGGATTTATCGGATTTTTACTGCTGCGTTTATGCCGCTGTACACACGCTTGATTTCCTTATGGAGACATATAAATCCATGGGTTTTAAGATTCTTACTTGTCAGGTATCTTGCCAGGCGTTGAATATGGGGTGTTGAGTCCATTTCGTTGAGCAAGGAGTAGGGCTTGTCTATTATATATTTGGCTTATGGAACGGTATCTGTGCTAATTTCAATCTCTGGTTTTATGCAGCACCCCAACTCACCTTTCCCCATAAGCAAGCATAAGTTGGTTTTCTAAATTTGAGACCCTGTTCTGTTTTGTAATTCAGTTCATGTGTAGCCAAGTTTACATTCCGTGTATTAGTGATATCTTATGATGTTTCTTTTTCTGTGTGACTTATTTCTCGTAGAATCATCGTACCTGAATCCACTCATTATGCCGCTATGGGCCTGATGACGTAGATTTCATTGCTGAGTGATATTCCATTGTACGTGCGTACCACAAATTCTTTATCCATATTTTACTTTCTGGGATATTTTACTTGTACCGTAGACGAGGTTCTTGTAAACAGAGCCATCCCAAACTTTGGGGTGGCTGTGTGTTTTTGATTTTAATTTCCCTAAGCTATAGGACCATAAGTGGAAGTGACATAGGCTGTGTTGCTTTGTGTCCTACGTGTTTCAGGATACACCATACATTTCTCCAGAGTGGCTGTTGGCACTTTACATCCCACCCATCAGCATAACAAGTCTCCCTGTTCTCCAAGACCTGTCCCGCCTTTCTGGATTTTACACTTTTTTCAGATGGCCCTTTTGACCGGGGGGCAGTGAGACTTCATTGTAGTGCAGATTTCCTTTACACGCTTGCGTCGTTGGCCAAAAAGGGCGTATGCGTTTTTTCCTGAATATATTCAGGAGAAAACGCATACGCCTTTTTTGGCCAAGTGCATCATTGTCGACATTCTGCCTCTTTTCCTATGCTTTAAGTGCAATTCCAGTCTACCCCCTGAAATCGTTTTCCTGAAATATTGCCCCGCATTCAAGTCCTCTTTGAAGACTTACTTCAGTATATTTTTGGACGATAGCTGTCATTCATAACTCTGCAGGTTTGTGAATTACAGTGCCCCTGAGCCCCTTTCTTCAACTCCTTTTCTTGTGAGCTGGTCGCAAAACCGCAGGATTGCTTCTGCCCTAATATGTTTCCGGCCGGGCACGCTGAGCCTTTGATTAATTCCTCTTCCTGGTGGGAAATGATCGTTCAATTTGCCGGTGCAGACACCAACAGCTAGTCTCTCATTGGTTCTCCCTATGCCTGTTCATCTTGCGCAGAAATTGCAAACTGTGCCAAACAGGAGGTTAATGGCACTGACTCTCCAAGTGGGGAGAGTGTTAGTAAAGCGTCTGGAATGGTGAACCCGAGTACCAGGGGACGAAAACTGAGATGCATTTGAAAACGTTTCCCAATCACACAGTGGACGATAGTCTGGGTTTCCCATGCATGTTTTAGCTGAAGGAAGAATCCCTTAAACCTGGAGAGTTGGGACCCCTGGAATGGGTACCATGCAGTATGACTTCAAAGGGTCTGCGTTTGCTCACCGAACCTCACCAATGCTATCAGCCCGAAGTGTCAGCCTTATGTCTCACCCAGCTCTGGGTGTAGATGTGGTAAATCCAGGTTGCATCACAAGCCCTGAATGAATTATTTAAGAATTGCTCTCTATTTCACTGTCATTGTGTTTTGTTTTTGAAATTTATTTTGATAATGGGATTTATCGGATTTTCACTGCTGCGTTTAGGCCGCTGTACACACGCTTGATTTCCTTATGGAGACAGATAAATCCATGGGTTTTAAGATTCTTACTTGTCAGGTATCTTGCCAGGCGTTGAATATGGGGTGTTGAGTCCATTTCGTTGAGCAAGGAGTAGGTCTTGTCTATTATATATTTGGCTTATGGAACGGTATCTGTGCTAATTTCAATCTCTGGTTTTATGCAGCACCCCAACTCACCTTTCCCCATAAGCAAGCATAAGTTGGTTTTCTAAATTTGAGACCCTGTTCTGTTTTGTAATTCAGTTCATGGGTAGCCAAGTTTACATTCCGTGTATTAGTGATATCTGATGATGTTTCTTTTTCTGTGTGACTTATTTCTCGTAGAATCATCATACCTGAATCCACTCATTATGCCGCTATGGGCCTGAAGACGTAGATTTCATTGCTGAGTGATATTCCATTGTACGTGCGTACCAGATATTCTTTATCCATTTTTTCCTTTCTCGGATATTTAACTTGTACCGTAGACGAGGTTCTTGTAAACAGAGCCATCCCAAACTTTGGGGTGGCTGTGTGTTTTTGATTTTAATTTCCCTAAGCTATAGGACCATAAGTGGAAGTGACATAGGCTGTGTTGCTTTGTGTCCTACGTGTTTCAGGATACACCATACATTTCTCCAGAGTGGCTGTTGGCACTTTACATCCCACCCATCAGCATAACAAGTCTCCCTGTTCTCCAAGACCTGTCCCGCCTTTCTGGATTTTACACTTTTTTCAGATGGCCCTTTTGACCGGGGGGCAGTGAGACTTCATTGTAGTGCAGATTTCCTTTACACGCTTGCGTCGTTGGCCAAAAAGGGCGTATGCGTTTTTTCCTGAATATATTCAGGAGAAAACGCATACGCCTTTTTTGGCCAAGTGCATCATTGTCGACATTCTGCCTCTTTTCCTATGCTTTAAGTGCAATTCCAGTCTACCCCCTGAAATCGTTTTCCTGAAATACTGCCCCGCATTCAAGTCCTCTTTGAAGACTTACTTCAGTATATTTTTGGACGATAGCTGTCATTCATAACTCTGCAGGTTTGTGAATTACAGTGCCCCTGAGCCCCTTTCTTCAACTCCTTTTCTTGTGAGCTGGTCGCAAAACCGCAGGATTGCTTCTGCCCTAATATGTTTCCGGCCGGGCACGCTGAGCCTTTGATTAATTCCTCTTCCTGGTGGGAAATGATCGTTCAATTTGCCGGTGCAGACACCAACAGCTAGTCTCTCATTGGTTCTCCCTATGCCTGTTCATCTTGCGCAGAAATTGCAAACTGTGCCAAACAGGAGGTTAATGGCACTGACTCTCCAAGTGGGGAGAGTGTTAGTAAAGCGTCTGGAATGGTGAACCCGAGTACCAGGGGACGAAAACTGAGATGCATTTGAAAACGTTTCCCAATCACACAGTGGACGATAGTCTGGGTTTCCCATGCATGTTTTAGCTGAAGGAAGAATCCCTTAAACCTGGAGAGTTGGGACCCCTGGAATGGGTACCATGCAGTATGACTTCAAAGGGTCTGCGTTTGCTCACCGAACCTCACCAATGCTATCAGCCCGAAGTGTCCAGCCTTATGTCTCACCCAGCTCTGGGTGTAGATGTGGTAAATCCAGGTTGCATCACAAGCCCTGAATGAATTATTTAAGAATTGCTCTCTATTTCACTGTCATTGTGTTTTGTTTTTGAAATTTATTTTGATAATGGGATTTATCGGATTTTCACTGCTGCGTTTAGGCCGCTGTACACACGCTTGATTTCCTTATGGAGACAGATAAATCCATGGGTTTTAAGATTCTTACTTGTCAGGTATCTTGCCAGGCGTTGAATATGGGGTGTTGAGTCCATTTCGTTGAGCAAGGAGTAGGTCTTGTCTATTATATATTTGGCTTATGGAACGGTATCTGTGCTAATTTCAATCTCTGGTTTTATGCAGCACCCCAACTCACCTTTCCCCATAAGCAAGCATAAGTTGGTTTTCGAAATTTGAGACCCTGTTCTGTTTTGTAATTCAGTTCATGGGTAGCCAAGTTTACATTCCGTGTATTAGTGATATCTGATGATGTTTCTTTTTCTGTGTGACATATTTCTCGTAGAATCATCATACCTGAATCCACTCATTATGCCGCTACGGGCCTGAAGACGTAGATTTCATTGCTGAGTGATATTCCATTGTACGTGCGTACCAGATATTCTTTATCCATTTTTTCCTTTCTCGGATATTTAACTTGTACCGTAGAAAAGGTTCTTGTAAACAGAGCCATCCCAAACTTTGGGGTGGCTGTGTGTTTGTGATTTTAATTACCCTAAGCTATAGGACCATAAGTGGAAGTGCCATAGGCTGTGTTGCTTTGTTTCCTACGTGTTTCTGGAAACACCATACACTTCTCCAGAGTGGTTGTTGGCAATTTACATCCCGCCCATCAGGATGACAAGGCTCCCTGTTCTCCATGACCTGTCCTGCCTTTCTGGATTTTACACTTTTTTCAGATGGCCCTTTTGACCGGGGGGGCAGTGAGACTTCCTTGTAGTGCAGAGTTCCTTTACACGCTTGCTTGGTTGGCCAAAAAGGGTGTATGCGTTTTTTTCTGAATATATTCAGGAAAAAACGCATACGCCCTTTTTGGCCAAGTGCATCGTTGTCGACATTCTGCCTCTTTTCCAATGCTTTTAGTACAATTCCAGTCTACCCCCTGAAATCGTTTTCCTGAAATTCTGCCCCGCTTACAAGTCCTCTTCGAAGACTTACTTCAATACATTTTTGGACGATAGCTGTCATTCATAACTCTGCAGGTTTGTGAATTACAGTGCCCCTGAGCTCATGTCTTCAACTCGCTTTCTTGTGAGCTGGCCGCAAAACCGCAGGATTGCTTCAGGCCATAATCTCTTTCCGGCAGGGCATGCTGAGCCTTTGTTTAATTCCTCTTCCTGGTCGGAAATGAGTGTTCCTTTTGCCCGTGCAGGCACCTACAGCTAGTCTCTCATTGGTTCTCCCTATTCCTGTACATCTTGCGCAGAAATTGCAAACTGTGCCAAACAGGAGGTTAATGGCACTGACTCTCCAAGTGGGGAGAGTGTTAGTAAAGCGTCTGGAATGGTGAACCCGAGTACCAGGGGACGATAACTGAGATGCATTTGAAAACGTTTCCCGGTCACACAGTGCACTGTACTGTGGGTTTCCCATGCATGTTTTAGCTGAAGGAAGAATTCCTTAAACCTGGAGAGTTGGGACCCATGGAATGGTTACCATGCAGTATGACTTCAAAGGGTCTGCGTTTGCTCACCGAACCTCACCAATGCTATCAGCCCGAAGTGTCCAGCCTTATGTCTCACCCAGCTCTGGGTGTAGATGTGGTAAATCCAGGTTGCATCACAAATCCTGAATGAATTATTTAAGAATTGCTCTCTATTTCACTGTCATTTTGTTTTGTTTTTGAAATTTATTTTGATAATGGGATTTATCGGATTTTCACTGCTGCGTTTAGGCCGCTGTACACACGCTTCATTTCCTTATGGAGACATATAAATCCATGGGTTTTTAGATTCTTACTTGTCAGGTATCTTGCCAGGCGTTGAATATGGGGTGTTGAGTCCATTTCGTTGAGCAAGGAGTAGGGCTTGTCTATTATATATTTGGCTTATGGAACGGTATCTGTGCTAATTTCAATCTCTGGTTTTATGCAGCACCCCAACTCACCTTTCCCCATAAGCAAGCATAAGTTGGTTTTCTAAATTTGAGACCCTGTTCTGTTTTGTAATTCAGTTTATGTGTAGCCAAGTTTACATTCCGTGTATTAGTGATATCTGATGATGTTTCTTTTTCTGTGTGACTTATTTCTCGTAGAATCATCGTACCTGAATCCACTCATTATGCCGCTATGGGCCTGAAGACGTAGATTTCATTGCTGAGTGATATTCCATTGTACGTGCGTACCACAACTTCTTTATCCATTTTTTCCTTTCTCGGATATTTAACTTGTACCGTAGACAAGGTTCTTGTAAACAGAGCCATCCCAAACTTTGGGGTGGCTGTGTGTTTTTGATTTTAATTTCCCTAAGCTATAGGACCATAAGTGGAAGTGACATAGGCTGTGTTGCTTTGTTTCCTACGTGTTTCAGGATACACCATACATTTCTCCAGAGTGGCTGTTGGCAATTTACATCCCGCCCATCAGCATAACAAGGCTCCCTGTTCTCCATGACCTGTCCTGTCTTTCTGGATTTTACACTTTTTTCAGATGGCCCTTTTGACCGGGGGGCAGTGAGACTTCATTGTAGTGGAGATTTCCTTTACACGCTTGCTTGGTTGGCCAAAAAGGGCGTATGCGTTTTTTCCTGAATATATTCAGGAGAAAACGCATACGCCCTTTTTGGCCAAGTGCATCATTGTCGACATTCTGCCTCTTTTCCTACGCTTTAAGTGCAATTCCAGTCTACCCCCTGAAATCGTTTTCCTGAAATTCTGCCCCGCTTTCAAGTCCTCTTTGAAGACTTACTTCAGTACATTTTTGGACGATAGCTGTCATTCATAACTCTGCAGGATTGTGAATTACAGTGCCCCTCAGCTCCTTTCTTCAACTCCTTTTCTTGTGAGCTGGCCGCAAAATCGCAGGATTGCTTCAGGCCCTAATTTGTTTCCGGCCGGGCACGCTGAGCCTTTGGTTAATTCCTCTTCCTGGTGGGAAATGTTCGTTCAATTTGCCCGTGCAGACACCAACAGCTAGTCTCTCATTGGTTCTCCCTATGCCTGTTCATCTTGCGCAGAAATTGCAAACTGTGCCAAACAGGAGGTTAAAGGCACTGACTCTCCAAGTGGGGAGAGTGTTAGTAAAGCGTCTGGAATGGTGAACCCGAGTACCAGGGGACGAAAACTGAGATGCATTTGAAAACGTTTCCCAATCACACGGTGGACCATACTATGGGTTTCCCATGCATGTTTTAGCTGAAGGAAGAATCCCTTAAACCTGGAGAGTTGGGACCCATGGAATGGGTACCATGCAGTATGACTTCAAAGGGTCTGCGTTTGCTCACCGAACCTCACCAATGCTATCAGCCCGAAGTGTCCAGCCTTATGTCTCACCCAGCTCTGGGTGTAGATGTGGGAAATCCAGGTTGCATCACAAGCCCTGAATGAATTATTTAAGAATTGCTCTCTATTTCACTGTCATTGTGTTTTGTTTTTGAAATTTATTTTGATAATGGGATTTATCGGATTTTTACTGCTGCGTTTAGGCCGCTGTACACACGCTTGATTTCCTTATGGAGACATATAAATCCATGGGTTTTAAGATTCTTACTTGTCAGGTATCTTGCCAGGCGTTGAATATGGGGTGTTGAGTCCATTTCGTTGAGCAAGGAGTAGGGCTTGTCTATTATATATTTGGCTTATGGAACGGTATCTGTGCTAATTTCAATCTCTGGTTTTATGCAGCACCCCAACTCACCTTTCCCCATAAGGAAGCATAAGTTGGTTTTCTAAATTTGAGACCCTGTTCTGTTTTGTAATTCAGTTCATGTGTAGCCAAGTTTACATTCCGTGTATTAGTGATATCTTATGATGTTTCTTTTTCTCTGTGACTTATTTCTCGTAGAATCATCGTACCTGAATCCACTCATTATGCCGCTATGGGCCTGATGACGTAGATTTCATTGCTGAGTGATATTCCATTGTACGTGCGTACCACAAATTCTTTATCCATATTTTACTTTCTGGGATATTTTACTTGTACCGTAGACGAGGTTCTTGTAAACAGAGCCATCCCAAACTTTGGGGTGGCTGTGTGTTTTTGATTTTAATTTCCCTAAGCAATAGGACCATAAGTGGAAGTGACATAGGCTGTGTTGCTTTGTGTCCTACGTGTTTCAGGATACACCATACATTTCTCCAGAGTGGCTGTTGGCACTTTACATCCCACCCATCAGCATAACAAGTCTCCCTGTTCTCCAAGACCTGTCCCGCCTTTCTGGATTTTACACTTTTTTCAGATGGCCCTTTTGACCGGGGGGCAGTGAGACTTCATTGTAGTGCAGATTTCCTTTACACGCTTGCGTCGTTGGCCAAAAAGGGCGTATGCGTTTTTTCCTGAATATATTCAGGAGAAAACGCATACGCCTTTTTTGGCCAAGTGCATCATTGTCGACATTCTGCCTCTTTTCCTATGCTTTAAGTGCAATTCCAGTCTACCCCCTGAAATCGTTTTCCTGAAATACTGCCCCGCATTCAAGTCCTCTTTGAAGACTTACTTCAGTATATTTTTGGACGATAGCTGTCATTCATAACTCTGCAGGTTTGTGAATTACAGTGCCCCTGAGCCCCTTTCTTCAACTCCTTTTCTTGTGAGCTGGTCGCAAAACCGCAGGATTGCTTCTGCCCTAATATGTTTCCGGCCGGGCACGCTGAGCCTTTGATTAATTCCTCTTCCTGGTGGGAAATGATCGTTCAATTTGCCGGTGCAGACACCAACAGCTAGTCTCTCATTGGTTCTCCCTATGCCTGTTCATCTTGCGCAGAAATTGCAAACTGTGCCAAACAGGAGGTTAATGGCACTGACTCTCCAAGTGGGGAGAGTGTTAGTAAAGCGTCTGGAATGGTGAACCCGAGTACCAGGGGACGAAAACTGAGATGCATTTGAAAACGTTTCCCAATCACACAGTGGACGATAGTCTGGGTTTCCCATGCATGTTTTAGCTGAAGGAAGAATCCCTTAAACCTGGAGAGTTGGGACCCCTGGAATGGGTACCATGCAGTATGACTTCAAAGGGTCTGCGTTTGCTCACCGAACCTCACCAATGCTATCAGCCCGAAGTGTCCAGCCTTATGTCTCACCCAGCTCTGGGTGTAGATGTGGTAAATCCAGGTTGCATCACAAGCCCTGAATGAATTATTTAAGAATTGCTCTCTATTTCACTGTCATTGTGTTTTGTTTTTGAAATTTATTTTGATAATGGGATTTATCGGATTTTCACTGCTGCGTTTAGGCCGCTGTACACACGCTTGATTTCCTTATGGAGACAGATAAATCCATGGGTTTTAAGATTCTTACTTGTCAGGTATCTTGCCAGGCGTTGAATATGGGGTGTTGAGTCCATTTCGTTGAGCAAGGAGTAGGTCTTGTCTATTATATATTTGGCTTATGGAACGGTATCTGTGCTAATTTCAATCTCTGGTTTTATGCAGCACCCCAACTCACCTTTCCCCATAAGCAAGCATAAGTTGGTTTTCTAAATTTGAGACCCTGTTCTGTTTTGTAATTCAGTTCATGGGTAGCCAAGTTTACATTCCGTGTATTAGTGATATCTGATGATGTTTCTTTTTCTGTGTGACTTATTTCTCGTAGAATCATCATACCTGAATCCACTCATTATGCCGCTACGGGCCTGAAGACGTAGATTTCATTGCTGAGTGATATTCCATTGTACGTGCGTACCAGATATTCTTTATCCATTTTTTCCTTTCTCGGATATTTAACTTGTACCATAGACGAGGTTCTTGTAAACAGAGCCATCCCAAACTTTGGGGTGGCTGTGTGTTTTGGATTTTAATTTCCCTAAGCTATAGGACCATAAGTGGAAGTGACATAGGCTGTGTTGCTTTGTGTCCTACGTGTTTCAGGATACACCATACATTTCTCCAGAGTGGCTGTTGGCACTTTACATCCCACCCATCAGCATAACAAGTCTCCCTGTTCTCCAAGACCTGTCCCGCCTTTCTGGATTTTACACTTTTTTCAGATGGCCCTTTTGACCGGGGGGCAGTGAGACTTCATTGTAGTGCAGATTTCCTTTACACGCTTGCGTCGTTGGCCAAAAAGGGCGTATGCGTTTTTTCCTGAATATATTCAGGAGAAAACGCATACGCCTTTTTTGGCCAAGTGCATCATTGTCGACATTCTGCCTCTTTTCCTATGCTTTAAGTGCAATTCCAGTCTACCCCCTGAAATCGTTTTCCTGAAATACTGCCCTGCATTCAAGTCCTCTTTGAAGACTTACTTCAGTATATTTTTGGACGATAGCTGTCATTCATAACTCTGCAGGTTTGTGAATTACAGTGCCCCTGAGCCCCTTTCTTCAACTCCTTTTCTTGTGAGCTGGTCGCAAAACCGCAGGATTGCTTCTGCCCTAATATGTTTCCGGCCGGGCACGCTGAGCCTTTGATTAATTCCTCTTCCTGGTGGGAAATGATCGTTCAATTTGCCGGTGCAGACACCAACAGCTAGTCTCTCATTGGTTCTCCCTATGCCTGTTCATCTTGCGCAGAAATTGCAAACTGTGCCAAACAGGAGGTTAATGGCACTGACTCTCCAAGTGGGGAGAGTGTTAGTAAAGCGTCTGGAATGGTGAACCCGAGTACCAGGGGACGAAAACTGAGATGCATTTGAAAACGTTTCCCAATCACACAGTGGACGATAGTCTGGGTTTCCCATGCATGTTTTAGCTGAAGGAAGAATCCCTTAAACCTGGAGAGTTGGGACCCCTGGAATGGGTACCATGCAGTATGACTTCAAAGGGTCTGCGTTTGCTCACCGAACCTCACCAATGCTATCAGCCCGAAGTGTCCAGCCTTATGTCTCACCCAGCTCTGGGTGTAGATGTGGTAAATCCAGGTTGCATCACAAGCCCTGAATGAATTATTTAAGAATTGCTCTCTATTTCACTGTCATTGTGTTTTGTTTTTGAAATTTATTTTGATAATGGGATTTATCGGATTTTCACTGCTGCGTTTAGGCCGCTGTACACACGCTTGATTTCCTTATGGAGACAGATAAATCCATGGGTTTTAAGATTCTTACTTGTCAGGTATCTTGCCAGGCGTTGAATATGGGGTGTTGAGTCCATTTCGTTGAGCAAGGAGTAGGTCTTGTCTATTATATATTTGGCTTATGGAACGGTATCTGTGCTAATTTCAATCTCTGGTTTTATGCAGCACCCCAACTCACCTTTCCCCATAAGCAAGCATAAGTTGGTTTTCGAAATTTGAGACCCTGTTCTGTTTTGTAATTCAGTTCATGGGTAGCCAAGTTTACATTCCGTGTATTAGTGATATCTGATGATGTTTCTTTTTCTGTGTGACTTATTTCTCGTAGAATCATCGTACCTGAATCCACTCATTATGCCGCTACGGGCCTGAAGACGTAGATTTCATTGCTGAGTGATATTCCATTGTACGTGCGTACGAGATATTCTTTATCCATTTTTTCCTTTCTCGGATATTTAACTTGTACCGTAGAAAAGGTTCTTGTAAACAGAGCCATCCCAAACGTTGGGGTGGCTGTGTGTTTGTGATTTTAATTACCCTAAGCTATAGGACCATAAGTGGAAGTGCCATAGGCTGTGTTGCTTTGTTTCCTACGTGTTTCTGGAAACACCATACACTTCTCCAGAGTGGTTGTTGGCAATTTACATCCCGCCCATCAGGATGACAAGGCTCCCTGTTCTCCATGACCTGTCCTGCCTTTCTGGATTTTACACTTTTTTCAGATGGCCCTTTTGACCGGGGGGGCAGTGAGACTTCCTTGTGGTGCAGAGTTCCTTTACACGCTTGCTTGGTTGGCCAAAAAGGGTGTATGCGTTTTTTTCTGAATATATTCAGGAAAAAACGCATACGCCCTTTTTGGCCAAGTGCATCGTTGTCGACATTCTGCCTCTTTTCCAATGCTTTTAGTACAATTCCAGTCTACCCCCTGAAATCGATTTCCTGAAATTCTGCCCCGCTTACAAGTCCTCTTCGAAGACTTACTTCAATACATTTTTGGACGATAGCTGTCATTCATAACTCTGCAGGTTTGTGAATTACAGTGCCCCTGAGCTCATGTCTTCAACTCGCTTTCTTGTGAGCTGGCCGCAAAACCGCAGGATTGCTTCAGGCCATAATCTCTTTCCGGCAGGGCATGCTGAGCCTTTGTTTAATTCCTCTTCCTGGTCGGAAATGAGTGTTCCTTTTGCCCGTGCAGGCACCTACAGCTAGTCTCTCATTGGTTCTCCCTATTCCTGTACATCTTGCGCAGAAATTGCAAACTGTGCCAAACAGGAGGTTAATGGCACTGACTCTCCAAGTGGGGAGAGTGTTAGTAAAGCGTCTGGAATGGTGAACCCGAGTACGAGGGGACGATAACTGAGATGCATTTGAAAACGTTTCCCGGTCACACAGTGCACTGTACTGTGGGTATCCCATGCATGTTTTAGCTGAAGGAAGAATTCCTTAAACCTGGAGAGTTGGGACCCATGGAATGGTACCATGCAGTATGACTTCAAAGGGTCTGCGTTTGCTCACCGAACCTCACCAATGCTATCAGCCCGAAGTGTCCAGCCTTATGTCTCACCCAGCTCTGGGTGTAGATGTGGTAAATCCAGGTTGCATCACAAACCCTGAATGAATTATTTAAGAATTGCTCTCTATTTCACTGTCATTTTGTTTTGTTTTTGAAATTTATTTTGATAATGGGATTTATCGGATTTTCACTGCTGCGTTTAGGCCGCTGTACACACGCTTCATTTCCTTATGGAGACATATAAATCCATGGGTTTTTAGATTCTTACTTGTCAGGTATCTTGCCAGGCGTTGAATATGGGGTGTTGAGTCCATTTCGTTGAGCAAGGAGTAGGTCTTGTCTATTATATATTTGGCTTATGGAACGGTATCTGTGCTAATTTCAATCTCTGGTTTTATGCAGCACCCCAACTCACCTTTCCCCATAAGCAAGCATAAGTTGGTTTTCGAAATTTGAGACCCTGTTCTGTTTTGTAATTCAGTTCATGGGTAGCCAAGTTTACATTCCGTGTATTAGTGATATCTGATGATGTTTCTTTTTCTGTGTGACTTATTTCTCGTAGAATCATCGTACCTGAATCCACTCATTATGCCGCTATGGGCCTGATGACGTAGATTTCATTGCTGAGTGATATTCCATTGTACGTGCGTACCACAACTTCTTTATCCATTTTTTGCTTTCTGGGATAGTTTACTTGTACCGTAGACGAGGTTCTTGTAAACAGAGCCGTCCCAAACTCTGGGGTGGCTGTGTGTTTTTGAATTTAATTTCCCTAAGCTATAGGACCATAAGTGGAAGTGCCATAGGCTGTGTTGCTTTGTTTCGTACGTGTTTCTGGAAACAACATACACTTCTACAGAGTGGTTGTTGGCAATTTACATCCCGCCCATCAGCATGACAAGGCTCCCTGTTCTCCATGACCTGTCCTGACTTTCTGGATTTTACATTTTTTTCAGATGGCCCTTTTGACCAGGGGGCAGTGAGACTTCATTGTAGTGCAGATTTCCTTTACACGCTTGCTTGGTTGGCCAAAAAGGGCGTATGCGTTTTTTCCTGAATATATTCAGGAAAAAACGCATACGCCCTTTTTGGCCAAGTGCATCGTTGTCGACATTCTGCCTCTTTTCCTACGCTTTAAGTGCAATTCCAGTCTACCCCCTGAAATCGTTTTCCTGAAATTCTGCCCCGCTTTCAAGTCCTCTTTGAAGACTTACTTCAGTACATTTTTGGACGATAGCTGTCATTCATAACTCTGCAGGATTGTGAATTACAGTGCCCCTCAGCTCCTTTCTTCAACTCCTTTTCTTGTGAGCTGGCCGCAAAACCGCAGGATTGCTTCAGGCCCTAATTTGTTTCCGGCTGGGCACTCTGAGCCTTTGGTTAATTCCTCTTCCTGGTGGGAAATGTTCGTTCAATTTGCCCGTGCAGACACCAACAGCTAGTCTCTCATTGGTTCTCCCTATGCCTGTTCATCTTGCGCAGAAATTGCAAACTGTGCCAAACAGGAGGTTAAAGGCACTGACTCTCCAAGTGGGGAGAGTGTTAGTAAAGCGTCTGGAATGGTGAACCCGAGTACCAGGGAACGAAAACTGAGATGCATTTGAAAACGTTTCCCAATCACACGGTGGACCATACTATGGGTTTCCCATGCATGTTTTAGCTGAAGGAAGAATCCCTTAAACCTGGAGAGTTGGGACCCATGGAATGGGTACCATGCAGTATGACTTCAAAGGGTCTGCGTTTGCTCACTGAACCTCACCAATGCTATCAGCCCGAAGTGTCCAGCCTTATGTCTCACCCAGCTCTGGGTGTAGATGTGGGAAATCCAGGTTGCATCACAAGCCCTGAATGAATTATTTAAGAATTGCTCTCTATTTCACTGTTATTTTGTTTTGTTTTTGAAATTTATTTTGATAATGGGATTTATCGGATTTTCACTGCTGCGTTTAGGCCGCTGTACACACGCTTGATTTCGTTAAGGAGACATATAAATCCATGGGTTTTAAGATTCTTACTTGTCAGGTATGTTCCCAGGCGTTGAATATGGGGTGTTGAGTCCATTTCGTTGAGCAAGGAGTAGGTCTTGTCTATTACATATTTGGCTTATGGAACGGTATCTGTGCTAATTTTAATCTCTGGTTTTATGCAGCACCCCAACTCACCTTTCCCCATAAGCAAGCATAAGTTGGTTTTCTACATTTGAGACCCTGTTCTATTTTGTAATTCAGTTCATGGGTAGCCAAGTTTACATTCCGTGTATTAGTGATATCTGATGATGTTTCTTTTTCTGTGTGACTTATTTCTCGTAGAATCATCATACCTGAATCCACTCATTATGCCGCTACGGGCCTGATGACATAGATTTCATTGCTGAGTGATATTCCATTATACGTGCGTACCACGACTTCTTTATCCCTTTTTTACTTTCTGGGATATTTTACTTGTACCGTAGACGAGGTTCTTGTAAACAGAGCCGTCCCAAACTCTGGGGTGGCTGTGTGTTTTTGATTTTAATTTCCCTAAGCTATAGGACCATAAGTGGAAGTGCCATAGGCTGTGTTGCTTTGTTTCCTACGTGTTTCTGGAAACACCATTCACTTCTCCAGAGTAGTTGTTGGCAATTTACATCCCGCCCATCAGCATGACAAGGCTCCCTGTTCTCCATGACTTGTCCTGCCTTTCTGGATTTTACACTTTTTTCAGATGGCCCTTTTGACCGGGGGGGCAGTGAGACTTCATTGTAGTGCAGATTTCCTTTACATGCTTGCTTGGTTGGCCAAAAAGGGCGTATGCGTTTTTTCCTGAATATATTCAGGAAAAAACGCATACGCTCTTTTTGGCCAAGTGCATCGTTGTCGACATTCTGCCTCTTTTCCTATGCTTTAAGTGCAATTCCAGTCTACCCCCTGAAATCGTTTTCCTGAAATTCTGCCCCGCTTTCAAGTCCTCTTTGAAGACTTACTTCAGTACATTTTTGGACGATAGCTGTCATTCATAACTCTGCAGGTTTGTGAATTACAGTGCCCCTGAGCTCCTTTCTTCAACTCGCTTTTTTGTGAGCTGTCCGCAAAACCGCAGGATTGCTTCAGGCCCTAATCTCTTTCCGGCAGGGCACGCTGAGCCTTTGGTTAATTCCTCTTCCTGGTGGGAAATGAGCGTTCCATTTGCCCGTGCAGACACCTACAGCTAGTCTCTCATTGCTTCTCCCTATTCCTGTACATCTTGCGCAGAAATTGCAAAGTGTGCCAAACAGGAGGTTAAATGCACTGACTCTCCAAGTGGGGAGAGTGTTAGTAAAGCGTCTGGAATGGTGAACCCGAGTACCAGGGGACGAAAACTGAGATGCATTTGAAAACGTTTCCCAATCACACGGTGGACCATACTATGGGTTTCCCATGCATGTTTTAGCTGAAGGAAGAATCCCTTAAACCTGGAAATTTGGAACCCATGGAATGGGTACCATGCAGTATGACTTCAAAGGGTCTGCGTTTGCTCACCGAACCTCACCAATGCTATCAGCCCGAAGTGTCCAGCCTAATGTCTCACCCAGCTCTGGGTGTAGATGTGGGAAATCCAGGTTGCATCACAAGCCCTGAATGAATTATTTAAGAATTGCTCTCTATTTCACTGTCATTGTGTTTTGTTTTTGAAATTTATTTTGATAATGGGATTTATCGGATTTTCACTGCTGCGTTTAGGCCGGTGTACACACACTTGATTTCCTTATGGAGACATATAAATCCATGGGTTTTAAGATTCTTACTTGTTAGGTATCTTGCCAGGCGTTGAATATGGCGTGTTGAGTCCATTTGGTTGAGCAAGGAGTAGGGCTTGTCTATTATATATTTGGCTTATGGAACGGTATCTGTGCTAATTTCAATCTCTGGTTTTATGCAGCACCCCAACTCACCTTTCCCCATAAGCAAGCATAAGTTGGTTTTCTAAATTTGAGACCCTGTTCTGTTTTGTAATTCAGTTCATGGGTAGCCAAGTTTACATTCCGTGTATTAGTGATATCTTATGATGTTTCTTTTTCTGTGTGACTTATTTCTCGTAGAATCATCGTACCTGAATCCACTCATTATGCCGCTACGGGCCTGAAGACGTAGATTTCATTGCTGAGTGATATTCCATTGTACGTGCGTACCACAACTTCTTTATCCATTTTTTCCCTTCTCGCATATTTAACTTGTACCTTAGAAAAGGTTCTTGTAAACAGAGCAATCCCAAATTTTGGGGTGGCTGTGTGTTTGTGATTTTAATTACCCTAAGCTATAGGACCATAGTGGAAGTGACATAGGCTGTGTTGCTTTGTTTCCTATGTGTTTCAGGAAACACCATACACTTTTCCAGAGTGGCTGTTGGCAATTTAAATCCGCCCATCAGCATAACAAGGCTCCCTGTTCTCCATGACCTGTCCTGCCTTTCTGGATTTTACACTTTTTTCAGATGGCCCTTTTGACCGGGGGGCAGTGAGACTTCATTGTAGTGCAGATTTCCTTTACACGCTTGCTTTGTTGGCCAAGAAGGGAGTATGCGTTTTTTCCTGAATATATTCAGGAAAAAATGCATACGCCCTTTTTGGCCAAGTGCATCATTGTCAACATTCTGCCTCTTTTCCTATGCTTTAAGTGCAATTCCAGTCTACCCCCTGAAATCGTTTTCCTGAAATTCTGCCCCGCTTTCAAGTCCTCTTCGAAGACTTACTTCTATACATTTTTGGACGATAGGTGTCATTCATAACTCTGCAGATTTGTGAATTACAGTGCCCCTGAGCTCCTTTCTTCAACTCGCTTTCTTGTGAGCTGGCCGCAAAACCGCAAGATTGCTTCAGGCCCTAATCTGTTTCCAGCTGGGCACGCTGAGCCTTTGTTAATTCCTCTTCCTGGTGGGAAATAAGCGTTCCATTTGCCCGTGCAGACACCTACAGCTAGTCTCTCATTGCTTCTCCCTATGCCTGTTCATCTTGCGCAGAAATTGCCAAGTGTGCCAAACAGGAGGTTAAATACACTGACTCTCCAAGTGGGGAGAGTGTGAGTAAAGCGTCTGGAATGGTGAACCCGAGTACCAGGGGACGAAAACTGAGATGCATTTGAAAACTTTTCCCAATCACACGGTGGACCACACTATGGGTTTCCCATGCATGTTTTAGCTAAAGGAAGAATCCCTTAAACTTGGAAATTTGGGACGCATGGAATGGGTACCAAGCAGTATGACTTCAAAGGGTCTGCGTTTGCTCACCGAACCTCACCAATGCTATCAGCCCGAAGTGTCCAGCCTTATGTCTCACCCAGCTCTGGGTGTAGATGTGGTAAATCCAGGTTGCATCACAAGCCCTGAATGAATTATCTAAGAATTGCTCTCTATTTCACTGTCATTGTGTTTTGTTTTTGAAATTTATTTTGATAATGGGATTTATCGGATGTTCACTGCTGCGTTTAGGCCGCTGTACACACGCTTGATTTCCTTATGGAGACATATAAATCCATGGGTTTTAAGATTCTTACTTGTCAGGTATCTTGCCAGGCGTTGAATATGGGGTGTTGAGTCCATTTCGTTGAGCAAGGAGTAGGTCTTGTCTATTATATATTTGGCTTATGGAACGGTATCTGTGTTAATTTCAATCTCTGGTTTTATGCAGCACCCCAACTCACCTTTCCCCATAAGCAAGCATAAGTTGGTTTTCTAAATTTGAGACCCTGTTCTGTTTTGTAATTCAGTTCATGTGTAGTCAAGTTTACATTCCGTGTATTAGTGATATCTTATGATGTTTCTTTTTCTGTGTGACTTATTTCTCGTAGAATCATCGTACCTGAATCCACTCATTATGCCGCTACGGGACTGATGACGTAGATTTCATTGCTGAGTGATATTCCATTGTACGTGCGTACCACATCTTCTTTATCCATTTTTTACTTTCTGGGATATTTTACTTGTACCGTAGACGAGGTTCTTGTAAACAGAGCCGTCCCAAACTCTGGGGTGGCTGTGTGTTTTTGATTTTAATTTCCCTAACTATAGGACCATAAGTGGAAGTGCCATAGGCTGTGTTGCTTTGTTTCCTACGTGTTTCTGGAAACACCATACACTTCTCCAGAGTGGTTGTTGGCAATTTACATCCCGCCCATCAGGATGACAAGGCTCCCTGTTCTCCATGACCTGTCCTGCCTTTCTGGATTTTACACTTTTTTCAGATGGCCCTTTTGACCGGGGGGGCAGTGAGACTTCCTTGTAGTGCAGAGTTCCTTTACACGCTTGCTTGGTTGGCGAAAAAGGGCGTATGCCTTTTTTTTCTGAATATATTCAGGAAAAAACGCATACGCTCTTTTTGGCCAAGTGCATCGTTGTCGACATTCTGCCTCTTTTCCTATGCTTTTAGTACAATTCCAGTCTACCCCCTGAAATCGTTTTCCTGAAATTCTTCCCCGCTTACAAGTCCTCTTCGAAGACTTACTTCAATACATTTTTGGACGATAGCTGTCATTCATAACTCTGCAGGTTTGTGAATTACAGTGCCCCTGAGCTCATGTCTTCAACTCGCTTTCTTGTGAGCTGGCCGCAAAACCGCAGGATTGCTTCAGGCCATAATCTCTTTCCGGCAGGGCATGCTGAGCCTTTGTTTAATTCCTCTTCCTGGTCGGAAATGAGTGTTCCTTTTGCCCGTGCAGGCACCTACAGCTAGTCTCTCATTGGTTCTCCCTATTCCTGTACATCTTGCGCAGAAATTGCAAACTGTGCCAAACAGGAGGTTAATGGCACTGACTCTCCAAGTGGGGAGAGTGTTAGTAAAGCGTCTGGAATGGTGAACCCGAGTACCAGGGGACGATAACTGAGATGCATTTGAAAACGTTTCCCGGTCACACAGTGCACTGTACTGTGGGTTTCCCATGCATGTTTTAGCTGAAGGAAGAATTCCTTAAACCTGGAGAGTTGGGACCCATGGAAAGGTTACCATGCACTATGACTTCAAAGGGTCTGCGTTTGCTCACCGAACCTCACCAATGCTATCAGCCCGAAGTGTCCAGCCTAATGTCTCACCCAGGTCTGGGTGTAGATGTGGTAAATCCAGGTTGCATCACAAACCCTGAATGAATTATTTAAGAATTGCTCTCTATTTCACTGTCATTTTGTTTTGTTTTTGAAATTTATTTTGATAATGGGATTTATCGGATTTTCACTGCTGCGTTTAGGCCGCTGTACACACGCTTGATTTCCTTATGGAGACATATAAATCCATGGGTTTTAAGATTCTTACTTGTCAGGTATCTTGCCAGGCGTTGAATATGGCGTGTTGAGTCCATTTCGTTGAGCAAGGAGTAGGGCTTGTCTATTATATATTTGGCTTATGGAACGGTATCTGTGCTAATTTCAATCTCTGGTTTTATGCAGCACCCCAACTCACCTTTCCCCATAAGCAAGCATAAGTTGGTTTTCTAAATTTGAGACCCTGTTCTGTTTTGTAATTCAGTTTATGTGTAGCCAAGTTTACATTCCGTGTATTACTGATATATTATGATGTTTCTTTTTCTGTGTGACTTATTTCTCGTAGAATCATCGTACCTGAATCCACTCATTATGCCGCTATGGGCCTGAAGACGTAGATTTCATTGCTGAGTGATATTCCATTGTACGTGCGTACCAGAACTTCTTTATCCATTTTTTCCTTTCTCGGATATTTAACTTGTACCGTAGACAAGGTTCTTGTAAACAGAGCCATCCCAAACTTTGGGGTGGCTATGTGTTTTTGATTTTAATTTCCCTAAGCTATAGGACCATAAGTGGAAGTGACATAGGCTGTGTTGCTTTGTTTCCTACGTGTTTCAGGATACACCATACATTTCTCCAGAGTGGCTGTTGGCAATTTACATCCCGCCCATCAGCATAACAAGGCTCCCTGTTCTCCATGACCTGTCCTGTCTTTCTGGATTTTACACTTTTTTCAGATGGCCCTTTTGACCGGGGGGCAGTGAGACTTCATTGTAGTGCAGTTTTCCTTTACACGCTTGCTTGGTTGGCCAAAAAGGGCGTATGCGTTTTTTCCTGAATATATTCAGGAAAAAACGCATACGCCCTTTTTGGCCAAGTGCATCATTGTTTACATTCTGCCTCTTTTCCTACGCTTTAAGTGCAATTCCAGTCTACCCCCTGAAATCGTTTTCCTGAAATTCTGCCCCGCTTTCAAGTCCTCTTTGAAGACTTACTTCAGTACATTTTTGGACGATAGCTGTCATTCATAACTCTGCAGGTTTGTGAATTACAGTGCCCCTGAGCTCCTTTCTTCAACTCGCTTTCTTGTGAGCTGGCCGCAAAACCGCAGGATTGCTTCAGGCCCTAATCTCTTTCCGGCAGGGCACGCTGAGCCTTTGGTTAATTCCTCTTCCTGGTGGGAAATGAGCGTTCCATTTGCCGGTGCAGACACCTACAGCTAGTCTCTCATTGCTTCTCCCTATGCCTGTTCATCTTGCGCAGAAATTGCCAAGTGTGCCAAACAGGAGGTTAAATGCACTGACTCTCCAAGTGGGGAGAGTGTTAGTAAAGCGTCTGGAATGGTGAACCCGAGTACCAGGGGACGAAAACTGAGATGCATTTGAAAACGTTTCCCAATCACACTGTGGACCATACTATGGGTTTCCCATGCATGTTTTAGCTGAAGGAAGAATCCCTTAAACCTGGAAATTTGGAACCCATGGAATGGGTACCATGCAGTATGACTTCAAAGGGTCTGAGTTTGCTCACCGAACCTCACCAATGCTATCAGCCCGAAGTGTCCAGCCTTATGTCTCACCCAGCTCTGGGTGTAGATGTGGGAAATCCAGGTTGCATCACAAGCCCTGAATGAATTATTTAAGAATTGCTCTCTATTTCACTGTCATTGTGTTTTGTTTTTGAAATTTATTTTGATAATGGGATTTATCGGATTTTCACTGCTGCGTTTACGCCGCTGTACACACGCTTGATTTCCTTATGGAGACATATAAATCCATGGGTTTTAAGATTCTTACTTGTCAGGTATCTTGCCAGGCGTTGAATATGGGGTGTTGAGTCCATTTCGTTGAGCAAGGAGTAGGTCTTGTCTATTATATATTTGGCTTATGGAACGGTATCTGTGCTAATTTCAATCTCTGGTTTTATGCAGCACCGCAACTCACCTTTCCCCATAAGCAAGCATAATTTGATTTTCTAAATTAGAGACCCTGTTCTGTTTTGCAATTCAGTTTATGTGTAGCCAAGTTTACATTCCGTGTATTACTGATATATTATGATGTTTCTTTTTCTGTGTGACTTATTTCTCGTAGAATCATCGTACCTGAATCCACTCATTATGCCGCTACGGGCCTGAAGACGTAGATTTCATTGCTGAATGATATTCCATTGTACGTGCGTACCAGATATTCTTTATCTATTTTTTCCTTTCTCGGATATTTAACTTGTACCGTAGAAAAGGTTCTTGTAAACCGAGCCATCCCAAACTTTGCGGTGGCTGTGTGTTTGTGATTTTAATTACCCTAAGCTATAGGACCATAGTGGAAGTGACATAGGCTGTGTTGCTTTGTTTCCTACGTGTTTCAGGATACACCATACATTTCTCCAGAGTGGCTGTTGGCAATTTACATCCTGCCCATCAGCATAACAAGGCTCCCTGTTCTATAAGACCTGTCCTGCCTTTCTGGATTTTACACTTTTTTCAGATGGCCCTTTTGACCGGGGGGCAGTGAGACTTCATTGTAGTGCAGATTTCCTTTACACGCTTGCTTCGTTGGCCAAAAAGTGCGTATGCGTTTTTTCCTGAATATATTCAGGAAAAATCGCATACGCCCTTTTTGGCCAAGTGCATCATTGTCGACATTCTGCCTCTTTTCCTATGCTTTAAGTGCAATTCCAGTCTACCCCCTGAAATCGTTTTCCTGAAATTCTGCCCTGCTTTCAAGTCCTCTTTGAAGACTTACTTCAGTACATTTTTGGACGATAGCTGTCATTCATAACTCTGCAGGTTTGTGAATTACAGTGTCCCTGAGCTCCTTTCTTCAACTCCTTTTCTTGTGAGCTGGCCGCAAAACCGCAGGATTGCTTCAGGCCCTAATATGTTTCCGGCAGGGCACGCTGAGCCTTTGGTTAATTCCTCTTCCTGGTGGGAAATGAGCGTTCCATTTACCCGTGCAGACACCAACAGCTAGTCTCTCATTGCTTCTCCCTATGCCTGTTCATCTTGCGCAGAAATTGCCAAGTGTGCCAAACAGGAGGTTAAATGCACTGACTCTCCAAGTGGGGAGAGTGTTAGTAAAGCGTCTGTAATGTTGAACCCGAGTACCAGGGGACGAAAACTGAGATGCATTTGAAAACGTTTCCCAATCACACGGTGGACCACACTATGGGTTTCCCATGCATGTTTTAGCTGAAGGAAGAATCCCTTAAACCTGGAAATTTGGGACGCATTGAATGGGTACCATGCAGTATGACTTCAAAGGGTCTGCGTTTGCTCACCGAACCTCACCAATGCTATCAGCCCGAAGTGTCCAGCCTTATGTCTCACCCAGCTCTGGGTGTAGATGTGGTAAATCCAGGTTGCATCACAAGCCCTGAATGAATTATTTAAGAATTGCTCTCTATTTCACTGTCATTGTGTTTTGTTTTTGAAATTTATTTTGATAATGGGATTTATCGGA
This sequence comes from Delphinapterus leucas, assembly GCF_059928025.1. Classification (NCBI taxonomy): domain Eukaryota; kingdom Metazoa; phylum Chordata; class Mammalia; order Artiodactyla; family Monodontidae; genus Delphinapterus; species Delphinapterus leucas. Next base: position 1,800,992 of record NW_028322240.1, on the reverse strand, counting down.
TTTTCACTGCTGCGTTTAGGCCGCTGTACACACGCTTGATTTCCTTATGGAGACATATAAATCCATGGGTTTTAAGATTCTTACTTGTCAGGTATCTTGCCAGGCGTTGAATATGGGGTGTTGAGTCCATTTCGTTGAGCAAGGAGTAGGTCTTGTCTATTATATATTTGGCTTATGGAACGGTATCTGTGCTAATTTCAATCTCTGGTTTTATGCAGCACCCCAACTCACCTTTCCCCATAAGCAAGCATAAGTTGGTTTTCTAAATTTGAGACCCTGTTCTGTTTTGTAATTCAGTTCATGTGTAGTCAAGTTTACATTCCGTGTATTAGTGATATCTTATGATGTTTCTTTTTCTGTGTGACTTATTTCTCGTAGAATCATCGTACCTGAATCCACTCATTATGCTGCTACGGGACTGATGACGTAGATTTCATTGCTGAGTGATATTCCATTGTACGTGCGTACCACATTTTCTTTATCCATTTTATACTTTCTGGGATATTTAACTTCTACCGTAGACGAGGTTCTTGTAAACAGAGCCGTCCCAAACTCTGGGGTGGCTGTGTGTTTTTGATTTTAATTTCCCTAAGCTATAGGACCATAAGTGGAAGTGCCATAGGCTGTGTTGCTTTGTTTCCTACGTGTTTCTGGAAACACCATACACTTCTCCAGAGTAGTTGTTGGCAATTTACATCCCGCCCATCAGGATGACAAGGCTCCCTGTTCTCCATGACCTGTCCTGCCTTTCTGGATTTTACACTTTTTTCAGATGGCCCTTTTGACCGGGGGGGCAGTGAGACTTCCTTGTAGTGCAGAGTTCCTTTACACGCTTGCTTGGTTGGCGAAAAAGGGCGTATGCCTTTTTTTTCTGAATATATTCAGGAAAAAACGCATACGCTCTTTTTGGCCAAGTGCATCGTTGTCGACATTCTGCCTCTTTTCCTATGCTTTTAGTACAATTCTAGTCTACCCCCTGAAATCGTTTTCCTGAAATTCTGCCCCGCTTACAAGTCCTCTTCGAAGACTTACTTCAATACATTTTTGGACGATAGCTGTCATTCATAACTCTGCAGGTTTGTGAATTACAGTGCCCCTGAGCTCATGTCTTCAACTCGCTTTCTTGTGAGCTGGCCGCAAAACCGCAGGATTGCTTCAGGCCATAATCTCTTTCCGGCAGGGCATGCTGAGCCTTTGTTTAATTCCTCTTCCTGGTGGGAAATGAGTGTTCCTTTTGCCCGTGCAGGCACCTACAGCTAGTCTCTCATTGGTTCTCCGTATTCCTGTACATCTTCCGCAGAAATTGCAAACTGTGCCAAACAGGAGGTTAATGGCACTGACTCTCCAAGTGGGGAGAGTGTTAGTAAAGCGTCTGGAATGGTGAACCCGAGTACCAGGGGACGATAACTGAGATGCATTTGAAAACATTTACCTGTCACACAGTGCACTGTACTGTGGGTTTCCCATGCATGTTTTAGCTGAAGGAAGAATTCCTTAAACCTGGAGAGTTGGGACCCATGGAAAGGTTACCATGCACTATGACTTCAAAGGGTCTGCGTTTGCTCACCGAACCTCACCAATGCTATCAGCCCGAAGTGTCCAGCCTAATGTCTCACCCAGGTCTGGGTGTAGATGTGGTAAATCCAGGTTGCATCACAAACCCTGAATGAATTATTTAAGAATTGCTCTCTATTTCACTGTCATTTTGTTTTGTTTTTGAAATTTATTTTGATAATGGGATTTATCGGATTTTCACTGCTGCGTTTAGGCCGCTGTACACACGCTTGATTTCCTTATGGAGACATATAAATCCATGGGTTTTAAGATTCTTACTTGTCAGGTATCTTGCCAGGCGTTGAATATGGCGTGTTGAGTCCATTTCGTTGAGCAAGGAGTAGGGCTTGTCTATTATATATTTGGCTTATGGAACGGTATCTGTGCTAATTTCAATCTCTGGTTTTATGCAGCACCCCAACTCACCTTTCCCCATAAGCAAGCATAAGTTGGTTTTCTAAATTTGAGACCCTGTTCTGTTTTGTAATTCAGTTTATGTGTAGCCAAGTTTACATTCCGTGTATTACTGATATATTATGATGTTTCTTTTTCTGTGTGACTTATTTCTCGTAGAATCATCGTACCTGAATCCACTCATTATGCCGCTATGGGCCTGAAGACGTAGATTTCATTGCTGAGTGATATTCCATTGTACGTGCGTACCAGAACTTCTTTATCCATTTTTTCCTTTCTCGGATATTTAACTTGTACCGTAGACAAGGTTCTTGTAAACAGAGCCATCCCAAACTTTGGGGTGGCTATGTGTTTTTGATTTTAATTTCCCTAAGCTATAGGACCATAAGTGGAAGTGACATAGGCTGTGTTGCTTTGTTTCCTACGTGTTTCAGGATACACCATACATTTCTCCAGAGTGGCTGTTGGCAATTTACATCCCGCCCATCAGCATAACAAGGCTCCCTGTTCTCCATGACCTGTCCTGTCTTTCTGGATTTTACACTTTTTTCAGATGGCCCTTTTGACCGGGGGGCAGTGAGACTTCATTGTAGTGCAGTTTTCCTTTACACGCTTGCTTGGTTGGCCAAAAAGGGCGTATGCGTTTTTTCCTGAATATATTCAGGAAAAAACGCATACGCCCTTTTTGGCCAAGTGCATCATTGTTTACATTCTGCCTCTTTTCCTACGCTTTAAGTGCAATTCCAGTCTACCCCCTGAAATCGTTTTCCTGAAATTCTGCCCCGCTTTCAAGTCCTCTTTGAAGACTTACTTCAGTACATTTTTGGACGATAGCTGTCATTCATAACTCTGCAGGTTTGTGAATTACAGTGCCCCTGAGCTCCTTTCTTCAACTCGCTTTCTTGTGAGCTGGCCGCAAAACCGCAGGATTGCTTCAGGCCCTAATCTCTTTCCGGCAGGGCACGCTGAGCCTTTGGTTAATTCCTCTTCCTGGTGGGAAATGAGCGTTCCATTTGCCGGTGCAGACACCTACAGCTAGTCTCTCATTGCTTCTCCCTATGCCTGTTCATCTTGCGCAGAAATTGCCAAGTGTGCCAAACAGGAGGTTAAATGCACTGACTCTCCAAGTGGGGAGAGTGTTAGTAAAGCGTCTGGAATGGTGAACCCGAGTACCAGGGGACGAAAACTGAGATGCATTTGAAAACGTTTCCCAATCACACTGTGGACCATACTATGGGTTTCCCATGCATGTTTTAGCTGAAGGAAGAATCCCTTAAACCTGGAAATTTGGAACCCATGGAATGGGTACCATGCAGTATGACTTCAAAGGGTCTGAGTTTGCTCACCGAACCTCACCAATGCTATCAGCCCGAAGTGTCCAGCCTTATGTCTCACCCAGCTCTGGGTGTAGATGTGGGAAATCCAGGTTGCATCACAAGCCCTGAATGAATTATTTAAGAATTGCTCTCTATTTCACTGTCATTGTGTTTTGTTTTTGAAATTTATTTTGATAATGGGATTTATCGGATTTTCACTGCTGCGTTTACGCCGCTGTACACACGCTTGATTTCCTTATGGAGACATATAAATCCATGGGTTTTAAGATTCTTACTTGTCAGGTATCTTGCCAGGCGTTGAATATGGGGTGTTGAGTCCATTTCGTTGAGCAAGGAGTAGGTCTTGTCTATTATATATTTGGCTTATGGAACGGTATCTGTGCTAATTTCAATCTCTGGTTTTATGCAGCACCGCAACTCACCTTTCCCCATAAGCAAGCATAATTTGATTTTCTAAATTAGAGACCCTGTTCTGTTTTGCAATTCAGTTTATGTGTAGCCAAGTTTACATTCCGTGTATTACTGATATATTATGATGTTTCTTTTTCTGTGTGACTTATTTCTCGTAGAATCATCGTACCTGAATCCACTCATTATGCCGCTACGGGCCTGAAGACGTAGATTTCATTGCTGAATGATATTCCATTGTACGTGCGTACCAGATATTCTTTATCTATTTTTTCCTTTCTCGGATATTTAACTTGTACCGTAGAAAAGGTTCTTGTAAACCGAGCCATCCCAAACTTTGCGGTGGCTGAGTGTTTGTGATTTTAATTACCCTAAGCTATAGGACCATAGTGGAAGTGACATAGGCTGTGTTGCTTTGTTTCCTACGTGTTTCAGGATACACCATACATTTCTCCAGAGTGGCTGTTGGCAATTTACATCCTGCCCATCAGCATAACAAGGCTCCCTGTTCTATAAGACCTGTCCTGCCTTTCTGGATTTTACACTTTTTTCAGATGGCCCTTTTGACCGGGGGGCAGTGAGACTTCATTGTAGTGCAGATTTCCTTTACACGCTTGCTTCGTGGCCAAAAAGGGCGTATGCGTTTTTTCCTGAATATATTCAGGAAAAATCGCATACGCCCTTTTTGGCCAAGTGCATCATTGTCGACATTCTGCCTCTTTTCCTATGCTTTAAGTGCAATTCCAGTCTACCCCCTGAAATCGTTTTCCTGAAATTCTGCCCTGCTTTCAAGTCCTCTTTGAAGACTTACTTCAGTACATTTTTGGACGATAGCTGTCATTCATAACTCTGCAGGTTTGTGAATTACAGTGTCCCTGAGCTCCTTTCTTCAACTCCTTTTCTTGTGAGCTGGCCGCAAAACCGCAGGATTGCTTCAGGCCCTAATATGTTTCCGGCAGGGCACGCTGAGCCTTTGGTTAATTCCTCTTCCTGGTGGGAAATGAGCGTTCCATTTACCCGTGCAGACACCAACAGCTAGTCTCTCATTGCTTCTCCCTATGCCTGTTCATCTTGCGCAGAAATTGCCAAGTGTGCCAAACAGGAGGTTAAATGCACTGACTCTCCAAGTGGGGAGAGTGTTAGTAAAGCGTCTGTAATGTTGAACCCGAGTACCAGGGGACGAAAACTGAGATGCATTTGAAAACGTTTCCCAATCACACGGAGGACCACACTATGGGTTTCCCATGCATGTTTTAGCTGAAGGAAGAATCCCTTAAACCTGGAAATTTGGGACGCATTGAATGGGTACCATGCAGTATGACTTCAAAGGGTCTGCGTTTGCTCACCGAACCTCACCAATGCTATCAGCCCGAAGTGTCCAGCCTTATGTCTCACCCAGCTCTGGGTGTAGATGTGGTAAATCCAGGTTGCATCACAAGCCCTGAATGAATTATTTAAGAATTGCTCTCTATTTCACTGTCATTGTGTTTTGTTTTTGAAATTTATTTTGATAATGGGATTTATCGGATTTTCACTGCTGCGTTTAGGCCGCTGTACACACGCTTGATTTCCTTATGGAGACATATAAATCCATGGGTTTTAAGATTCTTACTTGTCAGGTATCTTGCCAGGCGTTGAATATGGCGTGTTGAGTCCATTTCGTTGAGCAAGGAGTAGGGCTTGTCTATTATATATTTGGCTTATGGAACGGTATCTGTGCTAATTTCAATCTCTGGTTTTATGCAGCACCCCAACTCACCTTTCCCCATAAGCAAGCATAAGTTGGTTTTCTAAATTTGAGACCCTGTTCTGTTTTGTAATTCAGTTTATGTGTAGCCAAGTTTACATTCCGTGTATTACTGATATATTATGATGTTTCTTTTTCTGTGTGACTTATTTCTCGTAGAATCATCGTACCTGAATCCACTCATTATGCCGCTATGGGCCTGAAGACGTAGATTTCATTGCTGAGTGATATTCCATTGTACGTGCGTACCAGAACTTCTTTATCCATTTTTTCCTTTCTCGGATATTTAACTTGTACCGTAGACAAGGTTCTTGTAAACAGAGCCATCCCAAACTTTGGGGTGGCTATGTGTTTTTGATTTTAATTTCCCTAAGCTATAGGACCATAAGTGGAAGTGACATAGGCTGTGTTGCTTTGTTTCCTACGTGTTTCAGGATACACCATACATTTCTCCAGAGTGGCTGTTGGCAATTTACATCCCGCCCATCAGCATAACAAGGCTCCCTGTTCTCCATGACCTGTCCTGTCTTTCTGGATTTTACACTTTTTTCAGATGGCCCTTTTGACCGGGGGGCAGTGAGACTTCATTGTAGTGCAGTTTTCCTTTACACGCTTGCTTGGTTGGCCAAAAAGGGCGTATGCGTTTTTTCCTGAATATATTCAGGAAAAAACGCATACGCCCTTTTTGGCCAAGTGCATCATTGTTTACATTCTGCCTCTTTTCCTACGCTTTAAGTGCAATTCCAGTCTACCCCCTGAAATCGTTTTCCTGAAATTCTGCCCCGCTTTCAAGTCCTCTTTGAAGACTTACTTCAGTACATTTTTGGACGATAGCTGTCATTCATAACTCTGCAGGTTTGTGAATTACAGTGCCCCTGAGCTCCTTTCTTCAACTCGCTTTCTTGTGAGCTGGCCGCAAAACCGCAGGATTGCTTCAGGCCCTAATCTCTTTCCGGCAGGGCACGCTGAGCCTTTGGTTAATTCCTCTTCCTGGTGGGAAATGAGCGTTCCATTTGCCGGTGCAGACACCTACAGCTAGTCTCTCATTGCTTCTCCCTATGCCTGTTCATCTTGCGCAGAAATTGCCAAGTGTGCCAAACAGGAGGTTAAATGCACTGACTCTCCAAGTGGGGAGAGTGTTAGTAAAGCGTCTGGAATGGTGAACCCGAGTACCAGGGGACGAAAACTAAGATGCATTTGAAAACGTTTCCCAATCACACTGTGGACCATACTATGGGTTTCCCATGCATGTTTTAGCTGAAGGAAGAATCCCTTAAACCTGGAAATTTGGAACCCATGGAATGGGTACCATGCAGTATGACTTCAAAGGGTCTGAGTTTGCTCAACGAACCTCACCAATGCTATCAGCCCGAAGTGTCCAGCCTTATGTCTCACCCAGCTCTGGGTGTAGATGTGGGAAATCCAGGTTGCATCACAAGCCCTGAATGAATTATTTAAGAATTGCTCTCTATTTCACTGTCATTTTGTTTTGTTTTTGAAATTTATTTTGATAATGGGATTTATCGGATTTTCACTGCTGCGTTTACGCCGCTGTACACACGCTTGATTTCCTTATGGAGACATATAAATCCATGGGTTTTAAGATTCTTACTTGTCAGGTATCTTGCCAGGCGTTGAATATGGGGTGTTGAGTCCATTTCGTTGAGCAAGGAGTAGGTCTTGTCTATTATATATTTGGCTTATGGAACGGTATCTGTGCTAATTTCAATCTCTGGTTTTATGCAGCACCGCAACTCACCTTTCCCCATAAGCAAGCATAATTTGATTTTCTAAATTAGAGACCCTGTTCTGTTTTGCAATTCAGTTTATGTGTAGCCAAGTTTACATTCCGTGTATTACTGATATATTATGATGTTTCTTTTTCTGTGTGACTTATTTCTCGTAGAATCATCGTACCTGAATCCACTCATTATGCCGCTACGGGCCTGAAGACGTAGATTTCATTGCTGAATGATATTCCATTGTACGTGCGTACCAGATATTCTTTATCTATTTTTTCCTTTCTCGGATATTTAACTTGTACCGTAGAAAAGGTTCTTGTAAACCGAGCCATCCCAAACTTTGCGGTGGCTGAGTGTTTGTGATTTTAATTACCCTAAGCTATAGGACCATAGTGGAAGTGACATAGGCTGTGTTGCTTTGTTTCCTACGTGTTTCAGGATACACCATACATTTCTCCAGAGTGGCTGTTGGCAATTTACATCCTGCCCATCAGCATAACAAGGCTCCCTGTTCTATAAGACCTGTCCTGCCTTTCTGGATTTTACACTTTTTTCAGATGGCCCTTTTGACCGGGGGGCAGTGAGACTTCATTGTAGTGCAGATTTCCTTTACACGCTTGCTTCGTGGCCAAAAAGGGCGTATGCGTTTTTTCCTGAATATATTCAGGAAAAATCGCATACGCCCTTTTTGGCCAAGTGCATCATTGTCGACATTCTGCCTCTTTTCCTATGCTTTAAGTGCAATTCCAGTCTACCCCCTGAAATCGTTTTCCTGAAATTCTGCCCTGCTTTCAAGTCCTCTTTGAAGACTTACTTCAGTACATTTTTGGACGATAGCTGTCATTCATAACTCTGCAGGTTTGTGAATTACAGTGTCCCTGAGCTCCTTTCTTCAACTCCTTTTCTTGTGAGCTGGCCGCAAAACCGCAGGATTGCTTCAGGCCCTAATATGTTTCCGGCAGGGCACGCTGAGCCTTTGGTTAATTCCTCTTCCTGGTGGGAAATGAGCGTTCCATTTACCCGTGCAGACACCAACAGCTAGTCTCTCATTGCTTCTCCCTATGCCTGTTCATCTTGCGCAGAAATTGCCAAGTGTGCCAAACAGGAGGTTAAATGCACTGACTCTCCAAGTGGGGAGAGTGTTAGTAAAGCGTCTGTAATGTTGAACCCGAGTACCAGGGGACGAAAACTGAGATGCATTTGAAAACGTTTCCCAATCACACGGAGGACCACACTATGGGTTTCCCATGCATGTTTTAGCTGAAGGAAGAATCCCTTAAACCTGGGAATTTGGGACGCATTGAATGGGTACCATGCAGTATGACTTCAAAGGGTCTGCGTTTGCTCACCGAACCTCACCAATGCTATCAGCCCGAAGTGTCCAGCCTTATGTCTCACCCAGCTCTGGGTGTAGATGTGGTAAATCCAGGTTGCATCACAAGCCCTGAATGAATTATTTAAGAATTGCTCTCTATTTCACTGTCATTGTGTTTTGTTTTTGAAATTTATTTTGATAATGGGATTTATCGGATTTTCACTGCTGCGTTTAGGCCGCTGTACACACGCTTGATTTCCTTATGGAGACATATAAATCCATGGGTTTTAAGATTCTTACTTGTCAGGTATCTTGCCAGGCGTTGAATATGGGGTGTTGAGTCCATTTCGTTGAGCAAGGGGTAGGTCTTGTCTATTATATATTTGGCTTATGGAACGGTATCTGTGCTCATTTCAATCTCTGGTTTTATGCAGCACCCCAACTCACCTTTCTGCATAAGCAAGCATAAGTTGGTTTTCTAAATTTGAGACCCTGTTCTGTTTTGTAATTCAGTTCATGTGTAGTCAAGTTTACATTCCGTGTATTAGTGATATCTTATGATGTTTCTTTTTCTGTGTGACTTATTTCTCGTAGAATCATCGTACCTGAATCCACTCATTATGCTGCTACGGGACTGATGACGTAGATTTCATTGCTGAGTGATATTCCATTGTACGTGCGTACCACAATTTCTTTATCCATTTTATGCTTTCTGGGATATTTAACTGCTATCGTAGACGAGGTTCTTGTAAACAGAGCCGTCCCAAACTCTGGGGTGGCTGTGTGTTTTTGATTTTAATTTCCCTAAGCTATAGGACCATAAGTGGAAGTGCCATAGGCTGTGTTGCTTTGTTTCCTACGTGTTTCTGGAAACACCATACACTTCTCCAGAGTAGTTGTTGGCAATTTACATCCCGCCCATCAGGATGACAAGGCTCCCTGTTCTCCATGACCTGTCCTGCCTTTCTGGATTTTACACTTTTTTCAGATGGCCCTTTTGACCGGGGGGGCAGTGAGACTTCCTTGTAGTGCAGAGTTCCTTTACACGCTTGCTTGGTTGGCCAAAAAGGGCGTATGCGTTTTTTCCTGAATATATTCAGGAAAAAACGCATACGCCCTTTTTGGCCAAGTGCATCGTTGTCGACATTCTGCCTCTTTTCCTATGCTTTTAGTACAATTCCAGTCTACCCCCTGAAATCGTTTTCCTGAAATTCTGCCCCGCTTACAAGTCCTCTTCGAAGAATTACTTCAATACATTTTTGGACGATAGCTGTCATTCATAACTCTGCAGGTTTGTGAATTACAGTGCACCTGAGCTCATGTCTTCAACTCGCTTTCTTGTGAGCTGGCCGCAAAACCGCAGGATTGCTTCAGGCCATAATCTCTTTCCGGCAGGGCATGCTGAGCCTTTGTTTAATTCCTCTTCCTGGTCGGAAATGAGTGTTCCTTTTGCCCGTGCAGGCACCTACAGCTAGTCTCTCATTGGTTCTCCCTATTCCTGTACATCTTGCGCAGAAATTGCAAACTGTGCCAAACAGGAGGTTAATGGCACTGACTCTCCAAGTGGGGAGAGTGTTAGTAAAGCGTCTGGAATGGTGAACCCGAGTACCAGGGGACGATAACTGAGATGCATTTGAAAACGTTTCCCGGTCACACAGTGCACTGTACTGTGGGTTTCCCATGCATGTTTTAGCTGAAGGAAGAATTCCTTAAACCTGGAGAGTTGGGACCCATGGAATGGTTACCATGCAGTATGACTTCAAAGGGTCTGCGTTTGCTCACCGAACCTCACCAATGCTATCAGCCCGAAGTGTCCAGCCTTATGTCTCACCCAGCTCTGGGTGTAGATGTGATAAATCCAGGTTGCATCACAAACCCTGAATGAATTATTTAAGAATTGCTCTCTATTTCACTGTCATTTTGTTTTGTTTTTGAAATTTATTTTGATAATGGGATTTATCGGATTTTCACTGCTGCGTTTAGGCCGCTGTACACACGCTTGATTTCCTTATGGAGACATATAAATCCATGGGTTTTAAGATTCTTACTTGTCAGGTATCTTGCCAGGCGTTGAATATGGCGTGTTGAGTCCATTTCGTTGAGCAAGGAGTAGGGCTTGTCTATTATATATTTGGCTTATGGAACGGTATCTGTGCTAATTTCAATCTCTGATTTTATGCAGCACCCCAACTCACCTTTCCCCATAAGCAAGCATAAGTTGGTTTTCTAAATTTGAGACCCTGTTCTGTTTTGGAATTCAGTTTATGTGTAGCCAAGTTTACATTCCGTGTATTAGTGATATCTTATGATGTTTCTTTTTCTGTGTGACTTATTTCTCGTAGAATCATCGTACCTGAATCCACTCATTATGCCGCTATGGGCCTGAAGACGTAGATTTCATTGCTGAGTGATATTCCATTGTACGTGCGTACCACAACATCTTAATCCATTTTTTCCTTTCTCGGATATTTAACTTGTACCGTAGACAAGGTTCTTGTAAACAGAGCCATCCCAAACTTTGGGGTGGCTGTGTGTTTTTGATTTTAATTTCCCTAAGCTATTGGACCATAAGTGGAAGTGACATAGGCTGTGTTGCTTTGTTTCCTACGTGTTTCAGGATACACCATATATTTCTCCAGAGTGGCTGTTGGCAATTTACATCCCGCCCATCAGCATAACAAGGCTCCCTGTTCTCCATGACCTGTCCTGTCTTTCTGGATTTTACACTTTTTTCAGATGGCCCTTTTGACCGGGGGGCAGTGAGACTTCATTGTAGTGCAGATTTCTTTTACACGCTTGCTTGGTTGGCCAAAAAGGGCGTATGCGTTTTTTCCTGAATATATTCAGGAAAAAACGCATACGCCCTTTTTGGCCAAGTGCATCATTGTTGACATTCTGCCTCTTTTCCTACGCTTTAAGTGCAATTCCAGTCTACCCCCTGAAATCGTTTTCCTGAAATTCTGCCCCGCTTTCAAGTCCTCTTTGAAAACTTACTTCAGTACATTTTTGGACGATAGCTGTCATTCATAACTCTGCAGGTTTGTGAATTACAGTGCCCCTGAGCTCCTTTCTTCAACTCGCTTTCTTGTGAGCTGGCCGCAAAACCGCAGGATTGCTTCAGGCCCTAATCTCTTTCCAGCAGGGCACGCTGAGCCTTTGGTTAATTCCTCTTCCTGGTGGGAAATGAGCGTTCCATTTGCCCGTGCAGACACCAACAGCTAGTCTCTCATTGGTTCTCCCTATGCCTGTTCATCTTGCGCAGAAATTGCAAACTGTGCCAAACAGGAGGTTAAAGGCACTGACTCTCCAAGTGGGGAGAGTGTTAGTAAAGCGTCTGGAATGGTGAACCCGAGTACCAGGGGACGAAAACTGAGATGCATTTGAAAACGTTTCCCAATCACACGGCGGACGATAGTCTGGGTTTCCCATGCATGTTTTAGCTGAAGGAAGAATCCCTTAAACCTGGAGAGTTGGGACCCATGGAATGGGTACCATGCAGTATGACTTCAAAGGGTCTGCGTTTGCTCACCGAACCTCACCAATGCTATCAGCCTGAAGTGTCCAGCCTTATGTCTCACCCAGCTCTAGGTGTAGATGTGGTAAATCCAGGTTGCATCACAAGCCCTGAATGAATTATTTAAGAATTGCTCTCTATTTCACTGTCATTGTGTTTTGTTTTTGAAATTTATTTTGATAATGGGATTTATCGGATTTTTACTGCTGCGTTTAGGCCGCTGTACACACGCTTGATTTCCTTATGGAGACATATAAATCCATGGGTTTTAAGATTCTTACTTGTCAGGTATCTTGCCAGGCGTTGAATATGGGGTGTTGAGTCCATTTCGTTGAGCAAGGAGTAGGGCTTGTCTATTATATATTTGGCTTATGGAACGGTATCTGTGCTAATTTCAATCTCTGGTTTTATGCAGCACCCCAACCCACCTTTCCCCATAAGCAAGCATAAGTTGGTTTTCTAAATTTGAGACCCTGTTCTGTTTTGTATTTCAGTTCATGTGTAGCCAACTTTACATTCCGTGTATTAGTGATATCTTATGATGTTTCTTTTTCTGTGTGACTTATTTCTCGTAGAATCATCGTACCTGAATCCACTCAGTATGCCGCTACGGGCCTGATGACGTAGATTTCATTGCTGAGTGATATTCCATTGTCCGTGCGTACCACAACTTCTTTATCCATTTTTTGCTTTCGGGGATATTTTACTTGTACCGTAGACGAGGTTCTTGTAAACAGAGCCGTCCCAAACTCTGGGGTGGCTGTGTGTTTTTGAATTTAATTTCCCTAAGCTATAGGACCATAAGTGGAAGTGCCATAGGCTGTGTTGCTTTGTTTCCTACGTGTTTCTGGAAACACCATACACTTCTCCAGAGTGGTTGTTGGCAATTTACATCCCGCCCATCAGCATGACAAGGCTCCCTGTTCTCCATGACCTGTCCTGTCTTTCTGGATTTTACACTTTTTTCAGATGGCCCTTTTGACCGGGGGGCAGTGAGACTTCATTGTAGTGCAGATTTCCTTTACACGCTTGCTTGGTTGGCCAAAAAGGGCGTATGCGTTTTTTCCTGAATATATTCAGGAAAAAACGCATACGCCCTTTTTGGCCAAGTGCATCATTGTTGACATTCTGCCTCTTTTCCTACGCTTTAAGTGCAATTCCAGTCTACCCCCTGAAATCGTTTTCCTGAAATTCTGCCCCGCTTTCAAGTCCTCTTTGAAGACTTACTTCAGTACATTTTTGGACGATAGCTGTCATTCATAACTCTGCAGGTTTGTGAATTACAGTGCCCCTGAGCTCATTTCTTCAACTCGTTTTCTTGTGAGCTGGCCGCAAAACCGCAGGATTGCTTCAGGCCCTAATATGTTTCCGGCCGGGCACGCTGAGCCTTTGGTTAATTCCTCTTCCTGGTGGGAAATGTGCGTTCCATTTGCCCGTGCAGACACCAAGTGCTAGTCTCTCATTGGTTCTCCCTATGCCTGTTCATCTTGCGCAGAAATTGCAAACTGTGCCAAACAGGAGGTTAAAGGCACTGACTCTCCAAGTGGGGAGAGTGTTAGTAAAGCGTCTGGAATGGTGAACCCGAGTACCAGGGGACGAAAACTGAGATGCATTTGAAAACGTTTCCCAATCACACGGCGGACGATAGTCTGGGTTTCCCATGCATGTTTTAGCTGAAGGAAGAATCCCTTAAACCTGGAGAGTTGGGACCCATGGAATGGGTACCATGCAGTATGACTTCAAAGGGTCTGCGTTTGCTCACCGAACCTCACCAATGCTATCAGCCTGAAGTGTCCAGCCTTATGTCTCACCCAGCTCTAGGTGTAGATGTGGTAAATCCAGGTTGCATCACACGCCCTGAATGAATTATTTAAGAATTGCTCTCTATTTCACTGTCATTGTGTTTTGTTTTTGAAATTTATTTTGATAATGGGATTTATCGGATTTTCACTGCTGCGTTTAGGCCGCTGTACACACGCTTGATTTCCTTATGGAGACATATAAATCCATGGGTTTTAAGATTCTTACTTGTCAGGTATCTTGCCAGGCGTTGAATATGGGGTGTTGAGTCCATTTCGTTGAGCAAGGAGTAGGGCTTGTCTATTATATATTTGGCTTATGGAACGGTATCTGTGCTAATTTCAATCTCTGGTTTTATGCAGCACCCCAACTCACCTTTCCCCATAAGCAAGCATAAGTTGGTTTTCTAAATTTGAGACCCTGTTCTGTTTTGTATTTCAGTTCATGTGTAGCCAACTTTACATTCCGTGTATTAGTGATATCTTATGATGTTTCTTTTTCTGTGTGACTTATTTCTCGTAGAATCATCGTACCTGAATCCACTCATTATGCCGCTACGGGCCTGATGACGTAGATTTCATTGCTGAGTGATATTCCATTGTACGTGCGTACCACAACTTCTTTATCCATTTTTTGCTTTCTGGGATATTTTACTTGTACCGTAGACGAGGTTCTTGTAAACAGAGCCGTCCCAAACTCTGGGGTGGCTGTGTGTTTTTGAATTTAATTTCCCTAAGCTATAGGACCATAAGTGGAAGTGCCATAGGCTGTGTTGCTTTGTTTCCTACGTGTTTCTGGAAAAACCATACACTTCTCCAGAGTGGTTGTTGGCAATTTACATCCCGCCCATCAGCATGACAAGGCTCCCTGTTCTCAATGACCTGTCCTGTCTTTCTGGATTTTACACTTTTTTCAGATGGCCCTTTTGACCGGGGGGCAGTGAGACTTCATTGTAGTGCAGATTTCCTTTACACGCTTGCTTGGTTGGCCAAAAAGGGCGTATGCGTTTTTTCCTGAATATATTCAGGAAAAAACGCATACGCCCTTTTTGGCCAAGTGCATCATTGTTGACATTCTGCCTCTTTTCCTACGCTTTAAGTGCAATTCCAGTCTACCCCCTGAAATCGTTTTCCTGAAATTCTGCCCCGCTTTCAAGTCCTCTTTGAAGACTTACTTCAGTACATTTTTGGACGATAGCTGTCATTCATAACTCTGCAGGTTTGTGAATTACAGTGCCCCTGAGCTCATTTCTTCAACTCGGTTTCTTGTGAGCTGGCCGCAAAACCGCAGGATTGCTTCAGGCCCTAATATGTTTCCGGCCGGGCACGCTGAGCCTTTGGTTAATTCCTCTTCCTGGTGGGAAATGAGCGTTCAATTTGCCCGTGCAGACACCAACAGCTAGTCTCTCATTGCTTCTCCCTATTCCTGTTCATCTTGCGCAGAAATTGCAAACTGTGCCAAACAGGAGGTTAATGGCACTGACTCTCCAAGTGGGGAGAGTGTTAGTAAAGCGTTCAAATGTTGAACCCGAGTACCAGGGGACGAAAACTGAGATGCATTTTAAAACGTTTCCCAATCACATGTTGGACCATACTCTGGGTTTCCCATGCATGTTTTAGCTGAAGGAAGAATCCCTTAAACCTGGAGAGTTGGGACCCATGGAATGGGTACCATGCAGTATGACTTCAAAGGGTCTGCATTTGCTCACCGAACCTCACCAATGCTATCAGCCCGAAGTGTCCAGCATTATGTCTCATCCAGCTCTGGGTGTAGATATGGTAAATCCAGGTTGCATCACAAGCCCTGAATGAATTATTTAAGAATTGCTCTCTATTTCACTGTCATTGTGTTTTGTTTTTGAAATTCATTTTGATAATGGGATTTATTGGATTTTCACTGCTGCTTTTAGGCCACTGTACACACGCTTGATTTCCATATGGAGACATATAAATCCATGGGTTTTAAGATTCTTACTTGTCAGGTATCTTCCCAGGCGTTGAATATAGGGTGTTGAGTCCATTTCGTTGAGCAAGGAGTAGGTTTTGTCTATTATATATTTGGCTTATGGAACGG
This sequence comes from Delphinapterus leucas, assembly GCF_059928025.1. Taxonomy (NCBI): domain Eukaryota; kingdom Metazoa; phylum Chordata; class Mammalia; order Artiodactyla; family Monodontidae; genus Delphinapterus; species Delphinapterus leucas. The sequence goes on along the minus strand of NW_028322240.1, from coordinate 1,785,088 downwards.
TATCTGTGCTAATTTCAATCTCTGGTTTTATGCAGCACCCCAACTCACCTTTCCCCATAAGCAAGCATAAGTTGGTTTTCTAAATTTGAGACCCTGTTCTGTTTTGTATTTCAGTTCATGTGTAGCCAAGTTTACATTCCGTGTATTACTGATATATTATGATGTTTCTTTTCCTGTGTGACTTATTTCTCGTAGAATCATCGTACCTGAATCCACTCATTATGCCGCTATGGGCCTGAAGACGTAGATTTCATTGCTGAGTGATATTCCATTGTACGTGCGTACCAGAACTTCTTTATCCATTTTTTCCTTTCTCGGATATTTAACTTGTACCGTAGACAAGGTTCTTGTAAACAGAGCCATCCCAAACTTTGCGGTGGCTGTGTGTTTTTGAGATTAATTTCCCTAAGCTATAGGACCATAAGTGGAAGTGACATAGGCTGTGTTGCTTTGTTTCCTACGTGTTTCAGGATACACCATACATTTCTCCAGAGTGGCTGTTGGCAATTTACATCCCGCCCATCAGCATAACAAGGCTCCCTGTTCTCCATGACCTGTCCTGTCTTTCTGGATTTTACACTTTTTTCAGATGGCCCTTTTGACCGGGGAGCAGTGAGACTTCATTGTAGTGCAGATTTCCTTTACACGCTTGCTTGGTTGGCCAAAAAGGGCATATGCGTTTTTTCCTGAATATATTCAGGAAAAAACGCATACGCCCTTTTTGGCCAAGTGCATCATTGTTGACATTCTGCCTCTTTTCCTACGCTTTAAGTGCAATTCCAGTCTACCCCCTGAAATCGTTTTCCTGAAATTCTGCCCCGCTTTCAAGTCCTCTTTGAAGACTTACTTCAGTACATTTTTGGACGATAGCTGTCATTCATAACTCTGCAGGTTTGTGAATTACAGTGCCCCTGAGCTCCTTTCTTCAACTCGCTTTCTTGTGAGCTGGCCGCAAAACCGCAGGATTGCTTCAGGCCCTAATCTCTTTCCAGCAGGGCATGCTGAGCCTTTGTGTAATTCCTCTTCCTGGTGGGAAATGAGCGTTCCATTTGCCCGTGCAGACACCAACAGCTAGTCTCTCATTGGATCTCCCTATGCCTGTTCATCTTGCGCAGAAATTGCAAACTGTGCCAAACAGGATGTTAAAGGCACTGACTCTCCAAGTGGGGAGAGTGTTAGTAAAGCGTCTGGAATGGTGAACCCGAGTACCAGGGGACGAAAACTGAGATGCATTTGAAAACGTTTCCCAATCACATGGCGGACGATAGTCTGGGTTTCCCATTCATGTTTTAGCTGAAGGAAGAATCCCTTAAACCTGGAGAGTTGGGACCCATGGAATGGGTACCATGCAGTATGACTTCAAAGGGTCTGCGTTTGCTCACCGAACCTCACCAATGCTATCAGCCCGAAGTGTCCAGCCTTATGTCTCACCCAGCTCTGGGTGTAGATGTGGTAAATCCAGGTTGCATCACAAGCCCTGAATGAATGATTTAAGAATTGCTCTCTATTTCACTGTCATTTTGTTTTGTTTTTGAAATTTATTTTGATAATGGGATTTATCGGATTTTCACTGCTGCGTTTAGGCCGCTGTACACACGCTTGATTTTCTTAAGGAGACATATAAATCCATGGGTTTTAAGATTCTTACTTGTCAGGTATCTTGCCAGGCGTTGAATATGGGGTGTTGAGTCCATTTCGTTGAGAAAGGAGTAGGGCTTGTCTATTATATATTTGGCTTATGGAACGGTATCTGTGCTAATTTCAATCTCTGGTTTTATGCAGCACCCCAACTCACCTTTCCCCATAAGCAAGCATAAGTTGGTTTTCTAAATTTGAGACCCTGTTCTGTTTTGTATTTCAGTTCATGTATAGCCAACTTTACCTTCCGTTTATTAGTGATATCTTATGATGTTTCTTTTTCTGTGTGACTTATTTCTCGTAGAATCATCGTACCTGAATCCACTCATTATGCCGCTACGGGCCTTATGATGTAGATTTCATTGCTGAGTGATATTCCATTGTACGTGCGTACCACAACTTCTTTATCCATTTTTTGCTTTCTGGGATATTTTACTTGTACCGTAGACGAGGTTCTTGTAAACAGAGCCGTCCCAAACTCTGGGGTGGCTGTGTGTTTTTGAATTTAATTTCCCTAAGCTATAGGACCATAAGTGGAAGTGCCATAGGCTGTGTTGCTTTGTTTCCTACGTGTTTCTGGAAAAACCATACACTTCTCCAGAGTGGTTGTTGGCAATTAACATCCCGCCCATCAGCATGACAAGGCTCCCTGTTCTCCATGACCTGTCCTGTCTTTCTGGATTTTACACTTTTTTCAGATGGCCCTTTTGACCGGGGGGCAGTGAGACTTCATTGTAGTGCAGATTTCCTTTACACGCTTGCTTGGTTGGCCAAAAAGGGCGTATGCGTTTTTTCCTGAATATATTCAGGAAAAAACGCATACGCCCTTTTTGGCCAAGTGCATCATTGTTGACATTCTGCCTCTTTTCCTATGCTTTAAGTGCAATTCCAGTCTACCCCCTGAAATCGTTTTCCTGAAATTCTGCCCCGCTTTCAAGTCCTCTTTGAAGACTTACTTCAGTACATTTTTGGACGATAGCTGTCATTCATAACTCTGCAGGTTTGTGAATTACAGTGCCCCTGAGCTCATTTCTTCAACTCGGTTTCTTGTGAGCTGGCCGCAAAACCGCAGGATTGCTTCAGGCCCTAATATGTTTCCGGCCGGGCACGCTGAGCCTTTGGTTAATTCCTCTTCCTGGTGGGAAATGAGCGTTCCATTTGCCCGTGCAGACACCAACAGCTAGTCTCTCATTGCTTCTCCCTATTCCTGTTCATCTTGCGCAGAAATTGCAAACTGTGCCAAACAGGAGGTTAATGGCACTGACTCTCCAAGTGGGGAGAGTGTTAGTAAAGCGTTCAAATGTTGAACCCGAGTACCAGGGGACGAAAACTGAGATGCATTTTAAAACGTTTCCCAATCACATGGTGGACCATACTCTGGGTTTCCCATGCATGTTTTAGCTGAAGGAAGAATCCCTTAAACCTGGAGAGTTGGGACCCATGGAATGGGTACCATGCAGTATGACTTCAAAGGGTCTGCATTTTCTCACCGAACCTCACCAATGCTATCAGCCCGAAGTGTCCAGCCTTATGTCTCATCCAGCTCTGGTTGTAGATGTGGTAAATCCAGGGTGCATCACAAGCCCTGAATGAATTATTTAAGAATTGCTCTCTATTTCACTGTCATTGTGTTTTGTTTTTGAAATTCATTTTGATAATGGGATTTATTGGATTTTCACTGCTGCTTTTAGGCCACTGTACACACGCTTGATTTCCATATGGAGACATATAAATCCATGGGTTTTAAGATTCTTACTTGTCAGGTATCTTCCCAGGTGTTGAATATAGGTTGTTAAGTCCATTTCGTTGAGCAAGGAGTAGGTTTTGTCTATTATATATTTGGCTTATGGAACGGTATCTGTGCTAATTTCAATCTCTGGTTTTATGCAGCACCCCAACTCACCTTTCCCCATAAGCAAGCATAAGTTGGTTTTCTAAATTTGAGACCCTGTTCTGTTTTGTATTTCAGTTCATGTGTAGCCAAGTTTACATTCCGTGTATTACTGATATATTATGATGTTTCTTTTCCTGTGTGACTTATTTCTCGTAGAATCATTGTACCTGAATCCACTCATTATGCCGCTATGGGCCTGAAGACGTAGATTTCATTGCTGAGTGATATTCCATTGTACGTGCGTACCAGAACTTCTTTATCCATTTTTTCCTTTCTCGGATATTTAACTTGTACCGTAGACAAGGTTCTTGTAAACAGAGCCATCCCAAACTTTGCGGTGGCTGTGTGTTTTTGATTTTAATTTCCCTAAGCTATAGGACCATAAGTGGAAGTGACATAGGCTGTGTTGCTTTGTTTCCTACGTGTTTCAGGATACACCATACATTTCTCCAGAGTGGCTGTTGGCAATTTACATCCCGCCCATCAGCATAACAAGGCTCCCTGTTCTCCATGACCTGTCCTGTCTTTCTGGATTTTACACTTTTTTCAGATGGCCCTTTTGACCGGGGGGCAGTGAGACTTCATTGTAGTGCAGATTTCCTTTACACGCTTGCTTGGTTGGCCAAAAAGGGCGTATGCGTTTTTTCCTGAATATATTCAGGAAAAAACGCATACGCCCTTTTTGGCCAAGTGCATCATTGTTGACATTCTGCCTCTTTTCCTACGCTTTAAGTGCAATTCCAGTCTACCCCCTGAAATCGTTTTCCTGAAATTCTGCCCCGCTTTGAAGTCCTCTTTGAAGACTTACTTCAGTACATTTTTGGACGATAGCTGTCATTCATAACTCTGCAGGTTTGTGAATTACAGTGCCCCTGAGCTCCTTTCTTCAACTCGCTTTCTTGTGAGCTGGCCGCAAAACCGCAGGATTGCTTCAGGCCCTAATCTCTTTCCAGCAGGGCATGCTGAGCCTTTGTGTAATTCCTCTTCCTGGTGGGAAATGAGCGTTCCATTTGCCCGTGCAGACACCAACAGCTAGCCTCTCACTGGATCTCCCTATGCCTGTTCATCTTGCGCAGAAATTGCAAACTGTGCCAAACAGGAGGTTAATGGCACTGACTCTCCAAGTGGGGAGAGTGTTAGTAAAGCGTCTGGAATGGTGAACCCGAGTACCAGGGGACGAAAACTGAGATGCATTTGAAAACGTTTCCCAATCACACGGTGGACCATACTATGGGTTTCCCATGCATGTTTTAGCTGAAGGAAGAATCCCTTAAACCTGGAAATTTGGAACCCATGAAATGGGTACCATGCAATATGACTTCAAAGGGTCTGCGTTTGCTCACCGAACCTCACCAATGCTATCAGCCCGAAGTGTCCAGCCTTATGTCTCACCCAGCTCTGGGTGTAGATGTGGTAAATCCAGGGTGCATCACAAGCCCTGAATGAATGATTTAAGAATTGCTCTCTATTTCACTGTCATTGTGTTTTGTTTTTGAAATTTAGTTTGATAATGGGATTTATCGGATTTTCACTGCTGCGTTTAGGCCGCTGTACACACGCTTGATTTCCTTATGGAGACATATAAATCCATGGGTTTTAAGATTCTTACTTGTCAGGTATCTTGCCAAGCGTTGAATATGGGGTGTTGAGTCCATTTCGTTGAGCAAGGAGTAGGGCTAGTCTATTATATATTTGGCTTATGGAACGGTATCTGTGCTAATTTCAATCTCTGGTTTTATGCAGCACCCCAACTCACCTTTCCCCATAAGCAAGCATAAGTTGGTTTTCTAAATTTGAGACCCTGTTCTGTTTTGTATTTCAGTTCATGTGTAGCCAACTTTACATTCCGTGTATTAGTGATATCTTATGATGTTTCTTTTTCTGTGTGACTTATTTCTCGTAGAATCATCGTACCTGAATCCACTCATTATGCCGCTACGGGCCTGATGACGTAGATTTCATTGCTGAGTGATATTCCATTGTCCGTGCGTACCACAACTTCTTTATCCATTTTTTGCTTTCTGGGATATTTTACTTGTACCATAGACGAGGTTCTTGTAAACAGAGCCGTCCCAAACTCTGGGGTGGATGTGTGTTTTTGAATTTAATTTCCCTAAGCTATAGGACTATAAGTGGAAGTGCCATAGGCTGTGTTGCTTTGTTTCCTACGTGTTTCTGGAAAAACCATACACTTCTCCAGAGTGGTTGTTGGCAACTTACATCCCGCCCATCAGCATGACAAGGCTCCCTGTTCTCCATGACCTGTCCTGTCTTTCTGGATTTGACACTTTTTTCAGATGGCCCTTTTGACCGGGGGGCAGTGAGACTTCATTGTAGTGCAGATTTATTTACACGCTTGCTTGGTTGGCCAAAAAGTGCGTATGCGTTTTTTCTGAATATATTCAGGAAAAAACGCATACGCCCTTTTTGGCCAAGTGCATCATTGTCGACATTCTGCCTCTTTTCCTATGCTTTAAGTGCAATTCCTGTCTACCCCCTGAAATCGTTTTCCTGAAATTCTGCCCCACTTTCAAGTCCTCTTCGAAGACTTACTTCTATACATTTTTGGACGATAGCTGTCATTCATAACTCTGCAGGTTTGTGAATTACAGTGCCCCTGAGCTCCTTTCTTCAACTCGCTTTCTTGTGAGCTGGCCGCAAAACCGCAGGATTGCTTCAGGCCCTAATCTCTTTCCGGCAGGGCACGCTGAGCCTTTGGTTAATTCCTCTTCCTGGTGGGAAATGAGCGTTCCATTTGCCCGTGCAGACACCAACAGCTAGTCTCTCATTGCTTCTCCCTATTCCTGTTCATCTTGCGCAGAAATTGCAAACTGTGCCAAACAGGAGGTTAATGGCACTGACTCTCCAAGTGGGGAGAGTGTTAGTAAAGCGTTCAAATGTTGAACCCGAGTACCAGGGGACGAAAACTGAGATGCATTTTAAAACGTTTCCCAATCACATGGTGGACCATACTCTGGGTTTCCCATGCATGTTTTAGCTGAAGGAAGAATCCCTTAAACCTGGAGAGTTGGGACCCATGGAATGGGTACCATGCAGTATGACTTCAAAGGGTCTGCATTTTCTCACCGAACCTCACCAATGCTATCAGCCCGAAGTGTCCAGCCTTATGTCTCATCCAGCTCTGGGTGTAGATGTGGTAAATCCAGGTTGCATCACAAGCCCTGAATGAATTATTTAAGAATTGCTCTCTATTTCACTGTCATTGTGTTTTGTTTTTGAAATTCATTTTGATAATGGGATTTATTGGATTTTCACTGCTGCTTTTAGGCCACTGTACACACGCTTGATTTCCATATGGAGACATATAAATCCATGGGTTTTAAGATTCTTACTTGTCAGGTATCTTCCCAGGTGTTGAATATAGGGTGTTGAGTCCATTTCGTTGAGCAAGGAGTAGGTTTTGTCTATTATATATTTGGCTTATGGAACGGTATCTGTGCTAATTTCAATCTCTGGTTTTATGCAGCACCCCAACTCACCTTTCCCCATAAGCAAGCATAAGTTGGTTTTCTAAATTTGAGACCCTGTTCTGTTTGTATTTCAGTTCATGTGTAGCCAAGTTTACATTCCGTGTATTACTGATATATTATGATGTTTCTTTTCCTGTGTGACTTATTTCTCGTAGAATCATTGTACCTGAATCCACTCATTATGCCGCTATGGGCCTGAAGACGTAGATTTCATTGCTGAGTGATATTCCATTGTACGTGCGTACCAGAACTTCTTTATCCATTTTTTCCTTTCTCGGATATTTAACTTGTACCGTAGACGAGGTTCTTGTAAACAGAGCCGTCCCAAACTCTGGGGTGGATGTGTGTTTTTGAATTTAATTTCCCTAAGCTATAGGACTATAAGTGGAAGTGCCATAGGCTGTGTTGCTTTGTTTCCTACGTGTTTCTGGAAAAACCATACACTTCTCCAGAGTGGTTGTTTGCAACTTACATCCCGCCCATCAGCATGACAAGGCTCCCTGTTCTCCATGACCTGTCCTGTCTTTCTGGATTTGACACTTTTTTCAGATGGCCCTTTTGACCGGGGGGCAGTGAGACTTCATTGTAGTGCAGATTTATTTACACGCTTGCTTGGTTGGCCAAAAAGTGCGTATGCGTTTTTTCTGAATATATTCAGGAAAAAACGCATACGCCCTTTTTGGCCAAGTGCATCATTGTCGACATTCTGCCTCTTTTCCTATGCTTTAAGTGCAATTCCAGTCTACCCCCTGAAATCGTTTTCCTGAAATTCTGCCCCACTTTCAAGTCCTCTTCGAAGACTTACTTCTATACATTTTTGGACGATAGCTGTCATTCATAACTCTGCAGGTTTGTGAATTACAGTGCCCCTGAGCTCCTTTCTTCAACTCGCTTTCTTGTGAGCTGGCCGCAAAACCGCAGGATTGCTTCAGGCCCTAATCTCTTTCCGGCAGGGCACGCTGAGCCTTTGGTTAATTCCTCTTCCTGGTGGGAAATGAGCGTTCCATTTGCCCGTGCAGACACCTACAGCTAGTCTCTCATTGCTTCTCCCTATTCCTGTTCATCTTGCGCAGAAATTGCAAAGTGTGCCAAACAGGAGGTTAAATGCACTGACTCTCCAAGTGGGGAGAGTGTTAGTAAAGCGTCTGGAATGGTGAACCCGAGTACCAGGGTACGAAAACTGAGATGCATTTGAAAACGTTTCCCAATCACACGGCGGACGATAGTCTGGGTTTCCCATGCATGTTTTAGCTGAAGGAAGAATCCCTTAAACCTGGAGAGTTGGGACCCATGGAATGGGTACCATGCAGTATGACTTCAAAGGGTCTGCGTTTGCTCACCGAACCTCACCAATGCTATCAGCCCGAAGTGTCCAGCCTTATGTCTCACCCAGCTCTGGGTGTAGATGTGGGAAATCCTGGTTGCATCACAAGCCCTGAATGAATTATTTAAGAATTGCTCTCTATTTCACTGTCATTGTGTTTTGTTTTTGAAATTTATTTTGATAATGGGATTTATCGGATTTTCACTGCTGCGTTTAGGCCGCTGTACACACGCTTGATTTCCTTATGGAGACATATAAATCCATGGGTTTTAAGATTCTTACTTGTCAGGTATCTTGCCAGGCGTTGAATATGGGGTGTTGAGTCCATTTGGTTGAGCAAGGAGTAGGTCTTGTCTATTATATATTTGGCTTATGGAACGGTATCTGTGCTAATTTCAATCTCTGGTTTTATGCAGCACCCCAACTCACCTTTCCCCATAAGCAAGCATAAGTTGGTTTTCTAAATTTGAGACCCTGTTCTGTTTTGTAATTCAGTTCATGGCTAGCCAAGTTTACATTCCGTGTATTAGTGATATCTTATGATGTTTCTTTTTCTGTGTGACTTATTTCTCGTAGAATCATCATACCTGAATCCACTCATTATGCCGCTACGGGCCTGATGACGTAGATTTCATTGCTGAGTGATATTCCATTGTACGTGCGTACCACAACTTCTTTATCCATTTTTTACTTTCTGGGATATTTTACTTGTACCGTAGACGAGGTTCTTGTAAACAGAGCCGTCCCAAACTCTGGGGTGGCTGTGTGTTTTTGATTTTAATTTCCCTAAGCTATAGGACCATAAGTGGAAGTGCCATAGGCTGTGTTGCTTTGTTTCCTACGTGTTTCTGGAAACACCATACACTTCTCCAGAGTGGTTGTTGGCAATTTACATCCCGCCCATCAGCATGACAAGGCTCCCTGTTCTCCATGACCTGTCCTGCCTTTCTGGATTTTACACTTTTTTCAGATGGCCCTTTTGACCGGGGGGGCAGTGAGACTTCATTGTAGTGCAGATTTCCTTTACACGCTTGCTTGGTTGGCCAAAAAGTGCGTATGCGTTTTTTCCTGAATATATTCAGGAAAAAACGCATACGCCCTTTTTGGCCAAGTGCATCGTTGTCGACATTCTGCCTCTTTTCCAATGCTTTTAGTACAATTCCAGTCTACCCCCTGAAATCGTTTTCCTGAAATTCTGCCCCGCTTACAAGTCCTCTTCGAAGACTTACTTCAATACATTTTTGGACGATAGCTGTCATTCATAACTCTGCAGGTTTGTGAATTACAGTGCCCTGAGCTCATGTCTTCAACTCGGTTTCTTGTGAGCTGGCCGCAAAACCGCAGGATTGCTTCAGGCCAAAGTCTCTTTCCGGCAGGGCATGCTGAGCCTTTGTTTAATTCCTCTTCCTGGTCGGAAATGAGCGCTCCTTTTGCTCGTGCAGGCACCTACAGCTAGTCTCTCATTGGTTCTCCCTATTCCTGTACATCTTGCGCAGAAATGGCAAACTGTGCCAAACAGGAGGTTAATGGCACTGACTCTCCAAGTGGGGAGAGTGTTAGTAAAGCGTCTGGAATGGTGAACCCGAGTACCAGGGGACGAAAACTGAGATGCATTTGAAAACATTTACCCGTCACACAGTGCACTGTACTGTGGGTTTCCCATGCATGTTTTAGCTGAAGGAAGAATCCCTTAAACCTGGAGAGTTGGGACCCATGGAATGGGTACCATGCAGTATGACTTCAAAGGGTCTGCGTTTGCTCACCGAACCTCACCAATGCTATCAGCCCGAAGTGTGCAGCCTAATGTCTCACCCAGCTCTGGGTGTAGATGTGGGAAATACAGGTTGCATCACAAGCCCTGAAGGAATTATTTAAGAATTGCTCTCTATTTCACTGTCATTGTGTTTTGTTTTTGAAATTTATTTTGATAATGGGATTTATCGGATTTTCACTGCTGTGTTTAGGCCGCTGTACACACGCTTGATTTCCTTATGGAGACATATAAATCCATGCGTTTTAAGATTCTTACTTGTCAGGTATCTTGCCAGGTGTTGAATATGGGGTGTTGAGTCCATTTCGTAGAGCAAGGAGTAGGTCTTGTCTATTATATATTTGGCTTATGGAACGGTATCTGTGCTAATTTCAATCTCTGGTTTTATGCAGCACCCCAACTCACCTTTCCCCATAAGCAAGCATAAGTTTTTTTTCTAAATTTGAGACCCTGTTCTGTTTTGTAATTCAGTTTATGTGTAGCCAAGTTTACAATCCGTGTATTACTGATATATTATGATGTTTCTTTTCCTGTGTGACTTATTTCTCGTGGAATCATCGTACCTGAATCCACTCATTATGCCGCTATGGGCCTGAAGACGTAGATTTCATTGCTGAGTGATATTCCATTGTACGTGCGTACCAGAACTTCTTTATCCATTTTTTCCCTTCTCGGATATTTAACTTGTACCGCAGACAAGGTTCTTGTAAACAGAGCCATCCCAAGCTTTGGGGTGGCTGTGTGTTTTTGATTTTAATTTCCCTAAGCTATAGGACCATAAGTGGAAGTGACATAGGCTGTGTTGCTTTGTTTCCTACGTGTTTCAGGATACACCATACATTTCTCCAGAGTGGCTGTTGGCAATTTACATCCCGCCCATCAGCATAAAAAGGCTCCCTGTTTTCCATGACCTGTCCTGTCTTTCTGGATTTTACTCTTTTTTCAGATGGCACTTTTGACCGGGGGGCAGTGAGACTTCATTGTAGTGCAGATTTCCTTTACACGCTTGCTTGGTTGGCCAAAAAGGGCGTATGCGTTTTTTCCTGAATATATTCAGGAAAAAACGCATACGCCCTTTTTGGCCAAGTGCATCATTGTCGACATTCTGCCTCTTTTCCTATGCTTTAAGTGCAATTCCAGTCTACCCCCTGAAATCGTTTTCCTGAAATTCTGCCCCGCTTTCAAGTCCTCTTTGAAGACTAACTTCAGTACATTTTTGGACGATAGCTGTCATTCATAACTCTGCAGGTTTGTGAATTACAGTGCCCCTGAGCTCCTTTCTTCAACTCGTTTTCTTGTGAGCTGGCCCCAAAACCGCAGGATTGCTTCAGGCCCTAATATATTTCCGGCAGGGCACGCTGAGACTTTGGTTAATTCCTCTTCCTGGTGGGAAATGAGCGTTCCATTTGCCCGTGCAGACACCAACAGCTAGTCTCTCATTGGTTCTCCCTATGCCTGTTCATCTTGCGCAGAAATTGCAAACTGTGCCAAACAGGAGGTTAAAGGCAGTGACTCTCCATGTGGGGAGAGTTTTAGTAAAGCGTCTGGAATGGTGAACCCGAGTACCAGGGGACGAAAACTGAGATGCATTTTAAAACGTTTCCCAATCACACGGCGGACGATAGTCTGGGTTTCCCATGCATGTTTTAGCTGAAGGAAGAATCCCTTAAACCTGGAGAGTTGGGACCCATGGAATGGGTACCATGCAGTATGACTTCAAAGGGTCTGCGTTTGCTCACCGAACCTCACCAATGCTATCAGCCCGAAGTGTCCAGCCTTATGTCTCACCCAGCTCTGGGTGTAGATGTGGGAAATCCAGGTTGCATCACAAGCCCTGAATGAATTATTTAAGAATTGCTCTCTATTTCACTGTCATTGTGTTTTGTTTTTGAAATTTATTTTGATAATGGGATTTATCGGATTTTCACTGCTGCGTTTAGGCCGCTGTACACACGCTTGATTTCCTTATGGAGACATATAAATCCATGGGTTTTAAGATTCTTACTTGTCAGGTATCTTGCCAGGCGTTGAATATGCGGTGTTGAGTCCATTTCGTTGAGCAAGGAGTAGGGCTTGTCTATTATATATTTGGCTTATGGAAAGGTATCTGTGCTAATTTCAATCTCTGGTTTTGTGCAGCACCCCAACTCACCTTTCCCCATAAGCAAGCATAAGTTGGTTTTCTAAATTTGAGACCCTGTTCTGTTTTGTAATTCAGTTAATGTGTATCCAACTTTACATTCCGTGTATTAGTGATATCTTATGATGTTTCTTTTTCTGTGTGACTTATTTCTCGTAGAATCATCGTACCTGAATCCACTCATTATGCCGCTATGGGCCTGAAGACTTAGATTTCATTGCTGTGTGGTATTCCATTGTACGTACGTAGCACAACTTCTTTATCCATTTTTTGCTTTCTCGGATATTTAACTTGTACCGTAGACAAGGTTCTTGTAAACAGAGCCGTCCCAAACTTTGGGGTGGCTGTGTGTTTTGGATTTTAATTTCACTAAGCTATAGGACAATAAGTTGAAGTGCCATAGGCTGTGTTGCTTTGTTTCCTATGTGTTTCAGGAAACACCATACACTTCTCCAGAGTGGCTGTTGGCAATTTACATCCCGCCCATCTGCATAACAAAGCTCCCTGTTCTCCATGACCTGTCCTGCCTTTCTGGATTTTACACTTTTTTCAGATGGCTCTTTTGACCGGGGGGCAGAGAGACTTCATTGTAGTGCAGATTTCCATTACATGCCGGTTTGGTTCGCCAAAAAGGGCGTATGCGTTTTTTCCTGAATATATTCAGGAAAAAACGCATACGCCCTTTTTGGCCAAGTGCATCATTGTCGACATTCTGCCTCTTTTCCTATGCTTTAAGTGCAATTCCAGTCTACCCCCTGAAATCGTTTTCCTGAAATTCTGCCCCGCTTTCAAGTCCTCTTCGAAGACTTACTTCAATCCATTTATGGACGATAGCTGTCATTCATAACTCTGCAGGTTTGTGAATTACAGTGCCCCTGAGCTCCTTTCCTCAACACGCTTTCTTGTGAGCTGGCCGCAAAACCGCAGGATTGCTTCAGGCCCTAATCTGTTTCTGGCAGGGCACGCTGAGCCTTTGGTTAATTCCTCTTCCTGGTGGGAAATGAGCGTTAAATTTCCATGTTCAGACACCTTCACATGAGTCGTCATGGTGCCCCTTTGCCCCGGTTATCTCTATGGAGGTTGGAGTTGGAAGGCCTCCTCCCTCAAGATCAGTGTGCCCACGGAGCCAACCCTGCAACTTCAGGGCATGGTTGGGGGTTAGGATCACCACGAGGGTTCCTTTTTCCTTAGGAGGGAGGTGGCCTTTTGGGCTGCTGATTTCCAGGTTATCAGATACTGCCAGTATCTTGGCCAGATGTGGCGGTGGGCCAAGCCCCTTGGTGACCGTAGTTTATCCTACCTGGATCGCATTCTTGCATTGTTCCATTTCAAGTGGTCCCAGGTTTTGCACTAATACTCCAATGGCGATTCACCGTTCACCAGGAATGTAAAGGTCAAAGGCTTTAGCTAAATTAGGGAGTTCCAGGGCAAGGGTCTGAATTGACTGCTCTTTCCATTCTTGAAAGGCCACTTCTGCATTCTATTCAAAAGGATCATCACCTTTTCCTTTCAGTGTTTCATATAGAGGCCGAGCTAGTAGACTGTAGTTAGGGATCCAGAAGCAGCAAACCCTGGCCTCCCCAGGAACCCCTAAGCTGTCTTCTAGTTTCAGAAATGGGTAAGGCTGTAAATTGTTTCTTCCCTTTCCTGGGATGGGCTTCTCCGACCTTCTGTGAGAATGAAGCCCAGGCAGGTCACCGTAGTCTGTGATATTTGAGCTTTTTCTTGGACAACTTGTATCCTTTATTGGCTTCGTAGTTCAGAGGTCTCCTTAGTAGGGCTGGCGATCAGAATGTCGTCTGCATATTGAAGGAGTGTTTCCTTTTCCAGAGGTAGAACTTTTAGGTCTTTAGCTGAGCTTTTCCCAAAGATGGTGTGGGAATTTTTGAACCCTTGGGGCAACACGGCCCGGAAGTATTGTTTTAGCTGTATGTTGAGTCCTGCCACTCACAAGCCAAAATTTCTTGTGACTCTGGGACTAATAGAATACAAAAGAAGGCATCATTGAAGACTAATACAGAATACCATGTCCTGGTGGTTGGTAGAATGACCAGCAGGGTGTAGGATTTAGGAACTACTGGAGGTATATCCTCGGTGGCTTCACTGACTGTCCTGACATCCTTTACCAGGACTCCAGCAGCCCATGGGGCTCTCGAGGTCAGGCCAATCCCAGGATATGGAGCTCACCTGGGCAGGTACCCCACCCCAGCCCACGGGGCTCTCGTGTTCAGGACCCTCCCAGGATATGGGGTTCCCTGGGCAGGTCCCCCTGCAGCCCATGGGGCTCTCGTGGTCAGGCCCCTCCCAGGATACAGAGCTACCCTTGCAGGTACCATGGCAGGGCTGGGAACACAGGAACCGTGCATATCGCCCTCATTGCAGAGCACTCCCAGCTCACCTGTCACTCAGATCTGACACAGAGCACCTCAGAGCAGGACTTGAACTAACAAACAGCAGCTCCGACAGGTCTGTGACCCTGGGCATCACTCTGTGTGGCCTCCCTCCACCTGGTGTTCCAGAGACTTCCACTGCACCCGGGGCACCAGGCCTCTGTCTCCACCCACCAGCCACCCCTCCTCTCCCTGACTCCTGGGTTCCTCTCATTAGGAGAGGGTTTTCTTGAAGTTGTCTCCCACTCATGGGCCAGATAATATAATTAGAAAACAAGCCAGAGCTGCAGCCCCTTGTCTATCCTGACTCTCAGGAGCCCACACCTGTTCCTTGGACCTGGCCGATTCAGCAAGTTCCAGTTTCTGCAACTGTGAGCCCCTGAGGGGTGATTATTGGCTGGCCTGGGAAGCCTGACCGTGCCGGCCAGCCCTCCCCAGGTGTGCCTGGGTTCAGATCAATATAAACACCGCTCCAGGCAGCAAGAGCCCCTGCAGCTGTGCCTGACGCCATTTTCTCTGCCCTGTCAGCAGTCTTGGGGCTGGACTGGTGGGAGGGAGTGAGAGGCCACGGCTTTGTGGGTGGCCCAGTGTGAGTGGGGCTCTGCTGGACTTTCTGCAGCAGTTGCCAAGATGCCACCTGCTAAAGAAGAGGATGTGTCACCCATACCTGCCGCTGGAATTTCTCCCTGGGCAGAGGTGAGTGAGGAAGAAAGCAGTGGGGGCCGGGACAGCAGGGGTATCTCAGGCAGGGAAATGGAAAGCTTCCAGAAGAGCACCCAGGACCAGGACCATCCTGGCTGGCCTGCAGGCACCAAGTCGGCTGGCATGCTGTCGCTCATGTGGCTCCATGGCCCTTCCTCTAGGCTTTCAAGTCCTTGTACATATTCAGGTGTTTTACCTGGGAAGGGTGGGAACATTTCAGCAGCAGCTGGCCTGGGGCTCAGCCCACGTTTACTCACAGATGCCTCGGCACGGTCCCCCAGCTTTGCAATGAGGACGCTTGTTGCGTGGGGCCTGCTGGCTGAATGGGAGATGATTCCCCACCACCGACCAACTTCAGAATTGTTTACAACTGGAGCAAGTGCCCTGATACGGTTTTCCTCTGTGTAGCTGGTGGGTTCTGTTTTTTTTTCTTTTTTGGTTCAAGGTAGATTTTATTCCTCTTTTTTGTATTTACAGATATAAGCATGGAAATAATTTATTCATATAAATACATGTATGTGAAGGGAAGAATATTTTTTCTGTTTTACTTTTTGTAATTTGAATTTTATTTTATTTTTTTATACAGCAGGTTCTTTTTGGTTATCTATTTTATACATATAAATGTATACATGCCAATCCCAATCTCTCAACTCCTCCCACCACCACCCCCCAACAGCTTTCCCCCCTTGGTGTCCATACGTTTGTTGTCTACATCTGTTGCTCTATTTCTGCCTTGCAAAACGGTTCATCTGTACAATTTGTCTAGGTTCCACATATAGCCATTAATAGACAAGATTTCTTTTTCTCTTTCTGACTTACTTCACTCTGTATGACAGTCTCTAGATCCATCAACGTCTCTACAAATGACCCAATTTCATTCCTTTTTATGGCTTAGTAATATTCCATTTTATATATGTACCACGTCTTTATGCATTCGTCTGTCTGTGGGCATTTAGGTTGCTTCCATTACCTGGATATTGTAAATAGTGATGCAATGAACATTGCGGTGAATGTCTCTTTTTGATTTATGGTTTTGTCTGGGTATATGCCCAGTAGTGGGACTGCTGTATCATATGGTAATTCTATTCTTAGTTTTATAAGAAACTCCATAACTTTCTCCACAGTGACTGTATCAATTTCATTCCCAACAATAGCGGAAGAGGGTTCCTTATCTCCACACCCTTTCCAGCATTTGTTGTTTGTAGATTTTCTGATGATGCCCATTCTAACAGGTGTGAGGTGATACACCATGGATGAGTCTATTTCGTTGAGAAAGAGTAGGTCTTGTCTATTACATATTTGGCTTATGGAACGGTATGTGTGCTAATTTCAATCTCTGGTTTTATACAGCACCGCAACTCAACTTTCCCCTTAAGCAAGCATAAGTTTTTATCTAAATGTGAGACTCTGTTCGGTTTTGGAATTCAGTTTATGTGTAGCCAAGTTTACACTCTCTCTATTAGTGATATCTTATGATAATTACCTTTCTCTGTGTGACATATTTCTCTTAGAATCATCATACTTAAATCCACTCAATTTGCTGCTACAGGCCTGATGACATTGATTTCATTGCTGAGTGATATTCCATTGTACGTAAGTAGCACAACTCCTTTATCCATATTTTTCTTTCTGGGATATTTAATTTGTACTGGACTCAAGGTTCTTGTAAACACAGCAGCCCTAAATTTGGTGTTGGCTGTGTCTTGTTGATTTTAATTTTCCTAAGCTATAGGGCCAAAAGTGGAAGTGCCCTAGGGTCTGTAGCTTTGTTTTTCAGATGTTTCAGGATACACCATAAACATCTCCAGAGTGTCTGTTGGCAATTTACATCCCGCCCATCAGCATAACAAGGCTCCCTGTTCTCCATGGCCTGTCCTGTGTTTCTGGTTTTTACACATTTTTCAGATGGCCCTTTTGACGAATGGGAAATGAGACTTCATTGTAGTGCGGATTTCCATTGCTCGAGTGCTTGGTTGGCCAAAAAGGGCATATGTGTTTTTTCCTGAATATATTCAGGAAAAAATGTTTACGCACTTTTGTCCAAGTGCATCACTGTCAAAGATCTGCCGCTTTTCACATGCTTTAAACGCAATTCCAATCTACCTCCTGAAATATGATTCCTGCAATTCTGCCTCGTTTTGAAGTCCTCTTTGCAGACTTACTTCAGTATATTTTTGCCAATAGCTGTCATTTATAACTCTGCAGGTTTGTGAATTACAGTGCCTGTGATTTCCTTTCTTAACTCGTTGCCTTGAAAGCTGGCCACAGAACCGCAGGTTTGCTTTAGGCCATAATCAGGGTCTGGCACGGCACTCTGAGCCTTTGGTTAATTCCTCTTCCTGGTGGGAAATTAGAGTTAAATGTGCCCCTCCGGACACCTGCCTCACTCCCAGCCCCTTGGTGATGTGTGTCCTGTGGTTTGAGGCCACATGTGCTGGGTTCCTCACCTTTGGCTGATGTGGCCCCACTGGTGTGAGGACACTCCTGCCTGGTTCCCATCCCCTTGGTGATGTGGGCCATCCGGTGAGAGTCTGATCCTGGTTGGGTTCCTCACACTTCTGTGAGGTGGGCCCTCTTCTCTGACGTCACTCCTGCCTGGCTGGCACACCCCGCCTTGGCGAAGTCGGCCCTCTGGTGGGATTTGGTGCCTGCTGGGGGTCTCCTGCCCTCGGTAATGAGGGCCCTCTGGCGTCAGGCCCTAATTCCTGGGCTCCCAATATTTTCTGATATGCGCCCTGTGGTTCGAGTACACTCCTGCCAGGTTCCCAACCCCATGGGAATGTGGGCCTTCTGCTCTGAGGTCCCAACCGTGGGTTGCTCAGTTTCATGATGAGGGCCCTCTGCTGTGAGTTCTCTCCGGCCTGGATCCCATAGCCTCGCTGCTCCTGGCCACCTGCTGGGAGGTTCCAACTGCGGGATTCCTCACCTTTTTTCTTCTATGGACCCTCTGTTTTGAGACTCCTCCTGCCTGCCTCACTCCCAGTCCCTTGGTGATGTGTGTCCTCTGGTGTGAGGCCACGTGTGCTGGGTCCCTCGCCTTTGGATGATGTGGCCACACTGGTGTGAGGACACTCCTGCCTGCTTCCTATCCCCTTGATGATGTGGGCCCTCTGGTGAGAGTCTGATGCTGGCTGGGTTCCTCACCCTTCTGTGAGGTGGGCCCTCTGCTGTGAGGTCACTCCTGCCTGGCTGGCACACCCCAC
This sequence comes from Delphinapterus leucas, assembly GCF_059928025.1. Lineage (NCBI taxonomy): Eukaryota > Metazoa > Chordata > Mammalia > Artiodactyla > Monodontidae > Delphinapterus > Delphinapterus leucas. Next base: position 1,766,535 of record NW_028322240.1, on the reverse strand, counting down.
CTGGGCAACATCGGCCCTCTTGTGGCACTTGGAGCCTGCTGGGAGCCTCCTCCCCTCGGTGATGGGGGCCCTCTAGCGTCAGGCCGTAACTGCTGGGTACCCACATTTTCTGATACGTGCTAAGTGGTGCGAGGACACTCCTGCGAGGTTCCCATCCCCATGGGCATGTGGGCCTTCTGCTCTAAGGTCCCAACACCTGTGTTGTTCACCCTTTCATGATGTTGGCTCTCTGGTGTTAGTTCACTCAGGCCTAGATCCCATAGACTCTGTGCTCTGAGCCGACTGCTGGGAGGTTCCTACTGCTGGATTCCTTACCTTTTTTATTCTTTGGGTCCTGTGTTTTTATGCTCCTACTTCCTGACTCACTCCCAGCCCCTTTGTGATGTAGGTCCTCTGGTTTAAGGCCACATGTACCGGTTTCCTCACCTTTATTGATGTGGCCCCACTGGTGTGAGGACACTCCTGCCTGGTTCCCATCCCCTTGGTGATTGGGGCCCTCTTGTGAGAGTCTGATCCTGTCTGGATTCCTCACACTTCTGGGAGGTGGGCCCTCTGCTGTGAGGTCACTCCTGCCTGGCTGGCACACGTCACGTTGGCGATGTGGGCCCTCAGTTGGGAGTTGGTGCCTGCTGGGAGTCTCCTCCCCTCGGTAATGAGGGCCCTCTGGCGTCAGGCCCTAACTCATGGGCTCCCAAAATTTTCTGATGTGCGCCCTGTCGTGTGAGTACACTCCAGCCAGGGTCCCTTCCCTAGGGGATGTGGGCTTTCTGCTCTGTGGTCCCAACGGCTGGGTTGCTCACAGTGTCAGAATGTGGGCCCTCTGTTTTGAGTTCAGTCAGGCCTGGATCCCATAGCCTCGCTGCTCCTGGCCGCCTGCTGGGAGGTTCCAACTGCGGGATTCCTCACCTTTTTTACGCAATGGGCCCACTGTTTTGAGGCTCCTCCTGCCTGCCTCACTCCCAGCCCCTTGGTGATGTGTGTCCTGTAGTTTGAGGCCACGTGTGCTGGGTCCGTCACATTTCGGTGATGTGGCCCCACTGGTGTGAGGACACTCCTGCCTGGTTTCCATTCCCTTGGTGATGTGGGCCCTCTGGTGAGAGTCTGATCCTCTTTGGGTTCCTCACACTTTTGTGTGGTTGGCCCTCTGCTCTGAGGTCACTCCTGCCTGGCTGGCACACCCCGCATTGGCGACGTCGGCCCTCTGGTAGCAGTTGGAGCTTGCTGGGAGCCTCCTCTCCTCAGTGATGAGGGCCCTCTGGCGTCCGGCCCTAACTGCTGGGCTCCCCACATTTTCTGTTGTGTGCCCACTGGTGCGATGACACTCCTGCTTGGTTCCCTTCCCCATGGGGATGTGGGCCTTGTGCTCTGAGGTCACAACGGCTGGGTTGCTTACAGTATCATGATGAGGGCCCTCTGTTGTGAGTTCATCACTGCCTGGATCCCATAGCCTCGGTGCTCTGGGCCGCCTGCTGGGATGTTCCAACTGCTGGATTCCTCACCTTTTTATACAATGGGCCATGTGTTTTGAGGTTAATCCTGCCTGCCTCGCTCTGAGACCCATGGTGATGTGGGTCTTCTGGTTTGAGGCCACATGTGCTGGGTACCTCAACTTTCGATGATGTGGCCCCACGGGTGTGAGGACACTCGTGCCTGATTCCCAGCCCCTTGCTTATGTGGGCACTCTGGTGAGAGTCTGATCATGACTGGGTTCCTTACCCTTCTGTGAGGTGGGCGCTCTGATGTGAGGTCACTCCTGCCTGGATGGCTCACGTCGCCTTGGCGACGTAGGCCCTCTGTTGGCCACTGAAGCATGCTGGGAGCCTCCTACCCTCTTTAATGAGGGCCCTGGAAGAAACGCATATGCCCTTTTTGACCAAGTGCATCATTGTCGAAGTTCTGCCTCTTCTCCTATACTTTCAGAGGACTTCCCATCTACCTCCTGAAATCGTATTCCTGGAATTCTGCCCCGCGTTCAAGTCCTCTTTGCAGCCTTACTTCAATATATTTTTGGACGATAGCTGTCATTTATAACTCTGCAGGTTTGTGAATTACAGTGCCCCTGAGCTCCATTCTTCAACTCGCTTTCTTGTGAGCTGGCCGCAAAACCGCAGGATTGCTTCAGGCCCTAATCTGGTTCCGGCACGGCATGTTGAGCCTTTGGCTAATTCCTCTTCCTGATGGGAAATGAGCGTTAAATTTGCTCGTGCAGACACCTACAGCTAATCTCTCATTGGTTCTCCCTATTCCTGTTCATCTTGCTCAGAAATTCCAAACTGTGCCAAACAGGAGGTTAAAGGCACTGACTCTCCAATTGGGGAAAGAGTTAGTAAAGCGTCTGGAATGGTAAAACCGAGTATGAGGGGAAGAAAACTGAGATGCATTTAAAAAGGTTTCCCGGTCACACGGTGGACCATATTCTGGGTTTCCCATGCGTGTTTTACCTGAAGGAAGAATCCCTTAAACCTGGAGAGGTGGGACCCATGCAATGGGTACCATGCAGTATGACTTCAAATGGCCTGCATTTTCTCACCGAACCTCACCAATGCTATCAGCCCAAAGTGTCGAACCTTATGTCTCACTCAGCTCTAGGTGTAGATGTGGTAAATCCAGGTTGCATCACAAGCCCTGAATGAATTATTTAAGAATTGCTCTCTATTTCACTGTCATTGTGTTTGTTTTTGTAGTTTATTTTGATAATGGGATTTATCGGATTTTCTCTGCTGCCTTCATGCAGCTGTACACACACTTGATTCTCTTACGGAGACATATAAATCCATGGGTTTGAAGATTCTTACTATTCATGTGTAATCCTAGGAGTTGAATATGGTGTGTTTAGTCCATTTCGTTGAGCAAGGTGTAAGTCTTGACTATTACATATTTGGCTTATGGAAAGGTATGTGTGCTAATTTCTATCTCTGGTTTTATGCAGCACCCCACCTCACCTTTCCCCATAAGCAAGCATAAGTTGGTGTTCTAAATTTGAGACCCTGTTCTGTTTTGTAATTCAGTTCATGTGTAGCCAAGTTTACATTCCGTGTATTAGTGATATCTTATGATGTTTCATTTTCTGTGTGACTTATTTCACTTAGAATCATCGTACCTGGATCCACTCAATATGCCGCGACGGGCCTGATGACATAGATTTCATTGGTGAGTGATATTCCATTGTACGTGCGTACCACAACTTCTTTAACCATTTTTCACATTCTGGGATATTTAACTTGTACCGTAGACGACGTTCTTGTAAACAGAGCTGTCCCAAACTTTGGGGTGGCTGTGTGTTTTTGATTTTAATTTCCCTAAGCTATAGGACCATAAGTGGAAGTGACATAGGCTCTGTTGCTTTGTTTCCTACGTGTTTCAGGAAACCCCATACACTTCTCCAGAGTGGCTGTTTCCAATTTACATCCCCCGCATCAGCATAACAAGTCTCCCTGTTCTCCATGACCTGTCCTGCCTTTCTGGATTTTACACTTTTTCAGATGCCCCTTTTGACCGGGGGGCAGTGAGACTTCATTGTAGTGCAGATTTCATTTACCTGCTTGCTTGCTTGGCCAAAAATGGCGTATGCGTTTTTTCCTGAATATATTCAGGGAAAAACGCATACGCACTTTTTGGCCAGTGCATCATTGTCGACATTCTGCCTCTATTCCTATGCTTTAAGTGCAATTCCAGTCTACCCCCTGAAATCGTTTTCCTGAAATTCTGCCCCGCTTTCAAGTCCTCTTCGAAGACTTACTTCAATACATTTTTGGACGATAGCTGTCATTCATAACTCTGCAGGTTTGTGAATTACAGTGCCCCTGAGCTCGTTTCCTCAACTCGCTTTCTTGTGAGCTGGCCGCAAAACCGCAGGATTGCTGCAGGCCGTAATCTGTTTCCGTCAGGGCACACTGAGCCTTTGGTGAATTCCTCTTCCTGGTGGGAAATGAGCGTTCCATTTGCCCGTGCAGACACCTACAGCTAGTCTCTCATTGTTTCTCCCTATTCCTGTTAATCTTGCGTAGAAATTGCAAACTGTGCCAAACAGGAGGTTAAAGGCAGTGACTCTCCAAGTGGGGAGAATGTTAGTAAAGTGTCTGGAATGGTGAACCCGAGTACCAGGGTTCGAAAACTGAGATATATTTGAAAACGTTTCCCAATCACACGCTGGACAATACTCTGGGTTTCCCATGCATGTCTTAGCTGAAGGAAGAATCCCTTAAACCTGGAGAGCTGGGAACCATGGAATGGGTATCATGCAGTATGACTACAAAGGGTCTGCGTTTGCTCACCGAACCTCACAAATGCTATCAGCCCGAAGTGTCCAGCGTATATCTCACCCAGCTATGGGTGTAGATGTGGTAAATCCAGGTTGCATCACAAGCCCTGAATGAATTATTTAAGAATTGCTCTCTATTTCACTGTCAATGTGTTTTGGTTTTGAAATTTATTTTGATAATGGGATTTATCGGATTTTCACTGCTGCGTTTAGGCTGCTGTACACACGCTTGATTTCCTTATGGAGACATATAAATCCATGGGTTTTAAGATTCTTACTTGTCAGGTATCTTGCCAGGCGTTGAATATGGGGTGTTGAGTCCATTTCGTTGAGCAAGGAGTAGGGCTTGTCTATTATATATTTGGCTTATGGAACGGTATCTGTGCTAATTTCAATCTCTGGTTTTATGCAGCACCCCAACTCACCTTTCCCCATAAGCAAGCATAAGTTGGTTTTCTAAATTTGAGACCCTGTTCTGTTTTGTAATTCAGTTTATGTGTAGCCTAGTTTACATTCCGTGTATTAGTGATATCTTATGATGTTTCTTTTTCTGTGTGACTTATTTCTCGTAGAATCATCGTACCTGAATCCACTCATTATGCCGCTACGGGCCTGATGAAGTAGATTTCATTGCTGAGTGATATTTCATTGTACGTGCGTACCACAACTTCTTTATCCATTTTTTGCTTTCTGGGATATTTTACTTGTACCGTAGACGAGGTTCTTGTAAACAGAGCCGTCCCAAACTCTGGGGTGGCTGTGTGTTTTTGATTTTAATTTCCCTAAGCTATAGGACCATAAGTGGAAGTGACATAGGCTGTGTTGCTTTGTTTCCTACGTGTTTCAGGAAACACCATACACTTCTCCAGAGTGGTTGTTGGCAATTTACATCCCGCCCATCAGCATAACAAGGCTCCCTGTTCTCCAAGACCTGTCCTGCCTTTCTGGATTTTACACTTTTTTCAGATGGCCCTTTTGACCGGGGGGCAGTGAGACTTCATTGTAGTGCAGATTTTCTTTACACGCTTGCTTGGTTGGCCAAAAAGTGCGTATGCGTTTTTTCTTGAACATATTCAGGAAAAAACGCATACGCCCTTTTTGGCCAAGTGCATCATTGTCGACATTCTGCCTCTTTTCCTATGCTTTAAGTGCAATTCCAGTGTACCCCCTGAAATCGTTTTCCTGAAATTCTGCCCCGCTTTCAAGTCCTCTTTGAAGACTTACTTCAGTACATTTTTGAACGATAGCTCTCATTCATAACTCTGCAGGTTTGTGAATTACAGTGCCCCTGAGCTCCTTTCTTCAACTCCTTTTCTTGTGAGCTGGCCGCAAAACCGCTGGATTGCTTCAGGCCGTAATATGTTTCCGGCCGGGCACGCTGAGCCTTTGGTTAATTCCACTTCCTGGTGGGAAATGATCGTTCAATTTGCCCGTGCAGACACCAACAGCTAGTCTCTCATTGGTTCTCCCTATGCCTGTTCATCTTGCGCAGAAATTGCAAACTGTGCCAAACAGGAGGTTAAAGGCACTGACTCTCCAAGTGGGGAGAGTGTTAGTAAAGCGTCTGGAATGGTGAACCCGAGTACCAGGGGACGAAAACTGAGATGCATTTGAAAACGTTTCCCAATCACACGGTGGACGATAGTCTGGGTTTCCAATGCATGTTTTAGCTGAAGGAAGAATCCCTTAAACTTGGAGAGTTGGTACCCATGGAATGGGTACCATGCAGTATGACTTCAAAGGGTCTGCGTTTGCTCACCGAACCTCACCAATGCTATCAGCCCGAAGTGCCCAGCCTTATGTCTCACCCAGCTCTGGGTGTAGATGTGGGAAATCCAGGTTGCATCACAAGCCCTGAATGAATTATTTAAGAATTGCTCTCTATTTCACTGTCATTGTGTTTTGTTTTTGAAATTTATTTTGATAGTGGGATTTATCAGATTTTCACTGCTGCGTTTAGGCCGCTGTACACACGCTTGATTTCCTTATGGAGACATATAAATCCATGGGTTTTAAGATTCTTACTTGTCAGGTATCTTGCCAGGCGTTGAATATGGTGTGTTGAGTCCATTTCGTTGAGCAAGTAGTAGGGCTTGTCTATTATATATTTGGCTTATGGAACGGTATCTGTGCTAATTTCAATCTCTGGTTTTATGCAGCACCCCAACTCACCTTTCCCCATAAGCAAGCATAAGTTGGTTTTCTAAATTTGAGTCCCTGTTCTGTTTTGTAATTCAGTTTATGTGTAGCCTAGTTTACATTCCGTGTATTACTGATATATTATGATGTTTCTTTTTCTGTGTGACGTATTTCTCGTAGACTCATCGTACCTGAATCCACTCATTATGCCGCTACGGGCCTGAAGACGTAGATTTCATTGCTGAGTGATATTCCATTGTACGTGCGTACCAGAACTTCTTTATCCATTTTTTCCTTTCTCGGATATTTAACTTGTACCGTAGACAAGGTTCTTGTAAACAGAGCCATCCCAAACTTTGGGGTGGCTGTGTGTTTGTGATTTTAATTTCCCTAAGCTATAGGACCATAAGTGGAAGTGCCATAGGCTCTGTTGCTTTGTTTCCTACGTGTTTCTGGAAACACCATACACTTCTCCAGAGTGGTTGTTGGCAATTTACATCCCGTCCATCAGCATGACAAGGCTCCCTGTTCTCCATGACCTGTCCTGACTTTCTGGATTTTACATTTTTTTCAGATGGCCCTTTTGACCGGGGGGCTGTGAGACTTCATTGTAGTGCAGATTTCCATTACACGCTTGCTTGGTTGGCCAAAAAGTGCGTATGCGTTTTTTCCTGAATATATTCAGTAAAAAACGCATACGCCCTTTTTGGCCAAGTGCATCATTGTCGACATTCTGCCTCTTTTCCTATGCTTTTAGTACAATTCCAGTCTACCCCCTGAAATCGTTTTCCTGAAATTCTGCCCCGCTTTCAATTCCTCTTCGAAGACTTACTTAAATATATTTTTGGACGATAGCTGTCATTCATAACTCTGCAAGTTTGTGAAGTACAGTGCCCTGAGTTCATTTCTTCAACTCGCTTTCTTGTGAGCTGGCCGCAAAACCGCAGGATTGCTTCAGGCCCTAATCTTTTTCCGGCAGGGCACGCTGAGCCTTTGGTTAATTCCTCTTCCTGGTGGGAAATGAGCGTTCCATTTGCCCGTGCAGACACCTACAGCTAGTCTCTCATTGCTTCTCCCTATTCCTGTTCATCTTGCACAGAAATTGCAAACTGTGCCAAACAGGAGGTTAATGGCACTGACTCTCCAAGTGGGGAGAGTGTTAGTAAAGCGTTCAAATGTTGAACCCGAGTACCAGGGGACGAAAACTGAGATGCATTTGAAAACGTTTCCCAATCACACGGTGGACCATACTCTGGGTTTACCATGCATGTTTTAGCTGAAGGAAGAATCCCTTAAACCTGGAGAGTTGGGACCCATGGAATGGGTACCATGCAGTATGACTTCAAAGGGTCTGCGTTTGCTCACCGAACCTCACCAATGCTATCAGCCCGAAGTGTCCAGCCTTATGTCTCATCCAGCTCTGGGTGTAGATGTGGTAAATCCAGGTTGCATCACAAGCCCTGAATGAATTATTTAAGAATTGCTCTCTATTTCACTGTCATTGTGTTTTGTTTTTGAAATTCATTTTGATAATGGGATTTATCGGATTTACACTGCTGCGTTTAGGCCACTGTACACACGCTTGATTTCCTTATGGAGACATATAAATCCATGGGTTTTAAGATTCTTACTTGTCAGGTATCTTCCCAGGCGTTGAATATAGGGTGTTGAGTCCATTTCGTTGAGCAAGGAGTAGGTTTTGTCTATTATATATTTGGCTTATGGAACGGTATCTGTGCTAATTTCAATATCTGGTTTTATGCAGCATCCCAACTGACCTTTCCCCATAAGCAAGCATAAGTTGGTTTGCTAAGTTTGAGACACTGTTCTGTTTTGTAATTCATTTCATGGGTAGCCAAGTTTACATTCCGTGTATTAGTGATAACTTATGATGTTTCTTTTTCTGTCTGACTTATTTCTCATAGAATCATCGTACCTGAATCCACTCATTATGCCGCTATGGTCCTGATGACGTAGATTTCATTGCTGAGTGATATTCCATTGTACGTGCGAACCACATCTTCTTCATCCATTTTATGCTTTCTCGGATATTTAACTGCTACCGTAGATGAGGTTCTTGTAAACAGAGCCATCCCAAACTTTGGGGTGGCTGTGTGTTTTTGATTTTAATTTCCCTAAGGTATAGGACCATAAGTGGAAGTGCCATAGGCTGTGTTGCTTTGTTTCCTACGTGTTTCCGGAAACACCATACAGTTTTCCAGAGTGGCTGTTGGCAATTTAAATCCGCCCATCTGCATAACAAGGCTCCCTGTTCTCCAATACCTGTCCTGCCTTTCTGGATTTTACACTTTTTTCAGATGGCCCTTTTGACCGGGGGGCAGTGAGACTTCATTGTAGTGCGGATTTCTTTACACGCTTGCTTCGTTGGCCAAAAAGGGCGTATGCATTTTTTCCTGAATATATTCAGGGAAAAACGCATACGCCCTTTTTGGCCCAGTGCATCATTGTCGACATTCTGCCTCTTTTCCTATGCTTTAAGTGCAATTCCAGTCTACCCCCTGAAATCGTTTTCCTGAAATTCTGCCCCGCTTTCAAGTCCTCTCCGAAGACTTACTTCTATACATTTTTGGACAATAGGTGTCATTCATAACTCTGCAGGTTTGTGAATTACAGTGCCCCTGAGCTCCTTTCTTCAACTCCTTTTCTTGTGAGCTGCCCGGAAAACCGCAGGATTGCTTCAGGCGCTAATATGTTTCCGGCCGGGCACGCTGAGCCTTTGGTTAATTCCTCTTCCTGGTGGGAAATGATCGTTCCATTTGCCCGTGCAGACACCAACAGCTAGTCTCTCATTGGTTCTCCCTGTGCCTGTTCATCTTGCGCAGAAATTGCAAACTGTGCCAAACAGGAGGTTAAAGGCACTGACTCTCCAAGTGGGGAGAGTGTTAGTAAAGCGTCTGGAATGGTGAACCCGAGTACCAGGGGACGAAAACTGAGATGCATTTGAAAACGTTTCCCGGTCACACAGTGCACTGTACTGTGGGTTTCCCATGCATGTTTTAGCTGAAGGAAGAATCCCTTAAACCTGGAGAGTTGGGACCCATGGAATGGGTACCATGCAGTATGACTTCAAAGGGTCTGCGTTTGCTCACCGAACCTCACCAATGCTATCAGCCCGAAGTGCCCAGCCTTATGTCTCACCCAGCTCTTGGTGTAGATGTGGGAAATCCAGGTTGCATCACAAGCCCTGAATGAATTATTTAAGAATTGCTCTCTATTTCACTGTCATTGTGTTTTGTTTTTGAAATTTATTTTGATAATGGGATTTATCGGATTTTCACTGCTGCGTTTAGGCCGCTGTACACACGCTTGATTTCCTTATGGAGACATATAAATCCATGGGTTTTAAGATTCTTACTTGTCAGGTATCTTGCCAGGCGTTGAATATGGGGTGTTGAGTCCATTTCGTTGAGCAAGGAGTAGGTCTTGTCTATTATATATTTGGCTTATGGAACGGTATCTGTGCTAATTTCAATCTCTGGTTTTATGCAGCACCCCAACTCACCTTTCCCCATAAGCAAGCATAAGTTGGTTTTCTAAATTTGAGACCCTGTTCTGTTTTGTAATTCAGTTTATGTGTAGCTAAGTTTACATTCCGTGTATTACTGATATATTATGATGTTTCTTTTTCTGTGTGACTTATTTCTCGTAGAATCATCGTACCTGAATCTACTCATTATGCCACTATGGGCCTGAAGACGTAGATTTCATTGCTGAGTGATATTCCATTGTACGTGCGTACCACAACTTCTTTATCCATTTTTTCCTTTCTCGGGTATTTAACTTGTACCGTAGACAAGGTTCTTGTAAACAGAGCCATCCCAAACTTTGGGGTGGCTGTGTGTTTTTGATTTTAATTTCCCTAAGCTATAGGACCATAAGTGGAAGTGCCTTAGGCTGTGTTGCTTTGTTTCCTACGTGTTTCAGGATACACCATACATTTCTCCAGAGTGGCTGTTGGCAATTTACATCCCGCCCATCAGCATAACAAGGCTCCCTGTTCTCCATGACCTGTCCTGTCTTTCTGGATTTTAGTCTTTATTCAGATGGCCCTTTTGACCGGGGGGCAGTGAGACTTCATTGTAGTGCAGATTTCCTTTACACGCTTGCTTGGTTGGCCAAAAAGGGCGTATGCGTTTTTTCCTGAATATATTCAGGAAAAAACGCATACGCCCTTTTTGGCCAAGTGCATCATTGTCGACATTTTGCCTCTTTTCCTATGCTTTAAGTGCAATTCCAGTCTACCCCCTGAAATCGTTTTCCTGAAATTCTGCCCCGCTTTCAAGTCCTCTTTGAAGACTTACTTCAGTACATTTTTGGACGATAGCTGTCATTCATAACTCTGCAGGTTTGTGAATTACAGTGCCCCTGAAGCCCTTTCTTCAACTCGTTTTCTTGTGAGCTGGCCGCAAAACCGCAGGATTGCTTCAGGCCCTAATCTGTTTCCGGCATGGCACGCTGAGCCTTTGTTTAATTCCTCTTCCTGGTGGGAAATGAGCGTTCCATTTGCCCGTGCAGACACCTACAGCTAGTCTCTCATTGGTTCTCCCTATTCCTGTTCATCTTGCGCAGAATTTGCAAACTGTGCCAAACAGGAGGTTAAAGTCCCTGACTCTCCAAATGGGGAGAGTGTTAGTAAAGCGTCTGGAATGGTGAACCCGAGTACCAGGGTTCGAAAACTGAGATGCATTTGAAAACGTTTCCCAATCACATGGTGGACCATACTCTGGGTTTCCCATGCATGTTTTAGCTGAAGGAAGAATCCCTTAAACCTGGAGAGTTGGGACCCATGGAATGGGTACCATGCATTATGACCTCAAAGGGTCTGCGTTTGCTCACCGAACCTCACCAATGCTATCAGCCCGAAGTGTCCAGCCTTATGTCTAACCCAGCTCTGGGTGTAGATGTGGTAAATCCAGGTTGCATCACAAGCCCTGAATGAATTATTTAAGAATTGCTCTCTATTTCACTGTCATTGTGTTTTGTTTTTAAAATTTATTTTGATAATGGGATTTATCGGATTTTCACTGCTGCGTTTAGGCTGCTGTACACACGCTTGATTTCCTTATGGAGACATATAAATCCATAGGTTTTAAGATTCTTACTTGTCAGGTATCTTCCCACTCGTTGAGTCCGTTTCATTGATCAAGGAATAGGTGTTGTCTATTATATATTTGGCTTATGGAACGGTATCTGTGCTAATTTCAATCTCTGGTTTGATGCAGCACCCCAACTCACCTTTCCGCATAAGCAAGCATAAGTTGATTTTCTCAATTTGAGACCATTTTCTGTTTTGTAATTCAGTTCATGTATAGCCATGTTTACATTCCGTGTATTAGTCATATCTTATGATGTTTCTTTTTCTGTGTGACTTATTTCTCGTAGAATCCTCGTACCTGAATCCACTCATTATGCCGCTACGGGCCTGATGACGTAGATTTCATTGCTGAGTGATATTCCATTGTACGTGCGTACCAGAACTTCTTTATCCATTTTTTCCTTTCTCGGATATTTAAATTGTACCGTAGACGAGGTTCTTGTAAACAGAGCCGTCCCAAACTTTGGGGTGGCTGTGTGTTTTTGATTTTAATTTCCCTAAGCTATAGGATCATAAGTGGAAGTGCCATAGGCTGTGTTGCTTTGTTTCCTATGTGTTTCAGGAAACACCATACACTTCTCCAGAGTGGCTGTTGGCAATTTACATCCCGCCCATCATCATAACAAGGCTCCCTGTTCTCCATGACCCCTCCTGCCTTTCTGGAGTTTACACTTTTTTCAGATGGCCCTTTTGACCGGGGGGCGGAGAGACTTCATTGTAGTGCAGATTTCCTTTACATGCCGGCTTGGTTGGCCAAAAAGGGCGTATGCGTTTTTTCCTGAATATATTCAGGAAAAAACGCATACGCCCTTTTTGGCCAAGTGCATCATTGTCGACATTCTGCCTCTTTTCCTATGCTTTAAGTGCAAATCCAGTCTACCCCCTGAAATCGTTTTCCTGAAATTCTGCCCCACTTTCAAGTCCTCTTCAAAGACTTACTTCAATACATTTTTGGACGATAACTGTCATTCATAACTCTGCAGGTTTGTGAATTACAGTGCCCCTGAGCTCCTTTCCTCAACTCGCTTTCTTGTGAGCTGGCCGCAAAACCGCAGGATTGCTTCAGGCCCTAATCTGTTTAGGGCAGGGCAAGCTGAGCCTTTGGTTAATTCCTCTTCCTGGTGGGAAATGAGCGTTCCATTTGCCCGTGCAGACACCTACAGCTAGTCTCTCATTGGTCCTCCCTATTCCTGTTCAACTTGCGCAGAAATTGCAAACTGTGCCAAAGAGGAGGTTAAAGGCACTGACTCTCAAAGTGGGGAGAGTGTTATTAAAGTGTCTGGAATGGTGAACCCGAGTACCAGGGGATGAAAACTGAGATGCATTGGGAAACGTTTCCCAATCACACGGTGGACCATACTCTGGGTTTCCCATGCATGTTTTAGCTGAAGGAAGAATCCCTTAAACCTGGAGATTTGGGACCCATGGAATGGGTACCATGCAGTATGACTTCTAAGGGTCTGCGTTTGCTCACCGAACCTCACCAATGCTATCAGCCCAAAGTGCCCAGCCTTATGTCTCACACAGCTCTGCGTGTAGATGTGGTAAATCCAGGTTGCATCACAAGCCCTGAATGAATTATTTAAGAATTGCTCTCTATTTCACTGTCATTGTGTTTTGTTTTTGAAATTTATTTTGATAATGGGATTTATCAGATTTTCACTGCTGCATTTAGGCCGCTGTACACACGCTTGATTTCCTTATGGAGACATATAAATCCATGGGTTTTAAGATTCTTACTTGTCAGGTGTCGTCCCATGCGTTGAATATGGGGTGTTGAGTCCATTTCGTTGAGCAAGGAGTAGGTCTTTTCTATTATATATTTGGCTTATGGAACGGTATCTGTGCTAATTTCAATCTCTGGTTTTATGCAGCACCCCAACTCACCTTTCCCCATAAGCAAGCATAAGTTGGTTTTCTAAATTTGAGACCCTGTTCTGTTTTGTAATTCAGTTCATGTGTAGCCAAGTTTACATTCCGTGTATTAGTGATATCTTATGATGTTTCATATTCTGTGTGACTTATTTCTCATAGAATCATCGTACCTGAATCCACTCATTATGCCACTACAGGCCTGATGACGTAGATTTCATTGCTGTGTGATATTCCATTGTACGTATGTAGCACAACTTCTTTATCCATTTTTTGCTTTCTCGGATATTTAACTTGTACCTTAGACAAGGTTCTTGTAAACAGAGCCGTCCCAAACTTTGGGGTGGCTGTGTGTTTTTGATTTTCATTTCCGTAAACTATAGGACTATAAGTGGAAGTGCCATAGGCTGTGTTGCTTTGTTTCCTACGTGTTTCAGGAAACACCATACACTTCTCCAGAGTGGCTGTTGCAAATTTACATCCTGCCCATCAGCATAACAAGGCTCCCTGTTCTCCATGACCTGTCCTGCCTTTCTGGATTTTACACGTTTTTCAGATGGCACTTTTGACCGGGGGGCAGTGAGACTACATTGTAGTGCAGATTTCTTTTACACGCTGGCCTGGTTGTCCAAAAAGTGCGTATGCGTTTTTTCCTGAATATATTCAGGAAAAAACGCATACGCCCTTTTTGGCCAAGTGCATCATTGTCGACATTCTGCCTCTTTTCCTATGCTTTAAGTGCAATTCCAGCCTACCCCCTGAAATCGTTTTCCTGAAATTCTGCCCCGCTTTCAAGTCCTCTTTGAAGACTTACTTCAGTACATTTTTGGACGATAGCTGTCATTCATAACTCTGCAGGTTTGTGAATTACAGTGTCCCTGAAGCCCTTTCTTCAACTCGTTTTCTTGTGAACTGGCCGCAAAACCGCAGGATTGCTTCAGGCCCTAATCTGTTTCCGGCATGGCACGCTGAGCCTTTGGTTAATTCCTCTTCCTGGTGGGAAATGAGCGTTCCATTTGCCCGTGCAGACACCTACAGCTAGTCTCTCATTGGTTCTCCCTATTCCTGTTCATCTTGCGCAGAATTTGCAAACTGTGCCAAACAGGAGGTTAAAGTCCCTGACTCTCCAAGTGGGGAGAGTGTTAGTAAAGCGTCTGGAATGGTGAACCCGAGTACCAGGGTTCGAAAACTGAGATGCAGTTGAAAACGTTTCCCAATCACACGGTGGACCATACTCTGGGTTTCCCATGCATGTTTTAGCTGAAGGAAGAATCCCTTAAACCTGGAGAGTTGGGACCCATGGAATGGGTACCATGCATTATGACCTCAAAGGGTCTGCGTTTGCTCACCGAACCTCACCAATGCTATCAGCCCGAAGTGTCCAGCCTTATGTCTAACCCAGGTCTGGGTGTAGATGTGGTAAATCCAGGTTGCATCACAAGCCCTGAATGAATTATTTAAGAATTGCTCTCTATTTCACTGTCATTGTGTTTTGTTTTTAAAATTTATTTTGATAATGGGATTTATTGGATTTTCACTGCTGCGTTTAGGCCGCTGTACACACGCTTGATTTCCTTATGGAGACATATAAATCCATGGGTTTTAAGATTCTTACTTGTCAGGTATCTTGCCAGGCGTTGAATATGGGGTGTTGAGTCCATTTCGTTGAGCAAGGAGTAGGTCTTGTCTATTATATATTTGGCTTATGGAACGGTATCTGTGCTAATTTCAATCTCTGGTTTTATGCAGCACCCCAACTCACCTTTCCCCATAAGCAAGCATAAGTTGGTTTTCTAAATTTGAGACCCTGTTCTGTTTTGTAATTCAGTTTATGTGTAGCTAAGTTTACATTCCGTGTATTACTGATATATTATGATGTTTCTTTTTCTGTGTGACTTATTTCTCGTAGAATCATCGTACCTGAATCTACTCATTATGCCACTATGGGCCTGAAGACGTAGATTTCATTGCTGAGTGATATTCCATTGTACGTGCGTACCACAACTTCTTTATCCATTTTTTCCTTTCTCGGGTATTTAACTTGTACCGTAGACAAGGTTCTTGTAAACAGAGCCATCCCAAACTTTGGGGTGGCTGTGTGTTTTTGATTTTAATTTCCCTAAGCTATAGGACCATAAGTGGAAGTGCCTTAGGCTGTGTTGCTTTGTTTCCTACGTGTTTCAGGATACACCATACATTTCTCCAGAGTGGCTGTTGGCAATTTACATCCCGCCCATCAGCATAACAAGGCTCCCTGTTCTCCATGACCTGTCCTGTCTTTCTGGATTTTAGTCTTTATTCAGATGGCCCTTTTGACCGGGGGGCAGTGAGACTTCATTGTAGTGCAGATTTCCTTTACACGCTTGCTTGGTTGGCCAAAAAGGGCGTATGCGTTTTTTCCTGAATATATTCAGGAAAAAACGCATACGCCCTTTTTGGCCAAGTGCATCATTGTCGACATTTTGCCTCTTTTCCTATGCTTTAAGTGCAATTCCAGTCTACCCCCTGAAATCGTTTTCCTGAAATTCTGCCCCGCTTTCAAGTCCTCTTTGAAGACTTACTTCAGTACATTTTTGGACGATAGCTGTCATTCATAACTCTGCAGGTTTGTGAATTACAGTGCCCCTGAAGCCCTTTCTTCAACTCGTTTTCTTGTGAGCTGGCCGCAAAACCGCAGGATTGCTTCAGGCCCTAATCTGTTTCCGGCATGGCACGCTGAGCCTTTGTTTAATTCCTCTTCCTGGTGGGAAATGAGCGTTCCATTTGCCCGTGCAGACACCTACAGCTAGTCTCTCATTGGTTCTCCCTATTCCTGTTCATCTTGCGCAGAATTTGCAAACTGTGCCAAACAGGAGGTTAAAGTCCCTGACTCTCCAAATGGGGAGAGTGTTAGTAAAGCGTCTGGAATGGTGAACCCGAGTACCAGGGTTCGAAAACTGAGATGCATTTGAAAACGTTTCCCAATCACATGGTGGACCATACTCTGGGTTTCCCATGCATGTTTTAGCTGAAGGAAGAATCCCTTAAACCTGGAGAGTTGGGACCCATGGAATGGGTACCATGCATTATGACCTCAAAGGGTCTGCGTTTGCTCACCGAACCTCACCAATGCTATCAGCCCGAAGTGTCCAGCCTTATGTCTAACCCAGCTCTGGGTGTAGATGTGGTAAATCCAGGTTGCATCACAAGCCCTGAATGAATTATTTAAGAATTGCTCTCTATTTCACTGTCATTGTGTTTTGTTTTTAAAATTTATTTTGATAATGGGATTTATCGGATTTTCACTGCTGCGTTTAGGCTGCTGTACACACGCTTGATTTCCTTATGGAGACATATAAATCCATAGGTTTTAAGATTCTTACTTGTCAGGTATCTTCCCACTCGTTGAGTCCGTTTCATTGATCAAGGAATAGGTGTTGTCTATTATATATTTGGCTTATGGAACGGTATCTGTGCTAATTTCAATCTCTGGTTTGATGCAGCACCCCAACTCACCTTTCCGCATAAGCAAGCATAAGTTGATTTTCTCAATTTGAGACCATTTTCTGTTTTGTAATTCAGTTCATGTATAGCCATGTTTACATTCCGTGTATTAGTCATATCTTATGATGTTTCTTTTTCTGTGTGACTTATTTCTCGTAGAATCCTCGTACCTGAATCCACTCATTATGCCGCTACGGGCCTGATGACGTAGATTTCATTGCTGAGTGATATTCCATTGTACGTGCGTACCAGAACTTCTTTATCCATTTTTTCCTTTCTCGGATATTTAAATTGTACCGTAGACGAGGTTCTTGTAAACAGAGCCGTCCCAAACTTTGGGGTGGCTGTGTGTTTTTGATTTTAATTTCCCTAAGCTATAGGATCATAAGTGGAAGTGCCATAGGCTGTGTTGCTTTGTTTCCTATGTGTTTCAGGAAACACCATACACTTCTCCAGAGTGGCTGTTGGCAATTTACATCCCGCCCATCATCATAACAAGGCTCCCTGTTCTCCATGACCCCTCCTGCCTTTCTGGAGTTTACACTTTTTTCAGATGGCCCTTTTGACCGGGGGGCGGAGAGACTTCATTGTAGTGCAGATTTCCTTTACATGCCGGCTTGGTTGGCCAAAAAGGGCGTATGCGTTTTTTCCTGAATATATTCAGGAAAAAACGCATACGCCCTTTTTGGCCAAGTGCATCATTGTCGACATTCTGCCTCTTTTCCTATGCTTTAAGTGCAAATCCAGTCTACCCCCTGAAAT
Source organism: Delphinapterus leucas (assembly GCF_059928025.1). NCBI lineage: Eukaryota > Metazoa > Chordata > Mammalia > Artiodactyla > Monodontidae > Delphinapterus > Delphinapterus leucas. Next base: position 1,748,902 of record NW_028322240.1, on the reverse strand, counting down.
CGTTTTCCTGAAATTCTGCCCCACTTTCAAGTCCTCTTCAAAGACTTACTTCAATACATTTTTGGACGATAACTGTCATTCATAACTCTGCAGGTTTGTGAATTACAGTGCCCCTGAGCTCCTTTCCTCAACTCGCTTTCTTGTGAGCTGGCCGCAAAACCGCAGGATTGCTTCAGGCCCTAATCTGTTTAGGGCAGGGCAAGCTGAGCCTTTGGTTAATTCCTCTTCCTGGTGGGAAATGAGCGTTCCATTTGCCCGTGCAGACACCTACAGCTAGTCTCTCATTGGTCCTCCCTATTCCTGTTCAACTTGCGCAGAAATTGCAAACTGTGCCAAAGAGGAGGTTAAAGGCACTGACTCTCAAAGTGGGGAGAGTGTTATTAAAGTGTCTGGAATGGTGAACCCGAGTACCAGGGGATGAAAACTGAGATGCATTGGGAAACGTTTCCCAATCACACGGTGGACCATACTCTGGGTTTCCCATGCATGTTTTAGCTGAAGGAAGAATCCCTTAAACCTGGAGATTTGGGACCCATGGAATGGGTACCATGCAGTATGACTTCTAAGGGTCTGCGTTTGCTCACCGAACCTCACCAATGCTATCAGCCCAAAGTGCCCAGCCTTATGTCTCACACAGCTCTGCGTGTAGATGTGGTAAATCCAGGTTGCATCACAAGCCCTGAATGAATTATTTAAGAATTGCTCTCTATTTCACTGTCATTGTGTTTTGTTTTTGAAATTTATTTTGATAATGGGATTTATCAGATTTTCACTGCTGCATTTAGGCCGCTGTACACACGCTTGATTTCCTTATGGAGACATATAAATCCATGGGTTTTAAGATTCTTACTTGTCAGGTGTCGTCCCATGCGTTGAATATGGGGTGTTGAGTCCATTTCGTTGAGCAAGGAGTAGGTCTTTTCTATTATATATTTGGCTTATGGAACGGTATCTGTGCTAATTTAAATCTCTGGTTTTATGCAGCACCCCAACTCACCTTTCCCCATAAGCAAGCATAAGTTGGTTTTCTAAATTTGAGACCCTGTTCTGTTTTGTAATTCAGTTCATGTGTAGCCAAGTTTACATTCCGTGTATTAGTGATATCTTATGATGTTTCATATTCTGTGTGACTTATTTCTCATAGAATCATCGTACCTGAATCCACTCATTATGCCACTACAGGCCTGATGACGTAGATTTCATTGCTGTGTGATATTCCATTGTACGTATGTAGCACAACTTCTTTATCCATTTTTTGCTTTCTCGGATATTTAACTTGTACCTTAGACAAGGTTCTTGTAAACAGAGCCGTCCCAAACTTTGGGGTGGCTGTGTGTTTTTGATTTTCATTTCCGTAAACTATAGGACTATAAGTGGAAGTGCCATAGGCTGTGTTGCTTTGTTTCCTACGTGTTTCAGGAAACACCATACACTTCTCCAGAGTGGCTGTTGCAAATTTACATCCTGCCCATCAGCATAACAAGGCTCCCTGTTCTCCATGACCTGTCCTGCCTTTCTGGATTTTACACGTTTTTCAGATGGCCCTTTTGACCGGGGGGCAGTGAGACTACATTGTAGTGCAGATTTCTTTTACACGCTGGCCTGGTTGTCCAAAAAGTGCGTATGCGTTTTTTCCTGAATATATTCAGGAAAAAACGCATACGCCCTTTTTGGCCAAGTGCATCATTGTCGACATTCTGCCTCTTTTCCTATGCTTTAAGTGCAATTCCAGCCTACCCCCTGAAATCGTTTTCCTGAAATTCTGCCCCGCTTTCAAGTCCTCTTTGAAGACTTACTTCAGTACATTTTTGGACGATAGCTGTCATTCATAACTCTGCAGGTTTGTGAATTACAGTGTCCCTGAAGCCCTTTCTTCAACTCGTTTTCTTGTGAGCTGGCCGCAAAACCGCAGGATTGCTTCAGGCCCTAATCTGTTTCCGGCATGGCACGCTGAGCCTTTGGTTAATTCCTCTTCCTGGTGGGAAATGAGCGTTCCATTTGCCCGTGCAGACACCTACAGCTAGTCTCTCATTGGTTCTCCCTATTCCTGTTCATCTTGCGCAGAATTTGCAAACTGTGCCAAACAGGAGGTTAAAGTCCCTGACTCTCCAAGTGGGGAGAGTGTTAGTAAAGCGTCTGGAATGGTGAACCCGAGTACCAGGGTTCGAAAACTGAGATGCAGTTGAAAACGTTTCCCAATCACACGGTGGACCATACTCTGGGTTTCCCATGCATGTTTTAGCTGAAGGAAGAATCCCTTAAACCTGGAGAGTTGGGACCCATGGAATGGGTACCATGCATTATGACCTCAAAGGGTCTGCGTTTGCTCACCGAACCTCACCAATGCTATCAGCCCGAAGTGTCCAGCCTTATGTCTAACCCAGCTCTGGGTGTAGATGTGGTAAATCCAGGTTGCATCACAAGCCCTGAATGAATTATTTAAGAATTGCTCTCTATTTCACTGTCATTGTGTTTTGTTTTTAAAATTTATTTTGATAATGGGATTTATTGGATTTTCACTGCTGCGTTTAGGCCGCTGTACACACGCTTGATTTCCTTATGGAGACATATAAATCCATAGGTTTTAAGATTCTTACTTGTCAGGTATCTTCCCACTCGTTGAGTCCGTTTCGTTGATCAAGGAATAGGTGTTGTCTATTATATATTTGGCTTATGGAACGGTATCTGTGCTAATTTCAATCTCTGGTTTGATGCAGCACCCCAACTCACCTTTCCGCATAAGCAAGCATAAGTTGATTTTCTCAATTTGAGACCATTTTCTGTTTTGTAATTCAGTTCATGTATAGCCATGTTTACATTCCGTGTATTAGTCATATCTTATGATGTTTCTTTTTCTGTGTGACTTATTTCTCTTAGAATCATCGTACCTGAATCCACTCATTATGCCGCTACGGGCCTGATGACGTACATTTCATTGCTGAGTGATATTCCATTGTACGTGCATACCACAACATCTTTATCCATTTTTTGCTTTCTCAGATATTTAAATTGTACCGTAGACGAGGTTCTTGTAAACAGAGCCGTCCCAAACTTTGGGGTGGCTGTGTGTTTTTGATTTTAATTTCCCTAAGCTATAGGACCATAAGTGGAAGTGCCATAGGCTGTGTTGCTTTGTTTCCTATGTGTTTCAGGAAACACCATACACTTCTCCAGAGTGGCTGTTGGCAATTTACATCCCGCCCATCAGCATAACAAGGCTCCCTGTTCTCCATGACCCCTCCTGCCTTTCTGGAGTTTACACTTTTTTCAGATGGCCCTTTTGACCGGGGGGCAGAGAGACTTCATTGTAGTGCAGATTTCCTTTACATGCCGGCTTGGTTGGCCAAAAAGGGCGTATGCGTTTTTTCCTGAATATATTCAGGAAAAAACGCATACGCCCTTTTTGGCCAAGTGCATCATTGTCGACATTCTGCCTCTTTTCCTATGCTTTAAGTGCAAATCCAGTCTACCCCCTGAAATCGTTTTCCTGAAATTCTGCCCCACTTTCAAGTCCTCTTCAAAGACTTACTTCAATACATTTTTGGACGACAACTGTCATTCATAACTCTGCAGGTTTGTGAATTACAGTGCCCCTGAGCTCCTTTCCTCAACTCGCTTTCTTGTGAGCTGGCCGCAAAACCGCAGGATTGCTTCAGGCCCTAATCTGTTTAGGGCAGGGCAAGCTGAGCCTTTGGTTAATTCCTCTTCCTGGTGGGAAATGAGCGTTCCATTTGCCCGTGCAGACACCTACAGCTAGTCTCTCATTGGTCCTCCCTATTCCTGTTCAACTTGCGCAGAAATTGCAAACTGTGCCAAAGAGGAGGTTAAAGGCACTGACTCTCAAAGTGGGGAGAGTGTTATTAAAGTGTCTGGAATGGTGAACCCGAGTACCAGGGGACGAAAACTGAGATGCATTGGGAAACGTTTCCCAATCACACGGTGGACCATACTCTGGGTTTCCCATGCATGTTTTAGCTGAAGGAAGAATCCCTTAAACCTGGAGATTTGGGACCCATGGAATGGGTACCATGCAGTATGACTTCAAAGGGTCTGCGTTTGCTCACCGAACCTCACCAATGCTATCAGCCCGAAGTGCCCAGCCTTATGTCTCACACAGCTCTGCGTGTAGATGTGGTAAATCCAGGTTGCATCACAAGCCCTGAATGAATTATTTAAGAATTATTCTCTATTTCACTGTCATTGTGTTTTGTTTTTGAAATTTATTTTGATAATGGGATTTATCAGATTTTCACTGCTGCGTTTAGGCCGCTGTACACACGCTTGATTTCCTTATGGAGACATATAAATCCATGGGTTTTAAGATTCTTACTTGTCAGGTGTCGTCCCATGCGTTGAATATGGGGTGTTGAGTCCATTTCGTTGAGCAAGGAGTAGGTCTTGTCTATTATATATTTGGCTTATGGAACGGTATCTGTGCTAATTTCAATCTCTGGTTTTATGCAGCACCCCAACTCACCTTTCCCCATAAGCAAGCATAAGTTGGTTTTCTAAATTTGAGACCCTCTTCTGTTTTGTAATTCAGTTTATGTGTAGCTAAGTTTACATTCCGTGTATTACTGATATATTATGATGTTTCTTTTTCTGTGTGACTTATTTCTCGTAGAATCATCGTACCTGAATCCACTCATTATGCCACTATGGGCCTGAAGACGTAGATTTCATTGCTGAGTGATATTCCATTGTACGTGCGTACCACAACTTCTTTATCCATTTTTTCCTTTCTCGGATATTTAACTTGTACCGTAGACAAGGTTCTTGTAAACAGAGCCATCCCAAACTTTGGGGTGGCTGTGTGTTTTTGATTTTAATTTCCCTAAGCTATAGGACCATAAGTGGAAGTGACATAGGCTGTGTTGCTTTGTTTCCTACGTGTTTCAGGATACACCATACATTTCTCCAGAGTGGCTGTTGGCAATTTACATCCCGCCCATCAGCATAACAAGGCTCCCTGTTCTCCATGACCTGTCCTGTCTTTCTGGATTTTAGTCTTTATTCAGATGGCCCTTTTGACCGGGGGGCAGTGAGACTTCATTGTAGTGCAGATTTCCTTTACACGCTTGCTTGGTTGGCCAAAAAGTGCGTATGCGTTTTTTCCTGAATATATTCAGGAAAAAACGCATACGCCCTTTTTGGCCAAGTGCATCATTGTCGACATTTTGCCTCTTTTCCTATGCTTTAAGTGCAATTCCAGTCTACCCCCTGAAATCGTTTTCCTGAAATTCTGCCCCGCTTTCAAGTCCTCTTTGAAGACTTACTTCAGTACATTTTTGGACGATAGCTGTCATTCATAACTCTGCAGGTTTGTGAATTACAGTGTCCCTGAAGCCCTTTCTTCAACTCGTTTTCTTGTGAGCTGGCCGCAAAACCGCAGGATTGCTTCAGGCCCTAATCTGTTTCCGGCATGGCACGCTGAGCCTTTGGTTAATTCCTCTTCCTGGTGGGAAATGAGCGTTCCATTTGCCCGTGCAGACACCTACAGCTAGTCTCTCATTGGTTCTCCCTATTCCTGTTCATCTTGCGCAGAATTTGCAAACTGTGCCAAACAGGAGGTTAAAGTCCCTGACTCTCCAAGTGGGGAGAGTGTTAGTAAAGCGTCTGAAATGGTGAACCCGAGTACCAGGGTTCGAAAACTGAGATGCATTTGAAAACGTTTCCCAATCACACGGTGGACCATACTCTGGGTTTCCCATGCATGTTTTAGCTGAAGGAAGAATCCCTTAAACCTGGAGAGTTGGGACCCATGGAAAGGGTACCATGCATTATGACCTCAAAGGGTCTGCGTTTGCTCACCGAACCTCACCAATGCTATCAGCCCGAAGTGTCCAGCCTTATGTCTAACCCAGCTCTGGGTGTAGATGTGGTAAATCCAGGTTGCATCACAAGCCCTGAATGAATTATTTAAGAATTGCTCTCTATTTCACTGTCATTGTGTTTTGTTTTTAAAATTTATTTTGATAATGGGATTTATCGGATTTTCACTGCTGCGTTCAGGCCGCTGTACACACGCTTGTTTTCCTTATGGAGACATATAAATCCATAGGTTTTAAGATTCTTACTTGTCAGGTATCTTCCCACTCGTTGAGTCCGTTTCGTTGATCAAGGAATAGGTGTTGTCTGTTATATATTTGGCTTATGGAACGGTATCTGTGCTAATTTCAATCTCTGGTTTGATGCAGCACCCCAACTCACCTTTCCGCATAAGCAAGCATAAGTTGATTTTCTCAATTTGAGACCATTTTCTGTTTTGTAATTCAGTTCATGTATAGCCATGTTTACATTCCGTGTATTAGTCATATCTTATGATGTTTCTTTTTCTGTGTGACTTATTTCTCGTAGAATCATCGTACCTGAATCCACTCATTATGCCGCTACGGGCCTGATGACATAGATTTCATTGCTGAGTGATATTCCATTGTACGTGCATACCACAACATCTTTATCCATTTTTTGCTTTCTCAGATATTTAAATTGTACCGTAGACGAGGTTCTTGTAAACAGAGCCGTCCCAAACTTTGGGGTGGCTGTGTGTTTTTGATTTTAATTTCCCTAAGCTATAGGACCATAAGTGGAAGTGCCATAGGCTGTGTTGCTTTGTTTCCTATGTGTTTCAGGAAACACCATACACTTCTCCAGAGTGGCTGTTGGCAATTTACATCCCGCCCATCAGCATAACAAGGCTCCCTGTTCTCCATGACCCCTCCTGCCTTTCTGGAGTTTACACTTTTTTCAGATGGCCCTTTTGACCGGGGGGCAGAGAGACTTCATTGTAGTGCAGATTTCCTTTACATGCCGGCTTGGTTGGCCAAAAAGGGCGTATGCGTTTTTTCCTGAATATATTCAGGAAAAAACGCATACGCCCTTTTTGGCCAAGTGCATCATTGTCGACATTCTGCCTCTTTTCCTATGCTTTAAGTGCAAATCCAGTCTACCCCCTGAAATCGTTTTCCTGAAATTCTGCCCCACTTTCAAGTCCTCTTCAAAGACTTACTTCAATACATTTTTGGACGACAACTGTCATTCATAACTCTGCAGGTTTGTGAATTACAGTGCCCCTGAGCTCCTTTCCTCAACTCGCTTTCTTGTGAGCTGGCCGCAAAACCGCAGGATTGCTTCAGGCCCTAATCTGTTTAGGGCAGGGCAAGCTGAGCCTTTGGTTAATTCCTCTTCCTGGTGGGAAATGAGCGTTCCATTTGCCCGTGCAGACACCTACAGCTAGTCTCTCATTGGTCCTCCCTATTCCTGTTCAACTTGCGCAGAAATTGCAAACTGTGCCAAAGAGGAGGTTAAAGGCACTGACTCTCAAAGTGGGGAGAGTGTTATTAAAGTGTCTGGAATGGTGAACCCGAGTACCAGGGGACGAAAACTGAGATGCATTGGGAAACGTTTCCCAATCACACGGTGGACCATACTCTGGGTTTCCCATGCATGTTTTAGCTGAAGGAAGAATCCCTTAAACCTGGAGATTTGGGACCCATGGAATGGGTACCATGCAGTATGACTTCAAAGGGTCTGCGTTTGCTCACCGAACCTCACCAATGCTATCAGCCCGAAGTGCCCAGCCTTATGTCTCACACAGCTCTGCGTGTAGATGTGGTAAATCCAGGTTGCATCACAAGCCCTGAATGAATTATTTAAGAATTATTCTCTATTTCACTGTCATTGTGTTTTGTTTTTGAAATTTATTTTGATAATGGGATTTATCAGATTTTCACTGCTGCGTTTAGGCCGCTGTACACACGCTTGATTTCCTTATGGAGACATATAAATCCATGGGTTTTAAGATTCTTACTTGTCAGGTGTCGTCCCATGCGTTGAATATGGGGTGTTGAGTCCATTTCGTTGAGCAAGGAGTAGGTCTTTTCTATTATATATTTGGCTTATGGAACGGTATCTGTGCTAATTTAAATCTCTGGTTTTATGCAGCACCCCAACTCACCTTTCCCCATAAGCAAGCATAAGTTGGTTTTCTAAACTTGAGACCCTGTTCTGTTTTGTAATTCAGTTCATGTGTAGCCAAGTTTACATTCCGTGTATTAGTGATATCTTATGATGTTTCATATTCTGTGTGACTTATTTCTCATAGAATCATCGTACCTGAATCCACTCATTATGCCACTACAGGCCTGATGACGTAGATTTCATTGCTGTGTGATATTCCATTGTACGTATGTAGCACAACTTCTTTATCCATTTTTTGCTTTCTCGGATATTTAACTTGTACCTTAGACAAGGTTCTTGTAAACAGAGCCGTCCCAAACTTTGGGGTGGCTGTGTGTTTTTTATTTTCATTTCCGTAAACTATAGGACTATAAGTGGAAGTGCCATAGGCTGTGTTGCTTTGTTTCCTACGTGTTTCAGGAAACACCATACACTTCTCCAGAGTGGCTGTTGCAAATTTACATCCTGCCCATCAGCATAACAAGGCTCCCTGTTCTCCATGACCTGTCCTGCCTTTCTGGATTTTACACGTTTTTCAGATGGCCCTTTTGACCGGGGGGCAGTGAGACTACATTGTAGTGCAGATTTCTTTTACACGCTGGCCTGGTTGTCCAAAAAGTGCGTATGCGTTTTTTCCTGAATATATTCAGGAAAAAACGCATACGCCCTTTTTGGCCAAGTGCATCATTGTCGACATTCTGCCTCTTTTCCTATGCTTTAAGTGCAATTCCAGCCTACCCCCTGAAATCGTTTTCCTGAAATTCTGCCCCGCTTTCAAGTCCTCTTCGAAGACTTACTTCAGTACATTTTTGGACGATAGCTGTCATTCATAACTCTGCAGGTTTGTGAATTACAGTGCCCCTGAGCTCCTTTCCTCAACACGCTTTCTTGTGAGCTGGCCGCAAAACTGCAGGATTGCTTCAGGCCCTAATCTGTTTCTGGCAGGGCATGCTGAGCCTTTCGTTAATTCCTCTTCCTGGTGGTAAATGAGCATTCCATTTGCCCGTGCAGACACCTACAGCTAGTCTCTCATTGGTTCTCCCTATTCCTGTTCATCTTGGGCAGAAATTGCAAACTGTGCCAAACAGAAGGTTAAAGTCCCTGACTCTCCAAGTGGGGAGAGTGTTAGTAAAGCTTCTGGAATGTTGAACCCGAGTACCAGGGTTCGAAAACTGAGATGCATTTGAAAACGTTTCCCAATCACACGGTGGACCATACTCTGGGTTTCCCATGCATGTTTTCGCTGAAGGAAGAATCCCTTAAACGTGGAGAGTTGGGACCCATGGAATGGGTACCATGCAGTATGACTTCAAAGGGTCTGCGTTTGCTCACCGAACCTCACCAATGCTATCAGCCCGAAGTGTCCAGCCTTATGTCTCACCCAGCTCTGGGTGTAAATGTGGTAAATCCAGGTTGCATCACAAGCCCTGAATGAATTATTTAAGAATTGCTCTCTATTTCACTGTCATTGTGTTTTGTTTTTGAAATTTATTTTGATAATGGGATTTATCGGATTTTCACTGCTGCATTTAGGCCGCTGTACACTCGCTTGATTTCCTTATGGAGACATATAAATCCATAGGTTTTAAGATTCTTAATTGTCAGGTATATTCCCATGCGTTGAATATGGGGTTTTGTGTCCATTTCGTTGAGCAAGGTGTAGGTATTGTCTATTATATATTTGGCTTATGGAATGGTATCTGTGCTAATTTCAATCTCTGCTTTTATGCAGCACCCCAACTCACCTTTCCCCATAAGCAAGCATAAGTTGGTTTTTTAAATTTGAGACCCTGTTCTGTTTTGTAATTCAGTTCATGTGTGGCCAAGTTTACATTCCGTGTATTAGTGATATCTTATGATGTTTCTTTTTCTGTGTGACTTATTTCTCGTAGAATCATCGTACCTGAATCCACTCATTATGCCGCTACGGGCCTGATGACGTAGGTTTCATTGCTGAGTGATATTCCATTGTACATGCGTACCACAACTTCTTTATCCATTTTTTGCTTTCTCGGATATTTAACTTGTACCGTAGACAAGGTTCTTGTAAACAGAGCCATCCCAAATTTTGGGGTGGCTGTGTGTTTTTGATTTTAATTTCTTTATGCTATAGGACCATAAGTGGAAGTGCCATAGGCTGTGTTGCTTTGTTTCCTACGTGTTTCAGGAAACACCATACACTTTTCCAGAGTGGCTGTTGGCAATTTAAATCCGCCCATCAGCATAACAAGGCTCCCTGTTCTCCATGACCTGTCCTGCCTTTCTGGATTTTACACTTTTTTCAGATGGCCCTTTTGACCGGGGGGCAGTGAGACTTCATTGTAGTGCAGATTTCCTTTACACGCTTGCTTGGTTGGCCAAAAAGGGCGTATGCGTTTTTTCCTGAATATATTCAGGAAAAAACGCATACGCCCTTTTTGGCCCAGTGCATCATTGTCGACATTCTGCCTCTTTTCCTATGCTTTAAGTGCAATTCCAGTCTACCCCCTGAAATCGTTTTCATGAAATTCTGCCCCGCTTTCAAGTCCTCTTCGAAGACTTAATTCAGTACATTTTTGGACGATAGCTGTCATTCATAACTCTGCAGGTTTGTGAATTACAGTGCCCCTGAGCTCCTTTCTTCAACTCGCTTTCTTGTGAGCTGGCCGCAAAACCGCAGGATTGCTTCAGGCCCTAATATGTTTCCAGCCGGGCACGCTGAGCCTTTGGTTAATTCCTCTTCCTGGTTGGAAATGAGCGTTCAATTTGCCCGTGCAGACACCAACAGCTAGTCTCTCATTGGTTCTCCCTATGCCTGTTCATCTTGCGCAGAAATTGCAAACTGTGCCAAACAGGAGGTTAAAGGCACTGACTCTCCAAGTGGGGAGAGTGTTAGTAAAGGGTCTGGAATGGTGAACCCGAGTACCAGGGGACGAAAACTGAGATGCATTTGAAAACGTTTCCCAATCACACGGTGGACCATACTATGGGTTTCCCATGCATGTTTTAGCTGAAGGAAGAATCCCTTAAACCTGGAAATTTGGAACCAATGGAATGGGTACCATGCAGTATGACTTCAAAGGGTCTGCCTTTGCTCACCGAACCTCACCAATGCTATCAGCCCGAAGTGTCCAGCCTTATGTCTCACCCAGGTCTGGGTGTAGATGTGGGAAATCCAGGTTGCATCACAAGCCCTGAATGAATTATTTAAGAATTGCTCTCTATTTCACTGTCATTTTGTTTTGTTTTTGAAATTTATTTTGATAATGGGATTTATCGGATTTTCACTGCTGCGTTTAGGCCGCTGTACACATGCTTGATTTCCTTATGGAGACATATAAATCCATGGGTTTTAACATTCTTACTTGTCATGTATCTTGCCAGGCGTTGAATATGGGGTGTTGAGTCCATTTCGTTGAGCAAGGAGTAGGTCTTGTCTATTATATATTTGGCTTATGGAATGGTATCTGTGCTAATTTCAATCTCTGGTTTTATGCAGCACCCCAACTCACCTTTCCCCATAAGCAAGCATAAGTTGGTTTTCTAAATTTGAGACCCTGTTCTGTTTTGTAATTCAGTTCATGGGTAGCCAAGTTTACATTCCGTGTATTAGTGATATCTTATGATGTTTCTTTTTCTGTGTGACTTATTTCTCGTAGAATCATCATACCTGAATCCACTCATTATGCCGCTACGGGCCTGATGACGTAGATTTCATTGCTGAGTGATATTCCATTGTACGTGCGTACCACAACTTCTTTATCCATTTTTTACTTTCTGGGATATTTTACTTGTACCGTAGACGAGGTTCTTGTAAACAGAGCCGTCCCAAACTCTGGGGTGGCTGTGTGTTTTTGATTTTAATTTCCCTAATCTATAGGACCATAAGTGGAAGTGCCATAGGCTGTGTTGCTTTGTTTCCTACGTGTTTCTGGAAACACCATACACTCTCCAGAGTGGTTGTTGGCAATTTACATCCCGCCCATCAGCATGACAAGGCTCCCTGTTCTCCGTGACCTGTCCTGCCTTTCTGGATTTTACACTTTTTTCAGATGGCCCTTTTGACTGGGGGGGCAGTGAGACTTCATTGTAGTGCATATTTCCTTTACACGCTTGCTTGGTTGGCCAAAAAGGGCGTATGCGTTTTTTCCTGGGTATTCAGGAAAAAACGCATACGCCCTTTTTGGCCAAGTGAATCGTTGTCGACATTCTGCCTCTTTTCCTATGCTTTAAGTGCAATTCCAGTCTACCCCCTGAAATCGTTTTCCTGAAATTCTGCCCCGCTTTCAAGTCCTCTCCGAAGACTTACTTCTATACATTTTTGGACGATAGCTGTCATTCATAACTCTGCAGGTTTGTGAATTACAGTGTCCCTGAGCTCCTTTCTTCAACTCCTTTTCTTGTGAGCTGGCCGCAAAACCGCAGGATTGCTTCAGGCTCTAAAATGTTTCCGGCCGGGCACGCTGAGCCTTTGGTTAATTCCTCTTCCTGGTGGGAAATGATCGTTCAATTTGCCCGTGCAGACACCAACAGCTAGTCTCTCATTGGTTCTCCCTATGCCTGTTCATCTTGAGCAGAAATTGCAAATTGTGCCAAACAGGAGGTTAAAGGCACTGACTCTCCAAGTGGGGAGAGTGTTAGTAAAGCGTCTGGAATGGTGAACCCGAGTACCAGGGGACGAAAACTGAGATGCATTTGAAAACGTTTCCCAATCACACGGCGGACGATAGTCTGGGTATCCCATGCATGTTTTAGCTGAAGGAAGAATCCCTTAAACCTGGAGAGTTGGGACCCATGGAATGGATACCATGCAGTATGACTTCAAAGGGTCTGCGTTTGCTCACCGAACCTCACCAATGCTATCAGCCCGAAGTGTCCAGCCTTATGTCTCACCCAGCTCTGGGTGTAGATGTGGGAAATCCAGGTTGCATCACAAGCCCTGAATGAATTATTTAAGAATTGCTCTCTATTTCACTGTCATTGTGTTTTGTTTTTGAAATTAATTTTGATAATGGGATTTATCGGATTTTCACTGCTGCGTTTAGGCCGCTGTACACACGCTTGATTTCCTTATGGAGACATATAAATCCATGGGTTTTAAGATTCTTACTTGTCAGGTATCTTGCCAGGCGTTGAATATGGGGTGTTGAGTCCATTTCGTTGAGCAAGGAGTAGGGCTTGTCTATTATATATTTGGCTTATGGAACGGTATCTGTGCTAATTTCAATCTCTGGTTTTATGCAGCACCCCAACTCACCTTTCCCCATAAGCAAGCATAAGTTGGTTTTCTAAATTTGAGACCCTGTTCTGTTTTGTATTTCAGTTCATGGGTAGCCAACTTTACATTCCGTGTATTAGTGATATCTTATGATGTTTCTTTTTCTGTGTGACTTATTTCTCGTAGAATCATCGTACCTGAATCCACTCATTATGCCGCTACGGGCCTGATGACGTAGATTTCATTGCTGAGTGATCTTCCATTGTACGTGCGTACCACAACTTCTTTATCTATTTTTTGCTTTTGGGATATTTTACTTGTACTGTAGACGAGGTTCTTGTAAACAGAGCCGTCCCAAACTCTGGGGTGGCTGTGTGTTTTTGATTTTAATTTCCCTAAGCTATAGGACCATAAGTGTAAGTGCCATAGGTTGTGTTGCTTTGTTTCCTACGTGTTTCTGGAAACACCATAACTTCTCCAGAGTGGTTGTTGGCAATTTACATCCCGCCCATCAGCATGACAAGGCTCCCTGTTCTCCATAACCTGTCCTGTCTTTCTGGATTTTACTCTTTATTCAGATGGCCCTTTTGACCGGGGGGCAGTGACACTTCATTGTAGTGCAGATTTCCTTTACACGCTTGCTTGGTTGGCCAAAAAGGGCGTATGCGTTTTTTCCTGAATATATTCAGGAAAAAACGCATACGCCCTTTTTGGCCAAGTGCATCATTGTCGACATTCTGCCTCTTTTCCTATGCTTTAAGTGCAATTCCAGTCTACCCCCTGAAATCGTTTTCCTGAAATTCTGCCCCGCTTTCAAGTCCTCTTCGAAGACTTAATTCAGTACATTTTTGGACGATAGCTGTCATTCATAACTCTGCAGGTTTGTGAATTACAGTGCCCCTGAGCTCCTTTCTTCAACTCGCTTTCTCGTGAGCTGGCCGCAAAACCGCAGGATTGCTTCAGGCCCTAATCTGTTTCCGGCAGGGCACGCTGAGCCTTTGGTTAATTCCTCTTCCTGGTGGGAAATGAGCGTTCCATTTGCCCGTGCAGACACCTACAGCTAGTCTCTCATTGGTTCTCCCTATTCCTGTTCATCTTGCGCAGAAATTGCAAACTGTGCCAAACAGGAGGTTAAAGGCACTGACTCTCCAAGTGGGGAGAGTGTTAGTAAAGCGTCTGGAATGTTGAACCCGTGTAAAAGGGGACAAAACCTGAGATGCATTGGAAAACGTTTCTCGGTCACATGGTGCAGCATACTGTGGGTTTCAAAGGCATGTTTTAGCTGAAGGAAGAATCCCTTATACCTGGAGAGTTGAGACCCATGGTATGGGTACTTCAAGGGGTCTGCATTTGCTCACCGAACCTCACCAGTGCTATCAGCCTGGTGTCCAGCCTTATGTCTCACTCATCTCTAGGTGTAGATATGGTAAATCCAGGTTGCATCACAGGCCCTGAATGAATTATTTAAGAATTGCTCTCTATTTCATTGTCATTGTGTTTTGTTTCTGTAATTTATTTTGATAATGGGATTTATCGTATTTTCACTGCTGTGTTCATGCCGCTGTACACACGCTTGATTGTCTTTCGGAGACATATAAACCCATAGGTTTGAAGATTCTTACTAGTCAGGTATATTCCTAGGCGTTGAATATGTGGTGTTGAGTCCATTTTGTTGAGCAAGCAGTAGGTCTTGACTATTACATATTTGTCTTATGGAACAGTATCTGTGCTAATTTCAATCTCTGGTTTTTTGCAGCACCCCAACTCACCTTTATCCTTAAGCAAGAATAAGTTGGTTTTCTAAATATGAGACCCTGTTCTGTTTTGTAATTCAGTTCATGTGTAGCCAAGTTTACATTCCATGTATTAGTGATACAGTATGTCTTTTACTTTTTGAATTCTGTGACTTTGTATGATCATATGTAACTCCTCTGGAGTTGTTACAAGTGGCCATATTGCATTGATTTCCAGGCTGAGTCATATTCCACTCTACATGAGCACCACATCTGTATCCATTTTTTCCCTCCAGAGACATTTAAGTTATATCCTATTCGAGGATCTTTTAAACAGTGAGGCGGTATACATTGGGGTGCCTGTGTCCTCTCGATTTTTGTTTTTCCCAAGATATACGTCCATGAGTGCAAGTGCCCTGTGCTCTGTAGCTCATTTTTTAGATGCTTTAGTAAACACAATACACTTCTCCAGAGTGACCATTGGTAATATACATTTCCAGTATAAGCCTCACAGGGCTCCCTTTTCTCCTTGCCCTGTCCTGCATTTCCGGTGTTTACACTTTATGAGGACGGCTCTTCTGACTGATGCGAAGTGACATGTTTTGTAGTATTGATTTCCAGTGCCCACCTGTTTGGTTGGCTAAAAACGTGTATGCTCTTTTCTTGAATATATACAGAAAAAGACGCATACACCCTTTTTGGCCAACTGCAATGTTGGCAATGTTCAGCCCCTTTTCTTGTGCTTAATGGCGAGTCCTTTCTACCTCTTCCAATCCCTTTCCTGCCATTCTCCGTTGCTTACAAGTCCTTTTCTCTGACTTTCCTCAGGACATTTTTCAGTGATAGATATTTTCAACTCTGCAGTTTCGTGAATTTTAGTGCCACTGAGCTCCATTTTTCAACTTGTGTTTATGGGAACTGGCCACAAAGCAGCGGGATTTCCTCAAGCCCTATTCTGTTTCCATGGGCAACCCTAGCCTTTGGTCAATTCGTCTTCCTGATTGGAAATTAGAGTGACATGTGCCTGTCCGAACCCCTAGGACTTGTCTCTCATTGTTCCTCCTCCTTCTGCTTCATCCTCTGGACAAATTCCAAACTGTATGCAACAGGATGTTGACAGTGCTGACATCTCCAAGTGGGGAGACTGTTAGTAAAGACGCTGGAGGGGTGAACCCGAGCACCAGGAGATGAGGAGATGAGATGCCTTTTCCAAACTCTTCCCGATCAGACGGTATACCATCCTCTGGGTGTGACAGGCATGCTTTAGCTGTAGGAAGGGTCCCATTCATGTGAGGAGAACACCAGGGCTTTTTCAAAATCAGTGTCTCTCCGCAACCCAAACTGGCGAATTTTTTAAGCTACGGCTACACATATGTTCATTAAGGGCCTTGGGAAGTAGGCAGAGTCCAAACTTTAGATGATTGAAGTCTTCAGGGTCAGAAGCACTCACCACCGGCTTCCCTTAGGTTCCATTTTAACTGTCATTAATAGATGATGTCAATAAAAATATCTATTCTTTTTCAGATTATTTCCCCTTATAGGTTATTGCAAAATATTGAGTGTAGTTCCCTGTGCTATACAGCAGTTCCTTGTTGATGATCGATTTTATACATAGCAGTGTGTATGTGTTAATCCCAAACTGTTAATTTATCCCTCCTCTCACCTTTCCCCTTTGGCAATAATAAATTATAAGACTTTATACTTCTCAGAAATGGGGGAGCTGAAAGAGAGGTATCATTTTCAATGGAAAAGCATTTAAAACAAGATTGAAGCTTTAACCAAGATTATTAGATGTACATCCTTGGAAAGAAATCACTTCGTTTCTCTAATATTGACCTGACAAATAAGACAAACCTTTTCACTGAACTTGCTTATAATAAAGTGATGGAAATATCAAATGGAAGTGTTAGAAACATCTTATTTTACCCGAGCCTTATACACTGTTCTATGTTAATTACAGTTTGGCTCACACATCTGTTCATTGAAGTTACAATGTTCTCAATTTCTGTTACTGATCCTCCAGAGTGGACCCCAACAAGTGTCCCCCTGCCCAGTGTCATTGGAGCCAACAGATCGAGACTGAGTTTGGTTCAGAAGCAAAGGAAACTTTATATTTTGATCAGAGAGTGGAGAGGTGAGAGCATGTGCTACCCCGTGGGCTGTGGGCTGGGCTGCTGTGTAGATATCCTGTCAGAGTTGGCTGCAGCTCAGGCTCTATATCACGGAGTGTGCACTGTGCCCCAGGAGCTGAGGTGTCGACCCAGACATTCTGCACTAGGAACTCTGGTCTGAAGTGCTGGGTGTGGAACCTCTGTATGCGGGACCCTAGGAGCATGTGAAATTAGACAAAGCACAAAGGATAAAAAAGGTTAGACTTTATTTTATTGCCCAGATTCTATTTTTATCTCCCAGGGATTTTTAAGGGGCTTTGCCTGGGACAAAACCCTCTTCTGCCTTTTGTCCCCTTCCTCATTCTTGGAGTGCTGAGGGTGCAGACCCTTCTTCTGTAACTGCTGAGTGCTGAGTTAGGAGCCCTCATACCCGTGGGCGAGGGTCAGAACTTCTCCCCAGCAGCCTCCAGGTGACGTTGATTGTCCCCAGGCCTCCTGCCTCCCTGCTCGTCCGCCTGAGCACCAGTATTGGAAGTGTTATAGATTCTAATGACCTTTAAGGGTCCAGGAAGGAGATGTGCAGTGACGCTGTGAGGTCCAGTTTCACCCCGCCCCACATTTGTTCGGCCACCTTAGGCTGACCGTTTCTGCCAGCCTAGATGCTCTGACCAGTAGTCTGCGCTTTCTTCAATTAGGCCGCTGAATTAACGTAAAAACAGCACCAGGTGTCAGGACCCTGTCCGCTCAACTCCCAGACAGTCCAGGGTCACTGGTGATGAAGGACCATGATGGCCACTGAGTCAACAGCCTTTTGAAGTAAACAGGAGTCCAGCCGGTCTTATTGGCCACCATTATCACAGTGTCTGTAGGCTTTTCTATGGTGACAGCGTGATATACGGTTCCCCCGCCAAGATTATTAGGTCCGCTCTGGGTGCAGTAAGTCCTGCAAGCAGTAGTCTACTCTTTTGGGACACACTCTTGTTGTTTTATGAGAGAAACTCCAGGTCAAGTGATGGTCACATGAGTCGTCATGGTGCCCCGTTGCCCCCGGTTATCTCTCTGGAGGTTGGAGTTGGAGGGCCTCCTCACTCGAGGTCAGTGTGCCCACGGAGCAAACCCTGCAAATTCAGGGCATGGTTGGGGGTTAGGATCACCACGTGGGGTCCTTTTCCCTTAGGAGGGAGGTGGCCTTTTGGGCTGCTGATTTCCAGGTTTTTAGATACCGCCAGTATCTTGGCCAGATGTGGCAGTGGGCCAAGCCCCTTGGTGACTGTAGTTTATCCTACCTGGATGGCATTCTTGCATTGTTCCATTTCAAGTGGTCCCAGGTTTTGCACTAATACTCCAATGGCGATTCACTTTTCACCAGGAATGTAAAGATCAAAGGGTTTAGCTAAATTAGGGAGTTCCAGGGCAAGGGTCTGAATTGACTGCTCTTTCCATTCTTGAAAGGCCACTTCTGGATTCTATTCAAAAGGATCATCATCTTTTCCTTTCAGTGTTTCATATAGAGGCCGAGCTAGTAGACTGTAGTTAGGGATCCAGAAGCAGCAAACCCTGGCCTCCCCAGGAACCCCTAAGCTGTCTTCTAGTTTTAGATATGGGTAAGACTGTAAATTGTTTCTTCCCTTTCCTGGGATGGGCTTCTCCGACCTTCTGTGAGAATGAAGCCCAGGCAGGTCACCGTAGTCTGTGATATTTGAGCTTTTTCTTGGACAACCTGTATCCTTTATTGGCTTGGTAGTTCAGAGGTCTCCTTAGTAGGGCTGGCAATCAGAATGTCATCTGCAAATTGAAGGAGTGTTTCCTTTTCCAGAGGTAGAACTTTTAGGTCTTTAGCTGAGCTTTCCCCAAAGATGGTGTGGGAATTTTTGAACCCTTGGGGCAAGACGGCCCAGAAGTATTGTTTTAGTTGTATGTTGAGTCCTGCCACTCACAAGCCAAAATTTCTTGTGACTCTGGGACTAATAGAATACAAAAGAAGGCATCATTGAAGACTAATAGAGAATACCATGTCCTGGTGGTTGGTAGAATGACCAGCAGGGTGTAGAATTTAGGAACTACTGGACGTATATCCTCGGTGGCTTCACTGACTGTCCTGACATCATTTACCAGGACTCCAGCAGCCCGTGGGACTCTCGAGGTCAGGCCAATCCCAGGATATGGAGATCACCTGCGCAGGTACCCAACCCGAACCCCATACCACGGGGTTCTCGTGGTCAGGCCCCTCCCAGGATATGGGGTTCCCTTGGCAGGTTCCCCTGCAGCTCATGGGGCTCTCGTGGTCAGGCCCCTCCCAGGATACAGAGCTACCCATGCAGGTACCATGGCAGGGCTGGGAACACAGGAACCGTGCATATCGCCCTCATTGCAGAGCACTCCCAGCTCACCTGTCACTCAGATCTGACACAGAGCACCTCAGAGCAGGACTTGAACTAACAAACAGCAGCTCCGACAGGTCTGTGACCCTGGGCATCACTCTGTGTGGCCTCCCTCCACCTGGCCTTTCAGAGACTTCCACTGCACCCGGGGCACCAGGCCTCTGTCTCCACCCACCAGCCACTCCTCCTCTCCCTGACTCCTGGGTTCCTCTCATTAGGAGAGGGTTTTCTTGAAGTTGTCTCCCACTCATGGGCCAGATAATATAATTAGAAAACAAGCCAGAGCTGCAGCCCCTTGTCTATCCTGACTCTCAGGAGCCCACACCTGTTCCTTGGACCTGGCCGATTCAGCAAGTTCCAGTTTCTGCAACTGTGAGCCCCTGAGGGGTGATTATTGGCTGGCCTGGGAAGCCCGACCATGCCGGCCAGCCCTCCCCAAGTGTGCCTGGGTTCAGATCAATATAAACACCGCTCCAGGCAGCAAGAGCCCCTGCAGCTGTGCCTGACGCCATTTTCTCTGCCCTGTCAGCAGTCTTGGGGCTGGACTGGTGGGAGGGAGTGAGAGGCCACGGCTTTGTGGGTGGCCCAGTGTGAGTGGGGCTCTGCTGGACTTTCTGCAGCAGTTGCCAAGATGCCACCTGCTAAAGAAGAGGATGTGTCACCCATACCTGCCGCTGGAATTTCTCCCTGGGCAGAGGTGAGTGAGGAAGAAAGCAGTGGGGGCCGGGACAGCAGGGGTATCTCAGGCAGGGAAATGGAAAGCTTCCAGAAGAGTACCCAGGGCCAGGACCATCCTGGCTGGCCTGCAGGCACCAAGTCGGCTGGCATGCTGTCACTCATGTGGCTCCATGGCCCTTCCTCTAGGCTTTCAAGTCCTTGTACATATTCAGGTGTTTTACCTGGGAAGGGTGGGAACATTTCAGCAGCAGCTGGCCTGGGGCTCAGCCCACGTTTACTCACAGATGCCTCGGCACTGTCCCCCAGCTTTGCAATGAGGAAGCTTGTTGCGTGGGGCCTGCTGGCTGAATGGGAGATGATTCCCCACCACCGACCAACTTCAGAATTGTTTACAACTGGAGCAAGTGCCCTGATACGGTTTTCCTCTGTGTAGCTGGTGGGTTCTGTTTTTTTTTCTTTTTTGGTTCAAGGTAGATTTTATTCCTCTTTTTTGTATTTACAGATATAAGCATGGAAATAATTTATTCATATAAATACATGTATGTGAAGGGAAGAATATTTTTTCTGTTTTACTTTTTGTAATTTGAATTTTATTTTATTTTTTTATACAGCAGGTTCTTTTTGGTTATCTATTTTATACATATAAATGTATACATGCCAATCCCAATCTCTCAACTCCTCCCACCACCACCCCCCAACAGCTTTCCCCCCTTGGTGTCCATACGTTTGTTGTCTACATCTGTTGCTCTATTTCTGCCTTGCAAAACGGTTCATCTGTACAATTTGTCTAGGTTCCACATATAGCCATTAATAGACAAGATTTCTTTTTCTCTTTCTGACTTACTTCACTCTGTATGACAGTCTCTAGATCCATCAACGTCTCTACAAATGACCCAATTTCATTCCTTTTTATGGCTTAGTAATATTCCATTTCATATATGTACCACATCTTTATGCATTCGTCTGTCTGTGGACATTTAGGTTGCTTCCATTACCTGGATATTGTAAATAGTGATTCAATGAACATTGCAGTGAATGTCTCTTTTTGATTTATGGTTTTGTCTGGGTATATGCCCAGTAGTGGGATTGCTGTATCATATGGTAATTCTATTCTTAGTTTTATAAGAAACTCCATAATGTTCTCCACAGTGACTGTATCAATTTACATTCCCAACAATAGCGGAAGAGGGTTCCTTATCTCCACACCCTTTCCAGCATTTGTTGTTTGTAGATTTTCTGATGATGCCCATTCTAACAGGTGTGAGGTGATACACCATGGATGAGTCTATTTCGTTAAGCAAAGAGTAGGTCTTGTCTATTACATATTTGGCTTATGGAACGGTATGTGTGCTAATTTCAATCTCTGGTTTTATACAGCACCCCAACTCAACTTTCCCCTTAAGCAAGCATAAGTTTTTATCTAAATGTGAGACTCTGTTCGGTTTTGGAATTCAGTTTATGTGTAGCCAAGTTTACACTCTCTCTATTAGTGATATCTTATGATAATTATCTTTCTCTGTGTGACCTATTTCTCTTAGAATCATCATACTTAAATCCACTCAATTTGCTGCTACAGGCCTGATGACATTGATTTCATTGCTGAGTGATATTCCGTTGTACGTAAGTAGCACAACTCCTTTATCCATTTTTTTCTTTCTGGGATATTTAATTTGTACTGGACTCAAGGTTCTTGTAAACACAGCAGCCCTAAATTTGGTGTTGGCTGTGTCTTGTTGATTTTAATTTTCCTAAGCTATAGGGCCAAAAGTGGAAGTGCCCTAGGGTCTGTAGCTTTGTTTTTCAGATGTTTCAGGATACACCATAAACATCTCCAGAGTGTCTGTTGGCAATTTACATCCCGCCCATCAGCATAACAAGGCTCCCTGTTCTCCATGGCCTGTCCTGTGTTTCTGGTTTTTACACTTTTTTCAGATGGCCCTTTTGACGAATGGGAAATGAAACTTCATTGTAGTGCGGATTTCCATTTCTCAAGTGCTTGGTTGGCCAAAAAGGGCATATGTGTTTTTTCCTGAATATATTCAGGAAAAAATGTTTACGCACTTTTGTCCAAGTGCATCACTGTCAAAGATCTGCCGCTTTTCACATGCTTTAAATGCAATTCCAATCTACCTCCTGAAATATGATTCCTGCAATTCTGCCTCGTTTTCAAGTCCTCTTTGCAGACTTACTTCCATATATTTTTGCCAATAGCTGTCATTTATAACTCTGCAGGTTTGTGAATTACAGTGCCCGTGATTTCCTTTCTTAACACGTTTCCTTGAAAACTGGCCACCGAACCGCAGGTTTGCTTCAGGCCATAATCAGGGTCCGGCACGGCACTCTGAGACTTTGGTTCATTCCACTTCCTGGTGGGAAATTAGAGTTAAATGTGCCCCTCCAGACACCTGCCTCACTCCTAGCCCCTTGGTGATGTGTGTCCTCTGGTTTGAGGCCACATGTGCTGGGTTCCTCACCTTTGGCTGATGTGGCCCCACTGGTGTGAGGACACTCCTGCCTGGTTCCCATCCCCTTGGTGATGTGGGCCCTCCGGTGAGAGTCTGATCCTGGTTGGGTTCCTCACACTTCTGTGAGGTGGGCCCTCTTCTCTGAGGTCACTCCTGCCTGGCTGGCACACCCCGCCTTGGCGACGTCGGCCCTCTGGTGGGATTTGGTGCCTGCTGGGTGTCTCCTCCCCTCGGTAATGAGGGCCCTCTGGTGTCAGGCCCTAACTCCTGGGCTCCCAATATTTTCTGATATGCACCCTGTGGTTCGAGTACACTCCTGCCAGGTTCCCAACCCCATGGGAATGTGGGCCTTCTGCTCTGAGGTCCCAACCGTGGGTTGCTCAGTTTCATGATGAGGGCCCTCTGCTGTGAGTTCTCTCCGGCCTGGATCCCATAAGCTCGCTGCTCCTGGCCACCTGCTGGGAGGTTCCAACTGCGGGATTCCTCACCTTTTTTCTTCTATGGGCCCTCTGTTTTGAGACACCTCCTGCCTGCCTCACTCCCAGCCCCTTGGTGATGTGTGTCCTCTGGTTTGAGGCCACGTATGCTGGGTCCCTCGCCTTTTGATGATGTGGCCCCACAGGTGTGAGGACACTCCTGCCTGCTTCCTATCCCCTTGATGATGTGGGCCCTCTGGTGAGAGTATGATCCTGGCTGGGTTCCTCACCCTTCTGTGAGGTGGGCCCTCTGCTGTGAGGTCACTCCTGCCTGGCTGGCACACCCCACCTGAGTAACATCGGCCCTCTTGTGGCAGTTGGAGCCTGCTGGGAACCTCCCCTCGGTGATGGGGGCCCTCTTGCGTCAGGCCCTAACTGCTGGGTACCCACATTTTCTGATACGTGCTAAGTGGTGCGAGGACACTCCTGCGAGGTTCCCATCCCCATGGGCATGCGGGCCTTCTGCTCTAAGGTCCCAACACCTGTGTTGTTCACCGTTTCATGATGTTGGCTCTCTGGTGTTAGTTCACTCAGGCCTAGATCCCATAGACTCTGTGCTCTGAGCGGCATGCTGGGAGGTTCCTACTGCTGGATTCCTTACCTTTTTTTATTCTTTTGGTCCTGTGTTTTCATGCTCCTACTTCCTGACTCACTCCCAGCCCATTTGTGACGTAGGTCCTCTGGTTTAAGGCCACATGTACCGGTTTCCTCACCTTTATTGATGTGGCCCCACTGGTGTGAGAACACTCCTGCCTGGTTCCCATCCCCTTGTTGATGGGGGCCGTCTGGTGAGAGTCTGATCCTGTCTGGATTCCTCACACTTCTGGGAGGTGGGCCCTCTGCTGTGAGGTCACTCCTGCCTGGCTGGCACACGTCACGTTGGCGATGTGGGCCCTCAGTTGGGAGTTGGTGCCTGCTGGGAGTCTCCTCCCCTCGGTAATGAGGGCCCTCTGGCGTCAGGCCCTAACTCATGGGCTCCCAAAATTTTCTGATGTGCGCCCTGTCGTGCGAGTACACTCCAGCCAGGGTCCCATCCCCATGGGGATGTGGGCTTTCTGCTCTGAGGTCCCAACGCCTGGGTTGCTCACAGTGTCAGAATGTGGGCCCTCTGCTGTGAGTTCACTCCGGCATGGATCCCATAGCCTCGGTGCTCTGGGCCACCTGCTTGGAGCTTCCATCTGCGGGGTTCCTCACCTTTTTTATTCTATGGGCGCTCTGTTGTGAGTCTCCTCCTGCATGCCTCACTCCCAGCCCTTTCGTGATGTGTGTCCGCTTGTTTGAGGCCACATGTGCTGTGTTCCTCACCTTTCGCTGATGTGGCCCCACTGGTGTGAGGACACTCCTGCCTGGTTTCCATCCCCTTGGTGATGTGGGCGCACTGGTTAGAGTCTGATCCTGTTTGGGCTCCTCACACTTCTGTGAGGTGGGTCCTCTGCTGTGAGGTAACTCCTGCCTGGCTTGCTCCCATTGCCTTGGTGACGTCGGCCCTCTGGTGGCATTTGGAGCCTGCTGGTAGCCTCCTCTCCTCCGTGATGAGGGCCCTCTGGCGTCAGGCCATAACTGCTGGGTTCCCACATTTTCTGATACGTGCTAAGTTGTGCGTGGACACTCCTGCGAGGTTCCCATCCCCATGGGGATGTGGGCCTTCTGCTCTGAGGTCCCAACGCCTGGGTTGCTCACAGTTTCATGATGTGGGCCCTCTGCTGTGAGTTCACCTTGGCCTGGATCACATAGACTCGGTGCTCTGGGCCGCCTGCTGGGAGGTTCCCACTGCAGGATTCCTCAGCTTTTTTATTCTATTGGCCCTGTGTTGTGAGGCTACTCTTGCCTGCCTCACTCCGAGCCCCTTGGAGATCTGGATCCTCTGGTTTAGGCCACATGTGCTGGGTTCCTCACCTTTCTATGATGTGGCCACCCTGGTGTGAAGACAGTCCTGCCTGGTTCTGATGCCCTTGGTGATGTGGGCCCTCTGGTGAGAGTCTTACCCTGGCTGGGTTCCTCACCATTCTGTGAGGTAGGCCCTCAGCTGTGAGGTCACTCCTGCCTGGCTGTTGCACGTCACCTTGGCGACATGGGCCCTCAGTTGGGAGTTGGTGCCTGCTTGGGGTCTCCTCCCCTTGGTAATGAGGGCTCTCTGGCGTCAGGCCCTAACTTCTGGGCTCCCAAAATTCTCTGATGTGCGCCCTGTGGTGCGAGTACACTTCTGCCAGGTTCCCAACCACATGGGAATGTGGGCCTTCTGCTCTAAGGTCCCAACGGCTGGGTTGCTCACAGTTTCATGATGAGGGCTCTCTGTTTTGAGTTCAGTCAGGCCTGGATCCCATAGCCTCGCTGCTCCTGGCCACCTGCTGGGAGGTTCCAACTGCGGGATTCCTCACCTTTTTTACGCTATGGGCCCTCTGTTTGGAGGCTCCTCCTGCCTGCCTCACTCCCAGCCCCTTGGTGATGTGTGTCCTCTGGTTTGAGGCCACGTGTGCTGGGTCCGTCACATTTCGGTGATGTGGCCCCACTGGTGTGAGGACACTCCTGCCTGGTTTCCATTCCCTTGGTGATGTGGGCCCTCCGGTGAGTGTCTGATCCTCTTTGGGTTCCTCACACTTTTGTGTGGTTGGCCCTCTGCTCTGAGGTCACTCCTGCCTGGCTGGCACACCCCGCATTGGCGACATCGGCCTTCTGGTAGCAGTTGGAGCTTGCTGGGAGCCTCCTCTCCTCAGTGATGAGGGCCCTCTGGCGTCCGGCCCTAACTGCTGGGCTCCCCACATTTTCTGTTGTGTGCCCACTGGTGCGATGACACTCCTGCTTGGTTCCCTTCCCCATGGGGATGTGGGCCTTGTGCTCTGAGGTTACAACGGCTGGGTTGCTTACAGTATCACGATGAGGGCCCTCTGTTGTGAGTTCATCACTGCCTGGAATCCATAGCCTCGGTGCTCTGGGCCGCCTGCTGGGATGTTCCAACTGCTGGATTCCTCACCTTTTTTATACAATGGGCCATGTGTTTTGAGGTTAATCCTGCCTGCCTCGCTCCGAGACCCATGGTGATGTGGGTCCTCTGGTTTGAGGCCACATGTGCTGGGTACCTCAACTTTCGATGATGTGGCCCCACGGGTGTGAGGACACTCCTGCCTGGTTCCCAGCCCCTTGCTTATGTGGGCACCCTGGTGAGAGTCTGATCCTGACTGGGTTCCTTACCCTTCTGTGAGGTGGGCCCTCTGATGTGAGGTCACTCCTGCCTGGATGGCTCATGTCGCCTTGGTGACGTAGGCCCTCTGTTGGCCACTGAAGCATGCTGGGAGCCTCCTACCCTCTTTAATGAGGGCCCTGGAAGAAACGCATATGCCCTTTTTGAGCAAGTGCATCATTGTCGAGGTTCTGCCTCTTCTCCTATACTTTCAGAGGACTTCCCGTCTACCTCCTGAAATCGTATTCCTGGAATTCTGCCCCGCGTTCAAGTCCTCTTTGCAGCCTTACTTCAATATATTTTTGGACGATAGCTGTCATTTATAACTCTGCAGGTTTGTGAATTACAGTGCCCCTGAGCTCCTTTCTTCAACTCGCTTTCTTGTGAGCTGGCCGCAAACCCGCAGGATTGTTTCAGGCCCTAATCTGGTTCCGGCACGGCATGCTGAGCCTTTGGCTAATTCCTCTTCCTGGTGGGAAATGAGTGTTAAATTTGTTCGTGCAGACACCTACAGCTAATCTCTCATTGGTTCTCCCTATTCCTGTTCATCTTGCGCAGAAATTCCAAACTGTGCCAAACAGGAGGTTAAAGGCACTGACTCTCCAAGTGGGGAGAGTGTTAGTAAAGCGTTCAAATGTTGAACGCGAGTACCAGGGGACGAAAACTGAGATGCATTTGAAAACGTTTCCCAATCACACGGTGGACCATACTCTAGGTTTCCCATGCATGTTTTAGCTGAAGGAAGAATCCCTTAAACCTGGAGAGTTGGGACCCATGGAATGTGTACCATGCAGTATGACTTCAAAGGGTCTGCGTTTGCTCACCGAACCTCACCAATGCTATCAGCCTGAAGTGTCCAGCCTTATGTCTCATCCAGCTCTGGGTGTAGATGTGGTAAATCCAGGTTGCGTCACAAGCCCTGAATGAATTATTTAAGAATTGCTCTCTATTTCACTGTCATTGTGTTTTGTTTTTGAAATTCATTTTGATAATGGGATTTATCGGATTTTCACTGCTGCTTTTAGGCCACTGTACACACGCTTGATTTCCTTATGGAGACATATAAATCCATGGGTTTTAAGATTCTTACTTGTCAGGTATCTTCCCAGGCGTTGAATATAGGGTGTTGAGTACATTTCGTTGAGCAAGGAGTAGGTTTTTTCTATTATATATTTGGCTTATGGAACGGTATCTGTGCTAATTTCAATCTCTGGTTTTATGCAGCATCCCAACTGACCTTTCCCCATAAGGAAGCATAAGTTGGTTTGCTAAATTTGAGACCCTGTTCTGTTTTGTAATTCAGTTCATGGGTAGCCAAGTTTACATTCCGTGTATTAGTGATAACTTATGATGTTTCTTTTTCTGTCTGACTTATTTCTCATAGAATCATCGTACCTCAATCCACTCATTATGCCGCTACGGTCCTGATGACGTAGATTTCATTGCTGAGTGATATTCCATTGTACGTGCGTACCACAACTTCTTTATCCATTTTATGCTTTCTGGGATATTTAACTGCTACCGTAGATGAGGTTCTTGTAAACAGAGCCATCCCAAACTTTGGGGTGGCTGTGTGTTTTTGATTTTAATTTCCCTAAGCTATAGGACAATAAGTGGAAGTGCCTTAGGCTGTGTTGCTTTGTTTCCTACGTGTTTCAGGAAACACCATACACTTTTCCAGAGTGGCTGTTGGCAATTTAAATCCGCCCATCAGCATAACAAGGCTCCCTGTTCTCCATGACCTGTCCTGCCTTTCTGGATTTTACACTTTTTTCAGATGGCCCTTTTGACCGGGGGGCAGTGAGACTTCATTGTAGTGCAGATTTCCTTTACACGCTTGCTTGGTTGGCCAAAAAGGGCGTATGCGTTTTTTCCTGAATATATTCAGGAAAAAACGCATACGCCCTTTTTGGCCAAGTGCATCATTGTCAACATTCTGCCTCTTTTCCTATGCTTTAAGTGCAATTCCAGTCTACCCCCTGAAATCGTTTTCCTGAAATCCTGCCCCACTTTCAAGTCCTCTTCGAAGACTTACTTCTATACATTTTTGGACGATAGCTGTCATTCATAACTCTGCAGGTTTGTGAATTACAGTGCCCCTGAGCTCCTTTCTTCAACTGGCTTTCTTTTGAGCTGGCCGCAAAACCGCAGGATTGCTTCAGGCCCTAATCTCTTTCCGGCAGGGCAT
Source organism: Delphinapterus leucas (assembly GCF_059928025.1). Lineage (NCBI taxonomy): Eukaryota > Metazoa > Chordata > Mammalia > Artiodactyla > Monodontidae > Delphinapterus > Delphinapterus leucas. The sequence continues at coordinate 1,720,536 of NW_028322240.1, read as the reverse complement.
GCTGAGCCTTTGTTTAATTCCTCTTCCTGGTCGGAAATGAGTGTTCCTTTTGCCCGTGCAGGCACCTACAGCTGGTCTCTCATTGGTTCTCCCTATTCCTGTACATCTTGCGCAGAAATTGCAAACTGTGCCAAACAGGAGGTTAATGGCACTGACTCTCCAAGTAGGGAGAGTGTTAGTAAAGCGTCTGGAATGGTGAACCCGAGTACCAGGGAACGATAACTGAGATGCATTTGAAAACGTTTCCCGGTCACACAGTGCACTGTACTGTGGGTTTCCCATGCATGTTTTAGCTGAAGGAAGAATCCCTTAAACCTGGAGAGTTGGGACCCATGGAATGGGTACCATTCAGTGTGACTTCAAAGGGTCTGCGTTTGCTCACCGAACCTCACCAATGCTATCAGCCCGAAGTGTCCAGCCTTATGTCTCATCCAGCTCTGGGTGTAGATGTGGTAAATCCAGGTTGCATCACAAGCCCTGAATGAATTATGTAAGAATTGCTCTCTATTTCACTGTCATTGTGTTTTGTTTTTGAAAATCATTTTGATAATGGGATTTATCGGATTTTCACTGTTGCTTTTAGGCCACTGTACACACGCTAGATTTCCTTATGGAGACATATAAATCCATGGGTTTTAAGATTCTTACTTGTCAGGTATCTTCCCAGGCAATGAATATAGGGTGTTGAGTCCATTTCGTTGAGCAAGGAGTAGGTTTTGTCTATTATATATTTTGCTTATGGAACGGTATCTGTGCTAATTTCAATCTCTGGTTTTATGCAGCATCCCAACTGACCTTTCCCCATAAGCAAGCATAAGTTGCTAAATTTGAGACCCTGTTCTGTTTTGTAGTTCAGTTCATGGGTAGCCAAGTTTACATTCCGTGTATTAGTGATAACTTATGATGTTTCTTTTTCTGTCTGACTTATTTCTCATAGAATCATCGTACCTGAATCCACTCATTATGCCGCTACGGTCCTGATGACGTAGATTTCATTGCTGAGTGATATTCCATTGTACGTGCGTACCACAACTTCTTTATCCATTTTATGCTTTCTCGGATATTTAACTTCTACCGTAGATGAGGTTCTTGTAAACAGAGCCATCCCAAACTTTGGGGTGGCTGTGTGTTTTTGATTTTAATTTCCCTAAGCTATAGGACCATAAGTGGAAGTGCCGTAGGCTGTGATGCTTTGTTTCCTACGTGTTTCAGGAAACACCATACACTTTTCCAGAGTGGCTGTTGGCAATTTAAATCCGCCCATCAGCATAACAAGGCTCCCTGTTCTCCATGACCTGTCCTGCCTTTCTGGATTTTACACTTTTTTCAGATGTCCCTTTTGACCGGGGGGCAGTGAGACTTCATTGTAGTGCAGATTTCCTTTACACGCTTGCTTGGTTGGCCAAAAAGGGCGTATGCGTTTTTTCCTGAATATATTCAGGAAAAAACGCATACGCCCTTTTTGGCCAAGTGCATCATTATCGACATTCTGCCTCTTTTCCTATGCTTTAAGTGCAATTCCAGTCTACCCCCTGAAATCGTTTCCCTGAAATTCTGCTCCGCTTTCAAGTCCTCTTCGAAGACTTACTTCTATACATTTTTGGACGATAGCTGTCATTCATAACTCTGCAGGTTTGTGAATTACAGTGCCCCTGAGCTCATGTCTTCAACTCGCTTTCTTGTGAGCTGGCCGCAAAACCGCAGGATTGCTTCAGCCCAAAGTCTCTTTCTGGCAGGGCACGCTGAGCCTTTGTTTAATTCCTCTTCCTGGTCGGAAATGAGCATTCCATTTGCCCGTGCAGACACCTACAGCTAGTCTCTCATTGCTTCTCCCTATTCCTGTTCATCTTGCGCAGAAATTGCAAACTGTGCCAAACAGGAGGTTAAATGCACTGACTCTCCAAGTGGGGAGAGTGTTAGTAAAGCGTCTGGAATGGTGAACCCGAGTACCAGGGGACGAAAACTGAGATGCATTTGAAAACGTTTCCCAATCACACGGTGGACCATACTATGGGTTTCCCATGCATGTTTTAGCTGAAGGAAGAATCCCTTAAACGTGGAAATTTGGAACCCATGGAATGGGTACCATGCAGTATGACTTCAAAGGGTCTGCGTTTGCTCACCGAACCTCACCAATGCTATCAGCCCGAAGTGTCCAGCCTTATGTCTCACCCAGCTCTGGGTGTAGATGTGGTAAATCCAGGTTGCATCACAAGCCCTGAATGAATTATTTAAGAATTGCTCTCTATTTCACTGTCATTGTGTTTTGTATTTGAAATTTATTTTGATAATGGGATTTATCGGATTTTCACTGCTGCGTTTAGGCTGCTGTACACACGCTTGATTTCCTTATGGAGACATATAAATCCATGGGTTTTAAGATTCTTACTTGTCATGTATCTTGCCAGGCGTTGAATATGGGGTGTTGAGTCCATTTCGTTGAGCAAGGAGTAGGTCTTGTCTCTTATATATTTTGCTTATGGAACGGTATCTGTGCTAATTTCAATCTCTGGTTTTATGCAGCATCCCAACTGACCTTTCCCCATAAGCAAGCATAAGTTGGTTTGCTAAATTTGAGACCCTGTTCTGTTTTGTAGTTCAGTTCATGGGTAGCCAAGTTTACATTCCGTGTATTACTGATATATTATGATGTTTCTTTTTCTGTGTGACTTATTTCTCGTAGAATCATCGTACCTGAATCCACTCATTATGCTGCTACGGGACTGATGACGTAGATTTCATTGCTGAGTGATATTCCATTGTACGTGCGTACCACAATTTCTTTATCCATTTTATGCTTTCTGGGATATTTAACTGCTACCGTAGACGAGGTTCTTGTAAACAGAGCCGTCCCAAACTCTGGGGTGGCTGTGTGTTTTTGATTTTAATTTCCCTAAGCTATAGGACCATAAGTGGAAGTGCCATAGGCTGTGTTGCTTTGTTTTCTACGTGTTTCTGGAAACACCATACACGTCTCCAGAGTGGTTGTTGGCAATTTACATCCCGCCCATCAGGATGACAAGGCTCCCTGTTCTCCATGACCTGTCCTGCCTTTCTGGATTTTACACTTTTTTCAGATGGCCCTTTGGACCGGGGGGGCAGTGAGACTTCCTTGTAGTGCAGAGTTCCTTTACACGCTTGCTTGGTTGGCCAAAAAGGGCGTATGCGTTTTTTCCTGAATATATTCAGGAAAAAACGCATACGCCCTTTTTGGCCAAGTGCATCGTTGTCGACATTCTGCCTCTTTTCCTATGCTTTTAGTACAATTCCAGTCTACCCCCTGAAATCGTTTTCCTGAAATTCTGCCCCGCTTACAAGTCCTCTTCGAAGAATTACTTCAATACATTTTTGGACGATAGCTGTCATTCATAACTCTGCAGGTTTGTGAATTACAGTGCACCTGAGCTCATGTCTTCAACTCGCTTTCTTGTGAGCTGGCCGCAAAACCGCAGGATTGCTTCAGGCCATAATCTCTTTCTGGCAGGGCATGCTGAGCCTTTGTTTAATTCCTCTTCCTGGTCGGAAATGAGTGTTCCTTTTGCCCGTGCAGGCACCTACAGCTAGACTCTCACTGGTTCTCCCTATTCCTGTACATCTTGCGCAGAAATTGCAAACTGTGCCAAACAGGAGGTTAATGGCACTGACTCTCCAAGTGGGGAGAGTGTTAGTAAAGCGTCTGGAATGGTAAACCCGAGTACCAGGGGACGATAACTGAGATGCATTTGAAAACGTTTCCCGGTCACACAGTGCACTGTACTGTGGGTTTCCCATGCATGTTTTAGCTGAAGGAAGAATTCCTTAAACCTGGAGAGTTGGGACCCATGGAATGGGTACCATGCAGTATGACTTCAAAGGGTCTGCGTTTGCTCACCGAACCTCACCAATGCTATCAGCCCGAAGTGTCCAGCCTTATGTCTCACCCAGCTCTGGGTGTAGATGTGATAAATCCAGGTTGCATCACAAGCCCTGAATGAATTATTTAAGAATTGCTCTCTATTTCACTGTCATTGTGTTTTGTTTTTGAAATTTATTTTGATAATGGGATTTATCGGATTTTCACTGCTGCGTTTAGGCCGCTGTACACACGCTTGATTTCCTTATGGAGACATATAAATCCATGGGTTTTAAGATTCTTACTTGTCAGGTATCTTGCCAGGCGTTGAATATGGCGTGTTGAGTCCATTTCGTTGAGCAAGGAGTAGGGCTTGTCTATTATATATTTGGCTTATGGAACGGTATCTGTGCTAATTTCAATCTCTGGTTTTATGCAGCACCCCAACTCACCTTTCCCCATAAGCAAGCATAAGTTGGTTTTCTAAATTTGAGACCCTGTTCTGTTTTGGAATTCAGTTTATGTGTAGCCAAGTTTACATTCCGTGTATTAGTGATATCTTATGATGTTTCTTTTTCTGTGTGACTTATTTCTCGTAGAATCATCGTACCTGAATCCACTCATTATGCCGCTATGGGCCTGAAGACGTAGATTTCATTGCTGAGTGATATTCCATTGTACGTGCGTACCACAACTTCTTTATCCATTTTTTGCTTTCGGGGATATTTTACTTGTACCGTAGACGAGGTTCTTGTAAACAGAGCCGTCCCAAACTCTGGGGTGGCTGTGTGTTTTTGAATTTAATTTCCCTAAGCTATAGGACCATAAGTGGAAGTGCCATAGGCTGTGTTGCTTTGTTTCCTACGTGTTTCTGGAAACACCATACACTTCTCCAGAGTGGTTGTTGGCAATTTACATCCCGCCCATCAGCATGACAAGGCTCCCTGTTCTCCATGACCTGTCCTGTCTTTCTGGATTTTACACTTTTTTCAGATGGCCCTTTTGACCGGGGGGCAGTGAGACTTCATTGTAGTGCAGATTTCCTTTACACGCTTGCTTGGTTGGCCAAAAAGGGCGTATGCGTTTTTTCCTGAATATATTCAGGAAAAAACGCATACGCCCTTTTTGGCCAAGTGCATCATTGTTGACATTCTGCCTCTTTTCCTACGCTTTAAGTGCAATTCCAGTCTACCCCCTGAAATCGTTTTCCTGAAATTCTGCCCCGCTTTCAAGTCCTCTTTGAAGACTTACTTCAGTACATTTTTGGACGATAGCTGTCATTCATAACTCTGCAGGTTTGTGAATTACAGTGCCCCTGAGCTCCTTTCTTCAACTCGCTTTCTTGTTAGCTGGCCGCAAAACCGCAGGATTGCTTCAGGCCCTAATCTCTTTCCAGCAGGGCATGCTGAGCCTTTGTGTAATTCCTCTTCCTGGTGGGAAATGAGCGTTCCATTTGCCCGTGCAGACACCAACAGCTAGTCTCTCATTGGATCTCCCTATGCCTGTTCATCTTGCGCAGAAATTGCAAACTGTGCCAAACAGGATGTTAAAGGCACTGACTCTCCAAGTGGGGAGAGTGTTAGTAAAGCGTCTGGAATGGTGAACCCGAGTACCAGGGGACGAAAACTGAGATGCATTTGAAAACGTTTCCCAATCACATGGCGGACGATAGTCTGGGTTTCCCATTCATGTTTTAGCTGAAGGAAGAATCCCTTAAACCTGGAGAGTTGGGACCCATGGAATGGGTACCATGCAGTATGACTTCAAAGGGTCTGCGTTTGCTCACCGAACCTCACCAATGCTATCAGCCCGAAGTGTCCAGCCTTATGTCTCACCCAGCTCTGGGTGTAGATGTGGTAAATCCAGGTTGCATCACAAGCCCTGAATGAATGATTTAAGAATTGCTCTCTATTTCACTGTCATTTTGTTTTGTTTTTGAAATTTATTTTGATAATGGGATTTATCGGATTTTCACTGCTGCGTTTAGGCCGCTGTACACACGCTTGATTTCCTTAAGGAGACATATAAATCCATGGGTTTTAAGATTCTTACTTGTCAGGTATCTTGCCAGGCGTTGAATATGGGGTGTTGAGTCCATTTCGTTGAGAAAGGAGTAGGGCTTGTCTATTATATATTTGGCTTATGGAACGGTATCTGTGCTAATTTCAATCTCTGGTTTTATGCAGCACCCCAACTCACCTTTCCCCATAAGCAAGCATAAGTTGGTTTTCTAAATTTGAGACCCTGTTCTGTTTTGTATTTCAGTTCATGTATAGCCAACTTTACCTTCCGTTTATTAGTGATATCTTATGATGTTTCTTTTTCTGTGTGACTTATTTCTCGTAGAATCATCGTACCTGAATCCACTCATTATGCCGCTATGGGCCTGATGACGTAGATTTCATTGCTGAGTGATATTCCATTGTACGTGTGTACCACAACTTCTTTATCCATTTTTTGCTTTCTGGGATATTTTACTTGTACCGTAGACGAGGTTCTTGTAAACAGAGCCGTCCCAAACTCTGGGGTGGCTGTGTGTTTTTGAATTTAATTTCCCTAAGCTATAGGACCATAAGTGGAAGTGCCATAGGCTGTGTTGCTTGGTTTCCTACGTGTTTCTGGAAACACCATACACTTCTCCAGAGTGGTTGTTGGCAATTTACATCCTGCCCATCAGCATGACAAGGCTCCCTGTTCTCCATGACCTGTCCTGTCTTTCTGGATTTTACACTTTTTTCAAATGGCCCTTTTGACCGGGGGGCAGTGAGACTTCATTGTAGTGCAGATTTCCTTTACACGCTTGCTTGGTTGGCCAAAAAGGGCGTATGCGTTTTTTCCTGAATATATTCAGGAAAAAACGCATACGCCCTTTTTGGCCAAGTGCATCATTGTTGACATTCTGCCTCTTTTCCTACGCTTTAAGTGCAATTCCAGTCTACCCCCTGAAATCGTTTTCCTGAAATTCTGCCCCGCTTTCAAGTCCTCTTTGAAGACTTACTTCAGTACATTTTTGGACGATAGCTGTCATTCATAACTCTGCAGGTTTGTGAATTACAGTGCCCCTGAGCTCATTTCTTCAACTCGGTTTCTTGTGAGCTGGCCGCAAAACCGCAGGATTGCTTCAGGCCCTAATATGTTTCCGGCCGGGCACGCTGAGCCTTTGGTTAATTCCTCTTCCTGGTTTGAAATGTGCGTTCCATTTGCCCGTGGAGACACCAACAGCTAGTCTCTCATTGGTTCTCCCTATGCCTGTTCATCTTGCGCAGAAATTGCAAACTGTGCCAAACAGGAGGTTAAAGGCACTGACTCTCCAAGTGGGGAGAGTGTTAGTAAAGCGTCTGGAATGGTGAACCCGAGTACCAGGGGACGAAAACTGAGATGCATTTGAAAACGTTTCCCAATCACACGGCGGACGATAGTCTGGGTTTCCCATGCATGTTTTAGCTGAAGGAAGAATCCCTTAAACCTGGAGAGTTGGGACCCATGGAATGGGTACCATGCAGTATGACTTCAAAGGGTCTGCGTTTGCTCACCGAACCTCACCAATGCTATCAGCCTGAAGTGTCCAGCCTTATGTCTCACCCAGCTCTAGGTGTAGATGTGGTAAATCCAGGTTGCATCACAAGCCCTGAATGAATTATTTAAGAATTGCTCTCTATTTCACTGTCATTGTGTTTTGTTTTTGAAATTTAGTTTGATAATGGGATTTATCGGATTTTCACTGCTGCGTTTAGGCCGCTGTACACACGCTTGATTTCCTTATGGAGACATATAAATCCATGGGTTTTAAGATTCTTACTTGTCAGGTATCTTGCCAGGCGTTGAATATGGGGTGTTGAGTCCATTTCGTTGAGCAAGGAGTAGGGCTTGTCTATTATATATTTGGCTTATGGAACGGTATCTGTGCTAATTTCAATCTCTGGTTTTATGCAGCACCCCAACTCACCTTTCCCCATAAGCAAGCATAAGTTGGTTTTCTAAATTTGAGACCCTGTTCTGTTTTGTATTTCAGTTCATGTGTAGCCAACTTTACATTCCGTGTATTAGTGATATCTTATGATGTTTCTTTTTCTGTGTGACTTATTTCTCGTAGAATCATCGTACCTGAATCCACTCATTATGCCGCTACGGGCCTGATGATGTAGATTTCATTGCTGAGTGATATTCCATTGTACGTGCGTACCACAACTTCTTTATCCATTTTTTGCTTTCTGGGATATTTTACTTGTACCGTAGATGAGGTTCTTGTAAACAGAGCCGTCCCAAACTCTGGGGTGGCTGTGTGTTTTTGAATTTAATTTCCCTAAGCTATAGGACCATAAGTGGAAGTGCCATAGGCTGTGTTGCTTTGTTTCCTACGTGTTTCTGGAAAAACCATACACTTCTCCAGAGTGGTTGTTGGCAATTTACATCCCGCCCATCAGCATGACAAGGCTCCCTGTTCTCCATGACCTGTCCTGTCTTTCTGGATTTTACACTTTTTTCAGATGGCCCTTTTGACCGGGGGGCAGTGAGACTTCATTGTAGTGCAGATTTCCTTTACACGCTTGCTTGGTTGGCCAAAAAGGGCGTATGCGTTTTTTCCTGAATATATTCAGGAAAAAACGCATACGCCCTTTTTGGCCAAGTGCATCATTGTTGACATTCTGCCTCTTTTCCTACGCTTTAAGTGCAATTCCAGTCTACCCCCTGAAATCGTTTTCCTGAAATTCTGCCCCGCTTTCAAGTCCTCTTTGAAGACTTACTTCAGTACATTTTTGGACGATAGCTGTCATTCATAACTCTGCAGGTTTGTGAATTACAGTGCCCCTGAGCTCATTTCTTCAACTCGGTTTCTTGTGAGCTGGCCGCAAAACCGCAGGATTGCTTCAGGCCCTAATATGTTTCCGGCCGGGCACGCTGAGCCTTTGGTTAATTCCTCTTCCTGGTGGGAAATGAGCGTTCCATTTGCCCGTGCAGACACCAACAGCTAGTCTCTCATTGCTTCTCCCTATTCCTGTTCATCTTGCGCAGAAATTGCAAACTGTGCCAAACAGGAGGTTAATGGCACTGACTCTCCAAGTGGGGAGAGTGTTAGTAAAGCGTTCAAATGTTGAACCCGAGTACCAGGGGACGAAAACTGAGATGCATTTTAAAACGTTTCCCAATCACATGTTGGACCATACTCTGGGTTTCCCATGCATGTTTTAGCTGAAGGAAGAATCCCTTAAACCTGGAGAGTTGGGACCCATGGAATGGGTACCATGCAGTATGACTTCAAAGGGTCTGCATTTGCTCACCGAACCTCACCAATGCTATCAGCCCGAAGTGTCCAGCCTTATGTCTCATCCAGCTCTGGGTGTAGATGTGGTAAATCCAGGTTGCATCACAAGCCCTGAATGAATTATTTAAGAATTGCTCTCTATTTCACTGTCATTGTGTTTTGTTTTTGAAATTCATTTTGATAATGGGATTTATTGGATTTTCACTGCTGCTTTTAGGCCACTGTACACACGCTTGATTTCCATATGGAGACATATAAATCCATGGGTTTTAAGATTCTTACTTGTCAGGTATCTTCCCAGGCGTTGAATATAGGGTGTTGAGTCCATTTCGTTGAGCAAGGAGTAGGTTTTGTCTATTATATATTTGGCTTATGGAACGGTATCTGTGCTAATTTCAATCTCTGGTTTTATGCAGCACCCCAACTCACCTTTCCCCATAAGCAAGCATAAGTTGGTTTTCTAAATTTGAGACCCTGTTCTGTTTTGGAATTCAGTTTATGTGTAGCCAAGTTTACATTCCGTGTATTAGTGATATCTTATGATGTTTCTTTTTCTGTGTGACTTATTTCTCGTAGAATCATCGTACCTGAATCCACTCATTATGCCGCTATGGGCCTGAAGACGTAGATTTCATTGCTGAGTGATATTCCATTGTACGTGCGTACCACAATATCTTTATCCAATTTTTCCTTTCTCGGATATTTAACTTGTACCGTAGACAAGGTTCTTGTAAACAGAGCCATCCCAAACTTTGGGGTGGCTGTGTGTTTTTGATTTTAATTTCCCTAAGCTATTGGACCATAAGTGGAAGTGACATAGGCTGTGTTGCTTTGTTTCCTACGTGTTTCAGGATACACCATACATTTCTCCAGAGTGGCTGTTGGCAATTTACATCCCGCCCATCAGCATAACAAGGCTCCCTGTTCTCCATGACCTGTCCTGTCTTTCTGGATTTTACACTTTTTTCAGATGGCCCTTTTGACCGGGGGGCAGTGAGACTTCATTGTAGTGCAGATTTCCTTTACACGCTTGCTTGGTTGGCCAAAAAGGGCATATGCGTTTTTTCCTGAATATATTCAGGAAAAAACGCATACGCCCTTTTTGGCCAAGTGCATCATTGTTGACATTCTGCCTCTTTTCCTACGCTTTAAGTGCAATTCCAGTCTACCCCCTGAAATCGTTTTCCTGAAATTCTGCCCCGCTTTCAAGTCCTCTTTGAAGACTTACTTCAGTACATTTTTGGACGATAGCTGTCATTCATAACTCTGCAGGTTTGTGAATTACAGTGCCCCTGAGCTCCTTTCTTCAACTCGCTTTCTTGTGAGCTGGCCGCAAAACCGCAGGATTGCTTCAGGCCCTAATCTCTTTCCAGCAGGGCATGCTGAGCCTTTGTGTAATTCCTCTTCCTGGTGGGAAATGAGCGTTCCATTTGCCCGTGCAGACACCAACAGCTAGTCTCTCATTGGATCTCCCTATGCCTGTTCATCTTGCGCAGAAATTGCAAACTGTGCCAAACAGGATGTTAAAGGCACTGACTCTCCAAGTGGGGAGAGTGTTAGTAAAGCGTCTGGAATGGTGAACCCGAGTACCAGGGGACGAAAACTGAGATGCATTTGAAAATGTTTCCCAATCACATGGCGGACGATAGTCTGGGTTTCCCATTCATGTTTTAGCTGAAGGAAGAATCCCTTAAACCTGGAGAGTTGGGACCCATGGAATGGGTACCATGCAGTATGACTTCAAAGGGTCTGCGTTTGCTCACCGAACCTCACCAATGCTATCAGCCCGAAGTGTCCAGCCTTATGTCTCACCCAGCTCTGGGTGTAGATGTGGTAAATCCAGGTTGCATCACAAGCCCTGAATGAATGATTTAAGAATTGCTCTCTATTTCATTGTCATTTTGTTTTGTTTTTGAAATTTATTTTGATAATGGGATTTATCGGATTTTCACTGCTGCGTTTAGGCCGCTGTACACACGCTTGATTTCCTTAAGGAGACATATAAATCCATGGGTTTTAAGATTCTTACTTGTCAGGTATCTTGCCAGGCGTTGAATATGGGGTGTTGAGTCCATTTCGTTGAGAAAGGAGTAGGGCTTGTCTATTATATATTTGGCTTATGGAACGGTATCTGTGCTAATTTCAATCTCTGGTTTTATGCAGCACCCCAACTCACCTTTCCCCATAAGCAAGCATAAGTTGGTTTTCTAAATTTGAGACCCTGTTCTGTTTTGTATTTCAGTTCATGTATAGCCAACTTTACCTTCCGTTTATTAGTGATATCTTATGATGTTTCTTTTTCTGTGTGACTTATTTCTCGTAGAATCATCGTACCTGAATCCACTCATTATGCCGCTATGGGCCTGATGACGTAGATTTCATTGCTGAGTGATATTCCATTGTACGTGTGTACCACAACTTCTTTATCCATTTTTTGCTTTCTGGGATATTTTACTTGTACCGTAGACGAGGTTCTTGTAAACAGAGCCGTCCCAAACTCTGGGGTGGCTGTGTGTTTTTGAATTTAATTTCCCTAAGCTATAGGACCATAAGTGGAAGTGCCATAGGCTGTGTTGCTTGGTTTCCTACGTGTTTCTGGAAACACCATACACTTCTCCAGAGTGGTTGTTGGCAATTTACATCCTGCCCATCAGCATGACAAGGCTCCCTGTTCTCCATGACCTGTCCTGTCTTTCTGGATTTTACACTTTTTTCAGATGGCCCTTTTGACCGGGGGGCAGTGAGACTTCATTGTAGTGCAGATTTCCTTTACACGCTTGCTTGGTTGGCCAAAAAGGGCGTATGCGTTTTTTCCTGAATATATTCAGGAAAAAACGCATACGCCCTTTTTGGCCAAGTGCATCATTGTTGACATTCTGCCTCTTTTCCTACGCTTTAAGTGCAATTCCAGTCTACCCCCTGAAATCGTTTTCCTGAAATTCTGCCCCGCTTTCAAGTCCTCTTTGAAGACTTACTTCAGTACATTTTTGGACGATAGCTGTCATTCATAACTCTGCAGGTTTGTGAATTACAGTGCCCCTGAGCTCATTTCTTCAACTCGGTTTCTTGTGAGCTGGCCGCAAAACCGCAGGATTGCTTCAGGCCCTAATATGTTTCCGGCCGGGCACGCTGAGCCTTTGGTTAATTCCTCTTCCTGGTGGGAAATGTACGTTCCATTTGCCCGTGGAGACACCAACAGCTAGTCTCTCATTGGTTCTCCCTATGCCTGTTCATCTTGCGCAGAAATTGCAAACTGTGCCAAACAGGAGGTTAAAGGCACTGACTCTCCAAGTGGGGAGAGTGTTAGTAAAGCGTCTGGAATGGTGAACCCGAGTACCAGGGGACGAAAACTGAGATGCATTTGAAAACGTTTCCCAATCACACGGCGGACGATAGTCTGGGTTTCCCATGCATGTTTTAGCTGAAGGAAGAATCCCTTAAACCTGGAGAGTTGGGACCCATGGAATGGGTACCATGCAGTATGACTTCAAAGGGTCTGCGTTTGCTCACCGAACCTCACCAATGCTATCAGCCTGAAGTGTCCAGCCTTATGTCTCACCCAGCTCTAGGTGTAGATGTGGTAAATCCAGGTTGCATCACAAGCCCTGAATGAATTATTTAAGAATTGCTCTCTATTTCACTGTCATTGTGTTTTGTTTTTGAAATTTAGTTTGATAATGGGATTTATCGGATTTTCACTGCTGCGTTTAGGCCGCTGTACACACGCTTGATTTCCTTATGGAGACATATAAATCCATGGGTTTTAAGATTCTTACTTGTCAGGTATCTTGCCAGGCGTTGAATATGGGGTGTTGAGTCCATTTCGTTGAGCAAGGAGTAGGGCTTGTCTATTATATATTTGGCTTATGGAACGGTATCTGTGCTAATTTCAATCTCTGGTTTTATGCAGCACCCCAACTCACCTTTCCCCATAAGCAAGCATAAGTTGGTTTTCTAAATTTGAGACCCTGTTCTGTTTTGTATTTCAGTTCATGTGTAGCCAACTTTACATTCCGTGTATTAGTGATATCTTATGATGTTTCTTTTTCTGTGTGACTTATTTCTCGTAGAATCATCGTACCTGAATCCACTCATTATGCCGCTACGGGCCTGATGATGTAGATTTCATTGCTGAGTGATATTCCATTGTACGTGCGTACCACAACTTCTTTATCCATTTTTTGCTTTCTGGGATATTTTACTTGTACCGTAGACGAGGTTCTTGTAAACAGAGCCGTCCCAAACTCTGGGGTGGCTGTGTGTTTTTGAATTTAATTTCCCTAAGCTATAGGACCATAAGTGGAAGTGCCATAGGCTGTGTTGCTTTGTTTCCTACGTGTTTCTGGAAAAACCATACACTTCTCCAGAGTGGTTGTTGGCAATTAACATCCCGCCCATCAGCATGACAAGGCTCCCTGTTCTCCATGACCTGTCCTGTCTTTCTGGATTTTACACTTTTTTCAGATGGCCCTTTTGACCGGGGGGCAGTGAGACTTCATTGTAGTGCAGATTTCCTTTACACGCTTGCTTGGTTGGCCAAAAAGGGCGTATGCGTTTTTTCCTGAATATATTCAGGAAAAAACGCATACGCCCTTTTTGGCCAAGTGCATCATTGTTGACATTCTGCCTCTTTTCCTATGCTTTAAGTGCAATTCCAGTCTACCCCCTGAAATCGTTTTCCTGAAATTCTGCCCCGCTTTCAAGTCCTCTTTGAAGACTTACTTCAGTACATTTTTGGACGATAGCTGTCATTCATAACTCTGCAGGTTTGTGAATTACAGTGCCCCTGAGCTCATTTCTTCAACTCGGTTTCTTGTGAGCTGGCCGCAAAACCGCAGGATTGCTTCAGGCCCTAATATGTTTCCGGCCGGGCACGCTGAGCCTTTGGTTAATTCCTCTTCCTGGTGGGAAATGAGCGTTCCATTTGCCCGTGCAGACACCAACAGCTAGTCTCTCATTGCTTCTCCCTATTCCTGTTCATCTTGCGCAGAAATTGCAAACTGTGCCAAACAGGAGGTTAATGGCACTGACTCTCCAAGTGGGGAGAGTGTTAGTAAAGCGTTCAAATGTTGAACCCGAGTACCAGGGGACGAAAACTGAGATGCATTTTAAAACGTTTCCCAATCACATGGTGGACCATACTCTGGGTTTCCCATGCATGTTTTAGCTGAAGGAAGAATCCCTTAAACCTGGAGAGTTGGGACCCATGGAATGGGTACCATGCAGTATGACTTCAAAGGGTCTGCATTTTCTCACCGAACCTCACCAATGCTATCAGCCCGAAGTGTCCAGCCTTATGTCTCATCCAGCTCTGGGTGTAGATGTGGTAAATCCAGGTTGCATCACAAGCCCTGAATGAATTATTTAAGAATTGCTCTCTATTTCACTGTCATTGTGTTTTGTTTTTGAAATTCATTTTGATAATGGGATTTATTGGATTTTCACTGCTGCTTTTAGGCCACTGTACACACGCTTGATTTCCATATGGAGACATATAAATCCATGGGTTTTAAGATTCTTACTTGTCAGGTATCTTCCCAGGTGTTGAATATAGGGTGTTGAGTCCATTTCGTTGAGCAAGGAGTAGGTTTTGTCTATTATATATTTGGCTTATGGAACGGTATCTGTGCTAATTTCAATCTCTGGTTTTATGCAGCACCCCAACTCACCTTTCCCCATAAGCAAGCATAAGTTGGTTTTCTAAATTTGAGACCCTGTTCTGTTTTGTATTTCAGTTCATGTGTAGCCAAGTTTACATTCCGTGTATTACTGATATATTATGATGTTTCTTTTCCTGTGTGACTTATTTCTCGTAGAATCATTGTACCTGAATCCACTCATTATGCCGCTATGGGCCTGAAGACGTAGATTTCATTGCTGAGTGATATTCCATTGTACGTGCGTACCAGAACTTCTTTATCCATTTTTTCCTTTCTCGGATATTTAACTTGTACCGTAGACAAGGTTCTTGTAAACAGAGCCATCCCAAACTTTGGGGTGGCTGTGTGTTTTTGATTTTAATTTCCCTAAGCTATAGGACCATAAGTGGAAGTGACATAGGCTGTGTTGCTTTGTTTCCTACGTGTTTCAGGATACACCATACATTTCTCCAGAGTGGCTGTTGGCAATTTACATCCCGCCCATCAGCATAACAAGGCTCCCTGTTCTCCATGACCTGTCCTGTCTTTCTGGATTTGACACTTTTTTCAGATGGCCCTTTTGACCGGGGGGCAGTGAGACTTCATTGTAGTGCAGATTTCCTTTACACGCTTGCTTGGTTGGCCAAAAAGGGCGTATGCGTTTTTTCCTGAATATATTCAGGAAAAAACGCATACGCCCTTTTTGGCCAAGTGCATCATTGTTGACATTCTGCCTCTTTTCCTACGCTTTAAGTGCAATT
Organism: Delphinapterus leucas; assembly: GCF_059928025.1. Classification (NCBI taxonomy): domain Eukaryota; kingdom Metazoa; phylum Chordata; class Mammalia; order Artiodactyla; family Monodontidae; genus Delphinapterus; species Delphinapterus leucas. The sequence goes on along the minus strand of NW_028322240.1, from coordinate 1,705,041 downwards.
CCAGTCTACCCCCTGAAATCGTTTTCCTGAAATTCTGCCCCGCTTTCAAGTCCTCTTTGAAGACTTACTTCAGTACATTTTTGGACGATAGCTGTCATTCATAACTCTGCAGGTTTGTGAATTACAGTGCCCCTGAGCTCCTTTCTTCAACTCGCTTTCTTGTGAGCTGGCCGCAAAACCGCAGGATTGCTTCAGGCCCTAATCTCTTTCCAGCAGGGCATGCTGAGCCTTTGTGTAATTCCTCTTCCTGGTGGGAAATGAGCGTTCCATTTGCCCGTGCAGACACCAACAGCTAGCCTCTCATTGGATCTCCCTATGCCTGTTCATCTTGCGCAGAAATTGCAAAGTGTGCCAAACAGGAGGTTAAATGCACTGACTCTCCAAGTGGGGAGAGTGTTAGTAAAGCGTCTGGAATGGTGAACCCGAGTACCAGGGGACGAAAACTGAGATGCATTTGAAAACGTTTCCCAATCACACGGTGGACCATACTATGGGTTTCCCATGCATGTTTTAGCTGAAGGAAGAATCCCTTAAACCTAGAAATTTGGAACCCATGAAATGGGTACCATGCAATATGACTTCAAAGGGTCTGCGTTTGCTCACCGAACCTCACCAATGCTATCAGCCCGAAGTGTCCAGCCTTATGTCTCACCCAGCTCTGGGTGTAGATGTGGTAAATCCAGGGTGCATCACAAGCCCTGAATGAATGATTTAAGAATTGCTCTCTATTTCACTGTCATTGTGTTTTGTTTTTGAAATTTAGTTTGATAATGGGATTTATCGGATTTTCACTGCTGCGTTTAGGCCGCTGTACACACGCTTGATTTCCTTATGGAGACATATAAATCCATGGGTTTTAAGATTCTTACTTGTCAGGTATCTTGCCAAGCGTTGAATATGGGGTGTTGAGTCCATTTCGTTGAGCAAGGAGTAGGGCTAGTCTATTATATATTTGGCTTATGGAACGGTATCTGTGCTAATTTCAATCTCTGGTTTTATGCAGCACCCCAACTCACCTTTCCCCATAAGCAAGCATAAGTTGGTTTTCTAAATTTGAGACCCTGTTCTGTTTTGTATTTCAGTTCATGTGTAGCCAACTTTACATTCCGTGTATTAGTGATATCTTATGATGTTTCTTTTTCTGTGTGACTTATTTCTCGTAGAATCATCGTACCTGAATCCACTCATTATGCCGCTACGGGCCTGATGACGTAGATTTCATTGCTGAGTGATATTCCATTGTCCGTGCGTACCACAACTTCTTTATCCATTTTTTGCTTTCTGGGATATTTTACTTGTACCGTAGACGAGGTTCTTGTAAACAGAGCCATCCCAAACTCTGGGGTGGATGTGTGTTTTTGAATTTAATTTCCCTAAGCTATAGGACCATAAGTGGAAGTGCCATAGGCTGTGTTGCTTTGTTTCCTACGTGTTTCAGGAAACACCATACACTTTTCCAGAGTGGTTGTTGGCAATTTAAATCCGCCCATCAGCATAACAAGGCTCCCTGTTCTCCATGACCTGTCCTGCCTTTCTGGATTTTACACTTTTTTCAGATGGCCCTTTTGACCGGGGGGCAGTGAGACTTCATTGTAGTGCAGATTTATTTTACACGCTTGCTTGGTTGGCCAAAAAGGGCGTATGCGTTTTTTCCTGAATATATTCAGGAAAAAACGCATATGCCAATTTTGGCCAAGTGCATCATTGTCAACATTCTGCCTCTTTTCCTATGCTTTAAGTGCAATTCCAGTCTACCCCCTGAAATCGTTTTCCTGAAATTCTGCCCCGCTTTCAAGTCCTCTTCGAAGACTTACTTCTATACATTTTTGGACGATAGCTCTCATTCATAACTCTGCAGGTTTGTGAATTACAGTGCCCCTGAGCTCCTTTCTTCAACTCGCTTTCTTGTGAGCTGGCCGCAAAACCGCAGGATTGCTTCAGGCCCTAATCTCTTTCCGGCAGGGCACGCTGAGCCTTTGGTTAATTCCTCTTCCTGGTGGGAAATGAGCGTTCCATTTGCCCGTGCAGACACCTACAGCTAGTCTCTCATTGCTTCTCCCTATTCCTGTTCATCTTGCGCAGAAATTGCAAAGTGTGCCAAACAGGAGGTTAAATGCACTGACTCTCCAAGTGGGGAGAGTGTTAGTAAAGCGTCTGGAATGGTGAACCCGAGTACCAGGGTACGAAAACTGAGATGCATTTGAAAACGTTTCCCAATCACACGGCGGACGATAGTCTGGGTTTCCCATGCATGTTTTAGCTGAAGGAAGAATCCCTTAAACCTGGAGAGTTGGGACCCATGGAATGGGTACCATGCAGTATGACTTCAAAGGGTCTGCGTTTGCTCACCGAACCTCACCAATGCTATCAGCCCGAAGTGTCCAGCCTTATGTCTCACCCAGCTCTGGGTGTAGATGTGGGAAATCCAGGTTGCATCACAAGCCCTGAATGAATTATTTAAGAATTGCTCTCTATTTCACTTTCATTGTGTTTTGTTTTTGAAATTTATTTTGATAATGGGATTTATCGGATTTTCACTGCTGCGTTTAGGCCGCTGTACACACGCTTGATTTCCTTATGGAGACATATAAATCCATGGGTTTTAAGATTCTTACTTGTCAGGTATCTTGCCAGGCGTTGAATATGGGGTGTTGAGTCCATTTGGTTGAGCAAGGAGTAGGTCTTGTCTATTATATATTTGGCTTATGGAACGGTATCTGTGCTAATTTCAATCTCTGGTTTTATGCAGCACCCCAACTCACCTTTCCCCATAAGCAAGCATAAGTTGGTTTTCTAAATTTGAGACCCTGTTCTGTTTTGTAATTCAGTTCATGGGTAGCCAAGTTTACATTCCGTGTATTAGTGATATCTTATGATGTTTCTTTTTCTGTGTGACTTATTTCTCGTAGAATCATCATACCTGAATCCACTCATTATGCCGCTACGGGCCTGATGACGTAGATTTCATTGCTGAGTGATATTCCATTGTACGTGCGTACCACAACTTCTTTATCCATTTTTTACTTTCTGGGATATTTTACTTGTACCGTAGACGAGGTTCTTGTAAACAGAGCCGTCCCAAACTCTGGGGTGGCTGTGTGTTTTTGATTTTAATTTCCCTAAGCTATAGGACCATAAGTGGAAGTGCCATAGGCTGTGTTGCTTTGTTTCCTACGTGTTTCTGGAAACACCATACACTTCTCCAGAGTGGTTGTTGGCAATTTACATCCCGCCCATCAGCATGACAAGGCTCCCTGTTCTCCATGACCTGTCCTGCCTTTCTGGATTTTACACTTTTTTCAGATGGCCCTTTTGACCGGGGGGGCAGTGAGACTTCATTGTAGTGCAGATTTCCTTTACACGCTTGCTTGGTTGGCCAAAAAGTGCGTATGCGTTTTTTCCTGAATATATTCAGGAAAAAACGCATACGCCCTTTTTGGCCAAGTGCATCGTTGTCGACATTCTGCCTCTTTTCCTATGCTTTTAGTACAATTCCAGTCTACCCCCTGAAATCGTTTTCCTGAAATTCTGCCCCGCTTTCAAGTCCTCTTGGAAGACTTACTTCAATACATTTTTGGACGATAGCTGTCATTCATAACTCTGCAGGTTTGTGAATTACAGTGCCCCTGAGCTCATGTCTTCAACTCGCTTTCTTGTGAGCTGGCCGCAAAACCGCTGGATTGCTTCAGGCCAAAGTCTCTTTCCGGCAGGGCATGCTGAGCCTTTGTTTAATTCCTCTTCCTGGTCGGAAATGAGCGCTCCTTTTGCCCGTGCAGGCACATACATCTAGTCTCTCATTGGTTCTCCCTATTCCTGTACATCTTGCGCAGAAATTGCAAACTGTGCCAAACAGGAGGTTAATGGCACTGACTCTCCAAGTGGGGAGAGTGTTAGTAAAGCGTCTGGAATGGTGAACCCGAGTACCAGGGGACGAAAACTGAGATGCATTTGAAAACGTTTCCCAATCACATGGTGGACCATACTCTGGGTTTCCCATGCATGATTTAGCTGAAGGAAGAATCCCTTAAACTTGGAGAGTTGGGACCCATGGAATGGGTACCATGCAGTGTGACTTCAAAGGGTCTGCGTTTGTTCACCGAACCTCACCAATGCTATCAGCCCGAAGTGTCCAGCCTTATGTCTCATCCACCTCTGGGTGTAGATGTGGTAAATCCAGGTTGCATCACAAGCCCTGAATGACTTATTTAAGAATTGCTCTCTATTTCACTGTCATTGTGTTTTGTTTTTGAAATTCATTTTGATAATGGGATTTATCGGATTTTCACTGCTGCTTTTAGGCCACTGTACACACGCTTGATTTCCTTATGGACACATATAAATCCATGGGTTTTAAGATTCTTACTTGTCAGGTATCTTCCCAGGCGTTGAATATAGGGTGTTGAGTCCATTTCGTTGAGCAAGGAGTAGGTTTTGTCTATTATATATTTGGCTTATTGAACGGTATCTGTGCTAATTTCAATCTCTGGTTTTATGCAGCATCCCAACTGACCTTTCCCCATAAGCAAGCATAAGTTGGTTTGCTAAATTTGAGACCCTGTTCTGTTTTGTAATTCAGTTTATGTGTAGCCAAGTTTACAATCCGTGTATTACTGATATATTATGATGTTTCTTTTCCTGTGTGACTTATTTCTCGTGGAATCATCGTACCTGAATCCACTCATTATGCCGCTATGGGCCTGAAGACGTAGATTTCATTGCTGAGTGATATTCCATTGTACGTGCGTACCAGAACTTCTTTATCCATTTTTTCCTTTCTCGGATATTTAACTTGTACCGCAGACAAGGTTCTTGTAAACAGAGCCATCCCAAGCTTTGGGGTGGCTGTGTGTTTTTGATTTTAATTTCCCTAAGCTATAGGACCATAAGTGGAAGTGACATAGGCTGTGTTGCTTTGTTTCCTACGTGTTTCAGGATACACCATACATTTCTCCAGAGTGGCTGTTGGCAATTTACATCCCGCCCATCAGCATAAAAAGGCTCCCTGTTTTCCATGACCTGTCCTGTCTTTCTGGATTTTACTCTTTTTTCAGATGGCACTTTTGACCGGGGGGCAGTGAGACTTCATTGTAGTGCAGATTTCCTTTACACGCTTGCTTGGTTGGCCAAAAAGGGCGTATGCGTTTTTTCCTGAATATATTCAGGAAAAAACGCATACGCCCTTTTTGGCCAAGTGCATCATTGTCGACATTCTGCCTCTTTTCCTATGCTTTAAGTGCAATTCCAGTCTACCCCCTGAAATCGTTTTCCTGAAATTCTGCCCCGCTTTCAAGTCCTCTTTGAAGACTTACTTCAGTACATTTTTGGACGATAGCTGTCATTCATAACTCTGCAGGTTTGTGAATTACAGTGCCCCTGAGCTCCTTTCTTCAACTCGTTTTCTTGTGAGCTGGCCCCAAAACCGCAGGATTGCTTCAGGCCCTAATATGTTTCCGGCAGGGCACGCTGAGCCTTTGGTTAATTCCTCTTCCTGGTGGGAAATGATCGTTCAATTTGCCCGTGCAGACACCAACAGCTAGTCTCTCATTGGTTCTCCCTATGCCTGTTCATCTTGCGCAGAAATTGCAAACTGTGCCAAACAGGAGGTTAAAGGCACTGACTCTCCAAGTGGGGAGAGTGTTAGTAAAGCGTCTGGAATGGTGAACCCGAGTACCAGGGGACGAAAACTGAGATGCATTTTAAAACGTTTCCCAATCACACGGCGGACGATAGTCTGGGTTTCCCATGCATGTTTTAGCTGAAGGAAGAATCCCTTAAACCTGGAGAGTTGGGACCCATGGAATGGGTACCATGCAGTATGACTTCAAAGGGTCTGCGTTTGCTCACCGAACCTCACCAATGCTATCAGCCCGAAGTGTCCAGCCTTATGTCTCACCCAGCTCTGGGTGTAGATGTGGGAAATCCAGGTTGCATCACAAGCCCTGAATGAATTATTTAAGAATTGCTCTCTATTTCACTGTCATTGTGTTTTGTTTTTGAAATTTATTTTGATAATGGGATTTATCGGATTTTCACTGCTGCGTTTAGGCCGCTGTACACATGCTTGATTTCCTTATGGAGACATATAAATCCATGGGTTTTAAGATTCTTACTTGTCAGGTATCTTGCCAGGCGTTGAATATGGGGTGTTGAGTCCATTTCGTTGAGCAAGGAGTAGGGCTTGTCTATTATATATTTGGCTTATGGAAAGGTATCTGTGCTAATTTCAATCTCTGGTTTTGTGCAGCACCCCAACTCACCTTTCCCCATAAGCAATCATAAGTTGGTTTTCTAAATTTGAGACCCTGTTCTGTTTTGTAATTCAGTTCATGTGTATCCAACTTTACATTCCGTGTATTAGTGATATCTTATGATGTTTCTTTTTCTGTGTGACTTATTTCTCGTAGAATCATCGTACCTGAATCCACTCATTATGCCGCTATGGGCCTGAAGACTTAGATTTCATTGCTGTGTGGTATTCCATTGTACATACGTAGCACAACTTCTTTATCCATTTTTTGCTTTCTCGGATATTTAACTTGTACCGTAGACAAGGTTCTTGTAAACAGAGCCGTCCCAAACATTGGGGTGGCTGTGTGTTTTGGATTTTAATTTCACTAAGCTATAGGACAATAAGTTGAAGTGCCATAGGCTGTGTTGCTTTGTTTCCTATGTGTTTCAGGAAACACCATACACTTCTCCAGAGTGGCTGTTGGCAATTTACATCCCGCCCATCTGCATAACAAAGCTCCCTGTTCTCCATGACCTGTCCTGCCTTTCTGGATTTTACACTTTTTTCAGATGGCTCTTTTGACCGGGGGGCAGAGAGACTTCATTGTAGTGCAGATTTCCATTACATGCCGGTTTGGTTGGCCAAAAAGGGCGTATGCGTTTTTTCCTGAATATATTCAGGAAAAAACGCATACGCCCTTTTTGGCCAAGTGCATCATTGTCGACATTCTGCCTCTTTTCCTATGCTTTAAGTGCAATTCCAGTCTACCCCCTAAAATCGTTTTCCTGAAATTCTGCCCCGCTTTCAAGTCCTCTTCGAAGACTTACTTCAATCCATTTATGGACGATAGCTGTCATTCATAACTCTGCAGGTTTGTGAATTACAGTGCCCCTGAGCTCCTTTCTTCAACACGCTTTCTTGTGAGCTGGCCGCAAAACCGCAGGATTGCTTCAGGCCCTAATCTGTTTCTGGCAGGGCACGCTGAGCCTTTGGTTAATTCCTCTTCCTGGTGGGAAATGAGCGTTAAATTTCCATGTTCAGACACCTTCACATGAGTCGTCATGGTGCCCCTTTGCCCCGGTTATCTCTATGGAGGTTGGAGTTGGAAGGCCTCCTCCCTCAAGATCAGTGTGCCCACGGAGCCAACCCTGCAACTTCAGGGCATGGTTGGGGGTTAGGATCACCACGAGGGTTCCTTTTTCCTTAGGAGGGAGGTGGCCTTTTGGGCTGCTGATTTCCAGGTTATCAGATACTGCCAGTATCTTGGCCAGATGTGGCGGTGGGCCAAGCCCCTTGGTGACCGTAGTTTATCCTACCTGGATCGCATTCTTGCATTGTTCCATTTCAAGTGGTCCCAGGTTTTGCACTAATACTCCAATGGCGATTCACCGTTCACCAGGAATGTAAAGGTCAAAGGGTTTAGCTAAATTAGGGAGTTCCAGGGCAAGGGTCTGAATTGACTGCTCTTTCCATTCTTGAAAGGCCACTTCTGCATTCTATTCAAAAGGATCATCACCTTTTCCTTTCAGTGTTTCATATAGAGGCCGAGCTAGTAGACTGTAGTTAGGGATCCAGAAGCAGCAAACCCTGGCCTCCCCAGGAACCCCTAAGCTGTCTTCTAGTTTCAGAAATGGGTAAGGCTGTAAATTGTTTCTTCCCTTTCCTGGGATGGGCTTCTCCGACCTTCTGTGAGAATGAAGCCCAGGCAGGTCACCGTAGTCTGTGATATTTGAGCTTTTTCTTGGACAACTTGTATCCTTTATTGGCTTCGTAGTTCAGAGGTCTCCTTAGTAGGGCTGGCGATCAGAATGTCGTCTGCATATTGAAGGAGTGTTTCCTTTTCCAGAGGTAGAACTTTTAGGTCTTTAGCTGAGCTTTCCCCAAAGATGGTGTGGGAATTTTTGAACCCTTGGGGCAACACGGCCCGGAAGTATTGTTTTAGCTGTATGTTGAGTCCTGCCACTCACAAGCCAAAATTTCTTGTGACTCTGGGACTAATAGAATACAAAAGAAGGCATCATTGAAGACTAATACAGAATACCATGTCCTGGTGGTTGGTAGAATGACCAGCAGGGTGTAGGATTTAGGAACTACTGGAGGTATATCCTCGGTGGCTTCACTGACTGTCCTGACATCCTTTACCAGGACTCCAGCAGCCCATGGGGCTCTCGAGGTCAGGCCAATCCCAGGATATGGAGCTCACCTGGGCAGGTACCCCACCCCAGCCCACGGGGCTCTCGTGTTCAGGACCCTCCCAGGATATGGGGTTCCCTGGGCAGGTCCCCCTGCAGCCCATGGGGCTCTCGTGGTCAGGCCCCTCCCAGGATACAGAGCTACCCTTGCAGGTACCATGGCAGGGCTGGGAACACAGGAACCGTGCATATCGCCCTCATTGCAGAGCACTCCCAGCTCACCTGTCACTCAGATCTGACACAGAGCACCTCAGAGCAGGACTTGAACTAACAAACAGCAGCTCCGACAGGTCTGTGACCCTGGGCATCACTCTGTGTGGCCTCCCTCCACCTGGTGTTCCAGAGACTTCCACTGCACCCGGGGCACCAGGCCTCTGTCTCCACCCACCAGCCACCCCTCCTCTCCCTGACTCCTGGGTTCCTCTCATTAGGAGAGGGTTTTCTTGAAGTTGTCTCCCACTCATGGGCCAGATAATATAATTAGAAAACAAGCCAGAGCTGCAGCCCCTTGTCTATCCTGACTCTCAGGAGCCCACACCTGTTCCTTGGACCTGGCCGATTCAGCAAGTTCCAGTTTCTGCAACTGTGAGCCCCTGAGGGGTGATTATTGGCTGGCCTGGGAAGCCTGACCGTGCCGGCCAGCCCTCCCCAGGTGTGCCTGGGTTCAGATCAATATAAACACCGCTCCAGGCAGCAAGAGCCCCTGCAGCTGTGCCTGACGCCATTTTCTCTGCCCTGTCAGCAGTCTTGGGGCTGGACTGGTGGGAGGGAGTGAGAGGCCACGGCTTTGTGGGTGGCCCAGTGTGAGTGGGGCTCTGCTGGACTTTCTGCAGCAGTTGCCAAGATGCCACCTGCTAAAGAAGAGGATGTGTCACCCATACCTGCCGCTGGAATTTCTCCCTGGGCAGAGGTGAGTGAGGAAGAAAGCAGTGGGGGCCGGGACAGCAGGGGTATCTCAGGCAGGGAAATGGAAAGCTTCCAGAAGAGCACCCAGGACCAGGACCATCCTGGCTGGCCTGCAGGCACCAAGTCGGCTGGCATGCTGTCGCTCATGTGGCTCCATGGCCCTTCCTCTAGGCTTTCAAGTCCTTGTACATATTCAGGTGTTTTACCTGGGAAGGGTGGGAACATTTCAGCAGCAGCTGGCCTGGGGCTCAGCCCACGTTTACTCACAGATGCCTTGGCACTGTCCCCCAGCTTTGCAATGAGGACGCTTGTTGCGTGGGGCCTGCTGGCTGAATGGGAGATGATTCCCCACCACCGACCAACTTCAGAATTGTTTACAACTGGAGCAAGTGCCCTGATACGGTTTTCCTCTGTGTAGCTGGTGGGTTCTGTTTTTTTTTCTTTTTTGGTTCAAGGTAGATTTTATTCCTCTTTTTTGTATTTACAGATATAAGCATGGAAATAATTTATTCATATAAATACATGTATGTGAAGGGAAGAATATTTTTTCTGTTTTACTTTTTGTAATTTGAATTTTATTTTATTTTTTTATACAGCAGGTTCTTTTTGGTTATCTATTTTATACATATAAATGTATACATGCCAATCCCAATCTCTCAACTCCTCCCACCACCACCCCCCAACAGCTTTCCCCCCTTGGTGTCCATACGTTTGTTGTCTACATCTGTTGCTCTATTTCTGCCTTGCAAAACGGTTCATCTGTACAATTTGTCTAGGTTCCACATATAGCCATTAATAGACAAGATTTCTTTTTCTCTTTCTGACTTACTTCACTCTGTATGACAGTCTCTAGATCCATCAACGTCTCTACAAATGACCCAATTTCATTCCTTTTTATGGCTTAGTAATATTCCATTTTATATATGTACCACATCTTTATGCATTCGTCTGTCTGTGGGCATTTAGGTTGCTTCCATTACCTGGATATTGTAAATAGTGATGCAATGAACATTGCGGTGAATGTCTCTTTTTGATTTATGGTTTTGTCTGGGTATATGCCCAGTAGTGGGACTGCTGTATCATATGGTAATTCTATTCTTAGTTTTATAAGAAACTCCATAACTTTCTCCACAGTGACTGTATCAATTTCATTCCCAACAATAGCGGAAGAGGGTTCCTTATCTCCACACCCTTTCCAGCATTTGTTGTTTGTAGATTTTCTGATGATGCCCATTCTAACAGGTGTGAGGTGATACACCATGGATGAGTCTATTTCGTTGAGCAAAGAGTAGGTCTTGTCTATTACATATTTGGCTTATGGAACGGTATGTGTGCTAATTTCAATCTCTGGTTTTATACAGCACCGCAACTCAACTTTCCCCTTAAGCAAGCATAAGTTTTTATCTAAATGTGAGACTCTGTTCGGTTTTGGAATTCAGTTTATGTGTAGCCAAGTTTACACTCTCTCTATTAGTGATATCTTATGATAATTACCTTTCTCTGTGTGACATATTTCTCTTAGAATCATCATACTTAAATCCACTCAATTTGCTGCTACAGGCCTGATGACATTGATTTCATTGCTGAGTGATATTCCATTGTACGTAAGTAGCACAACTCCTTTATCCATATTTTTCTTTCTGGGATATTTAATTTGTACTGGACTCAAGGTTCTTGTAAACACAGCAGCCCTAAATTTGGTGTTGGCTGTGTCTTGTTGATTTTAATTTTCCTAAGCTATAGGGCCAAAAGTGGAAGTGCCCTAGGGTCTGTAGCTTTGTTTTTCAGATGTTTCAGGATACACCATAAACATCTCCAGAGTGTCTGTTGGCAATTTACATCCCGCCCATCAGCATAACAAGGCTCCCTGTTCTCCATGGCCTGTCCTGTGTTTCTGGTTTTTACACATTTTTCAGATGGCCCTTTTGACGAATGGGAAATGAGACTTCATTGTAGTGCGGATTTCCATTGCTCGAGTGCTTGGTTGGCCAAAAAGGGCATATGTGTTTTTTCCTGAATATATTCAGGAAAAAATGTTTACGCACTTTTGTCCAAGTGCATCACTGTCAAAGATCTGCCGCTTTTCACATGCTTTAAACGCAATTCCAATCTACCTCCTGAAATATGATTCCTGCAATTCTGCCTCGTTTTGAAGTCCTCTTTGCAGACTTACTTCAGTATATTTTTGCCAATAGCTGTCATTTATAACTCTGCAGGTTTGTGAATTACAGTGCCTGTGATTTCCTTTCTTAACTCGTTGCCTTGAAAGCTGGCCACAGAACCGCAGGTTTGCTTTAGGCCATAATCAGGGTCTGGCACGGCACTCTGAGCCTTTGGTTAATTCCTCTTCCTGGTGGGAAATTAGAGTTAAATGTGCCCCTCCGGACACCTGCCTCACTCCCAGCCCCTTGGTGATGTGTGTCCTGTGGTTTGAGGCCACATGTGCTGGGTTCCTCACCTTTGGCTGATGTGGCCCCACTGGTGTGAGGACACTCCTGCCTGGTTCCCATCCCCTTGGTGATGTGGGCCATCCGGTGAGAGTCTGATCCTGGTTGGGTTCCTCACACTTCTGTGAGGTGGGCCCTCTTCTCTGACGTCACTCCTGCCTGGCTGGCACACCCCGCCTTGGCGAAGTCGGCCCTCTGGTGGGATTTGGTGCCTGCTGGGGGTCTCCTGCCCTCGGTAATGAGGGCCCTCTGGCGTCAGGCCCTAATTCCTGGGCTCCCAATATTTTCTGATATGCGCCCTGTGGTTCGAGTACACTCCTGCCAGGTTCCCAACCCCATGGGAATGTGGGCCTTCTGCTCTGAGGTCCCAACCGTGGGTTGCTCAGTTTCATGATGAGGGCCCTCTGCTGTGAGTTCTCTCCGGCCTGGATCCCATAGCCTCGCTGCTCCTGGCCACCTGCTGGGAGGTTCCAACTGCGGGATTCCTCACCTTTTTTCTTCTATGGACCCTCTGTTTTGAGACTCCTCCTGCCTGCCTCACTCCCAGTCCCTTGGTGATGTGTGTCCTCTGGTGTGAGGCCACGTGTGCTGGGTCCCTCGCCTTTGGATGATGTGGCCACACTGGTGTGAGGACACTCCTGCCTGCTTCCTATCCCCTTGATGATGTGGGCCCTCTGGTGAGAGTCTGATGCTGGCTGGGTTCCTCACCCTTCTGTGAGGTGGGCCCTCTGCTGTGAGGTCACTCCTGCCTGGCTGGCACACCCCACCTGGGCAACATCGGCCCTCTTGTGGCACTTGGAGCCTGCTGGGAGCCTCCTCCCCTCGGTGATGGGGGCCCTCTAGCGTCAGGCCGTAACTGCTGGGTACCCACATTTTCTGATACGTGCTAAGTGGTGCGAGGACACTCCTGCGAGGTTCCCATCCCCATGGGCATGTGGGCCTTCTGCTCTAAGGTCCCAACACCTGTGTTGTTCACCCTTTCATGATGTTGGCTCTCTGGTGTTAGTTCACTCAGGCCTAGATCCCATAGACTCTGTGCTCTGAGCCGACTGCTGGGAGGTTCCTACTGCTGGATTCCTTACCTTTTTTATTCTTTGGGTCCTGTGTTTTTATGCTCCTACTTCCTGACTCACTCCCAGCCCCTTTGTGATGTAGGTCCTCTGGTTTAAGGCCACATGTACCGGTTTCCTCACCTTTATTGATGTGGCCCCACTGGTGTGAGGACACTCCTGCCTGGTTCCCATCCCCTTGGTGATTGGGGCCCTCTTGTGAGAGTCTGATCCTGTCTGGATTCCTCACACTTCTGGGAGGTGGGCCCTCTGCTGTGAGGTCACTCCTGCCTGGCTGGCACACGTCACGTTGGCGATGTGGGCCCTCAGTTGGGAGTTGGTGCCTGCTGGGAGTCTCCTCCCCTCGGTAATGAGGGCCCTCTGGCGTCAGGCCCTAACTCATGGGCTCCCAAAATTTTCTGATGTGCGCCCTGTCGTGTGAGTACACTCCAGCCAGGGTCCCTTCCCTAGGGGATGTGGGCTTTCTGCTCTGTGGTCCCAACGGCTGGGTTGCTCACAGTGTCAGAATGTGGGCCCTCTGTTTTGAGTTCAGTCAGGCCTGGATCCCATAGCCTCGCTGCTCCTGGCCGCCTGCTGGGAGGTTCCAACTGCGGGATTCCTCACCTTTTTTACGCAATGGGCCCACTGTTTTGAGGCTCCTCCTGCCTGCCTCACTCCCAGCCCCTTGGTGATGTGTGTCCTGTAGTTTGAGGCCACGTGTGCTGGGTCCGTCACATTTCGGTGATGTGGCCCCACTGGTGTGAGGACACTCCTGCCTGGTTTCCATTCCCTTGGTGATGTGGGCCCTCTGGTGAGAGTCTGATCCTCTTTGGGTTCCTCACACTTTTGTGTGGTTGGCCCTCTGCTCTGAGGTCACTCCTGCCTGGCTGGCACACCCCGCATTGGCGACGTCGGCCCTCTGGTAGCAGTTGGAGCTTGCTGGGAGCCTCCTCTCCTCAGTGATGAGGGCCCTCTGGCGTCCGGCCCTAACTGCTGGGCTCCCCACATTTTCTGTTGTGTGCCCACTGGTGCGATGACACTCCTGCTTGGTTCCCTTCCCCATGGGGATGTGGGCCTTGTGCTCTGAGGTCACAACGGCTGGGTTGCTTACAGTATCATGATGAGGGCCCTCTGTTGTGAGTTCATCACTGCCTGGATCCCATAGCCTCGGTGCTCTGGGCCGCCTGCTGGGATGTTCCAACTGCTGGATTCCTCACCTTTTTATACAATGGGCCATGTGTTTTGAGGTTAATCCTGCCTGCCTCGCTCTGAGACCCATGGTGATGTGGGTCTTCTGGTTTGAGGCCACATGTGCTGGGTACCTCAACTTTCTATGATGTGGCCCCACGGGTGTGAGGACACTCGTGCCTGATTCCCAGCCCCTTGCTTATGTGGGCACTCTGGTGAGAGTCTGATCATGACTGGGTTCCTTACCCTTCTGTGAGGTGGGCGCTCTGATGTGAGGTCACTCCTGCCTGGATGGCTCACGTCGCCTTGGCGACGTAGGCCCTCTGTTGGCCACTGAAGCATGCTGGGAGCCTCCTACCCTCTTTAATGAGGGCCCTGGAAGAAACGCATATGCCCTTTTTGACCAAGTGCATCATTGTCGAAGTTCTGCCTCTTCTCCTATACTTTCAGAGGACTTCCCATCTACCTCCTGAAATCGTATTCCTGGAATTCTGCCCCGCGTTCAAGTCCTCTTTGCAGCCTCACTTCAATATATTTTTGGACGATAGCTGTCATTTATAACTCTGCAGGTTTGTGAATTACAGTGCCCCTGAGCTCCATTCTTCAACTCGCTTTCTTGTGAGCTGGCCGCAAAACCGCAGGATTGCTTCAGGCCCTAATCTGGTTCCGGCACGGCATGTTGAGCCTTTGGCTAATTCCTCTTCCTGATGGGAAATGAGCGTTAAATTTGCTCGTGCAGACACCTACAGCTAATCTCTCATTGGTTCTCCCTATTCCTGTTCATCTTGCTCAGAAATTCCAAACTGTGCCAAACAGGAGGTTAAAGGCACTGACTCTCCAATTGGGGAAAGAGTTAGTAAAGCGTCTGGAATGGTAAAACCGAGTATGAGGGGAAGAAAACTGAGATGCGTTTAAAAAGGTTTCCCGGTCACACGGTGGACCATATTCTGGGTTTCCCATGCGTGTTTTACCTGAAGGAAGAATCCCTTAAACCTGGAGAGGTGGGACCCATGCAATGGGTACCATGCAGTATGACTTCAAATGGCCTGCATTTTCTCACCGAACCTCACCAATGCTATCAGCCCAAAGTGTCGAACCTTATGTCTCACTCAGCTCTAGGTGTAGATGTGGTAAATCCAGGTTGCATCACAAGCCCTGAATGAATTATTTAAGAATTGCTCTCTATTTCACTGTCATTGTGTTTGTTTTTGTAGTTTATTTTGATAATGGGATTTATCGGATTTTCTCTGCTGCCTTCATGCAGCTGTACACACACTTGATTCTCTTACGGAGACATATAAATCCATGGGTTTGAAGATTCTTACTATTCATGTGTAATCCTAGGAGTTGAATATGGTGTGTTTAGTCCATTTCGTTGAGCAAGGTGTAAGTCTTGACTATTACATATTTGGCTTATGGAAAGGTATGTGTGCTAATTTCTATCTCTGGTTTTATGCAGCACCCCACCTCACCTTTCCCCATAAGCAAGCATAAGTTGGTGTTCTAAATTTGAGACCCTGTTCTGTTTTGTAATTCAGTTCATGTGTAGCCAAGTTTACATTCCGTGTATTAGTGATATCTTATGATGTTTCATTTTCTGTGTGACTTATTTCACTTAGAATCATCGTACCTGGATCCACTCAATATGCCGCGACGGGCCTGATGACATAGATTTCATTGGTGAGTGATATTCCATTGTACGTGCGTACCACAACTTCTTTAACCATTTTTCACATTCTGGGATATTTAACTTGTACCGTAGACGACGTTCTTGTAAACAGAGCTGTCCCAAACTTTGGGGTGGCTGTGTGTTTTTGATTTTAATTTCCCTAAGCTATAGGACCATAAGTGGAAGTGACATAGGCTCTGTTGCTTTGTTTCCTACGTGTTTCAGGAAACCCCATACACTTCTCCAGAGTGGCTGTTTCCAATTTACATCCCCCGCATCAGCATAACAAGTCTCCCTGTTCTCCATGACCTGTCCTGCCTTTCTGGATTTTACACTTTTTCAGATGCCCCTTTTGACCGGGGGGCAGTGAGACTTCATTGTAGTGCAGATTTCATTTACCTGCTTGCTTGCTTGGCCAAAAATGGCGTATGCGTTTTTTCCTGAATATATTCAGGAAAAAACGCATACGCACTTTTTGGCCAGTGCATCATTGTCGACATTCTGCCTCTATTCCTATGCTTTAAGTGCAATTCCAGTCTACCCCCTGAAATCGTTTTCCTGAAATTCTGCCCCGCTTTCAAGTCCTCTTCGAAGACTTACTTCAATACATTTTTGGACGATAGCTGTCATTCATAACTCTGCAGGTTTGTGAATTACAGTGCCCCTGAGCTCGTTTCCTCAACTCGCTTTCTTGTGAGCTGGCCGCAAAACCGCAGGATTGCTGCAGGCCGTAATCTGTTTCCGTCAGGGCACACTGAGCCTTTGGTGAATTCCTCTTCCTGGTGGGAAATGAGCGTTCCATTTGCCCGTGCAGACACCTACAGCTAGTCTCTCATTGTTTCTCCCTATTCCTGTTAATCTTGCGTAGAAATTGCAAACTGTGCCAAACAGGAGGTTAAAGGCAGTGACTCTCCAAGTGGGGAGAATGTTAGTAAAGTGTCTGGAATGGTGAACCCGAGTACCAGGGTTCGAAAACTGAGATATATTTGAAAACGTTTCCCAATCACACGCTGGACAATACTCTGGGTTTCCCATGCATGTCTTAGCTGAAGGAAGAATCCCTTAAACCTGGAGAGCTGGGAACCATGGAATGGGTATCATGCAGTATGACTACAAAGGGTCTGCGTTTGCTCACCGAACCTCACAAATGCTATCAGCCCGAAGTGTCCAGCGTATATCTCACCCAGCTATGGGTGTAGATGTGGTAAATCCAGGTTGCATCACAAGCCCTGAATGAATTATTTAAGAATTGCTCTCTATTTCACTGTCAATGTGTTTTGGTTTTGAAATTTATTTTGATAATGGGATTTATCGGATTTTCACTGCTGCGTTTAGGCTGCTGTACACACGCTTGATTTCCTTATGGAGACATATAAATCCATGGGTTTTAAGATTCTTACTTGTCAGGTATCTTGCCAGGCGTTGAATATGGGGTGTTGAGTCCATTTCGTTGAGCAAGTAGTAGGGCTTGTCTATTATATATTTGGCTTATGGAACGGTATCTGTGCTAATTTCAATCTCTGGTTTTATGCAGCACCCCAACTCACCTTTCCCCATAAGCAAGCATAAGTTGGTTTTCTAAATTTGAGACCCTGTTCTGTTTTGTAATTCAGTTTATGTGTAGCCTAGTTTACATTCCGTGTATTAGTGATATCTTATGATGTTTCTTTTTCTGTGTGACTTATTTCTCGTAGAATCATCGTACCTGAATCCACTCATTATGCCGCTACGGGCCTGATGAAGTAGATTTCATTGCTGAGTGATATTTCATTGTACGTGCGTACCACAACTTCTTTATCCATTTTTTGCTTTCTGGGATATTTTACTTGTACCGTAGACGAGGTTCTTGTAAACAGAGCCGTCCCAAACTCTGGGGTGGCTGTGTGTTTTTGATTTTAATTTCCCTAAGCTATAGGACCATATGTGGAAGTGACATAGGCTGTGTTGCTTTGTTTCCTACGTGTTTCAGGAAACACCATACACTTCTCCAGAGTGGTTGTTGGCAATTTACATCCCGCCCATCAGCATGACAAGGCTCCCTGTTCTCCATGACCTGTCCTGCCTTTCTGGATTTTACACTTTTTTCAGATGGCCCTTTTGACCGGGGGGGCAGTGAGACTTCATTGTAGTGCAGATTTCCTTTACACGCTTGCTTGGTTGGCCAAAAAGGGCGTATGCGTTTTTTCCTGAATATATTCAGGAAAAAACGCATACGCACTTTTTGGCCAGTGCATCATTGTCGACATTCTGCCTCTATTCCTATGCTTTAAGTGCAATTCCAGTCTACCCCCTGAAATCGTTTTCCTGAAATTCTGCCCCGCTTTCAAGTCCTCTTCGAAGACTTACTTCAATACATTTTTGGACGATAGCTGTCATTCATAACTCTGCAGGTTTGTGAATTACAGTGCCCCTGAGCTCGTTTCCTCAACTCGCTTTCTTGTGAGCTGGCCGCAAAACCGCAGGATTGCTGCAGGCCGTAATCTGTTTCCGTCAGGGCACACTGAGCCTTTGGTGAATTCCTCTTCCTGGTGGGAAATGAGCGTTCCATTTGCCCGTGCAGACACCTACAGCTAGTCTCTCATTGTTTCTCCCTATTCCTGTTAATCTTGCGTAGAAATTGCAAACTGTGCCAAACAGGAGGTTAAAGGCAGTGACTCTCCAAGTGGGGAGAGTGTTAGTAAAGCGTCTGGAATGGTGAACCCGAGTACCAGGGGACGAAAACTGAGATGCATTTGAAAACGTTTCCCGGTCACACAGTGCACTGTACTGTGGGTTTCCCATGCATGTTTTAGCTGAAGGAAGAATCCCTTAAACCTGGAGAGTTGGGACCCATGGAATGGGTACCATGCAGTATGACTTCAAAGGGTCTGCGTTTGCTCACCGAACCTCACCAATGCTATCAGCCCGAAGTGTCCAGCCTTATGTCTCACCCAGCTCTGGGTGTAGATGTGGTAAATCCAGGTTGCATCACAAGCCCTGAATGAATTATTTAAGAATTGCTCTCTATTTCACTGTCATTGTGTTTTGTTTTTGAAATTTATTTTGATAATGGGATTTATCGGATTTTCACTGCTGCATTTAGGCCGTTGTACACACGCTTGATTTCATTATGGAGACATATAAATCCATGGGTTTTAAGATTCTTACTTGTCAGGTATCTTGCAAGGCGTTGAATATGGGGTGTTCAGTCCATTTCGTTGAGCAAGGAGTAGGGCTTGTCTATTATATATTTGGCTTATGGAACGGTATCTGTGCTAATTTCAATCTCTGGTTTTATGCAGCACCCCAACTCACCTTTCCCCATAAGCAAGCATAAGTTGGTTTTCTAAATTTGAGACCCTGTTCTGTTTTGTAATTCAGTTTATGTGTAGCCAAGTTTACATTCCGAGTATTACTTATATATTATGATGTTTCTTTTTCTGTGTGACGTATTTCTCGTAGAATCATCGTACCTGAATCCACTCATTATGCCGCTATGGGCCTGAAGACGTAGATTTCTTTGCTGACTGATATTACATTGTAGGTGCGTACCAGAACTTCTTTATCCATTTTTTCCTTTCTCGGATATTTAACTTGTATGGTAGACAAGGTTCTTGTAAACAGAGCCATCCCAAACTTTGGGGTGGCTGTGTGTTTCTGATTTTAATTACCCTAAGCTACAGGACCATAGTGGAAGTGACATAGGCCGTTTTGCTTTGTTTCCTACGTGTTTCAGGATACACCATACATTTCTCCAGAGTGGCTGTTGGCAATTTACATCCCGCCCATCAGCATAACAAGGCTCCCTGTTCTCCAAGACCTGTCCTGCCTTTCTGGATTTTACACTTTTTTCAGATGGCCCTTTTGACCGGGGGGCAGTGAGACTTCATTGTAGTGCAGATTTTCTTTACACGCTTGCTGGTTGGCAAAAAAGTGCGTATGCGTTTTTTCTTGAACATATTCAGGAAAAAACGCATACGCCCTTTTTGGCCAAGTGCATCATTGTCGACATTCTGCCTCTTTTCCTATGCTTTAAGTGCAATTCCAGTGTAACCCCTGAAATCGTTTTCCTGAAATTCTGCCCCGCTTTCAAGTCCTCTTTGAAGACTTACTTCAGTACATTTTTGAACGATAGCTGTCATTCATAACTCTGCAGGTTTGTGAATTACAGTGCCCCTGAGCTCCTTTCTTCAACTCCTTTTCTTGTGAGCTGGCCGCAAAACCGCTGGATTGCTTCAGGCCGTAATATGTTTCCGGCCGGGCACGCTGAGCCTTTGGTTAATTCCTCTTCCTGGTGGGAAATGATCGTTCAATTTGCCCGTGCAGACACCAACAGCTAGTCTCTCATTGGTTCTCCCTATGCCTGTTCATCTTGCGCAGAAATTGCAAACTGTGCCAAACAGGAGGTTAAAGGCACTGACTCTCCAAGTGGGGAGAGTGTTAGTAAAGCGTCTGGAATGGTGAACCCGAGTACCAGGGGACGAAAACTGAGATGCATTTGAAAACGTTTCCCAATCACACGGTGGACGATAGTCTGGGTTTCCAATGCATGTTTTAGCTGAAGGAAGAATCCCTTAAACCTGGAGAGTTGGTACCCATGGAATGGGTACCATGCAGTATGACTTCAAAGGGTCTGCGTTTGCTCACCGAACCTCACCAATGCTATCAGCCTGAAGTGCCCAGCCTTATGTCTCACCCAGCTCTGGGTGTAGATGTGGGAAATCCAGGTTGCATCACAAGCCCTGAATGAATTATTTAAGAATTGCTCTCTATTTCACTGTCATTGTGTTTTGTTTTTGAAATTTATTTTGATAATGGGATTTATCGGATTTTCACTGCTGCGTTTAGGCCGCTGTACACACGCTTGATTTCCTTATGGAGACATATAAATCCATGGGTTTTAAGATTCTTACTTGTCAGGTATCTTGCCAGGCGTTGAATATGGTGTGTTGAGTCCATTTCGTTGAGCAAGTAGTAGGGCTTGTCTATTATATATTTGGCTTATGGAACGGTATCTGTGCTAATTTCAATCTCTGGTTTTATGCAGCACCCCAACTCACCTTTCCCCATAAGCAAGCATAAGTTGGTTTTCTAAATTTGAGACCCTGTTCTGTTTTGTAATTCAGTTTATGTGTAGCCTAGTTTACATTCCGTGTATTACTGATATATTATGATGTTTCTTTTTCTGTGTGACGTATTTCTCGTAGACTCATCGTACCTGAATCCACTCATTATGCCGCTACGGGCCTGAAGACGTAGATTTCATTGCTGAGTGATATTCCATTGTACGTGCGTACCAGAACTTCTTTATCCATTTTTTCCTTTCTCGGATATTTAACTTGTACCGTAGACAAGGTTCTTGTAAACAGAGCCATCCCAAATTTTGGGGTGGCTGTGTGTTTGTGATTTTAATTTCCCTAAGCTATAGGACCATAAGTGGAAGTGCCATAGGCTCTGTTACTTTGTTTCCTACGTGTTTCTGGAAACACCATACACTTCTCCAGAGTGGTTGTTGGCAATTTACATCCCGTCCATCAGCATGACAAGGCACCCTGTTCTCCATGACCTGTCCTGACTTTCTGGATTTTACATTTTTTTCAGATGGCCCTTTTGACCGGGGGGCTGTGAGACTTCATTGTAGTGCAGATTTCCATTACACGCTTGCTTGGTTGGCCAAAAAGTGCGTATGCGTTTTTTCCTGAATATATTCAGGAAAAAACGCATACGCCCTTTTTGGCCAAGTGCATCATTGTCGACATTCTGCCTCTTTTCCTATGCTTTTAGTACAATTCCAGTCTACCCCCTGAAATCGTTTTCCTGAAATTCTGCCCCGCTTTCAATTCCTCTTCGAAGACTTACTTAAATATATTTTTGGACGATAGCTGTCATTCATAACTCTGCAAGTTTGTGAAGTACAGTGCCCTGAGTTCATTTCTTCAACTCGCTTTCTTGTGAGCTGGCCGCAAAACCGCAGGATTGCTTCAGGCCCTAATCTTTTTCCGGCAGGGCACGCTGAGCCTTTGGTTAATTCCTCTTCCTGGTGGGAAATGAGCGTTCCATTTGCCCGTGCAGACACCTACAGCTAGTCTCTCATTGCTTCTCCCTATTCCTGTTCATCTTGCACAGAAATTGCAAACTGTGCCAAACAGGAGGTTAATGGCACTGACTCTCCAAGTGGGGAGAGTGTTAGTAAAGCGTTCAAATGTTGAACCCGAGTACCAGGGGACGAAAACTGAGATGCATTTGAAAACGTTTCCCAATCACACGGTGGACCATACTCTGGGTTTCCCATGCATGTTTTAGCTGAAGGAAGAATCCCTTAAACCTGGAGAGTTGGGACCCATGGAATGGGTACCATGCAGTATGACTTCAAAGGGTCTGCGTTTGCTCACCGAACCTCACCAATGCTATCAGCCCGAAGTGTCCAGCCTTATGTCTCATCCAGCTCTGGGTGTAGATGTGGTAAATCCAGGTTGCATCACAAGCCCTGAATGAATTATTTAAGAATTGCTCTCTATTTCACTGTCATTGTGTTTTGTTTTTGAAATTCATTTTGATAATGGGATTTATCGGATTTACACTGCTGCGTTTAGGCCACTGTACACACGCTTGATTTCCTTATGGAGACATATAAATCCATGGGTTTTAAGATTCTTACTTGTCAGGTATCTTCCCAGGCGTTGAATATAGGGTGTTGAGTCCATTTCGTTGAGCAAGGAGTAGGTTTTGTCTATTATATATTTGGCTTATGGAACGGTATCTGTGCTAATTTCAATATCTGGTTTTATGCAGCATCCCAACTGACCTTTCCCCATAAGCAAGCATAAGTTGGTTTGCTAAATTTGAGACACTGTTCTGTTTTGTAATTCATTTCATGGGTAGCCAAGTTTACATTCCGTGTATTAGTGATAACTTATGATGTTTCTTTTTCTGTCTGACTTATTTCTCATAGAATCATCGTACCTGAATCCACTCATTATGCCGCTACGGTCCTGATGACGTAGATTTCATTGCTGAGTGATATTCCATTGTACGTGCGAACCACATCTTCTTCATCCATTTTATGCTTTCTCGGATATTTAACTGCTACCGTAGATGAGGTTCTTGTAAACAGAGCCATCCCAAACTTTGGGGTGGCTGTGTGTTTTTGATTTTAATTTCCCTAAGCTATAGGACCATAAGTGGAAGTGCCATAGGCTGTGTTGCTTTGTTTCCTACGTGTTTCCGGAAACACCATACAGTTTTCCAGAGTGGCTGTTGGCAATTTAAATCCGCCCATCTGCATAACAAGGCTCCCTGTTCTCCAATACCTGTCCTGCCTTTCTGGATTTTACACTTTTTTCAGATGGCCCTTTTGACCGGGGGGCAGTGAGACTTCATTGTAGTGCGGATTTCTTTACACGCTTGCTTCCTTGGCCAAAAAGGGCGTATGCATTTTTTCCTGAATATATTCAGGAAAAAACGCATACGCCCTTTTTGGCCCAGTGCATCATTGTCGACATTCTGCCTCTTTTCCTATGCTTTAAGTGCAATTCCAGTCTACCCCCTGAAATCGTTTTCCTGAAATTCTGCCCCGCTTTCAAGTCCTCTCCGAAGACTTACTTCTATACATTTTTGGACAATAGGTGTCATTCATAACTCTGCAGGTTTGTGAATTACAGTGCCCCTGAGCTCCTTTCTTCAACTCCTTTTCTTGTGAGCTGGCCGGAAAACCGCAGGATTGCTTCAGGCGCTAATATGTTTCCGGCCGGGCACGCTGAGCCTTTGGTTAATTCCTCTTCCTGGTGGGAAATGATCGTTCCATTTGCCCGTGCAGACACCAACAGCTAGTCTCTCATTGGTTCTCCCTGTGCCTGTTCATCTTGCGCAGAAATTGCAAACTGTGCCAAACAGGAGGTTAAAGGCACTGACTCTCCAAGTGGGGAGAGTGTTAGTAAAGCGTCTGGAATGGTGAACCCGAGTACCAGGGGACGAAAACTGAGATGCATTTGAAAACGTTTCCCGGTCACACAGTGCACTGTACTGTGGGTTTCCCATGCATGTTTTAGCTGAAGGAAGAATCCCTTAAACCTGGAGAGTTGGGACCCATGGAATGGGTACCATGCAGTATGACTTCAAAGGGTCTGCGTTTGCTCACCGAACCTCACCAATGCTATCAGCCCGAAGTGCCCAGCCTTATGTCTCACCCAGCTCTTGGTGTAGATGTGGGAAATCCAGGTTGCATCACAAGCCCTGAATGAATTATTTAAGAATTGCTCTCTATTTCACTGTCATTGTGTTTTGTTTTTGAAATTTATTTTGATAATGGGATTTATCGGATTTTCACTGCTGCGTTTAGGCCGCTGTACACACGCTTGATTTCCTTATGGAGACATATAAATCCATGGGTTTTAAGATTCTTACTTGTCAGGTATCTTGCCAGGCGTTGAATATGGGGTGTTGAGTCCATTTCGTTGAGCAAGGAGTAGGTCTTGTCTATTATATATTTGGCTTATGGAACGGTATCTGTGCTAATTTCAATCTCTGGTTTTATGCAGCACCCCAACTCACCTTTCCCCATAAGCAAGCATAAGTTGGTTTTCTAAATTTGAGACCCTGTTCTGTTTTGTAATTCAGTTTATGTGTAGCTAAGTTTACATTCCGTGTATTACTGATATATTATGATGTTTCTTTTTCTGTGTGACTTATTTCTCGTAGAATCATCGTACCTGAATCTACTCATTATGCCACTATGGGCCTGAAGACGTAGATTTCATTGCTGAGTGATATTCCATTGTACGTGCGTACCACAACTTCTTTATCCATTTTTTCCTTTCTCGGGTATTTAACTTGTACCGTAGACAAGGTTCTTGTAAACAGAGCCATCCCAAACTTTGGGGTGGCTGTGTGTTTTTGATTTTAATTTCCCTAAGCTATAGGACCATAAGTGGAAGTGACATAGGCTGTGTTGCTTTGTTTCCTACGTGTTTCAGGATACACCATACATTTCTCCAGAGTGGCTGTTGGCAATTTACATCCCGCCCATCAGCATAACAAGGCTCCCTGTTCTCCATGACCTGTCCTGTCTTTCTGGATTTTAGTCTTTATTCAGATGGCCCTTTTGACCGGGGGGCAGTGAGACTTCATTGTAGTGCAGATTTCCTTTACACGCTTGCTTGGTTGGCCAAAAAGGGCGTATGCGTTTTTTCCTGAATATATTCAGGAAAAAACGCATACGCCCTTTTTGGCCAAGTGCATCATTGTCGACATTTTGCCTCTTTTCCTATACTTTAAGTGCAATTCCAGTCTACCCCCTGAAATCGTTTTCCTGAAATTCTGCCCCGCTTTCAAGTCCTCTTTGAAGACTTACTTCAGTACATTTTTGGACGATAGCTGTCATTCATAACTCTGCAGGTTTGTGAATTACAGTGCCCCTGAAGCCCTTTCTTCAACTCGTTTTCTTGTGAGCTGGCCGCAAAACCGCAGGATTGCTTCAGGCCCTAATCTGTTTCCGGCATGGCACGCTGAGCCTTTGGTTAATTCCTCTTCCTGGTGGGAAATGAGCGTTCCATTTGCCCGTGCAGACACCTACAGCTAGTCTCTCATTGGTTCTCCCTATTCCTGTTCATCTTGCGCAGAATTTGCAAACTGTGACAAACAGGAGGTTAAAGTCCCTGACTCTCCAAATGGGGAGAGTGTTAGTAAAGCGTCTGGAATGGTGAACCCGAGTACCAGGGTTCGAAAACTGAGATGCATTTGAAAACGTTTCCCAATCACATGGTGGACCATACTCTGGGTTTCCCATGCATGTTTTAGCTGAAGGAAGAATCCCTTAAACCTGGAGAGTTGGGACCCATGGAATGGGTACCATGCATTATGACCTCAAAGGGTCTGCGTTTGCTCACCGAACCTCACCAATGCTATCAGCCCGAAGTGTCCAGCCTTATGTCTAACCCAGCTCTGGGTGTAGATGTGGTAAATCCAGGTTGCATCACAAGCCCTGAATGAATTATTTAAGAATTGCTCTCTATTTCACTGTCATTGTGTTTTGTTTTTAAAATTTATTTTGATAATGGGATTTATCGGATTTTCACTGCTGCGTTTAGGCCGCTGTACACACGCTTGATTTCCTTATGGAGACATATAAATCCATAGGTTTTAAGATTCTTACTTGTCAGGTATCTTCCCACTCGTTGAGTCCGTTTCGTTGATCAAGGAATAGGTGTTGTCTATTATATATTTGGCTTATGGAACGGTATCTGTGCTAATTTCAATCTCTGGTTTGATGCAGCACCCCAACTCACCTTTCCGCATAAGCAAGCATAAGTTGATTTTCTCAATTTGAGACCATTTTCTGTTTTGTAATTCAGTTCATGTATAGCCATGTTTACATTCCGTGTATTAGTCATATCTTATGATGTTTCTTTTTCTGTGTGACTTATTTCTCGTAGAATCCTCGTACCTGAATCCACTCATTATGCCGCTACGGGCCTGATGACGTAGATTTCATTGCTGAGTGATATTCCATTGTACGTGCATACCACAACATCTTTATCCATTTTTTGCTTTCTCAGATATTTAAATTGTACCGTAGACGAGGTTCTTGTAAACAGAGCCGTCTCAAACTTTGGGGTGGCTGTGTGTTTTTGATTTTAATTTCCCTAAGCTATAGGATCATAAGTGGAAGTGCCATAGGCTGTGTTGCTTTGTTTCCTATGTGTTTCAGGAAACACCATACACTTCTCCAGAGTGGCTGTTGGCAATTTACATCCCGCCCATCAGCATAACAAGGCTCCCTGTTCTCCATGACCCCTCCTGCCTTTCTGGAGTTTACACTTTTTTCAGATGGCCCTTTTGACCGGGGGGCGGAGAGACTTCATTGTAGTGCAGATTTCCTTTACATGCCGGCTTGGTTGGCCAAAAAGGGCGTATGCGTTTTTTCCTGAATATATTCAGGAAAAAACGCATACGCCCTTTTTGGCCAAGTGCATCATTGTCGACATTCTGCCTCTTTTCCTATGCTTTAAGTGCAAATCCAGTCTACCCCCTGAAATCGTTTTCCTGAAATTCTGCCCCACTTTCAAGTCCTCTTCAAAGACTTACTTCAATACATTTTTGGACGATAACTGTCATTCATAACTCTGCAGGTTTGTGAATTACAGTGCCCCTGAGCTCCTTTCCTCAACTCGCTTTCTTGTGAGCTGGCCGCAAAACCGCAGGATTGCTTCAGGCCCTAATCTGTTTAGGGCAGGGCAAGCTGAGCCTTTGGTTAATTCCTCTTCCTGGTGGGAAATGAGCGTTCCATTTGCCCGTGCAGACACCTACAGCTAGTCTCTCATTGGTCCTCCCTATTCCTGTTCAACTTGCGCAGAAATTGCAAACTGTGCCAAAGAGGAGGTTAAAGGCACTGACTCTCAAAGTGGGGAGAGTGTTATTAAAGTGTCTGGAATGGTGAACCCGAGTACCAGGGGATGAAAACTGAGATGCATTGGGAAACGTTTCCCAATCACACGGTGGACCATACTCTGGGTTTCCCATGCATGTTTTAGCTGAAGGAAGAATCCCTTAAACCTGGAGATTTGGGACCCATGGAATGGGTACCATGCAGTATGACTTCAAAGGGTCTGCGTTTGCTCACCGAACCTCACCAATGCTATCAGCCCGAAGTGCCCAGCCTTATGTCTCACACAGCTCTGCGTGTAGATGTGGTAAATCCAGGTTGCATCACAAGCCCTGAATGAATTATTTAAGAATTATTCTCTATTTCACTGTCATTGTGTTTTGTTTTTGAAATTTATTTTGATAATGGGATTTATCAGATTTTCACTGCTGCGTTTAGGCCGCTGTACACACGCTTGATTTCCTTATGGAGACATATAAATCCATGGGTTTTAAGATTCTTACTTGTCAGGTGTCGTCCCATGCGTTGAATATGGGGTGTTGAGTCCATTTCGTTGAGCAAGGAGTAGGTCTTTTCTATTATATATTTGGCTTATGGAACGGTATCTGTGCTAATTTAAATCTCTGGTTTTATGCAGCACCCCAACTCACCTTTCCCCATAAGCAAGCATAAGTTGGTTTTCTAAATTTGAGACCCTGTTCTGTTTTGTAATTCAGTTCATGTGTAGCCAAGTTTACATTCCGTGTATTAGTGATATCTTATGATGTTTCATATTCTGTGTGACTTATTTCTCATAGAATCATCGTACCTGAATCCACTCATTATGCCACTACAGGCCTGATGACGTAGATTTCATTGCTGTGTGATATTCCATTGTACGTATGTAGCACAACTTCTTTATCCATTTTTTGCTTTCTCGGATATTTAACTTGTACCTTAGACAAGGTTCTTGTAAACAGAGCCGTCCCAAACTTTGGGGTGGCTGTGTGTTTTTGATTTTCATTTCCGTAAACTATAGGACTATAAGTGGAAGTGCCATAGGCTGTGTTGCTTTGTTTCCTACGTGTTTCAGGAAACACCATACACTTCTCCAGAGTGGCTGTTGCAAATTTACATCCTGCCCATCAGCATAACAAGGCTCCCTGTTCTCCATGACCTGTCCTGCCTTTCTGGATTTTACACGTTTTTCAGATGGCCCTTTTGACCGGGGGGCAGTGAGACTACATTGTAGTGCAGATTTCTTTTACACGCTGGCCTGGTTGTCCAAAAAGTGCGTATGCGTTTTTTCCTGAATATATTCAGGAAAAAACGCATACGCCCTTTTTGGCCAAGTGCATCATTGTCGACATTCTGCCTCTTTTCCTATGCTTTAAGTGCAATTCCAGCCTACCCCCTGAAATCGTTTTCCTGAAATTCTGCCCCGCTTTCAAGTCCTCTTCGAAGACTTACTTCAGTACATTTTTGGACGATAGCTGTCATTCATAACTCTGCAGGTTTGTGAATTACAGTGCCCCTGAGCTCCTTTCCTCAACACGCTTTCTTGTGAGCTGGCCGCAAAACCGCAGGATTGCTTCAGGCCCTAATCTGTTTCTGGCAGAGCATGCTGAGCCTTTCGTTAATTCCTCTTCCTGGTGGGAAATGAGAATTCCATTTGCCCGTGCAGACACCTACAGCTAGTCTCTCATTGGTTCTCCCTATTCCTGTTCATCTTGGGCAGAAATTGCAAACTGTGCCAAACAGAAGGTTAAAGTCCCTGACTCTCCAAGTGGGGAGAGTGTTAGTAAAGCTTCTGGAATGTTGAACCCGAGTACCAGGGTTCGAAAACTGAGATGCATTTGAAAACGTTTCCCAATCACACGGTGGACCATACTCTGGGTTTCCCATGCATGTTTTCGCTGAAGGAAGAATCCCTTAAACGTGGAGAGTTGGGACCCATGGAATGGGTACCATGCAGTATGACTTCAAAGGGTCTGCGTTTGCTCACCGAACCTCACCAATGCTATCAGCCCGAAGTGTCCAGCCTTATGTCTCACCCAGCTCTGGGTGTAGATGTGGTAAATCCAGGTTGCATCACAAGCCCTGAATGAATTATTTAAGAATTGCTCTCTATTTCACTGTCATTGTGTTTTGTTTTTGAAATTTATTTTGATAATGGGATTTATCGGATTTTCACTGCTGCCTTTAGGCCGCTGTACACACGCT
The DNA here is from genome assembly GCF_059928025.1 of Delphinapterus leucas. Classification (NCBI taxonomy): domain Eukaryota; kingdom Metazoa; phylum Chordata; class Mammalia; order Artiodactyla; family Monodontidae; genus Delphinapterus; species Delphinapterus leucas. Next base: position 1,675,800 of record NW_028322240.1, on the reverse strand, counting down.
TGATTTCCTTATGGAGACATATAAATCCATGGGTTTTAAGATTCTTACTTGTCAGGTATCTTGCCAGGCGTTGAATATGGGGTGTTGAGTCCATTTCGTTGAGCAAGTAGTAGGGCTTGTCTATTATATATTTGGCTTATGGAACGGTATCTGTGCTAATTTCAATCTCTGGTTTTATGCAGCACCCCAACTCACCTTTCCCCATAAGCAAGCATAAGTTGGTTTTCTAAATTTGAGACCCTGTTCTGTTTTGTAATTCAGTTTATGTGTAGCCTAGTTTACATTCCGTGTATTAGTGATATCTTATGATGTTTCTTTTTCTGTGTGACTTATTTCTCGTAGAATCATCGTACCTGAATCCACTCATTATGCCGCTACGGGCCTGATGAAGTAGATTTCATTGCTGAGTGATATTTCATTGTACGTGCGTACCACAACTTCTTTATCCATTTTTTGCTTTCTGGGATATTTTACTTGTACCGTAGACTAGGTTCTTGTAAACAGAGCCGTCCCAAACTCTGGGGTGGCTGTGTGTTTTTGATTTTAATTTCCCTAAGCTATAGGACCATAAGTGGGAGTGACATAGGCTGTGTTGCTTTGTTTCCTACGTGTTTCAGGAAACACCATACACTTCTCCAGAGTGGTTGTTGGCAATTTACATCCCGCCCATCAGCATGACAAGGCTCCCTGTTCTCCATGACCTGTCCTGCCTTTCTGGATTTTACACTTTTTTCAGATGGCCCTTTTGACCGGGGGGGCAGTGAGACTTCATTGTAGTGCAGATTTCCTTTACACGCTTGCTTGGTTGGCCAAAAAGGGCGTATGCGTTTTTTCCTGAATATATTCAGGAAAAAACGCATACGCCCTTTTTGGCCAAGTGCATCGTTGTCGACATTCTGCCTCTTTTCCTATGCTTTTAGTACAATTCCAGTCTACCCCCTGAAATCGTTTTCCTGAAATTCTGTCCCGCATTCAAGTCCTCTTCGAAGACTTACTTCAATACATTTTTGGATGATAGCTGTCATTCATAACTCTGCAGGTTTGTGAATTACAGTGCCCCTGAGCTCATGTCTTCAACTCGTTTTCTTGTGACCTGGCCGCAAAACCGCAGGATTGCTTCAGGCCGTAATCTCTTTCCGGCAGGGCTTGCTGAGCCTTTGTTTAATTCCTCTTCCTGGTCGGAAATGAGCGTTCTTTTTCCCGTGCAGGCACCTACAGCTAGTCTCTCATTGGTTCTCCCTATTCCTGTACATCTTGTGCAGAAATTGCAAACTGTGCCAAACAGGAGGTTAATGGCACTGACTCTCCAAGTGGGGAGAGTGTTAGTAAAGCGTCTGGAATGGTGAACCCGAGTACCAGGGGACGAAAACTGAGATGCATTTGAAAACGTTTCCCGGTCACACAGTGCACTGTACTGTGGGTTTCCCATGCATGTTTTAGCTGAAGGAAGAATCCCTTAAACCTGGAGAGTTGGGACCCATGGAATGGGTACCATGCAGTATGACTTCAAAGGGTCTGCGTTTGCTCACCGAACCTCACCAATGCTATCAGCCCGAAGTGTCCAGCCTTATGTCTCACCCAGCTCTGGGTGTAGATGTGGTAAATCCAGGTTGCATCACAAGCCCTGAATGAATTATTTAAGAATTGCTCTCTATTTCACTGTCATTGTGTTTTGTTTTTGAAATTTATTTTGATAATGGGATTTATCGGATTTTCACTGCTGCATTTAGGCCGTTGTACACACGCTTGATTTCATTATGGAGACATATAAATCCATGGGTTTTAAGATTCTTACTTGTCAGGTATCTTGCAAGGCGTTGAATATGGGGTGTTCAGTCCATTTCGTTGAGCAAGGAGTAGGGCTTGTCTATTATATATTTGGCTTATGGAACGGTATCTGTGCTAATTTCAATCTCTGGTTTTATGCAGCACCCCAACTCACCTTTCCCCATAAGCAAGCATAAGTTGGTTTTCTAAATTTGAGACCCTGTTCTGTTTTGTAATTCAGTTTATGTGTAGCCAAGTTTACATTCCGAGTATTACTTATATATTATGATGTTTCTTTTTCTGTGTGACGTATTTCTCGTAGAATCATCGTACCTGAATCCACTCATTATGCCGCTATGGGCCTGAAGACGTAGATTTCTTTGCTGACTGATATTACATTGTAGGTGCGTACCAGAACTTCTTTATCCATTTTTTCCTTTCTCGGATATTTAACTTGTATGGTAGACAAGGTTCTTGTAAACAGAGCCATCCCAAACTTTGGGGTGGCTGTGTGTTTCTGATTTTAATTACCCTAAGCTACAGGACCATAGTGGAAGTGACATAGGCTGTTTTGCTTTGTTTCCTACGTGTTTCAGGATACACCATACATTTCTCCAGAGTGGCTGTTGGCAATTTACATCCCGCCCATCAGCATAACAAGGCTCCCTGTTCTCCAAGACCTGTCCTGCCTTTCTGGATTTTACACTTTTTTCAGATGGCCCTTTTGACCGGGGGGCAGTGAGACTTCATTGTAGTGCAGATTTTCTTTACACGCTTGCTTGGTTGGCCAAAAAGTGCGTATGCGTTTTTTCTTGAACATATTCAGGAAAAAACGCATACGCCCTTTTTGGCCAAGTGCATCATTGTCGACATTCTGCCTCTTTTCCTATGCTTTAAGTGCAATTCCAGTGTACCCCCTGAAATCGTTTTCCTGAAATTCTGCCCCGCTTTCAAGTCCTCTTTGAAGACTTACTTCAGTACATTTTTGAACGATAGCTGTCATTCATAACTCTGCAGGTTTGTGAATTACAGTGCCCCTGAGCTCCTTTCTTCAACTCCTTTTCTTGTGAGCTGGCCGCAAAACCGCTGGATTGCTTCAGGCCGTAATATGTTTCCGGCCGGGCACGCTGAGCCTTTGGTTAATTCCACTTCCTGGTGGGAAATGATCGTTCAATTTGCCCGTGCAGACACCAACAGCTAGTCTCTCATTGATTCTCCCTATGCCTGTTCATCTTGCGCAGAAATTGCAAACTGTGCCAAACAGGAGGTTAAAGGCACTGACTCTCCAAGTGGGGAGAGTGTTAGTAAAGCGTCTGGAATGGTGAACCCGAGTACCAGGGGACGAAAACTGAGATGCATTTGAAAACGTTTCCCAATCACACGGTGGACGATAGTCTGGGTTTCCAATGCATGTTTTAGCTGAAGGAAGAATCCCTTAAACCTGGAGAGTTGGTACCCATGGAATGGGTACCATGCAGTATGACTTCAAAGGGTCTGCGTTTGCTCACCGAACCTCACCAATGCTATCAGCCCGAAGTGCCCAGCCTTATGTCTCACCCAGCTCTGGGTGTAGATGTGGGAAATCCAGGTTGCATCACAAGCCCTGAATGAATTATTTAAGAATTGCTCTCTATTTCACTGTCATTGTGTTTTGTTTTTGAAATTTATTTTGATAATGGGATTTATCGGATTTTCACTGCTGCGTTTAGGCCGCTGTACACACGCTTGATTTCCTTATGGAGACATATAAATCCATGGGTTTTAAGATTCTTACTTGTCAGGTATCTTGCCAGGCGTTGAATATGGTGTGTTGAGTCCATTTCGTTGAGCAAGTAGTAGGGCTTGTCTATTATATATTTGGCTTATGGAACGGTATCTGTGCTAATTTCAATCTCTGGTTTTATGCAGCACCCCAACTCACCTTTCCCCATAAGCAAACATAAGTTGGTTTTCTAAATTTGAGACCCTGTTCTGTTTTGTAATTCAGTTTATGTGTAGCCTAGTTTACATTCCGTGTATTACTGATATATTATGATGTTTCTTTTTCTGTGTGACGTATTTCTCGTAGACTCATCGTACCTGAATCCACTCATTATGCCGCTACGGGCCTGAAGACGTAGATTTCATTGCTGAGTGATATTCCATTGTACGTGCGTACCAGAACTTCTTTATCCATTTTTTCCTTTCTCGGATATTTAACTTGTACCGTAGACAAGGTTCTTGTAAACAGAGCCATCCCAAATTTTGGGGTGGCTGTGTGTTTGTGATTTTAATTTCCCTAAGCTATAGGACCATAAGTGGAAGTGCCATAGGCTCTGTTGCTTTGTTTCCTACGTGTTTCTGGAAACACCATACACTTCTCCAGAGTGGTTGTTGGCAATTTACATCCCGTCCATCAGCATGACAAGGCTCCCTGTTCTCCATGACCTGTCCTGACTTTCTGGATTTTACATTTTTTTCAGATGGCCCTTTTGACCGGGGGGCTGTGAGACTTCATTGTAGTGCAGATTTCCATTACACGCTTGCTTGGTTGGCCAAAAAGTGCGTATGCGTTTTTTCCTGAATATATTTAGGAAAAAACGCATACGCCCTTTTTGGCCAAGTGCATCATTGTCGACATTCTGCCTCTTTTCCTATGCTTTTAGTACAATTCCAGTCTACCCCCTGAAATCGTTTTCCTGAAATTCTGCCCCGCTTTCAAGTCCTCTTCGAAGACTTACTTAAATATATTTTTGGACGATAGCTGTCATTCATAACTCTGCAAGTTTGTGAAGTACAGTGCCCTGAGTTCATTTCTTCAACTCGCTTTCTTGTGAGCTGGCCGCAAAACCGCAGGATTGCTTCAGGCCCTAATCTTTTTCCGGCAGGGCACGCTGAGCCTTTGGTTAATTCCTCTTCCTGGTGGGAAATGAGCGTTCCATTTGCCCGTGCAGACACCTACAGCTAGTCTCTCATTGCTTCTCCCTATTCCTGTTCATCTTGCACAGAAATTGCAAACTGTGCCAAACAGGAGGTTAATGGCACTGACTCTCCAAGTGGGGAGAGTGTTAGTAAAGCGTTCAAATGTTGAACCCGAGTACCAGGGGACGAAAACTGAGATGCATTTGAAAACGTTTCCCAATCACACGGTGGACCATACTCTGGGTTTCCCATGCATGTTTTAGCTGAAGGAAGAATCCCTTAAACCTGGAGAGTTGGGACCCATGGAATGGGTACCATGCAGTATGACTTCAAAGGGTCTGCGTTTGCTCACCGAACCTCACCAATGCTATCAGCCTGAAGTGTCCAGCCTTATGTCTCATCCAGCTCTGGGTGTAGATGTGGTAAATCCAGGTTGCATCACAAGCCCTGAATGAATTATTTAAGAATTGCTCTCTATTTCACTGTCATTGTGTTTTGTTTTTGAAATTTATTTTGATAATGGGATTTATCGGATTTACACTGCTGCGTTTAGGCCACTGTACACACGCTTGATTTCCTTATGGAGACATATAAATCCATGGGTTTTAAGATTCTTACTTGTCAGGTATCTTCCCAGGCGTTGAATATAGGGTGTTGAGTCCATTTCGTTGAGCAAGGAGTAGGTTTTGTCTATTATATATTTGGCTTATGGAACGGTATCTGTGCTAATTTCAATATCTGGTTTTATGCAGCATCCCAACTGACCTTTCCCCATAAGCAAGCATAAGTTGGTTTGCTAAATTTGAGACACTTTTCTGTTTTGTAATTCATTTCATGGGTAGCCAAGTTTACATTCCGTGTATTAGTGATAACTTATGATGTTTCTTTTTCTGTCTGACTTATTTCTCATAGAATCATCGTACCTGAATCCACTCATTATGCTGCTACGGTCCTGATGACGTAGATTTCATTGCTGAGTGATATTCCATTGTACGTGCGAACCACATCTTCTTCATCCATTTTATGCTTTCTCGGATATTTAACTGCTACCGTAGATGAGGTTCTTGTAAACAGAGCCATCCCAAACTTTGGGGTGGCTGTGTGTTTTTGATTTTAATTTCCCTAAGCTATAGGACCATAAGTGGAAGTGCCATAGGCTGTGTTGCTTTGTTTCCTACGTGTTTCCGGAAACACCATACAGTTTTCCAGAGTGGCTGTTGGCAATTTAAATCCGCCCATCTGCATAACAAGGCTCCCTGTTCTCCAATACCTGTCCTGCCTTTCTGGATTTTACACTTTTTTCAGATGGCCCTTTTGACCGGGGGGCAGTGAGACTTCATTGTAGTGCGGATTTCTTTACACGCTTGCTTCGTTGGCCAAAAAGGGCGTATGCATTTTTTCCTGAATATATTCAGGAAAAAACGCATACGCCCTTTTTGGCCCAGTGCATCATTGTCGACATTCTGCCTCTTTTCCTATGCTTTAAGTGCAATTCCAGTCTACCCCCTGAAATCGTTTTCCTGAAATTCTGCCCCGCTTTCAAGTCCTCTCCGAAGACTTACTTCTATACATTTTTGGACAATAGGTGTCATTCATAACTCTGCAGGTTTGTGAATTACAGTGCCCCTGAGCTCCTTTCTTCAACTCCTTTTCTTGTGAGCTGGCCGGAAAACCGCAGGATTGCTTCAGGCGCTAATATGTTTCCGGCCGGGCACGCTGAGCCTTTGGTTAATTCCTCTTCCTGGTGGGAAATGATCGTTCCATTTGCCCGTGCAGACACCAACAGCTAGTCTCTCATTGGTTCTCCCTGTGCCTGTTCATCTTGCGCAGAAATTGCAAACTGTGCCAAACAGGAGGTTAAAGGCACTGACTCTCCAAGTGGGGAGAGTGTTAGTAAAGCGTCTGGAATGGTGAACCCGAGTACCAGGGGACGAAAACTGAGATGCATTTGAAAACGTTTCCCGGTCACACAGTGCACTGTACTGTGGGTTTCCCATGCATGTTTTAGCTGAAGGAAGAATCCCTTAAACCTGGAGAGTTGGGACCCATGGAATGGGTACCATGCAGTATGACTTCAAAGGGTCTGCGTTTGCTCACCGAACCTCACCAATGCTATCAGCCCGAAGTGCCCAGCCTTATGTCTCACCCAGCTCTTGGTGTAGATGTGGGAAATCCAGGTTGCATCACAAGCCCTGAATGAATTATTTAAGAATTGCTCTCTATTTCACTGTCATTGTGTTTTGTTTTTGAAATTTATTTTGATAATGGGATTTATCGGATTTTCACTGCTGCGTTTAGGCCGCTGTACACACGCTTGATTTCCTTATGGAGACATATAAATCCATGGGTTTTAAGATTCTTACTTGTCAGGTATCTTGCCAGGCGTTGAATATGGGGTGTTGAGTCCATTTCGTTGAGCAAGGAGTAGGTCTTGTCTATTATATATTTGGCTTATGGAACGGTATCTGTGCTAATTTCAATCTCTGGTTTTATGCAGCACCCCAACTCACCTTTCCCCATAAGCAAGCATAAGTTGGTTTTCTAAATTTGAGACCCTGTTCTGTTTTGTAATTCAGTTTATGTGTAGCTAAGTTTACATTCCGTGTATTACTGATATATTATGATGTTTCTTTTTCTGTGTGACTTATTTCTCCTAGAATCATCGTACCTGAATCTACTCATTATGCCACTATGGGCCTGAAGACGTAGATTTCATTGCTGAGTGATATTCCATTGTACGTGCGTACCACAACTTCTTTATCCATTTTTTCCTTTCTCGGGTATTTAACTTGTACCGTAGACAAGGTTCTTGTAAACAGAGCCATCCCAAACTTTGGGGTGGCTGTGTGTTTTTGATTTTAATTTCCCTAAGCTATAGGACCATAAGTGGAAGTGACATAGGCTGTGTTGCTTTGTTTCCTACGTGTTTCAGGATACACCATACATTTCTCCAGAGTGGCTGTTGGCAATTTACATCCCGCCCATCAGCATAACAAGGCTCCCTGTTCTCCATGACCTGTCCTGTTTTTCTGGATTTTAGTCTTTATTCAGATGGCCCTTTTGACCGGGGGGCAGTGAGACTTCATTGTAGTGCAGATTTCCTTTACACGCTTGCTTGGTTGGCCAAAAAGGGCGTATGCGTTTTTTCCTGAATATATTCAGGAAAAAACGCATACGCCCTTTTTGGCCAAGTGCATCATTGTCGACATTTTGCCTCTTTTCCTATACTTTAAGTGCAATTCCAGTCTACCCCCTGAAATCGTTTTCCTGAAATTCTGCCCCGCTTTCAAGTCCTCTTTGAAGACTTACTTCAGTACATTTTTGGACGATAGCTGTCATTCATAACTCTGCAGGTTTGTGAATTACAGTGCCCCTGAAGCCCTTTCTTCAACTCGTTTTCTTGTGAGCTGGCCGCAAAACCGCAGGATTGCTTCAGGCCCTAATCTGTTTCCGGCATGGCACGCTGAGCCTTTGGTTAATTCCTCTTCCTGGTGGGAAATGAGCGTTCCATTTGCCCGTGCAGACACCTACAGCTAGTCTCTCATTGGTTCTCCCTATTCCTGTTCATCTTGCGCAGAATTTGCAAACTGTGCCAAACAGGAGGTTAAAGTCCCTGACTCTCCAAATGGGGAGAGTGTTAGTAAAGCGTCTGGAATGTTGAACCCGAGTACCAGGGTTCGAAAACTGAGATGCATTTGAAAACGTTTCCCAATCACATGGTGGACCATACTCTGGGTTTCCCATGCATGTTTTAGCTGAAGGAAGAATCCCTTAAACCTGGAGAGTTGGGACCCATGGAATGGGTACCATGCATTATGACCTCAAAGGGTCTGCGTTTGCTCACCGAACCTCACCAATGCTATCAGCCCGAAGTGTCCAGCCTTATGTCTAACCCAGCTCTGGGTGTAGATGTGGTAAATCCAGGTTGCATCACAAGCCCTGAATGAATTATTTAAGAATTGCTCTCTATTTCACTGTCATTGTGTTTTGTTTTTAAAATTTATTTTGATAATGGGATTTATCGGATTTTCACTGCTGCGTTTAGGCCGCTGTACACACGCTTGATTTCCTTATGGAGACATATAAATCCATAGGTTTTAAGATTCTTACTTGTCAGGTATCTTCCCACTCGTTGAGTCCGTTTCGTTGATCAAGGAATAGGTGTTGTCTATTATATATTTGGCTTATGGAACGGTATCTGTGCTAATTTCAATCTCTGGTTTGATGCAGCACCCCAACTCACCTTTCCGCATAAGCAAGCATAAGTTGATTTTCTCAATTTGAGACCATTTTCTGTTTTGTAATTCAGTTCATGTATAGCCATGTTTACATTCCGTGTATTAGTCATATCTTATGATGTTTCTTTTTCTGTGTGACTTATTTCTCGTAGAATCCTCGTACCTGAATCCACTCATTATGCCGCTACGGGCCTGATGACGTAGATTTCATTGCTGAGTGATATTCCATTGTACGTGCATACCACAACATCTTTATCCATTTTTTGCTTTCTCAGATATTTAAATTGTACCGTAGACGAGGTTCTTGTAAACAGAGCCGTCTCAAACTTTGGGGTGGCTGTGTGTTTTTGATTTTAATTTCCCTAAGCTATAGGATCATAAGTGGAAGTGCCATAGGCTGTGTTGCTTTGTTTCCTATGTGTTTCAGGAAACACCATACACTTCTCCAGAGTGGCTGTTGGCAATTTACATCCCGCCCATCAGCATAACAAGGCTCCCTGTTCTCCATGACCCCTCCTGCCTTTCTGGAGTTTACACTTTTTTCAGATGGCCCTTTTGACCGGGGGGCGGAGAGACTTCATTGTAGTGCAGATTTCCTTTACATGCCGGCTTGGTTGGCCAAAAAGGGCGTATGCGTTTTTTCCTGAATATATTCAGGAAAAAACGCATACGCCCTTTTTGGCCAAGTGCATCATTGTCGACATTCTGCCTCTTTTCCTATGCTTTAAGTGCAAATCCAGTCTACCCCCTGAAATCGTTTTCCTGAAATTCTGCCCCACTTTCAAGTCCTCTTCAAAGACTTACTTCAATACATTTTTGGACGATAACTGTCATTCATAACTCTGCAGGTTTGTGAATTACAGTGCCCCTGAGCTCCTTTCCTCAACTCGCTTTCTTGTGAGCTGGCCGCAAAACCGCAGGATTGCTTCAGGCCCTAATCTGTTTAGGGCAGGGCAAGCTGAGCCTTTGGTTAATTCCTCTTCCTGGTGGGAAATGAGCGTTCCATTTGCCCGTGCAGACACCTACAGCTAGTCTCTCATTGGTCCTCCCTATTCCTGTTCAACTTGCGCAGAAATTGCAAACTGTGCCAAAGAGGAGGTTAAAGGCACTGACTCTCAAAGTGGGGAGAGTGTTATTAAAGTGTCTGGAATGGTGAACCCGAGTACCAGGGGATGAAAACTGAGATGCATTGGGAAACGTTTCCCAATCACACGGTGGACCATACTCTGGGTTTCCCATGCATGTTTTAGCTGAAGGAAGAATCCCTTAAACCTGGAGATTTGGGACCCATGGAATGGGTACCATGCAGTATGACTTCAAAGGGTCTGCGTTTGCTCACCGAACCTCACCAATGCTATCAGCCCGAAGTGCCCAGCCTTATGTCTCACACAGCTCTGCGTGTAGATGTGGTAAATCCAGGTTGCATCACAAGCCCTGAATGAATTATTTAAGAATTATTCTCTATTTCACTGTCATTGTGTTTTGTTTTTGAAATTTATTTTGATAATGGGATTTATCAGATTTTCACTGCTGCGTTTAGGCCGCTGTACACACGCTTGATTTCCTTATGGAGACATATAAATCCATGGGTTTTAAGATTCTTACTTGTCAGGTGTCGTCCCATGCGTTGAATATGGGGTGTTGAGTCCATTTCGTTGAGCAAGGAGTAGGTCTTTTCTATTATATATTTGGCTTATGGAACGGTATCTGTGCTAATTTAAATCTCTGGTTTTATGCAGCACCCCAACTCACCTTTCCCCATAAGCAAGCATAAGTTGGTTTTCTAAATTTGAGACCCTGTTCTGTTTTGTAATTCAGTTCATGTGTAGCCAAGTTTACATTCCGTGTATTAGTGATATCTTATGATGTTTCATATTCTGTGTGACTTATTTCTCATAGAATCATCGTACCTGAATCCACTCATTATGCCACTACAGGCCTGATGACGTAGATTTCATTGCTGTGTGATATTCCATTGTACGTATGTAGCACAACTTCTTTATCCATTTTTTGCTTTCTCGGATATTTAACTTGTACCTTAGACAAGGTTCTTGTAAACAGAGCCGTCCCAAACTTTGTGGTGGCTGTGTGTTTTTGATTTTCATTTCCGTAAACTATAGGACTATAAGTGGAAGTGCCATAGGCTGTGTTGCTTTGTTTCCTACGTGTTTCAGGAAACACCATACACTTCTCCAGAGTGGCTGTTGCAAATTTACATCCTGCCCATCAGCATAACAAGGCTCCCTGTTCTCCATGACCTGTCCTGCCTTTCTGGATTTTACACGTTTTTCAGATGGCCCTTTTGACCGGGGGGCAGTGAGACTACATTGTAGTGCAGATTTCTTTTACACGCTGGCCTGGTTGTCCAAAAAGTGCGTATGCGTTTTTTCCTGAATATATTCAGGAAAAAACGCATACGCCCTTTTTGGCCAAGTGCATCATTGTCGACATTCTGCCTCTTTTCCTATGCTTTAAGTGCAATTCCAGCCTACCCCCTGAAATCGTTTTCCTGAAATTCTGCCCCGCTTTCAAGTCCTCTTCGAAGACTTACTTCAGTACATTTTTGGACGATAGCTGTCATTCATAACTCTGCAGGTTTGTGAATTACAGTGCCCCTGAGCTCCTTTCCTCAACACGCTTTCTTGTGAGCTGGCCGCAAAACCGCAGGATTGCTTCAGGCCCTAATCTGTTTCTGGCAGGGCATGCTGAGCCTTTCGTTAATTCCTCTTCCTGGTGGGAAATGAGCATTCCATTTGCCCGTGCAGACACCTACAGCTAGTCTCTCATTGGTTCTCCCTATTCCTGTTCATCTTGGGCAGAAATTGCAAACTGTGCCAAACAGAAGGTTAAAGTCCCTGACTCTCCAAGTGGGGAGAGTGTTAGTAAAGCTTCTGGAATGTTGAACCCGAGTACCAGGGTTCGAAAACTGAGATGCATTTGAAAACGTTTCCCAATCACACGGTGGACCATACTCTGGGTTTCCCATGCATGTTTTCGCTGAAGGAAGAATCCCTTAAACGTGGAGAGTTGGGACCCATGGAATGGGTACCATGCAGTATGACTTCAAAGGGTCTGCGTTTGCTCACCGAACCTCACCAATGCTATCAGCCCGAAGTGTCCAGCCTTATGTCTCACCCAGCTCTGGGTGTAGATGTGGTAAATCCAGGTTGCATCACAAGCCCTGAATGAATTATTTAAGAATTATTCTCTATTTCACTGTCATTGTGTTTTGTTTTTGAAATTTATTTTGATAATGGGATTTATCAGATTTTCACTGCTGCGTTTCGGCCGCTGTACACACGCTTGATTTCCTTATGGAGACATATAAATCCATGGGTTTTAAGATTCTTACTTGTCAGGTGTCGTCCCATGCGTTGAATATGGGGTGTTGAGTCCATTTCGTTGAGCAAGGAGTAGGTCTTGTCTATTATATATTTGGCTTATGGAACGGTATCTGTGCTAATTTCAATCTCTGGTTTTATGCAGCACCCCAACTCACCTTTCCCCATAAGCAAGCATAAGTTTGTTTTCTAAATTTGAGACCCTGTTCTGTTTTGTAATTCAGTTTATGTGTAGCTAAGTTTACATTCCGTGTATTACTGATATATTATGATGTTTCTTTTTCTGTGTGACTTATTTCTCGTAGAATCATCGTACCTGAATCCACTCATTATGCCACTATGGGCCTGAAGACGTAGATTTCATTGCTGAGTGATATTCCATTGTACGTGCGTACCACAACTTCTTTATCCATTTTTTCCTTTCTCGGATATTTAACTTGTACCGTAGACAAGGTTCTTGTAAACAGAGCCATCCCAAACTTTGGGGTGGCTGTGTGTTTTTGATTTTAATTTCCCTAAGCTATAGGACCATAAGTGGAAGTGACATAGGCTGTGTTGCTTTGTTTCCTACGTGTTTCAGGATACACCATACATTTCTCCAGAGTGGCTGTTGGCAATTTACATCCCGCCCATCAGCATAACAAGGCTCCCTGTTCTCCATGACCTGTCCTGTCTTTCTGGATTTTAGTCTTTATTCAGATGGCCCTTTTGACCGGGGGGCAGTGAGACTTCATTGTAGTGCAGATTTCCTTTACACGCTTGCTTGGTTGGCCAAAAAGTGCGTATGCGTTTTTTCCTGAATATATTCAGGAAAAAACGCATACGCCCTTTTTGGCCAAGTGCATCATTGTCGACATTTTGCCTCTTTTCCTATGCTTTAAGTGCAATTCCAGTCTACCCCCTGAAATGGTTTTCCTGAAATTCTGCCCCGCTTTCAAGTCCTCTTTGAAGACTTACTTCAGTACATTTTTGGACGATAGCTGTCATTCATAACTCTGCAGGTTTGTGAATTACAGTGTCCCTGAAGCCCTTTCTTCAACTCGTTTTCTTGTGAGCTGGCCGCAAAACCGCAGGATTGCTTCAGGCCCTAATCTGTTTCCGGCATGGCACGCTGAGCCTTTGGTTAATTCCTCTTCCTGGTGGGAAATGAGCGTTCCATTTGCCCGTGCAGACACCTACAGCTAGTCTCTCATTGGTTCTCCCTATTCCTGTTCATCTTGCGCAGAATTTGCAAACTGTGCCAAACAGGAGGTTAAAGTCCCTGACTCTCCAAGTGGGGAGAGTGTTAGTAAAGCGTCTGGAATGGTGAACCCGAGTACCAGGGTTCGAAAACTGAGATGCATTTGAAAACGTTTCCCAATCACACGGTGGACCATACTCTGGGTTTCCCATGCATGTTTTAGCTGAAGGAAGAATCCCTTAAACCTGGAGAGTTGGGACCCATGGAATGGGTACCATGCATTATGACCTCAAAGGGTCTGCGTTTGCTCACCGAACCTCACCAATGCTATCAGCCCGAAGTGTCCAGCCTTATGTCTCACCCAGCTCTGGGTGTAGATGTGGGAAATCCAGGTTGCATCACAAGCCCTGAATGAATTATTTAAGAATTGCTCTCTATTTCACTGTCATTGTGTTTTGTTTTTGAAATTTATTTTGATAATGGGATTTATCGGATTTTCACTGCTGCATTTAGGCCGCTGTACACTCGCTTGATTTCCTTATGGAGACATATAAATCCATAGGTTTTAAGATTCTTAATTGTCAGGTATATTCCCATGCGTTGAATATGGGGTTTTGTGTCCATTTCGTTGAGCAAGGTGTAGGTATTGTCTATTATATATTTGGCTTATGGAATGGTATCTGTGCTAATTTCAATCTCTGCTTTTATGCAGCACCCCAACTCACCTTTCCCCATAAGCAAGCATAAGTTGGTTTTTTAAATTTGAGACCCTGTTCTGTTTTGTAATTCAGTTCATGTGTGGCCAAGTTTACATTCCGTGTATTAGTGATATCTTATGATGTTTCTTTTTCTGTGTGACTTATTTCTCGTAGAATCATCGTACCTGAATCCACTCATTATGCCGCTACGGGCCTGATGACGTAGGTTTCATTGCTGAGTGATATTCCATTGTACATGCGTACCACAACTTCTTTATCCATTTTTTGCTTTCTCGGATATTTAACTTGTACCGTAGACGAGGTTCTTGTAAACAGAGCCATCCCAAATTTTGGGGTGGCTGTGTGTTTTTGATTTTAATTTCTCTATGCTATAGGACCATAAGTGGAAGTGCCATAGGCTGTGTTGCTTTGTTTCCTACGTGTTTCAGGAAACACCATACACTTCTCCAGAGTGACTGTTGGCAATTTACATCCCGCCCATCAGCATAACAAGGCTCCCTGTTCTCCATGACCTGTCATGCCTTTCTGGAATTTACACATTTTTCAGATGGCCCTTTTGACCGGGGGGCAGTGAGACTTCATTGTAGTACACATTTCCTTTACACGGTTGCTTGGTTGGCCAAAAAGGGCGTATGCGTTTTTTCCTGAATATATTCAGGAAAAAACGCATACACACTTTTTGGCCAAGTGCATCATTGTCGACATTCTGCCTCTAATCTTATTCTTTAAGTGCAATTCCAGTCTACCCCCTGAAATCGTTTTCCTGAAATTCTGCCCCGATTTCAAGTCCTCTTCGAAGACTTACTTCAAAACATTTTTGGACGATAGCTGTCATTCATTACTCTGTAGTTTTGTGAATTACAGTGCCCCTGAGCTCCTTTCTTCAACTCGCTTTCTTGTGAGCTGGCCGCAAACCCGCAGGATTGCTTCAGGCCCTAATATGGTTCCGGCATGGCATGCTGAGCCTTTGGTTAATTCCTCTTCCTGGTGGGAAATGAGCGTTAAATTTCCATGTTCAGACACCTTCACATGAGTCGTCATGGTGCCCCTTTGCCCCGGTTATCTCTATGGAGGTTGGAGTTGGAAGGCCTCCTCACTCAAGATCAGTGTGCCCACGGAGCCAACCCTGCAACTTCAGGGCATGGTTGGGGGTTAGGATCACCACGAGGGTTCCTTTTTCCTTAGGAGGGAGGTGGCCTTTTGGGCTGCTGATTTCCAGGTTATCAGATACTGCCAGTATCTTGGCCAGATGTGGCAGTGGGCCAAGCCCCTTGGTGACCATAGTTTATCCTACCTGGATCGCATTCTTGCATTGTTCCATTTCAAGTGGTCCCAGGTTTTGCACTAATACTCCAATGGCGATTCACCGTTCACCAGGAATGTAAAGGTCAAAGGCTTTAGCTAAATTAGGGAGTTCCAGGGCAAGGGTCTTAATTGACTGCTCTTTCCATTCTTGAAAGGCCACTTCTGCATTCTATTCAAAAGGATCATCACCTTTTCCTTTCAGTGTTTCATATAGAGGCCGAGCTAGTAGACTGTAGTTAGGGATCCAGAAGCAGCAAACCCTGGCCTCCCCAGGAACCCCTAAGCTGTCTTCTAGTTTCAGAAATGGGTAAGGCTGTAAATTGTTTCTTCCCTTTCCTGGGATGGGCTTCTCCGACCTTCTGTGAGAATGAAGCCCAGGCAGGTCACCGTAGTCTGTGATATTTGAGCTTTTTCTTGGACAACTTGTATCCTTTATTGGCTTCGTAGTTCAGAGGTCTCCTTAGTAGGGCTGGCGATCAGAATGTCGTCTGCATATTGAAGGAGTGTTTCCTTTTCCAGAGGTAGAACTTTTAGGTCTTTAGCTGAGCTTTCCCCAAAGATGGTGTGGGAATTTTTGAACCCTTGGGGCAACACGGCCCGGAAGTATTGTTTTAGTTGTATGTTGAGTCCTGCCACTCACAAGCCAAAATTTCTTGTGACTCTGGGACTAATAGAATACAAAAGAAGGCATCATTGAAGACTAATACAGAATACCATGTCCTGGTGGTTGGTAGAATGACCAGCAGGGTGTAGGATTTAGGAACTACTGGAGGTATATCCTCGGTGGCTTCACTGACTGTCCTGACATCCTTTACCAGGACTCCAGCAGCCCATGGGGCTCTCGAGGTCAGGCCAATCCCAGGATATGGAGCTCACCTGGGCAGGTACCCCACCCCAGCCCACGGGGCTCTCGTGTTCAGGACCCTCCCATTATATGGTGTTCCCTGGGCAGGTCCCCCTGCAGCCCATGGGGCTCTCGTGGTCAGGCCACTCCCAGGATACAGAGCTACCCTTGCAGGTACCATGGCAGGGCTGGGAACACAGGAACCGTGCATATCGCCCTCATTGCAGAGCACTCCCAGCTCACCTGTCACTCAGATCTGACACAGAGCACCTCAGAGCAGGACTTGAACTAACAAACAGCAGCTCCGACAGGTCTGTGACCCTGGGCATCACTCTGTGTGGCCTCCCTCCACCTGGTCTTCCAGAGACTTCCACTGTACCCGGGGCACCAGGCCTCTGTCTCCACCCACCACCCACCCCTCCTCTCCCTGACTCCTGGGTTCCTCTCATTAGGAGAGGGTTTTCTTGAAGTTGTCTCCCACTCATGGGCCAGATAATATAATTAGAAAACAAGCCAGAGCTGCAGCCCCTTGTCTATCCTGACTCTCAGGAGCCCACACCTGTTCCTTGGACC
The DNA here is from genome assembly GCF_059928025.1 of Delphinapterus leucas. NCBI lineage: Eukaryota > Metazoa > Chordata > Mammalia > Artiodactyla > Monodontidae > Delphinapterus > Delphinapterus leucas. The sequence continues at coordinate 1,658,932 of NW_028322240.1, read as the reverse complement.
TGGCCGATTCAGCATTTCCAGTTTCTGCAACTGTGAGCCCCTGAGGGGTGATTATTGGCTGGCCTGGGAAGCCTGACCGTGCCGGCCAGCCCTCCCCAGGTGTGCCTGGGTTCAGATCAATATAAACACCGCTCCAGGCAGCAAGAGCCCCTGCAGCTGTGCCTGACGCCATTTTCTCTGCCCTGTCAGCAGTCTTGGGGCTGGACTGGTGGGAGGGAGTGAGAGGCCACGGCTTTGTGGGTGGCCCAGTGTGAGTGGGGCTCTGCTGGACTTTCTGCAGCAGTTGCCAAGATGCCACCTGCTAAAGAAGAGGATGTGTCACCCATACCTGCCGCTGGAATTTCTCCCTGGGCAGAGGTGAGTGAGGAAGAAAGCAGTGGGGGCCGGGACAGCAGGGGTATCTCAGGCAGGGAAATGGAAAGCTTCCAGAAGAGCACCCAGGACCAGGACCATCCTGGCTGGCCTGCAGGCACCAAGTCGGCTGGCATGCTGTCGCTCATGTGGCTCCATGGCCCTTCCTCTAGTCTTTCAAGTCCTTGTACATATTCAGGTGTTTTACCTGGGAAGGGTGGGAACATTTCAGCAGCAGCTGGCCTGGGGCTCAGCCCACGTTTACTCACAGATGCCTCGGCACGGTGCCCCAGCTTTGCAATGAGGACGCTTGTTGCGTGGGGCCTGCTGGCTGAATGGGAGATGATTCCCCACCACTGACCAACTTCAGAATTGTTTACAACTGGAGCAAGTGCCCTGATACGGTTTTCCTCTGTGTAGCTGGTGGGTTCTGTTTTTTTTTCTTTTTTGGTTCAAGGTAGATTTTATTCCTCTTTTTTGTATTTACAGATATAAGCATGGAAATAATTTATTCATATAAATACATGTATGTGAAGGGAAGAATATTTTTTCTGTTTTACTTTTTGTAATTTGAATTTTATTTTATTTTTTTATACAGCAGGTTCTTTTTGGTTATCTATTTTATACATATAAATGTATACATGCCAATCCCAATCTCTCAACTCCTCCCACCACCACCCCCCAACAGCTTTCCCCCCTTGGTGTCCATACGTTTGTTGTCTACATCTGTTGCTCTATTTCTGCCTTGCAAAACGGTTCATCTGTACAATTTGTCTAGGTTCCACATATAGGCATTAATAGACAAGATTTCTTTTTCTCTTTCTGACTTACTTCACTCTGTATGACAGTCTCTAGATCCATCAACGTCTCTACAAATGACCCAATTTCATTCCTTTTTATGGCTTAGTAATATTCCATTTTATATATGTACCACATCTTTATGCATTCGTCTGTCTGTGGGCATTTAGGTTGCTTCCATTACCTGGATATTGTAAATAGTGATGCAATGAACATTGCGGTGAATGTCTCTTTTTGATTTATGGTTTTGTCTGGGTATATGCCCAGTAGTGGGACTGCTGTATCGTATGGTAATTCTATTCTTAGTTTTATAAGAAACTCCATAACTTTCTCCACAATAGCGGAAGAGGGTTCCTTATCTCCACACCCTTTCCAGCATTTGTTGTTTGTAGATTTTCTGATGATGCCCATTCTAACAGGTGTGAGGTGATACACCATGGATGAGTCTATTTCGTTGAGCAAAGAGTAGGTCTTGTCTATTACATATTTGGCTTATGGAACGGTATGTGTGCTAATTTCAATCTCTGGTTTTATACAGCACCGCAACTCAACTTTCCCCTTAAGCAAGCATAAGTTTTTATCTAAATGTGAGACTCTGTTCGGTTTTGGAATTCAGTTTATGTGTAGCCAAGTTACACTCTCTCTATTAGTGATATCTTATGATAATTACCTTTCTCTGTGTGACATATTTCTCTTAGAATCATCATACTTAAATCCACTCAATTTGCTGCTACAGGCCTGATGACATTGATTTCATTGCTGAGTGATATTCCATTGTACGTAAGTAGCACAACTCCTTTATCCATATTTTTCTTTCTGGGATATTTAATTTGTACTGGACTCAAAGTTCTTGTAAACACAGCAGCCCTAAATTTGGTGTTGGCTGTGTCTTGTTGATTTTAATTTTCCTAAGCTATAGGGCCAAAAGTGGAAGTGCCCTAGGGTCTGTAGCTTTGTTTTTCAGATGTTTCAGGATACACCATAAACATCTCCAGAGTGTCTGTTGGCAATTTACATCCCGCCCATCAGCATAACAAGGCTCCCTGTTCTCCATGGCCTGTCCTGTGTTTCTGGTTTTTACACATTTTTCAGATGGCCCTTTTGACGAATGGGAAATGAGACTTCATTGTAGTGCGGATTTCCATTGCTCGAGTGCTTGGTTGGCCAAAAAGGGCATATGTGTTTTTTCCTGAATATATTCAGGAAAAAATGTTTACGCACTTTTGTCCAAGTGCATCACTGTCAAAGATCTGCCGCTTTTCACATGCTTTAAACGCAATTCCAATCTACCTCCTGAAATATGATTCCTGCAATTCTGCCTCGTTTTGAAGTCCTCTTTGCAGACTTACTTCAGTATATTTTTGCCAATAGCTGTCATTTATAACTCTGCAGGTTTGTGAATTACAGTGCCCGTGATTTCCTTTCTTAACTCGTTTCCTTGAAAGCTGGCCACAGAACCGCAGGTTTGCTTTAGGCCATAATCAGGGTCTGGCACGGCACTCTGAGCCTTTGGTTAATTCCTCTTCCTGGTGGGAAATTAGAGTTAAATGTGCCCCTCCGGACACCTGCCTCACTCCCAGCCCCTTGGTGATGTGTGTCCTGTGGTTTGAGGCCACATGTGCTGGGTTCCTCACCTTTGGCTGATGTGGCCCCACTGGTGTGAGGACACTCCTGCCTGGTTCCCATCCCCTTGGTGATGTGGGCCATCCGGTGAGAGTCTGATCCTGGTTGGGTTCCTCACACTTCTGTGAGGTGGGCCCTCTTCTCTGACGTCACTCCTGCCTGGCTGGCACACCCCGCCTTGGCGAAGTCGGCCCTCTGGTGGGATTTGGTGCCTGCTGTGTGTCTCCTGCCCTCGGTAATGAGGGCCCTCTGGCGTCAGGCCCTAATTCCTGGGCTCCCAATATTTTCTGATATGCGCCCTGTGGTTCGAGTACACTCCTGCCAGGTTCCCAACCCCATGGGAATGTGGGCCTTCTGCTCTGATGTCCCAACCGTGGGTTGCTCAGTTTCATGATGAGGGCCCTCTGCTGTGAGTTCTCTCCGGCTTGGATCCCATAGCCTCGCTGCTCCTGGCCACCTGCTGGGAGGTTCCAACTGCGGGATTCCTCACCTTTTTTCTTCTATGGACCCTCTGTTTTGAGACTCCTCCTGCCTGCCTCACTCCCAGTCCCTTGGTGATGTGTATCCTCTGGTTTGAGGCCACGTGTGCTGGGTCCCTCGCCTTTCGATGATGTGGCCACACTGGTGTGAGGACACTCCTGCCTGCTTCCTATCCCCTTGATGATGTGGGCCCTCTGGTGAGAGTATGATGCTGGCTGGGTTCCTCACCCTTCTGTGAGGTGGGCCCTCTGCTGTGAGGTCACTCCTGCCTGGCTGGCACACCCCACCTGGGCAACATCGGCCCTCTTGTGGCACTTGGAGCCTGCTGGGAGCCTCCTCCCCTCGGTGATGGGGGCCCTCTAGCGTCAGGCCCTAACTGCTGGGTACCCACATTTTCTGATACGTGCTAAGTGGTGCGAGGACACTCCTGCGAGGTTCCCATCCCCATGGGCATGTGGGCCTTCTGCTCTAAGGTCCCAACACCTGTGTTGTTCACCGTTTCATGATGTTGGCTCTCTGGTGTTAGTTCACTCAGGCCTAGATCCCATAGACTCTGTGCTCTGAGCCGACTGCTGGGAGGTTCCTACTGCTGGATTCCTTACCTTTTTTATTCTTTGGGTCCTGTGTTTTTATGCTCCTACTTCCTGACTCACTCCCAGCCCCTTTGTGATGTAGGTCCTCTGGTTTAAGGCCACATGTACCGGTTTCCTCACCTTTATTGATGTGGCCCCACTGGTGTGAGGACACTCCTGCCTGGTTCCCATCCCCTTGGTGATTGGGGCCCTCTTGTGAGAGTCTGATCCTGTCTGGATTCCTCACACTTCTGGGAGGTGGACCCTCTGCTGTGAGGTCACTCCTGCCTGGCTGGCACACGTCACGTTGGCGATGTGGGCCCTCAGTTGGGAGTTGGTGCCTGCTGGGAGTCTCCTTCCCTCGGTAATGAGGGCCCTCTGGCGTCAGGCCCTAACTCATGGGCTCCCAAAATTTTCTGATGTGCGCTCTGTCGTGTGAGTACACTCCAGCCAGGGTCCCTTCCCTAGGGGATGTGGGCTTTCTGCTCTGTGGTCCCAACGGCTGGGTTGCTCACAGTGTCAGAATGTGGGCCCTCTGCTCTGAGTTCACTCCGGCATGGATCCCATAACCTCGGTGCTCTGGGCCACCTGCTTGGAGCTTCCAACTGCGGGGTTCCTCACCTTTTTTATTCTATGGGCCCTCTGTTCTGAGTCTCCTCCTGCATGCCTCACTCCCAGCCCTTTCGTGATGTGCGTCCCCTTGTTTGAGGCCACATGTGCTGTGTTCCTCACCTTTCGCTGATGTGGCCCCACTGGTGTGAGGACACTCCTGCCTTGTTCCGATCCCCTTGGTGATGTGGGCCCTCTGGTGAGAGTCTTATCCTGGCTGGGTTCCTCACCCTTCTGTGAGGTAGGCCCTCTGCTGTGAGGTCACTCCTGCCTGGCTGGCCCACGTCTCCTTGGCGACGTGGGCCCTCAGTTGGGAGTTGGTGCCTGCTGGGAGTCTCCTCCCCTCGGTAATGAGGGCCCTCTGGCGTCAGACCCTAACTCCTGGGCTCCCAAAATTTTCTGTTGTGCGCCCTGTGGTGCTAGTACACTCCTGCCAGGTTCCCAACCCCATGGGAATGTGGGCCTTCTGCTCTGAGGTCCCAACCGTGGGTTGCTCAGTTTCTTGATGAGGGCCCTCTGGTGTGAGTTCACTCCAGCATGGATCCCATAGCCTCGCTGCTCCTGGCCACCTGCGGGGAAGTTCCAACTGCGGGATTCCTCACCTTTTTCCTTCTATGGGCCCTCTGTTTTGAGACTCCTCCTGCCTGCCTCACTCCCAGCCCCTTGGTGATGTGTGTCCTCTGGTTTGAGGCCACGTGTGCTGGGTCCCTCACCTTTCGATGATGTGGCCCCACTGGTGTGAGGACACTCCTGCCTGGTTCCTATCCCCTTGGTGATGTGGGCCCTCTGGTGAGAGTCTGATCCTGACTGGGTTCCTCACCCTTCTGTGAGGTGGGCCCTCTGCTGTGAGGTCACTCCTGCCTGGCTGGCACACCCCGCCTTGGCAATGTCGGCCCTCTTGTGGCAGTTGGAGCCTACTGGGAGCCTCCTCCCCTCGGTGATGAGGGCCCTCTGGCGTCAGGCCCTAACTGCTGGGTACCCACATTTTCTGATACGTGCTAAGTTGTGCGAGGACACTCGTGCCATGTTCCCAACCCCATGGTGATGTGGGCCTTCTGCTCTGAGGTCCAAACGGCTGGGTTGCTCACAGTTTCATGATGTGGGCCCTCTGCTGTGAGTTCACTGTGGCCTGGATCGCATAGACTCGGTGCTCTGGGCCGCCCACTGGGAGGTTCCCACTGCAGGATTCCTCAGCTTTTTTATTCTATTCACCCTGTGTTGTGAGGCTACTCATGCCTGCCTCACTCCGAACCCCTTGGAGATCTGGGTCCTCTGGTTTAGGCCACATGTGCTGGGTTCCTCACCTTTCTATGATGTGGTCACCCTGGTGTGAAGATAGTCCTGCCTGGTTCTGATGCCCTTGGTGATGTGGGCCCTCTGGTGAGAGTCTTATCCTGGCTGGGTTCCTCACCATTCTGTGAGTTAGGCACTCATCTGTGAGGTCACTCCTGCCTGGCTGTTGCACGTCACCTTGGCGACATGGTCCCTCCGTAGGGAGTTGGTGCCTGCTTGGGGTCTCCTCCCCTTGGTAATGAGGGCCCTCTGGCATCAGGCCCTAATTTCTGGGTTCCCAAAATTCTCTGATGTGCGCCCTGTGGTGCGAGTACACTTCTGCCAAGTTCCCAACCACATGGGAATGTGGGCCTTCTGCTCTAAGGTCCCAACGGCTGGGTTGCTCACAGTTTCATGATGAGGGCCCTCTGTTTTGTGTTCAGTCAGGCCTGGATCCCATAGCCTCGCTGCTCCTGGCCGCCTGCTGGGAGGTTCCAACTGCGGGATTCCTCACCTTTTTTACGCAATGGGCCCTCGGTTTTGAGACTCCTCCTGCCTGCCTCACTCCCAGCCCCTTGGTGATGTGTGTCCTGTAGTTTGAGGCCACGTGTGCTGGGTCCGTCACATTTCGGTGATGTGGCTCCACTGGTGTGAGGACACTCCTGCCTGGTTTCCATTCCCTTGGTGATGTGGGCCCTCTGGTGAGAGTCTGATCCTCTTTGGGTTCCTCACACTTTTGTGTGGTTGGCCCTCTGCTCTGAGGTCACTGCTGCCTGGCTGGCACACCCCGCATTGGCGACGTCGGCCTTCTGGTAGCAGTTGGAGCTTGCTGGGAGCCTCCTCTCCTCAGTGATGAGGGCTCTCTGGCGTCCGGCCCTAACTGCTGGGCTCCCCACATTTTCTGTTGTGTGCCCACTGGTGCGATGACACTCCTGCTTGGTTCCCTTCCCCATGGGGATGTGGGCCTTGTGCTCTGAGGTCACAACGGCTGGGTTGCTTACAGTATCACGATGAGGGCCCTCTGTTGTGAGTTCATCACTGCCTGGATCCCATAGCCTCGGTGCTCTGGGCCGCCTGCTGGGATGTTCCAACTGCTGGATTCCTCACCTTTTTATACAATGGGCCATGTGTTTTGAGGTTAATCCTGCCTGCCTCGCTCTGAGACCCATGGTGATGTGGGTCTTCTGGTTTGAGGCCACATGTGCTGGGTACCTCAACTTTCGATGATGTGGCCCCACGGGTGTGAGGACACTCGTGCCTGATTCCCAGCCCCTTGCTTATGTGGGCACTCTGGTGAGAGTCTGATCATGACTGGGTTCCTTACCCTTCTGTGAGGTGGGCGCTCTGATGTGAGGTCACTCCTGCCTGAATGGCTCATGTCGCCTTGGCGACGTAGGCCCTCTGTTGGCCACTGAAGCATGCTGGGAGCCTCCTACCCTCTTTAATGAGGGCCCTGGAAGAAACGCATATGCCCTTTTTGACCAAGTGCATCATTGTCGAAGTTCTGCCTCTTCTCCTATACTTTCAGAGGACTTCCCGTCTACCTCCTGAAATCGTATTCCTGGAATTCTGCCCCGCGTTCAAGTCCTCTTTGCAGCCTCACTTCAATATATTTTTGGATGATAGCTGTCATTTATAACTCTGCAGGTTTGTGAATTACAGTGCCCCTGAGCTCCATTCTTCAACTCGCTTTCTTGTGAGCTGGCCGCAAAACCGCAGGATTGCTTCAGGCCCTAATATGTTTCCGGCCGGGCACGCTGAGCCTTTGGTTAATTCCTCTTCCTGGTGGGAAATGATCGTTCAATTTGCCCGTGCAGACACCAACAGCTAGTCTCTCATTGGTTCTCCCTATGCCTGTTCATCTTGCGCAGAAATTGCAAACTGTGCCAAACAGGAGGTTAAAGGCACTGACTCTCCAAGTGGGGAGAATGTTAGTAAAGTGTCTGGAATGGTGAATCCGAGTACCAGGGTTCGAAAACTGAGATATATTTGAAAACGTTTCCCAATCACACGGTGGACAATACTCTTGGTTTCCCATGCATGTCTTAGCTGAAGGAAGAATCCCTTAAACCTGGAGAGCTGGGACCCATGGAATGGGTACCATGCAGTATGACTACAAAGGGTCTGCGTTTGCTCACCGAACCTCACAAATGCTATCAGCCCGAAGTGTCCAGCCTTATATCTCACCCAGCTCTGGGTGTAGATGTGGTAAATCCAGGTTGAATCACAAGCCCTGAATGAAATATTTAAGAATTGCTCTCTATTTCACTGTCAATGTGTTTCGGTTTTGAAATTTATTTTGATAATGGGATTTATCGGATTTTCACTGCTGCGTTTAGGCCGCTGTACACACGGTTGATTTCCTTATGGAGACATATAAATCCATGGGTTTTAAGATTCTTACTTGTCAGGTATATTCCCAGGCTTTGAGTCCGTTTCGTTGAGCAAGGAGTAGGTCTTGTCTATTATATATTTGGCTTATGGAACGGTATCTGTGCTAATTTCAATCTCTGGTTTTATGCAGCACCCCAACTCACCTTTCCGCATAAGCAAGCATAAGTTGGTTGTCTCAATTTGAGACCCTGTTCTGTTTTGTAATTCAGTTCATGTGTAGCCAAGTTTACATTCCGTGTATTAGTCATATCTTATGATGTTTCTTTTTCTGTGTGACTTATTTTTCGTAGAATCATCGTACCTGAATCCACTCATTATGGCGCTACGGGCCTGATGATGTAGATTTCATTGCTGTGTGATATTCCATTGTACGTACGTAGCGCACCTTCTTTATCCATTTTTTGCTTTCTCGGATATTTAACATGTAACGTAGACGAGGTTCCTGTAAACGGAGCCGTCCCAAATTTTGGGGTGGCTGTGTGTTTTTGATTTTAATTTCCCTAAGTTATAGGACCATAAGTGGAAGTGCCATAGGCTGTGTTGCTTTGTTTCCTATGTGTTTCAGGAAACACCATACACTTCTCCAGAGTGGCTGTTGGCAATTTACATCCCGCCCATCAGCATAACAAGGCTCCCTGTTCTCCATGACCTGTCCTGCCTTACTGGATTTTACACGTTTTTCAGATGGCCCTTTTGACCGGGGGGCAATGAGACTTCATTGTAGTGCAGATTTCCTTTACACGCTTGCTTGGTTGGCCAAAAAGCGCGTATGCGTTTTTTCTTGAATATATTCAGGAAAAAACGCATACGCCATTTTTGGCCAAGTGTATCATTGTTGACATTCTGCCTCTTTTCCTATGCTTTAAGTGCAATTCCAGTCTACCCCCTGAAATCATTTTCCTGAAATTCTGCCCCGCTTTCAAGTCCTCTTCGAAGACTTACTTCAGTACATTTTTGGACGATAGCTGTCATTCATAACACTGCAGGTTTGTGAATTACAGTGCCCTTGAGCTCCTTTCTTCAACTCGCTTTCTTGTGAGCTGGCCGCAAAACCGCAGTATTCCTTCAGGCCCTAATCTGTTTCTGGCAGGGCACGGTGAGCCTTTGGTGTATTCCTCTTCCTGGTGGGAAATGAGCGTTCCATTTGCCCGTGCAGACACCTACAGCTAGTCTCTCATTGGTTCTCCCTATTCCTGTTCATCTTGTGCAGAAATTGCAAACTGTGCCAAACCGGAGGTTAAAGGCACTGACTCTCCAAGTGGGGAGAGTGTTAGTTAAGTGTCTGGAATGGTGAACCCGAGTACCAGGGAACGAAAACTGAGATGCATTTGAAAACGTTTCCCAATCACACGGTGGACCATACTCTGGGTTTCCCATGCATGTTTTAACGGAAGGAAGAATCCCTTAAACCAGGAGAGTTGGGACCCATGGAATGGGAATCATGCAGTATGACTTCAAAGGGTCTGACTTTGCTCACCGAACCTCACCAATGCTATCAGCGCGAAGTGTCCAGCCTTTTGTCTGACCCAGCTCTGGGTGTAGATGTGGTAAATCCAGGTGGCATCACAAGCCCTGAATGAATTATTTAAGAATTGCTCTCTATTTCACTGTCATTGTGTTTTGTTTTTGAAATTTATTTTGATAATTGGATTTATCGGATGTTCACTGTTGACTTTAGGCTGATGTACACACGCTTCATTTCCTTATGGAGACATATAAATCCATGGGTTTTAAGATTCTTACTTGTCAGGTATCTTCCCAGGCGTTAAATATGGGGAGTTGAGACCATTTCGTTGAGCAAGGAGTAGGTTTTGTCTATTATATATTTGGCTTATGGAACGGTATATGTGCTAATTTCAATCTCCGGTTTTATGCAGCACCCCAACTCACCTTTCCCCACAAGCAAGCATAAGTTGGTTTTCTAAACCTGAGGCCCTGTTCTGTTTGGTAATTCAGTACATGTGTAGCCAAGTTTACATTCCGTGTAATAGGGATATCTTATGATGTTTCTTTTTCTGTGAGACTTATTTCTCGTACAATCATCATACCTGAATCCACTCATTATGCCGCGATGGGCCTGATGACGTAGATTTCATTGCTGAGTGATATTCCACTGTACGTGCATACCACAACTTCTTTATCCATTTTTTGTTTTCTTGGATATTCAACTTGTACCGTAGACGAGATTCTTGTAAACAGAGCCATCCCAAACTTTGGGGTGGCTGTGTCTTTTTGATTTTAATTTCCCTAAGCTATAGGACCATAAGTGGAAGGGCCATAGGCTGTGTTGCTTTGTTTCCTATGTGTTTCAGGAAACACCATACACTTCTCCAGAGTGGCTGTTGGCAATTTACATCCCGCCCATCAGCATAACAAGGCTCCCTGTTCTCCATGACCTGTCCTGCCTTTCTGGATTTTACACTTTTTTCAGATGGCCCTTTTGACCGGGGGGCAGTGAGACTTCATTGTAGTGCAGATTTCCTTTACACGCTTGCTTGGTTGGCCAAAAAGTGCGTATGCGTTTTTTCCTGAATATATTCAGGAAAAAACGCATACGCCCTTTTTGGACAAGTGTATCATTGTCGACATTCTGCCTCTTTTCCTATGCTTTAAGTGCAATTCCAGTCTACCCCCTGAAATCGTTTTCCTAAAATTCTACCCCGCTTTCAAGTCCTCTTCGAAGACTTACTTCAGTACATTTTTGGACGATAGCTGTCATTCCTAACACTGCAGGTTTGTGAATTACAGTGCCCTTGAGCTCCTTTCTTCAACTCGCTTTCTTGTGAGCTGGCCGCAAAACCGCAGGATTCCTTCAGGCCCTAATCTCTTTCTGGCAGGGCACGGTGAGCCTTTGGGTATTCCTCTTCCTGGTGGGAAATGAATGTTCCATTTGCCCGTGCAGACACCTACAGCTAGTCTCTCATTAGTTCTCCATATTCCTGTTCATCTTGCGCAGAAATTGCAAATTGTGCCAAACCGGAGGTTAAAGGCACTGACTCTCCAAGTGGGGAGAGTGTTAGTAAAGCGTCTGGAATGGTGAACCCGAGTACCAGGGGACGAAAACTGAGATGCAATTGAAAACGTTTCCCAATCACACGGTTGACCATACTCTGGGTTTCCCATGCATGTTTTAACTGAAGAAGAATCCCTTAAACCTGGAGAGTTGGGACCCATGGAATGGGTACATGCAGTATGACTTCAAAGTGTCGGCGTTTGCTCACCACACCTCACCAATGCTATCAGCCCGAAGTGTCCAGCCTTATGTCTCACCCAGCTCTGGGTGTAGATGTGGTAAATCCAGGTTGCATCACAAGCCCTGAATGAATTATTTAAGGATTGTTCTCTATTTCACTGTTATTGTGTTTTGTTTTTGAAATTTATTTTGATAATGGGATTTATCGGATTTTCATTGCTGCGTTTAGGCCACTGTACACACTCTTGATTTCCTTATGGAGACATATAAATCCATGGGTTTTAAGATTTTACTTGTCAGGTATCTTCCCAGGCGTTGAATATGGGCTGTTGAGTCCATTTCGTTGAGCAAGGTGTAGGTCTTGTCTATTATATATTTGGTTTATGGAACGGTATCTGTGCTAATTTCAATCTCTGGTTTTATGCAGCACCCCAACTCACCTTTCCCCATATGCAAGCATAAGTTGGTTTTCTAAATTTGAGACCCTGTTCTGTTTTGTATTTCAGTTCATGTGTAGCCAACTTTACATTCCGTGTATTAGTGATATCTTATGATGTTTCTTTTTCTGTGTGACTTATTTCTCGTAGAATCATCGTACCTGAATCCACTCATTATGCCGCTACGGGCCTGATGACGTAGATTTCATTGCTGAGTGATATTCCATTGTACGTGAGTACCACAATATCTTTATCCATTTTTTGCTTTCTCGGATATTTAACTTGTACCGTAGACGAGGTTCCTGTAAACAGACCCGTCCCAAATTTTGGGGTGGCTGTGTCTTTTTGATTTTAATTTCCCTAAGCTATAGTACCATAAGTGGAAGTGCCATAGGCTGTGTTGCTTTGTTTCCTACGTGTTTCTGGAAACACCATACACTTCTCCAGAGTGGTTGTTGGCAATTTACATCATGCCCATCAGCATAACAAGGCTCCCTGTTCTCCATGACCTGTCCTGCCTTTCTGGAATTTACACTTTTTTCAGATGGCCCTTTTGACCGGGGGGCAGTGAGACTACATTGTAGTGCAGATTTCCTTTACACGCTTGCTTGGTTGGCCAAAAAGGGCGTATGCGTTTTTTCCTGAATATATTCAGGAAAAAACGCATATGCCCTTTTTGGCCAAGTGCATCATTGTCGACATTCTGCTTCTTTTCCTATGCTTTAAGTGCAATTCCAGTCTACCCCCTGAAATCGTGTTCCTGAAATTCTGCCCCGCTTTCAAGTCCTCTTCGAAGACTTACTTCCATACATTTTTGGATGATAGCTGTCATTCATAACTCTGCAGGTTTCTGAATTACACTGCCCCTGAGTTCCTTTCTTCAACTCGCTTTCTTGTGAGCTGGCCGCAAAACCACAGGATTGCTTCACGCCATAATCTCTTTCTGGCAGGGCACGCTGAGCCTTTGGTTAATTCCTCTTCCTGCTGGGAAATGAGCGTTCCATTTGCCCGTGCAGACACCTACATCTAGTCTCTCATTGGTTCTCCCTATTCCTGTTCATCTTGTGCAGAAATTGCAAACTGTGCCAAACAGGAGGTTAAAGGCACTGACTCTCCAAGTGGGGAGAGTGTTAGTAAAGCGTCTGGAATGGTGAACCCGAGTACCAGGGGACGAAAACTGAGATGCATTTGAAAACGTTTCCCAATCACACGGTGTACCATACTCTGGGTTTCCCATGCATGTTTTAGCTGAAGGAAGAATCCCTTAAACCTGGAGAGTTGGGACTCATGGAATGGGTACCATGCAGTATGACTTCAAAGGGTCTGCGTTTGCTCACCGAACCTCACCAATGCTATCACCCCGAAGTGTCCAGCCTTATGTCTCACCCAGCTCTGGGTGTAGAAGTGGTAAATCCAGGTTGCATCACAAGCCCTGAATGAATTATTTAAGAATTGCTCTCTATTTCACTGTCATTGTGTTTTGTTTTTGAAATTTATTTTGATAATGGGATTTATCGGATTTTCACTGCTGCATTTAGGCCGCTGTACACACTCTTGATTTCCTTATGGAGACATATAAATCCATGGGTTTTAAGATTCTTACTTGTCAGGTATCTTCCCAGGCGTTGAATATGGGGTGTTGAGTCCATTTCGTTGAGCAAGGAGTAGGTCTTGTCTATTATATATTTGGCTTATGGAACGGTATCTGTGCTAATTTCAATCTCTGGTTTTATGCAGCACCCCAACTCACCTTTCCCCGTAAGCAAGCATAAGATGGTTTTCTCAATTTGAGACCCTGTTCTGTTTTGTAATTCAGTTCATGTGTAGCCAAGTTTACATTCCGTGTATTAGGGATATCTAATGATGTTTCTTTTTCTGTGTGACTTATTTCTCGTAGAATCATGGTACCTGAATCCACTCATTATGCCGCTAGGGACCTGATGACGTAGATTTCATTGCTGAGTGATATTCCATTGTACGTGCATACCACAACTTCTTTATCCATTTGTTGCTTTCTTGGATATTTAACTTGTACCGTAGACGAGGTTCTTGTAAACAGAGTCGTCCGAAAATTTGGGGTGGCTGTGTGATTTTGATTTTAATTTCTCTATGCTATAGGACCATAAGTGGAAATGCCATAGGCTGTGTTGCTTTTTTTCTTACGTGTTTCAGGAAACACCATACACTTCTCCAGGGTGGCTGTTGGCAATTTACATCCCGCCCATCAGCATAACAAGGCTCCCTGTTCTCCATGACCTGTCCTGCCTTGCTGGAATTTACACATTTTTCAGATGGCCCTTTTGACCGGGGGGCAGTGAGACTTCATTGTAGTGCACATTTCCTTTACACGCTTGCTTGGTTGGCCAAAAAGTGCGTATGCGTTTTTTCCTGAATATATTCAGGAAAAAACGCATACGCCCTTTTTGGCCAAGTGCATCATTGTCGACATTCTGCCTCTAATCTTATTCTTTAAGTGCAATTCCAGTCTACCCCCTGAAATCTTTTTCCTGAAATTCTGCCCCGATTTCAAGTCCTCTTCGAAGACTTACTTCAAAACATTTTTGGACGATAGCTGTCACTCATTACTCTGCAGGTTTGTGAATTACAGTGCCCCTGAGCTCCTTTCTTCAACTCGCTTTCTTGTGAGCTGGCCGCAAACCCGCAGGATTCCTTCAGGCCCTAATATAGTTCCGGCATGGCATGCTGAGCCTTTGGTTAATTCCTCTTCCTGGTGGGAAATGAGCGTTAAATTTGCATGTGCAGACACCTTCACATGAGTCGTCATGGTGCCCCTTTGCCCCGGTAATCTCTATGGAGGTTGGAGTTGGAGGGCCTCCTCACTCAAGATCAGTGTGCCCACGGAGCCAACCCTGCAACTTCAGGGCATGGTTGGGGGTTAGGATCACCAGGAGGGTTCCTTTTCCCTTAGGAGGGAGGTGGCTTTTGGGCTGCTGATTTCCAGGTTATCAGATACTGCCAGTATCTTGGCCAGATGTGGCGGTGGGCCAAGCCCCTTGGTGACCGTAGTTTATCCTACCTGGATCGCATTCTTGCATTGTTCCATTTCAAGTGGTCCCAGGTTTTGCACTAATACTCCAATGGCGATTCACTGTTCACCAGGAATGTAAAGGTCAAAGGGTTTAGCTAAATTAGGGAGTTCCAGGGCAAGGGTCTGAATTGACTGCTCTTTCCATTCTTGAAAGGCCACTTCTGCATTCTATTCAAAAGGATCATCACCTTTTCCTTTCAGTGTTTCATATAGAGGCCGAGCTAGTAGACTGTAGTTAGGGATCCAGAAGCAGCAAACCCTGGCCTCCCCAGGAACCCCTAAGCTGTCTTCTAGTTTCAGAAATGGGTAAGGCTGTAAATTGTTTCTTCCCTTTCCTGGGATGGGCTTCTCCGACCTTCTGTGAGAATGAAGCCCAGGCAGGTCACCGTAGTCTGTGATATTTGAGCTTTTTCTTGGACAACTTGTATCCTTTATTGGCTTCGTAGTTCAGAGGTCTCCTTAGTAGGGCTGGCGATCAGAATGTCGTCTGCATATTGAAGGAGTGTTTCCTTTTCCAGAGGTAGAACTTTTAGGTCTTTAGCTGAGCTTTCCCCAAAGATGGTGTGGGAAATTTTGAACCCTTGGGGCAACACGGCCCGGAAGTATTGTTTTAGTTGTATGTTGAGTCCTGCCACTCACAAGCCAAAATTTCTTGTGACTCTGGGACTAATAGAATACAAAAGAAGGCATCATTGAAGACTAATACAGAATACCATGTCCTGGTGGTTGGTAGAATGACCAGCAGGGTGTAGGATTTAGGAACTACTGGAGGTATATCCTCGGTGGCTTCACTGACTGTCCTGACATCCTTTACCAGGACTCCAGCAGCCCATGGGGCTCTCGAGGTCAGGCCAATCCCAGGATATGGAGCTCACCTGGGCAGGTACCCCACCCCAGCCCACGGGGCTCTCGTGTTCAGGCCCCTCCCAGGATATGGGGTTCCCTGGGCAGGTCCCCCTGCAGCCCATGGGGCTCTCGTGGTCAGGCCCCTCCCAGGATACAGAGCTACCCTTGCAGGTACCATGGCAGCGCTGGGAACACAGGAACCGTGCATATCGCCCTCATTGCAGAGCACTCCCAGCTCACCTGTCACTCAGATCTGACACAGAGCACCTCAGAGCAGGACTTGAACTAACAAACAGCAGCTCCGACAGGTCTGTGACCCTGGGCATCACTCTGTGTGGCCTCCCTCCACCTGGTCTTCCAGAGACTTCCACTGCACCCGGGGCACCAGGCCTCTGTCTCCACCCACCAGCCACCCCTCCTCTCCCTGACTCCTGGGTTCCTCTCATTAGGAGAGGGTTTTCTTGAAGTTGTCTCCCACTCATGGGCCAGATAATATAATTAGAAAACAAGCCAGAGCTGCAGCCCCTTGTCTATCCTGACTCTCAGGAGCCCACACCTGTTCCTTGGACCTGGCCGATTCAGCAAGTTCCAGTTTCTGCAACTGTGAGCCCCTGAGGGGTGATTATTGGCTGGCCTGGGAAGCCTGACCGTGCCGGCCAGCCCTCCCCAGGTGTGCCTGGGTTCAGATCAATATAAACACCGCTCCAGGCAGCAAGAGCCCCTGCAGCTGTGCCTGACGCCATTTTCTCTGCCCTGTCAGCAGTCTTGGGGCTGGACTGGTGGGAGGGAGTGAGAGGCCACGGCTTTGTGGGTGGCCCAGTGTGAGTGGGGCTCTGCTGGACTTTCTGCAGCAGTTGCCAAGATGCCACCTGCTAAAGAAGAGGATGTGTCACCCATACCTGCCGCTGGAATTTCTCCCTGGGCAGAGGTGAGTGAGGAAGAAAGCAGTGGGGGCCGGGACAGCAGGGGTATCTCAGGCAGGGAAATGGAAAGCTTCCAGAAGAGCACCCAGGACCAGGATC
Source organism: Delphinapterus leucas (assembly GCF_059928025.1). Taxonomy (NCBI): domain Eukaryota; kingdom Metazoa; phylum Chordata; class Mammalia; order Artiodactyla; family Monodontidae; genus Delphinapterus; species Delphinapterus leucas. Next base: position 1,642,286 of record NW_028322240.1, on the reverse strand, counting down.
ATCCTGGCTGGCCTGCAGGCACCAAGTCGGCTGGCATGCTGTCGCTCATGTGGCTCCATGGCCCTTCCTCTAGGCTTTCAAGTCCTTGTACATATTCAGGTGTTTTACCTGGGAAGGGTGGGAACATTTCAGCAGCAGCGGGCCTGGGGCTCAGCCCACGTTTACTCACAGATGCCTCGGCACGGTGCCCCAGCTTTGCAATGAGGACGCTTGTTGCGTGGGGCCTGCTGGCTGAATGGGAGATGATTCCCCACCACTGACCAACTTCAGAATTGTTTACAACTGGAGCAAGTGCCCTGATACGGTTTTCCTCTGTGTAGCTGGTGGTTTCTGTTTTTTTTTCTTTTTTGGTTCAAGGTAGATTTTATTCCTCTTTTTTGTATTTACAGATATAAGCATGGAAGTAATTTATTCATATAAATACATGTATGTGAAGGGAAGAATATTTTTTCTGTTTTACTTTTTGTAATTTGAATTTTATTTTATTTTTTTATACAGCAGGTTCTTTTTGGTTATCTATTTTATACATATAAATGTATACATGCCAATCCCAATCTCTCAACTCCTCCCACCACCACCCCCCAACAGCTTTCCCCCCTTGGTGTCCATACGTTTGTTGTCTACATCTGTTGCTCTATTTCTGCCTTGCAAAACGGTTCATCTGTACAATTTGTCTAGGTTCCACATATAGCCATTAATAGACAAGATTTCTTTTTCTCTTTCTGACTTACTTCACTCTGTATGACAGTCTCTAGATCCATCAACGTCTCTACAAATGACCCAATTTCATTCCTTTTTATGGCTTAGTAATATTCCATTTTATATATGTACCACATCTTTATGCATTCGTCTGTCTGTGGGCATTTAGGTTGCTTCCATTACCTGGATATTGTAAATAGTGATGCAATGAACATTGCGGTGAATGTCTCTTTTTGATTTATGGTTTTGTCTGGGTATATGCCCAGTAGTGGGACTGCTGTATCATATGGTAATTCTATTCTTAGTTTTATAAGAAACTCCATAAATTTCTCCACAGTGACTCTATCAATTTCATTCCCAACAATAGCAGAAGAGGGTTCCTTATCTCCACACCCTTTCCAGCATTTGTTGTTTGTAGATTTTCTGATGATGCCCATTCTAACAGGTGTGAGGTGATACACCATGGATGAGTCTATTTCGTTGAGCAAAGAGTAGGTCTTGTCTATTACATATTTGGCTTATGGAACGGTATGTGTGCTAATTTCAATCTCTGGTTTTATACAGCACCGCAACTCAAATTTCCCCTTAAGCAAGCATAAGTTTTTATCTAAATGTGAGACTCTGTTCGGTTTTGGAATTCAGTTTATGTGTAGCCAAGTTTACACTCTCTCTATTAGTGATATCTTATGATAATTACCTTTCTCTGTGTGACATATTTCTCTTAGAATCATCATACTTAAATCCACTCAATTTGCTGCTACAGGCCTGATGACATTGATTTCATTGCTGAGTGATATTCCATTGTACGTAAGTAGCACAACTCCTTTATCCATATTTTTCTTTCTGGGATATTTAATTTGTACTGGACTCAAGGTTCTTGTAAACACAGCAGCCCTAACTTTGGTGTTGGCTGTGTCTTGTTGATTTTAATTTTCCTAAGCTATAGGGCCAAAAGTGGAAGTGCCCTAGGGTCTGTAGCTTTGTTTTTCAGATGTTTCAGGATACACCATAAACATCTCCAGAGTGTCTGTTGGCAATTTACATCCCGCCCATCAGCATAACAAGGCTCCCTGTTCTCCATGGCCTGTCCTGTGTTTCTGGTTTTTACACATTTTTCAGATGGCCCTTTTGACGAATGGGAAATGAGACTTCATTGTAGTGCGGATTTCCATTGCTCGAGTGCTTGGTTGGCCAAAAAGGGCATATGTGTTTTTTCCTGAATATATTCAGGAAAAAATGTTTACGCACTTTTGTCCAAGTGCATCACTGTCAAAGATCTGCCGCTTTTCACATGCTTTAAATGCAATTCCAATCTACCTCCTGAAATATGATTCCTGCAATTCTGCCTCGTTTTCAAGTCCTCTTTGCAGACTTACTTCAGTATATTTTTGCCAATAGCTGTCATTTATAACTCTGCAGGTTTGTGAATTACAGTGCCCGTGATTTCCTTTCTTAACTCGTTTCCTTGAAAGCTGGCCACAGAACCGCAGGTTTGCTTTAGGCCATAATCAGGGTCTGGCACGGCACTCTGAGCCTTTGGTTAATTCCTCTTCCTGGTGGGAAATTAGAGTTAAATGTGCCTCTCCGGACACCTGCCTCACTCCCAGCCCCTTGGTGATGTGTGTCCTGTGGTTTGAGGCCACATGTGCTGGGTTCCTCACCTTTGGCTGATGTGGCCCCACTGGTGTGAGGACACTCCTGCCTGGTTCCCATCCCCTTGGTGATGTGGGCCATCCGGTGAGTCTGATCCTGGTTGGGTTCCTCACACTTCTGTGAGGTGGGCCCTCTTCTCTGACGTCACTCCTGCCTGGCTGGCACACCCCGCCTTGACGAAGTCGGCCCTCTGGTGGGATTTGGTGCCTGCTGGGTGTCTCCTGCCCTCGGTAATGAGGGCCCTCTGGCGTCAGGCCCTAATTCCTGGGCTCCCAATATTTTCTGATATGCGCCCTGTGGTTCGAGTACACTCGTGCCAGGTTCCCAACCCCATGGGAATGTGGGCCTTCTGCTCTGAGGTCCCAACCGTGGGTTGCTCAGTTTCATGATGAGGGCCCTCTGCTGTGAGTTCTCTCCGGCCTGGATCCCATAGCCTCGCTGCTCCTGGCCACCTGCTGGGAAGTTCCAACTGCGGGATTCCTCACCTTTTTTCTTCTATGGGCCCTCTGTTTTGAGACTCCTCCTGCCTGCCTCACTCCCAGTCCCTTGGTGATGTGTGTCCTCTGGTGTGAGGCCACGTGTGCTGGGTCCCTCGCCTTTCGATGATGTGGCCACACTGGTGTGAGGACACTCCTGCCTGCTTTCTATCCCCTTGATGATGTGGGCCCTCTGGTGAGAGTCTGATCCTGGCTGGGTTCCTCACCCTTCTGTGAGGTGAGCCCTCTGCTGTGAGGTCACTCCTGCCTGGCTTGCACACCCCACCTGGGCAACATCGGCCCTCTTGTGGCACTTGGATTCCTGCTGGGAGCCTCCTACCCTCGGTGATGGGGGCCCTCTAGCGTCAGGCCCTAACTGCTGGGTACCCACATTTTCTGATACATGCTAAGTGGTGCTAGGACACTCCTGCGAGGTTCCCATCCCCATGGGCATGTGGGCCTTCTGCTCTAAGGTCCCAACACCTGTGTTGTTCACCGTTTCATGATGTTGGCTCTCTGGTGTTAGTTCACTCAGGCCTAGATCCCATAGACTCTGTGCTCTGAGCCGACTGCTGGGAGGTTCCTACTGCTGGATTCCTTACCTTTTTTATTCTTTGGGTCCTGTGTTTTTATGCTCCTACTTCCTGACTCACTCCCAGCCCCTTTGTGATGTAGGTCCTCTGGTTTAAGGCCACATGTACCGGTTTCCTCACCTTTATTGATGTGGCCCCACTGGTGTGAGGACACTCCTGCCTGGTTCCCATCCCCTTGGTGATTGGGGCCCTCTTGTGAGAGTCTGATCCTGTCTGGATTCCTCACACTTCTGGGAGGTGGGCCCTCTGCTGTGAGGTCACTCCTGCCTGGCTGGCACACGTCACGTTGGCGATGTGGGCCCTCAGTTGGGAGTTGGTGCCTGCTGGGAGTCTCCTCCCCTCGGTAATGAGGGCCCTCTGGCGTCAGGCCCTAACTCATGGGCTCCCAAAATTTTCTGATGTGCGCTCTGTCGTGTGAGTACACTCCAGCCAGGGTCCCTTCCCTAGGGGATGTGGGCTTTCTGCTCTGTGGTCCCAACGGCTGGGTTGCTCACAGTGTCAGAATGTGGGCCCTCTGTTTTGAGTTCAGTCAGGCCTGGATCCCATAGCCTCGCTGCTCCTGGCCGCCTGCTGGGAGATTCCAACTGCGGGATTCCTCACCTTTTTTACGCAATGGGCCCTCTGTTTTGAGGCTCCTCCTGCCTGCCTCACTCCCAGCCCCTTGGTGATGTGTGTCCTGTAGTTTGAGGCCACGTGTGCTAGGTCCGTCACATTTCGGTGATGTGGCCCCACTGGTGTGAGGACACTCCTGCCTGGTTTCCATTCCCTTGGTGATGTGGGCCCTCTGGTGAGAGTCTGATCCTCTTTGGGTTCCTCATACTTTTGTGTGGTTGGCCCTCTGCTCTGAGGTCACTCCTGCCTGGCTGGCACACCCCGCATTGGCGACGTCGGCCCTCTGGTAGCAGTTGGAGCTTGCTGGGAACCTCCTCTCCTCAGTGATGAGGGCCCTCTGGCGTCCGGCCCTAACTGCTGGGCTCCCCACATTTTCTGTTGTGTGCCCACTGGTGCGATGACACTCCTGCTTGGTTCCCTTCCCCATGGGGATGTGGGCCTTGTGCTCTGAGGTCACAACGGCTGGGTTGCTTACAGTATCACGATGAGGGCCCTCTGTTGTGAGTTCATCACTGCCTGGATCCCATAGCCTCGGTGCTCTGGGCCGCCTGCTGGGATGTTCCAACTGCTGGATTCCTCACCTTTTTATATAATGGGCCATGTGTTTTGAGGTTAATCCTGCCTGCCTCGCTCTGAGACCCATGGTGATGTGGGTCTTCTGGTTTGAGGCCACATGTGCTGGGTACCTCAACTTTCGATGATGTGGCCCCACGGGTGTGAGGACACTCGTGCCTGATTCCCAGCCCCTTGCTTATGTGGGCACTCTGGTGAGAGTCTGATCATGACTGGGTTCCTTACCCTTCTGTGAGGTGGGCGCTCTGATGTGAGGTCACTCCTGCCTGGATGGCTCACCTCGCCTTGGCGACATAGGCCCTCTGTTGGCCACTGAAGCATGCTGGGAGCCTCCTACCCTCTTTAATGAGGGCCCTGGAAGAAACGCATATGCCCTTTTTGACCAAGTGCATCATTGTCGAAGTTCTGCCTCTTCTCCTATACTTTCAGAGGACTTCCCGTCTACCTCCTGAAATCGTATTCCTGGAATTCTGCCCCGCGTTCAAGTCCTCTTTGCAGCCTTACTTCAATATATTTTTGGATGATAGCTGTCATTTATAACTCTGCAGGTTTGTGAATTACAGTGCCCCTGAGCTCCATTCTTCAACTCGCTTTCTTGTGAGCTGGCCGCAAAACCGCAGGATTGCTTCAGGCCCTAATCTGGTTCCGGCACGGCATGTTGAGCCTTTGGCTAATTCCTCTTCCTGATGGGAAATGAGAGTTAAATTTGCTCGTGCAGACACCTACAGCTAATCTCTCATTGGTTCTCCCTATTCCTGTTCATCTTGCTCAGAAATTCCAAACTGTGCCAAACAGGAGGTTAAAGGCACTGACTCTCCAATTGGGGAAAGAGTTAGTAAAGCGTCTGGAATGGTAAAACCGAGTATGAGGGGAAGAAAACTGAGATGCATTTAAAAAGGTTTCCCGGTCACACGGTGGACCATATTCTGGGTTTCCCATGCGTGTTTTACCTGAAGGAAGAATCCCTTAAACCTGGAGAGGTGGGACCCATGCAATGGGTACCATGCAGTATGACTTCAAATGGCCTGCATTTTCTCACCGAACCTAACCAATGCTATCAGCCCAAAGTGTCGAACCTTATGTCTCACTCAGCTCTAGGTGTAGATGTGGTAAATCCAGGTTGCATCACAAGCCCTGAATGAATTATTTAAGAATTGCTCTCTATTTCACTGTCATTGTGTTTGTTTTTGTAGTTTATTTTGATAATGGGATTTATCGGATTTTCTCTGCTGCCTTCATGCAGCTGTACACACACTTGATTCTCTTACAGAGACATATAAATCCATGGGTTTGAAGATTCTTACTAGTCATGTGTAATCCTAGGAGTTGAATATGGTGTGTTTAGTCCATTTCGTTGAGCAAGATGTAAGTCTTGACTATTACATATTTGGCTTATGGAAAGGTATGTGTGCTAATTTCTATCTCTGGTTTTATGCACCACCCCAACTCACCTTTCCCCATAAGCAAGCATAAGTTGGTGTTCTAAATTTGAGACCCTGTTCTGTTTTGTAATTCAGTTCATGTGTAGCCAAGTTTACATTCCGTGTATTAGTGATATCTTATGATGTTTCATTTTCTGTGTGACTTATTTCACTTAGAATCATCGTACCTGGATCCACTCAATATGCCGCGACGGGCCTGATGACATAGATTTCATTGGTGAGTGATATTCCATTGTACGTGCGTACCACAACTTCTTTAACCATTTTTCACATTCTGGGATATTTAACTTGTACCGTAGACGACGTTCTTGTAAACAGAGCTGTCCCAAACTTTGGGGTGGCTGTGTGTTTTTTATTTTAATTTCCCTAAGCTATAGGACCATAAGTGGAAGTGCCATAGGCTCTGTTGCTTTGTTTCCTACTTGTTTCAGGAAACCCCATACACTTCTCCAGAGTGGCTGTTTGCAATTTACATCCCCCCCATCAGCATAACAAGGCTCCCTGTTCTCCATGACCTGTCCTGCCTTTCTGGATTTTACACTTTTTCAAATGCCCCTTTTGACCGGGGGGCAGTGAGACTTCATTGTAGTGCAGATTTCATTTACCTGCTTGCTTGCTTGGCCAAAAATGGCGTATGCGTTTTTTCCTGAATATATTCAGGAAAAAACGCATACGCACTTTTTGGCCAGTGCATCATTGTCGACATTCTGCCTCTATTCCTATGCTTTAAGTGCAATTCCAGTCTACCCCCTGAAATCGTTTTCCTGAAATTCTGCCCCGCTTTCAACTCCTCTTCGAAGACTTACTTCAATACATTTTTGGACGATAGCTGTCATTCATAACTCTGCAGGTTTGTGAATTACTGTGCCCCTTAGCTCGTTTCCTCAACTCGCTTTCTTGTGAGCTGGCCGAAAAACCGCAGGATTGCTGCAGGCCGTAATCTGTTTCCATCAGGGCACGCTGAGCCTTTGGTGAATTCCTCTTCCTGGTGCGAAATGATCGTTCCATTTGCCCGTGCAGACACCTACAGCTAGTCTCTCATTGGTTCTCCCTATTCCTGTTAATCTTGCGTAGAAATTGCAAACTGTGCCGAACAGGAGGTTAAAGGCACTGACTCTCCAAGTGGGGAGAATGTTAGTAAAGTGTCTGGAATGGTGAACCCGAGTACCAGGGTTCGAAAACTGAGATATATTTGAAAACGTTTCCCAATCACACGGTGGACAATACTCTGGGTTTCCCATGCATGTCTTAGCTGAAGGAAGAATCCCTTAAACCTGGAGAGCTCGGAACCATGGAATGGGTACCATGCAGTATGACTACAATGGGTCTGCGTTTGCTCACCGAACCTCACAAATGCTATCAGCCCGAAGTGTCCAGCCGTATATCTCACCCAGCTCTGGGTGTAGATGTGGTAAATCCAGGTTTCATCACAAGCCCTGAATGAATTATTTAAGAATTGCTCTCTATTTCACTGTCAATGTGTTTTGGTTTGAAATTTATTTTGATAATGGGATTTATCGGATTTTCACTGCTGCGTTTAGGCTGCTGTACACACGCTTGATTTCCTTATGGAGACATATAAATCCATGGGTTTTAAGATTCTTACTTGTCAGGTATCTTGCCAGGCGTTGAATATGGGGTGTTGAGTCCATTTCGTTGAGCAAAGAGTAGGTCTTGTTTATTATATATTTGGCTTATGGAACGGTATCTGTGCTAATTTCAATCTCTGGTTTTATGCAGCACCCCAACTCACCTTTCCCCATAAGCAAGCATAAGTTGCTTTTCTAAATTTGAGACCCTGTTCTGTTTTGTAATTCCGTTCATGGGCAGCCAAGTTTACATTCCGTGTATTAGTCATATCTTATGATGTTTCTTTTTCTGTGTGACTTATTTCTCGTAGAATCATCATACCTGAATCCACTCATTATGCCGCTACGGGCCTGATGACGTAGATTTCATTGCTGAGTGATATTCCATTGTACGTGCGTACCACAACTTCTTTATCCATTTTTTGCTTTCTGGGATATTTTACTTGTACCGTTGTCGAGGTTCTTGTAAACAGAGCCGTCCCAAACTCTGGGGTGGCTGTGTGTTTTTGATTTTAATTTCCCTAAGCTATAGGACCATAAGTGGAAGTGCCATAGGCTGTGTTGCATTGTTTCCTACGTGTTTCTGGAAACACCATACACTTCTCCAGAGTGGTTGTTGGCAATTTACATCCCGCCCATCAGCATGACAAGGCTCCCTGTTCTCCATGACCTGTCCTGCCTTTCTGGATTTTACACTTTTTTCAGATGGCCCTTTTGACCGGGGGGGCAGTGAGACTTCATTGTAGTGCAGATTTCCTTTACACGCTTGCTTGGTTGGCCAAAAAGTGCGTATGCGTTTTTTCCAGAATATATTCAGGAAAAAACGCATACGCCCTTTTTGGCCAAGTGCATCGTTGTCGACATTCTGCCTCTTTTCCTATGCTTTTAGTACAATTCCAGTCTACCCCCTGAAATCGTTTTCCTGAAATTCTGCCCCGCTTTCAAGTCCTCTTCGAAGACTTATTTCAATACATTTTTGGACGATAGCTGTCATTCATAACTCTGCAGGTTTGTGAATTACAGTGCCCCTGAGCTCATGTCTTCAATTCGTTTTCTTGTGAGCTGGCCGCAAAACCGCAGGATTGCTTCAGGCCATAATCTCTTTCCGGCAGGGCATGCTGAGCCTTTGTTTAATTCCTCTTCCTGGTCGGAAATGAGCGTTCCTTTTGCCCGTGCAGGCACCTACAGCTAGTCTCTCATTGGTTCTCCCTATTCCTGTACATCTTACGCAGAAATTGCAAACTGTGCCAAACAGGAGGTTAATGGCACTGACTCTCCAAGTGGGGAGAGTGTTAGTAAATCGTCTGGAATGGTGAACCCGAGTACCAGGGGACGAAAACTGATATGTATTTGAAAACGTTTCCCGGTCACACAGTGCACTGTACTGTGATTTTCCCATGCATGTTTTAGCTGAAGGAAGAATCCCTTAAACCTGGAAATTTGGAACCCATGGAATGGGTACCATGCAGTATGACTTCAAAGGGTCTGCGTTTGCTCACCGAACCTCACCAATGCTATCAGCCCGAATTGTCCAGCCTTATGTCTCACCCAGCTCTGGGTGTAGATGTGGGAAATCCAGGTTGCATCACAAGCCCTGAATGAATTATTTAAGAATTGCTCTCTATTTCACTGTCATTTTGTTTTGTTTTTGAAATTTATTTTGATAATGGGATTTATCGGATTTTCACTGCTGCATTTAGGCCGCTGTACACACGCTTGATTTCCTTATGGAGACATATAAATCCATGGGTTTTAAGATTCTTACTTGTCAGGTATCTTGCCAGGCGTTGAATATGGGGTGTTGAGTCCATTTCGTTGAGCAAAGAGTAAGTCTTGTCTATTATATATTTGGCTTATGGAACGGTATCTGTGCTAATTTCAATCTCTGGTTTTATGCAGCACCCCAACTCACCTTTCCCCATAAGCAAGCATAAGTTGGTTTTCTAAATTTGAGACCCTGTTCTGTTTTGTAATTCAGTTCATGGGTAGCCAAGTTTACATTCCGTGTATTAGTGATATCTTATGATGTTTCTTTTTCTGTGTGACTTATTTCTCGTAGAATCATCATACCTGAATCCACTCATTATGCCGCTACGGGCCTGATGACGTAGATTTCATTGCTGAGTGATATTCCATTGTACGTGCGTACCACAACTTCTTTATCCATTTTTTACTTTCTGGGATATTTTACTTGTACCGTAGACGAGGTTCTTGTAAACAGAGCCGTCCCAAACTCTGGGGTGGCTGTGTGTTTTTGATTTTAATTTCCCTAATCTATAGGACCATAAGTGGAAGTGCCATAGGCTGTGTTGCTTTGTTTCCTACGTGTTTCTGGAAACACCATACACTTCTCCAGAGTGGTTGTTGGCAATTTACATCCCGCCCATCAGCATGACAAGGCTCCCTGTTCTCCATGACCTGTCCTGCCTTTCTGGATTTTACACTTTTTTCAGATGGCCCCTTTTACCGGGGGGGCAGTGAGACTTCATTGTAGTGCAGATTTCCTTTACACGCTTGCTTGGTTGGCCAAAAAGGGCGTATGCGTTTTTTCCTGAATATATTCAGGAAAAAACGCATACGCCCTTTTTGGCCAAGTGCATCGTTGTCGACATTCTGCCTCTTTTCCTATGCTTTTAGTACAATTCCAGTCTACCCCCTGAAATCGTTTTCCTGAAATTCTGCCCCGCTTTCAAGTCCTCTTGGAAGACTTACTTCAATACACTTTTGGACGATAGCTGTCATTCATAACTCTGCAGGTTTGTGAATTACAGTGCCCCTGAGCCCATGTCTTCAACTCGCTTTCTTGTGAGCTGGCCGCAAAACCGCAGGATTGCTTCAGGCCCTAATCTCTTTCCGGCAGGGCACGCTGAGCCTTTGGTTAATTCCTCTTCCTGGTGGGAAATGAGCGTTCCATTTGCCCGTACAGACACCTACAGCTAGTCTCTCATTGCTTCTCCCTATTCCTGTTCATCTTGCGCAGAAATTGCAAAGTGTGCCAAACAGGAGGTTAAATGCACTGACTCTCCAAGTGGGGAGAGTGTTAGTAAAGCTTCTGGAATGGTGAACCCGAGTACCAGGGGACGAAAACTGAGATGCATTTGAAAACGTTTCCCAATCACACGGTGGACCATACTATGGGTTTCCCATGCATGTTTTAGCTGAAGGAAGAATCCCTTAAACCTGGAGAGTTGGGACCCCTGGAATGGGTACCATGCAGTGTGACTTCAAAGGGTCTGCGTTTGCTCACCGAACCTCACCAATGCTATCAGCCCGAAGTGTCCAGCCTTATGTCTCATCCAGCTCTGGGTGTAGATGTGGTAAACCCAGGTTGCATCACAAGCCCTGAATGAATTATTTAAGAATTGCTCTCTATTTCAATGTCATTGTGTTTTGTTTTTGAAATTCATTTTGATAATGGGATTTATCGGATTTTCACTGCTGCTTTTAGGCCACTGTACACACGCTTGATTTCCTTATGGAGACATATAAATCCATGGGTTTTAAGATTCTTACTTGTCATTATCTTGCCAGGCGTTGAATATGGGGTGTTGAGTCCATTTCGCTGAGCAAGGAGTAGGTCTTGTCTATTATATATTTGGCTTATGGAACGGTATCTGTGCTAATTTCAATCTCTGGTTTTATGCAGCACCCCAACTCACCTTTCCCCATAAGCAAGCATAAGTTGGTTTTCTAAATTTGAGACCCTGTTCTGTTTTGTAATTCAGTTCATGGGTAGCCAAGTTTACATTCCGTGTATTAGTGATAACTTATGATGTTTCTTTTTCTGTCTGACTTATTTCTCATAGAATCATCGTACCTGAATCCACTCATTATGCCGCTACGGTCCTGATGACGTAGATTTCATTGCTGAGTGATATTCCATTGTACGTGCGTACCACAACTTCTTTATCCATTTTATGCTTTCTCGGATATTTAACTTCTACCGTAGATGAGGTTCTTGTAAACAGAGCCATCCCAAACTCTGGGGTGGCTGTGTGTTTTTGATTTTAATTTCCCTAAGCTATAGGACCATAAGTGGAAGTGCCATAGGCTGTGTTGCTTTGTTTCCTACGTGTTTCAGGAAACACCATACAGTTTTCCAGAGTGGCTGTTGGCAATTTAAATCCGCCCATCAGCATAACAAGGCTCCCTGTTCTCCATGACCTGTCCTGCCTTTCTGGATTTTACACTTTTTTCAGATGGCCCTTTTGACCGGGGGGCAGTGAGACTTCATTGTAGTGCAGATTTCCTTTACACGCTTGCTTGGTTGGCCAAAAAGGGCGTATGCGTTTTTTCCTGAATATATTCAGGAAAAAACGCATACGCCCTTTTTGGCCAAGTGCATCATTGTCAACATTCTGCCTCTTTTCCTATGCTTTTAGTACAATTCCAGTCTACCCCCTGAAATCGTTTTCCTGAAATTCTGCCCCGCTTTCAAGTCCTCTTCGAAGACTTACTTCAATACACTTTTGGACGATAGCTGTCATTCATAACTCTGCAGGTTTGTGAATTACAGTGCCCCTGAGCTCATGTCTTCAACTCGCTTTCTTGTGAGCTGGACGCAAAACCGCAGGATTGCTTCAAGCCAAAGTCTCTTTCCGGCAGGGCATGCTGAGCCTTTGTTTAATTCCTCTTCCTGTTCGGAAATGATCGCTCCTTTTGCCCGTGCAGGCACCTACAGCTAGTCTCTCATTGGTTCTCCCTATTCCTGTACATCTTGCGCAGAAATTGCAAACTGTGCGAAACAGGAGGTTAATGGCACTGACTCTCCAAGTGGGGAGAGTGTTAGTAAAGCGTCTGGAATGGTGAACCCGAGTACCAGGGGACGAAAACTGAGATGCATTTGAAAACGTTTCCCAATCACATTGCGGACGATAGTCTGGGTTTCCCATGCATGTTTTAGCTGAAGGAAGAATCCCTTAAACCTGGAGAGTTGGGACCCATGGAATGGGTACCATGCAGTATGACTTCAAAGGGTCTGCGTTTGCTCACCGAACCTCACCAATGCTATCAGCCCGAAGTGTCCAGCCTTATGTCTCACCCAGCTCTGGGTGTAGATGTGGGAAATCCAGGTTGCATCACAAGCCCTGAATGAATTATTTAAGAATTGCTCTCTATTTCACTGTCATTGTGTTTTGTTTTTGAAATTTATTTTTATAATGGGATTTATCGGATTTTCACTGCTGCGTTTAGGCCGCTGTACACACGCTTGATTTCCTTATGGAGACATATAAATCCATGGGTTTTAAGATTCTTACTTGTCAGGTATCTTGCCAGGCGTTGAATATGGGGTGTTGAGTCCATTTCGTTGAGCAAGGAGTAGGTCTTGTCTATTATATATTTGGCTTATGGAACGGTATCTGTGCTAATTTCAATCTCTGGTTTTATGCAGCACCCCAACTCACCTTTCCCCATAAGCAAGCATAAGTTGGTTTTCTAAATTTGAGACCCTGTTCTGTTTTGTAATTCAGTTCATGGGTAGCCAAGTTTACATTCCGTGTATTAGTGATATCTTATGATGTTTCATTTTCTGTGTGACTTATTTCTCGTAGAATCATCATACCTGAATCCACTCATTATGCCGCTACGGGCCTGATGACATAGATTTCATTGCTGAGTGATATTCCATTGTACGTGCGTACCACAACTTCTTTATCCATTTTTTACTTTCTGGGATATTTTACTTGTACCGTAGACGAGGTTCTTGTAAACAGAGCCGTCCCAAACTCTGGGGTGGCTGTGTGTTTTTGATTTTAATTTCCCTAAGCTATAGGACCATAAGTGGAAGTGCCATAGGCTGTGTTGCTTTGTTTCCTACGTGTTTCTGGAAACACCATACACTTCTACAGAGTGGTTGTTGGCAATTTACATCCCGCCCATCAGCATGACAAGGCTCCCTGTTCTCCATGACCTGTCCTGCCTTTCTGGATTTTACACTTTTTTCAGATGGCCCTTTTGACCGGGGGGGCAGTGAGACTTCATTGTAGTGCAGATTTCCTTTACACGCTTGCTTGGTTGGCCAAAAACGGCGTATGCGTTTTTTCCTGAATATATTCAGGAAAAAACGCATACGCCCTTTTTGGCCAAGTGCATCTTTGTCGACATTCTGCCTCGTTTCCTATGCTTTTAGTACAATTCCAGTCTACCCCCTGAAATCGTTTTCGTGAAATTCTGCCCCGCTTTCAAGTCCTCTTGGAAGACTTACTTCAATACATTTTTGGACGATAGCTGTCATTCATAACTCTGCAGGTTTGTGAATTACAGTGCCCCTGAGCTCATGTCTTCAACTCGCTTTCTTGTGAGCTGGCCGCAAAACCGCAGGATTGCTTCAGGCCAAAGTCTCTTTCCGGCAGGGCACGCTGAGCCTTTGTTTAATTCCTCTTCCTGGTCGGAAATGAGCGTTCCATTTGCCCGTGCAGACACCTACAGCTAGTCTCTCATTGCTTCTCCCTATTCCTGTTCATCTTGCGCAGAAATTGCAAACTGTGCCAAACAGGAGGTTAATGGCACTGACTCTCCAAGTGGGGAGAGTGTTAGTAAAGCGTTCAAATGTTGAACCCGAGTACCAGGGGACGAAAACTGAGATGCATTTGAAAACGTTTCCCAATCACATGGTGGACCATACTCTGAGTTTCCCATGCATGTTTTAGCTGAAGGAAGAATCCCTTAAACCTGGAGAGTTGGGACCCATGGAATGGGTACCATGCAGTATGACTTCAAAGGGTCTGCGTTTGCTCACCGAACCTCACCAATGCTATCAGCCCGAAGTGTACAGCCTTATGTCTCATCCAGCTCTGGGTGTAGATGTGGTAAATCCAGGTTGCATCACAAGCCCTGAATGAATTATTTAAGAATTGCTCTCTATTTCACTGTCATTGTGTTTTGTTTTTGAAATTCATTTTGATAATGGGATTTATCGGATTTTCACTGCTGCTTTTAGGCCACTGTACACACGCTTGATTTCCTTATGGAGACATATAAATCCATGGGTTTTAAGATTCTTACTTGTCATTATCTTGCCAGGCGTTGAATATGGGGTGTTGAGTCCATTTCGCTGAGCAAGGAGTAGGTCTTGTCTATTATATATTTGGCTTATGGAACGGTATCTGTGCTAATTTCAATCTCTGGTTTTATGCAGCACCCCAACTCACCTTTCCCCATAAGCAAGCATAAGTTGGTTTTCTAAATTTGAGACCCTGTTCTGTTTTGTAATTCTGTTCATGGGTAGCCAAGTTTACATTCCGTGTATTAGTGATAACTTATGATGTTTCTTTTTCTGTGTGACTTATTTCTCATAGAATCATCGTACCTGAATCCACTCATTATGCCGCTACGGTCCTGATGACGTAGATTTCATTGCTGAGTGATATTCCATTGTACGTGCGTACCACAACTTCTTTATCCATTTTATGCTTTCTCGGATATTTAACTTCTACCGTAGATGAGGTTCTTGTAAACAGAGCCATCCCAAACTTTGGGGTGGCTGTGTGTTTTTGATTTTAATTTCCCTAAGCTATAGGACCATAAGTGGAAGTGCCATAGGCTGTGTTGCTTTGTTTCCTACGTGTTTCAGGAAACACCATACACTTTTCCAGAGTGGCTGTTGGCAATTTAAATCCGCCCATCAGCATAACAAGGCTCCCTGTTCTCCATGACCTGTCCTGCCTTTCTGAATTTTACACTTTTTCAGATGCCCCTTTTGACCGGGGGGCAGTGAGACTTCATTGTAGTGCAGATTTCCTTTACACGCTTGCTTGGTTGGCCAAAAAGGGCGTATGCGTTTTTTCCTGAATATATTCAGGAAAAAACGCATACGCCCTTTTTGGCCAAGTGCATCATTGTCAACATTCTGCCTCTTTTCCTATGCTTTAAGTGCAATTCCAGTCTACCCCCTGAAATCGTTTTCCTGAAATTCTGCCCCGCTTCCAAGTCCTCTTCGAAGACTTACTTCTATACATTTTTGGACGATAGCTGTCATTCATAACTCTGCAGGTTTGTGAATTACAGTGCCCCTGAGCCCCTTTCTTCAACTCGCTTTCTTGTGAGCTGGCCGCAAAACCGCAGGATTGCTTCAGGCCCTAATCACTTTCCAGCAGGGCACGCTGAGCCTTTGCTTAATTCCTCTTCCTGGTGGGAAATGAGCGTTCCATTTGCCCGTGCAGACACCTACAGCTAGTCTCTCATTGCTTCTCCCTATTCCTGTTCATCTTGCGCAGAAATTGCAAAGTGTGCCAAACAGGAGGTTAAATGCACTGACTCTCCAAGTGGGGAGAGTGTTAGTAAAGTGTCTGGAATGGTGAACCCGAGTACCAGGGAACGAAAACTGAGATGCATTTGAAAACGTTTCCCAATCACACGGTGGACCATACTATGGGTTTCCCATGCATGTTTTAGCTAAAGGAAGAATCCCTTAAACCTGGAAATTTGGAACCCATGGAATGGGTACCATGCAGTATGACTTCAAAGGGTCTGCGTTTGCTCACCGAACCTCACCAATGCTATCAGCCCGAAGTGTCCAGCCTTATGTCTCACCCAGCTCTGGGTGTAGATGTGGGAAATCCAGGTTGCATCACAAGCCCTGAATGAATTATTTAAGAATTGCTCTCTATTTCACTGTCATTTTGTTTTGTTTTTGAAATTTATTTTGATAATGGGATTTATCGGATTTTCACTGCTGCGTTTAGGCCGCTGTACACACGCTTGATTTCCTTATGGAGACATATAAATCCATGGGTTTTAAGATTCTTACTTGTCAGGTATCTTGCCAGGCGTTGAATATGGGGTGTTGAGTCCATTTCGTTGAGCAAGGAGTAGGTCTTGTCTATTATATATTTGGCTTATGGAACGGTATCTGTGGTAATTTCAATCTCTGGTTTTATGCAGCACCCCAACTCACCTTTCCGCATAAGCAAGCATAAGTTGGTTTTCTAAATTTTAGACCCTGTTCTGTTTTGTCATTCAGTTCATGGGTAGCCAAGTTTACATTCCGTGTATTAGTGATATCTTATGATGTTTCTTTTTCTGTGTGACTTATTTCCTGTAGAATCATCATATCTGAATCCACTCATTATGCCACTACGGGCCTGATGACATAGATTTCATTGCTGAGTGATATTCCATTGTACGTGCGTACCACAATTTCTTTATCCATTTTTTACTTTCTGGGATATTTTACTTGTACCGTTGTCGAGGTTCTTGTAAACAGAGCCGTCCCAAACTCTGGGGTGGCTGTGTGTTTTTGATTTTAATTTCCCTAAGCTATAGGACCATAAGTGGAAGTGCCATAGGCTGTGTTGCATTGTTTCCTACGTGTTTCTGGAAACACCATACACTTCTCCAGAGTGGTTGTTGGCAATTTACATCCCGCCCATCAGCATGACAAGGCTCCCTGTTCTCCATGACCTGTCCTGCCTTTCTGGATTTTACACTTTTTTCAGATGGCCCTTTTGACCGGGGGGGCAGTGAGACTTCATTGTAGTGCAGATTTCCTTTACACGCTTGCTTGGTTGGCCAAAAAGGGCGTATGCGTTTTTTCCTGAATATATTCAGGAAAAAACGCATACGCCGTTTTTGGCCAAGTGCATCGTTGTCGACTTTCTGCCTCTTTTCCTATGCTTTTAGTACAATTCCAGTCTACCCCCTGAAATCGTTTTCCTGAAATTCTGCCCCGCTTTCAAGTCCTCTTGGAAGACTTACTTCAATACACTTTTGGACGATAGCTGTCATTCATAACTCTGCAGGTTTGTGAATTACAGTGCCCCTGAGCTCATGTCTTCAACTCGCTTTCTTGTGAGCTGGCCGCAAAACCGCAGGATTGCTTCAGGCCAAAGTCTCTTTCCGGTAGGGCACGCTGAGCCTTTGTTTAATTCCTCTTCCTGGTCGGAAATGAGCGTTCCATTTGCCCGTGCAGACACCTACAGCTAGTCTCTCATTGCTTCTCCCTATTCCTGTTCATCTTGCGCAGAAATTGCAAACTGTGCCAAACAGGAGATTAATGGCACTGACTCTCCAAGTGGGGAGAGTGTTAGTAAAGCGTTCAAATGTTGAACCCGAGTACCAGGGGACGAAAACTGAGATGCATTTGAAAACGTTTCCCAATCACATGGTGGACCATTCTCTGGGTTTCCCATGCATGTTTTAGCTGAAGGAAGAATCCCTTAAACCTGGAGAGTTGGGACCCATGGAATGGGTAACATGCAGTGTGACTTCAAAGGGTCTGCGTTTGCTCACCGAACCTCACCAATGCTATCAGCCCGAAGTGTCCAGCCTATGTCTCATCCAGCTCTGGGTGTAGATGTGGTAAATCCAGGTTGCATCACAAGCCCTGAATGAATTATTTAAGAATTGCTCTCTATTTCACTGTCATTGTGTTTTGTTTTTGAAATTCATTTTGATAATGGGATTTATCGGATTTTCACTGCTGCTTTTAGGCCACTGTACACACGCTTGATTTCCTTATGGAGACATATAAATCCATGGGTTTTAAGATTCTTACTTGTCAGGTATCTTCCCAGGCGTTGAATATAGGGTGTTGAGTCCATTTCGTTGAGCAAGGAGTAGGTTTTGTCTATTATATATTTGGCTTATGGAACGGTATCTGTGCTAATTTCAATCTCTGGTTTTATGCAGCATCCCAACTGACCTTTCCCCATAAGCAAGCATAAGTTGGTTTGCTAAATTTGAGACCCTGTTCTGTTTTGTAATTCAGTTCATGGGTAGCCAAGTTTACATTCCGTGTATTAGTGATAACTTATGATGTTTCTTTTTCTGTCTGACTTATTTCTCATAGAATCATCGAACCTGAATCCACTCATTATGCCGCTACGGTCCTGATGACGTAGATTTCATTGCTGAGTGATATTCCATTGTACGTGCGTACCACAACTTCTTTATCCATTTTATGCTTTCTCGGATATTTAACTTCTACCGTAGATGAGGTTCTTGTAAACAGAGCCATCCCAAACTTTGGGGTGGCTGTGTGTTTTTGATTTTAATTTCCCTAAGCTATAGGACCATAAGTGGAAGTGCCATAGGCTGTGTTGCTTTGTTTCCTACGTGTTTCAGGAAACACCATACAGTTTTCCAGAGTGGCTGTTGGCAATTTAAATCCGCCCATCAGCATAACAAGGCTCCCTGTTCTCCATGACCTGTCCTGCCTTTCTGGATTTTACACTTTTTTCATATGGCCCTTTTGACCGGGGGGCAGTGAGACTTCATTGTAGTGCAGATTTCCTTTACACGCTTGCTTGGTTGGCCAAAAAGGGCGTATGCGTTTTTTCCTGAATATATTCAGGAAAAAACGCATACGCCCTTTTTGGCCAAGTGCATCATTGTCAACATTCTGCCTCTTTTCCTATGCTTTAAGTGCAATTCCAGTCTACCCCCTGAAATCGTTTTCCTGAAATTCTGCCCCGCTTTCAAGTCCTCTTCGAAGACTTACTTCTATACATTTTTGGACGATAGCTGTCATTCATAACTCTGCAGGTTTGTGAATTACAGTGCCCCTGAGCTCCTTTCTTCAACTCGCTTTCTTGTGAGCTGGCCGCAAAACCGCAGGATTGCTTCAGGCCCTAATCTCTTTCCGGCAGGGCACCCTGAGCCTTTGGTTAATTCCTCTTCCTGGTGGGAAATGAGTGTTCCATTTGCCCGTGCAGACACCTACAGCTAGTCTCTCATTGCTTCTCCCTATTCCTGTTCATCTTGCGCAGAAATTGCAAAGTGTGCCAAACAGGAGGTTAAATGCACTGACTCTCCAAGTGGGGAGAGTGTTAGTAAAGCTTCTGGAATGGTGAACCCGAGTACCAGGGGACGAAAACTGAGATGCATTTGAAAACGTTTCCCAATCACATGGTGGACCATACAATGGGTTTCCCATGCCTGTTTTAGCTGAAGGAAGAATCCCTTAAACCTGGAAATTTGGAACCCATGGAATGGGTACCATGCAGTATGACTTCAAAGGGTCTGCGTTTGCTCACCGAACCTCACCAATGCTATCAGCCCGAAGTGTCCAGCCTTATGTCTCACCCAGCTCTGGGTGTAGATGTGGGAAATCCAGGTTGCATCACAAGCCCTGAATGAATTATTTAAGAATTGCTCTCTATTTCACTGCCATTTTGTTTTGTTTTTGAAATTTATTTTGATAATGGGATTTATCGGATTTTCACTGCTGCGTTTAGGCCGCTGTACACACGCTTGATTTCCTTATGGAGACATATAAATCCATGGGTTTTAAGATTCTTACTTGTCAGGTATCTTGCCAGGCGTTGAATATGGGGTGTTGAGTCCATTTCGTTGAGCAAGGAGTAGGTCTTGTCTAATATATATTTGGCTTATGGAACGGTATCTGTGCTAATTTCAATCTCTGGTTTTATGCAGCACCCCAACTCACCTTTCCCCATAAGCAAGCATAAGTTGGTTTTCTAAATTTGAGACCCTGTTCTGTTTTGTAATTCAGTTCATGGGTAGCCAAGTTTACATTCCGTGTATTAGTGATATCTTATGATGTTTCTTTTTCTGTGTGACTTATTTCTCGTAGAATCATCATACCTGAATCCACTCATTATGCCGCTACAGGCCTGATGACATAGATTTCATTGCTGAGTGATATTCCATTGTACGTGCGTACCACAACTTCTTTATCCATTTTTTACTTTCTGGGATATTTTACTTGTACCGTAGACGAGGTTCTTGTAAACAGAGCCGTCCCAAACTCTGGGGTGGCTGTGTGTTTTTGATTTTAATTTCCCTAAGCTATAGGACCATAAGTGGAAGTGCCATAGGCTGTGTTGCATTGTTTCCTACGTGTTTCTGGAAACACCATACACTTCTCCAGAGTGGTTGTTGGCAATTTACATCCCGCCCATCAGCATGACAAGGCTCCCTGTTCTCCATGACCTGTCCTGCCTTTCTGGATTTTACACTTTTTTCAGATGGCCCTTTTGACCGGGGGGGCAGTGAGACTTCATTGTAGTGCAGATTTCCTTTACACGCTTGCTTGGTTGGCCAAAAAGGGCGTATGCGTTTTTTCCTGAATATATTCAGGAAAAAACGCATACGCCCTTTTTGGCCAAGTGCATCGTTGTCGACATTCTGCCTCTTTTCCTATGCTTTAAGTGCAATTCCAGTCTACCCCCTGAAATCGTTTTCCTGAAATTCTGCCCCGCTTTCAAGTCCTCTTCGAAGACTTACTTCTATACATTTTTGGACGATAGCTGTCATTCGTAACTCTGCAGTTTTGTGAATTACAGTGCCCCTGAGCTCATGTCTTCAACTCGCTTTCTTGTGAGCTGGCCGCAAAACCGCAGGATTGCTTCAGGCCATAATCTCTTTCCGGCAGGGCATGCTGAGCCTTTGTTTAATTCCTCTTCCTGGTCGGAAATGAGCGTTCCTTTTGCCCTTGCAGGCACCTACAGCTAGTCTCTCATTGGTTCTCCCTATTCCTGTACATCTTGCGCAGAAATTGCAAACTGTGCGAAACAGGAGGTTAATGGCACTGACTCTCCAAGTGGGGAGAGTGTTAGTAAAGCGTCTGGAATGGTGAACCCGAGTACCAGGGGACGAAAACTGAGATGCATTTGAAAACGTTTCCCAATCACACGGCGGACGATAGTCTGGGTTTCCCATGCATGTTTTAGCTGAAGGAAGAATCCCTTAAACCTGGAGAGTTGGGACACATGGAATGGGTACCATGCAGTATGACTTCAAAGGGTCTGCGTTTGCTCACCGAACCTCACCAATGCTATCAGCCCGAAGTGTCCAGCCTTATGTCTCACCCAGCTCTGGGTGTAGATGTGGGAAATCCAGGTTGCATCACAAGCCCTGAATGAATTATTTAAGAATTGCTCGCTATTTCACTGTCATTTTGTTTTGTTTTTGAAATTTATTTTGATAATGGGATTTATCGGATTTTCACTGCTGCGTTTAGGCCGCTGTACACACGCTTGATTTCCTTATGGAGACATATAAATCCATGGGTTTTAAGATTCTTACTTGTCAGGTATCTTGCCAGGCGTTGAATATGGGGTGTTGAGTCCATTTCGTTGAGCAAGGAGTAGGTCTTGTCTATTATATATTTGGCTTATGGAACGGTATCTGTGCTAATTTCAATCTCTGGTTTTATGCAGCACCCCAACTCACCTTTCCGCATAAGCAAGCAAAAGTTGGTTTTCTAAATTTGAGACCCTGTTCTGTTTTGTAATTCAGTTCATGGGTAGCCAAGTTTACATTCCGTGTATTAGTGATATCTTATGATGTTTCTTTTTCTGTGTGACTTATTTCCTGTAGAATCATCATATCTGAATCCACTCATTATGCCGCTACGGGCCTGATGACATAGATTTCATTGCTGAGTGATATTCCATTGTACGTGCGTACCACAACTTCTTTATCCATTTTATGCTTTCTCGGATATTTAACTTCTACCGTAGATGAGGTTCTTGTAAACAGAGCCATCCCAAACTTTGGGGTGGCTGTGTGTTTTTGATTTTAATTTCCCTAAGCTATAGGACCATAAGTGGAAGTGCCATAGGCTGTGTTGCTTTGTTTCCTACGTGTTTCAGGAAACACCATACACTTTTCCAGAGTGGCTGTTGGCAATTTAAATCCGCCCATCAGCATAACAAGGCTCCCTGTTCTCCATGACCTGTCCTGCCTTTCTGGATTTTACACTTTTTTCAGATGGCCCTTTTGACCGGGGGGCAGTGAGACTTCATTGTAGTGCAGATTTCCTTTACACGCTTGCTTGGTTGGCCAAAAAGGGCGTATGCGTTTTTTCCTGAATATATTCAGGAAAAAACGCATACGCCCTTTTTGGCCAAGTGCATCATTGTCAACATTCTGCCTCTTTTCCTATGCTTTAAGTGCAATTCCAGTCTACCCCCTGAAATCGTTTTCCTGAAATTCTGCCCCGCTTTCAAGTCCTCTTCGAAGACTTACTTCTATACATTTTTGGACGATAGCTGTCATTCATAACTCTGCAGGTTTGTGAATTACAGTGCCCCTGAGCTCCTTTCTTCAACTCGCTTTCTTGTGAGCTGGCCGCAAAACCGCAGGATTGCTTCAGGCCCTAATCTCTTTCCGGCAGGGCACGCTGAGCCTTTGGTTAATTCCTCTTCCTGGTGGGAAATGAGCGTTCCATTTGCCCGTGCAGACACCTACAGCTAGTCTCTCATTGCTTCTCCCTATTCCTGTTCATCTTGCACAGAAATTGCAAAGTGTGCCAAACAGGAGGTTAAATGCACTGACTCTCCAAGTGGGGAGAGTGTTAGTAAAGCTTCTGGAATGGTGAACCCGAGTACCAGGGGACGAAAACTGAGATGCATTTGAAAATGTTTCCCAATCACACGGTGGACCATACTATGGGTTTCCAATGCATGTTTTAGCTGAAGGAAGAATCCCTTAAACCTGGAAATTTGGAACCCATGGAATGGGTACCATGCAGTATGACTTCAAAGGGTCTGCGTTTGCTCACCGAACCTCACCAATGCTATCAGCCCGAAGTGTCCAGCCTTATGTCTCACCCAGCTCTGGGTGTAGATGTGGGAAATCCAGGTTGCATCACAAGCCCTGAATGAATTATTTAAGAATTGCTCTCTATTTCACTGTCATTTTGTTTTGTTTTTGAAATTTATTTTGACAATGGGATTTATCGGATTTTCACTGCTGCGTTTAGGCCGCTGTACACACGCTTGATTTCCTTATGGAGACATATAAATCCATGGGTTTTAAGATTCTTACTTGTCAGGTATCTTGCCAGGCGTTGAATATGGGGTGTTGAGTCCATTTCGTTGAGCAAGGAGTAGGTCTTGTCTATTATATATTTGGCTTATGGAACGGTATCTGTGCTAATTTCAATCTCTGGTTTTATGCAGCACCCCAACTCACCTTTCCCCATAAGCAAGCATAAGTTGGTTTTCTAAATTTGAGACCCTGTTCTGATTTGTAATTCAGTTCATGTGTATCCAACTTTACATTCCGTGTATTAGTGATATCTTATGATGTTTCTTTTTCTGTGTGACTTATTTCTCGTAGAATCATCATACCTGAATCCACTCATTATGCCGCTACGGGCCTGATGACGTAGATTTCATTGCTGAGTGATATTCCATTGTACGTGCGTACCACAACTTCTTTATCCATTTTTTACTTTCTGGGATATTTTACTTGTACCGTAGACGAGGTTCTTGTAAACAGAGCCGTCCCAAACTCTGGGGTGGCTGTGTGTTTTTGATTTTAATTTCCCTAAGCTATAGGACCATAAGTGGAAGTGCCATAGGCTGTGTTGCTTTGTTTCCTACGTGTTTCTGGAAACACCATACACTTCTCCAGAGTGGCTGTTGGCAATTGATATCCCGCCCATTAGCATGAAAAGGCTCCCTGTTCTCCATGACCTGTCCTGCCTTTCTGGATTTTACACTTTTTTCAGATGGCCCTTTTGACCGGGGGGGCAGTGAGACTTCATTGTAGTGCAGATTTCCTTTACACGCTTGCTTGGTTGGCCAAAAAGGGCGTATGCGTTTTTTTCTGAATATATTCAGGAAAAAACGCATACGCCCTTTTTGGACAAGTGCGTCGTTGTCGACATTCTGCCTCTTTTCCTATGCTTTTCGTACAATTCCAGTCTACCCCCTGAAATCGTTTTCCTGAAATTCTGCCCCGCTTTCAAGTCCTCTTTGAAGACTTACTTCAGTACATTTTTGGACGATAGCTGTCATTCATAACTCTGCAGGTTTGTGAATTACAGTGCCCCTGAGCTCATGTCTTCAACTCGCTTTCTTGTGAGCTGGCCGCAAAACCGCAGGATTGCTTCAGGCCATAATCTCTTTCCGGCAGGGCATGCTGAGCCTTTGTTTAATTCCTCTTCCTGGTGGGAAATGAGCGTTCCTTTTGCCCGTGCAGACACCTACAGCTAGTCTCTCATTGGTTCTCCCTATTCCTGTACATCTTGCGCAGAAATTGCAAACTGTGCGAAACAGGAGGTTAATGGCACTGACTCTCCAAGTGGGGAGAGTGTTAGTAAAGCGTCTGGAATGGTGAACCCGAGTACCAGGGGACGAAAACTGAGATGCATTTGAAAATGTTTCCCGGTCACACAGTGCAATGTACTGTGGGTTTCCCATGCATGTTTTAGCTGAAGGAAAAATCCCTTAAACCTGGAAATTTGGAACCCATGGAATGGGTACCAAGCAGTATGACTTCAAAGGGTCTGCGTTTGCTCACCGAACCTCACCAATGCTATCAGCCCGAAGTGTCCAGCCTTATGTCTCACCCAGCTCTGGGTGTAGATGTTTGAAATCCAGGTTGCATCACAAGCCCTGAATGAATTATTTAAGAATTGCTCTCTATTTCACTGTCATTGTGTTTTGTTTTTGAAATTTATTTTGATAATGGGATTTATCGGATTTTCACTGCTGCCTTTAGGCCGCTGTACACACGCTTGATTTCCTTATGGAGACATATAAATCCATGGGTTTTAAGATTCTTACTTGTCAGGTATCTTGCCAGGCGTTGAATATGGGGTGTTGAGTCCATTTCGTTGAGCAAGGAGTAGGTCTTGTCTATTATATATTTGGCTTATGGAACGGTATCTGTGCTAATTTCAATCTCTGGTTTTATGCAGCACCCCAACTCACCTTTCCCCATAAGCAAGCATAAGTTGGTTTTCTAAATTTGAGACCCTGTTCTGTTTTGTAATTCAGTTTATGTGTAGCCAAGTTTACATTCCGTGTATTACTGATATATTATGATGTTTCTTTTTCTGTGTGACTTATTTCTCGTAGAATCATCGTACCTGAATCCACTCATTATGCCGCTATGGGCCTGAAGACGTAGATTTCATTGCTGAGTGATATTCCATTGTACGTGCGTACCAGAACTTCTTTATCCATTTTTTCCTTTCTCGGATATTTAACTTGTACCATAGACAAGGTTCTTGTAAACAGAGCCATCCCAAACTCTGGGGTGGCTGTGTGTTTTTGATTTTAATTTCCCTAAGCTATAGGACCATAAGTGGAAGTGACATAGGCTGTGTTGCTTTGTTTCCTACGTGTTTCAGGATACACCATACATTTCTCCAGCGTGGCTGTTGGCAATTTACATCCCGCCCATCAGCATAACAAGGCTCCCTGTACTCCATGACCTGTCCTGTCTTTCTGGATTTTACACTTTTTTCAGATGGCCCTTTTGACCGGGGGGCAGTGAGACTTCATTGTAGTGCAGATTTCCTTTACACGCTTGCTTGGTTGGCCAAAAAGGGCGTATGCGTTTTTTCCTGAATATATTCAGGAAAAAACGCATACGCCCTTTTTGGCCAAGTGCATCATTGTTGACATTCTGCCTCTTTTCCTACGCTTTAAGTGCAATTCCAGTCTACCCCCTGAAATCGTTTTCCTGAAATTCTGCCCCGCTTTTAAGTCCTCTTTGAAGACTTACTTCAGTACATTTTTGGACGATAGCTGTCATTCATAACTCTGCAGGTTTGTGAATTACAGTGCCCCTGAGCTCCTTTCTTCAACTCCTTTTCTTGTGAGCTGGCCGCAAAACCGCAGGATTGCTTCAGGCCCTAATCTGTTTCCGGCATGGCACGCTGAGCCTTTGGTTAATTCCTCTTCCTGGTGGGAAATGAGCGTTCAATTTGCCCGTGCAGACACCAACAGCTAGTCTCTCATTGGTTCTCCCTATGCCTGTTCATCTTGCGCAGAATTTGCAAACTGTGCCAAACAGGAGGTTAAAGGCACTGACTCTCCAAGTGGGGAGAGTGTTAGTAAAGCGTCTGGAATGGTGAACCCGAGTACCAGGGGACGAAAACTGAGATGCATTTGAAAACGTTTCCCAATCACACGGCGGATGATAGTCTGGGTTTCCCATTCATGTTTTAGCTGAAGGAAGAATCCCTTAAACCTGGAGAGTTGGGACACATGGAATGGGTACCATGCAGTATGACTTCAAAGGGTCTGCGTTTGCTCACCGAACCTCACCAATGCTATCAGCCCGAAGTGCCCAGCCTTATGTCTCACCCAGCTCTGGGTGTAGATGTGGGAAATCCAGGTTGCATCACAAGCCCTGAATGAATTATTTAAGAATTGCTCTCTATTTCACTGTCATTGTGTTTTGTTTTTGAAATTTATTTTGATAATGGGATTTATCGGATTTTCACTGCTGCGTTTAGGCCGCTGTACACATGCTTGATTTCCTTATGGAGACATATAAATCCATGGGTTTTAAGATTCTTACTTGTCAGGTATCTTGCCAGGCGTTGAATATGGGGTGTTGAGGCCATTTTGTTGAGCAAGGAGTAGGGCTTGTCTATTATATATTTGGCTTATGGAACGGTGTCTGTGCTAATTTCAATCTCTGGTTTTATGCAGCACCCCAACTCACCTTTCCCCATAAGCAAGCATAAGTTGGTTTTCTAAATTTGAGACCCTGTTCTGTTTTGTAATTCAGTTTATGTGTAGCCAAGTTTACATTCCGTGTATTACTGATATATTATGATGTTTCTTTTTCTGTGTGACGTATTTCTCGTAGAATCATACCTGAATCCACTCATGATGCCGCTATGGGAGTGAAGACGTAGATTTCATTGCTGAGTGATATTCCATTGTACGTGCGTACCAGAACTTCTTTATCCATTTTTTCCTTTCTCGGATATTTAACTTGTTCCGTAGACAACGTTCTTGTAAACAGAGCCATCCCAAACTTTGGGGTGGCTGTGTGTTTTTGATTTTAATTTCCCTAAGCTATAGGACCATAAGTGGAAGTGACATAGGCTGTGTTGCTTTGTTTCCTACGTGTTTCAGGATACACCATACATTTCTCCAGGGTGGCTGTTGGCACTTTACATCCCACCCATCAGCATAACAAGGCTCCCTGTTCTCCAAGACCTGTCCTGCCTTTCTGGATTTTACACTTTTTTCAGATGGCCCTTTTGACCGGGGGGCAGTGAGACTTCATTGTAGTGCAGATTTCTTTACACGCTTGCTTGGTTGGCCAAAAAGGGCGTATGCGTTTTTTCCTGAATATATTCAGGAGAAAACGCATACGCCCTTCTAGGCCAAGTGCATCATTGTCGACATTCTGCCTCTTTTCCTATGCTTTAAGTGCAATTCCAGTCTACCCCCTGAAATCGTTTTCCTGAAATTCTGCCCCGCTTTCAAGTCCTCTTTGAAGACTTACTTCAGTACATTTTTGGACGATAGCTGTCATTCATAACTCTGCAGGTTTGTGAATTACAGTGCCCCTGAGCTCCTTTCTTCAACTCGTTTTCTTGTGAGCTGGCCGCAAAACCGCAGGATTGCTTCAGGCCCTAATATGTTTCCGGCCGGGCACGCTGAGCCTTTGGTTAATTCCTCTTCCTTGTGGGAAATGATCGTTCCATTTGCCCGTGCAGACACCAACAGCTAGTCTCTCATTGGTTCTCCCTATGCCTGTTCATCTTGCGCAGAAATTGCAAACTGTGCCAAACAGGAGGTTAAAGGCACTGACTCTCCAAGTGGGGAGAGTGTTAGTAAAGCGTCTGGAATGGTGAACCCGAGTACCAGGGGACGAAAACTGAGATGCATTTGAAAACGTTTCCCAATCACACGGCCGACGATAGTCTGGGTTTCCCATGCATGTTTTAGCTGAAGGAAGAATTCCTTAAACCTGGAGAGTTGGGACCCATGGAATGGGTACCATGCAGTATGACTTCAAAGGGTCTGCGTTTGCTCACCGAACCTCACCAATGTTATCAGCCCGAAGTGTCCAGCCTTATGTCTCACCCAGCTCTCGGTGTAGATGTGGGAAATCCAGGTTGCATCACAAGCCCTGAATGAATTATGTAAGAATTACTCTCTATTTCACTGTCATTGTGTTTAGTTTTTGAAATTTATTTTGATAATGGGATTTATCGGATTTTCACTGCTGCGTTTAGGCCGCTGTACACACGCTTGATTTCCTTATGGAGACATATAAATCCATGGGTTTTAAGATTCTTACTTGTCAGGTATCTTGCCAGTTGTTGAATATGGGGTGTTGAGTCCATTTCGTTGAGCAAGGAGTAGGTCTTGTCTATTATATATTTGGCTTATGGAACGGTATCTGTGCTAATTTCAATCTCTGGTTTTATGCAGCACCCCAACTCACCTTTCCCCATAAGCAAGCATAAGTTGGTTTTCTAAATTTGAGACCCTGTTCTGTTTTGTAATTCAGTTCATGTGTATCCAACTTTACATTCCGTGTATTAGTGATATCTTATGATGTTTCTTTTTCTGTGTGACTTATTTCTCGTAGAATCATCGTACCTGAATCCACTCATTATGCCGCTACGGGCCTGATGACGTAGATTTCATTGCTGAGTGATATTCCATTGTACGTGCGTACCACAACTTCTTTATCCATTTTTTGCTTTCTGGGATATTTTACTTGTACCGTAGACGAGGTTCTTGTAAACAGAGCCGTCCCAAACTCTGGGGTGGCTGTGTGTTTTTGATTTTAATTTCCCTAAGCTATAGGACCATAAGTGGAAGTGCCATAGGCTCTGTTGCTTTGTTTCCTACGTGTTTCAGGAAACACCATACACTTCTCCAGAGTGGTTGTTGGCAATTTACATCCCGCCCATCAGCATGACAAGGCTCCCTGTTCTCCATGACCTGTCCTGACTTTCTGGATTTTACATTTTTTTCAGATGGCCCTTTTGACCGGGGGGCAGTGAGACTTCACTGTAGTGCAGATTTCCTTTACACGCTTGCTTGGTTGGCCAAAAAGGGCGTATGCGTTTTTTCCTGAATATATTCAGGAAAAAACGCATACGCCCTTTTTGGCCAAGTGCATCATTGTCGACATTCTCCCTCTTTTCCTATGCTTTTAGTACAATTCCAGTCTACCCCCTGAAATCGTTTTCCTGAAATTCTGCCCCGCTTTCAAGTCCTCTTCGAAGACTTACTTCAATACATTTTTGGACGATAGCTGTCATTCATAACTCTGCAGGTTTGTGAATTACAGTGCCCCTGAGCTCATTTCTTCAACTCGGTTTCTTGTGAGCTGGCCGCAAAACCGCAGGATTGCTTCAGGCCCTAATCTCTTTCCCGCAGGGCACGCTGAGCCTTTGGTTAATTCCTCTTCCTGGTGGGAAATGAGCGTTCCATTTGCCCGTGCAGACACCTACAGCTAGTCTCTCATTGCTTCTCCCTATTCCTGTTCATCTTGCGCAGAAATTGCAAACTGTGCCAAACAGGAGGTTAATGGCACTGACTCTCCAAGTGGGGAGAGTGTTAGTAAAGCGTTCAAATGTTGAACCCGAGTACCAGGGGACGAAAACTGAGATGCATTTGAAAACGTTTCCCAATCCCATGGTGGACCATACTCTGGGTTTCCCATGCATGTTTTAGCTGAAGGAAGAATCCCTTAAACCTGGAGAGTTGGGACCCATGGAATGGGTACCATGCAGTGTGACTTCAAAGGGTCTGCGTTTGCTCACCGAACCTCACCAATGCTATCAGCCCGAAGTGTCCAGCCTTATGTCTCATCCAGCTCTGGGTGTAGATGTGGTAAATCCAGGTTGCATCACAAGCCCTGAATGAATTATTTAAGAATTGCTCTCTATTTCACTGTCATTGTGTTTTGTTTTTGAAATTCATTTTGATAATGGGATTTATCGGATTTTCACTGCTGCTTTTAGGCCACTGTACACACGCTTGATTTCCTTATGGAGACATATAAATCCATGGGTTTTAAGATTCTTACTTGTCAGGTATCTTCCCAGGCGTTGAATATAGGGTGTTGAGTCCATTTCGTTGAGCAAGGAGTAGGTTTTGTCTATTATATATTTGGCTAATGGAACGGTATCTGTGCTAATTTCAATCTCTGGTTTTATGCAGCATCCCAACTGGCCTTTCCCCATAAGCAAGCATAAGTTGGTTTGCTTAATTTGAGACCCTGTTCTGTTTTGTAGTTCAGTTCATGGGTAGCCAAGTTTACATTCCGTGTATTGGTGATAACTTATGATGTTTCTTTTTCTGTCTGACTTATTTCTCATAGAATCATCGTACCTGAATCCACTCATTATGCCGCTACGGTTTTGATGACGTAGATTTCATTGCTGAGTGATATTCCATTGTACGTGCGTACCACAACTTCTTTATCCATTTTATGCTTTCTGGGATATTTAACTTCTACCGTAGATGAGGTTCTTGTAAACAGAGCCATCCCAAACTTTGGGGTGGCTCTGTGTTTTTGATTTTAATTTCCCTAAGCTATAGGACCATAAGTGGAAGTGCCATAGGCTGTGTTGCTTTGTTTCCTACGTGTTTCAGGAAACACCATACACTTTTCCAGAGTGGCTGTGGGCAATTTAAATCCGCCCATCAGCATAACAAGGCTCACTGTTCTCCATGACCTGTCCTGCCTTTCTGGATTTTACACTTTTTTCAGATGGCCCTTTTGACCGGGGGGCAGTGAGACTTCATTGTAGTGCAGATTTCCTTTACACGCTTGCTTGGTTGGCCAAAAAGGGCGTATGCGTTTTTTCCTGAATATATTCAGGAAAAAACGCATACGCCCTTTTTGGCCAAGTGCATCATTGTCGACATTCTGCCTCTTTTCCTATGCTTTAAGTGCAATTCCAGTCTACCCCCTGAAATCGTTTTCCTGAAATTCTGCCCCGCTTTCAAGTCCTCTTCGAAGACTTACTTCTATACATTTTTGGTCGATAGCTGTCATTCATAACTCTGCAGGTTTCTGAATTACACTGCCCCTGAGCTCCTTTCTTCAACTCGCTTTCTTGTGAGCTGGCCGCAAAACCGCAGGATTGCTTCAGTCCAAAGTCTCTTTCCGGCAGGGCACGCTGAGCCTTTGTTTAATTCCTCTTCCTGGTCGGAAATGAGCGTTCCATTTGCCCGTTCAGACACCTACAGCTAGTCTCTCATTGCTTCTCCCTATTCCTGTTCATCTTGCGCAGAAATTGCAAAGTGTGCCAAACAGGAGGTTAAATGCACTGACTCTCCAAGTGGGGAGAGTGTTAGTAAAGCGTCTGGAATGGTGAACCCGAGTACCAGGGGACGAAAACTGAGATGCATTTGAAAACGTTTCCCAATCACACGGTGGACCACACTATGGGTTTCCCATGCATGTTTTAGCTGAAGGAATAATCCCTTAAACCTGGAAATTTGGAACCCATGGAATGGGTACCATGCAGTATGACTTCAAAGGGTCTGCGTTTGCTCACCGAACCTCACCAATGCTATCAGCCCGAAGTGTCCAGCCTTATGTCTCACCCAGCTCTTGGTGTAGATATGGGAAATCCAGGTTGCATCACAAGCCCTGAATGAATTATTTAAGAATTGCTCTCTATTTCACTGTCATTGTGTTTTGTTTTTGAAATTTATTTTGATAATGGGATTTATCGGATTTTCACTGCTGCGTTTAGGCCGCTGTACACACTCTTGATTTCCTTATGGAGACATATAAATCCATGGGTTTGAAGATTCTTACTTGTCAGGTATCTTGCCAGGCGTTGAATATGGGGTGTTGAGTCCATTTGGTTGAGCAAGGAGTAGGTCTTGTCTATTATATATTTGGCTTATGGAACGGTATCTGTGCTAATTTCAATCTCTGGTTTTATGCAGCACCCCAACTCACCTTTCCCCATAAGCAAGCATAAGTTGGTTTTCTAAATTTGAGACCCTGTTCTGTTTTGTAATTCAGTTCATGGCTAGCCAAGTTTACATTCCGTGTATTAGTGATATCTTATGATGTTTCTTTTTCTGTGTGACTTATTTCTCGTAGAATCATCATACCTGAATCCACTCATTATGCCGCTACGGGCCTGATGACGTAGATTTCATTGCTGAGTGATATTCCATTGTACGTGCGTACCACAACTTCTTTATCCATTTTTTACTTTCTGGGATATTTTACTTGTACCGTAGACGAGGTTCTTGTAAACAGAGCCGTCCCAAACTCTGGGGTGGCTGTGTGTTTTTGATTTTAATTTCCCTAAGCTATAGGACCATAAGTGGAAGTGCCATAGGCTGTGTTGCTTTGTTTCCTACGTGTTTCTGGAAACACCATACACTTCTCCAGAGTGGTTGTTGGCAATTTACATCCCGCCCATCAGCATGACAAGGCTCCCTGTTCTCCATGACCTGTCCTGCCTTTCTGGATTTTACACTTTTTTCAGATGGCCCTTTTGACCGGGGGGGCAGTGAGACTTCATTGTAGTGCAGATTTCCTTTACACGCTTGCTTGGTTGGCCAAAAAGTGCGTATGCGTTTTTTCCTGAATATATTCAGGAAAAAACGCATACGCCCTTTTTGGCCAAGTGCATCGTTGTCGACATTCTGCCTCTTTTCCAATGCTTTTTGTACAATTCCAGTCTACCCCCTGAAATCGTTTTCCTGAAATTCTGCCCCGCTTACAAGTCCTCTTCGAAGACTTACTTCAATACATTTTTGGACGATAGCTGTCATTCATAACTCTGCAGGTTTGTGAATTACAGTGCCCTGAGCTCATGTCTTCAACTCGCTTTCTTGTGAGCTGGCCGCAAAACCGCAGGATTGCTTCAGGCCAAAGTCTCTTTCCGGCAGGGCATGCTGAGCCTTTGTTTAATTCCTCTTCCTGGTCGGAAATGAGCGCTCCTTTTGCTCGTGCAGGCACCTACAGCTAGTCTCTCATTGGTTCTCCCTATTCCTGTACATCTTGCGCAGAAATGGCAAACTGTGTCAAACAGGAGGTTAATGGCACTGACTCTCCAAGTGGGGAGAGTGTTAGTAAAGCGTCTGGAATGGTGAACCCGAGTACCCTGGGACGAAAACTGAGATGCATTTGAAAACATTTACCCGTCACACAGTGCACTGTACTGTGGGTTTCCCATGCATGTTTTAGCTGAAGGAAGAATCCCTTAAACCTGGAGAGTTGGGACCCATGGAATGGGTACCATGCAGTATGACTTCAAAGGGTCTGCGTTTGCTCACCGAACCTCACCAATGCTATCAGCCCGAAGTGTGCAGCCTAATGTCTCACCCAGCTCTGGGTGTAGATGTGGGAAATCCAGGTTGCATCACAAGCCCTGAAGGAATTATTTAAGAATTGCTCTCTATTTCACTGTCATTGTGTTTTGTTTTTGAAATTTATTTTGATAATGGGATTTATCGGATTTTCACTGCTGTGTTTAGGCCGCTGTACACACGCTTGATTTCCTTATGGAGACATATAAATCCATGCGTTTTAAGATTCTTACTTGTCAGGTATCTTGCCAGGTGTTGAATATGGGGTGTTGAGTCCATTTCGTAGAGCAAGGAGTACGTCTTGTCTATTATATATTTGGCTTATGGAACGGTATCTGTGCTAATTTCAATCTCTGGTTTTATGCAGCACCCCAACTCACCTTTCCCCATAAGCAAGCATAAGTTTTTTTTCTAAATTTGAGACCCTGTTCTGTTTTGTAATTCAGTTTATGTGTAGCCAAGTTTACAATCCGTGTATTACAGATATATTATGATGTTTCTTTTCCTGTGTGACTTATTTCTCGTGGAATCATCGTACCTGAATCCACTCATTATGCCGCTATGGGCCTGAAGACGTAGATTTCATTGCTGAGTGATATTCCATTGTACGTGCGTACCAGAACTTCTTTATCCATTTTTTCCTTTCTCGGATATTTAACTTGTACCGCAGACAAGGTTCTTGTAAACAGAGCCATCCCAAGCTTTGGGGTGGCTGTGTGTTTTTGATTTTAATTTCCCTAAGCTATAGGACCATAAGTGGAAGTGACATAGGCTGTGTTGCTTTGTTTCCTACGTGTTTCAGGATACACCATACATTTCTCCAGAGTGGCTGTTGGCAATTTACATCCCGCCCATCAGCATAAAAAGGCTCCCTGTTTTCCATGACCTGTCCTGTCTTTCTGGATTTTACTCTTTTTTCAGATGGCACTTTTGACCGGGGGGCAGTGAGACTTCATTGTAGTGCAGATTTCCTTTACACGCTTGCTTGGTTGGCCAAAAAGGGCGTATGCGTTTTTTCCTGAATATATTCAGGAAAAAACGCATACGCCCTTTTTGGCCAAGTGCATCATTGTCGACATTCTGCCTCTTTTCCTATGCTTTAAGTGCAATTCCAGTCTACCCCCTGAAATCGTTTTCCTGAAATTCTGCCCCGCTTTCAAGTCCTCTTTGAAGACTAACTTCAGTACATTTTTGGACGATAGCTGTCATTCATAACTCTGCAGGTTTGTGAATTACAGTGCCCCTGAGCTCCTTTCTTCAACTCGTTTTCTTGTGAGCTGGCCCCAAAACCGCAGGATTGCTTCAGGCCCTAATATATTTCCGGCAGGGCACGCTGAGCCTTTGGTTAATTCCTCTTCCTGGTGGGAAATGATCGTTCAATTTGCCCGTGCAGACACCAACAGCTAGTCTCTCATTGGTTCTCCCTATGCCTGTTCATCTTGCGCAGAAATTGCAAACTGTGCCAAACAGGAGGTTAAAGGCACTGACTCTCCAAGTGGGGAGAGTGTTAGTAAAGCGTCTGGAATGGTGAACCCGAGTACCAGGGGACGAAAACTGAGATGCATTTTAAAACGTTTCCCAATCACACGGCGGACGATAGTCTGGGTTTCCCATGCATGTTTTAGCTGAAGGAAGAATCCCTTAAACCTGGAGAGTTGGGACCCATGGAATGGGTACCATGCAGTATGACTTCAAAGGGTCTGCGTTTGCTCACCGAACCTCACCAATGCTATCAGCCCGAAGTGTCCAGCCTTATGTCTCACCCAGCTCTGGGTGTAGATGTGGGAAATCCAGGTTGCATCACAAGCCCTGAATGAATTATTTAAGAATTGCTCTCTATTTCACTGTCATTGTGTTTTGTTTTTGAAATTTATTTTGATAATGGGATTTATCGGATTTTCACTGCTGCGTTTAGGCCGCTGTACACACGCTTGATTTCCTTATGGAGACATATAAATCCATGGGTTTTAAGATTCTTACTTGTCAGGTATCTTGCCAGGCGTTGAATATGGGGTGTTGAGTCCATTTCGTTGAGCAAGGAGTAGGGCTTGTCTATTATATATTTGGCTTATGGAAAGGTATCTGTGCTAATTTCAATCTCTGGTTTTGTGCAGCACCCCAACTCACCTTTCCCCATAAGCAATCATAAGTTGGTTTTCTAAATTTGAGACCCTGTTCTGTTTTGTAATTCAGTTAATGTGTATCCAACTTTACATTCCGTGTATTAGTGATATCTTATGATGTTTCTTTTTCTGTGTGACTTATTTCTCGTAGAATCATCGTACCTGAATCCACTCATTATGCCGCTATGGGCCTGAAGACTTAGATTTCATTGCTGTGTGGTATTCCATTGTACGTACGTAGCACAACTTCTTTATCCATTTTTTGCTTTCTCGGATATTTAACTTGTACCGTAGACAAGGTTCTTGTAAACAGAGCCGTCCCAAACTTTGGGGTGGCTGTGTGTTTTGGATTTTAATTTCACTAAGCTATAGGACAATAAGTTGAAGTGCCATAGGCTGTGTTGCTTTGTTTCCTATGTGTTTCAGGAAACACCATACACTTCTCCAGAGTGGCTGTTGGCAATTTACATCCCGCCCATCTGCATAACAAAGCTCCCTGTTCTCCATGACCTGTCCTGCCTTTCTGGATTTTACACTTTTTTCAGATGGCTCTTTTGACCGGGGGGCAGAGAGACTTCATTGTAGTGCAGATTTCCATTACATGCCGGTTTGGTTGGCCAAAAAGGGCGTATGCGTTTTTTCCTGAATATATTCAGGAAAAAACGCATACGCCCTTTTTGGCCAAGTGCATCATTGTCGACATTCTGCCTCTTTTCCTATGCTTTAAGTGCAATTCCAGTCTACCCCCTGAAATCGTTTTCCTGAAATTCTGCCCCGCTTTCAAGTCCTCTTCGAAGACTTACTTCAATCCATTTATGGACGATAGCTGTCATTCATAACTCTGCAGGTTTGTGAATTACAGTGCCCCTGAGCTCCTTTCCTCAACACGCTTTCTTGTGAGCTGGCCGCAAAACCGCAGGATTGCTTCAGGCCCTAATCTGTTTCTGGCAGGGCACGCTGAGCCTTTGGTTAATTCCTCTTCCTGGTGGGAAATGAGCGTTAAATTTCCATGTTCAGACACCTTCACATGAGTCGTCATGGTGCCCCTTTGCCCCGGTTATCTCTATGGAGGTTGGAGTTGGAAGGCCTCCTCCCTCAAGATCAGTGTGCCCACGGAGCCAACCCTGCAACTTCAGGGCATGGTTGGGGGTTAGGATCACCACGAGGGTTCCTTTTTCCTTAGGAGGGAGGTGGCCTTTTGGGCTGCTGATTTCCAGGTTATCAGATACTGCCAGTATCTTGGCCAGATGTGGCGGTGGGCCAAGCCCCTTGGTGACCGTAGTTTATCCTACCTGGATCGCATTCTTGCATTGTTCCATTTCAAGTGGTCCCAGGTTTTGCACTAATACTCCAATGGCGATTCACCGTTCACCAGGAATGTAAAGGTCAAAGGGTTTAGCTAAATTCGGGAGTTCCAGGGCAAGGGTCTGAATTGACTGCTCTTTCCATTCTTGAAAGGCCACTTCTGCATTCTATTCAAAAGGATCATCACCTTTTCCTTTCAGTGTTTCATATAGAGGCCGAGCTAGTAGACTGTAGTTAGGGATCCAGAAGCAGCAAACCCTGGCCTCCCCAGGAACCCCTAAGCTGTCTTCTAGTTTCAGAAATGGGTAAGGCTGTAAATTGTTTCTTCCCTTTCCTGGGATGGGCTTCTCCGACCTTCTGTGAGAATGAAGCCCAGGCAGGTCACCGTAGTCTGTGATATTTGAGCTTTTTCTTGGACAACTTGTATCCTTTATTGGCTTCGTAGTTCAGAGGTCTCCTTAGTAGGGCTGGCGATCAGAATGTCGTCTGCATATTGAAGGAGTGTTTCCTTTTCCAGAGGTAGAACTTTTAGGTCTTTAGCTGAGCTTTCCCCAAAGATGGTGTGGGAATTTTTGAACCCTTGGGGCAACACGGCCCGGAAGTATTGTTTTAGCTGTATGTTGAGTCCTGCCACTCACAAGCCAAAATTTCTTGTGACTCTGGGACTAATAGAATACAAAAGAAGGCATCATTGAAGACTAATACAGAATACCATGTCCTGGTGGTTGGTAGAATGACCAGCAGGGTGTAGGATTTAGGAACTACTGGAGGTATATCCTCGGTGGCTTCACTGACTGTCCTGACATCCTTTACCAGGACTCCAGCAGCCCATGGGGCTCTCGAGGTCAGGCCAATCCCAGGATATGGAGCTCACCTGGGCAGGTACCCCACCCCAGCCCACGGGGCTCTCGTGTTCAGGACCCTCCCAGGATATGGGGTTCCCTGGGCAGGTCCCCCTGCAGCCCATGGGGCTCTCGTGGTCAGGCCCCTCCCAGGATACAGAGCTACCCTTGCAGGTACCATGGCAGGGCTGGGAACACAGGAACCGTGCATATCGCCCTCATTGCAGAGCACTCCCAGCTCACCTGTCACTCAGATCTGACACAGAGCACCTCAGAGCAGGACTTGAACTAACAAACAGCAGCTCCGACAGGTCTGTGACCCTGGGCATCACTCTGTGTGGCCTCCCTCCACCTGGTGTTCCAGAGACTTCCACTGCACCCGGGGCACCAGGCCTCTGTCTCCACCCACCAGCCACCCCTCCTCTCCCTGACTCCTGGGTTCCTCTCATTAGGAGAGGGTTTTCTTGAAGTTGTCTCCCACTCATGGGCCAGATAATATAATTAGAAAACAAGCCAGAGCTGCAGCCCCTTGTCTATCCTGACTCTCAGGAGCCCACACCTGTTCCTTGGACCTGGCCGATTCAGCAAGTTCCAGTTTCTGCAACTGTGAGCCCCTGAGGGGTGATTATTGGCTGGCCTGGGAAGCCTGACCGTGCCGGCCAGCCCTCCCCAGGTGTGCCTGGGTTCAGATCAATATAAACACCGCTCCAGGCAGCAAGAGCCCCTGCAGCTGTGCCTGACGCCATTTTCTCTGCCCTGTCAGCAGTCTTGGGGCTGGACTGGTGGGAGGGAGTGAGAGGCCACGGCTTTGTGGGTGGCCCAGTGTGAGTGGGGCTCTGCTGGACTTTCTGCAGCAGTTGCCAAGATGCCACCTGCTAAAGAAGAGGATGTGTCACCCATACCTGCCGCTGGAATTTCTCCCTGGGCAGAGGTGAGTGAGGAAGAAAGCAGTGGGGGCCGGGACAGCAGGGGTATCTCAGGCAGGGAAATGGAAAGCTTCCAGAAGAGCACCCAGGACCAGGACCATCCTGGCTGGCCTGCAGGCACCAAGTCGGCTGGCATGCTGTCGCTCATGTGGCTCCATGGCCCTTCCTCTAGTCTTTCAAGTCCTTGTACATATTCAGGTGTTTTACCTGGGAAGGGTGGGAACATTTCAGCAGCAGCTGGCCTGGGGCTCAGCCCACGTTTACTCACAGATGCCTCGGCACGGTGCCCCAGCTTTGCAATGAGGACGCTTGTTGCGTGGGGCCTGCTGGCTGAATGGGAGATGATTCCCCACCACCGACCAACTTCAGAATTGTTTACAACTGGAGCAAGTGCCCTGATACGGTTTTCCTCTGTGTAGCTGGTGGGTTCTGTTTTTTTTTCTTTTTTGGTTCAAGGTAGATTTTATTCCTCTTTTTTGTATTTACAGATATAAGCATGGAAATAATTTATTCATATAAATACATGTATGTGAAGGGAAGAATATTTTTTCTGTTTTACTTTTTGTAATTTGAATTTTATTTTATTTTTTTATACAGCAGGTTCTTTTTGGTTATCTATTTTATACATATAAATGTATACATGCCAATCCCAATCTCTCAACTCCTCCCACCACCACCCCCCAACAGCTTTCCCCCCTTGGTGTCCATACGTTTGTTGTCTACATCTGTTGCTCTATTTCTGCCTTGCAAAACGGTTCATCTGTACAATTTGTCTAGGTTCCACATATAGCCATTAATAGACAAGATTTCTTTTTCTCTTTCTGACTTACTTCACTCTGTATGACAGTCTCTAGATCCATCAACGTCTCTACAAATGACCCAATTTCATTCCTTTTTATGGCTTAGTAATATTCCATTTTATATATGTACCACGTCTTTATGCATTCGTCTGTCTGTGGGCATTTAGGTTGCTTCCATTACCTGGATATTGTAAATAGTGATGCAATGAACATTGCGGTGAATGTCTCTTTTTGATTTATGGTTTTGTCTGGGTATATGCCCAGTAGTGGGACTGCTGTATCATATGGTAATTCTATTCTTAGTTTTATAAGAAACTCCATAACTTTCTCCACAGTGACTGTATCAATTTCATTCCCAACAATAGCGGAAGAGGGTTCCTTATCTCCACACCCTTTCCAGCATTTGTTGTTTGTAGATTTTCTGATGATGCCCATTCTAACAGGTGTGAGGTGATACACCATGGATGAGTCTATTTCGTTGAGCAAAGAGTAGGTCTTGTCTATTACATATTTGGCTTATGGAACGGTATGTGTGCTAATTTCAATCTCTGGTTTTATACAGCACCGCAACTCAACTTTCCCCTTAAGCAAGCATAAGTTTTTATCTAAATGTGAGACTCTGTTCGGTTTTGGAATTCAGTTTATGTGTAGCCAAGTTTACACTCTCTCTATTAGTGATATCTTATGATAATTACCTTTCTCTGTGTGACATATTTCTCTTAGAATCATCATACTTAAATCCACTCAATTTGCTGCTACAGGCCTGATGACATTGATTTCATTGCTGAGTGATATTCCATTGTACGTAAGTAGCACAACTCCTTTATCCATATTTTTCTTTCTGGGATATTTAATTTGTACTGGACTCAAGGTTCTTGTAAACACAGCAGCCCTAAATTTGGTGTTGGCTGTGTCTTGTTGATTTTAATTTTCCTAAGCTATAGGGCCAAAAGTGGAAGTGCCCTAGGGTCTGTAGCTTTGTTTTTCAGATGTTTCAGGATACACCATAAACATCTCCAGAGTGTCTGTTGGCAATTTACATCCCGCCCATCAGCATAACAAGGCTCCCTGTTCTCCATGGCCTGTCCTGTGTTTCTGGTTTTTACACATTTTTCAGATGGCCCTTTTGACGAATGGGAAATGAGACTTCATTGTAGTGCGGATTTCCATTGCTCGAGTGCTTGGTTGGCCAAAAAGGGCATATGTGTTTTTTCCTGAATATATTCAGGAAAAAATGTTTACGCACTTTTGTCCAAGTGCATCACTGTCAAAGATCTGCCGCTTTTCACATGCTTTAAACGCAATTCCAATCTACCTCCTGAAATATGATTCCTGCAATTCTGCCTCGTTTTGAAGTCCTCTTTGCAGACTTACTTCAGTATATTTTTGCCAATAGCTGTCATTTATAACTCTGCAGGTTTGTGAATTACAGTGCCTGTGATTTCCTTTCTTAACTCGTTGCCTTGAAAGCTGGCCACAGAACCGCAGGTTTGCTTTAGGCCATAATCAGGGTCTGGCACGGCACTCTGAGCCTTTGGTTAATTCCTCTTCCTGGTGGGAAATTAGAGTTAAATGTGCCCCTCCGGACACCTGCCTCACTCCCAGCCCCTTGGTGATGTGTGTCCTGTGGTTTGAGGCCACATGTGCTGGGTTCCTCACCTTTGGCTGATGTGGCCCCACTGGTGTGAGGACACTCCTGCCTGGTTCCCATCCCCTTGGTGATGTGGGCCATCCGGTGAGAGTCTGATCCTGGTTGGGTTCCTCACACTTCTGTGAGGTGGGCCCTCTTCTCTGACGTCACTCCTGCCTGGCTGGCACACCCCGCCTTGGCGAAGTCGGCCCTCTGGTGGGATTTGGTGCCTGCTGGGGGTCTCCTGCCCTCGGTAATGAGGGCCCTCTGGCGTCAGGCCCTAATTCCTGGGCTCCCAATATTTTCTGATATGCGCCCTGTGGTTCGAGTACACTCCTGCCAGGTTCCCAACCCCATGGGAATGTGGGCCTTCTGCTCTGAGGTCCCAACCGTGGGTTGCTCAGTTTCATGATGAGGGCCCTCTGCTGTGAGTTCTCTCCGGCCTGGATCCCATAGCCTCGCTGCTCCTGGCCACCTGCTGGGAGGTTCCAACTGCGGGATTCCTCACCTTTTTTCTTCTATGGACCCTCTGTTTTGAGACTCCTCCTGCCTGCCTCACTCCCAGTCCCTTGGTGATGTGTGTCCTCTGGTGTGAGGCCACGTGTGCTGGGTCCCTCGCCTTTGGATGATGTGGCCACACTGGTGTGAGGACACTCCTGCCTGCTTCCTATCCCCTTGATGATGTGGGCCCTCTGGTGAGAGTCTGATGCTGGCTGGGTTCCTCACCCTTCTGTGAGGTGGGCCCTCTGCTGTGAGGTCACTCCTGCCTGGCTGGCACACCCCACCTGGGCAACATCGGCCCTCTTGTGGCACTTGGAGCCTGCTGGGAGCCTCCTCCCCTCGGTGATGGGGGCCCTCTAGCGTCAGGCCGTAACTGCTGGGTACCCACATTTTCTGATACGTGCTAAGTGGTGCGAGGACACTCCTGCGAGGTTCCCATCCCCATGGGCATGTGGGCCTTCTGCTCTAAGGTCCCAACACCTGTGTTGTTCACCGTTTCATGATGTTGGCTCTCTGGTGTTAGTTCACTCAGGCCTAGATCCCATAGACTCTGTGCTCTGAGCCGACTGCTGGGAGGTTCCTACTGCTGGATTCCTTACCTTTTTTATTCTTTGGGTCCTGTGTTTTTATGCTCCTACTTCCTGACTCACTCCCAGCCCCTTTGTGATGTAGGTCCTCTGGTTTAAGGCCACATGTACCGGTTTCCTCACCTTTATTGATGTGGCCCCACTGGTGTGAGGACACTCCTGCCTGGTTCCCATCCCCTTGGTGATTGGGGCCCTCTTGTGAGAGTCTGATCCTGTCTGGATTCCTCACACTTCTGGGAGGTGGGCCCTCTGCTGTGAGGTCACTCCTGCCTGGCTGGCACACGTCACGTTGGCGATGTGGGCCCTCAGTTGGGAGTTGGTGCCTGCTGGGAGTCTCCTCCCCTCGGTAATGAGGGCCCTCTGGCGTCAGGCCCTAACTCATGGGCTCCCAAAATTTTCTGATGTGCGCCCTGTCGTGTGAGTACACTCCAGCCAGGGTCCCTTCCCTAGGGGATGTGGGCTTTCTGCTCTGTGGTCCCAACGGCTGGGTTGCTCACAGTGTCAGAATGTGGGCCCTCTGTTTTGAGTTCAGTCAGGCCTGGATCCCATAGCCTCGCTGCTCCTGGCCGCCTGCTGGGAGGTTCCAACTGCGGGATTCCTCACCTTTTTTACGCAATGGGCCCACTGTTTTGAGGCTCCTCCTGCCTGCCTCACTCCCAGCCCCTTGGTGATGTGTGTCCTGTAGTTTGAGGCCACGTGTGCTGGGTCCGTCACATTTCGGTGATGTGGCCCCACTGGTGTGAGGACACTCCTGCCTGGTTTCCATTCCCTTGGTGATGTGGGCCCTCTGGTGAGAGTCTGATCCTCTTTGGGTTCCTCACACTTTTGTGTGGTTGGCCCTCTGCTCTGAGGTCACTCCTGCCTGGCTGGCACACCCCGCATTGGCGACGTCGGCCCTCTGGTAGCAGTTGGAGCTTGCTGGGAGCCTCCTCTCCTCAGTGATGAGGGCCCTCTGGCGTCCGGCCCTAACTGCTGGGCTCCCCACATTTTCTGTTGTGTGCCCACTGGTGCGATGACACTCCTGCTTGGTTCCCTTCCCCATGGGGATGTGGGCCTTGTGCTCTGAGGTCACAACGGCTGGGTTGCTTACAGTATCATGATGAGGGCCCTCTGTTGTGAGTTCATCACTGCCTGG
This sequence comes from Delphinapterus leucas, assembly GCF_059928025.1. Lineage (NCBI taxonomy): Eukaryota > Metazoa > Chordata > Mammalia > Artiodactyla > Monodontidae > Delphinapterus > Delphinapterus leucas. The sequence continues at coordinate 1,598,821 of NW_028322240.1, read as the reverse complement.
ATCCCATAGCCTCGGTGCTCTGGGCCGCCTGCTGGGATGTTCCAACTGCTGGATTCCTCACCTTTTTATACAATGGGCCATGTGTTTTGAGGTTAATCCTGCCTGCCTCGCTCTGAGACCCATGGTGATGTGGGTCTTCTGGTTTGAGGCCACATGTGCTGGGTACCTCAACTTTCTATGATGTGGCCCCACGGGTGTGAGGACACTCGTGCCTGATTCCCAGCCCCTTGCTTATGTGGGCACTCTGGTGAGAGTCTGATCATGACTGGGTTCCTTACCCTTCTGTGAGGTGGGCGCTCTGATGTGAGGTCACTCCTGCCTGGATGGCTCACGTCGCCTTGGCGACGTAGGCCCTCTGTTGGCCACTGAAGCATGCTGGGAGCCTCCTACCCTCTTTAATGAGGGCCCTGGAAGAAACGCATATGCCCTTTTTGACCAAGTGCATCATTGTCGAAGTTCTGCCTCTTCTCCTATACTTTCAGAGGACTTCCCATCTACCTCCTGAAATCGTATTCCTGGAATTCTGCCCCGCGTTCAAGTCCTCTTTGCAGCCTTACTTCAATATATTTTTGGACGATAGCTGTCATTTATAACTCTGCAGGTTTGTGAATTACAGTGCCCCTGAGCTCCATTCTTCAACTCGCTTTCTTGTGAGCTGGCCGCAAAACCGCAGGATTGCTTCAGGCCCTAATCTGGTTCCGGCACGGCATGTTGAGCCTTTGGCTAATTCCTCTTCCTGATGGGAAATGAGCGTTAAATTTGCTCGTGCAGACACCTACAGCTAATCTCTCATTGGTTCTCCCTATTCCTGTTCATCTTGCTCAGAAATTCCAAACTGTGCCAAACAGGAGGTTAAAGGCACTGACTCTCCAATTGGGGAAAGAGTTAGTAAAGCGTCTGGAATGGTAAAACCGAGTATGAGGGGAAGAAAACTGAGATGCATTTAAAAAGGTTTCCCGGTCACACGGTGGACCATATTCTGGGTTTCCCATGCGTGTTTTACCTGAAGGAAGAATCCCTTAAACCTGGAGAGGTGGGACCCATGCAATGGGTACCATGCAGTATGACTTCAAATGGCCTGCATTTTCTCACCGAACCTCACCAATGCTATCAGCCCAAAGTGTCGAACCTTATGTCTCACTCAGCTCTAGGTGTAGATGTGGTAAATCCAGGTTGCATCACAAGCCCTGAATGAATTATTTAAGAATTGCTCTCTATTTCACTGTCATTGTGTTTGTTTTTGTAGTTTATTTTGATAATGGGATTTATCGGATTTTCTCTGCTGCCTTCATGCAGCTGTACACACACTTGATTCTCTTACGGAGACATATAAATCCATGGGTTTGAAGATTCTTACTATTCATGTGTAATCCTAGGAGTTGAATATGGTGTGTTTAGTCCATTTCGTTGAGCAAGGTGTAAGTCTTGACTATTACATATTTGGCTTATGGAAAGGTATGTGTGCTAATTTCTATCTCTGGTTTTATGCAGCACCCCACCTCACCTTTCCCCATAAGCAAGCATAAGTTGGTGTTCTAAATTTGAGACCCTGTTCTGTTTTGTAATTCAGTTCATGTGTAGCCAAGTTTACATTCCGTGTATTAGTGATATCTTATGATGTTTCATTTTCTGTGTGACTTATTTCACTTAGAATCATCGTACCTGGATCCACTCAATATGCCGCGACGGGCCTGATGACATAGATTTCATTGGTGAGTGATATTCCATTGTACGTGCGTACCACAACTTCTTTAACCATTTTTCACATTCTGGGATATTTAACTTGTACCGTAGACGACGTTCTTGTAAACAGAGCTGTCCCAAACTTTGGGGTGGCTGTGTGTTTTTGATTTTAATTTCCCTAAGCTATAGGACCATAAGTGGAAGTGACATAGGCTCTGTTGCTTTGTTTCCTACGTGTTTCAGGAAACCCCATACACTTCTCCAGAGTGGCTGTTTCCAATTTACATCCCCCGCATCAGCATAACAAGTCTCCCTGTTCTCCATGACCTGTCCTGCCTTTCTGGATTTTACACTTTTTCAGATGCCCCTTTTGACCGGGGGGCAGTGAGACTTCATTGTAGTGCAGATTTCATTTACCTGCTTGCTTGCTTGGCCAAAAATGGCGTATGCGTTTTTTCCTGAATATATTCAGGAAAAAACGCATACGCACTTTTTGGCCAGTGCATCATTGTCGACATTCTGCCTCTATTCCTATGCTTTAAGTGCAATTCCAGTCTACCCCCTGAAATCGTTTTCCTGAAATTCTGCCCCGCTTTCAAGTCCTCTTCGAAGACTTACTTCAATACATTTTTGGACGATAGCTGTCATTCATAACTCTGCAGGTTTGTGAATTACAGTGCCCCTGAGCTCGTTTCCTCAACTCGCTTTCTTGTGAGCTGGCCGCAAAACCGCAGGATTGCTGCAGGCCGTAATCTGTTTCCGTCAGGGCACACTGAGCCTTTGGTGAATTCCTCTTCCTGGTGGGAAATGAGCGTTCCATTTGCCCGTGCAGACACCTACAGCTAGTCTCTCATTGTTTCTCCCTATTCCTGTTAATCTTGCGTAGAAATTGCAAACTGTGCCAAACAGGAGGTTAAAGGCAGTGACTCTCCAAGTGGGGAGAATGTTAGTAAAGTGTCTGGAATGGTGAACCCGAGTACCAGGGTTCGAAAACTGAGATATATTTGAAAACGTTTCCCAATCACACGCTGGACAATACTCTGGGTTTCCCATGCATGTCTTAGCTGAAGGAAGAATCCCTTAAACCTGGAGAGCTGGGAACCATGGAATGGGTATCATGCAGTATGACTACAAAGGGTCTGCGTTTGCTCACCGAACCTCACAAATGCTATCAGCCCGAAGTGTCCAGCATATATCTCACCCAGCTATGGGTGTAGATGTGGTAAATCCAGGTTGCATCACAAGCCCTGAATGAATTATTTAAGAATTGCTCTCTATTTCACTGTCAATGTGTTTTGGTTTTGAATTTTATTTTGATAATGGGATTTATCGGATTTTCACTGCTGCGTTTAGGCTGCTGTACACACGCTTGATTTCCTTATGGAGACATATAAATCCATGGGTTTTAAGATTCTTACTTGTCAGGTATCTTGCCAGGCGTTGAATATGGGGTGTTGAGTCCATTTCGTTGAGCAAGGAGTAGGGCTTGTCTATTATATATTTGGCTTATGGAACGGTATCTGTGCTAATTTCAATCTCTGGTTTTATGCAGCACCCCAACTCACCTTTCCCCATAAGCAAGCATAAGTTGGTTTTCTAAATTTGAGACCCTGTTCTGTTTTGTAATTCAGTTTATGTGTAGCCTAGTTTACATTCCGTGTATTAGTGATATCTTATGATGTTTCTTTTTCTGTGTGACTTATTTCTCGTAGAATCATCGTACCTGAATCCACTCATTATGCCGCTACGGGCCTGATGAAGTAGATTTCATTGCTGAGTGATATTTCATTGTACGTGCGTACCACAACTTCTTTATCCATTTTTTGCTTTCTGGGATATTTTACTTGTACCGTAGACGAGGTTCTTGTAAACAGAGCCGTCCCAAACTCTGGGGTGGCTGTGTGTTTTTGATTTTAATTTCCCTAAGCTATAGGACCATATGTGGAAGTGACATAGGCTGTGTTGCTTTGTTTCCTACGTGTTTCAGGAAACACCATACACTTCTCCAGAGTGGTTGTTGGCAATTTACATCCCGCCCATCAGCATGACAAGGCTCCCTGTTCTCCATGACCTGTCCTGCCTTTCTGGATTTTACACTTTTTTCAGATGGCCCTTTTGACCGGGGGGGCAGTGAGACTTCATTGTAGTGCAGATTTCCTTTACACGCTTGCTTGGTTGGCCAAAAAGGGCGTATGCGTTTTTTCCTGAATATATTCAGGAAAAAACGCATACGCACTTTTTGGCCAGTGCATCATTGTCGACATTCTGCCTCTATTCCTATGCTTTAAGTGCAATTCCAGTCTACCCCCTGAAATCGTTTTCCTGAAATTCTGCCCCGCTTTCAAGTCCTCTTCGAAGACTTACTTCAATACATTTTTGGACGATAGCTGTCATTCATAACTCTGCAGGTTTGTGAATTACAGTGCCCCTGAGCTCGTTTCCTCAACTCGCTTTCTTGTGAGCTGGCCGCAAAACCGCAGGATTGCTGCAGGCCGTAATCTGTTTCCGTCAGGGCACACTGAGCCTTTGGTGAATTCCTCTTCCTGGTGGGAAATGAGCGTTCCATTTGCCCGTGCAGACACCTACAGCTAGTCTCTCATTGTTTCTCCCTATTCCTGTTAATCTTGCGTAGAAATTGCAAACTGTGCCAAACAGGAGGTTAAAGGCAGTGACTCTCCAAGTGGGGAGAATGTTAGTAAAGTGTCTGGAATGGTGAACCCGAGTACCAGGGTTCGAAAACTGAGATATATTTGAAAACGTTTCCCAATCACACGCTGGACAATACTCTGGGTTTCCCATGCATGTCTTAGCTGAAGGAAGAATCCCTTAAACCTGGAGAGCTGGGAACCATGGAATGGGTATCATGCAGTATGACTACAAAGGGTCTGCGTTTGCTCACCGAACCTCACAAATGCTATCAGCCCGAAGTGTCCAGCGTATATCTCACCCAGCTATGGGTGTAGATGTGGTAAATCCAGGTTGCATCACAAGCCCTGAATGAATTATTTAAGAATTGCTCTCTATTTCACTGTCAATGTGTTTTGGTTTTGAATTTTATTTTGATAATGGGATTTATCGGATTTTCACTGCTGCGTTTAGGCTGCTGTACACACGCTTGATTTCCTTATGGAGACATATAAATCCATGGGTTTTAAGATTCTTACTTGTCAGGTATCTTGCCAGGCGTTGAATATGGGGTGTTGAGTCCATTTCGTTGAGCAAGGAGTAGGGCTTGTCTATTATATATTTGGCTTATGGAACGGTATCTGTGCTAATTTCAATCTCTGGTTTTATGCAGCACCCCAACTCACCTTTCCCCATAAGCAAGCATAAGTTGGTTTTCTAAATTTGAGACCCTGTTCTGTTTTGTAATTCAGTTTATGTGTAGCCTAGTTTACATTCCGTGTATTAGTGATATCTTATGATGTTTCTTTTTCTGTGTGACTTATTTCTCGTAGAATCATCGTACCTGAATCCACTCATTATGCCGCTACGGGCCTGATGAAGTAGATTTCATTGCTGAGTGATATTTCATTGTACGTGCGTACCACAACTTCTTTATCCATTTTTTGCTTTCTGGGATATTTTACTTGTACCGTAGACGAGGTTCTTGTAAACAGAGCCGTCCCAAACTCTGGGGTGGCTGTGTGTTTTTGATTTTAATTTCCCTAAGCTATAGGACCATATGTGGAAGTGACATAGGCTGTGTTGCTTTGTTTCCTACGTGTTTCAGGAAACACCATACACTTCTCCAGAGTGGTTGTTGGCAATTTACATCCCGCCCATCAGCATGACAAGGCTCCCTGTTCTCCATGACCTGTCCTGCCTTTCTGGATTTTACACTTTTTTCAGATGGCCCTTTTGACCGGGGGGGCAGTGAGACTTCATTGTAGTGCAGATTTCCTTTACACGCTTGCTTGGTTGGCCAAAAAGGGCGTATGCGTTTTTTCCTGAATATATTCAGGAAAAAACGCATACGCACTTTTTGGCCAGTGCATCATTGTCGACATTCTGCCTCTATTCCTATGCTTTAAGTGCAATTCCAGTCTACCCCCTGAAATCGTTTTCCTGAAATTCTGCCCCGCTTTCAAGTCCTCTTCGAAGACTTACTTCAATACATTTTTGGACGATAGCTGTCATTCATAACTCTGCAGGTTTGTGAATTACAGTGCCCCTGAGCTCGTTTCCTCAACTCGCTTTCTTGTGAGCTGGCCGCAAAACCGCAGGATTGCTGCAGGCCGTAATCTGTTTCCGTCAGGGCACACTGAGCCTTTGGTGAATTCCTCTTCCTGGTGGGAAATGAGCGTTCCATTTGCCCGTGCAGACACCTACAGCTAGTCTCTCATTGTTTCTCCCTATTCCTGTTAATCTTGCGTAGAAATTGCAAACTGTGCCAAACAGGAGGTTAAAGGCAGTGACTCTCCAAGTGGGGAGAATGTTAGTAAAGTGTCTGGAATGGTGAACCCGAGTACCAGGGTTCGAAAACTGAGATATATTTGAAAACGTTTCCCAATCACACGCTGGACAATACTCTGGGTTTCCCATGCATGTCTTAGCTGAAGGAAGAATCCCTTAAACCTGGAGAGCTGGGAACCATGGAATGGGTATCATGCAGTATGACTACAAAGGGTCTGCGTTTGCTCACCGAACCTCACAAATGCTATCAGCCCGAAGTGTCCAGCGTATATCTCACCCAGCTATGGGTGTAGATGTGGTAAATCCAGGTTGCATCACAAGCCCTGAATGAATTATTTAAGAATTGCTCTCTATTTCACTGTCAATGTGTTTTGGTTTTGAATTTTATTTTGATAATGGGATTTATCGGATTTTCACTGCTGCGTTTAGGCTGCTGTACACACGCTTGATTTCCTTATGGAGACATATAAATCCATGGGTTTTAAGATTCTTACTTGTCAGGTATCTTGCCAGGCGTTGAATATGGGGTGTTGAGTCCATTTCGTTGAGCAAGGAGTAGGGCTTGTCTATTATATATTTGGCTTATGGAACGGTATCTGTGCTAATTTCAATCTCTGGTTTTATGCAGCACCCCAACTCACCTTTCCCCATAAGCAAGCATAAGTTGGTTTTCTAAATTTGAGACCCTGTTCTGTTTTGTAATTCAGTTTATGTGTAGCCTAGTTTACATTCCGTGTATTAGTGATATCTTATGATGTTTCTTTTTCTGTGTGACTTATTTCTCGTAGAATCATCGTACCTGAATCCACTCATTATGCCGCTACGGGCCTGATGAAGTAGATTTCATTGCTGAGTGATATTTCATTGTACGTGCGTACCACAACTTCTTTATCCATTTTTTGCTTTCTGGGATATTTTACTTGTACCGTAGACGAGGTTCTTGTAAACAGAGCCGTCCCAAACTCTGGGGTGGCTGTGTGTTTTTGATTTTAATTTCCCTAAGCTATAGGACCATAAGTGGAAGTGCCATAGGCTCTGTTACTTTGTTTCCTACGTGTTTCTGGAAACACCATACACTTCTCCAGAGTGGTTGTTGGCAATTTACATCCCGTCCATCAGCATGACAAGGCTCCCTGTTCTCCATGACCTGTCCTGACTTTCTGGATTTTACATTTTTTTCAGATGGCCCTTTTGACCGGGGGGCTGTGAGACTTCATTGTAGTGCAGATTTCCATTACACGCTTGCTTGGTTGGCCAAAAAGTGCGTATGCGTTTTTTCCTGAATATATTCAGGAAAAAACGCATACGCCCTTTTTGGCCAAGTGCATCATTGTCGACATTCTGCCTCTTTTCCTATGCTTTTAGTACAATTCCAGTCTACCCCCTGAAATCGTTTTCCTGAAATTCTGCCCCGCTTTCAATTCCTCTTCGAAGACTTACTTAAATATATTTTTGGACGATAGCTGTCATTCATAACTCTGCAAGTTTGTGAAGTACAGTGCCCTGAGTTCATTTCTTCAACTCGCTTTCTTGTGAGCTGGCCGCAAAACCGCAGGATTGCTTCAGGCCCTAATCTTTTTCCGGCAGGGCACGCTGAGCCTTTGGTTAATTCCTCTTCCTGGTGGGAAATGAGCGTTCCATTTGCCCGTGCAGACACCTACAGCTAGTCTCTCATTGCTTCTCCCTATTCCTGTTCATCTTGCACAGAAATTGCAAACTGTGCCAAACAGGAGGTTAATGGCACTGACTCTCCAAGTGGGGAGAGTGTTAGTAAAGCGTTCAAATGTTGAACCCGAGTACCAGGGGACGAAAACTGAGATGCATTTGAAAACGTTTCCCAATCACACGGTGGACCATACTCTGGGTTTCCCATGCATGTTTTAGCTGAAGGAAGAATCCCTTAAACCTGGAGAGTTGGGACCCATGGAATGGGTACCATGCAGTATGACTTCAAAGGGTCTGCGTTTGCTCACCGAACCTCACCAATGCTATCAGCCCGAAGTGTCCAGCCTTATGTCTCATCCAGCTCTGGGTGTAGATGTGGTAAATCCAGGTTGCATCACAAGCCCTGAATGAATTATTTAAGAATTGCTCTCTATTTCACTGTCATTGTGTTTTGTTTTTGAAATTCATTTTGATAATGGGATTTATCGGATTTACACTGCTGCGTTTAGGCCACTGTACACACGCTTGATTTCCTTATGGAGACATATAAATCCATGGGTTTTAAGATTCTTACTTGTCAGGTATCTTCCCAGGCGTTGAATATAGGGTGTTGAGTCCATTTCGTTGAGCAAGGAGTAGGTTTTGTCTATTATATATTTGGCTTATGGAACGGTATCTGTGCTAATTTCAATATCTGGTTTTATGCAGCATCCCAACTGACCTTTCCCCATAAGCAAGCATAAGTTGGTTTGCTAAATTTGAGACACTGTTCTGTTTTGTAATTCATTTCATGGGTAGCCAAGTTTACATTCCGTGTATTAGTGATAACTTATGATGTTTCTTTTTCTGTCTGACTTATTTCTCATAGAATCATCGTACCTGAATCCACTCATTATGCCGCTACGGTCCTGATGACGTAGATTTCATTGCTGAGTGATATTCCATTGTACGTGCGAACCACATCTTCTTCATCCATTTTATGCTTTCTCGGATATTTAACTGCTACCGTAGATGAGGTTCTTGTAAACAGAGCCATCCCAAACTTTGGGGTGGCTGTGTGTTTTTGATTTTAATTTCCCTAAGCTATAGGACCATAAGTGGAAGTGCCATAGGCTGTGTTGCTTTGTTTCCTACGTGTTTCCGGAAACACCATACAGTTTTCCAGAGTGGCTGTTGGCAATTTAAATCCGCCCATCTGCATAACAAGGCTCCCTGTTCTCCAATACCTGTCCTGCCTTTCTGGATTTTACACTTTTTTCAGATGGCCCTTTTGACCGGGGGGCAGTGAGACTTCATTGTAGTGCGGATTTCTTTACACGCTTGCTTCCTTGGCCAAAAAGGGCGTATGCATTTTTTCCTGAATATATTCAGGAAAAAACGCATACGCCCTTTTTGGCCCAGTGCATCATTGTCGACATTCTGCCTCTTTTCCTATGCTTTAAGTGCAATTCCAGTCTACCCCCTGAAATCGTTTTCCTGAAATTCTGCCCCGCTTTCAAGTCCTCTCCGAAGACTTACTTCTATACATTTTTGGACAATAGGTGTCATTCATAACTCTGCAGGTTTGTGAATTACAGTGCCCCTGAGCTCCTTTCTTCAACTCCTTTTCTTGTGAGCTGGCCGGAAAACCGCAGGATTGCTTCAGGCGCTAATATGTTTCCGGCCGGGCACGCTGAGCCTTTGGTTAATTCCTCTTCCTGGTGGGAAATGATCGTTCCATTTGCCCGTGCAGACACCAACAGCTAGTCTCTCATTGGTTCTCCCTGTGCCTGTTCATCTTGCGCAGAAATTGCAAACTGTGCCAAACAGGAGGTTAAAGGCACTGACTCTCCAAGTGGGGAGAGTGTTAGTAAAGCGTCTGGAATGGTGAACCCGAGTACCAGGGGACGAAAACTGAGATGCATTTGAAAACGTTTCCCGGTCACACAGTGCACTGTACTGTGGGTTTCCCATGCATGTTTTAGCTGAAGGAAGAATCCCTTAAACCTGGAGAGTTGGGACCCATGGAATGGGTACCATGCAGTATGACTTCAAAGGGTCTGCGTTTGCTCACCGAACCTCACCAATGCTATCAGCCCGAAGTGCCCAGCCTTATGTCTCACCCAGCTCTTGGTGTAGATGTGGGAAATCCAGGTTGCATCACAAGCCCTGAATGAATTATTTAAGAATTGCTCTCTATTTCACTGTCATTGTGTTTTGTTTTTGAAATTTATTTTGATAATGGGATTTATCGGATTTTCACTGCTGCGTTTAGGCCGCTGTACACACGCTTGATTTCCTTATGGAGACATATAAATCCATGGGTTTTAAGATTCTTACTTGTCAGGTATCTTGCCAGGCGTTGAATATGGGGTGTTGAGTCCATTTCGTTGAGCAAGGAGTAGGTCTTGTCTATTATATATTTGGCTTATGGAACGGTATCTGTGCTAATTTCAATCTCTGGTTTTATGCAGCACCCCAACTCACCTTTCCCCATAAGCAAGCATAAGTTGGTTTTCTAAATTTGAGACCCTGTTCTGTTTTGTAATTCAGTTTATGTGTAGCTAAGTTTACATTCCGTGTATTACTGATATATTATGATGTTTCTTTTTCTGTGTGACTTATTTCTCGTAGAATCATCGTACCTGAATCTACTCATTATGCCACTATGGGCCTGAAGACGTAGATTTCATTGCTGAGTGATATTCCATTGTACGTGCGTACCACAACTTCTTTATCCATTTTTTCCTTTCTCGGGTATTTAACTTGTACCGTAGACAAGGTTCTTGTAAACAGAGCCATCCCAAACTTTGGGGTGGCTGTGTGTTTTTGATTTTAATTTCCCTAAGCTATAGGACCATAAGTGGAAGTGACATAGGCTGTGTTGCTTTGTTTCCTACGTGTTTCAGGATACACCATACATTTCTCCAGAGTGGCTGTTGGCAATTTACATCCCGCCCATCAGCATAACAAGGCTCCCTGTTCTCCATGACCTGTCCTGTCTTTCTGGATTTTAGTCTTTATTCAGATGGCCCTTTTGACCGGGGGGCAGTGAGACTTCATTGTAGTGCAGATTTCCTTTACACGCTTGCTTGGTTGGCCAAAAAGGGCGTATGCGTTTTTTCCTGAATATATTCAGGAAAAAACGCATACGCCCTTTTTGGCCAAGTGCATCATTGTCGACATTTTGCCTCTTTTCCTATACTTTAAGTGCAATTCCAGTCTACCCCCTGAAATCGTTTTCCTGAAATTCTGCCCCGCTTTCAAGTCCTCTTTGAAGACTTACTTCAGTACATTTTTGGACGATAGCTTTCATTCATAACTCTGCAGGTTTGTGAATTACAGTGCCCCTGAAGCCCTTTCTTCAACTCGTTTTCTTGTGAGCTGGCCGCAAAACCGCAGGATTGCTTCAGGCCCTAATCTGTTTCCGGCATGGCACGCTGAGCCTTTGGTTAATTCCTCTTCCTGGTGGGAAATGAGCGTTCCATTTGCCCGTGCAGACACCTACAGCTAGTCTCTCATTGGTTCTCCCTATTCCTGTTCATCTTGCGCAGAATTTGCAAACTGTGACAAACAGGAGGTTAAAGTCCCTGACTCTCCAAATGGGGAGAGTGTTAGTAAAGCGTCTGGAATGGTGAACCCGAGTACCAGGGTTCGAAAACTGAGATGCATTTGAAAACGTTTCCCAATCACATGGTGGACCATACTCTGGGTTTCCCATGCATGTTTTAGCTGAAGGAAGAATCCCTTAAACCTGGAGAGTTGGGACCCATGGAATGGGTACCATGCATTATGACCTCAAAGGGTCTGCGTTTGCTCACCGAACCTCACCAATGCTATCAGCCCGAAGTGTCCAGCCTTATGTCTAACCCAGCTCTGGGTGTAGATGTGGTAAATCCAGGTTGCATCACAAGCCCTGAATGAATTATTTAAGAATTGCTCTCTATTTCACTGTCATTGTGTTTTGTTTTTAAAATTTATTTTGATAATGGGATTTATCGGATTTTCACTGCTGCGTTTAGGCCGCTGTACACACGCTTGATTTCCTTATGGAGACATATAAATCCATAGGTTTTAAGATTCTTACTTGTCAGGTATCTTCCCACTCGTTGAGTCCGTTTCGTTGATCAAGGAATAGGTGTTGTCTATTATATATTTGGCTTATGGAACGGTATCTGTGCTAATTTCAATCTCTGGTTTGATGCAGCACCCCAACTCACCTTTCCGCATAAGCAAGCATAAGTTGATTTTCTCAATTTGAGACCATTTTCTGTTTTGTAATTCAGTTCATGTATAGCCATGTTTACATTCCGTGTATTAGTCATAACTTATGATGTTTCTTTTTCTGTGTGACTTATTTCTCGTAGAATCCTCGTACCTGAATCCACTCATTATGCCGCTACGGGCCTGATGACGTAGATTTCATTGCTGAGTGATATTCCATTGTACGTGCATACCACAACATCTTTATCCATTTTTTGCTTTCTCAGATATTTAAATTGTACCGTAGACGAGGTTCTTGTAAACAGAGCCGTCTCAAACTTTGGGGTGGCTGTGTGTTTTTGATTTTAATTTCCCTAAGCTATAGGATCATAAGTGGAAGTGCCATAGGCTGTGTTGCTTTGTTTCCTATGTGTTTCAGGAAACACCATACACTTCTCCAGAGTGGCTGTTGGCAATTTACATCCCGCCCATCAGCATAACAAGGCTCCCTGTTCTCCATGACCCCTCCTGCCTTTCTGGAGTTTACACTTTTTTCAGATGGCCCTTTTGACCGGGGGGCGGAGAGACTTCATTGTAGTGCAGATTTCCTTTACATGCCGGCTTGGTTGGCCAAAAAGGGCGTATGCGTTTTTTCCTGAATATATTCAGGAAAAAACGCATACGCCCTTTTTGGCCAAGTGCATCATTGTCGACATTCTGCCTCTTTTCCTATGCTTTAAGTGCAAATCCAGTCTACCCCCTGAAATCGTTTTCCTGAAATTCTTCCCCACTTTCAAGTCCTCTTCAAAGACTTACTTCAATACATTTTTGGACGATAACTGTCATTCATAACTCTGCAGGTTTGTGAATTACAGTGCCCCTGAGCTCCTTTCCTCAACTCGCTTTCTTGTGAGCTGGCCGCAAAACCGCAGGATTGCTTCAGGCCCTAATCTGTTTAGGGCAGGGCAAGCTGAGCCTTTGGTTAATTCCTCTTCCTGGTGGGAAATGAGCGTTCCATTTGCCCGTGCAGACACCTACAGCTAGTCTCTCATTGGTCCTCCCTATTCCTGTTCAACTTGCGCAGAAATTGCAAACTGTGCCAAAGAGGAGGTTAAAGGCACTGACTCTCAAAGTGGGGAGAGTGTTATTAAAGTGTCTGGAATGGTGAACCCGAGTACCAGGGGATGAAAACTGAGATGCATTGGGAAACGTTTCCCAATCACACGGTGGACCATACTCTGGGTTTCCCATGCATGTTTTAGCTGAAGGAAGAATCCCTTAAACCTGGAGATTTGGGACCCATGGAATGGGTACCATGCAGTATGACTTCAAAGGGTCTGCGTTTGCTCACCGAACCTCACCAATGCTATCAGCCCGAAGTGCCCAGCCTTATGTCTCACACAGCTCTGCGTGTAGATGTGGTAAATCCAGGTTGCATCACAAGCCCTGAATGAATTATTTAAGAATTATTCTCTATTTCACTGTCATTGTGTTTTGTTTTTGAAATTTATTTTGATAATGGGATTTATCAGATTTTCACTGCTGCGTTTAGGCCGCTGTACACACGCTTGATTTCCTTATGGAGACATATAAATCCATGGGTTTTAAGATTCTTACTTGTCAGGTGTCGTCCCATGCGTTGAATATGGGGTGTTGAGTCCATTTCGTTGAGCAAAGAGTAGGTCTTTTCTATTATATATTTGGCTTATGGAACGGTATCTGTGCTAATTTAAATCTCTGGTTTTATGCAGCACCCCAACTCACCTTTCCCCATAAGCAAGCATAAGTTGGTTTTCTAAATTTGAGACCCTGTTCTGTTTTGTAATTCAGTTCATGTGTAGCCAAGTTTACATTCCGTGTATTAGTGATATCTTATGATGTTTCATATTCTGTGTGACTTATTTCTCATAGAATCATCGTACCTGAATCCACTCATTATGCCACTACAGGCCTGATGACGTAGATTTCATTGCTGTGTGATATTCCATTGTACGTATGTAGCACAACTTCTTTATCCATTTTTTGCTTTCTCGGATATTTAACTTGTACCTTAGACAAGGTTCTTGTAAACAGAGCCGTCCCAAACTTTGGGGTGGCTGTGTGTTTTTGATTTTCATTTCCCTAAACTATAGGACTATAAGTGGAAGTGCCATAGGCTGTGTTGCTTTGTTTCCTACGTGTTTCAGGAAACACCATACACTTCTCCAGAGTGGCTGTTGCAAATTTACATCCTGCCCATCAGCATAACAAGGCTCCCTGTTCTCCATGACCTGTCCTGCCTTTCTGGATTTTACACTTTTTTCAGATGGCCCTTTTGACCGGGGGGCAGTGAGACTACATTGTAGTGCAGATTTCTTTTACACGCTGGCCTGGTTGTCCAAAAAGTGCGTATGCGTTTTTTCCTGAATATATTCAGGAAAAAACGCATACGCCCTTTTTGGCCAAGTGCATCATTGTCGACATTCTGCCTCTTTTCCTATGCTTTAAGTGCAATTCCAGCCTACCCCCTGAAATCGTTTTCCTGAAATTCTGCCCCGCTTTCAAGTCCTCTTCGAAGACTTACTTCAGTACATTTTTGGACGATAGCTGTCATTCATAACTCTGCAGGTTTGTGAATTACAGTGCCCCTGAGCTCCTTTCCTCAACACGCTTTCTTGTGAGCTGGCCGCAAAACCGCAGGATTGCTTCAGGCCCTAATCTGTTTCTGGCAGAGCATGCTGAGCCTTTCGTTAATTCCTCTTCCTGGTGGGAAATGAGAATTCCATTTGCCTGTGCAGACACCTACAGCTAGTCTCTCATTGGTTCTCCCTATTCCTGTTCATCTTGGGCAGAAATTGCAAACTGTGCCAAACAGAAGGTTAAAGTCCCTGACTCTCCAAGTGGGGAGAGTGTTAGTAAAGCTTCTGGAATGTTGAACCCGAGTACCAGGGTTCGAAAACTGAGATGCATTTGAAAACGTTTCCCAATCACACGGTGGACCATACTCTGGGTTTCCCATGCATGTTTTCGCTGAAGGAAGAATCCCTTAAACGTGGAGAGTTGGGACCCATGGAATGGGTACCATGCAGTATGACTTCAAAGGGTCTGCGTTTGCTCACCGAACCTCACCAATGCTATCAGCCCGAAGTGTCCAGCCTTATGTCTCACCCAGCTCTGGGTGTAGATGTGGTAAATCCAGGTTGCATCACAAGCCCTGAATGAATTATTTAAGAATTGCTCTCTATTTCACTGTCATTGTGTTTTGTTTTTGAAATTTATTTTGATAATGGGATTTATCGGATTTTCACTGCTGCCTTTAGGCCGCTGTACACACGCTTGATTTCCTTATGGAGACATATAAATCCATGGGTTTTAAGATTCTTACTTGTCAGGTATCTTGCCAGGCGTTGAATATGGGGTGTTGAGTCCATTTCGTTGAGCAAGTAGTAGGGCTTGTCTATTATATATTTGGCTTATGGAACGGTATCTGTGCTAATTTCAATCTCTGGTTTTATGCAGCACCCCAACTCACCTTTCCCCATAAGCAAGCATAAGTTGGTTTTCTAAATTTGAGACCCTGTTCTGTTTTGTAATTCAGTTTATGTGTAACCTAGTTTACATTCCGTGTATTAGTGATATCTTATGATGTTTCTTTTTCTGTGTGACTTATTTCTCGTAGAATCATCGTACCTGAATCCACTCATTATGCCGCTACGGGCCTGATGAAGTAGATTTCATTGCTGAGTGATATTTCATTGTACGTGCGTACCACAACTTCTTTATCCATTTTTTGCTTTCTGGGATATTTTACTTGTACCGTAGACTAGGTTCTTGTAAACAGAGCCGTCCCAAACTCTGGGGTGGCTGTGTGTTTTTGATTTTAATTTCCCTAAGCTATAGGACCATAAGTGGGAGTGACATAGGCTGTGTTGCTTTGTTTCCTACGTGTTTCAGGAAACACCATACACTTCTCCAGAGTGGTTGTTGGCAATTTACATCCCGCCCATCAGCATGACAAGGCTCCCTGTTCTCCATGACCTGTCCTGCCTTTCTGGATTTTACACTTTTTTCAGATGGCCCTTTTGACCGGGGGGGCAGTGAGACTTCATTGTAGTGCAGATTTCCTTTACACGCTTGCTTGGTTGGCCAAAAAGGGCGTATGCGTTTTTTCCTGAATATATTCAGGAAAAAACGCATACGCCCTTTTTGGCCAAGTGCATCGTTGTCGACATTCTGCCTCTTTTCCTATGCTTTTAGTACAATTCCAGTCTACCCCCTGAAATCGTTTTCCTGAAATTCTGTCCCGCATTCAAGTCCTCTTCGAAGACTTACTTCAATACATTTTTGGATGATAGCTGTCATTCATAACTCTGCAGGTTTGTGAATTACAGTGCCCCTGAGCTCATGTCTTCAACTCGTTTTCTTGTGACCTGGCCGCAAAACCGCAGGATTGCTTCAGGCCGTAATCTCTTTCCGGCAGGGCTTGCTGAGCCTTTGTTTAATTCCTCTTCCTGGTCGGAAATGAGCGTTCTTTTTCCCGTGCAGGCACCTACAGCTAGTCTCTCATTGGTTCTCCCTATTCCTGTACATCTTGTGCAGAAATTGCAAACTGTGCCAAACAGGAGGTTAATGGCACTGACTCTCCAAGTGGGGAGAGTGTTAGTAAAGCGTCTGGAATGGTGAACCCGAGTACCAGGGGACGAAAACTGAGATGCATTTGAAAACGTTTCCCGGTCACACAGTGCACTGTACTGTGGGTTTCCCATGCATGTTTTAGCTGAAGGAAGAATCCCTTAAACCTGGAGAGTTGGGACCCATGGAATGGGTACCATGCAGTATGACTTCAAAGGGTCTGCGTTTGCTCACCGAACCTCACCAATGCTATCAGCCCGAAGTGTCCAGCCTTATGTCTCACCCAGCTCTGGGTGTAGATGTGGTAAATCCAGGTTGCATCACAAGCCCTGAATGAATTATTTAAGAATTGCTCTCTATTTCACTGTCATTGTGTTTTGTTTTTGAAATTTATTTTGATAATGGGATTTATCGGATTTTCACTGCTGCATTTAGGCCGTTGTACACACGCTTGATTTCATTATGGAGACATATAAATCCATGGGTTTTAAGATTCTTACTTGTCAGGTATCTTGCAAGGCGTTGAATATGGGGTGTTCAGTCCATTTCGTTGAGCAAGGAGTAGGGCTTGTCTATTATATATTTGGCTTATGGAACGGTATCTGTGCTAATTTCAATCTCTGGTTTTATGCAGCACCCCAACTCACCTTTCCCCATAAGCAAGCATAAGTTGGTTTTCTAAATTTGAGACCCTGTTCTGTTTTGTAATTCAGTTTATGTGTAGCCAAGTTTACATTCCGAGTATTACTTATATATTATGATGTTTCTTTTTCTGTGTGACGTATTTCTCGTAGAATCATCGTACCTGAATCCACTCATTATGCCGCTATGGGCCTGAAGACGTAGATTTCTTTGCTGACTGATATTACATTGTAGGTGCGTACCAGAACTTCTTTATCCATTTTTTCCTTTCTCGGATATTTAACTTGTATGGTAGACAAGGTTCTTGTAAACAGAGCCATCCCAAACTTTGGGGTGGCTGTGTGTTTGTGATTTTAATTACCCTAAGCTACAGGACCATAGTGGAAGTGACATAGGCTGTTTTGCTTTGTTTCCTACGTGTTTCAGGATACACCATACATTTCTCCAGAGTGGCTGTTGGCAATTTACATCCCGCCCATCAGCATAACAAGGCTCCCTGTTCTCCAAGACCTGTCCTGCCTTTCTGGATTTTACACTTTTTTCAGATGGCCCTTTTGACCGGGGGGCAGTGAGACTTCATTGTAGTGCAGATTTTCTTTACACGCTTGCTTGGTTGGCCAAAAAGTGCGTATGCGTTTTTTCTTGAACATATTCAGGAAAAAACGCATACGCCCTTTTTGGCCAAGTGCATCATTGTCGACATTCTGCCTCTTTTCCTATGCTTTAAGTGCAATTCCAGTGTACCCCCTGAAATCGTTTTCCTGAAATTCTGCCCCGCTTTCAAGTCCTCTTTGAAGACTTACTTCAGTACATTTTTGAACGATAGCTGTCATTCATAACTCTGCAGGTTTGTGAATTACAGTGCCCCTGAGCTCCTTTCTTCAACTCCTTTTCTTGTGAGCTGGCCGCAAAACCGCTGGATTGCTTCAGGCCGTAATATGTTTCCGGCCGGGCACGCTGAGCCTTTGGTTAATTCCACTTCCTGGTGGGAAATGATCGTTCAATTTGCCCGTGCAGACACCAACAGCTAGTCTCTCATTGGTTCTCCCTATGCCTGTTCATCTTGCGCAGAAATTGCAAACTGTGCCAAACAGGAGGTTAAAGGCACTGACTCTCCAAGTGGGGAGAGTGTTAGTAAAGCGTCTGGAATGGTGAACCCGAGTACCAGGGAACGAAAACTGAGATGCATTTGAAAACGTTTCCCAATCACACGGTGGACGATAGTCTGGGTTTCCAATGCATGTTTTAGCTGAAGGAAGAATCCCTTAAACCTGGAGAGTTGGTACCCATGGAATGGGTACCATGCAGTATGACTTCAAAGGGTCTGCGTTTGCTCACCGAACCTCACCAATGCTATCAGCCCGAAGTGCCCAGCCTTATGTCTCACCCAGCTCTGGGTGTAGATGTGGGAAATCCAGGTTGCATCACAAGCCCTGAATGAATTATTTAAGAATTGCTCTCTATTTCACTGTCATTGTGTTTTGTTTTTGAAATTTATTTTGATAATGGGATTTATCGGATTTTCACTGCTGCGTTTAGGCCGCTGTACACACGCTTGATTTCCTTATGGAGACATATAAATCCATGGGTTTTAAGATTCTTACTTGTCAGGTATCTTGCCAGGCGTTGAATATGGTGTGTTGAGTCCATTTCGTTGAGCAAGTAGTAGGGCTTGTCTATTATATATTTGGCTTATGGAACGGTATCTGTGCTAATTTCAATCTCTGGTTTTATGCAGCACCCCAACTCACCTTTCCCCATAAGCAAGCATAAGTTGGTTTTCTAAATTTGAGACCCTGTTCTGTTTTGTAATTCATTTTATGTGTAGCCTAGTTTACATTCCGTGTATTACTGATATATTATGATGTTTCTTTTTCTGTGTGACGTATTTCTCGTAGACTCATCGTACCTGAATCCACTCATTATGCCGCTACGGGCCTGAAGACGTAGATTTCATTGCTGAGTGATATTCCATTGTACGTGCGTACCAGAACTTCTTTATCCATTTTTTCCTTTCTCGGATATTTAACTTGTACCGTAGACAAGGTTCTTGTAAACAGAGCCATCCCAAATTTTGGGGTGGCTGTGTGTTTGTGATTTTAATTTCCCTAAGCTATAGGACCATAAGTGGAAGTGCCATAGGCTCTGTTGCTTTGTTTCCTACGTGTTTCTGGAAACACCATACACTTCTCCAGAGTGGTTGTTGGCAATTTACATCCCGTCCATCAGCATGACAAGGCTCCCTGTTCTCCATGACCTGTCCTGACTTTCTGGATTTTACATTTTTTTCAGATGGCCCTTTTGACCGGGGGGCTGTGAGACTTCATTGTAGTGCAGATTTCCATTACACGCTTGCTTGGTTGGCCAAAAAGTGCGTATGCGTTTTTTCCTGAATATATTTAGGAAAAAACGCATACGCCCTTTTTGGCCAAGTGCATCATTGTCGACATTCTGCCTCTTTTCCTATGCTTTTAGTACAATTCCAGTCTACCCCCTGAAATCGTTTTCCTGAAATTCTGCCCCGCTTTCAATTCCTCTTCGAAGACTTACTTAAATATATTTTTGGACGATAGCTGTCATTCATAACTCTGCAAGTTTGTGAAGTACAGTGCCCTGAGTTCATTTCTTCAACTCGCTTTCTTGTGAGCTGGCCGCAAAACCGCAGGATTGCTTCAGGCCCTAATCTTTTTCCGGCAGGGCACGCTGAGCCTTTGGTTAATTCCTCTTCCTGGTGGGAAATGAGCGTTCCATTTGCCCGTGCAGACACCTACAGCTAGTCTCTCATTGCTTCTCCCTATTCCTGTTCATCTTGCACAGAAATTGCAAACTGTGCCAAACAGGAGGTTAATGGCACTGACTCTCCAAGTGGGGAGAGTGTTAGTAAAGCGTTCAAATGTTGAACCCGAGTACCAGGGGACGAAAACTGAGATGCATTTGAAAACGTTTCCCAATCACACGGTGGACCATACTCTGGGTTTCCCATGCATGTTTTAGCTGAAGGAAGAATCCCTTAAACCTGGAGAGTTGGGACCCATGGAATGGGTACCATGCAGTATGACTTCAAAGGGTCTGCGTTTGCTCACCGAACCTCACCAATGCTATCAGCCCGAAGTGTCCAGCCTTATGTCTCATCCAGCTCTGGGTGTAGATGTGGTAAATCCAGGTTGCATCACAAGCCCTGAATGAATTATTTAAGAATTGCTCTCTATTTCACTGTCATTGTGTTTTGTTTTTGAAATTTATTTTGATAATGGGATTTATCGGATTTACACTGCTGCGTTTAGGCCACTGTACACACGCTTGATTTCCTTATGGAGACATATAAATCCATGGGTTTTAAGATTCTTACTTGTCAGGTATCTTCCCAGGCGTTGAATATAGGGTGTTGAGTCCATTTCGTTGAGCAAGGAGTAGGTTTTGTCTATTATATATTTGGCTTATGGAACGGTATCTGTGCTAATTTCAATATCTGGTTTTATGCAGCATCCCAACTGACCTTTCCCCATAAGCAAGCATAAGTTGGTTTGCTAAATTTGAGACACTGTTCTGTTTTGTAATTCATTTCATGGGTAGCCAAGTTTACATTCCGTGTATTAGTGATAACTTATGATGTTTCTTTTTCTGTCTGACTTATTTCTCATAGAATCATCGTACCTGAATCCACTCATTATGCTGCTACGGTCCTGATGACGTAGATTTCATTGCTGAGTGATATTCCATTGTACGTGCGAACCACATCTTCTTCATCCATTTTATGCTTTCTCGGATATTTAACTGCTACCGTAGATGAGGTTCTTGTAAACAGAGCCATCCCAAACTTTGGGGTGGCTGTGTGTTTTTGATTTTAATTTCCCTAAGCTATAGGACCATAAGTGGAAGTGCCATAGGCTGTGTTGCTTTGTTTCCTACGTGTTTCCGGAAACACCATACAGTTTTCCAGAGTGGCTGTTGGCAATTTAAATCCGCCCATCTGCATAACAAGGCTCCCTGTTCTCCAATACCTGTCCTGCCTTTCTGGATTTTACACTTTTTTCAGATGGCCCTTTTGACCGGGGGGCAGTGAGACTTCATTGTAGTGCGGATTTCTTTACACGCTTGCTTCCTTGGCCAAAAAGGGCGTATGCATTTTTTCCTGAATATATTCAGGAAAAAACGCATACGCCCTTTTTGGCCCAGTGCATCATTGTCGACATTCTGCCTCTTTTCCTATGCTTTAAGTGCAATTCCAGTCTACCCCCTGAAATCGTTTTCCTGAAATTCTGCCCCGCTTTCAAGTCCTCTCCGAAGACTTACTTCTATACATTTTTGGACAATAGGTGTCATTCATAACTCTGCAGGTTTGTGAATTACAGTGCCCCTGAGCTCCTTTCTTCAACTCCTTTTCTTGTGAGCTGGCCGGAAAACCGCAGGATTGCTTCAGGCGCTAATATGTTTCCGGCCGGGCACGCTGAGCCTTTGGTTAATTCCTCTTCCTGGTGGGAAATGATCGTTCCATTTGCCCGTGCAGACACCAACAGCTAGTCTCTCATTGGTTCTCCCTGTGCCTGTTCATCTTGCGCAGAAATTGCAAACTGTGCCAAACAGGAGGTTAAAGGCACTGACTCTCCAAGTGGGGAGAGTGTTAGTAAAGCGTCTGGAATGGTGAACCCGAGTACCAGGGGACGAAAACTGAGATGCATTTGAAAACGTTTCCCGGTCACACAGTGCACTGTACTGTGGGTTTCCCATGCATGTTTTAGCTGAAGGAAGAATCCCTTAAACCTGGAGAGTTGGGACCCATGGAATGTGTACCATGCAGTATGACTTCAAAGGGTCTGCGTTTGCTCACCGAACCTCACCAATGCTATCAGCCCGAAGTGCCCAGCCTTATGTCTCACCCAGCTCTTGGTGTAGATGTGGGAAATCCAGGTTGCATCACAAGCCCTGAATGAATTATTTAAGAATTGCTCTCTATTTCACTGTCATTGTGTTTTGTTTTTGAAATTTATTTTGATAATGGGATTTATCGGATTTTCACTGCTGCGTTTAGGCCGCTGTACACACGCTTGATTTCCTTATGGAGACATATAAATCCATGGGTTTTAAGATTCTTACTTGTCAGGTATCTTGCCAGGCGTTGAATATGGGGTGTTGAGTCCATTTCGTTGAGCAAGCAGTAGGTCTTGTCTATTATATATTTGGCTTATGGAACGGTATCTGTGCTAATTTCAATCTCTGGTTTTATGCAGCACCCCAACTCACCTTTCCCCATAAGCAAGCATAAGTTGGTTTTCTAAATTTGAGACCCTGTTCTGTTTTGTAATTCAGTTTATGTGTAGCTAAGTTTACATTCCGTGTATTACTGATATATTATGATGTTTCTTTTTCTGTGTGATTTATTTCTCGTAGAATCATCGTACCTGAATCTACTCATTATGCCACTATGGGCCTGAAGACGTAGATTTCATTGCTGAGTGATATTCCATTGTACGTGCGTACCACAACTTCTTTATCCATTTTTTCCTTTCTCGGGTATTTAACTTGTACCGTAGACAAGGTTCTTGTAAACAGAGCCATCCCAAACTTTGGGGTGGCTGTGTGTTTTTGATTTTAATTTCCCTAAGCTATAGGACCATAAGTGGAAGTGACATAGGCTGTGTTGCTTTGTTTCCTACGTGTTTCAGGATACACCATACATTTCTCCAGAGTGGCTGTTGGCAATTTACATCCCGCCCATCAGCATAACAAGGCTCCCTGTTCTCCATGACCTGTCCTGTTTTTCTGGATTTTAGTCTTTATTCAGATGGCCCTTTTGACCGGGGGGCAGTGAGACTTCATTGTAGTGCAGATTTCTTTACATGCTTGCTTGGTTGGCCAAAAAGGGCGTATGCGTTTTTTCCTGAATATATTCAGGAAAAAACGCATACGCCCTTTTTGGCCAAGTGCATCATTGTCGACATTCTGCCTCTTTTCCTATGCTTTAAGTGCAAATCCAGTCTACCCCCTGAAATCGTTTTCCTGAAATTCTGCCCCACTTTCAAGTCCTCTTCAAAGACTTACTTCAATATATTTTTGGACGATAACTGTCATTCGTAACTCTGCAGGTTTGTGAATTACAGTGCCCCTGAGCTCCTTTCCTCAACTCGCTTTCTTGTGAGCTGGCCGCAAAACCGCAGGATTGCTTCAGGCCCTAATCTGTTTAGGGCAGGGCAAGCTGAGCCTTTGGTTAATTCCTCTTCCTGGTGGGAAATGAGCGTTCCATTTGCCCGTGCAGACACCTACAACTAGTCTCTCATTGGTCCTCCCTATTCCTGTTCAACTTGCGCAGAAATTGCAAACTGTGCCAAAGAGGAGGTTAAAGGCACTGACTCTCAAAGTGGGGAGAGTGTTATTAAAGTGTCTGGAATGGTGAACCCGAGTACCAGGGGATGAAAACTGAGATGCATTGGGAAACGTTTCCCAATCACACGGTGGACCATACTCTGGGTTTCCCATGCATGTTTTAGCTGAAGGAAGAATCCCTTAAACCTCGAGATTTGGGACCCATGGAATGGGTACCATGCAGTATGACTTCAAAGGGTCTGCGTTTGCTCACCGAACCTCACCAATGCTATCAGCCCGAAGTGCCCAGCCTTATGTCTCACACAGCTCTGCGTGTAGATGTGGTAAATCCAGGTTGCATCACAAGCCCTGAATGAATTATTTAAGAATTATTCTCTATTTCACTGTCATTGTGTTTTGTTTTTGAAATTTATTTTGATAATGGGATTTATCAGATTTTCACTGCTGCGTTTAGGCCGCTGTACACACGCTTGATTTCCTTATGGAGACATATAAATCCATGGGTTTTAAGATTCTTACTTGTCAGGTGTCGTCCCATGCGTTGAATATGGGGTGTTGAGTCCATTTCGTTGAGCAAGGAGTAGGTCTTTTCTATTATATATTTGGCTTATGGAACGGTATCTGTGCTAATTTAAATCTCTGGTTTTATGCAGCACCCCAACTCACCTTTCCCCATAAGCAAGCATAAGTTGGTTTTCTAAATTTGAGACCCTGTTCTGTTTTGTAATTCAGTTCATGTGTAGCCAAGTTTACATTCCGTGTATTAGTGATATCTTATGATGTTTCATATTCTGTGTGACTTATTTCTCATAGAATCATCGTACCTGAATCCACTCATTATGCCACTACAGGCCTGATGACGTAGATTTCATTGCTGTGTGATATTCCATTGTACGTATGTAGCACAACTTCTTTATCCATTTTTTGCTTTCTCGGATATTTAACTTGTACCTTAGACAAGGTTCTTGTAAACAGAGCCGTCCCAAACTTTGGGGTGGCTGTGTGTTTTTGATTTTCATTTCCGTAAACTATAGGACTATAAGTGGAAGTGCCATAGGCTGTGTTGCTTTGTTTCCTACGTGTTTCAGGAAACACCATACACTTCTCCAGAGTGGCTGTTGCAAATTTACATCCTGCCCATCAGCATAACAAGGCTCCCTGTTCTCCATGACCTGTCCTGCCTTTCTGGATTTTACACGTTTTTCAGATGGCCCTTTTGACCGGGGGGCAGTGAGACTACATTGTAGTGCAGATTTCTTTTACACGCTGGCCTGGTTGTCCAAAAAGTGCGTATGCGTTTTTTCCTGAATATATTCAGGAAAAAACGCATACGCCCTTTTTGGCCAAGTGCATCATTGTCGACATTCTGCCTCTTTTCCTATGCTTTAAGTGCAATTCCAGCCTACCCCCTGAAATCGTTTTCCTGAAATTCTGCCCCGCTTTCAAGTCCTCTTCGAAGACTTACTTCAGTACATTTTTGGACGATAGCTGTCATTCATAACTCTGCAGGTTTGTGAATTACAGTGCCCCTGAGCTCCTTTCCTCAACACGCTTTCTTGTGAGCTGGCCGCAAAACCGCAGGATTGCTTCAGGCCCTAATCTGTTTCTGGCAGGGCATGCTGAGCCTTTCGTTAATTCCTCTTCCTGGTGGGAAATGAGCATTCCATTTGCCCGTGCAGACACCTACAGCTAGTCTCTCATTGGTTCTCCCTATTCCTGTTCATCTTGGGCAGAAATTGCAAACTGTGCCAAACAGAAGGTTAAAGTCCCTGACTCTCCAAGTGGGGAGAGTGTTAGTAAAGCTTCTGGAATGTTGAACCCGAGTACCAGGGTTCGAAAACTGAGATGCATTTGAAAACGTTTCCCAATCACACGGTGGACCATACTCTGGGTTTCCCATGCATGTTTTCGCTGAAGGAAGAATCCCTTAAACGTGGAGAGTTGGGACCCATGGAATGGGTACCATGCAGTATGACTTCAAAGGGTCTGCGTTTGCTCACCGAACCTCACCAATGCTATCAGCCCGAAGTGTCCAGCCTTATGTCTCACCCAGCTCTGGGTGTAGATGTGGTAAATCCAGGTTGCATCACAAGCCCTGAATGAATTATTTAAGAATTGCTCTCTATTTCACTGTCATTGTGTTTTGTTTTTGAAATTTATTTTGATAATGGGATTTATCGGATTTTCACTGCTGCCTTTAGGCCGCTGTACACACGCTTGATTTCCTTATGGAGACATATAAATCCATGGGTTTTAAGATTCTTACTTGTCAGGTATCTTGCCAGGCGTTGAATATGGGGTATTGAGTCCATTTCGTTGAGCAAGCAGTAGGTCTTGTCTATTATATATTTGGCTTATGGAACGGTATCTGTGCTAATTTCAATCTCTGGTTTTATGCAGCACCCCAACTCACCTTTCCCCATAAGCAAGCATAAGTTGGTTTTCTAAATTTGAGACCCTGTTCTGTTTTGTAATTCAGTTTATGTGTAGCTAAGTTTACATTCCGTGTATTACTGATATATTATGATGTTTCTTTTTCTGTGTGATTTATTTCTCGTAGAATCATCGTACCTGAATCTACTCATTATGCCACTATGGGCCTGAAGACGTAGATTTCATTGCTGAGTGATATTCCATTGTACGTGCGTACCACAACTTCTTTATCCATTTTTTCCTTTCTCGGGTATTTAACTTGTACCGTAGACAAGGTTCTTGTAAACAGAGCCATCCCAAACTTTGGGG
Source organism: Delphinapterus leucas (assembly GCF_059928025.1). NCBI lineage: Eukaryota > Metazoa > Chordata > Mammalia > Artiodactyla > Monodontidae > Delphinapterus > Delphinapterus leucas. The sequence continues at coordinate 1,572,559 of NW_028322240.1, read as the reverse complement.
TGGCTGTGTGTTTTTGATTTTAATTTCCCTAAGCTATAGGACCATAAGTGGAAGTGACATAGGCTGTGTTGCTTTGTTTCCTACGTGTTTCAGGATACACCATACATTTCTCCAGAGTGGCTGTTGGCAATTTACATCCCGCCCATCAGCATAACAAGGCTCCCTGTTCTCCATGACCTGTCCTGTTTTTCTGGATTTTAGTCTTTATTCAGATGGCCCTTTTGACCGGGGGGCAGTGAGACTTCATTGTAGTGCAGATTTCTTTACATGCTTGCTTGGTTGGCCAAAAAGGGCGTATGCGTTTTTTCCTGAATATATTCAGGAAAAAACGCATACGCCCTTTTTGGCCAAGTGCATCATTGTCGACATTCTGCCTCTTTTCCTATGCTTTAAGTGCAAATCCAGTCTACCCCCTGAAATCGTTTTCCTGAAATTCTGCCCCACTTTCAAGTCCTCTTCAAAGACTTACTTCAATATATTTTTGGACGATAACTGTCATTCGTAACTCTGCAGGTTTGTGAATTACAGTGCCCCTGAGCTCCTTTCCTCAACTCGCTTTCTTGTGAGCTGGCCGCAAAACCGCAGGATTGCTTCAGGCCCTAATCTGTTTAGGGCAGGGCAAGCTGAGCCTTTGGTTAATTCCTCTTCCTGGTGGGAAATGAGCGTTCCATTTGCCCGTGCAGACACCTACAGCTAGTCTCTCATTGGTCCTCCCTATTCCTGTTCAACTTGCGCAGAAATTGCAAACTGTGCCAAAGAGGAGGTTAAAGGCACTGACTCTCAAAGTGGGGAGAGTGTTATTAAAGTGTCTGGAATGGTGAACCCGAGTACCAGGGGATGAAAACTGAGATGCATTGGGAAACGTTTCCCAATCACACGGTGGACCATACTCTGGGTTTCCCATGCATGTTTTAGCTGAAGGAAGAATCCCTTAAACCTCGAGATTTGGGACCCATGGAATGGGTACCATGCAGTATGACTTCAAAGGGTCTGCGTTTGCTCACCGAACCTCACCAATGCTATCAGCCCGAAGTGCCCAGCCTTATGTCTCACACAGCTCTGCGTGTAGATGTGGTAAATCCAGGTTGCATCACAAGCCCTGAATGAATTATTTAAGAATTATTCTCTATTTCACTGTCATTGTGTTTTGTTTTTGAAATTTATTTTGATAATGGGATTTATCAGATTTTCACTGCTGCGTTTAGGCCGCTGTACACACGCTTGATTTCCTTATGGAGACATATAAATCCATGGGTTTTAAGATTCTTACTTGTCAGGTGTCGTCCCATGCGTTGAATATGGGGTGTTGAGTCCATTTCGTTGAGCAAGGAGTAGGTCTTTTCTATTATATATTTGGCTTATGGAACGGTATCTGTGCTAATTTAAATCTCTGGTTTTATGCAGCACCCCAACTCACCTTTCCCCATAAGCAAGCATAAGTTGGTTTTCTAAATTTGAGACCCTGTTCTGTTTTGTAATTCAGTTCATGTGTAGCCAAGTTTACATTCCGTGTATTAGTGATATCTTATGATGTTTCATATTCTGTGTGACTTATTTCTCATAGAATCATCGTACCTGAATCCACTCATTATGCCACTACAGGCCTGATGACGTAGATTTCATTGCTGTGTGATATTCCATTGTACGTATGTAGCACAACTTCTTTATCCATTTTTTGCTTTCTCGGATATTTAACTTGTACCTTAGACAAGGTTCTTGTAAACAGAGCCGTCCCAAACTTTGGGGTGGCTGTGTGTTTTTGATTTTCATTTCCGTAAACTATAGGACTATAAGTGGAAGTGCCATAGGCTGTGTTGCTTTGTTTCCTACGTGTTTCAGGAAACACCATACACTTCTCCAGAGTGGCTGTTGCAAATTTACATCCTGCCCATCAGCATAACAAGGCTCCCTGTTCTCCATGACCTGTCCTGCCTTTCTGGATTTTACACGTTTTTCAGATGGCCCTTTTGACCGGGGGGCAGTGAGACTACATTGTAGTGCAGATTTCTTTTACACGCTGGCCTGGTTGTCCAAAAAGTGCGTATGCGTTTTTTCCTGAATATATTCAGGAAAAAACGCATACGCCCTTTTTGGCCAAGTGCATCATTGTCGACATTCTGCCTCTTTTCCTATGCTTTAAGTGCAATTCCAGCCTACCCCCTGAAATCGTTTTCCTGAAATTCTGCCCCGCTTTCAAGTCCTCTTCGAAGACTTACTTCAGTACATTTTTGGACGATAGCTGTCATTCATAACTCTGCAGGTTTGTGAATTACAGTGCCCCTGAGCTCCTTTCCTCAACACGCTTTCTTGTGAGCTGGCCGCAAAACCGCAGGATTGCTTCAGGCCCTAATCTGTTTCTGGCAGGGCATGCTGAGCCTTTCGTTAATTCCTCTTCCTGGTGGGAAATGAGCATTCCATTTGCCCGTGCAGACACCTACAGCTAGTCTCTCATTGGTTCTCCCTATTCCTGTTCATCTTGGGCAGAAATTGCAAACTGTGCCAAACAGAAGGTTAAAGTCCCTGACTCTCCAAGTGGGGAGAGTGTTAGTAAAGCTTCTGGAATGTTGAACCCGAGTACCAGGGTTCGAAAACTGAGATGCATTTGAAAACGTTTCCCAATCACACGGTGGACCATACTCTGGGTTTCCCATGCATGTTTTCGCTGAAGGAAGAATCCCTTAAACGTGGAGAGTTGGGACCCATGGAATGGGTACCATGCAGTATGACTTCAAAGGGTCTGCGTTTGCTCACCGAACCTCACCAATGCTATCAGCCCGAAGTGTCCAGCCTTATGTCTCACCCAGCTCTGGGTGTAGATGTGGTAAATCCAGGTTGCATCACAAGCCCTGAATGAATTATTTAAGAATTGCTCTCTATTTCACTGTCATTGTGTTTTGTTTTTGAAATTTATTTTGATAATGGGATTTATCGGATTTTCACTGCTGCCTTTAGGCCGCTGTACACACGCTTGATTTCCTTATGGAGACATATAAATCCATGGGTTTTAAGATTCTTACTTGTCAGGTATCTTGCCAGGCGTTGAATATGGGGTATTGAGTCCATTTCGTTGAGCAAGGAGTAGGTCTTGTCTATTATATATTTGGCTTATGGAACGGTATCTGTGCTAATTTCAATCTCTGGTTTTATGCAGCACCCCAACTCACCTTTCCCCATAAGCAAGCATAAGTTTGTTTTCTAAATTTGAGACCCTGTTCTGTTTTGTAATTCAGTTTATGTGTAGCTAAGTTTACATTCCGTGTATTACTGATATATTATGATGTTTCTTTTTCTGTGTGACTTATTTCTCGTAGAATCATCGTACCTGAATCCACTCATTATGCCACTATGGGCCTGAAGACGTAGATTTCATTGCTGAGTGATATTCCATTGTACGTGCGTACCACAACTTCTTTATCCATTTTTTCCTTTCTCGGATATTTAACTTGTACCGTAGACAAGGTTCTTGTAAACAGAGCCATCCCAAACTTTGGGGTGGCTGTGTGTTTTTGATTTTAATTTCCCTAAGCTATAGGACCATAAGTGGAAGTGACATAGGCTGTGTTGCTTTGTTTCCTACGTGTTTCAGGATACACCATACATTTCTCCAGAGTGGCTGTTGGCAATTTACATCCCGCCCATCAGCATAACAAGGCTCCCTGTTCTCCATGACCTGTCCTGTCTTTCTGGATTTTAGTCTTTATTCAGATGGCCCTTTTGACCGGGGGGCAGTGAGACTTCATTGTAGTGCAGATTTCCTTTACACGCTTGCTTGGTTGGCCAAAAAGTGCGTATGCGTTTTTTCCTGAATATATTCAGGAAAAAACGCATACGCCCTTTTTGGCCAAGTGCATCATTGTCGACATTTTGCCTCTTTTCCTATGCTTTAAGTGCAATTCCAGTCTACCCCCTGAAATGGTTTTCCTGAAATTCTGCCCCGCTTTCAAGTCCTCTTTGAAGACTTACTTCAGTACATTTTTGGACGATAGCTGTCATTCATAACTCTGCAGGTTTGTGAATTACAGTGTCCCTGAAGCCCTTTCTTCAACTCGTTTTCTTGTGAGCTGGCCGCAAAACCGCAGGATTGCTTCAGGCCCTAATCTGTTTCCGGCATGGCACGCTGAGCCTTTGGTTAATTCCTCTTCCTGGTGGGAAATGAGCGTTCCATTTGCCCGTGCAGACACCTACAGCTAGTCTCTCATTGGTTCTCCCTATTCCTGTTCATCTTGCGCAGAATTTGCAAACTGTGCCAAACAGGAGGTTAAAGTCCCTGACTCTCCAAGTGGGGAGAGTGTTAGTAAAGCGTCTGGAATGGTGAACCCGAGTACCAGGGTTCGAAAACTGAGATGCATTTGAAAACGTTTCCCAATCACACGGTGGACCATACTCTGGGTTTCCCATGCATGTTTTAGCTGAAGGAAGAATCCCTTAAACCTGGAGAGTTGGGACCCATGGAATGGGTACCATGCATTATGACCTCAAAGGGTCTGCGTTTGCTCACCGAACCTCACCAATGCTATCAGCCCGAAGTGTCCAGCCTTATGTCTAACCCAGCTCTGGGTGTAGATGTGGTAAATCCAGGTTGCATCACAAGCCCTGAATGAATTATTTAAGAATTGCTCTCTATTTCACTGTCATTGTGTTTTGTTTTTAAAATTTATTTTGATAATGGGATTTATTGGATTTTCACTGCTGCGTTTAGGCCGCTGTACACACGCTTGATTTCCTTATGGAGACATATAAATCCATAGGTTTTAAGATTCTTACTTGTCAGGTATCTTCCCACTCGTTGAGTCCGTTTCGTTGATCAAGGAATAGGTGTTGTCTATTATATATTTGGCTTATGGAACGGTATCTGTGCTAATTTCAATCTCTGGTTTGATGCAGCACCCCAACTCACCTTTCCGCATAAGCAAGCATAAGTTGATTTTCTCAATTTGAGACCATTTTCTGTTTTGTAATTCAGTTCATGTATAGCCATGTTTACATTCCGTGTATTAGTCATATCTTATGATGTTTCTTTTTCTGTGTGACTTATTTCTCTTAGAATCATCGTACCTGAATCCACTCATTATGCCGCTACGGGCCTGATGACGTACATTTCATTGCTGAGTGATATTCCATTGTACGTGCATACCACAACATCTTTATCCATTTTTTGCTTTCTCAGATATTTAAATTGTACCGTAGACGAGGTTCTTGTAAACAGAGCCGTCCCAAACTTTGGGGTGGCTGTGTGTTTTTGATTTTAATTTCCCTAAGCTATAGGACCATAAGTGGAAGTGCCATAGGCTGTGTTGCTTTGTTTCCTATGTGTTTCAGGAAACACCATACACTTCTCCAGAGTGGCTGTTGGCAATTTACATCCCGCCCATCAGCATAACAAGGCTCCCTGTTCTCCATGACCCCTCCTGCCTTTCTGGAGTTTACACTTTTTTCAGATGGCCCTTTTGACCGGGGGGCAGAGAGACTTCATTGTAGTGCAGATTTCCTTTACATGCCGGCTTGGTTGGCCAAAAAGGGCGTATGCGTTTTTTCCTGAATATATTCAGGAAAAAACGCATACGCCCTTTTTGGCCAAGTGCATCATTGTCGACATTCTGCCTCTTTTCCTATGCTTTAAGTGCAAATCCAGTCTACCCCCTGAAATCGTTTTCCTGAAATTCTGCCCCACTTTCAAGTCCTCTTCAAAGACTTACTTCAATACATTTTTGGACGACAACTGTCATTCATAACTCTGCAGGTTTGTGAATTACAGTGCCCCTGAGCTCCTTTCCTCAACTCGCTTTCTTGTGAGCTGGCCGCAAAACCGCAGGATTGCTTCAGGCCCTAATCTGTTTAGGGCAGGGCAAGCTGAGCCTTTGGTTAATTCCTCTTCCTGGTGGGAAATGAGCGTTCCATTTGCCCGTGCAGACACCTACAGCTAGTCTCTCATTGGTCCTCCCTATTCCTGTTCAACTTGCGCAGAAATTGCAAACTGTGCCAAAGAGGAGGTTAAAGGCACTGACTCTCAAAGTGGGGAGAGTGTTATTAAAGTGTCTGGAATGGTGAACCCGAGTACCAGGGGACGAAAACTGAGATGCATTGGGAAACGTTTCCCAATCACACGGTGGACCATACTCTGGGTTTCCCATGCATGTTTTAGCTGAAGGAAGAATCCCTTAAACCTGGAGATTTGGGACCCATGGAATGGGTACCATGCAGTATGACTTCAAAGGGTCTGCGTTTGCTCACCGAACCTCACCAATGCTATCAGCCCGAAGTGCCCAGCCTTATGTCTCACACAGCTCTGCGTGTAGATGTGGTAAATCCAGGTTGCATCACAAGCCCTGAATGAATTATTTAAGAATTATTCTCTATTTCACTGTCATTGTGTTTTGTTTTTGAAATTTATTTTGATAATGGGATTTATCAGATTTTCACTGCTGCGTTTCGGCCGCTGTACACACGCTTGATTTCCTTATGGAGACATATAAATCCATGGGTTTTAAGATTCTTACTTGTCAGGTGTCGTCCCATGCGTTGAATATGGGGTGTTGAGTCCATTTCGTTGAGCAAGGAGTAGGTCTTGTCTATTATATATTTGGCTTATGGAACGGTATCTGTGCTAATTTCAATCTCTGGTTTTATGCAGCACCCCAACTCACCTTTCCCCATAAGCAAGCATAAGTTTGTTTTCTAAATTTGAGACCCTGTTCTGTTTTGTAATTCAGTTTATGTGTAGCTAAGTTTACATTCCGTGTATTACTGATATATTATGATGTTTCTTTTTCTGTGTGACTTATTTCTCGTAGAATCATCGTACCTGAATCCACTCATTATGCCACTATGGGCCTGAAGACGTAGATTTCATTGCTGAGTGATATTCCATTGTACGTGCGTACCACAACTTCTTTATCCATTTTTTCCTTTCTCGGATATTTAACTTGTACCGTAGACAAGGTTCTTGTAAACAGAGCCATCCCAAACTTTGGGGTGGCTGTGTGTTTTTGATTTTAATTTCCCTAAGCTATAGGACCATAAGTGGAAGTGACATAGGCTGTGTTGCTTTGTTTCCTACGTGTTTCAGGATACACCATACATTTCTCCAGAGTGGCTGTTGGCAATTTACATCCCGCCCATCAGCATAACAAGGCTCCCTGTTCTCCATGACCTGTCCTGTCTTTCTGGATTTTAGTCTTTATTCAGATGGCCCTTTTGACCGGGGGGCAGTGAGACTTCATTGTAGTGCAGATTTCCTTTACACGCTTGCTTGGTTGGCCAAAAAGTGCGTATGCGTTTTTTCCTGAATATATTCAGGAAAAAACGCATACGCCCTTTTTGGCCAAGTGCATCATTGTCGACATTTTGCCTCTTTTCCTATGCTTTAAGTGCAATTCCAGTCTACCCCCTGAAATCGTTTTCCTGAAATTCTGCCCCGCTTTCAAGTCCTCTTTGAAGACTTACTTCAGTACATTTTTGGACGATAGCTGTCATTCATAACTCTGCAGGTTTGTGAATTACAGTGTCCCTGAAGCCCTTTCTTCAACTCGTTTTCTTGTGAGCTGGCCGCAAAACCGCAGGATTGCTTCAGGCCCTAATCTGTTTCCGGCATGGCACGCTGAGCCTTTGGTTAATTCCTCTTCCTGGTGGGAAATGAGCGTTCCATTTGCCCGTGCAGACACCTACAGCTAGTCTCTCATTGGTTCTCCCTATTCCTGTTCATCTTGCGCAGAATTTGCAAACTGTGCCAAACAGGAGGTTAAAGTCCCTGACTCTCCAAGTGGGGAGAGTGTTAGTAAAGCGTCTGGAATGGTGAACCCGAGTACCAGGGTTCGAAAACTGAGATGCATTTGAAAACGTTTCCCAATCACACGGTGGACCATACTCTGGGTTTCCCATGCATGTTTTAGCTGAAGGAAGAATCCCTTAAACCTGGAGAGTTGGGACCCATGGAAAGGGTACCATGCATTATGACCTCAAAGGGTCTGCGTTTGCTCACCGAACCTCACCAATGCTATCAGCCCGAAGTGTCCAGCCTTATGTCTAACCCAGCTCTGGGTGTAGATGTGGTAAATCCAGGTTGCATCACAAGCCCTGAATGAATTATTTAAGAATTGCTCTCTATTTCACTGTCATTGTGTTTTGTTTTTAAAATTTATTTTGATAATGGGATTTATCGGATTTTCACTGCTGCGTTCAGGCCGCTGTACACACGCTTGATTTCCTTATGGAGACATATAAATCCATAGGTTTTAAGATTCTTACTTGTCAGGTATCTTCCCACTCGTTGAGTCCGTTTCGTTGATAAAGGAATAGGTGTTGTCTATTATATATTTGGCTTATGGAACGGTATCTGTGCTAATTTCAATCTCTGGTTTGATGCAGCACCCCAACTCACCTTTCCGCATAAGCAAGCATAAGTTGATTTTCTCAATTTGAGACCATTTTCTGTTTTGTAATTCAGTTCATGTATAGCCATGTTTACATTCCGTGTATTAGTCATATCTTATGATGTTTCTTTTTCTGTGTGACTTATTTCTCGTAGAATCATCGTACCTGAATCCACTCATTATGCCGCTACGGGCCTGATGACATAGATTTCATTGCTGAGTGATATTCCATTGTACGTGCATACCACAACATCTTTATCCATTTTTTGCTTTCTCAGATATTTAAATTGTACCGTAGACGAGGTTCTTGTAAACAGAGCCGTCCCAAACTTTGGGGTGGCTGTGTGTTTTTGATTTTAATTTCCCTAAGCTATAGGACCATAAGTGGAAGTGCCATAGGCTGTGTTGCTTTGTTTCCTATGTGTTTCAGGAAACACCATACACTTCTCCAGAGTGGCTGTTGGCAATTTACATCCCGCCCATCAGCATAACAAGGCTCCCTGTTCTCCAAGACCTGTCCTGCCTTTCTGGATTTTACACGTTTTTCAGATGGCCCTTTTGACCGGGGGGCAGTGAGACTACATTGTAGTGCAGATTTCTTTTACACGCTGGCCTGGTTGTCCAAAAAGTGCGTATGCGTTTTTTCCTGAATATATTCAGGAAAAAACGCATACGCCCTTTTTGGCCAAGTGCATCATTGTCGACATTCTGCCTCTTTTCCTATGCTTTAAGTGCAATTCCAGCCTACCCTCTGAAATCGTTTTCCTGAAATTCTGCCCCGCTTTCAAGTCCTCTTCGAAGACTTACTTCAGTACATTTTTGGACGATAGCTGTCATTCATAACTCTGCAGGTTTGTGAATTACAGTGCCCCTGAGCTCCTTTCCTCAACACGCTTTCTTGTGAGCTGGCCGCAAAACCGCAGGATTGCTTCAGGCCCTAATCTGTTTCTGGCAGGGCATGCTGAGCCTTTCGTTAATTCCTCTTCCTGGTGGGAAATGAGCATTCCATTTGCCCGTGCAGACACCTACAGCTAGTCTCTCATTGGTTCTCCCTATTCCTGTTCATCTTGGGCAGAAATTGCAAACTGTGCCAAACAGAAGGTTAAAGTCCCTGACTCTCCAAGTGGGGAGAGTGTTAGTAAAGCTTCTGGAATGTTGAACCCGAGTACCAGGGTTCGAAAACTGAGATGCATTTGAAAACGTTTCCCAATCACACGGTGGACCATACTCTGGGTTTCCCATGCATGTTTTCGCTGAAGGAAGAATCCCTTAAACGTGGAGAGTTGGGACCCATGGAATGGGTACCATGCAGTATGACTTCAAAGGGTCTGCGTTTGCTCACCGAACCTCACCAATGCTATCAGCCCGAAGTGTCCAGCCTTATGTCTCACCCAGCTCTGGGTGTAGATGTGGTATATCCAGGTTGCATCACAAGCCCTGAATGAATTATTTAAGAATTGCTCTCTATTTCACTGTCATTGTGTTTTGTTTTTGAAATTTATTTTGATAATGGGATTTATCGGATTTTCACTGCTGCATTTAGGCCGCTGTACACTCGCTTGATTTCCTTATGGAGACATATAAATCCATAGGTTTTAAGATTCTTAATTGTCAGGTATATTCCCATGCGTTGAATATGGGGTTTTGTGTCCATTTCGTTGAGCAAGGTGTAGGTATTGTCTATTATATATTTGGCTTATGGAATGGTATCTGTGCTAATTTCAATCTCTGCTTTTATGCAGCACCCCAACTCACCTTTCCCCATAAGCAAGCATAAGTTGGTTTTTTAAATTTGAGACCCTGTTCTGTTTTGTAATTCAGTTCATGTGTGGCCAAGTTTACATTCCGTGTATTAGTGATATCTTATGATGTTTCTTTTTCTGTGTGACTTATTTCTCGTAGAATCATCGTACCTGAATCCACTCATTATGCCGCTACGGGCCTGATGACGTAGGTTTCATTGCTGAGTGATATTCCATTGTACATGCGTACCACAACTTCTTTATCCATTTTTTCCTTTCTCGGATATTTAACTTGTACCGTAGACGAGGTTCTTGTAAACAGAGCCATCCCAAATTTTGGGGTGGCTGTGTGTTTTTGATTTTAATTTCTCTATGCTATAGGACCATAAGTGGAAGTGCCATAGGCTGTGTTGCTTTGTTTCCTACGTGTTTCAGGAAACACCATACACTTCTCCAGAGTGACTGTTGGCAATTTACATCCCGCCCATCAGCATAACAAGGCTCCCTGTTCTCCATGACCTGTCATGCCTTTCTGGAATTTACACATTTTTCAGATGGCCCTTTTGACCGGGGGGCAGTGAGACTTCATTGTAGTACACATTTCCTTTACACGGTTGCTTGGTTGGCCAAAAAGGGCGTATGCGTTTTTTCCTGAATATATTCAGGAAAAAACGCATACACACTTTTTGGCCAAGTGCATCATTGTCGACATTCTGCCTCTAATCTTATTCTTTAAGTGCAATTCCAGTCTACCCCCTGAAATCGTTTTCCTGAAATTCTGCCCCGATTTCAAGTCCTCTTCGAAGACTTACTTCAAAACATTTTTGGACGATAGCTGTCATTCATTACTCTGTAGTTTTGTGAATTACAGTGCCCCTGAGCTCCTTTCTTCAACTCGCTTTCTTGTGAGCTGGCCGCAAACCCGCAGGATTGCTTCAGGCCCTAATATGGTTCCGGCATGGCATGCTGAGCCTTTGGTTAATTCCTCTTCCTGGTGGGAAATGAGCGTTAAATTTCCATGTTCAGACACCTTCACATGAGTCGTCATGGTGCCCCTTTGCCCCGGTTATCTCTATGGAGGTTGGAGTTGGAAGGCCTCCTCACTCAAGATCAGTGTGCCCACGGAGCCAACCCTGCAACTTCAGGGCATGGTTGGGGGTTAGGATCACCACGAGGGTTCCTTTTTCCTTAGGAGGGAGGTGGCCTTTTGGGCTGCTGATTTCCAGGTTATCAGATACTGCCAGTATCTTGGCCAGATGTGGCAGTGGGCCAAGCCCCTTGGTGACCATAGTTTATCCTACCTGGATCGCATTCTTGCATTGTTCCATTTCAAGTGGTCCCAGGTTTTGCACTAATACTCCAATGGCGATTCACCGTTCACCAGGAATGTAAAGGTCAAAGGCTTTAGCTAAATTAGGGAGTTCCAGGGCAAGGGTCTTAATTGACTGCTCTTTCCATTCTTGAAAGGCCACTTCTGCATTCTATTCAAAAGGATCATCACCTTTTCCTTTCAGTGTTTCATATAGAGGCCGAGCTAGTAGACTGTAGTTAGGGATCCAGAAGCAGCAAACCCTGGCCTCCCCAGGAACCCCTAAGCTGTCTTCTAGTTTCAGAAATGGGTAAGGCTGTAAATTGTTTCTTCCCTTTCCTGGGATGGGCTTCTCCGACCTTCTGTGAGAATGAAGCCCAGGCAGGTCACCGTAGTCTGTGATATTTGAGCTTTTTCTTGGACAACTTGTATCCTTTATTGGCTTCGTAGTTCAGAGGTCTCCTTAGTAGGGCTGGCGATCAGAATGTCGTCTGCATATTGAAGGAGTGTTTCCTTTTCCAGAGGTAGAACTTTTAGGTCTTTAGCTGAGCTTTCCCCAAAGATGGTGTGGGAATTTTTGAACCCTTGGGGCAACACGGCCCGGAAGTATTGTTTTAGTTGTATGTTGAGTCCTGCCACTCACAAGCCAAAATTTCTTGTGACTCTGGGACTAATAGAATACAAAAGAAGGCATCATTGAAGACTAATACAGAATACCATGTCCTGGTGGTTGGTAGAATGACCAGCAGGGTGTAGGATTTAGGAACTACTGGAGGTATATCCTCGGTGGCTTCACTGACTGTCCTGACATCCTTTACCAGGACTCCAGCAGCCCATGGGGCTCTCGAGGTCAGGCCAATCCCAGGATATGGAGCTCACCTGGGCAGGTACCCCACCCCAGCCCACGGGGCTCTCGTGTTCAGGACCCTCCCATTATATGGTGTTCCCTGGGCAGGTCCCCCTGCAGCCCATGGGGCTCTCGTGGTCAGGCCACTCCCAGGATACAGAGCTACCCTTGCAGGTACCATGGCAGGGCTGGGAACACAGGAACCGTGCATATCGCCCTCATTGCAGAGCACTCCCAGCTCACCTGTCACTCAGATCTGACACAGAGCACCTCAGAGCAGGACTTGAACTAACAAACAGCAGCTCCGACAGGTCTGTGACCCTGGGCATCACTCTGTGTGGCCTCCCTCCACCTGGTCTTCCAGAGACTTCCACTGTACCCGGGGCACCAGGCCTCTGTCTCCACCCACCAGCCACCCCTCCTCTCCCTGACTCCTGGGTTCCTCTCATTAGGAGAGGGTTTTCTTGAAGTTGTCTCCCACTCATGGGCCAGATAATATAATTAGAAAACAAGCCAGAGCTGCAGCCCCTTGTCTATCCTGACTCTCAGGAGCCCACACCTGTTCCTTGGACCTGGCCGATTCAGCATTTCCAGTTTCTGCAACTGTGAGCCCCTGAGGGGTGATTATTGGCTGGCCTGGGAAGCCTGACCGTGCCGGCCAGCCCTCCCCAGGTGTGCCTGGGTTCAGATCAATATAAACACCGCTCCAGGCAGCAAGAGCCCCTGCAGCTGTGCCTGACGCCATTTTCTCTGCCCTGTCAGCAGTCTTGGGGCTGGACTGGTGGGAGGGAGTGAGAGGCCACGGCTTTGTGGGTGGCCCAGTGTGAGTGGGGCTCTGCTGGACTTTCTGCAGCAGTTGCCAAGATGCCACCTGCTAAAGAAGAGGATGTGTCACCCATACCTGCCGCTGGAATTTCTCCCTGGGCAGAGGTGAGTGAGGAAGAAAGCAGTGGGGGCCGGGACAGCAGGGGTATCTCAGGCAGGGAAATGGAAAGCTTCCAGAAGAGCACCCAGGACCAGGACCATCCTGGCTGGCCTGCAGGCACCAAGTCGGCTGGCATGCTGTCGCTCATGTGGCTCCATGGCCCTTCCTCTAGTCTTTCAAGTCCTTGTACATATTCAGGTGTTTTACCTGGGAAGGGTGGGAACATTTCAGCAGCAGCTGGCCTGGGGCTCAGCCCACGTTTACTCACAGATGCCTCGGCACGGTGCCCCAGCTTTGCAATGAGGACGCTTGTTGCGTGGGGCCTGCTGGCTGAATGGGAGATGATTCCCCACCACTGACCAACTTCAGAATTGTTTACAACTGGAGCAAGTGCCCTGATACGGTTTTCCTCTGTGTAGCTGGTGGGTTCTGTTTTTTTTTCTTTTTTGGTTCAAGGTAGATTTTATTCCTCTTTTTTGTATTTACAGATATAAGCATGGAAATAATTTATTCATATAAATACATGTATGTGAAGGGAAGAATATTTTTTCTGTTTTACTTTTTGTAATTTGAATTTTATTTTATTTTTTTATACAGCAGGTTCTTTTTGGTTATCTATTTTATACATATAAATGTATACATGCCAATCCCAATCTCTCAACTCCTCCCACCACCACCCCCCAACAGCTTTCCCCCCTTGGTGTCCATACGTTTGTTGTCTACATCTGTTGCTCTATTTCTGCCTTGCATAACGGTTCATCTGTACAATTTGTCTAGGTTCCACATATAGGCATTAATAGACAAGATTTCTTTTTCTCTTTCTGACTTACTTCACTCTGTATGACAGTCTCTAGATCCATCAACGTCTCTACAAATGACCCAATTTCATTCCTTTTTATGGCTTAGTAATATTCCATTTTATATATGTACCACGTCTTTATGCATTCGTCTGTCTGTGGGCATTTAGGTTGCTTCCATTACCTGGATATTGTAAATAGTGATGCAATGAACATTGCGGTGAATGTCTCTTTTTGATTTATGGTTTTGTCTGGGTATATGCCCAGTAGTGGGACTGCTGTATCGTATGGTAATTCTATTCTTAGTTTTATAAGAAACTCCATAACTTTCTCCACAATAGCGGAAGAGGGTTCCTTATCTCCACACCCTTTCCAGCATTTGTTGTTTGTAGATTTTCTGATGATGCCCATTCTAACAGGTGTGAGGTGATACACCATGGATGAGTCTATTTCGTTGAGCAAAGAGTAGGTCTTGTCTATTACATATTTGGCTTATGGAACGGTATGTGTGCTAATTTCAATCTCTGGTTTTATACAGCACCACAACTCAACTTTCCCCTTAAGCAAGCATAAGTTTTTATCTAAATGTGAGACTCTGTTCGGTTTTGGAATTCAGTTTATGTGTAGCCAAGTTACACTCTCTCTATTAGTGATATCTTATGATAATTACCTTTCTCTGTGTGACATATTTCTCTTAGAATCATCATACTTAAATCCACTCAATTTGCTGCTACAGGCCTGATGACATTGATTTCATTGCTGAGTGATATTCCATTGTACGTAAGTAGCACAACTCCTTTATCCATATTTTTCTTTCTGGGATATTTAATTTGTACTGGACTCAAAGTTCTTGTAAACACAGCAGCCCTAAATTTGGTGTTGGCTGTGTCTTGTTGATTTTAATTTTCCTAAGCTATAGGGCCAAAAGTGGAAGTGCCCTAGGGTCTGTAGCTTTGTTTTTCAGATGTTTCAGGATACACCATAAACATCTCCAGAGTGTCTGTTGGCAATTTACATCCCGCCCATCAGCATAACAAGGCTCCCTGTTCTCCATGGCCTGTCCTGTGTTTCTGGTTTTTACACATTTTTCAGATGGCCCTTTTGACGAATGGGAAATGAGACTTCATTGTAGTGCGGATTTCCATTGCTCGAGTGCTTGGTTGGCCAAAAAGGGCATATGTGTTTTTTCCTGAATATATTCAGGAAAAAATGTTTACGCACTTTTGTCCAAGTGCATCACTGTCAAAGATCTGCCGCTTTTCACATGCTTTAAACGCAATTCCAATCTACCTCCTGAAATATGATTCCTGCAATTCTGCCTCGTTTTGAAGTCCTCTTTGCAGACTTACTTCAGTATATTTTTGCCAATAGCTGTCATTTATAACTCTGCAGGTTTGTGAATTACAGTGCCCGTGATTTCCTTTCTTAACTCGTTTCCTTGAAAGCTGGCCACAGAACCGCAGGTTTGCTTTAGGCCATAATCAGGGTCTGGCACGGCACTCTGAGCCTTTGGTTAATTCCTCTTCCTGGTGGGAAATTAGAGTTAAATGTGCCCCTCCGGACACCTGCCTCACTCCCAGCCCCTTGGTGATGTGTGTCCTGTGGTTTGAGGCCACATGTGCTGGGTTCCTCACCTTTGGCTGATGTGGCCCCACTGGTGTGAGGACACTCCTGCCTGGTTCCCATCCCCTTGGTGATGTGGGCCATCCGGTGAGAGTCTGATCCTGGTTGGGTTCCTCACACTTCTGTGAGGTGGGCCCTCTTCTCTGACGTCACTCCTGCCTGGCTGGCACACCCCGCCTTGGCGAAGTCGGCCCTCTGGTGGGATTTGGTGCCTGCTGTGTGTCTCCTGCCCTCGGTAATGAGGGCCCTCTGGCGTCAGGCCCTAATTCCTGGGCTCCCAATATTTTCTGATATGCGCCCTGTGGTTCGAGTACACTCCTGCCAGGTTCCCAACCCCATGGGAATGTGGGCCTTCTGCTCTGAGGTCCCAACCGTGGGTTGCTCAGTTTCATGATGAGGGCCCTCTGCTGTGAGTTCTCTCCGGCTTGGATCCCATAGCCTCGCTGCTCCTGGCCACCTGCTGGGAGGTTCCAACTGCGGGATTCCTCACCTTTTTTCTTCTATGGACCCTCTGTTTTGAGACTCCTCCTGCCTGCCTCACTCCCAGTCCCTTGGTGATGTGTATCCTCTGGTTTGAGGCCACGTGTGCTGGGTCCCTCGCCTTTCGATGATGTGGCCACACTGGTGTGAGGACACTCCTGCCTGCTTCCTATCCCCTTGATGATGTGGGCCCTCTGGTGAGAGTATGATGCTGGCTGGGTTCCTCACCCTTCTGTGAGGTGGGCCCTCTGCTGTGAGGTCACTCCTGCCTGGCTGGCACACCCCACCTGGGCAACATCGGCCCTCTTGTGGCACTTGGAGCCTGCTGGGAGCCTCCTCCCCTCGGTGATGGGGGCCCTCTAGCGTCAGGCCCTAACTGCTGGGTACCCACATTTTCTGATACGTGCTAAGTGGTGCGAGGACACTCCTGCGTGGTTCCCATCCCCATGGGCATGTGGGCCTTCTGCTCTAAGGTCCCAACACCTGTGTTGTTCACCGTTTCATGATGTTGGCTCTCTGGTGTTAGTTCACTCAGGCCTAGATCCCATAGACTCTGTGCTCTGAGCCGACTGCTGGGAGGTTCCTACTGCTGGATTCCTTACCTTTTTTATTCTTTGGGTCCTGTGTTTTTATGCTCCTACTTCCTGACTCACTCCCAGCCCCTTTGTGATGTAGGTCCTCTGGTTTAAGGCCACATGTACCGGTTTCCTCACCTTTATTGATGTGGCCCCACTGGTGTGAGGACACTCCTGCCTGGTTCCCATCCCCTTGGTGATTGGGGCCCTCTTGTGAGAGTCTGATCCTGTCTGGATTCCTCACACTTCTGGGAGGTGGACCCTCTGCTGTGAGGTCACTCCTGCCTGGCTGGCACACGTCACGTTGGCGATGTGGGCCCTCAGTTGGGAGTTGGTGCCTGCTGGGAGTCTCCTTCCCTCGGTAATGAGGGCCCTCTGGCGTCAGGCCCTAACTCATGGGCTCCCAAAATTTTCTGATGTGCGCTCTGTCGTGTGAGTACACTCCAGCCAGGGTCCCTTCCCTAGGGGATGTGGGCTTTCTGCTCTGTGGTCCCAACGGCTGGGTTGCTCACAGTGTCAGAATGTGGGCCCTCTGCTCTGAGTTCACTCCGGCATGGATCCCATAACCTCGGTGCTCTGGGCCACCTGCTTGGAGCTTCCAACTGCGGGGTTCCTCACCTTTTTTATTCTATGGGCCCTCTGTTCTGAGTCTCCTCCTGCATGCCTCACTCCCAGCCCTTTCGTGATGTGCGTCCCCTTGTTTGAGGCCACATGTGCTGTGTTCCTCACCTTTCGCTGATGTGGCCCCACTGGTGTGAGGACACTCCTGCCTTGTTCCGATCCCCTTGGTGATGTGGGCCCTCTGGTGAGAGTCTTATCCTGGCTGGGTTCCTCACCCTTCTGTGAGGTAGGCCCTCTGCTGTGAGGTCACTCCTGCCTGGCTGGCCCACGTCTCCTTGGCGACGTGGGCCCTCAGTTGGGAGTTGGTGCCTGCTGGGAGTCTCCTCCCCTCGGTAATGAGGGCCCTCTGGCGTCAGACCCTAACTCCTGGGCTCCCAAAATTTTCTGTTGTGCGCCCTGTGGTGCTAGTACACTCCTGCCAGGTTCCCAACCCCATGGGAATGTGGGCCTTCTGCTCTGAGGTCCCAACCGTGGGTTGCTCAGTTTCTTGATGAGGGCCCTCTGGTGTGAGTTCACTCCAGCATGGATCCCATAGCCTCGCTGCTCCTGGCCACCTGCGGGGAAGTTCCAACTGCGGGATTCCTCACCTTTTTCCTTCTATGGGCCCTCTGTTTTGAGACTCCTCCTGCCTGCCTCACTCCCAGCCCCTTGGTGATGTGTGTCCTCTGGTTTGAGGCCACGTGTGCTGGGTCCCTCACCTTTCGATGATGTGGCCCCACTGGTGTGAGGACACTCCTGCCTGGTTCCTATCCCCTTGGTGATGTGGGCCCTCTGGTGAGAGTCTGATCCTGACTGGGTTCCTCACCCTTCTGTGAGGTGGGCCCTCTGCTGTGAGGTCACTCCTGCCTGGCTGGCACACCCCGCCTTGGCAATGTCGGCCCTCTTGTGGCAGTTGGAGCCTACTGGGAGCCTCCTCCCCTCGGTGATGAGGGCCCTCTGGCGTCAGGCCCTAACTGCTGGGTACCCACATTTTCTGATACGTGCTAAGTTGTGCGAGGACACTCGTGCCATGTTCCCAACCCCATGGTGATGTGGGCCTTCTGCTCTGAGGTCCAAACGGCTGGGTTGCTCACAGTTTCATGATGTGGGCCCTCTGCTGTGAGTTCACTGTGGCCTGGATCGCATAGACTCGGTGCTCTGGGCCGCCCACTGGGAGGTTCCCACTGCAGGATTCCTCAGCTTTTTTATTCTATTCACCCTGTGTTGTGAGGCTACTCATGCCTGCCTCACTCCGAACCCCTTGGAGATCTGGGTCCTCTGGTTTAGGCCACATGTGCTGGGTTCCTCACCTTTCTATGATGTGGTCACCCTGGTGTGAAGATAGTCCTGCCTGGTTCTGATGCCCTTGGTGATGTGGGCCCTCTGGTGAGAGTCTTATCCTGGCTGGGTTCCTCACCATTCTGTGAGTTAGGCACTCATCTGTGAGGTCACTCCTGCCTGGCTGTTGCACGTCACCTTGGCGACATGGTCCCTCCGTAGGGAGTTGGTGCCTGCTTGGGGTCTCCTCCCCTTGGTAATGAGGGCCCTCTGGCATCAGGCCCTAATTTCTGGGTTCCCAAAATTCTCTGATGTGCGCCCTGTGGTGCGAGTACACTTCTGCCAAGTTCCCAACCACATGGGAATGTGGGCCTTCTGCTCTAAGGTCCCAACGGCTGGGTTGCTCACAGTTTCATGATGAGGGCCCTCTGTTTTGTGTTCAGTCAGGCCTGGATCCCATAGCCTCGCTGCTCCTGGCCGCCTGCTGGGAGGTTCCAACTGCGGGATTCCTCACCTTTTTTACGCAATGGGCCCTCGGTTTTGAGACTCCTCCTGCCTGCCTCACTCCCAGCCCCTTGGTGATGTGTGTCCTGTAGTTTGAGGCCACGTGTGCTGGGTCCGTCACATTTCGGTGATGTGGCTCCACTGGTGTGAGGACACTCCTGCCTGGTTTCCATTCCCTTGGTGATGTGGGCCCTCTGGTGAGAGTCTGATCCTCTTTGGGTTCCTCACACTTTTGTGTGGTTGGCCCTCTGCTCTGAGGTCACTGCTGCCTGGCTGGCACACCCCGCATTGGCGACGTCGGCCTTCTGGTAGCAGTTGGAGCTTGCTGGGAGCCTCCTCTCCTCAGTGATGAGGGCTCTCTGGCGTCCGGCCCTAACTGCTGGGCTCCCCACATTTTCTGTTGTGTGCCCACTGGTGCGATGACACTCCTGCTTGGTTCCCTTCCCCATGGGGATGTGGGCCTTGTGCTCTGAGGTCACAACGGCTGGGTTGCTTACAGTATCACGATGAGGGCCCTCTGTTGTGAGTTCATCACTGCCTGGATCCCATAGCCTCGGTGCTCTGGGCCGCCTGCTGGGATGTTCCAACTGCTGGATTCCTCACCTTTTTATACAATGGGCCATGTGTTTTGAGGTTAATCCTGCCTGCCTCGCTCTGAGACCCATGGTGATGTGGGTCTTCTGGTTTGAGGCCACATGTGCTGGGTACCTCAACTTTCGATGATGTGGCCCCACGGGTGTGAGGACACTCGTGCCTGATTCCCAGCCCCTTGCTTATGTGGGCACTCTGGTGAGAGTCTGATCATGACTGGGTTCCTTACCCTTCTGTGAGGTGGGCGCTCTGATGTGAGGTCACTCCTGCCTGAATGGCTCATGTCGCCTTGGCGACGTAGGCCCTCTGTTGGCCACTGAAGCATGCTGGGAGCCTCCTACCCTCTTTAATGAGGGCCCTGGAAGAAACGCATATGCCCTTTTTGACCAAGTGCATCATTGTCGAAGTTCTGCCTCTTCTCCTATACTTTCAGAGGACTTCCCGTCTACCTCCTGAAATCGTATTCCTGGAATTCTGCCCCGCGTTCAAGTCCTCTTTGCAGCCTCACTTCAATATATTTTTGGATGATAGCTGTCATTTATAACTCTGCAGGTTTGTGAATTACAGTGCCCCTGAGCTCCATTCTTCAACTCGCTTTCTTGTGAGCTGGCCGCAAAACCGCAGGATTGCTTCAGGCCCTAATATGTTTCCGGCCGGGCACGCTGAGCCTTTGGTTAATTCCTCTTCCTGGTGGGAAATGATCGTTCAATTTGCCCGTGCAGACACCAACAGCTAGTCTCTCATTGGTTCTCCCTATGCCTGTTCATCTTGCGCAGAAATTGCAAACTGTGCCAAACAGGAGGTTAAAGGCACTGACTCTCCAAGTGGGGAGAATGTTAGTAAAGTGTCTGGAATGGTGAATCCGAGTACCAGGGTTCGAAAACTGAGATATATTTGAAAACGTTTCCCAATCACACGGTGGACAATACTCTTGGTTTCCCATGCATGTCTTAGCTGAAGGAAGAATCCCTTAAACCTGGAGAGCTGGGACCCATGGAATGGGTACCATGCAGTATGACTACAAAGGGTCTGCGTTTGCTCACCGAACCTCACAAATGCTATCAGCCCGAAGTGTCCAGCCTTATATCTCACCCAGCTCTGGGTGTAGATGTGGTAAATCCAGGTTGAATCACAAGCCCTGAATGAAATATTTAAGAATTGCTCTCTATTTCACTGTCAATGTGTTTCGGTTTTGAAATTTATTTTGATAATGGGATTTATCGGATTTTCACTGCTGCGTTTAGGCCGCTGTACACACGCTTGATTTCCTTATGGAGACATATAAATCCATGGGTTTTAAGATTCTTACTTGTCAGGTATATTCCCAGGCTTTGAGTCCGTTTCGTTGAGCAAGGAGTAGGTCTTGTCTATTATATATTTGGCTTATGGAACGGTATCTGTGCTAATTTCAATCTCTGGTTTTATGCAGCACCCCAACTCACCTTTCCGCATAAGCAAGCATAAGTTGGTTGTCTCAATTTGAGACCGTTTTCTGTTTTGTAATTCAGTTCATGTGTAGCCAAGTTTACATTCCGTGTATTAGTCATATCTTATGATGTTTCTTTTTCTGTGTGACTTATTTTTCGTAGAATCATCGTACCTGAATCCACTCATTATGGCGCTACGGGCCTGATGATGTAGATTTCATTGCTGTGTGATATTCCATTGTACGTACGTAGCGCACCTTCTTTATCCATTTTTTGCTTTCTCGGATATTTAACATGTAACGTAGACGAGGTTCCTGTAAACGGAGCCGTCCCAAATTTTGGGGTGGCTGTGTGTTTTTGATTTTAATTTCCCTAAGTTATAGGACCATAAGTGGAAGTGCCATAGGCTGTGTTGCTTTGTTTCCTATGTGTTTCAGGAAACACCATACACTTCTCCAGAGTGGCTGTTGGCAATTTACATCCCGCCCATCAGCATAACAAGGCTCCCTGTTCTCCATGACCTGTCCTGCCTTACTGGATTTTACACTTTTTTCAGATGGCCCTTTTGACCGGGGGGCAATGAGACTTCATTGTAGTGCAGATTTCCTTTACACGCTTGCTTGGTTGGCCAAAAAGCGCGTATGCGTTTTTTCTTGAATATATTCAGGAAAAAACGCATACGCCATTTTTGGCCAAGTGTATCATTGTTGACATTCTGCCTCTTTTCCTATGCTTTAAGTGCAATTCCAGTCTACCCCCTGAAATCATTTTCCTGAAATTCTGTCCCGCTTTCAAGTCCTCTTCGAAGACTTACTTCAGTACATTTTTGGACGATAGCTGTCATTCATAACACTGCAGGTTTGTGAATTACAGTGCCCTTGAGCTCCTTTCTTCAACTCGCTTTCTTGTGAGCTGGCCGCAAAACCGCAGTATTCCTTCAGGCCCTAATCTGTTTCTGGCAGGGCACGGTGAGCCTTTGGTGTATTCCTCTTCCTGGTGGGAAATGAGCGTTCCATTTGCCCGTGCAGACACCTACAGCTAGTCTCTCATTGGTTCTCCCTATTCCTGTTCATCTTGTGCAGAAATTGCAAACTGTGCCAAACCGGAGGTTAAAGGCACTGACTCTCCAAGTGGGGAGAGTGTTAGTTAAGTGTCTGGAATGGTGAACCCGAGTACCAGGGAACGAAAACTGAGATGCATTTGAAAACGTTTCCCAATCACACGGTGGACCATACTCTGGGTTTCCCATGCATGTTTTAACGGAAGGAAGAATCCCTTAAACCAGGAGAGTTGGGACCCATGGAATGGGAATCATGCAGTATGACTTCAAAGGGTCTGACTTTGCTCACCGAACCTCACCAATGCTATCAGCGCGAAGTGTCCAGCCTTTTGTCTGACCCAGCTCTGGGTGTAGATGTGGTAAATCCAGGTGGCATCACAAGCCCTGAATGAATTATTTAAGAATTGCTCTCTATTTCACTGTCATTGTGTTTTGTTTTTGAAATTTATTTTGATAATTGGATTTATCGGATGTTCACTGTTGACTTTAGGCCGATGTACACACGCTTCATTTCCTTATGGAGACATATAAATCCATGGGTTTTAAGATTCTTACTTGTCAGGTATCTTCCCAGGCGTTAAATATGGGGAGTTGAGACCATTTCGTTGAGCAAGGAGTAGGTTTTGTCTATTATATATTTGGCTTATGGAACGGTATATGTGCTAATTTCAATCTCCGGTTTTATGCAGCACCCCAACTCACCTTTCCCCACAAGCAAGCATAAGTTGGTTTTCTAAACCTGAGGCCCTGTTCTGTTTGGTAATTCAGTACATGTGTAGCCAAGTTTACATTCCGTGTAATAGGGATATCTTATGATGTTTCTTTTTCTGTGAGACTTATTTCTCGTACAATCATCATACCTGAATCCACTCATTATGCCGCGATGGGCCTGATGACGTAGATTTCATTGCTCAGTGATATTCCACTGTACGTGCATACCACAACTTCTTTATCCATTTTTTGTTTTCTTGGATATTCAACTTGTACCGTAGACGAGATTCTTGTAAACAGAGCCATCCCAAACTTTGGGGTGGCTGTGTCTTTTTGATTTTAATTTCCCTAAGCTATAGGACCATAAGTGGAAGGGCCATAGGCTGTGTTGCTTTGTTTCCTATGTGTTTCAGGAAACACCATACACTTCTCCAGAGTGGCTGTTGGCAATTTACATCCCGCCCATCAGCATAACAAGGCTCCCTGTTCTCCATGACCTGTCCTGCCTTTCTGGATTTTACACTTTTTTCAGATGGCCCTTTTGACCGGGGGGCAGTGAGACTTCATTGTAGTGCAGATTTCCTTTACACGCTTGCTTGGTTGGCCAAAAAGTGCGTATGCGTTTTTTCCTGAATATATTCAGGAAAAAACGCATACGCCCTTTTTGGACAAGTGTATCATTGTCGACATTCTGCCTCTTTTCCTATGCTTTAAGTGCAATTCCAGTCTACCCCCTGAAATCGTTTTCCTAAAATTCTACCCCGCTTTCAAGTCCTCTTCGAAGACTTACTTCAGTACATTTTTGGACGATAGCTGTCATTCCTAACACTGCAGGTTTGTGAATTACAGTGCCCTTGAGCTCCTTTCTTCAACTCGCTTTCTTGTGAGCTGGCCGCAAAACCGCAGGATTCCTTCAGGCCCTAATCTCATTCTGGCAGGGCACGGTGAGCCTTTGGGTATTCCTCTTCCTGGTGGGAAATGAACGTTCCATTTGCCCGTGCAGACACCTACAGCTAGTCTCTCATTAGTTCTCCATATTCCTGTTCATCTTGCGCAGAAATTGCAAATTGTGCCAAACCGGAGGTTAAAGGCACTGACTCTCCAAGTGGGGAGAGTGTTAGTAAAGCGTCTGGAATGGTGAACCCGAGTACCAGGGGACGAAAACTGAGATGCAATTGAAAACGTTTCCCAATCACACGGTTGACCATACTCTGGGTTTCCCATGCATGTTTTAACTGAAGAAGAATCCCTTAAACCTGGAGAGTTGGGACCCATGGAATGGGTACATGCAGTATGACTTCAAAGTGTCGGCGTTTGCTCACCACACCTCACCAATGCTATCAGCCCTAAGTGTCCAGCCTTATGTCTCACCCAGCTCTGGGTGTAGATGTGGTAAATCCAGGTTGCATCACAAGCCCTGAATGAATTATTTAAGGATTGTTCTCTATTTCACTGTTATTGTGTTTTGTTTTTGAAATTTATTTTGATAATGGGATTTATCGGATTTTCATTGCTGCGTTTAGGCCACTGTACACACTCTTGATTTCCTTATGGAGACATATAAATCCATGGGTTTTAAGATTTTACTTGTCAGGTATCTTCCCAGGCGTTGAATATGGGCTGTTGAGTCCATTTCGTTGAGCAAGGTGTAGGTCTTGTCTATTATATATTTGGTTTATGGAACGGTATCTGTGCTAATTTCAATCTCTGGTTTTATGCAGCACCCCAACTCACCTTTCCCCATATGCAAGCATAAGTTGGTTTTCTAAATTTGAGACCCTGTTCTGTTTTGTATTTCAGTTCATGTGTAGCCAACTTTACATTCCGTGTATTAGTGATATCTTATGATGTTTCTTTTTCTGTGTGACTTATTTCTCGTAGAATCATCGTACCTGAATCCACTCATTATGCCGCTACGGGCCTGATGACGTAGATTTCATTGCTGAGTGATATTCCATTGTACGTGAGTACCACAACATCTTTATCCATTTTTTGCTTTCTCGGATATTTAACTTGTACCGTAGACGAGGTTCCTGTAAACAGACCCGTCCCAAATTTTGGGGTGGCTGTGTCTTTTTGATTTTAATTTCCCTAAGCTATAGTACCATAAGTGGAAGTGCCATAGGCTGTGTTGCTTTGTTTCCTACGTGTTTCTGGAAACACCATACACTTCTCCAGAGTGGTTGTTGGCAATTTACATCCCGCCCATCAGCATAACAAGGCTCCCTGTTCTCCATGACCTGTCCTGCCTTTCTGGATTTTACACTTTTTTCAGATGGCCCTTTTGACCGGGGGGCAGTGAGACTTCATTGTAGTGCAGATTTCCTTTACACGCTTGCTTGGTTGGCCAAAAAGGGCGTATGCGTTTTTTCCTGAATATATTCAGGAAAAAACGCATATGCCCTTTTTGGCCAAGTGCATCATTGTCGACATTCTGCTTCTTTTCCTATGCTTTAAGTGCAATTCCAGTCTACCCCCTGAAATCGTGTTCCTGAAATTCTGCCCCGCTTTCAAGTCCTCTTCGAAGACTTACTTCCATACATTTTTGGACGATAGCTGTCATTCATAACTCTGCAGGTTTCTGAATTACACTGCCCCTGAGTTCCTTTCTTCAACTCGCTTTCTTGTGAGCTGGCCGCAAAACCACAGGATTGCTTCACGCCATAATCTCTTTCTGGCAGGGCACGCTGAGCCTTTGGTTAATTCCTCTTCCTGCTGGGAAATGAGCGTTCCATTTGCCCGTGCAGACACCTACATCTAGTCTCTCATTGGTTCTCCCTATTCCTGTTCATCTTGCGCAGAAATTGCAAACTGTGCCAAACAGGAGGTTAAAGGCACTGACTCTCCAAGTGGGGAGAGTGTTAGTAAAGCGTCTGGAATGGTGAACCCGAGTACCAGGGGACGAAAACTGAGATGCATTTGAAAACGTTTCCCAATCACACGGTGTACCATACTCTGGGTTTCCCATGCATGTTTTAGCTGAAGGAAGAATCCCTTAAACCTGGAGAGTTGGGACTCATGGAATGGGTACCATGCAGTATGACTTCAAAGGGTCTGCGTTTGCTCACCGAACCTCACCAATGCTATCACCCCGAAGTGTCCAGCCTTATGTCTCACCCAGCTCTGGGTGTAGAAGTGGTAAATCCAGGTTGCATCACAAGCCCTGAATGAATTATTTAAGAATTGCTCTCTATTTCACTGTCATTGTGTTTTGTTTTTGAAATTTATTTTGATAATGGGATTTATCGGATTTTCACTGCTGCATTTAGGCCGCTGTACACACTCTTGATTTCCTTATGGAGACGTATAAATCCATGGGTTTTAAGATTCTTACTTGTCAGGTATCTTCCCAGGCGTTGAATATGGGGTGTTGAGTCCATTTCGTTGAGCAAGGAGTAGGTCTTCTCTATTATATATTTGGCTTATGGAACGGTATCTGTGCTAATTTCAATCTCTGGTTTTATGCAGCACCCCAACTCACCTTTCCCCGTAAGCAAGCATAAGATGGTTTTCTCAATTTGAGACCCTGTTCTGTTTTGTAATTCAGTTCATGTGTAGCCAAGTTTACATTCCGTGTATTAGGGATATCTAATGATGTTTCTTTTTCTGTGTGACTTATTTCTCGTAGAATCATGGTACCTGAATCCACTCATTATGCCGCTAGGGACCTGATGACGTAGATTTCATTGCTGAGTGATATTCCATTGTACGTGCATACCACAACTTCTTTATCCATTTGTTGCTTTCTTGGATATTTAACTTGTACCGTAGACGAGGTTCTTGTAAACAGAGTCGTCCGAAAATTTGGGGTGGCTGTGTGATTTTGATTTTAATTTCTCTATGCTATAGGACCATAAGTGGAAATGCCATAGGCTGTGTTGCTTTTTTTCTTACGTGTTTCAGGAAACACCATACACTTCTCCAGAGTGGCTGTTGGCAATTTACATCCCGCCCATCAGCATAACAAGGCTCCCTGTTCTCCATGACCTGTCCTGCCTTGCTGGAATTTACACATTTTTCAGATGGCCCTTTTGACCGGGGGGCAGTGAGACTTCATTGTAGTGCACATTTCCTTTACACGCTTGCTTGGTTGGCCAAAAAGTGCGTATGCGTTTTTTCCTGAATATATTCAGGAAAAAACGCATACGCCCTTTTTGGCCAAGTGCATCATTGTCGACATTCTGCCTCTAATCTTATTCTTTAAGTGCAATTCCAGTCTACCCCCTGAAATCTTTTTCCTGAAATTCTGCCCCGATTTCAAGTCCTCTTCGAAGACTTACTTCAAAACATTTTTGGACGATAGCTGTCATTCATTACTCTGCAGGTTTGTGAATTACAGTGCCCCTGAGCTCCTTTCTTCAACTCGCTTTCTTGTGAGCTGGCCGCAAACCCGCAGGATTGCTTCAGGCCCTAATATAGTTCCGGCATGGCATGCTGAGCCTTTGGTTAATTCCTCTTCCTGGTGGGAAATGAGCGTTAAATTTGCATGTGCAGACACCTTCACATGAGTCGTCATGGTGCCCCTTTGCCCCGGTTATCTCTATGGAGGTTGGAGTTGGAGGGCCTCCTCACTCAAGATCAGTGTGCCCACGGAGCCAACCCTGCAACTTCAGGGCATGGTTGGGGGTTAGGATCACCAGGAGGGTTCCTTTTCCCTTAGGAGGGAGGTGGCTTTTGGGCTGCTGATTTCCAGGTTATCAGATACTGCCAGTATCTTGGCCAGATGTGGCGGTGGGCCAAGCCCCTTGGTGACCGTAGTTTATCCTACCTGGATCGCATTCTTGCATTGTTCCATTTCAAGTGGTCCCAGGTTTTGCACTAATACTCCAATGGCGATTCACTGTTCACCAGGAATGTAAAGGTCAAAGGGTTTAGCTAAATTAGGGAGTTCCAGGGCAAGGGTCTGAATTGACTGCTCTTTCCATTCTTGAAAGGCCACTTCTGCATTCTATTCAAAAGGATCATCACCTTTTCCTTTCAGTGTTTCATATAGAGGCCGAGCTAGTAGACTGTAGTTAGGGATCCAGAAGCAGCAAACCCTGGCCTCCCCAGGAACCCCTAAGCTGTCTTCTAGTTTTAGAAATGGGTAAGGCTGTAAATTGTTTCTTCCCTTTCCTGGGATGGGCTTCTCCGACCTTCTGTGAGAATGAAGCCCAGGCAGGTCACCGTAGTCTGTGATATTTGAGCTTTTTCTTGGACAACTTGTATCCTTTATTGGCTTCGTAGTTCAGAGGTCTCCTTAGTAGGGCTGGCGATCAGAATGTCGTCTGCATATTGAAGGAGTGTTTCCTTTTCCAGAGGTAGAACTTTTAGGTCTTTAGCTGAGCTTTCCCCAAAGATGGTGTGGGAAATTTTGAACCCTTGGGGCAACACGGCCCGGAAGTATTGTTTTAGTTGTATGTTGAGTCCTGCCACTCACAAGCCAAAATTTCTTGTGACTCTGGGACTAATAGAATACAAAAGAAGGCATCATTGAAGACTAATACAGAATACCATGTCCTGGTGGTTGGTAGAATGACCAGCAGGGTGTAGGATTTAGGAACTACTGGAGGTATATCCTCGGTGGCTTCACTGACTGTCCTGACATCCTTTACCAGGACTCCAGCAGCCCATGGGGCTCTCGAGGTCAGGCCAATCCCAGGATATGGAGCTCACCTGGGCAGGTACCCCACCCCAGCCCACGGGGCTCTCGTGTTCAGGCCCCTCCCAGGATATGGGGTTCCCTGGGCAGGTCCCCCTGCAGCCCATGGGGCTCTCGTGGTCAGGCCCCTCCCAGGATACAGAGCTACCCTTGCAGGTACCATGGCAGGGCTGGGAACACAGGAACCGTGCATATCGCCCTCATTGCAGAGCACTCCCAGCTCACCTGTCACTCAGATCTGACACAGAGCACCTCAGAGCAGGACTTGAACTAACAAACAGCAGCTCCGACAGGTCTGTGACCCTGGGCATCACTCTGTGTGGCCTCCCTCCACCTGGTCTTCCAGAGACTTCCACTGCACCCGGGGCACCAGGCCTCTGTCTCCACCCACCAGCCACCCCTCCTCTCCCTGACTCCTGGGTTCCTCTCATTAGGAGAGGGTTTTCTTGAAGTTGTCTCCCACTCATGGGCCAGATAATATAATTAGAAAACAAGCCAGAGCTGCAGCCCCTTGTCTATCCTGACTCTCAGGAGCCCACACCTGTTCCTTGGACCTGGCCGATTCAGCAAGTTCCAGTTTCTGCAACTGTGAGCCCCTGAGGGGTGATTATTGGCTGGCCTGGGAAGCCTGACCGTGCCGGCCAGCCCTCCCCAGGTGTGCCTGGGTTCAGATCAATATAAACACCGCTCCAGGCAGCAAGAGCCCCTGCAGCTGTGCCTGACGCCATTTTCTCTGCCCTGTCAGCAGTCTTGGGGCTGGACTGGTGGGAGGGAGTGAGAGGCCACGGCTTTGTGGGTGGCCCAGTGTGAGTGGGGCTCTGCTGGACTTTCTGCAGCAGTTGCCAAGATGCCACCTGCTAAAGAAGAGGATGTGTCACCCATACCTGCCGCTGGAATTTCTCCCTGGGCAGAGGTGAGTGAGGAAGAAAGCAGTGGGGGCCGGGACAGCAGGGGTATCTCAGGCAGGGAAATGGAAAGCTTCCAGAAGAGCACCCAGGGCCAGGACCATCCTGGCTGGCCTGCAGGCACCAAGTCGGCTGGCATGCTGTCACTCATTTGGCTCCATGGCCCTTCCTCTAGGCTTTCAAGTCCTTGTACATATTCAGGTGTTTTACCTGGGAAGGGTGGGAACATTTCAGCAGCAGCGGGCCTGGGGCTCAGCCCACGTTTACTCACAGATGCCTCGGCACGGTGCCCCAGCTTTGCAATGAGGA
The DNA here is from genome assembly GCF_059928025.1 of Delphinapterus leucas. NCBI lineage: Eukaryota > Metazoa > Chordata > Mammalia > Artiodactyla > Monodontidae > Delphinapterus > Delphinapterus leucas. The sequence goes on along the minus strand of NW_028322240.1, from coordinate 1,542,866 downwards.
CGCTTGTTGCGTGGGGCCTGCTGGCTGAATGGGAGATGATTCCCCACCACTGACCAACTTCAGAATTGTTTACAACTGGAGCAAGTGCCCTGATACGGTTTTCCTCTGTGTAGCTGGTGGGTTCTGTTTTTTTTTCTTTTTTGGTTCAAGGTAGATTTTATTCCTCTTTTTTGTATTTACAGATATAAGCATGGAAATAATTTATTCATATAAATACATGTATGTGAAGGGAAGAATATTTTTTCTGTTTTACTTTTTGTAATTTGAATTTTATTTTATTTTTTTATACAGCAGGTTCTTTTTGGTTATCTATTTTATACATATAAATGTATACATGCCAATCCCAATCTCTCAACTCCTCCCACCACCACCCCCCAACAGCTTTCCCCCCTTGGTGTCCATACGTTTGTTGTCTACATCTGTTGCTCTATTTCTGCCTTGCAAAACGGTTCATCTGTACAATTTGTCTAGGTTCCACATATAGCCATTAATAGACAAGATTTCTTTTTCTCTTTCTGACTTACTTCACTCTGTATGACAGTCTCTAGATCCATCAACGTCTCTACAAATGACCCAATTTCATTCCTTTTTATGGCTTAGTAATATTCCATTTTATATATGTACCACATCTTTATGCATTCGTCTGTCTGTGGGCATTTAGGTTGCTTCCATTACCTGGATATTGTAAATAGTGATGCAATGAACATTGCGGTGAATGTCTCTTTTTGATTTATGGTTTTGTCTGGGTATATGCCCAGTAGTGGGACTGCTGTATCATATGGTAATTCTATTCTTAGTTTTATAAGAAACTCCATAACTTTCTCCACAGTGACTGTATCAATTTCATTCCCAACAATAGCAGAAGAGGGTTCCTTATCTCCACACCCTTTCCAGCATTTGTTGTTTGTAGATTTTCTGATGATGCCCATTCTAACAGGTGTGAGGTGATACACCATGGATGAGTCTATTTCGTTGAGCAAAGAGTAGGTCTTGTCTATTACATATTTGGCTTATGGAACGGTATGTGTGCTAATTTCAATCTCTGGTTTTATACAGCACCGCAACTCAAATTTCCCCTTAAGCAAGCATAAGTTTTTATCTAAATGTGAGACTCTGTTCGGTTTTGGAATTCAGTTTATGTGTAGCCAAGTTTACACTCTCTCTATTAGTGATATCTTATGATAATTACCTTTCTCTGTGTGACATATTTCTCTTAGAATCATCATACTTAAATCCACTCAATTTGCTGCTACAGGCCTGATGACATTGATTTCATTGCTGAGTGATATTCCATTGTACGTAAGTAGCACAACTCCTTTATCCATATTTTTCTTTCTGGGATATTTAATTTGTACTGGACTCAAGGTTCTTGTAAACACAGCAGCCCTAACTTTGGTGTTGGCTGTGTCTTGTTGATTTTAATTTTCCTAAGCTATAGGGCCAAAAGTGGAAGTGCCCTAGGGTCTGTAGCTTTGTTTTTCAGATGTTTCAGGATACACCATAAACATCTCCAGAGTGTCTGTTGGCAATTTACATCCCGCCCATCAGCATAACAAGGCTCCCTGTTCTCCATGGCCTGTCCTGTGTTTCTGGTTTTTACACTTTTTTCAGATGGCCCTTTTGACTAATGGGAAATGAGACTTCATTGTAGTGCGGATTTCCATTGCTCGAGTGCTTGGTTGGCCAAAAAGGGCATATGTGTTTTTTCCTGAATATATTCAGGAAAAAATGTTTACGCACTTTTGTCCAAGTGCATCACTGTCAAAGATCTGCCGCTTTTCACATGCTTTAAATGCAATTCCAATCTACCTCCTGAAATATGATTCCTGCAATTCTGCCTCGTTTTCAAGTCCTCTTTGCAGACTTACTTCAGTATATTTTTGCCAATAGCTGTCATTTATAACTCTGCAGGTTTGTGAATTACAGTGCCCGTGATTTCCTTTCTTAACTCGTTTCCTTGAAAGCTGGCCACAGAACCGCAGGTTTGCTTTAGGCCATAATCAGGGTCTGGCACGGCACTCTGAGCCTTTGGTTAATTCCTCTTCCTGGTGGGAAATTAGAGTTAAATGTGCCCCTCCGGACACCTGCCTCACTCCCAGCCCCTTGGTGATGTGTGTCCTGTGGTTTGAGGCCACATGTGCTGGGTTCCTCACCTTTGGCTGATGTGGCCCCACTGGTGTGAGGACACTCCTGCCTGGTTCCCATCCCCTTGGTGATGTGGGCCATCCGGTGAGTCTGATCCTGGTTGGGTTCCTCACACTTCTGTGAGGTGGGCCCTCTTCTCTGACGTCACTCCTGCCTGGCTGGCACACCCCGCCTTGACGAAGTCGGCCCTCTGGTGGGATTTGGTGCCTGCTGGGTGTCTCCTGCCCTCGGTAATGAGGGCCCTCTGGCGTCAGGCCCTAATTCCTGGGCTCCCAATATTTTCTGATATGCGCCCTGTGGTTCGAGTACACTCGTGCCAGGTTCCCAACCCCATGGGAATGTGGGCCTTCTGCTCTGAGGTCCCAACCGTGGGTTGCTCAGTTTCATGATGAGGGCCCTCTGCTGTGAGTTCTCTCCGGCCTGGATCCCATAGCCTCGCTGCTCCTGGCCACCTGCTGGGAAGTTCCAACTGCGGGATTCCTCACCTTTTTTCTTCTATGGGCCCTCTGTTTTGAGACTCCTCCTGCCTGCCTCACTCCCAGTCCCTTGGTGATGTGTGTCCTCTGGTGTGAGGCCACGTGTGCTGGGTCCCTCGCCTTTCGATGATGTGGCCACACTGGTGTGAGGACACTCCTGCCTGCTTTCTATCCCCTTGATGATGTGGGCCCTCTGGTGAGAGTCTGATCCTGGCTGGGTTCCTCACCCTTCTGTGAGGTGGGCCCTCTGCTGTGAGGTCACTCCTGCCTGGCTTGCACACCCCACCTGGGCAACATCGGCCCTCTTGTGGCACTTGGATTCCTGCTGGGAGCCTCCTACCCTCGGTGATGGGGGCCCTCTAGCGTCAGGCCCTAACTGCTGGGTACCCACATTTTCTGATACATGCTAAGTGGTGCTAGGACACTCCTGCGAGGTTCCCATCCCCATGGGCATGTGGGCCTTCTGCTCTAAGGTCCCAACACCTGTGTTGTTCACCGTTTCATGATGTTGGCTCTCTGGTGTTAGTTCACTCAGGCCTAGATCCCATAGACTCTGTGCTCTGAGCCGACTGCTGGGAGGTTCCTACTGCTGGATTCCTTACCTTTTTTATTCTTTGGGTCCTGTGTTTTTATGCTCCTACTTCCTGACTCACTCCCAGCCCCTTTGTGATGTAGGTCCTCTGGTTTAAGGCCACATGTACCGGTTTCCTCACCTTTATTGATGTGGCCCCACTGGTGTGAGGACACTCCTGCCTGGTTCCCATCCCCTTGGTGATTGGGGCCCTCTTGTGAGAGTCTGATCCTGTCTGGATTCCTCACACTTCTGGGAGGTGGGCCCTCTGCTGTGAGGTCACTCCTGCCTGGCTGGCACACGTCACGTTGGCGATGTGGGCCCTCAGTTGGGAGTTGGTGCCTGCTGGGAGTCTCCTCCCCTCGGTAATGAGGGCCCTCTGGCGTCAGGCCCTAACTCATGGGCTCCCAAAATTTTCTGATGTGCGCTCTGTCGTGTGAGTACACTCCAGCCAGGGTCCCTTCCCTAGGGGATGTGGGCTTTCTGCTCTGTGGTCCCAACGGCTGGGTTGCTCACAGTGTCAGAATGTGGGCCCTCTGTTTTGAGTTCAGTCAGGCCTGGATCCCATAGCCTCGCTGCTCCTGGCCGCCTGCTGGGAGATTCCAACTGCGGGATTCCTCACCTTTTTTACGCAATGGGCCCTCTGTTTTGAGGCTCCTCCTGCCTGCCTCACTCCCAGCCCCTTGGTGATGTGTGTCCTGTAGTTTGAGGCCACGTGTGCTAGGTCCGTCACATTTCGGTGATGTGGCCCCACTGGTGTGAGGACACTCCTGCCTGGTTTCCATTCCCTTGGTGATGTGGGCCCTCTGGTGAGAGTCTGATCCTCTTTGGGTTCCTCATACTTTTGTGTGGTTGGCCCTCTGCTCTGAGGTCACTCCTGCCTGGCTGGCACACCCCGCATTGGCGACGTCGGCCCTCTGGTAGCAGTTGGAGCTTGCTGGGAACCTCCTCTCCTCAGTGATGAGGGCCCTCTGGCGTCCGGCCCTAACTGCTGGGCTCCCCACATTTTCTGTTGTGTGCCCACTGGTGCGATGACACTCCTGCTTGGTTCCCTTCCCCATGGGGATGTGGGCCTTGTGCTCTGAGGTCACAACGGCTGGGTTGCTTACAGTATCACGATGAGGGCCCTCTGTTGTGAGTTCATCACTGCCTGGATCCCATAGCCTCGGTGCTCTGGGCCGCCTGCTGGGATGTTCCAACTGCTGGATTCCTCACCTTTTTATATAATGGGCCATGTGTTTTGAGGTTAATCCTGCCTGCCTCGCTCTGAGACCCATGGTGATGTGGGTCTTCTGGTTTGAGGCCACATGTGCTGGGTACCTCAACTTTCGATGATGTGGCCCCACGGGTGTGAGGACACTCGTGCCTGATTCCCAGCCCCTTGCTTATGTGGGCACTCTGGTGAGAGTCTGATCATGACTGGGTTCCTTACCCTTCTGTGAGGTGGGCGCTCTGATGTGAGGTCACTCCTGCCTGGATGGCTCACCTCGCCTTGGCGACATAGGCCCTCTGTTGGCCACTGAAGCATGCTGGGAGCCTCCTACCCTCTTTAATGAGGGCCCTGGAAGAAACGCATATGCCCTTTTTGACCAAGTGCATCATTGTCGAAGTTCTGCCTCTTCTCCTATACTTTCAGAGGACTTCCCGTCTACCTCCTGAAATCGTATTCCTGGAATTCTGCCCCGCGTTCAAGTCCTCTTTGCAGCCTTACTTCAATATATTTTTGGATGATAGCTGTCATTTATAACTCTGCAGGTTTGTGAATTACAGTGCCCCTGAGCTCCATTCTTCAACTCGCTTTCTTGTGAGCTGGCCGCAAAACCGCAGGATTGCTTCAGGCCCTAATCTGGTTCCGGCACGGCATGTTGAGCCTTTGGCTAATTCCTCTTCCTGATGGGAAATGAGAGTTAAATTTGCTCGTGCAGACACCTACAGCTAATCTCTCATTGGTTCTCCCTATTCCTGTTCATCTTGCTCAGAAATTCCAAACTGTGCCAAACAGGAGGTTAAAGGCACTGACTCTCCAATTGGGGAAAGAGTTAGTAAAGCGTCTGGAATGGTAAAACCGAGTATGAGGGGAAGAAAACTGAGATGCATTTAAAAAGGTTTCCCGGTCACACGGTGGACCATATTCTGGGTTTCCCATGCGTGTTTTACCTGAAGGAAGAATCCCTTAAACCTGGAGAGGTGGGACCCATGCAATGGGTACCATGCAGTATGACTTCAAATGGCCTGCATTTTCTCACCGAACCTAACCAATGCTATCAGCCCAAAGTGTCGAACCTTATGTCTCACTCAGCTCTAGGTGTAGATGTGGTAAATCCAGGTTGCATCACAAGCCCTGAATGAATTATTTAAGAATTGCTCTCTATTTCACTGTCATTGTGTTTGTTTTTGTAGTTTATTTTGATAATGGGATTTATCGGATTTTCTCTGCTGCCTTCATGCAGCTGTACACACACTTGATTCTCTTACAGAGACATATAAATCCATGGGTTTGAAGATTCTTACTAGTCATGTGTAATCCTAGGAGTTGAATATGGTGTGTTTAGTCCATTTCGTTGAGCAAGATGTAAGTCTTGACTATTACATATTTGGCTTATGGAAAGGTATGTGTGCTAATTTCTATCTCTGGTTTTATGCACCACCCCAACTCACCTTTCCCCATAAGCAAGCATAAGTTGGTGTTCTAAATTTGAGACCCTGTTCTGTTTTGTAATTCAGTTCATGTGTAGCCAAGTTTACATTCCGTGTATTAGGGATATCTAATGATGTTTCTTTTTCTGTGTGACTTATTTCTCGTAGAATCATGGTACCTGAATCCACTCATTATGCCGCTAGGGACCTGATGACGTAGATTTCATTGCTGAGTGATATTCCATTGTACGTGCATACCACAACTTCTTTATCCATTTGTTGCTTTCTTGGATATTTAACTTGTACCGTAGACGAGGTTCTTGTAAACAGAGTCGTCCGAAAATTTGGGGTGGCTGTGTGATTTTGATTTTAATTTCTCTATGCTATAGGACCATAAGTGGAAATGCCATAGGCTGTGTTGCTTTTTTTCTTACGTGTTTCAGGAAACACCATACACTTCTCCAGGGTGGCTGTTGGCAATTTACATCCCGCCCATCAGCATAACAAGGCTCCCTGTTCTCCATGACCTGTCCTGCCTTGCTGGAATTTACACATTTTTCAGATGGCCCTTTTGACCGGGGGGCAGTGAGACTTCATTGTAGTGCACATTTCCTTTACACGCTTGCTTGGTTGGCCAAAAAGTGCGTATGCGTTTTTTCCTGAATATATTCAGGAAAAAACGCATACGCCCTTTTTGGCCAAGTGCATCATTGTCGACATTCTGCCTCTAATCTTATTCTTTAAGTGCAATTCCAGTCTACCCCCTGAAATCTTTTTCCTGAAATTCTGCCCCGATTTCAAGTCCTCTTCGAAGACTTACTTCAAAACATTTTTGGACGATAGCTGTCATTCATTACTCTGCAGGTTTGTGAATTACAGTGCCCCTGAGCTCCTTTCTTCAACTCGCTTTCTTGTGAGCTGGCCGCAAACCCGCAGGATTGCTTCAGGCCCTAATATAGTTCCGGCATGGCATGCTGAGCCTTTGGTTAATTCCTCTTCCTGGTGGGAAATGAGCGTTAAATTTGCATGTGCAGACACCTTCACATGAGTCGTCATGGTGCCCCTTTGCCCCGGTTATCTCTATGGAGGTTGGAGTTGGAGGGCCTCCTCACTCAAGATCAGTGTGCCCACGGAGCCAACCCTGCAACTTCAGGGCATGGTTGGGGGTTAGGATCACCAGGAGGGTTCCTTTTCCCTTAGGAGGGAGGTGGCTTTTGGGCTGCTGATTTCCAGGTTATCAGATACTGCCAGTATCTTGGCCAGATGTGGCGGTGGGCCAAGCCCCTTGGTGACCGTAGTTTATCCTACCTGGATCGCATTCTTGCATTGTTCCATTTCAAGTGGTCCCAGGTTTTGCACTAATACTCCAATGGCGATTCACTGTTCACCAGGAATGTAAAGGTCAAAGGGTTTAGCTAAATTAGGGAGTTCCAGGGCAAGGGTCTGAATTGACTGCTCTTTCCATTCTTGAAAGGCCACTTCTGCATTCTATTCAAAAGGATCATCACCTTTTCCTTTCAGTGTTTCATATAGAGGCCGAGCTAGTAGACTGTAGTTAGGGATCCAGAAGCAGCAAACCCTGGCCTCCCCAGGAACCCCTAAGCTGTCTTCTAGTTTTAGAAATGGGTAAGGCTGTAAATTTTTTCTTCCCTTTCCTGGGATGGGCTTCTCCGACCTTCTGTGAGAATGAAGCCCAGGCAGGTCACCGTAGTCTGTGATATTTGAGCTTTTTCTTGGACAACTTGTATCCTTTATTGGCTTCGTAGTTCAGAGGTCTCCTTAGTAGGGCTGGCGATCAGAATGTCGTCTGCATATTGAAGGAGTGTTTCCTTTTCCAGAGGTAGAACTTTTAGGTCTTTAGCTGAGCTTTCCCCAAAGATGGTGTGGGAAATTTTGAACCCTTGGGGCAACACGGCCCGGAAGTATTGTTTTAGTTGTATGTTGAGTCCTGCCACTCACAAGCCAAAATTTCTTGTGACTCTGGGACTAATAGAATACAAAAGAAGGCATCATTGAAGACTAATACAGAATACCATGTCCTGGTGGTTGGTAGAATGACCAGCAGGGTGTAGGATTTAGGAACTACTGGAGGTATATCCTCGGTGGCTTCACTGACTGTCCTGACATCCTTTACCAGGACTCCAGCAGCCCATGGGGCTCTCGAGGTCAGGCCAATCCCAGGATATGGAGCTCACCTGGGCAGGTACCCCACCCCAGCCCACGGGGCTCTCGTGTTCAGGCCCCTCCCAGGATATGGGGTTCCCTGGGCAGGTCCCCCTGCAGCCCATGGGGCTCTCGTGGTCAGGCCCCTCCCAGGATACAGAGCTACCCTTGCAGGTACCATGGCAGCGCTGGGAACACAGGAACCGTGCATATCGCCCTCATTGCAGAGCACTCCCAGCTCACCTGTCACTCAGATCTGACACAGAGCACCTCAGAGCAGGACTTGAACTAACAAACAGCAGCTCCGACAGGTCTGTGACCCTGGGCATCACTCTGTGTGGCCTCCCTCCACCTGGTCTTCCAGAGACTTCCACTGCACCCGGGGCACCAGGCCTCTGTCTCCACCCACCAGCCACCCCTCCTCTCCCTGACTCCTGGGTTCCTCTCATTAGGAGAGGGTTTTCTTGAAGTTGTCTCCCACTCATGGGCCAGATAATATAATTAGAAAACAAGCCAGAGCTGCAGCCCCTTGTCTATCCTGACTCTCAGGAGCCCACACCTGTTCCTTGGACCTGGCCGATTCAGCAAGTTCCAGTTTCTGCAACTGTGAGCCCCTGAGGGGTGATTATTGGCTGGCCTGGGAAGCCTGACCGTGCCGGCCAGCCCTCCCCAGGTGTGCCTGGGTTCAGATCAATATAAACACCGCTCCAGGCAGCAAGAGCCCCTGCAGCTGTGCCTGACGCCATTTTCTCTGCCCTGTCAGCAGTCTTGGGGCTGGACTGGTGGGAGGGAGTGAGAGGCCACGGCTTTGTGGGTGGCCCAGTGTGAGTGGGGCTCTGCTGGACTTTCTGCAGCAGTTGCCAAGATGCCACCTGCTAAAGAAGAGGATGTGTCACCCATACCTGCCGCTGGAATTTCTCCCTGGGCAGAGGTGAGTGAGGAAGAAAGCAGTGGGGGCCGGGACAGCAGGGGTATCTCAGGCAGGGAAATGGAAAGCTTCCAGAAGAGCACCCAGGACCAGGATCATCCTGGCTGGCCTGCAGGCACCAAGTCGGCTGGCATGCTGTCGCTCATGTGGCTCCATGGCCCTTCCTCTAGGCTTTCAAGTCCTTGTACATATTCAGGTGTTTTACCTGGGAAGGGTGGGAACATTTCAGCAGCAGCGGGCCTGGGGCTCAGCCCACGTTTACTCACAGATGCCTCGGCACGGTGCCCCAGCTTTGCAATGAGGACGCTTGTTGCGTGGGGCCTGCTGGCTGAATGGGAGATGATTCCCCACCACTGACCAACTTCAGAATTGTTTACAACTGGAGCAAGTGCCCTGATACGGTTTTCCTCTGTGTAGCTGGTGGTTTCTGTTTTTTTTTCTTTTTTGGTTCAAGGTAGATTTTATTCCTCTTTTTTGTATTTACAGATATAAGCATGGAAATAATTTATTCATATAAATACATGTATGTGAAGGGAAGAATATTTTTTCTGTTTTACTTTTTGTAATTTGAATTTTATTTTATTTTTTTATACAGCAGGTTCTTTTTGGTTATCTATTTTATACATATAAATGTATACATGCCAATCCCAATCTCTCAACTCCTCCCACCACCACCCCCCAACAGCTTTCCCCCCTTGGTGTCCATACGTTTGTTGTCTACATCTGTTGCTCTATTTCTGCCTTGCAAAACGGTTCATCTGTACAATTTGTCTAGGTTCCACATATAGCCATTAATAGACAAGATTTCTTTTTCTCTTTCTGACTTACTTCACTCTGTATGACAGTCTCTAGATCCATCAACGTCTCTACAAATGACCCAATTTCATTCCTTTTTATGGCTTAGTAATATTCCATTTTATATATGTACCACATCTTTATGCATTCGTCTGTCTGTGGGCATTTAGGTTGCTTCCATTACCTGGATATTGTAAATAGTGATGCAATGAACATTGCGGTGAATGTCTCTTTTTGATTTATGGTTTTGTCTGGGTATATGCCCAGTAGTGGGACTGCTGTATCATATGGTAATTCTATTCTTAGTTTTATAAGAAACTCCATAAATTTCTCCACAGTGACTCTATCAATTTCATTCCCAACAATAGCAGAAGAGGGTTCCTTATCTCCACACCCTTTCCAGCATTTGTTGTTTGTAGATTTTCTGATGATGCCCATTCTAACAGGTGTGAGGTGATACACCATGGATGAGTCTATTTCGTTGAGCAAAGAGTAGGTCTTGTCTATTACATATTTGGCTTATGGAACGGTATGTGTGCTAATTTCAATCTCTGGTTTTATACAGCACCGCAACTCAAATTTCCCCTTAAGCAAGCATAAGTTTTTATCTAAATGTGAGACTCTGTTCGGTTTTGGAATTCAGTTTATGTGTAGCCAAGTTTACACTCTCTCTATTAGTGATATCTTATGATAATTACCTTTCTCTGTGTGACATATTTCTCTTAGAATCATCATACTTAAATCCACTCAATTTGCTGCTACAGGCCTGATGACATTGATTTCATTGCTGAGTGATATTCCATTGTACGTAAGTAGCACAACTCCTTTATCCATATTTTTCTTTCTGGGATATTTAATTTGTACTGGACTCAAGGTTCTTGTAAACACAGCAGCCCTAACTTTGGTGTTGGCTGTGTCTTGTTGATTTTAATTTTCCTAAGCTATAGGGCCAAAAGTGGAAGTGCCCTAGGGTCTGTAGCTTTGTTTTTCAGATGTTTCAGGATACACCATAAACATCTCCAGAGTGTCTGTTGGCAATTTACATCCCGCCCATCAGCATAACAAGGCTCCCTGTTCTCCATGGCCTGTCCTGTGTTTCTGGTTTTTACACTTTTTTCAGATGGCCCTTTTGACTAATGGGAAATGAGACTTCATTGTAGTGCGGATTTCCATTGCTCGAGTGCTTGGTTGGCCAAAAAGGGCATATGTGTTTTTTCCTGAATATATTCAGGAAAAAATGTTTACGCACTTTTGTCCAAGTGCATCACTGTCAAAGATCTGCCGCTTTTCACATGCTTTAAATGCAATTCCAATCTACCTCCTGAAATATGATTCCTGCAATTCTGCCTCGTTTTCAAGTCCTCTTTGCAGACTTACTTCAGTATATTTTTGCCAATAGCTGTCATTTATAACTCTGCAGGTTTGTGAATTACAGTGCCCGTGATTTCCTTTCTTAACTCGTTTCCTTGAAAGCTGGCCACAGAACCGCAGGTTTGCTTTAGGCCATAATCAGGGTCTGGCACGGCACTCTGAGCCTTTGGTTAATTCCTCTTCCTGGTGGGAAATTAGAGTTAAATGTGCCTCTCCGGACACCTGCCTCACTCCCAGCCCCTTGGTGATGTGTGTCCTGTGGTTTGAGGCCACATGTGCTGGGTTCCTCACCTTTGGCTGATGTGGCCCCACTGGTGTGAGGACACTCCTGCCTGGTTCCCATCCCCTTGGTGATGTGGGCCATCCGGTGAGTCTGATCCTGGTTGGGTTCCTCACACTTCTGTGAGGTGGGCCCTCTTCTCTGACGTCACTCCTGCCTGGCTGGCACACCCCGCCTTGACGAAGTCGGCCCTCTGGTGGGATTTGGTGCCTGCTGGGTGTCTCCTGCCCTCGGTAATGAGGGCCCTCTGGCGTCAGGCCCTAATTCCTGGGCTCCCAATATTTTCTGATATGCGCCCTGTGGTTCGAGTACACTCGTGCCAGGTTCCCAACCCCATGGGAATGTGGGCCTTCTGCTCTGAGGTCCCAACCGTGGGTTGCTCAGTTTCATGATGAGGGCCCTCTGCTGTGAGTTCTCTCCGGCCTGGATCCCATAGCCTCGCTGCTCCTGGCCACCTGCTGGGAAGTTCCAACTGCGGGATTCCTCACCTTTTTTCTTCTATGGGCCCTCTGTTTTGAGACTCCTCCTGCCTGCCTCACTCCCAGTCCCTTGGTGATGTGTGTCCTCTGGTGTGAGGCCACGTGTGCTGGGTCCCTCGCCTTTCGATGATGTGGCCACACTGGTGTGAGGACACTCCTGCCTGCTTTCTATCCCCTTGATGATGTGGGCCCTCTGGTGAGAGTCTGATCCTGGCTGGGTTCCTCACCCTTCTGTGAGGTGGGCCCTCTGCTGTGAGGTCACTCCTGCCTGGCTTGCACACCCCACCTGGGCAACATCGGCCCTCTTGTGGCACTTGGATTCCTGCTGGGAGCCTCCTACCCTCGGTGATGGGGGCCCTCTAGCGTCAGGCCCTAACTGCTGGGTACCCACATTTTCTGATACATGCTAAGTGGTGCTAGGACACTCCTGCGAGGTTCCCATCCCCATGGGCATGTGGGCCTTCTGCTCTAAGGTCCCAACACCTGTGTTGTTCACCGTTTCATGATGTTGGCTCTCTGGTGTTAGTTCACTCAGGCCTAGATCCCATAGACTCTGTGCTCTGAGCCGACTGCTGGGAGGTTCCTACTGCTGGATTCCTTACCTTTTTTATTCTTTGGGTCCTGTGTTTTTATGCTCCTACTTCCTGACTCACTCCCAGCCCCTTTGTGATGTAGGTCCTCTGGTTTAAGGCCACATGTACCGGTTTCCTCACCTTTATTGATGTGGCCCCACTGGTGTGAGGACACTCCTGCCTGGTTCCCATCCCCTTGGTGATTGGGGCCCTCTTGTGAGAGTCTGATCCTGTCTGGATTCCTCACACTTCTGGGAGGTGGGCCCTCTGTTGTGAGGTCACTCCTGCCTGGCTGGCACACGTCACGTTGGCGATGTGGGCCCTCAGTTGGGAGTTGGTGCCTGCTGGGAGTCTCCTCCCCTCGGTAATGAGGGCCCTCTGGCGTCAGGCCCTAACTCATGGGCTCCCAAAATTTTCTGATGTGCGCTCTGTCGTGTGAGTACACTCCAGCCAGGGTCCCTTCCCTAGGGGATGTGGGCTTTCTGCTCTGTGGTCCCAACGGCTGGGTTGCTCACAGTGTCAGAATGTGGGCCCTCTGTTTTGAGTTCAGTCAGGCCTGGATCCCATAGCCTCGCTGCTCCTGGCCGCCTGCTGGGAGATTCCAACTGCGGGATTCCTCACCTTTTTTACGCAATGGGCCCTCTGTTTTGAGGCTCCTCCTGCCTGCCTCACTCCCAGCCCCTTGGTGATGTGTGTCCTGTAGTTTGAGGCCACGTGTGCTAGGTCCGTCACATTTCGGTGATGTGGCCCCACTGGTGTGAGGACACTCCTGCCTGGTTTCCATTCCCTTGGTGATGTGGGCCCTCTGGTGAGAGTCTGATCCTCTTTGGGTTCCTCATACTTTTGTGTGGTTGGCCCTCTGCTCTGAGGTCACTCCTGCCTGGCTGGCACACCCCGCATTGGCGACGTCGGCCCTCTGGTAGCAGTTGGAGCTTGCTGGGAACCTCCTCTCCTCAGTGATGAGGGCCCTCTGGCGTCCGGCCCTAACTGCTGGGCTCCCCACATTTTCTGTTGTGTGCCCACTGGTGCGATGACACTCCTGCTTGGTTCCCTTCCCCATGGGGATGTGGGCCTTGTGCTCTGAGGTCACAACGGCTGGGTTGCTTACAGTATCACGATGAGGGCCCTCTGTTGTGAGTTCATCACTGCCTGGATCCCATAGCCTCGGTGCTCTGGGCCGCCTGCTGGGATGTTCCAACTGCTGGATTCCTCACCTTTTTATATAATGGGCCATGTGTTTTGAGGTTAATCCTGCCTGCCTCGCTCTGAGACCCATGGTGATGTGGGTCTTCTGGTTTGAGGCCACATGTGCTGGGTACCTCAACTTTCGATGATGTGGCCCCACGGGTGTGAGGACACTCGTGCCTGATTCCCAGCCCCTTGCTTATGTGGGCACTCTGGTGAGAGTCTGATCATGACTGGGTTCCTTACCCTTCTGTGAGGTGGGCGCTCTGATGTGAGGTCACTCCTGCCTGGATGGCTCACCTCGCCTTGGCGACATAGGCCCTCTGTTGGCCACTGAAGCATGCTGGGAGCCTCCTACCCTCTTTAATGAGGGCCCTGGAAGAAACGCATATGCCCTTTTTGACCAAGTGCATCATTGTCGAAGTTCTGCCTCTTCTCCTATACTTTCAGAGGACTTCCCGTCTACCTCCTGAAATCGTATTCCTGGAATTCTGCCCCGCGTTCAAGTCCTCTTTGCAGCCTTACTTCAATATATTTTTGGATGATAGCTGTCATTTATAACTCTGCAGGTTTGTGAATTACAGTGCCCCTGAGCTCCATTCTTCAACTCGCTTTCTTGTGAGCTGGCCGCAAAACCGCAGGATTGCTTCAGGCCCTAATCTGGTTCCGGCACGGCATGTTGAGCCTTTGGCTAATTCCTCTTCCTGATGGGAAATGAGAGTTAAATTTGCTCGTGCAGACACCTACAGCTAATCTCTCATTGGTTCTCCCTATTCCTGTTCATCTTGCTCAGAAATTCCAAACTGTGCCAAACAGGAGGTTAAAGGCACTGACTCTCCAATTGGGGAAAGAGTTAGTAAAGCGTCTGGAATGGTAAAACCGAGTATGAGGGGAAGAAAACTGAGATGCATTTAAAAAGGTTTCCCGGTCACACGGTGGACCATATTCTGGGTTTCCCATGCGTGTTTTACCTGAAGGAAGAATCCCTTAAACCTGGAGAGGTGGGACCCATGCAATGGGTACCATGCAGTATGACTTCAAATGGCCTGCATTTTCTCACCGGACCTAACCAATGCTATCAGCCCAAAGTGTCAAACCTTATGTCTCACTCAGCTCTAGGTGTAGATGTGGTAAATCCAGGTTGCATCACAAGCCCTGAATGAATTATTTAAGAATTGCTCTCTATTTCACTGTCATTGTGTTTGTTTTTGTAGTTTATTTTGATAATGGGATTTATCGGATTTTCTCTGCTGCCTTCATGCAGCTGTACACACACTTGATTCTCTTACAGAGACATATAAATCCATGGGTTTGAAGATTCTTACTAGTCATGTGTAATCCTAGGAGTTGAATATGGTGTGTTTAGTCCATTTCGTTGAGCAAGATGTAAGTCTTGACTATTACATATTTGGCTTATGGAAAGGTATGTGTGCTAATTTCTATCTCTGGTTTTATGCAGCACCCCACCTCACCTTTCCCCATAAGCAAGCATAAGTTGGTGTTCTAAATTTGAGACTCTGTTCTGTTTTGTAATTCAGTTCATGTGTAGCCAAGTTTACATTCCGTGTATTAGTGATATCTTATGATGTTTCATTTTCTGTGTGACTTATTTCACTTAGAATCATCGTACCTGGATCCACTCAATATGCCGCGACGGGCCTGATGACATAGATTTCATTGGTGAGTGATATTCCATTGTACGTGCGTACCACAACTTCTTTAACCATTTTTCACATTCTGGGATATTTAACTTGTACCGTAGACGACGTTCTTGTAAACAGAGCTGTCCCAAACTTTGGGGTGGCTATGTGTTTTTTATTTTAATTTCCGCAAGCTATAGGACCATAAGTGGAAGTGCCATAGGCTCTGTTGCTTTGTTTCCTACTTGTTTCAGGAAACCCCATACACTTCTCCAGAGTGGCTGTTTGCAATTTACATCCCCCCCATCAGCATAACAAGGCTCCCTGTTCTCCATGACCTGTCCTGCCTTTCTGGATTTTACACTTTTTCAAATGCCCCTTTTGACCGGGGGGCAGTGAGACTTCATTGTAGTGCAGATTTCATTTACCTGCTTGCTTGCTTGGCCAAAAATGGCGTATGCGTTTTTTCCTGAATATATTCAGGAAAAAACGCATACGCACTTTTTGGCCAGTGCATCATTGTCGACATTCTGCCTCTATTCCTATGCTTTAAGTGCAATTCCAGTCTACCCCCTGAAATCGTTTTCCTGAAATTCTGCCCCGCTTTCAAGTCCTCTTCGAAGACTTACTTCAATACATTTTTGGACGATAGCTGTCATTCATAACTCTGCAGGTTTGTGAATTACTGTGCCCCTGAGCTCGTTTCCTCAACTCGCTTTCTTGTGAGCTGGCCGAAAAACCGCAGGATTGCTGCAGGCCGTAATCTGTTTCCATCAGGGCACGCTGAGCCTTTGGTGAATTCCTCTTCCTGGTGCGAAATGATCGTTCCATTTGCCCGTGCAGACACCTACAGCTAGTCTCTCATTGGTTCTCCCTATTCCTGTTAATCTTGCGTAGAAATTGCAAACTGTGCCGAACAGGAGGTTAAAGGCACTGACTCTCCAAGTGGGGAGAATGTTAGTAAAGTGTCTGGAATGGTGAACCCGAGTACCAGGGTTCGAAAACTGAGATATATTTGAAAACGTTTCCCAATCACACGGTGGACAATACTCTGGGTTTCCCATGCATGTCTTAGCTGAAGGAAGAATCCCTTAAACCTGGAGAGCTCGGAACCATGGAATGGGTACCATGCAGTATGACTACAATGGGTCTGCGTTTGCTCACCGAACCTCACAAATGCTATCAGCCCGAAGTGTCCAGCCGTATATCTCACCCAGCTCTGGGTGTAGATGTGGTAAATCCAGGTTGCATCACAAGCCCTGAATGAATTATTTAAGAATTGCTCTCTATTTCACTGTCAATGTGTTTTGGTTTGAAATTTATTTTGATAATGGGATTTATCGGATTTTCACTGCTGCGTTTAGGCTGCTGTACACACGCTTGATTTCCTTATGGAGACATATAAATCCATGGGTTTTAAGATTCTTACTTGTCAGGTATCTTGCCAGGCGTTGAATATGGGGTGTTGAGTCCATTTCGTTGAGCAAAGAGTAGGTCTTGTCTATTATATATTTGGCTTATGGAACGGTATCTGTGCTAATTTCAATCTCTGGTTTTATGCAGCACCCCAACTCACCTTTCCCCATAAGCAAGCATAAGTTGCTTTTCTAAATTTGAGACCCTGTTCTGTTTTGTAATTCCGTTCATGGGCAGCCAAGTTTACATTCCGTGTATTAGTCATATCTTATGATGTTTCTTTTTCTGTGTGACTTATTTCTCGTAGAATCATCATACCTGAATCCACTCATTATGCCGCTACGGGCCTGATGACGTAGATTTCATTGCTGAGTGATATTCCATTGTACGTGCGTACCACAACTTCTTTATCCATTTTTTGCTTTCTGGGATATTTTACTTGTACCGTAGACGAGGTTCTTGTAAACAGAGCCGTCCCAAACTCTGGGGTGGCTGTGTGTTTTTGATTTTAATTTCCCTAAGCTATAGGACCATAAGTGGAAGTGACATAGGCTGTGTTGCTTTGTTTCCTACGTGTTTCTGGAAACACCATACACTTCTCCAGAGTGGTTGTTGGCAATTTACATCCCGCCCATCAGCATGACAAGGCTCCCTGTTCTCCATGACCTGTCCTGCCTTTCTGGATTTTACATTTTTTTCAGATGGCCCTTTTGACCGGGGGGGCAGTGAGACTTCATTGTAGTGCAGATTTCCTTTACACGCTTGCTTGGTTGGCCAAAAAGTGCGTATGCGTTTTTTCCAGAATATATTCAGGAAAAAACGCATACGCCCTTTTTGGCCAAGTGCATCGTTGTCGACATTCTGCCTCTTTTCCTATGCTTTTAGTACAATTCCAGTCTACCCCCTGAAATCGTTTTCCTGAAATTCTGCCCCGCTTTCAAGTCCTCTTCGAAGACTTATTTCAATACATTTTTGGACGATAGCTGTCATTCATAACTCTGCAGGTTTGTGAATTACAGTGCCCCTGAGCTCATGTCTTCAATTCGTTTTCTTGTGAGCTGGCCGCAAAACCGCAGGATTGCTTCAGGCCATAATCTCTTTCCGGCAGGGCATGCTGAGCCTTTGTTTAATTCCTCTTCCTGGTCGGAAATGAGCGTACCTTTTGCCCGTGCAGGCACCTACAGCTAGTCTCTCATTGGTTCTCCCTATTCCTGTACATCTTACGCAGAAATTGCAAACTGTGCCAAACAGGAGGTTAATGGCACTGACTCTCCAAGTGGGGAGAGTGTTAGTAAATCGTCTGGAATGGTGAACCCGAGTACCAGGGGACGAAAACTGATATGTATTAAAAATGTTTCCCGGTCACCCAGTGCACTGTACTGTGATTTTCCCATGCATGTTTTAGCTGAAGGAAGAATCCCTTAAACCTGGAAATTTGGAACCCATGGAATGGGTACCATGCAGTATGACTTCAAAGGGTCTGCGTTTGCTCACCGAACCTCACCAATGCTATCAGCCCGAATTGTCCAGCCTTATGTCTCACCCAGCTCTGGGTGTAGATGTGGGAAATCCAGGTTGCATCACAAGCCCTGAATGAATTATTTAAGAATTGCTCTCTATTTCACTGTCATTTTGTTTTGTTTTTGAAATTTATTTTGATAATGGGATTTATCGGATTTTCACTGCTGCATTTAGGCCGCTGTACACACGCTTGATTTCCTTATGGAGACATATAAATCCATGGGTTTTAAGATTCTTACTTGTCAGGTATCTTGCCAGGCGTTGAATATGGGGTGTTGAGTCCATTTCGTTGAGCAAAGAGTAAGTCTTGTCTATTATATATTTGGCTTATGGAACGGTATCTGTGCTAATTTCAATCTCTGGTTTTATGCAGCACCCCAACTCACCTTTCCCCATAAGCAAGCATAAGTTGGTTTTCTAAATTTGAGACCCTGTTCTGTTTTGTAATTCAGTTCATGGGTAGCCAAGTTTACATTCCGTGTATTAGTGATATCTTATGATGTTTCTTTTTCTGTGTGACTTATTTCTCGTAGAATCATCATACCTGAATCCACTCATTATGCCGCTACGGGCCTGATGACGTAGATTTCATTGCTGAGTGATATTCCATTGTACGTGCGTACCACAACTTCTTTATCCATTTTTTACTTTCTGGGATATTTTACTTGTACCGTAGACGAGGTTCTTGTAAACAGAGCCGTCCCAAACTCTGGGGTGGCTGTGTGTTTTTGATTTTAATTTCCCTAATCTATAGGACCATAAGTGGAAGTGCCATAGGCTGTGTTGCTTTGTTTCCTACGTGTTTCTGGAAACACCATACACTTCTCCAGAGTGGTTGTTGGCAATTTACATCCCGCCCATCAGCATGACAAGGCTCCCTGTTCTCCATGACCTGTCCTGCCTTTCTGGATTTTACACTTTTTTCAGATGGCCCCTTTTACCGGGGGGGCAGTGAGACTTCATTGTAGTGCAGATTTCCTTTACACGCTTGCTTGGTTGGCCAAAAAGGGCGTATGCGTTTTTTCCTGAATATATTCAGGAAAAAACGCATACGCCCTTTTTGGCCAAGTGCATCGTTGTCGACATTCTGCCTCTTTTCCTATGCTTTTAGTACAATTCCAGTCTACCCCCTGAAATCGTTTTCCTGAAATTCTGCCCCGCTTTCAAGTCCTCTTGGAAGACTTACTTCAATACACTTTTGGACGATAGCTGTCATTCATAACTCTGCAGGTTTGTGAATTACAGTGCCCCTGAGCTCATGTCTTCAACTCGCTTTCTTGTGAGCTGGCCGCAAAACCGCAGGATTGCTTCAGGCCCTAATCTCTTTCCGGCAGGGCACGCTGAGCCTTTGGTTAATTCCTCTTCCTGGTGGGAAATGAGCGTTCCATTTGCCCGTACAGACACCTACAGCTAGTCTCTCATTGCTTCTCCCTATTCCTGTTCATCTTGCGCAGAAATTGCAAAGTGTGCCAAACAGGAGGTTAAAGGCACTGACTCTCCAAGTGGGGAGAGTGTTAGTAAAGCGTCTGGAATGGTGAACCCGAGTACCAGGGGACGAAAACTGAGATGCATTTGAAAACGTTTCCCAATCACATGGCGGACGATAGTCTGGGTTTCCCATGCATGTTTTAGCTGAAGGAAGAATCCCTTAAACCTGGAGAGTTGGGACCCATGGAATGGGTACCATGGAGTATGACTTCAAAGGGTCTGCGTTTGCTCACCGAACCTCACCAATGCTATCAGCCCGAAGTGTCCAGCCTTATGTCTCACCCAGCTCTGGGTGTAGATGTGGGAAATCCAGGTTGCATCACAAGCCCTGAATGAATTATTTAAGAATTGCTCTCTATTTCACTGTCATTGTGTTTTGTTTTTGAAATTTATTTTTATAATGGGATTTATCGGATTTTCACTGCTGCGTTTAGGCCGCTGTACACACGCTTGATTTCCTTATGGAGACATATAAATCCATGGGTTTTAAGATTCTTACTTGTCAGGTATCTTGCCAGGCGTTGAATATGGGGTGTTGAGTCCATTTCGTTGAGCAAGGAGTAGGTCTTGTCTATTATATATTTGGCTTATGGAACGGTATCTGTGCTAATTTCAATCTCTGGTTTTATGCAGCACCCCAACTCACCTTTCCCCATAAGCAAGCATAAGTTGGTTTTCTAAATTTGAGACCCTGTTCTGTTTTGTAATTCAGTTCATGGGTAGCCAAGTTTACATTCCGTGTATTAGTGATATCTTATGATGTTTCATTTTCTGTGTGACTTATTTCTCGTAGAATCATCATACCTGAATCCACTCATTATGCCGCTACGGGCCTGATGACATAGATTTCATTGCTGAGTGATATTCCATTGTACGTGCGTACCACAACTTCTTTATCCATTTTTTACTTTCTGGGATATTTTACTTGTACCGTAGACGAGGTTCTTGTAAACAGAGCCGTCCCAAACTCTGGGGTGGCTGTGTGTTTTTGATTTTAATTTCCCTAAGCTATAGGACCATAAGTGGAAGTGCCATAGGCTGTGTTGCTTTGTTTCCTACGTGTTTCTGGAAACACCATACACTTCTCCAGAGTGGTTGTTGGCAATTTACATCCCGCCCATCAGCATGACAAGGCTCCCTGTTCTCCATGACCTGTCCTGCCTTTCTGGATTTTACACTTTTTTCAGATGGCCCTTTTGACCGGGGGGGCAGTGAGACTTCATTGTAGTGCAGATTTCCTTTACACGCTTGCTTGGTTGGCCAAAAACGGCGTATGCGTTTTTTCCTGAATATATTCAGGAAAAAACGCATACGCCCTTTTTGGCCAAGTGCATCTTTGTCGACATTCTGCCTCGTTTCCTATGCTTTTAGTACAATTCCAGTCTACCCCCTGAAATCGTTTTCGTGAAATTCTGCCCCGCTTTCAAGTCCTCTTGGAAGACTTACTTCAATACATTTTTGGACGATAGCTGTCATTCATAACTCTGCAGGTTTGTGAATTACAGTGCCCCTGAGCTCATGTCTTCAACTCGCTTTCTTGTGAGCTGGCCGCAAAACCGCAGGATTGCTTCAGGCCAAAGTCTCTTTCCGGCAGGGCACGCTGAGCCTTTGTTTAATTCCTCTTCCTGGTCGGAAATGAGCGTTCCATTTGCCCGTGCAGACACCTACAGCTAGTCTCTCATTGCTTCTCCCTATTCCTGTTCATCTTGCGCAGAAATTGCAAACTGTGCCAAACAGGAGGTTAATGGCACTGACTCTCCAAGTGGGGAGAGTGTTAGTAAAGCGTTCAAATGTTGAACCCGAGTACCAGGGGACGAAAACTGAGATGCATTTGAAAACGTTTCCCAATCACATGGTGGACCATACTCTGAGTTTCCCATGCATGTTTTAGCTGAAGGAAGAATCCCTTAAACCTGGAGAGTTGGGACCCATGGAATGGGTACCATGCAGTATGACTTCAAAGGGTCTGCGTTTGCTCACCGAACCTCACCAATGCTATCAGCCCGAAGTGTCCAGCCTTATGTCTCATCCAGCTCTGGGTGTAGATGTGGTAAATCCAGGTTGCATCACAAGCCCTGAATGAATTATTTAAGAATTGCTCTCTATTTCACTGTCATTGTGTTTTGTTTTTGAAATTCATTTTGATAATGGGATTTATCGGATTTTCACTGCTGCTTTTAGGCCACTGTACACACGCTTGATTTCCTTATGGAGACATATAAATCCATGGGTTTTAAGATTCTTACTTGTCATTATCTTGCCAGGCGTTGAATATGGGGTGTTGAGTCCATTTCGCTGAGCAAGGAGTAGGTCTTGTCTATTATATATTTGGCTTATGGAACGGTATCTGTGCTAATTTCAATCTCTGGTTTTATGCAGCACCCCAACTCACCTTTCCCCATAAGCAAGCATAAGTTGGTTTTCTAAATTTGAGACCCTGTTCTGTTTTGTAATTCTGTTCATGGGTAGCCAAGTTTACATTCCGTGTATTAGTGATAACTTATGATGTTTCTTTTTCTGTGTGACTTATTTCTCATAGAATCATCGTACCTGAATCCACTCATTATGCCGCTACGGTCCTGATGACGTAGATTTCATTGCTGAGTGATATTCCATTGTACGTGCGTACCACAACTTCTTTATCCATTTTATGCTTTCTCGGATATTTAACTTCTACCGTAGATGAGGTTCTTGTAAACAGAGCCATCCCAAACTTTGGGGTGGCTGTGTGTTTTTGATTTTAATTTCCCTAAGCTATAGGACCATAAGTGGAAGTGCCATAGGCTGTGTTGCTTTGTTTCCTACGTGTTTCAGGAAACACCATACACTTTTCCAGAGTGGCTGTTGGCAATTTAAATCCGCCCATCAGCATAACAAGGCTCCCTGTTCTCCATGACCTGTCCTGCCTTTCTGAATTTTACACTTTTTCAGATGCCCCTTTTGACCGGGGGGCAGTGAGACTTCATTGTAGTGCAGATTTCCTTTACACGCTTGCTTGGTTGGCCAAAAAGTGCGTATGCGTTTTTTCCTGAATATATTCAGGAAAAAACGCATACGCCCTTTTTGGCCAAGTGCATCATTGTCAACATTCTGCCTCTTTTCCTATGCTTTAAGTGCAATTCCAGTCTACCCCCTGAAATCGTTTTCCTGAAATTCTGCCCCGCTTCCAAGTCCTCTTCGAAGACTTACTTCTATACATTTTTGGACGATAGCTGTCATTCATAACTCTGCAGGTTTGTGAATTACAGTGCCCCTGAGCCCCTTTCTTCAACTCGCTTTCTTGTGAGCTGGCCGCAAAACCGCAGGATTGCTTCAGGCCCTAATCACTTTCCAGCAGGGCATGCTGAGCCTTTGCTTAATTCCTCTTCCTGGTGGGAAATGAGCGTTCCATTTGCCCGTGCAGACACCTACAGCTAGTCTCTCATTGCTTCTCCCTATTCCGGTTCATCTTGCGCAGAAATTGCAAAGTGTGCCAAACAGGAGGTTAAATGCACTGACTCTCCAAGTGGGGAGAGTGTTAGTAAAGTGTCTGGAATGGTGAACCCGAGTACCAGGGAACGAAAACTGAGATGCATTTGAAAACGTTTCCCAATCACACGGTGGACCATACTATGGGTTTCCCATGCATGTTTTAGCTAAAGGAAGAATCCCTTAAACCTGGAAATTTGGAACCCATGGAATGGGTACCATGCAGTATGACTTCAAAGGGTCTGCGTTTGCTCACCGAACCTCACCAATGCTATCAGCCCGAAGTGTCCAGCCTTATGTCTCACCCAGCTCTGGGTGTAGATGTGGGAAATCCAGGTTGCATCACAAGCCCTGAATGAATTATTTAAGAATTGCTCTCTATTTCACTGTCATTTTGTTTTGTTTTTGAAATTTATTTTGATAATGGGATTTATCGGATTTTCACTGCTGCGTTTAGGCCGCTGTACACACGCTTGATTTCCTTATGGAGACATATAAATCCATGGGTTTTAAGATTCTTACTTGTCAGGTATCTTGCCAGGCGTTGAATATGGGGTGTTGAGTCCATTTCGTTGAGCAAGGAGTAGGTCTTGTCTATTATATATTTGGCTTATGGAACGGTATCTGTGCTAATTTCAATCTCTGGTTTTATGCAGCACCCCAACTCACCTTTCCGCATAAGCAAGCATAAGTTGGTTTTCTAAATTTTAGACCCTGTTCTGTTTTGTCATTCAGTTCATGGGTAGCCAAGTTTACATTCCGTGTATTAGTGATATCTTATGATGTTTCTTTTTCTGTGTGACTTATTTCCTGTAGAATCATCATATCTGAATCCACTCATTATGCCACTACGGGCCTGATGACATAGATTTCATTGCTGAGTGATATTCCATTGTACGTGCGTACCACAATTTCTTTATCCATTTTTTACTTTCTGGGATATTTTACTTGTACCGTTGTCGAGGTTCTTGTAAACAGAGCCGTCCCAAACTCTGGGGTGGCTGTGTGTTTTTGATTTTAATTTCCCTAAGCTATAGGACCATAAGTGGAAGTGACATAGGCTGTGTTGCTTTGTTTCCTACGTGTTTCTGGAAACACCATACACTTCTCCAGAGTGGTTGTTGGCAATTTACATCCCGCCCATCAGCATGACAAGGCTCCCTGTTCTCCATGACCTGTCCTGCCTTTCTGGATTTTACACTTTTTTCAGATGGCCCTTTTGACCGGGGGGGCAGTGAGACTTCATTGTAGTGCAGATTTCCTTTACACGCTTGCTTGGTTGGCCAAAAAGGGCGTATGCGTTTTTTCCTGAATATATTCAGGAAAAAACGCATACGCCGTTTTTGGCCAAGTGCATCGTTGTCGACTTTCTGCCTCTTTTCCTATGCTTTTAGTACAATTCCAGTCTACCCCCTGAAATCGTTTTCCTGAAATTCTGCCCCGCTTTCAAGTCCTCTTGGAAGACTTACTTCAATACACTTTTGGACGATAGCTGTCATTCATAACTCTGCAGGTTTGTGAATTACAGTGCCCCTGAGCTCATGTCTTCAACTCGCTTTCTTGTGAGCTGGCCGCAAAACCGCAGGATTGCTTCAGGCCAAAGTCTCTTTCCGGTAGGGCACGCTGAGCCTTTGTTTAATTCCTCTTCCTGGTCGGAAATGAGCGTTCCATTTGCCCGTGCAGACACCTACAGCTAGTCTCTCATTGCTTCTCCCTATTCCTGTTCATCTTGCGCAGAAATTGCAAACTGTGCCAAACAGGAGATTAATGGCACTGACTCTCCAAGTGGGGAGAGTGTTAGTAAAGCGTTCAAATGTTGAACCCGAGTACCAGGGGACGAAAACTGAGATGCATTTGAAAACGTTTCCCAATCACATGGTGGACCATACTCTGGGTTTCCCATGCATGTTTTAGCTGAAGGAAGAATCCCTTAAACCTGGAGAGTTGGGACCCATGGAATGGGTAACATGCAGTGTGACTTCAAAGGGTCTGCGTTTGCTCACCGAACCTCACCAATGCTATCAGCCCGAAGTGTCCAGCCTATGTCTCATCCAGCTCTGGGTGTAGATGTGGTAAATCCAGGTTGCATCACAAGCCCTGAATGAATTATTTAAGAATTGCTCTCTATTTCACTGTCATTGTGTTTTGTTTTTGAAATTCATTTTGATAATGGGATTTATCGGATTTTCACTGCTGCTTTTAGGCCACTGTACACACGCTTGATTTCCTTATGGAGACATATAAATCCATGGGTTTTAAGATTCTTACTTGTCAGGTATCTTCCCAGGCGTTGAATATAGGGTGTTGAGTCCATTTCGTTGAGCAAGGAGTAGGTTTTGTCTATTATATATTTGGCTTATGGAACGGTATCTGTGCTAATTTCAATCTCTGGTTTTATGCAGCATCCCAACTGACCTTTCCCCATAAGCAAGCATAAGTTGGTTTGCTAAATTTGAGACCCTGTTCTGTTTTGTAATTCAGTTCATGGGTAGCCAAGTTTACATTCCGTGTATTAGTGATAACTTATGATGTTTCTTTTTCTGTCTGACTTATTTCTCATAGAATCATCGAACCTGAATCCACTCATTATGCCGCTACGGTCCTGATGACGTAGATTTCATTGCTGAGTGATATTCCATTGTACGTGCGTACCACAACTTCTTTATCCATTTTATGCTTTCTCGGATATTTAACTTCTACCGTAGATGAGGTTCTTGTAAACAGAGCCATCCCAAACTTTGGGGTGGCTGTGTGTTTTTGATTTTAATTTCCCTAAGCTATAGGACCATATGTGGAAGTGCCATAGGCTGTGTTGCTTTGTTTCCTACGTGTTTCCGGAAACACCATACAGTTTTCCAGAGTGGCTGTTGGCAATTTAAATCCGCCCATCAGCATAACAAGGCTCCCTGTTCTCCATGACCTGTCCTGCCTTTCTGGATTTTACACTTTTTTCATATGGCCCTTTTGACCGGGGGGCAGTGAGACTTCATTGTAGTGCAGATTTCCTTTACACGCTTGCTTGGTTGGCCAAAAAGGGCGTATGCGTTTTTTCCTGAATATATTCAGGAAAAAACGCATACGCCCTTTTTGGCCAAGTGCATCATTGTCAACATTCTGCCTCTTTTCCTATGCTTTAAGTGCAATTCCAGTCTACCCCCTGAAATCGTTTTCCTGAAATTCTGCCCCGCTTTCAAGCCCTCTTCGAAGACTTACTTCTATACATTTTTGGACGATAGCTGTCATTCATAACTCTGCAGGTTTGTGAATTACAGTGCCCCTGAGCTCCTTTCTTCAACTCGCTTTCTTGTGAGCTGGCCGCAAAACCGCAGGATTGCTTCAGGCCCTAATCTCTTTCCGGCAGGGCACCCTGAGCCTTTGGTTAATTCCTCTTCCTGGTGGGAAATGAGTGTTCCATTTTCCCGTGCAGACACCTACAGCTAGTCTCTCATTGCTTCTCCCTATTCCTGTTCATCTTGCGCAGAAATTGCAAAGTGTGCCAAACAGGAGGTTAAATGCACTGACTCTCCAAGTGGGGAGAGTGTTAGTAAAGCTTCTGGAATGGTGAACCCGAGTACCAGGGGATGAAAACTGAGATGCATTTGAAAACGTTTCCCAATCACATGGTGGACCATACAATGGGTTTCCCATGCCTGTTTTAGCTGAAGGAAGAATCCCTTAAACCTGGAAATTTGGAACCCATGGAATGGGTACCATGCAGTATGACTTCAAAGGGTCTGCGTTTGCTCACCGAACCTCACCAATGCTATCAGCCCGAAGTGTCCAGCCTTATGTCTCACCCAGCTCTGGGTGTAGATGTGGGAAATCCAGGTTGCATCACAAGCCCTGAATGAATTATTTAAGAATTGCTCTCTATTTCACTGCCATTTTGTTTTGTTTTTGAAATTTATTTTGATAATGGGATTTATCGGATTTTCACTGCTGCGTTTAGGCCGCTGTACACACGCTTGATTTCCTTATGGAGACCTATAAATCCATGGGTTTTAAGATTCTTACTTGTCAGGTATCTTGCCAGGCGTTGAATATGGGGTGTTGAGTCCATTTCGTTGAGCAAGGAGTAGGTCTTGTCTAATATATATTTGGCTTATGGAACGGTATCTGTGCTAATTTCAATCTCTGGTTTTATGCAGCACCCCAACTCACCTTTCCCCATAAGCAAGCATAAGTTGGTTTTCTAAATTTGAGACCCTGTTCTGTTTTGTAATTCAGTTCATGGGTAGCCAAGTTTACATTCCGTGTATTAGTGATATCTTATGATGTTTCTTTTTCTGTGTGACTTATTTCTCGTAGAATCATCATACCTGAATCCACTCATTATGCCGCTACAGGCCTGATGACATAGATTTCATTGCTGAGTGATATTCCATTGTACGTGCGTACCACAACTTCTTTATCCATTTTTTACTTTCTGGGATATTTTACTTGTACCGTAGACGAGGTTCTTGTAAACAGAGCCGTCCCAAACTCTGGGGTGGCTGTGTGTTTTTGATTTTAATTTCCCTAAGCTATAGGACCATAAGTGGAAGTGCCATAGGCTGTGTTGCATTGTTTCCTACGTGTTTCTGGAAACACCATACACTTCTCCAGAGTGGTTGTTGGCAATTTACATCCCGCCCATCAGCATGACAAGGCTCCCTGTTCTCCATGACCTGTCCTGCCTTTCTGGATTTTACACTTTTTTCAGATGGCCCTTTTGACCGGGGGGGCAGTGAGACTTCATTGTAGTGCAGATTTCCTTTACACGCTTGCTTTGTTGGCCAAAAAGGGCGTATGCGTTTTTTCCTGAATATATTCAGGAAAAAACGCATACGCCCTTTTTGGCCAAGTGCATCGTTGTCGACATTCTGCCTCTTTTCCTATGCTTTAAGTGCAATTCCAGTCTACCCCCTGAAATCGTTTTCCTGAAATTCTGCCCCGCTTTCAAGTCCTCTTCGAAGACTTACTTCTATACATTTTTGGACGATAGCTGTCATTCGTAACTCTGCAGTTTTGTGAATTACAGTGCCCCTGAGCTCATGTCTTCAACTCGCTTTCTTGTGAGCTGGCCGCAAAACCGCAGGATTGCTTCAGGCCGTAATCTCTTTCCGGCAGGGCATGCTGAGCCTTTGTTTAATTCCTCTTCCTGGTCGGAAATGAGCGTTCCTTTTGCCCTTGCAGGCACCTACAGCTAGTCTCTCATTGGTTCTCCCTATTCCTGTACATCTTGCGCAGAAATTGCAAACTGTGCGAAACAGGAGGTTAATGGCACTGACTCTCCAAGTGGGGAGAGTGTTAGTAAAGCGTCTGGAATGGTGAACCCGAGTACCAGGGGACGAAAACTGAGATGCATTTGAAAACGTTTCCCAATCACACTGCGGACGATAGTCTGGGTTTCCCATGCATGTTTTAGCTGAAGGAAGAATCCCTTAAACCTGGAGAGTTGGGACACATGGAATGGGTACCATGCAGTATGACTTCAAAGGGTCTGCGTTTGCTCACCGAACCTCACCAATGCTATCAGCCCGAAGTGTCCAGCCTTATGTCTCACCCAGCTCTGGGTGTAGATGTGGGAAATCCAGGTTGCATCACAAGCCCTGAATGAATTATTTAAGAATTGCTCGCTATTTCACTGTCATTTTGTTTTGTTTTTGAAATTTATTTTGATAATGGGATTTATCGGATTTTCACTGCTGCGTTTAGGCCGCTGTACACACGCTTGATTTCCTTATGGAGACATATAAATCCATGGGTTTTAAGATTCTTACTTGTCAGGTATCTTGCCAGGCGTTGAATATGGGGTGTTGAGTCCATTTCGTTGAGCAAGGAGTAGGTCTTGTCTATTATATATTTGGCTTATGGAACGGTATCTGTGCTAATTTCAATCTCTGGTTTTATGCAGCACCCCAACTCACCTTTCCGCATAAGCAAGCAAAAGTTGGTTTTCTAAATTTGAGACCCTGTTCTGTTTTGTAATTCAGTTCATGGGTAGCCAAGTTTACATTCCGTGTATTAGTGATATCTTATGATGTTTCTTTTTCTGTGTGACTTATTTCCTGTAGAATCATCATATCTGAATCCACTCATTATGCCGCTACGGGCCTGATGACATAGATTTCATTGCTGAGTGATATTCCATTGTACGTGCGTACCACAACTTCTTTATCCATTTTATGCTTTCTCGGATATTTAACTTCTACCGTAGATGAGGTTCTTGTAAACAGAGCCATCCCAAACTTTGGGGTGGCTGTGTGTTTTTGATTTTAATTTCCCTAAGCTATAGGACCATAAGTGGAAGTGCCATAGGCTGTGTTGCTTTGTTTCCTACGTGTTTCAGGAAACACCATACACTTTTCCAGAGTGGCTGTTGGCAATTTAAATCCGCCCATCAGCATAACAAGGCTCCCTGTTCTCCATGACCTGTCCTGCCTTTCTGGATTTTACACTTTTTTCAGATGGCCCTTTTGACCGGGGGGCAGTGAGACTTCATTGTAGTGCAGATTTCCTTTACACGCTTGCTTGGTTGGCCAAAAAGGGCGTATGCGTTTTTTCCTGAATATATTCAGGAAAAAACGCATACGCCCTTTTTGGCCAAGTGCATCATTGTCAACATTCTGCCTCTTTTCCTATGCTTTAAGTGCAATTCCAGTCTACCCCCTGAAATCGTTTTCCTGAAATTCTGCCCCGCTTTCAAGTCCTCTTCGAAGACTTACTTCTATACATTTTTGGACGATAGCTGTCATTCATAACTCTGCAGGTTTGTGAATTACAGTGCCCCTGAGCTCCTTTCTTCAACTCGCTTTCTTGTGAGCTGGCCGCAAAACCACAGGATTGCTTCAGGCCCTAATCTCTTTCCGGCAGGGCACGCTGAGCCTTTGGTTAATTCCTCTTCCTGGTGGGAAATGAGCGTTCCATTTGCCCGTGCAGACACCTACAGCTAGTCTCTCATTGCTTCTCCCTATTCCTGTTCATCTTGCGCAGAAATTGCAAAGTGTGCCAAACAGGAGGTTAAATGCACTGACTCTCCAAGTGGGGAGAGTGTTGGTAAAGCTTCTGGAATGGTGAACCCGAGTACCAGGGGACGAAAACTGAGATGCATTTGAAAATGTTTCCCAATCACACGGTGGACCATACTATGGGTTTCCCATGCATGTTTTAGCTGAAGAAAGAATCCCTTAAACCTGGAAATTTGGAACCCATGGAATGGGTACCATGCAGTATGACTTCAAAGGGTCTGCGTTTGCTCACCGAACCTCACCAATGCTATCAGCCCGAAGTGTCCAGCCTTATGTCTCACCCAGCTCTGGGTGTAGATGTGGGAAATCCAGGTTGCATCACAAGCCCTGAATGAATTATTTAAGAATTGCTCGCTATTTCACTGTCATTTTGTTTTGTTTTTGAAATTTATTTTGATAATGGGATTTATCGGATTTTCACTGCTGCGTTTAGGCCGCTGTACACACGCTTGATTTCCTTATGGAGACATATAAATCCATGGGTTTTAAGATTCTTACTTGTCAGGTATCTTGCCAGGCGTTGAATATGGGGTGTTGAGTCCATTTCGTTGAGCAAGGAGTAGGTCTTGTCTATTATATATTTGGCTTATGGAACGGTATCTGTGCTAATTTCAATCTCTGGTTTTATGCAGCACCCCAACTCACCTTTCCGCATAAGCAAGCAAAAGTTGGTTTTCTAAATTTGAGACCCTGTTCTGTTTTGTAATTCAGTTCATGGGTAGCCAAGTTTACATTCCGTGTATTAGTGATATCTTATGATGTTTCTTTTTCTGTGTGACTTATTTCCTGTAGAATCATCATATCTGAATCCACTCATTATGCCGCTACGGGCCTGATGACATAGATTTCATTGCTGAGTGATATTCCATTGTACGTGCGTACCACAACTTCTTTATCCATTTTATGCTTTCTCGGATATTTAACTTCTACCGTAGATGAGGTTCTTGTAAACAGAGCCATCCCAAACTTTGGGGTGGCTGTGTGTTTTTGATTTTAATTTCCCTAAGCTATAGGACCATAAGTGGAAGTGCCATAGGCTGTGTTGCTTTGTTTCCTACGTGTTTCAGGAAACACCATACACTTTTCCAGAGTGGCTGTTGGCAATTTAAATCCGCCCATCAGCATAACAAGGCTCCCTGTTCTCCATGACCTGTCCTGCCTTTCTGGATTTTACACTTTTTTCAGATGGCCCTTTTGACCGGGGGGCAGTGAGACTTCATTGTAGTGCAGATTTCCTTTACACGCTTGCTTGGTTGGCCAAAAAGGGCGTATGCGTTTTTTCCTGAATATATTCAGGAAAAAACGCATACGCCCTTTTTGGCCAAGTGCATCATTGTCAACATTCTGCCTCTTTTCCTATGCTTTAAGTGCAATTCCAGTCTACCCCCTGAAATCGTTTTCCTGAAATTCTGCCCCGCTTTCAAGTCCTCTTCGAAGACTTACTTCTATACATTTTTGGACGATAGCTGTCATTCATAACTCTGCAGGTTTGTGAATTACAGTGCCCCTGAGCTCCTTTCTTCAACTCGCTTTCTTGTGAGCTGGCCGCAAAACCACAGGATTGCTTCAGGCCCTAATCTCTTTCCGGCAGGGCACGCTGAGCCTTTGGTTAATTCCTCTTCCTGGTGGGAAATGAGCGTTCCATTTGCCCGTGCAGACACCTACAGCTAGTCTCTCATTGCTTCTCCCTATTCCTGTTCATCTTGCGCAGAAATTGCAAAGTGTGCCAAACAGGAGGTTAAATGCACTGACTCTCCAAGTGGGGAGAGTGTTGGTAAAGCTTCTGGAATGGTGAACCCGAGTACCAGGGGACGAAAACTGAGATGCATTTGAAAATGTTTCCCAATCACACGGTGGACCATACTATGGGTTTCCCATGCATGTTTTAGCTGAAGAAAGAATCCCTTAAACCTGGAAATTTGGAACCCATGGAATGGGTACCATGCAGTATGACTTCAAAGGGTCTGCGTTTGCTCACCGAACCTCACCAATGCTATCAGCCCGAAGTGTCCAGCCTTATGTCTCACCCAGCTCTGGGTGTAGATGTGGGAAATCCAGGTTGCATCACAAGCCCTGAATGAATTATTTAAGAATTGCTCTCTATTTCACTGTCATTTTGTTTTGTTTTTGAAATTTATTTTGACAATGGGATTTATCGGATTTTCACTGCTGCGTTTAGGCCGCTGTACACACGCTTGATTTCCTTATGGAGACATATAAATCCATGGGTTTTAAGATTCTTACTTGTCAGGTATCTTGCCAGGCGTTGAATACGGGGTGTTGAGTCCATTTCGTTGAGCAAGGAGTAGGTCTTGTCTATTATATATTTGGCTTATGGAACGGTATCTCTGCTAATTTCAATCTCTGGTTTTATGCAGCACCCCAACTCACCTTTCCCCATAAGCAAGCATAAGTTGGTTTTCTAAATTTGAGACCCTGTTCTGATTTGTAATTCAGTTCATGGGTAGCCAAGTTTACATTCCGTGTATTAGTGATATCTTATGATGTTTCTTTTTCTGTGTGACTTATTTCTCGTAGAATCATCATACCTGAATCCACTCATTATGCCGCTACGGGCCTGATGACGTAGATTTCATTGCTGAGTGATATTCCATTGTACGTGCGTACCACAACTTCTTTATCCATTTTTTACTTTCTGGGATATTTTACTTGTACCGTAGACGAGGTTCTTGTAAACAGAGCCGTCCCAAACTCTGGGGTGGCTGTGTGTTTTTGATTTTAATTTCCCTAAGCTATAGGACCATAAGTGGAAGTGCCATAGGCTGTGTTGCTTTGTTTCCTACGTGTTTCTGGAAACACCATACACTTCTCCAGAGTGGCTGTTGGCAATTGATATCCCGCCCATTAGCATGAAAAGACTCCCTGTTCTCCATGACCTGTCCTGCCTTTCTGGATTTTACACTTTTTTCAAATGGCCCTTTTGACCGGGGGGGCAGTGAGACTTCATTGTAGTGCAGATTTCCTTTACACGCTTGCTTGGTTGGCCAAAAAGGGCGTATGCGTTTTTTTCTGAATATATTCAGGAAAAAACGCATACGCCCTTTTTGGACAAGTGCGTCGTTGTTGACATTCTGCCTCTTTTCCTATGCTTTTCGTACAATTCCAGTCTACCCCCTGAAATCGTTTTCCTGAAATTCTGCCCCGCTTTCAAGTCCTCTTTGAAGACTTACTTCAGTACATTTTTGGACGATAGCTGTCATTCATAACTCTGCAGGTTTGTGAATTACAGTGCCCCTGAGCTCATGTCTTCAACTCGCTTTCTTGTGAGCTGGCCGCAAAACCGCAGGATTGCTTCAGGCCATAATCTCTTTCCGGCAGGGCATGCTGAGCCTTTGTTTAATTCCTCTTCCTGGTGGGAAATGAGCGTTCCTTTTGCCCGTGCAGACACCTACAGCTAGTCTCTCATTGGTTCTCCCTATTCCTGTACATCTTGCGCAGAAATTGCAAACTGTGCGAAACAGGAGGTTAATGGCACTGACTCTCCAAGTGGGGAGAGTGTTAGTAAAGCGTCTGGAATGGTGAACCCGAGTACCAGGGGACGAAAACTGAGATGCATTTGAAAATGTTTCCCGGTCACACAGTGCAATGTACTGTGGGTTTCCCATGCATGTTTTAGCTGAAGGAAAAATCCCTTAAACCTGGAAATTTGGAACCCATGGAATGGGTACCATGCAGTATGACTTCAAAGGGTCTGCGTTTGCTCACCGAACCTCACCAATGCTATCAGCCCGATGTGTCCAGCCTTATGTCTCACCCAGCTCTGGGTGTAGATGTTTGAAATCCAGGTTGCATCACAAGCCCTGAATGAATTATTTAAGAATTGCTCTCTATTTCACTGTCATTGTGTTTTGTTTTTGAAATTTATTTTGATAATGGGATTTATCGGATTTTCACTGCTGCCTTTAGGCCGCTGTACACACGCTTGATTTCCTTATGGAGACATATAAATCCATGGGTTTTAAGATTCTTACTTGTCAGGTATCTTGCCAGGCGTTGAATATGGGGTGTTGAGTCCATTTCGTTGAGCAAGGAGTAGGTCTTGTCTATTATATATTTGGCTTATGGAACGGTATCTGTGCTCATTTCAATCTCTGGTTATATGCAGCACCCCAACTCACCTTTCCCCATAAGCAAGCATAAGTTGGTTTTCTAAATTTGAGACCCTGTTCTGTTTTGTAATTCAGTTTATGTGTAGCCAAGTTTACATTCCGTGTATTACTGATATATTATGATGTTTCTTTTTCTGTGTGACTTATTTCTCATAGAATCATCGTACCTGAATCCACTCATTATGCCGCTATGGGCCTGAAGACGTAGATTTCATTGCTGAGTGATATTCCATTGTACGTGCGTACCAGAACTTCTTTATCCATTTTTTCCTTTCTCGGATATTTAACTTGTACCATAGACAAGGTTCTTGTAAACAGAGCCATCCCAAACTCTGGGGTGGCTGTGTGTTTTTGATTTTAATTTCCCTAAGCTATAGGACCATAAGTGGAAGTGACATAGGCTGTGTTGCTTTGTTTCCTACGTGTTTCAGGATACACCATACATTTCTCCAGCGTGGCTGTTGGCAATTTACATCCCGCCCATCAGCATAACAAGGCTCCCTGTACTCCATGACCTGTCCTGTCTTTCTGGATTTTACACTTTTTTCAGATGGCCCTTTTGACCGGGGGGCAGTGAGACTTCATTGTAGTGCAGATTTCCTTTACACGCTTGCTTGGTTGGCCAAAAAGGGCGTATGCGTTTTTTCCTGAATATATTCAGGAAAAAACGCATACGCCCTTTTTGGCCAAGTGCATCATTGTTGACATTCTGCCTCTTTTCCTACGCTTTAAGTGCAATTCCAGTCTACCCCCTGAAATCGTTTTCCTGAAATTCTGCCCCGCTTTCAAGTCCTCTTTGAAGACTTACTTCAGTACATTTTTGGACGATAGCTGTCATTCATAACTCTGCAGGTTTGTGAATTACAGTGCCCCTGAGCTCCTTTCTTCAACTCCTTTTCTTGTGAGCTGGCCGCAAAACCGCAGGATTGCTTCAGGCCCTAATCTGTTTCCGGCATGGCACGCTGAGCCTTTGGTTAATTCCTCTTCCTGGTGGGAAATGAGCGTTCAATTTGCCCGTGCAGACACCAACAGCTAGTCTCTCATTGGTTCTCCCTATGCCTGTTCATCTTGCGCAGAATTTGCAAACTGTGCCAAACAGGAGGTTAAAGGCACTGACTCTCCAAGTGGGGAGAGTGTTAGTAAAGCGTCTGGAATGGTGAACCCGAGTACCAGGGGACGAAAACTGAGATGCATTTGAAAACGTTTCCCAATCACACGGCGGATGATAGTCTGGGTTTCCCATTCATGTTTTAGCTGAAGGAAGAATCCCTTAAACCTGGAGAGTTGGGACACATGGAATGGGTACCATGCAGTATGACTTCAAAGGGTCTGCGTTTGCTCACCGAACCTCACCAATGCTATCAGCCCGAAGTGCCCAGCCTTATGTCTCAACCAGCTCTGGGTGTAGATGTGGGAAATCCAGGTTGCATCACAAGCCCTGAATGAATTATTTAAGAATTGCTCTCTATTTCACTGTCATTGTGTTTTGTTTTTGAAATTTATTTTGATAATGGGATTTATCGGATTTTCACTGCTGCGTTTAGGCCGCTGTACACATGCTTGATTTCCTTATGGAGACATATAAATCCATGGGTTTTAAGATTCTTACTTGTCAGGTATCTTGCCAGGCGTTGAATATGGGGTGTTGAGGCCATTTTGTTGAGCAAGGAGTAGGGCTTGTCTATTATATATTTGGCTTATGGAACGGTGTCTGTGCTAATTTCAATCTCTGGTTTTATGCAGCACCCCAACTCACCTTTCCCCATAAGCAAGCATAAGTTGGTTTTCTAAATTTGAGACCCTGTTCTGTTTTGTAATTCAGTTTATGTGTAGCCAAGTTTACATTCCGTGTATTACTGATATATTATGATGTTTCTTTTTCTGTGTGACGTATTTCTCGTAGAATCATCATACCTGAATCCACTCATTATGCCGCTATGGGAGTGAAGACGTAGATTTCATTGCTGAGTGATATTCCATTGTACGTGCGTACCAGAACTTCTTTATCCATTTTTTCCTTTCTCGGATATTTAACTTGTTCCGTAGACAACGTTCTTGTAAACAGAGCCATCCCAAACTTTGGGGTGGCTGTGTGTTTTTGATTTTAATTTCCCTAAGCTATAGGACCATAAGTGGAAGTGACATAGGCTGTGTTGCTTTGTTTCCTACGTGTTTCAGGATACACCATACATTTCTCCAGGGTGGCTGTTGGCACTTTACATCCCACCCATCAGCATAACAAGGCTCCCTGTTCTCCAAGACCTGTCCTGCCTTTCTGGATTTTACACTTTTTTCAGATGGCCCTTTTGACCGGGGGGCAGTGAGACTTCATTGTAGTGCAGATTTCTTTACACGCTTGCTTGGTTGGCCAAAAAGGTCGTATGCGTTTTTTCCTGAATATATTCAGGAGAAAACGCATACGCCCTTTTAGGCCAAGTGCATCATTGTCGACATTCTGCCTCTTTTCCTATGCTTTAAGTGCAATTCCAGTCTACCCCCTGAAATCGTTTTCCTGAAATTCTGCCCCGCTTTCAAGTCCTCTTTGAAGACTTACTTCAGTACATTTTTGGACGATAGCTGTCATTCATAACTCTGCAGGTTTGTGAATTACAGTGCCCCTGAGCTCCTTTCTTCAACTCGTTTTCTTGTGAGCTGGCCGCAAAACCGCAGGATTGCTTCAGGCCCTAATATGTTTCCGGCCGGGCACGCTGAGCCTTTGGTTAATTCCTCTTCCTTGTGGGAAATGATCGTTCCATTTGCCCGTGCAGACACCAACAGCTAGTCTCTCTTTGGTTCTCCCTATGCCTGTTCATCTTGCACAGAAATTGCAAACTGTGCCAAACAGGAGGTTAAAGGCACTGACTCTCCAAGTGGGGAGAGTGTTAGTAAAGCGTCTGGAATGGTGAACCCGAGTACCAGGGGACGAAAACTGAGATGCATTTGAAAACGTTTCCCAATCACACGGCCGACGATAGTCTGGGTTTCCCATGCATGTTTTAGCTGAAGGAAGAATTCCTTAAACCTGGAGAGTTGGGACCCATGGAATGGGTACCATGCAGTATGACTTCAAAGGGTCTGCGTTTGCTCACCGAACCTCACCAATGCTATCAGCCCGAAGTGTCCAGCCTTATGTCTCATCCAGCTCTGGGTGTAGATGTGGTAAATCCAGGTTGCATCACAAGCCCTGAATGAATTATTTAAGAATTGCTCTCTATTTCACTGTCATTGTGTTTTGTTTTTGAAATTCATTTTGATAATGGGATTTATCGGATTTTCACTGCTGCGTTTAGGCCGCTGTACACATGCTTGATTTCCTTATGGAGACATATAAATCCATGGGTTTTAAGATTCTTACTTGTCAGGTATCTTGCCAGGCGTTGAATATGGGGTGTTGAGTCCATTTCGTTGAGCAAGGAGTAGGTCTTGTCTATTATATATTTGGCTTATGGAACGGTATCTGTGCTAATTTCAATCTCTGGTTTTATGCAGCACCCCAACCCACCTTTCCCCATAAGCAAGCATAATTTGGTTTTCTCAATTTGAGACCCTGTTCTATTTTGTAATTCAGTTCAAGTGTAGCCAAGTTTACATTCCGTGTATTAGTGATATCTTATGATGTTTCTTTTTCTGTGTGACTTATTTCTCGTAGAATCATCGTACCTGAATCCACTCATTATGCCGCTACGGGCCTGATGACGTAGATTTCATTGCTGAGTGATATTCCATTGTATGTGCGTACCACAACTGCTTTATACAGTTTTTGCTTTCTCGGATATTTAACTTGTACCGTAGACGAGGTTCTTGTTAACAGAGCCGTCACAAACTTTGGGGTGGCTGTGTTTTTGATTTTAATTTCCCTAAGCTATAGGACCATAAGTGGAAGTGCCACAGGCTGTGTTGCTTTCTTTCCTACGTGTTTCAGGAAACACCATAAACTTCTCCAGAGTGGCTGTTGGCAATTTACATCACGCCCATCAGCATAACAAGGCTCCCTGTTCTCCATGACCTGTCGGGCCTTTCTGGATTTTACACATTTTTCAGATGGCCCTTTTGACCGGGGGCAGTGAGACTTCATTGTAGTGCAGATTTCCTTTAAACACTTGCTTCGTTGGCAAAAAAGTGCGTATGCGTTTTTATCTGAATATATTCAGGAAAAACCGCATACGCCCTTTTTGGCCAAGTGCATCATTGTCGACATTCTGCCTCTTTTCGTATGCTTTAAGTGCAATTCCTGTCTACCCCTTGAAATCGTTTTCCTGAAATTCTGCCCCGCTTTCATGTCCTCTTCGAAGACTTACTTCAATACACTTTTGGACGATAGCTGTCATTCATAACTCTGCAGGTTTGTGAATTGCAGTGCCCCTGAGCTCCTTTCTTCAACTCTCTTTCTTGTGAGCTGGCCGCAAAACCGCAGGATTGCTTCAGGCCATAATCTCTTTCCGGGGGGGAACGCTGAGCCTTTGTTTAATTCCTCTTCCTGGTCGGAAATGAGCGTTCCATTTGCCCGTGCAGGCACCTACAGCTAGTCTCTCATTGGTTCTCCCTATTCCTGTACATCTTGCGCAGAAATTGCAAACTGTGCCAAACAGGAGGTTAATGGCACTGACTCTCCAAGTGGGGAGAGTGTTAGTAAAGCGTCTGGAATGATGAACCCGAGTACCAGGGGACGAAAACTGAGATGCATTTGAAAACGTTTCCCGGTCACACAGTGCACTGTACTGTGGGTTTCCCATGCATGTTTTAGCTGAAGGAAGAATCCCTTAAACCTGGAGAGTTGGGACCCATGGAATGGGTACCATGCAGTATGACTTCAAAGGGTCTGCGTTTGCTCACCGAACCTCACCAATGCTATCAGCCCGAAGTGTCCAGCCTTATGTCTCACCCAGCTCTGGGTGTAGATGTGGTAAATCCAGGTGGCATCACAAGCCCTGAATGAATTATTTAAGAATTGCTCTCTATTTCACTGTCATTGTGTTTTGTTTTTGAAATTCATTTTGATAATGGGATTTATCGGATGTTCACTGCTGCGTTTAGGCCGCTGTACAGATGCTTGATTTCCTTATGGAGACATATAAATCCATGGGTTTTAAGATTCTTACTTGTCAGGTATCTTCCCAAGCGTTGAATATGGGTTGTTGAGTCCATTTCGTTGAGCAAGGAGTAGGTCTTGTCTATTATATATTTGCCTTATGAAACGGTATCTGTGCTAATTTCAATCTCTGGTTTTATGCAGCACCCCACCTCACCTTTCCCCATAAGCAAGCATAAGTTGTTTTTCTAAATTTGAGACCCTGTTCTGTTTTGTAATTCAGTTCATGTGTAGCCAAGTTTACATTCCGTGTATTAGTGATATCTTATGATGTTTCTTTTTCTGTGTGACTTATTTCTCGTAGAATCATCATTCCTGAATCCACTCATTATGCCGCTATGGACCTGATGATGTAGGTTTCATTGCAGAGTGATATTCCATTGTACGTGAGTACCACAACCTCTTTATCCGTTTTTTGCTTTCTCGGATAGTTAACTTATACCGTAGACAAGGTTCTTGTTAACAGAGCCGTCCCAAACTTTGGGGTGGCTGTGTGTTTTTGATTTTAATTTCCCTAAGCTATAGGACCATAAGTGGAAGTGCCATAGTCTGTGTTGCTTTTTTTCCTACGTGTTTCAGGAAACACCATACACTTCTCCAGAGTGGCTGTTGGCAATTTACATCCCGCCCATCAACATAACAAGGCTCCCTGTTCTCCATGACCTGTCGTGCCTTTCTGGAATTTACACATTTTTCAGATGGCCCTTTTGACCGGGGGGCAGTGAGACTTAATTGTAGTGCACATTTCCTTTACACGGTTGCTTGGTTGGCCAAAAAGTGCGTATGCGTTTTTTCCTGAATATATTCAGGTAAAAACGCATACGCCCTTTTTGGCCAAGTGCGTCATTGTCGACATTCTGCCTCTAATCTTATTCTTTAAGTGCAATTCCAGTCTACCCCCTGAAATCGTTTTCCTGAAATTCTGCCCCGATTTCAAGTCCTCTTCGAAGACTTACTTCAAAACATTTTTGGACGATAGCTGTCTTTCATTACTCTGCAGGTTTGTGATTTACAGTGCCCCTGAGCTCCTTTCTTCAACTCGCTTTCTTGTGAGCTGGCCGCAAACCCGCAGGATTGCTTCAGGCCCTAATAAAGTTCCGGCATGGCATGCTGAACCTTTGGTTAATTCCTCTTCCTGGTGGGAAATGAGCGTTAAATTTGCATGTGCAGACACCTTCACATGAGTCGTCATGGTGCTCCTTTGCCCCGGTTAACTCTATGGAGGTTGGAGTTGGAGGGCCTCCTCACTCAAGATCAGTGTGCCCACGGAGCCAACCCTGCAACTTCAGGGCATGGTTGGGGGTTAGGATCACCACGAGGGTTCCTTTTCCCTTAGGAGGGAGGTGGCCTTTTGGGCTGCTGATTTCCAGGTTATCAGATACTGCCAGTATCTTGGCCAGATGTGGCGGTGGGCCAAGCCCCTTGGTGACCGTAGTTTATCCTACCTGGATCGCATTCTTGCATTGTTCCATTTCAAGTGGTCCCAGGTTTTGCACTAATACTCCAATGGCGATTCACCGTTCACCAGGAATGTAAAGGTCAAAGGGTTTAGCTAAATTAGGGAGTTCCAGGGCAAGTGTCTTAATTGACTGCTCTTTCCATTCTTGAAAGGCCACTTCTGCATTCTATTCAAAAGGATCATCACCTTTTCCTTTCAGTGTTTCATATAGAGGCCGAGCTAGTAGACTGTAGTTAGGGATCCAGAAGCAGCAAACCCTGGCCTCCCCAGGAACCCCTAAGCTGTCTTCTAGTTTTAGAAATGGGTAAGGCTGTAAATTGTTTCTTCCCTTTCCTGGGATGGGCTTCTCCGACCTTCTGTGAGAATGAAGCCCAGGCAGGTCACCGTAGTCTGTGATATTTGAGCTTTTTCTTGGACAACTTGTATCCTTTATTGGCTTCGTAGTTCAGAGGTCTCCTTAGTAGGGCTGGCGATCAGAATGTCGTCTGCATATTGAAGGAGTGTTTCCTTTTCCAGAGGTAGAACTTTTAGGTCTTTAGCTGAGCTTTCCCCAAAGATGGTGTGGGAATTTTTGAACCCTTGGGGCAACACGGCCCGGAAGTATTGTTTTAGTTGTATGTTGAGTCCTGCCACTCACAAGCCAAAATTTCTTGTGACTCTGGGACCAATAGAATACAAAAGAAGGCATCATTGAAGACTAATACAGAATACCATGTCCTGGTGGTTGGTAGAATGACCAGCAGGGTGTAGGATTTAGGAACTACTGGAGTTATATCCTCGGTGGCTTCACTGACTGTCCTGACATCCTTTACCAGGACTCCAGCAGCCCATGGGGCTCTCGAGGTCAGGCCAATCCCAGGATATGGAGCTCACCTGGGCAGGTACCCCACCCCAGCCCACGGGGCTCTCGTGTTCAGGACCCTCCCAGGATATGGGGTTCCCTGGGCAGGTCCCCCTGCAGCCCATGTGGCTCTCGTGGTCAGGCCCCTCCCAGGATACAGAGCTACCCTTGCAGGTACCATGGCAGGGCTGGGAACACAGGAACCGTGCATATCGCCCTCATTGCAGAGCACTCCCATCTCACCTGTCACTCAGATCTGACACAGAGCACCTCAGAGCAGGACTTGAACTAACAAACAGCAGCTCCGACAGGTCTGTGACCCTGGGCATCACTCTGTGTGGCCTCCCTCCACCTGGTTTTCCAGAGACTTCCACTGCACCCGGGGCACCAGGCCTCTGTCTCCACCCACCAGCCACCCCTCCTCTCCCTGACTCCTTGTTTCCTCTCATTAGGAGAGGGTTTTCTTGAAGTTGTCTCCCACTCATGGGCCAGATAATATAATTAGAAAACAAGCCAGAGCTGCAGCCCCTTGTCTATCCTGACTCTCAGGAGCCCACACCTGTTCCTTGGACCTGGCCGATTCAGCAAGTTCCAGTTTCTGCAACTGTGAGCCCCTGAGGGGTGATTATTGGCTGGCCTGGGAAGCCTGACCGTGCCGGCCAGCCCTCCCCAGGTGTGCCTGGGTTCAGATCAATATAAACACCGCTCCAGGCAGCAAGAGCCCCTGCAGCTGTGCCTGACGCCATTTTCTCTGCCCTGTCAGCAGTCTTGGGGCTGGACTGGTGGGAGGGAGTGAGAGGCCACGGCTTTGTGGGTGGCCCAGTGTGAGTGGGGCTCTGCTGGACTTTCTGCAGCAGTTGCCAAGATGCCACCTGCTAAAGAAGAGGATGTGTCACCCATACCTGCCGCTGGAATTTCTCCCTGGGCAGAGGTGAGTGAGGAAGAAAGCAGTGGGGGCCGGGACAGCAGGGGTATCTCAGGCAGGGAAATGGAAAGCTTCCAGAAGAGCACCCAGGACCAGGACCATCCTGGCTGGCCTGCAGGCACCAAGTCGGCTGGCATGCTGTCGCTCATGTGGCTCCATGGCCCTTCCTCTAGGCTTTCAAGTCCTTGTACATATTCAGGTGTTTTACCTGGGAAGGGTGGGAACATTTCAGCAGCAGCTGGCCTGGGGCTCAGCCCACGTTTACTCACAGATGCCTCGGCACTGTCTCCCAGCTTTGCAATGAGGACGCTTGTTGCGTGGGGCCTGCTGGCTGAATGGGAGATGATTCCCCACCACCGACCAACTTCAGAATTGTTTACAACTGGAGCAAGTGCCCTGATACGGTTTTCCTCTGTGTAGCTGGTGGGTTCTGTTTTTTTTTCTTTTTTGGTTCAAGGTAGATTTTATTCCTCTTTTTTGTATTTACAGATATAAGCATGGAAATAATTTATTCATATAAATACATGTATGTGAAGGGAAGAATATTTTTTCTGTTTTACTTTTTGTAATTTGAATTTTATTTTATTTTTTTATACAGCAGGTTCTTTTTGGTTATCTATTTTATACATATAAATGTATACATGCCAATCCCAATCTCTCAACTCCTCCCACCACCACCCCCCAACAGCTTTCCCCCCTTGGTGTCCATACGTTTGTTGTCTACATCTGTTGCTCTATTTCTGCCTTGCAAAACGGTTCATCTGTACAATTTGTCTAGGTTCCACATATAGGCATTAATAGACAAGATTTCTTTTTCTCTTTCTGACTTACTTCACTCTGTATGACAGTCTCTAGATCCATCAACGTCTCTACAAATGACCCAATTTCATTCCTTTTTATGGCTTAGTAATATTCCATTTTATATATGTACCACGTCTTTATGCATTCGTCTGTCTGTGGGCATTTAGGTTGCTTCCATTACCTGGATATTGTAAATAGTGATGCAATGAACATTGCGGTGAATGTCTCTTTTTGATTTATGGTTTTGTCTGGGTATATGCCCAGTAGTGGGACTGCTGTATCATATGGTAATTCTATTCTTAGTTTTAT
This sequence comes from Delphinapterus leucas, assembly GCF_059928025.1. Classification (NCBI taxonomy): domain Eukaryota; kingdom Metazoa; phylum Chordata; class Mammalia; order Artiodactyla; family Monodontidae; genus Delphinapterus; species Delphinapterus leucas. The sequence goes on along the minus strand of NW_028322240.1, from coordinate 1,499,167 downwards.
AAGAAACTCCATAACTTTCTCCACAGTGACTGTATCAATTTCATTCCCAACAATAGCGGAAGAGGGTTCCTTATCTCCACACCCTTTCCAGCATTTGTTGTTTGTAGATTTTCTGATGATGCCCATTCTAACAGGTGTGAGGTGATACACCATGGATGAGTCTATTTCGTTGAGCAAAGAGTAGGTCTTGTCTATTACATATTTGGCTTATGGAACGGTATGTGTGCTAATTTCAATCTCTGGTTTTATACAGCACCGCAACTCAACTTTCCCCTTAAGCAAGCATAAGTTTTTATCTAAATGTGAGACTCTGTTCGGTTTTGGAATTCAGTTGATGTGTAGCCAAGTTTACACTCTCTCTATTAGTGATATCTTATGATAATTACCTTTCTCTGTGTGACATATTTCTCTTAGAATCATCATACTTAAATCCACTCAATTTGCTGCTACAGGCCTGATGACATTGATTTCATTGCTGAGTGATATTCCATTGTACGTAAGTAGCACAACTCCTTTATCCATATTTTTCTTTCTGGGATATTTAATTTGTACTGGACTCAAGGTTCTTGTAAACACAGCAGCCCTAAATTTTGTGTTGGCTGTGTCTTGTTGATTTTAATTTTCCTAAGCTATAGGGCCAAAAGTGGAAGTGCCCTAGGGTCTGTAGCTTTGTTTTTCAGATGTTTCAGGATACACCATAAACATCTCCAGAGTGTCTGTTGGCAATTTACATCCCGCCCATCAGCATAACAAGGCTCCCTGTTCTCCATGGCCTGTCCTGTGTTTCTGGTTTTTACACTTTTTTCAGATGGCCCTTTTGACGAATGGGAAATGAGACTTCATTGTAGTGCGGATTTCCATTGCTCGAGTGCTTGGTTGGCCAAAAAGGGCATATGTGTTTTTTTCCTGAATATATTCAGGAAAAAATGTTTACGCACTTTGGTCCAAGTGCATCACTGTCAAAGATCTGCCGCTTTTCACATGCTTTAAACGCAATTCCAATCTACCTCCTGAAATATGATTCCTGCAATTCTGCCTCGTTTTGAAGTCCTCTTTGCAGACTTACTTCAGTATATTTTTGCCAATAGCTGTCATTTATAACTCTGCAGGTTTGTGAATTACAGTGCCTGTGATTTCCTTTCTTAACTCGTTTCCTTGAAAGCTGGCCACAGAACCGCAGGTTTGCTTTAGGCCATAATCAGGGTCTGGCACGGCACTCTGAGCCTTTGGTTAATTCCTCTTCCTGGTGGGAAATTAGAGTTAAATGTGCCCCTCCGGACACCTGCCTCACTCCCAGCCCCTTGGTGATGTGTGTCCTGTGGTTTGAGGCCACATGTGCTGGGTTCCTCACCTTTGGCTGATGTGGCCCCACTGGTGTGAGGACACTCCTGCCTGGTTCCCATCCCCTTGGTGATGTGGGCCATCCGGTGAGAGTCTGATCCTGGTTGGGTTCCTCACACTTCTGTGAGGTTGGCCCTCTTCTCTGACGTCACTCCTGCCTGGCTGGCACACCCCGCCTTGGCGAAGTCGGCCCTCTGGTGGGATTTGGTGCCTGCTGGGGGTCTCCTGCCCTCGGTAATGAGGGCCCTCTGGCGTCAGGCCCTAATTCCTGGGCTCCCAATATTTTCTGATATGCGCCCTGTGGTTCGAGTACACTCCTGCCAGGTTCCCAACCCCATGGGAATGTGGGCCTTCTGCTCTGAGGTCCCAACCGTGGGTTGCTCAGTTTCATGATGAGGGCCCTCTGCTGTGAGTTCTCTCCGGCCTGGATCCCATAGCCTCGCTGCTCCTGGCCACCTGCTGGGAGGTTCCAACTGCGGGATTCCTCACCTTTTTTCTTCTATGGACCCTCTGTTTTGAGACTCCTCCTGCCTGTCTCACTCCCAGTCCCTTGGTGATGTGTGTCCTCTGGTGTGAGGCCACGTGTGCTGGGTCCCTCGCCTTTGGATGATGTGGCCACACTGGTGTGAGGACACTCCTGCCTGCTTCCTATCCCCTTGATGATGTGGGCCCTCTGGTGAGAGTCTGATCCTGGCTGGGTTCCTCACCCTTCTGTGAGGTGGGCCCTCTGCTGTGAGCTCACTCCTGCCTGGCTGGCACACCCCACCTGGGCAACATCGGCCCTCTTGTGGCACTTGGAGCCTGCTGGGAGCCTCCTCCCCTCGGTGATGGGGGCCCTCTAGCGTCAGGCCCTAACTGCTGGGTACCCACATTTTCTGATACGTGCTAAGTGGTGCGAGGACACTCCTGCGAGGTTCCCATCCCCATGGGCATGTGGGCCTTCTGCTCTAAGGTCCCAACACCTGTGTTGTTCACCGTTTCATGATGTTGTCTCTCTGGTGTTAGTTCACTCAGGCCTAGATCCCATAGACTCTGTGCTCTGAGCCGACTGCTGGGAGGTTCCTACTGCTGGATTCCTTACCTTTTTTATTCTTTGGGTCCTGTGTTTTTATGCTCCTACTTCCTGACTCACTCCCAGCCCCTTTGTGATGTAGGTCCTCTGGTTTAAGGCCACATGTACCGGTTTCCTCACCTTTATTGATGTGGCCCCACTGGTGTGAGGACACTCCTGCCTGGTTCCCATCCCCTTGGTGATTGGGGCCCTCTTGTGAGAGTCTGATCCTGTCTGGATTCCTCACACTTCTGGGAGGTGGGCCCTCTGCTGTGAGGTCACTCCTGCCTGGCTGGCACACGTCACGTTGGCGATGTGGGCCCTCAGTTGGGAGTTGGTGCCTGCTGGGAGTCTCCTCCCCTCGGTAATGAGGGCCCTCTGGCGTCAGGCCCTAACTCATGGGCTCCCAAAATTTTCTGATGTGCGCCCTGTCGTGTGAGTACACTCCAGCCAGGGTCCCTTCCCTAGGGGATGTGGGCTTTCTGCTCTGTGGTCCCAACGGCTGGGTTGCTCACAGTGTCAGAATGTGGGCCCTCTGTTTTGAGTTCAGTCAGGCCTGGATCCCATAGCCTCGCTGCTCCTGGCCGCCTGCTGGGAGGTTCCAACTGCGGGATTCCTCACCTTTTTTACGCAATGGGCCCTCTGTTTTGAGGCTCCTCCTGCCTGCCTCACTCCCAGCCCCTTGGTGATGTGTGTCCTGTAGTTTGAGGCCACATGTGCTGGGTCCGTCACATTTCGGTGATGTGGCCCCACTGGTGTGAGGACACTCCTGCCTGGTTTCCATTCCCTTGGTGATGTGGGCCCTCTGGTGAGAGTCTGATCCTCTTTGGGTTCCTCACACTTTTGTGTGGTTGGCCCTCTGCTCTGAGGTCACTCCTGCCTGGCTGGCACACCCCGCATTGGCGACGTCGGCCCTCTGGTAGCAGTTGGAGCTTGCTGGGAGCCTCCTCTCCTCAGTGATGAGGGCCCTCTGGCGTCCGGCCCTAACTGCTGGGCTCCCCACATTTTCTGTTGTGTGCCCACTGGTGCGATGACACTCCTGCTTGGTTCCCTTCCCCATGGGGATGTGGGCCTTGTGCTCTGAGGTCACAACGGCTGGGTTGCTTACAGTATCACGATGAGGGCCCTCTGTTGTGAGTTCATCACTGCCTGGATCCCATAGCCTCGGTGCTCTGGGCCGCCTGCTGGGATGTTCCAACTGCTGGATTCCTCACCTTTTTATACAATGGGCCATGTGTTTTGAGGTTAATCCTGCCTGCCTCGCTCTGAGACCCATGGTGATGTGGGTCTTCTGGTTTGAGGCCACATGTGCTGGGTACCTCAACTTTCGATGATGTGGCCCCACGGGTGTGAGGACACTCGTGCCTGATTCCCAGCCCCTTGCTTATGTGGGCACTCTGGTGAGAGTCTGATCATGACTGGGTTCCTTACCCTTCTGTGAGGTGGGCGCTCTGATGTGAGGTCACTCCTGCCTGGATGGCTCACGTCGCCTTGGCGACGTAGGCCCTCTGTTGGCCACTGAAGCATGCTGGGAGCCTCCTACCCTCTTTAATGAGGGCCCTGGAAGAAACGCATATGCCCTTTTTGACCAAGTGCATCATTGTCGAAGTTCTGCCTCTTCTCCTATACTTTCAGAGGACTTCCCATCTACCTCCTGAAATCGTATTCCTGGAATTCTGCCCCGCGTTCAAGTCCTCTTTGCAGCCTTACTTCAATATATTTTTGGACGATAGCTGTCATTTATAACTCTGCAGGTTTGTGAATTACAGTGCCCCTGAGCTCCATTCTTCAACTCGCTTTCTTGTGAGCTGGCCGCAAAACCGCAGGATTGCTTCAGGCCCTAATCTGGTTCCGGCACGGCATGTTGAGCCTTTGGCTAATTCCTCTTCCTGATGGGAAATGAGCGTTAAATTTGCTCGTGCAGACACCTACAGCTAATCTCTCATTGGTTCTCCCTATTCCTGTTCATCTTGCTCAGAAATTCCAAACTGTGCCAAACAGGAGGTTAAAGGCACTGACTCTCCAATTGGGGAAAGAGTTAGTAAAGCGTCTGGAATGGTAAAACCGAGTATGAGGGGAAGAAAACTGAGATGCATTTAAAAAGGTTTCCCGGTCACACGGTGGACCATATTCTGGGTTTCCCATGCGTGTTTTACCTGAAGGAAGAATCCCTTAAACCTGGAGAGGTGGGACCCATGCAATGGGTACCATGCAGTATGACTTCAAATGGCCTGCATTTTCTCACCGAACCTCACCAATGCTATCAGCCCAAAGTGTCGAACCTTATGTCTCACTCAGCTCTAGGTGTAGATGTGGTAAATCCAGGTTGCATCACAAGCCCTGAATGAATTATTTAAGAATTGCTCTCTATTTCACTGTCATTGTGTTTGTTTTTGTAGTTTATTTTGATAATGGGATTTATCGGATTTTCTCTGCTGCCTTCATGCAGCTGTACACACACTTGATTCTCTTACGGAGACATATAAATCCATGGGTTTGAAGATTCTTACTTGTCACGTATCTTCTCAGGCGTTGAATATGGGGTGTTGAGTCCATTTCGTTGAGCAAGGAGTAGGTCTTGTCTATTATATATTTGGCTTATGGAAAGGTATCTGTGCTAATTTCAATCTCTGGTTTTATGCAGCACCCCACCACACCTTTCCCCATAAGCAAGCATCAGTTGGTTTTCTCAATTTGAGACCCTGTTCTGTTTTGTAATTCAGTTCATGTGTAGCCAAGTTTACATTCCGTGTATTAGTGATATCTTATGATGTTTCTTTTTCTGTGTGACTTATTTCATGTAGAATCATCGTACCTGAATCCACTCATTATGCCCCTACGTGCCTGATGACGTAGATTTCACTGCTGAGTGATATTCCACTGTACGTGCGTACCACAACTTCTCTATCCATTTTTTGCTTTCTCGGATATTTAACTTGTACCGTAGAGGACGTTCTTGTAAACAGAGACGTCCCAAATTTTGGGGTGGCTGTGTCTTTTTGATTTTAATTTCCCTAAGCTATAGGACCATAAGTCGAAGTGCCATAGGCTGTGTTGTTTTGTTTCCTACGTGTCTCTGGAAACACCATACACTTCTCCAGAGTGGTTGTTGGCAATTTACATCCCGCCCATCAGCATAACAAGGCTCCCTGTTCTCCATGACCTGTCCTGCCTTTCCGGATTTTACAATTTTTTCAGATGGCCCTTTTGACCGGGGGTAGTGAGACTTCATTGTAGTGCAGATTTCCTTTACACGCTTGCTTAGTTGGCCAAAAAGGGCGTATGCGTTTTTTCCTGAATATATTCAGGAAAAAACGCATACGCCCTTTTTGGCCAAGTGCATCATTGTCGACATTCTGCTTCTTTTCCTATGCTTTAAGTGCAATTCCAGTCTACCCCTGAAATCGTGTTCCTGAAATTCTGCCCCGCTTTCAAATCCTCTTCGAAGACTTACTTCAATACATTTTTGGACGATAGCTGTCATTCATAACTCTGCAGGTTTCTGAATTACACTGCCCCTGAGCTCCTTTCTTCAATTCGCTTTCTTGTGAGCTGGCCGCAAAACCGCAGGATTGCTTCACGCCATAATCTCTTTATGGCATGGCACGCTGAGCCTTTGGTTAATTCCTCTTCCTGGTGGGAAATGAGCGTTCCATTTGCCCGTGCAGACACCTACATCTAGTCTCTCATTGGTTCTCCCTATTCCTGTTCATCTTGCGCAGAAATTGCAAACTGTGCCAAACAGGAGGTTAAAGGCACTGACTCTCCAAGTGGGGAGAGTGTTAGTAAAGCGTCTGGAATGGTGAACCCGAGTACCAGGGGCGAAAACTGAGATGCATTTGAAAACGTTTCCCAATCACACGGTGGACCATACTCTGGGATTCCCATGCATGTTTTAGCTGAAGGAAGAATCCCTTAAACCTGGAGAGTTGGGACTCATGGAATGGGTACCATGAAGTATGACTTCAATGGGTCTGCGTTTGCTCACCGAACCTCACCAATGCTATCAGCCCGAAGTGTACAGCCTTATGTCTCACCCAGCTCTGGGTGTAGATGTGGTAAATCCAGGTTGCATCACAAGCCCTGAATGAATTATTTAAGAATTGCTCTCTATTTCACTGTCATTGTGTTTTGTTTTTGAAATTAATTTTGATAATGGGATTTTTCGGATCTTCACTGCTGCGTTTAGGCCGTTGTACACATGCTTGATTTCCTTATGGAGACATATAAATCTATGGGTTTTAAGATTCTTACTTGTCAGGTATCTTCCCAGGCGTTGAATATGTGGTGTTGAATCCATTTCGTTAAGCAAGGAGTAGGTCTTTTCTATTATATATTTGGCTAATGGAAAGGTATCTGTGCTAATTTCAATCTCTGGTTTTATGCAGCACCCCAACTCACCTTTCCCCATAAGCAAGCATAAGTTGGTTTTCTCAATTTCAGACCCTGTTCTGTTTTGTAATTCTGTTTATGTGTAGCCAAGTTTACATTCCGTGTATTAGTGATATCTTATGATGTTTCTTTTTCTGTGTGACTTATTTCTTGTAGAATCATCGTAGCTGAACCACTCATTATGCTGATAGGGACCTGATGATGTAGATTTCATTGCTGAGTGATATTCCATTGTACGTGCGTACCACAACTTCTTTATCCATTTTTTGCTTTCTCGGATATTTAACTTGTACCGTAGACGAGGTTCTTGTAAACAGAGCCGTCCCAAACTTTGGGGTGGCTGTGTGTTTTTGATTTTAATTTCCCTAAGCTATAGGACCATAAGTGGAAGTGCCATAGGCTGTGTTGCTTTGTTTCCTACATGTTTCAGGAAACACCGTACACTTCTCGAGAGTGGCTGCTGGCAATTTACATCCCGCCCATCAGCATAACAATGCTCCGTGTTCTCCATGACCTGTCCTGCCTTCCTGGATTTTACACTTTTTTCAGATGGCCCTTTTGACCGGGGGGCAGTGAGACTTCATTGTAGTGCAGATTTCCTTTACACACTTGCCTGGTTGGCCAAAAAGGGCGTATGCGTTTTTTCCTGAATATATTCAGGAAAAACCGCATACGCCCTTTTTGGCCAAGTGCATCATTGTCGACATTCTGCCTCTTTTCCTATGCTTTAAGTGCAATTCCAGTCTACCCCCTGAAATCGTTTTCCTGAAATTCTGCCCCGCTTTCAATTCCTCTTCGAAGACTTACTTCAGTACATTTTTGGACGATAGCTGTCATTCATAACTCTGCAGGTCTGTGAATTACAGTGCCCCTGAGCTCCTTTCTTCAACTGTCTTTCTAGTGAGCTGGCCGCAAAACCGCAGGATTGCTTCAGGCCCTAATATGTTTCCGGCGGGGCACACTGAGCCTTTGGTTAATTCCTCTTCCTGGTGGGAAATGAGCGTTCCATTTGCCCGTGCAGACACCTACAGCTAGTCTGTCATTGGTTCTCCCTATTCCTGTTCATGTTGCGCAGAAATTGCAAACTGTGCCAGACAGGAGGTTAAAGGCACTGACTCTCCAAGTGGGGAGAGTGTTAGTAAAGCATCTGGAATGGTGAACCCGAGTACCAGGGGCGAAAACTGAGATGCATTTGAAAACGTTTCCCAATCACACGGTGGACCATACTCTGGGTTTCCCATGCATGTTTTAGCTGAAGGAAGAATCCCTTTAACCTGGAGAGTTGGGACCCATGGAATGGGTACCATGCAGTATGACTTCAAAGGGTCTGCGTTTGCTCACCGAACCTCACCAATGCTATCAGCCCGAAGTGTACAGCCTTATGTCTCACCCAGCTCTGGGTGTAGAAGTGGTAAATCCAGGTTGAATCACAAGACCTTAATGAATTATTTAAGAATTGCTCTCTATTTCACTGTCATTGCGTTTGGTTTTTGAAATTTATTTTGATAATGGGATTTATCGGATTTTCACTGCTGCATTTTGGCCGCTGTACACACTCTTGATTTCCTTATGGAGACATATAAATCCATGGGTTTTAAGGTTCTTACTTGTCAGGTATCTTCCCAGGCGTTGAATATGGGGCGTTGAGTCCATTTCGTTGAGCAAGGAGTAGGTCTTGTCTGTTATATATATTTGGCTTATCGAACGGTATCTGTGCTAATTTCAATCTCTGGTTTTATGCAGCACCCCAACTCACCTTTCCCCATAAGCAATCATAAGATGGTTTTCTCAATTTGAGACCCTGTTCTGTTTTGTAATTCAGTTCATGTGTAGCCAAGTTTACATTCCGTGTATTAGGGATATCTAATGATGTTTCTTTTTCTGTGTGACTTATTTCTCGTAGAATCATGGTACCTGAATCCACTCATTATGCCGCTAGGGACCTGATGACTTAGATTTCATTGCTGAGTGATATTCCATTGTACGTGCGTACCACAACTTCTTTATCCATTTGTTGCTTTCTTGGATATTTAACTTGTACCGTAGACGAGGTTCTTGAAAACAGAGCCGTCCGAAAATTTGCGGTGGCTGTGTGTTTTTGATTTTAATTTCCCTAAGCTATAGGACCATAAGTGGAAGTGCCATAGGCTGTGTTGCTTTGTTTCCTACCTGTTTCAGGAAACACGATACACTTCTCCAGAGTGGCTGTTGGCAATTTTCATCCGCCCGTCAGCATAACAAGGCTCCCTGTTCTCCATGACCTATCCTGCTTTTCTGGATTTTACAATTTTTTCAGGTGGCCCTTTTGAACGGGGGGCAGTGAGACTTCATTGTAGTGCCGATTTCATTTACACGCTTGCTTGGTTGGCCAAAAAGTGCGTTTGCGTTTTTTCCTGAATATATTCAGGAAAAAACGCATATGCCCTTTTTAGCCAAGTGCAACATTGTCGACATTCTGCCTCTGTTCCTATGCTTTAAGCGCAATTCCTGTCTACCCCCTGAAATCGTTTTCCTGAAATTCTGCCCCGCTTTCAAGTCCTCTTCGAAGACTTACTTCAGTACATTTTGGTCGATAGCTGTCATTCATAACTCTGCAGGTTTGTGAATTACAGTGCCCTTGAGCTCCTTTCTTCACCTCGCTTCCTTGTGAGCTGGCCGCCAAACCGCAGGATTGCTTCAGGCCCTAATCTGTTTCCGGCAGGCCACGCTGAGCCTTTGGTTAATTCCTCTTCCTGGTGGGAAATGAGTGTTCCATTTGCCCGTGCAGACACCTACAGCTAGTCTCTCATTGGTTCTCCCTATTCCTGTTCACCTTGCGCAGAAATTGCAAACTGTGCCAAACAGGAGGTGAAAGGCACTGACTCTCCAAGTGGGGAGAGTGTTAGTAAAGCGTCTGGAATGGTGAACCCGAGTACCAGGGGACGAAAACTGAGATGCATTTGAAAACGTTTCCCAATCACATGGTTGACCATACTCTGGGTTTCCCATGCATGTTTTAACTGAAGAAGAATCCCTTAAACCTGGAGAGTTGGGACCCATGGAATGGGTACCATGCAGTATGACTTCAAAGTGTCTGCGTTTGCTCACCGAACCTCACCAATGCTTTCAGCCTGAAGTGTCGAGCCTTATGTCTCACCCAGCTCTGGGTGTAGATATGGTAAATCCATGTTGCGTCACAAGCCCTGAATCAATTATTTAAGAATTGCTCTCATTTTCACTGTCATTGTGTTTTGTTTTTGAAATTAATTTTGATAATGGGATTTTTCGGATCTTCACTGCTGCGTTTAGGCCGTTGTACACATGCTTGATTTCCTTATGGAGACATATAAATCTATGGGTTTTAAGATTCTTACTTGTCAGGTATCTTCCCAGGCGTTGAATATGTGGTGTTGAATCCATTTCGTTAAGCAAGGAGTAGGTCTTGTCTATTATATATTTGGCTAATGGAAAGGTATCTGTGCTAATTTCAATCTCTGGTTTTGTGCAGCACCCCAACTCACCTTTCCCCATAAGCAAGCATAAGTTGGTTTTCTCAATTTCAGACCCTGTTCTGTTTTGTAATTCAGTTTATGTGTAGCCAAGTTTACATTCCGTGTATTAGTGATATCTTATGATGTTTCTTTTTCTGTGTGACTTATTTCTCGTAGAATCATCGTACCTGAACCACTCATTATGCTGATAGGGACCTGATGATGTAGATTTCATTGCTGAGTGATATTCCATTGTACGTGCGTACCACAACTTCTTTATCCATTTTTTGCTTTCTCGGATATTTAACTTGTACCGTAGACGAGGTTCTTGTAAACAGAGCCGTCCCAAACTTTGGGGTGGCTGTGTGTTTTTGATTTTAATTTCCCTAAGCTATAGGACCATAAGTGGAAGTGCCATAGGCTGTGTTGCTTTGTTTCCTACATGTTTCAAGAAACACCGTACACTTCTCGAGAGTGGCTGCTGGCAATTTACATCCCGCCCATCAGCATAACAATGCTCCGTGTTCTCCATGACCTGTCCTGCCTTCCTGGATTTTACACTTTTTTCAGATGGCCCTTTTGACCGGGGGGCAGTGAGACTTCATTGTAGTGCAGATTTCCTTTACACACTTGCTTGGTAGGCCAAAAAGGGTGTATGCGTTTTTTCCTGAATATATTCAGGAAAAACCGCATACGCCCTTTTTGGCCAAGTGCATCATTGTCGACATTCTGCCTCTTTTCCTATGCTTTAAGTGCAATTCCAGTCTACCCCCTGAAATCGTTTTCCTGAAATTCTGCCCCGCTTTCAAGTCCTCTTCGAAGACTTACTTCAGTACATTTTTGGACGATAGCTGTCATTCATAACTCTGCAGGTCTGTGAATTACAGTGCCCCTGAGCTCCTTTCTTCAACTGTCTTTCTAGTGAGCTGGCCGCAAAACCACAGGATTGCTTCAGGCCCTAATATGTTTCCGGCGGGGCACACTGAGCCTTTGGTTAATTCCTCTTCCTGGTGGGAAATGAGCGTTCCATTTGCCCGTGCAGACACCTACAGCTAGTCTGTCATTGGTTCTCCCTATTCCTGTTCATCTTGCGCAGAAATTGCAAACTGTGCCAAACAGGAGGTGAAAGGCACTGACTCTCCAAGTGGGGAGAGTGTTAGTAAAGCGTCTGGAATAGTGAACCCGAGTGCCAGGGGACGAAAACTGAGATGCACTTGAAAACGTTTCCCAATCACACGGTGGACCATACTCTGGGTTTCCCATGCATGTTTTAGCTGAAGGAAGAATCCCTTAAACCTGGAGAGTTGGGACCCATGGAATGGGTACCATGCAGTATGCCTTCAACGGGTCTGCGTTTGCTCAGTGAACCTCACCAATGCTATCAGCCTGAAGTGTCCAGCCTTATGTCTCACACAGGTCTGGGTGTAGATGTGGTAAATCCAGGTTGCATCACAAGCCCTGACTCAATTATTTAATAATTGCTCTCTATTTCACTGTCATTGTGGTTTTTTTTTTTAAACATCTTTATTGGGGTATAATTGCTTTACAATTGTGTGTTAGTTTCTGCTTTATAATAAAGTGAATCAGTTATACATATACATATGTTCCCATATGTCTTCCCTCTTGCGTCTCCCTCCCTCCCACTCTCCCTATCCCACTCCTCCAGGCTGTCACAAAGCACCGAGCTAATATCCCTGTGCCTTGCGGCTGCTTCCCCCTAGCTATCTACCTTACTACGTTTGTTAGTGTGTATATGTCCATGACTCTCTCTCGCCCTGTCAAAGCTCACCCTTCCCCCTCCCCATATCCTCAAGTCCGTTCTCCAGTAGGTCTGCGTCTTTATTCCTGTCTTACCCCTAGGTTCTTCATGACATTTTTTTCCCCCTTAAATTCCATATATATGCGTTAGCATACGGTATTTGTCTTTTTCTTTCTGACTTACTTCACTCTGTATGACAGACTCTAGGTCTATCCATCTCATTACAAATAGCTCAATTTCATTTCTTTTTAAGGCTGAGTAATATTCCATTGTATATATGTGCCACATCTTCTTTATCCATTCATCCGATGATGGGCGCTTAGGTTGTTTCCATCTCCGGGCTATTGTAAATAGAGCTGCAATGAACATTTTGGTACATGACTCTTTTTGAATTATGGTTTTCTCAGGGTATATGCCCAGTAGTGGGATTGCTGGGTCATATGGTAATTCTATTTGTAGTTTTTTAAGGAACCTCCATACTGTTCTCCATAGTGGCTGAACCAATTCACATTCCCACCAGCAGTGCAAGAGTGTTCCCTTTTCTCCACACCCTCTCCAGCATTTATTGTTTCTAGATTTTTTGATGATGGCCATTCTGACTGGTGTGAGATGATATCTCATTGTAGTTTTGATTTGCATTTCTCTAATGATTAATGATGTTGAGCATTCTTTCATGTGTTTGTTGGCATTCTGTATATCTTCTTTGGAGAAATGTCTATTTAGGTCTTCTGCCCATTTTTGGATTGGGTTGTTTGTTTTTTTGTTATTGAGCTGCATGAGCTGCTTGTAAATTTTGGAGATTAATCCTTTGTCAGTTGCTTCATTTGCAAATATTTTCTCCCATTGTGAGGGTTGTCTTTTGGTCTTGATTATGGTTTCCTTTGCTGTGCAAAAGCTTTGAAGTTTCATTAGGTCCCATTTGTTTATTTTTGTTTTTATTTCCATTACTCTAGGAGGTGGGTCAGAAAGGATCTTGCTGTGATTTATGTCATAGAGTGTTCTGCCTATGTTTTCCTCTAAGAGTTTGATAGTTTCTGGCCTTACATTTAGGTCTTTAATCCATTTTGAGCTTATTTTGGTGTATGGTGTTAGGGAGTGATCTAATCTCATACTTTTACATATACCTGTCCAGTTTTCCCAGCACCATTTATTGAAGAGGCTGTCCTTTCTCCACTGTACATTCCTGCCACCTTTATCAAAGATAAGGTGTCCATATGTGCGTGGGTTTATCGCTGGGCTTTCTATCCTGTTCCATTGATCTATCTTTCTGTTTTTGTGCCAGTACCATACTGTCTTGATTACTGTAGCTTTGTAGTATAGTCTGAAGTCAGGGAGCCTGATTCCTCCAGCTCCTTTTCTCGTTCTCAAGATTGCTTTGGCTATTCGGGGTCTTTTGTGTTTCCATACAAATTGTGAAATTTTTTGTTCTAGTTCTGTGAAAAATGCCAGTGGTAGTTTGATAGGGATTGCATTGAATCTGTAGATTGCTTTGGGTAGTAGAGTCATTTTCACAATGTTGATTCTTCCCATCCAAGAACATGGTATATCTCTCCATCTATTTGTATCATCTTTAATTTCTTTTATCAGTGTCTTATAATTTTCTGCATACAGGTTTTTCGTCTCCTTAGGTAGGTTTATTCCTAGATATTTTATTCTTTTTGTTGCAATGGTAAATGGAAGTGTTTTCTTGATTTCACTTTCAGATTTTTCATCATTAGTATATAGGAATGCCAGAGATTTCTGTGCATTAACTTTGTATCCTGCTACTTTACCAAATTCATTGATTAGCTCTAGTAGTTTTCTGGTAGCATCTTTAGGATTCTCTATGTATAGTATCATGTCATCTGCAAACAGTGACAGCTTTACTTCTTCTTTTCCGATTTGGATTCCTTTTATTTCCTTTTCTTCTCTGATTGCTGTGGCTAAAACTTCCAAAACTATGTTGAATAAGAGTGGTGAGAGTGGGCAACCTTGTCTTGTTCCTGATCTTAGTGGAAATGCTTTCAGTTTTTCACCATTGAGGATGATGTTTGCTGTGGGCTTGTCATATATGGCCTTTATTATGTTGAGGAAAGTTCCCTCTATGCCTATTTTCTGCAGGGTTTTTAGCATAAATGGGTGTTGAATTTTGTCGAAAGCTTTCTCTGCACCTATTGAGATGATCATATGGTTTTTCTCCTTCAATTTGTTAATATGGTTTATCACATTGATAGATTTGCGTATATTGAAGAATCCTTGCATTCCTGGAATAAACCCCACTTGATCATGGTGTATGATCCTTTTAATGTGCTGTTGGATTCTGTTTGCTAGTATTTTGTTGAGGATTTTTGCATCTATGTTCATCAGTGATATTGGCCTGTAGTTTTCTTTCTTTGTGACATCCTTGTCTGGTTTTGGTATCAAGGTGATGGTGGCCTTGTAGAAGGAATTTGGGAGTGTTCCTCCCTCTGCTATATTTTGGAAGAGTTTGAGAAGGATAGGTGTTAGCTCTTCTCTAAACGTTTGATAGAATTCACCTGTGAAGCCATCTGGTCCTGGGCTTTTGTTTGTTGGAAGATTTTTAATGACAGTTTCAATTTCAGTGCTTGTGATTGGTCTGTTCATATTTTCTATTTCTTCCTGATTCAGTCTTGGCAGGTTGTGCATTTCTAAGAATTTGTCCATTTCTTCCAGATTGTCCATTTTATTGGCATAGAGTTGCTTGTAGTAATCTCTTATGATTTTTTTTATTTCTGCAGTGTCAGTTGTTACTTCTCCTTTTTCATTTCTAATTCTATTGATTTGAGTCTTCTCCCTTTTTTTCTTGATGAGTCTGGCTAGTGGTTTATCTATTTTGTTTATCTTCTCAAAGAACCAGCTTTTAGTTTTATTGATCTTTGCTATCGTTTCCTTCATTTCTTTTTCATTTATTTCTGATCTGATTTTTATGATTTCTTTCCTTCTGCTAGCTTTGGGGTTTTTTTGTTCTTCTTTCTCTAATTGCTTGAGGTGCAAGGTTAGGTTGTTTATTCGAGATGTTTCCTGCTTCTTAAGGTGGGCTTGTATTGCTATAAACTTTCCCCTTAGAACTGCTTTTGCTGCATCCCATAGGTTTTGGGTCGTTGTGTCTCCATTGTCATTTGTTTCTAGGTATTTTTTTATTTCCTCTTTGATTTCTTCAGTGATCACTTCATTATTAAGTAGTGTATTGTTTAGCTTCCATGTGTTTGTATTTTTTACAGATCTTTTCCTGTAATTGATATCTAGTCTCATGGCGTTGTGGTCAGAAAAGATACTTGATACAATTTCAATTTTCTTAAATTTACCAAGGCTTGATTTGTGACCCAAGATATGATCTATCCTGGAGAATGTTCCATGAGCACTTGAGAAAAATGTGTATTCTGTTGTTTTTGGATGGAGTGTCCTATAAATATCAATTAAGTCCATCTTGTTTAATGTATCATTTAAAGCTTGTGTTTCCTTATTTATTTTCATTTTGGATGATCTGTCCATGGGTGAAAGTGGGGTGTTAAAGTCCCCTACTATGAATGTGTTACTGTCAATCTCCCCTTTTATGGCTGTTAGTATTTGCCTTATGTATTGAGGTGCTCCTATGTTGGGTGCATAAATATTTACAATTGTTATATCTTCTTCTTGAATCGATCCCTTGATCATTATGTAGTGTCCTTCTTTGTCTCTTGTAATAGTCCTTATTTTAAAGTCTATTTTGTCTGATATGAGAATTGCTACTCCAGCTTTCTTTTGGTTTCCATTTACATGGAATATCTTTTTCCATCCCCTTATTTTCAGTCTGTATGTGTCTCTAGGTCTGAAGTGGGTCTCTTGTAGACAGCATATATAAGGGTCTTGTTTTTGTATCCATTCAGCCAATCTGTGTCTTTTGGTGGGAGCATTTAGTCCATTTACATTTAAGGTAATTATCGATATGTATGTTCCTATTCCCATTTTCTATATTGTTTTGGGTTCGTTATTATAGGTCTTTTCCTTCTCTTGTGTTCCTTGTCTAGAGAAGTTCCTTTAGCATTTGCTGTAAAGCTGGTTTGGTGGTGCTAAACTCTCTCAGCTTTTGCTTGTCTGTAAAGGTTTTAATTTCTCCATCAAATCTGAATGAGATCCTTGCTGGGTAAAGTAGCCTTGGTTGCAGGTTTTTCTCCTTCATCACTTTCAGTATGTCCTGCCACTCCCTTCTGGCTTGTAGGGTTTCTGCTGAGAGATCAGCTGTTAACCTTATGGGGATTCCCTTGTGTGTTATTTGCTGTTTTTCCCTTGCTGCTTTTAATATGCTTTCTTTGTATTTAATTTTTGACAGTTTG
This sequence comes from Delphinapterus leucas, assembly GCF_059928025.1. Classification (NCBI taxonomy): domain Eukaryota; kingdom Metazoa; phylum Chordata; class Mammalia; order Artiodactyla; family Monodontidae; genus Delphinapterus; species Delphinapterus leucas. Next base: position 1,482,841 of record NW_028322240.1, on the reverse strand, counting down.
ATTAATATGTGTCTTGGCGTATTTCTCCTTGTATTTATCCTGTATGGGACTCTCTGTGCTTCCTGGACTTGATTAACTATTTCCTTTCCCATATTAGGGAAGTTTTCAACTATAATCTCTTCAAATATTTTCTCAGTCCCTTTCTTTTTCTCTTCTTCTTCTGGAACCCCTATAATTCGAATGTTGGTGCGTTTAATGTTGTCCCAGAGGTCTCTGAGACTGTCCTCAGTTCTTTTCATTCTTTTTTCTTTATTCTGCTCTGCAGTAGTTATTTCCACTATTTTATCTTCCAGGTCACTTATCCGTTCTTCTGCCTCAGTTATTCTGTTATTGATCCCATCTAGAGTACTTTTAATTTCATTTATTGCGTTGTTCATCATTGCTTGTTTCACCTTTATTTCTTCTAGGTCCTTGTTAACTGCTTCTTGCATTTTGTCCATTCTACTTCCAAGATTTCGGATCATCCTTACTATCATTATTCTGAATTCTTTTTCAGGTAGACTGCCTATTTCCTCTTCATTTGTTAGGTCTGGTGCATTTTTATCTTGCTCCTTCATCTGCTGTGTGTTTTTCTGTCTTCTCATTTTGCTTATCTTACTGTGTTTGGGGTCTCCTTTTTGCAGGCTGCACGTTCGTAGTTCCCGTTGTTTTTGATGTCTGTCTCCAGTGGCTAAGGTTGTTTCAGTGGGTTGTGTAGGCTTCCTGGTGGAGGGGACTAGTGCCTGTGTTGTGGTGGATGAGGCTGGATCTTGTCTCTCTAGTGGGCAGGTTCACGTCTGGTGGTGTGTTTTGGGGTGTCTGTGGCCTTATTATGATTTTAGGCAGCCTCTCTGCTAATGGGTGGGGTTGTGTTCCTGTTTTGCTAGTTGTTTGGCATAGGTTGTCTAGCACTGTGGCTTGCTGGTCGTTGAGTGAAGCTGGGTGCTGGTGTTAAGATGGAGGTCACTGGGAGATTTCCACCGTTTAATATTATGTGGAGCTGGGAGGTCTCTTTTGACCAGTGTCCTGAAGTTGGCTCTCCTACCTCAGAGGCAGAGCCCTGACTCCTGGCTGGAGCACCAAGAGCCTTTCATCCACACGGCTCAGAATAAAAGGGAGAAAAAGTAGAGAGAATTAGTAGATGTATGAGGAAAGAAAGAAGGAAAGGAGGAAAGGAAGGAAGGAAGAAAGAAGCAAAGAAGGAAAGAAAGGAGGGAGGGAGGGAGGAAGGAAGGAAGGAAGGAAGGAAGGAAGGAGGGAAAGAAGGAAAAAAGACAGAAAGAAAGAAGATACAGTAAAAATAAAATAAAGTATAATATATTTATTGAATTAAAAAATATTTAGAAAAAAAAAAAAAAAAGAGGGACGGATAGAACCTTAGGACCAATGTTGGAAGCAAAGCTATACAGAGAAAATCTTATACAGAAGCATACACATACACCTTCACAAAAAGAGGTAAAGGGGGAAAAATCATAAATCTTGCTCTCAGAGACCACCTCCTCAATTTGGGGTGATTCGTTGTCTAAAGGAGGGAAGGACGGAAAGAAAGAAAGAAAGAAAGAAGGAACGACGGTAAAGTACAATAAAGTTATTACAATTAAAATTATTGAGAAAAAAAAATTTTTTTTTTAAAAACCATGGACGGATAGAGCCCTAGGACAAATGGTGGAAGCAAGAGTATACAGACAAGATCTCACACATAAACATACACGTACACATTCACAAAAAGAGGAAAAGGGAAAAAAATCATAGATCTCGCTCCTAAATTCCACCTCTTCAATTTGGGATCATTTCTTGTCTATTCAGGTATTCCACAGATGCAGGGTATATCAAGTTGATTGTGGAGCTTTAATCCGCTGCTTCTGAGGCTGCTGGGGGAGATTTCCCTTTCTCTTCTTTGTTCTCACAGCTCACAGGAGCTCAGCTTTGGATTTGGCCCTGCCTCTGCGTGTAGGTCGCTGGAGGGCGTCTGTTTTTTGCTCAGACAGGAAAGGGTTAAAGGGGCCGCTAATTCGGGGGCTCAGGCTCACTCAGGCCGGGGGTGAGGGGGGGGAAGGAGGGGCACTGCGTGCGGGGCGGGCCTGCGGCGTCAGAGGCGGCGTGACGTTGCGGCAGAGGCCGGCGTGACGTTGCACCAGCCTGAGGCCCGCCGTGCGTTCTCCCGGGGAAGTTGTCCCTGGTTCCCGGGAACCTGGCAGTGGCGGGCTGCACAGGCTCCGCGGAAGAGGGGTGTGGAGGTTCCCGGGAACCTGGCAGGGGCGGGCTGCACAGGCCCCTTGGTGGCGGCAGCAGCAGCCCTAGCGTCTCCCGCCCGTCTCTGGGGTCCGCGCTTTTAGCCGCGGCTCGCGCCCGTCTCTGGGGTTCGCGCTTTTAGCCGCGGCTCGCGCCCGTCTCTGGGGTTCACGCTTTTAGCCGCGGCTCGCGCCCGTCTCTGGAGTTCCTTTAAGCAGCGCTCTTAAACCCCTCTCCTCGCGCACCAGGAAACAAAGAGGGAAGAAAAAGTCTCTTGCCTCTTCGGCAGGTGCAGGCTTTTCCCCGAACTCCCTCCCGGCTAGTCGTGGTGCACTAACCCCTTCAGGCTATGTTCAAGCCGCCAACCCCAGTCCTCTCCCTGCGCTCCGTCCAAAACCGAAACCCGAGCTTCAGCTCGCAGCCCCGCCCGCCCGGGCGGGTGAGCAGACAAGCCTCTCGGGCTGGTGAGTGCCGGTCGGCACCGATCCTCTGTGCGGGAATCTCCCCGCTTTGCCCTCCGCACCCGTCGCTGTGCACTACTCCTCGGTCCCGAAGCCCCCCCCTCCGCCTCCCGCAGTCTCCGCCCGCGGAGGGGCTTCCAAGTGTGTGGAAACTTTTCCTCCTTCACAGCTCCCTCCTACTGGCGCAGGTGCCGTCCTTATTCTTTTGTCTCTGTTTTTTCTTTTGCCCTACCCAGGTACGTGGGGAGTTTCTTGCCTTTTGGGACGTCTGAGGTCTTCTGCCAGCCTTCAGTAGGTGTTCTGTAGGAGTTGTTCCACGTGTAGATGTATTTCTGGTGTATCCGTGGGGAGGAAGGCGATCTCCGCGTCTTACTATTCCGCCATCTTCAAGGTCCCCCCTCTGTGTTTTGTTTTTGAAATTAATTTTGATAATGGGATTTTTCGGATCTTCACTGCTGCGTTTAGGCCGTTGTACACATGCTTGATTTCCTTATGGAGACATATAAATCCATGGGGTTTAAGATTCTTAATTGTCAGGTATCTTCCCAGGCGTTGAATATGGGGTGTTGAGTCCATTTCGTTGAGCAAGGAGTAGGTCTTGTCTATTATATATTTGGCTTATGGAACGGTATCTGTGCTAATTTCAATCTCTGGTTTTATGCAGCACCCCAACTCACCTTTCCCCATAAGCAAGCATAAGTTGGTTTTCTAAATTTGAAACCCTGTCCTGTTTTGTAATTCATTTCACGTGTAGCCAAGTTTACATTCCGTGTATTAGTGATATCTTATGATGTTTCTTTTTCTGTGTGACTTATTTCTCGTAGAATCATCGTACCTGAATCCACTCATTATGCCGCTACGGGCCTGATGACGTAGATTTCATTGCTGAGTGATATTCCATTGTACGTACGTACCACAATTTCTTTATCCATTTTTTGCTTTCTCGGATATTTAACTTGTACCGTAGACGAGGTTTTTGTAAACAGAGCCGTTCCAAACTTTGGGGTTGCTTTGTGTTTTTGATTTTAATTTCCCTAAGCTGTCGGACCATAAGTGGAAGTGCCATAGGCTCCCTTGCTTTGTTTTTTAGGCGTTTCAGGAAACACCATACACTTCTCCAGAGTGGCTGTTGGCAATTTACATCCCGCCCATCAGCATAACAAGGCTCCCTGTTCTCCATGACCTGTCCTGCCTTTCTGGATTTTAAACTTTTTTCAGATGGCCCTTTTGACCGGGGGGCAGTGAGACTTCATTGTAGTGCAGATTTCCTTTACACGCTTGCTTGGTTGTCCAAAAACGGCATATGCGTTTTTTCCTGAATATATTCAGGAAAAAACGCATACGCTCTTTTTGGCCAAGTGCATCATTGTCGACAATCTGCCTCGTTTCCTATGCTGTAAGTGCAATTCCAGTCTGCCCCCTGAAATAGTTTTCCTGAAATTCTGTCCCGCTTTCAAGTCCTCTTCGAAGACTTACTTCAGTACATTTTTGGATGATAGCTGTCATTCATAACTCTGCAGGTTTGTGAATTACGGTGTCCCAGAGCTCCTTTCTTCAACTCGCTTTCTTGTGAGCTGGCCGCAAAACTGCAGGATTGCTTCAGGGACTAATCTGTTTCCGGCAGGGCACGCTGAGCCTTTGGTAAATTCCTTTTCCTGGTGGTAAATGAGCGTTCCAATTGCCCGTGCAGACAACTACAGCTAGTCTCTCATTGGTTCTCCCTATTCCTGTTCATCTTGCGCAGAAATTGCAAACTGTGCCAAACAGGAGGTTAAAGGCACTGACTCTCCAAGTGGGGATAGTGTTAGTAAAGCGTCTGGAATGGTGAACCCGAGTACCAGGGGACGAAAACTGAGATGCATTTGAAAACGTTTCCCAATCACACGGTGGACCATACTCTGGGTTTCCCACGCATGTTTTACCTGAAGGAAGAATCCCTTAAACCTGGAGATTTGGGACCCATGGAATGGATACCATGCAGGGTGACTTCAAAGGGTCTGCGTTTGCTCACCGAACCTCACCAATGCTATCAGCCCGAAGTGTCCAGCCTTATGTCTCACCCAGCTCTGGGTGTAGATATGGTAAATCCAGGTTGCATCACAAGCCCTGAATGAATTATTTAAGAATTGCTCTCTATTTCACTATCATTGTGTTTTGTTTTTGAAATTTATTTTGATAATGGGATTTATCGGAATTTCACTGCTGCGTTTAGGCCGCTGTACACTAGCTTGATTCCCTTATGGAGACATATAAATCCATGGGTTTTAAGATTCTTACTTGTCAGGTATCTTTCAAGGCGTTGAATATGGGGTGTTGAGTCCATTTCGTTGAGCAAGGAGTAGGTCTTGTCTATTATATATTTGGCTTATGGAACGGTATGTGTGCTAATTTCAATCTCTGGTTTTATGCAGCACCCCAACTCACCTTTCCGCATAAGCAAGCATAAGTTGGTTTTCTCAATTTGAGACCCTGTTCTGTTTTGTAATTCAGTTCAAGTGTAGCCAAGTTTACATTCCGTGTATTAGTGATATCTTATGATGTTTCTTTTTCTGTGTGACTTATTTCTCGTAGAATCATCGTACCTGAATCCACTCATTATGCCGCTACGGGCCTGATGACGTAGATTTCATTGCTGAGTGATATTCCATTGTATGTGCGTACCACAACTGCTTTATACAGTTTTTGCTTTCTCGGATATTTAACTTGTACCGTAGACGAGGTTCTTGTAAACAGAGCCATCCCAAACTTTGGGGTGGCTGTGTTTTTGATTTTAATTTCCGTAAGCTATAGGACCATAAGTGGAAGTGCCATAGACTGTGTTGCTTTCTTTCCTACGTGTTTCAGGAAACACCATAAACTTCTCCAGTGTGGCTGTTGGCAATTTACATCACGCCCATCAGCATAACATGGCTCCCTGTTCTCCATGACCTGTCGTGCCTTTCTGGATTTTACACATTTTTCAGATGGCCCTTTTGACCGGGGGCAGTGAGACTTCATTGTAGTGCAGATTTCCTTTAAACACTTGCTTCGTTGGCAAAAAAGTGCGTATGCGTTTTTATCTGAATATATTCAGGAAAAACCGCATACGCCCTTTTTGGTCAAGTGCATCATTGTCGACATTCTGCCTCTTTTCGTATGCTTTAAGTGCAATTCCTGTCTACCCTTTGAAATCGTTTTCCTGAAATTCTGCCCCGCTTTCATGTCCTCTTCGAAGACTTACTTCAATACACTTTTGGACGATAGCTGTCATTCATAACTCTGCAGGTTTGTGAATTGCAGTGCCCCTGAGCTCCTTTCTTCAACTCTCTTTCTTGTGAGCTGGCCGCAAAACCGCAGGATTTCTTCAGGCCATAATCTCTTTCCGGGGGGGAACGCTGAGCCTTTGTTTAATTCGTCTTCCTGGTCGGAAATGAGCGTTCCATTTGCCCGTGCAGGCACCTACAGCTAGTCTCTCATTGGTTCTCCCTATTCCTGTACATCTTGCGCAGAAATTGCAAACTGTGCCAAACAGGAGGTTAATGGCACTGACTCTCCAAGTGGGGAGAGTGTTAGTAAAGCGTCTGGAATGATGAACCCGAGTACCAGGGGACGAAAACTGAGATGCATTTGAAAACGTTTCCCGGTCACACAGTGCACTGTACTGTGGGTTTCCCATGCATGTTTTAGCTGAAGGAAGAATCCCTTAAACCTGGAGAGTTGGGACCCATGGAATGGGTACCATGCAGTATGACTTCAAAGGGTCTGCGTTTGCTCACCGAACCTCACCAATGCTATCAGCCCAAAGTGTCCGGCCTTATGTCTCACCCAGCTCTGGGTGTAGATGTGGTAAATCCAGGTTGCATCACAAGTCCTGAATGAATTATTAATAATTGCTCTCTATTTCACTGTCATTGTGTTTTGTTTTTGAAATTCATTTTGATAATGGGATTTATCGGATGTTCACTGCTGCGTTTAGGCCGCTGTACACACGCTTGATTTCCTTATGGAGACATATAAATCCATGGGTTTTAAGATTCTTACTTGTCAGGTATCTTCCCAAGCGTTGAATATGGGTTGTTGAGTCCATTTCGTTGAGCAAGGAGTAGGTCTTGTCTATTATATATTTGCCTTATGAAACGGTATCTGTGCTAATTTCAATCTCTGGTTTTATGCAGCACCCCAACTCACCTTTCCCCATAAGCAATCATAAGATGGTTTTCTCAATTTGAGACCCTGTTCTGTTTTGTAATTCAGTTCATGTGTAGCCAAGTTTACATTCCGTGTATTAGGGATATCTAATGATGTTTCTTTTTCTGTGTGACTTATTTCTCGTAGAATCATGGTACCTGAATCCACTCATTATGCCGCTAGGGACCTGATGACTTAGATTTCATTGCTGAGTGATATTCCATTGTACGTGCGTACCACAACTTCTTTATCCATTTGTTGCTTTCTTGGATATTTAACTTGTACCGTAGACGAGGTTCTTGAAAACAGAGCCGTCCGAAAATTTGCGGTGGCTGTGTGTTTTTGATTTTAATTTCCCTAAGCTATAGGACCATAAGTGGAAGTGCCATAGGCTGTGTTGCTTTGTTTCCTACCTGTTTCAGGAAACACGATACACTTCTCCAGAGTGGCTGTTGGCAATTTTCATCCGCCCGTCAGCATAACAAGGCTCCCTGTTCTCCATGACCTATCCTGCTTTTCTGGATTTTACAATTTTTTCAGGTGGCCCTTTTGAACGGGGGGCAGTGAGACTTCATTGTAGTGCCGATTTCATTTACACGCTTGCTTGGTTGGCCAAAAAGTGCGTTTGCGTTTTTTCCTGAATATATTCAGGAAAAAACGCATATGCCCTTTTTAGCCAAGTGCAACATTGTCGACATTCTGCCTCTGTTCCTATGCTTTAAGCGCAATTCCTGTCTACCCCCTGAAATCGTTTTCCTGAAATTCTGCCCCGCTTTCAAGTCCTCTTCGAAGACTTACTTCAGTACATTTTGGTCGATAGCTGTCATTCATAACTCTGCAGGTTTGTGAATTACAGTGCCCTTGAGCTCCTTTCTTCACCTCGCTTCCTTGTGAGCTGGCCGCCAAACCGCAGGATTGCTTCAGGCCCTAATCTGTTTCCGGCAGGCCACGCTGAGCCTTTGGTTAATTCCTCTTCCTGGTGGGAAATGAGTGTTCCATTTGCCCGTGCAGACACCTACAGCTAGTCTCTCATTGGTTCTCCCTATTCCTGTTCACCTTGCGCAGAAATTGCAAACTGTGCCAAACAGGAGGTGAAAGGCACTGACTCTCCAAGTGGGGAGAGTGTTAGTAAAGCGTCTGGAATGGTGAACCCGAGTACCAGGGGACGAAAACTGAGATGCATTTGAAAACGTTTCCCAATCACATGGTTGACCATACTCTGGGTTTCCCATGCATGTTTTAACTGAAGAAGAATCCCTTAAACCTGGAGAGTTGGGACCCATGGAATGGGTACCATGCAGTATGACTTCAAAGTGTCTGCGTTTGCTCACCGAACCTCACCAATGCTTTCAGCCTGAAGTGTCGAGCCTTATGTCTCACCCAGCTCTGGGTGTAGATATGGTAAATCCATGTTGCGTCACAAGCCCTGAATCAATTATTTAAGAATTGCTCTCATTTTCACTGTCATTGTGTTTTGTTTTTGAAATTAATTTTGATAATGGGATTTTTCGGATCTTCACTGCTGCGTTTAGGCCGTTGTACACATGCTTGATTTCCTTATGGAGACATATAAATCTATGGGTTTTAAGATTCTTACTTGTCAGGTATCTTCCCAGGCGTTGAATATGTGGTGTTGAATCCATTTCGTTAAGCAAGGAGTAGGTCTTGTCTATTATATATTTGGCTAATGGAAAGGTATCTGTGCTAATTTCAATCTCTGGTTTTGTGCAGCACCCCAACTCACCTTTCCCCATAAGCAAGCATAAGTTGGTTTTCTCAATTTCAGACCCTGTTCTGTTTTGTAATTCAGTTTATGTGTAGCCAAGTTTACATTCCGTGTATTAGTGATATCTTATGATGTTTCTTTTTCTGTGTGACTTATTTCTCGTAGAATCATCGTACCTGAACCACTCATTATGCTGATAGGGACCTGATGATGTAGATTTCATTGCTGAGTGATATTCCATTGTACGTGCGTACCACAACTTCTTTATCCATTTTTTGCTTTCTCGGATATTTAACTTGTACCGTAGACGAGGTTCTTGTAAACAGAGCCGTCCCAAACTTTGGGGTGGCTGTGTGTTTTTGATTTTAATTTCCCTAAGCTATAGGACCATAAGTGGAAGTGCCATAGGCTGTGTTGCTTTGTTTCCTACATGTTTCAAGAAACACCGTACACTTCTCGAGAGTGGCTGCTGGCAATTTACATCCCGCCCATCAGCATAACAATGCTCCGTGTTCTCCATGACCTGTCCTGCCTTCCTGGATTTTACACTTTTTTCAGATGGCCCTTTTGACCGGGGGGCAGTGAGACTTCATTGTAGTGCAGATTTCCTTTACACACTTGCTTGGTAGGCCAAAAAGGGTGTATGCGTTTTTTCCTGAATATATTCAGGAAAAACCGCATACGCCCTTTTTGGCCAAGTGCATCATTGTCGACATTCTGCCTCTTTTCCTATGCTTTAAGTGCAATTCCAGTCTACCCCCTGAAATCGTTTTCCTGAAATTCTGCCCCGCTTTCAAGTCCTCTTCGAAGACTTACTTCAGTACATTTTTGGACGATAGCTGTCATTCATAACTCTGCAGGTCTGTGAATTACAGTGCCCCTGAGCTCCTTTCTTCAACTGTCTTTCTAGTGAGCTGGCCGCAAAACCACAGGATTGCTTCAGGCCCTAATATGTTTCCGGCGGGGCACACTGAGCCTTTGGTTAATTCCTCTTCCTGGTGGGAAATGAGCGTTCCATTTGCCCGTGCAGACACCTACAGCTAGTCTGTCATTGGTTCTCCCTATTCCTGTTCATCTTGCGCAGAAATTGCAAACTGTGCCAAACAGGAGGTGAAAGGCACTGACTCTCCAAGTGGGGAGAGTGTTAGTAAAGCGTCTGGAATAGTGAACCCGAGTGCCAGGGGACGAAAACTGAGATGCACTTGAAAACGTTTCCCAATCACACGGTGGACCATACTCTGGGTTTCCCATGCATGTTTTAGCTGAAGGAAGAATCCCTTAAACCTGGAGAGTTGGGACCCATGGAATGGGTACCATGCAGTATGCCTTCAACGGGTCTGCGTTTGCTCAGTGAACCTCACCAATGCTATCAGCCTGAAGTGTCCAGCCTTATGTCTCACACAGGTCTGGGTGTAGATGTGGTAAATCCAGGTTGCATCACAAGCCCTGACTCAATTATTTAATAATTGCTCTCTATTTCACTGTCATTGTGGTTTTTTTTTTTAAACATCTTTATTGGGGTATAATTGCTTTACAATTGTGTGTTAGTTTCTGCTTTATAATAAAGTGAATCAGTTATACATATACATATGTTCCCATATGTCTTCCCTCTTGCGTCTCCCTCCCTCCCACTCTCCCTATCCCACTCCTCCAGGCTGTCACAAAGCACCGAGCTAATATCCCTGTGCCTTGCGGCTGCTTCCCCCTAGCTATCTACCTTACTACGTTTGTTAGTGTGTATATGTCCATGACTCTCTCTCGCCCTGTCAAAGCTCACCCTTCCCCCTCCCCATATCCTCAAGTCCGTTCTCCAGTAGGTCTGCGTCTTTATTCCTGTCTTACCCCTAGGTTCTTCATGACATTTTTTTCCCCCTTAAATTCCATATATATGCGTTAGCATACGGTATTTGTCTTTTTCTTTCTGACTTACTTCACTCTGTATGACAGACTCTAGGTCTATCCATCTCATTACAAATAGCTCAATTTCATTTCTTTTTAAGGCTGAGTAATATTCCATTGTATATATGTGCCACATCTTCTTTATCCATTCATCCGATGATGGGCGCTTAGGTTGTTTCCATCTCCGGGCTATTGTAAATAGAGCTGCAATGAACATTTTGGTACATGACTCTTTTTGAATTATGGTTTTCTCAGGGTATATGCCCAGTAGTGGGATTGCTGGGTCATATGGTAATTCTATTTGTAGTTTTTTAAGGAACCTCCATACTGTTCTCCATAGTGGCTGAACCAATTCACATTCCCACCAGCAGTGCAAGAGTGTTCCCTTTTCTCCACACCCTCTCCAGCATTTATTGTTTCTAGATTTTTTGATGATGGCCATTCTGACTGGTGTGAGATGATATCTCATTGTAGTTTTGATTTGCATTTCTCTAATGATTAATGATGTTGAGCATTCTTTCATGTGTTTGTTGGCATTCTGTATATCTTCTTTGGAGAAATGTCTATTTAGGTCTTCTGCCCATTTTTGGATTGGGTTGTTTGTTTTTTTGTTATTGAGCTGCATGAGCTGCTTGTAAATTTTGGAGATTAATCCTTTGTCAGTTGCTTCATTTGCAAATATTTTCTCCCATTGTGAGGGTTGTCTTTTGGTCTTGATTATGGTTTCCTTTGCTGTGCAAAAGCTTTGAAGTTTCATTAGGTCCCATTTGTTTATTTTTGTTTTTATTTCCATTACTCTAGGAGGTGGGTCAGAAAGGATCTTGCTGTGATTTATGTCATAGAGTGTTCTGCCTATGTTTTCCTCTAAGAGTTTGATAGTTTCTGGCCTTACATTTAGGTCTTTAATCCATTTTGAGCTTATTTTGGTGTATGGTGTTAGGGAGTGATCTAATCTCATACTTTTACATATACCTGTCCAGTTTTCCCAGCACCATTTATTGAAGAGGCTGTCCTTTCTCCACTGTACATTCCTGCCACCTTTATCAAAGATAAGGTGTCCATATGTGCGTGGGTTTATCGCTGGGCTTTCTATCCTGTTCCATTGATCTATCTTTCTGTTTTTGTGCCAGTACCATACTGTCTTGATTACTGTAGCTTTGTAGTATAGTCTGAAGTCAGGGAGCCTGATTCCTCCAGCTCCTTTTCTCGTTCTCAAGATTGCTTTGGCTATTCGGGGTCTTTTGTGTTTCCATACAAATTGTGAAATTTTTTGTTCTAGTTCTGTGAAAAATGCCAGTGGTAGTTTGATAGGGATTGCATTGAATCTGTAGATTGCTTTGGGTAGTAGAGTCATTTTCACAATGTTGATTCTTCCCATCCAAGAACATGGTATATCTCTCCATCTATTTGTATCATCTTTAATTTCTTTTATCAGTGTCTTATAATTTTCTGCATACAGGTTTTTCGTCTCCTTAGGTAGGTTTATTCCTAGATATTTTATTCTTTTTGTTGCAATGGTAAATGGAAGTGTTTTCTTGATTTCACTTTCAGATTTTTCATCATTAGTATATAGGAATGCCAGAGATTTCTGTGCATTAACTTTGTATCCTGCTACTTTACCAAATTCATTGATTAGCTCTAGTAGTTTTCTGGTAGCATCTTTAGGATTCTCTATGTATAGTATCATGTCATCTGCAAACAGTGACAGCTTTACTTCTTCTTTTCCGATTTGGATTCCTTTTATTTCCTTTTCTTCTCTGATTGCTGTGGCTAAAACTTCCAAAACTATGTTGAATAAGAGTGGTGAGAGTGGGCAACCTTGTCTTGTTCCTGATCTTAGTGGAAATGCTTTCAGTTTTTCACCATTGAGGATGATGTTTGCTGTGGGCTTGTCATATATGGCCTTTATTATGTTGAGGAAAGTTCCCTCTATGCCTATTTTCTGCAGGGTTTTTAGCATAAATGGGTGTTGAATTTTGTCGAAAGCTTTCTCTGCACCTATTGAGATGATCATATGGTTTTTCTCCTTCAATTTGTTAATATGGTTTATCACATTGATAGATTTGCGTATATTGAAGAATCCTTGCATTCCTGGAATAAACCCCACTTGATCATGGTGTATGATCCTTTTAATGTGCTGTTGGATTCTGTTTGCTAGTATTTTGTTGAGGATTTTTGCATCTATGTTCATCAGTGATATTGGCCTGTAGTTTTCTTTCTTTGTGACATCCTTGTCTGGTTTTGGTATCAAGGTGATGGTGGCCTTGTAGAAGGAATTTGGGAGTGTTCCTCCCTCTGCTATATTTTGGAAGAGTTTGAGAAGGATAGGTGTTAGCTCTTCTCTAAACGTTTGATAGAATTCACCTGTGAAGCCATCTGGTCCTGGGCTTTTGTTTGTTGGAAGATTTTTAATGACAGTTTCAATTTCAGTGCTTGTGATTGGTCTGTTCATATTTTCTATTTCTTCCTGATTCAGTCTTGGCAGGTTGTGCATTTCTAAGAATTTGTCCATTTCTTCCAGATTGTCCATTTTATTGGCATAGAGTTGCTTGTAGTAATCTCTTATGATTTTTTTTATTTCTGCAGTGTCAGTTGTTACTTCTCCTTTTTCATTTCTAATTCTATTGATTTGAGTCTTCTCCCTTTTTTTCTTGATGAGTCTGGCTAGTGGTTTATCTATTTTGTTTATCTTCTCAAAGAACCAGCTTTTAGTTTTATTGATCTTTGCTATCGTTTCCTTCATTTCTTTTTCATTTATTTCTGATCTGATTTTTATGATTTCTTTCCTTCTGCTAGCTTTGGGGTTTTTTTGTTCTTCTTTCTCTAATTGCTTGAGGTGCAAGGTTAGGTTGTTTATTCGAGATGTTTCCTGCTTCTTAAGGTGGGCTTGTATTGCTATAAACTTTCCCCTTAGAACTGCTTTTGCTGCATCCCATAGGTTTTGGGTCGTTGTGTCTCCATTGTCATTTGTTTCTAGGTATTTTTTTATTTCCTCTTTGATTTCTTCAGTGATCACTTCATTATTAAGTAGTGTATTGTTTAGCTTCCATGTGTTTGTATTTTTTACAGATCTTTTCCTGTAATTGATATCTAGTCTCATGGCGTTGTGGTCAGAAAAGATACTTGATACAATTTCAATTTTCTTAAATTTACCAAGGCTTGATTTGTGACCCAAGATATGATCTATCCTGGAGAATGTTCCATGAGCACTTGAGAAAAATGTGTATTCTGTTGTTTTTGGATGGAGTGTCCTATAAATATCAATTAAGTCCATCTTGTTTAATGTATCATTTAAAGCTTGTGTTTCCTTATTTATTTTCATTTTGGATGATCTGTCCATGGGTGAAAGTGGGGTGTTAAAGTCCCCTACTATGAATGTGTTACTGTCAATCTCCCCTTTTATGGCTGTTAGTATTTGCCTTATGTATTGAGGTGCTCCTATGTTGGGTGCATAAATATTTACAATTGTTATATCTTCTTCTTGAATCGATCCCTTGATCATTATGTAGTGTCCTTCTTTGTCTCTTGTAATAGTCCTTATTTTAAAGTCTATTTTGTCTGATATGAGAATTGCTACTCCAGCTTTCTTTTGGTTTCCATTTACATGGAATATCTTTTTCCATCCCCTTATTTTCAGTCTGTATGTGTCTCTAGGTCTGAAGTGGGTCTCTTGTAGACAGCATATATAAGGGTCTTGTTTTTGTATCCATTCAGCCAATCTGTGTCTTTTGGTGGGAGCATTTAGTCCATTTACATTTAAGGTAATTATCGATATGTATGTTCCTATTCCCATTTTCTATATTGTTTTGGGTTCGTTATTATAGGTCTTTTCCTTCTCTTGTGTTCCTTGTCTAGAGAAGTTCCTTTAGCATTTGCTGTAAAGCTGGTTTGGTGGTGCTAAACTCTCTCAGCTTTTGCTTGTCTGTAAAGGTTTTAATTTCTCCATCAAATCTGAATGAGATCCTTGCTGGGTAAAGTAGCCTTGGTTGCAGGTTTTTCTCCTTCATCACTTTCAGTATGTCCTGCCACTCCCTTCTGGCTTGTAGGGTTTCTGCTGAGAGATCAGCTGTTAACCTTATGGGGATTCCCTTGTGTGTTATTTGCTGTTTTTCCCTTGCTGCTTTTAATATGCTTTCTTTGTATTTAATTTTTGACAGTTTGATTAATATGTGTCTTGGCGTATTTCTCCTTGTATTTATCCTGTATGGGACTCTCTGTGCTTCCTGGACTTGATTAACTATTTCCTTTCCCATATTAGGGAAGTTTTCAACTATAATCTCTTCAAATATTTTCTCAGTCCCTTTCTTTTTCTCTTCTTCTTCTGGAACCCCTATAATTCGAATGTTGGTGCGTTTAATGTTGTCCCAGAGGTCTCTGAGACTGTCCTCAGTTCTTTTCATTCTTTTTTCTTTATTCTGCTCTGCAGTAGTTATTTCCACTATTTTATCTTCCAGGTCACTTATCCGTTCTTCTGCCTCAGTTATTCTGTTATTGATCCCATCTAGAGTACTTTTAATTTCATTTATTGCGTTGTTCATCATTGCTTGTTTCACCTTTATTTCTTCTAGGTCCTTGTTAACTGCTTCTTGCATTTTGTCCATTCTACTTCCAAGATTTCGGATCATCCTTACTATCATTATTCTGAATTCTTTTTCAGGTAGACTGCCTATTTCCTCTTCATTTGTTAGGTCTGGTGCATTTTTATCTTGCTCCTTCATCTGCTGTGTGTTTTTCTGTCTTCTCATTTTGCTTATCTTACTGTGTTTGGGGTCTCCTTTTTGCAGGCTGCACGTTCGTAGTTCCCGTTGTTTTTGATGTCTGTCTCCAGTGGCTAAGGTTGTTTCAGTGGGTTGTGTAGGCTTCCTGGTGGAGGGGACTAGTGCCTGTGTTGTGGTGGATGAGGCTGGATCTTGTCTCTCTAGTGGGCAGGTTCACGTCTGGTGGTGTGTTTTGGGGTGTCTGTGGCCTTATTATGATTTTAGGCAGCCTCTCTGCTAATGGGTGGGGTTGTGTTCCTGTTTTGCTAGTTGTTTGGCATAGGTTGTCTAGCACTGTGGCTTGCTGGTCGTTGAGTGAAGCTGGGTGCTGGTGTTAAGATGGAGGTCACTGGGAGATTTCCACCGTTTAATATTATGTGGAGCTGGGAGGTCTCTTTTGACCAGTGTCCTGAAGTTGGCTCTCCTACCTCAGAGGCAGAGCCCTGACTCCTGGCTGGAGCACCAAGAGCCTTTCATCCACACGGCTCAGAATAAAAGGGAGAAAAAGTAGAGAGAATTAGTAGATGTATGAGGAAAGAAAGAAGGAAAGGAGGAAAGGAAGGAAGGAAGAAAGAAGCAAAGAAGGAAAGAAAGGAGGGAGGGAGGGAGGAAGGAAGGAAGGAAGGAAGGAAGGAAGGAGGGAAAGAAGGAAAAAAGACAGAAAGAAAGAAGATACAGTAAAAATAAAATAAAGTATAATATATTTATTGAATTAAAAAATATTTAGAAAAAAAAAAAAAAAAAGAGGGACGGATAGAACCTTAGGACCAATGTTGGAAGCAAAGCTATACAGAGAAAATCTTATACAGAAGCATACACATACACCTTCACAAAAAGAGGTAAAGGGGGAAAAATCATAAATCTTGCTCTCAGAGACCACCTCCTCAATTTGGGGTGATTCGTTGTCTAAAGGAGGGAAGGACGGAAAGAAAGAAAGAAAGAAAGAAGGAACGACGGTAAAGTACAATAAAGTTATTACAATTAAAATTATTGAGAAAAAAAAATTTTTTTTTTAAAAACCATGGACGGATAGAGCCCTAGGACAAATGGTGGAAGCAAGAGTATACAGACAAGATCTCACACATAAACATACACGTACACATTCACAAAAAGAGGAAAAGGGAAAAAAATCATAGATCTCGCTCCTAAATTCCACCTCTTCAATTTGGGATCATTTCTTGTCTATTCAGGTATTCCACAGATGCAGGGTATATCAAGTTGATTGTGGAGCTTTAATCCGCTGCTTCTGAGGCTGCTGGGGGAGATTTCCCTTTCTCTTCTTTGTTCTCACAGCTCACAGGAGCTCAGCTTTGGATTTGGCCCTGCCTCTGCGTGTAGGTCGCTGGAGGGCGTCTGTTTTTTGCTCAGACAGGAAAGGGTTAAAGGGGCCGCTAATTCGGGGGCTCAGGCTCACTCAGGCCGGGGGTGAGGGGGGGGAAGGAGGGGCACTGCGTGCGGGGCGGGCCTGCGGCGTCAGAGGCGGCGTGACGTTGCGGCAGAGGCCGGCGTGACGTTGCACCAGCCTGAGGCCCGCCGTGCGTTCTCCCGGGGAAGTTGTCCCTGGTTCCCGGGAACCTGGCAGTGGCGGGCTGCACAGGCTCCGCGGAAGAGGGGTGTGGAGGTTCCCGGGAACCTGGCAGGGGCGGGCTGCACAGGCCCCTTGGTGGCGGCAGCAGCAGCCCTAGCGTCTCCCGCCCGTCTCTGGGGTCCGCGCTTTTAGCCGCGGCTCGCGCCCGTCTCTGGGGTTCGCGCTTTTAGCCGCGGCTCGCGCCCGTCTCTGGGGTTCACGCTTTTAGCCGCGGCTCGCGCCCGTCTCTGGAGTTCCTTTAAGCAGCGCTCTTAAACCCCTCTCCTCGCGCACCAGGAAACAAAGAGGGAAGAAAAAGTCTCTTGCCTCTTCGGCAGGTGCAGGCTTTTCCCCGAACTCCCTCCCGGCTAGTCGTGGTGCACTAACCCCTTCAGGCTATGTTCAAGCCGCCAACCCCAGTCCTCTCCCTGCGCTCCGTCCAAAACCGAAACCCGAGCTTCAGCTCGCAGCCCCGCCCGCCCGGGCGGGTGAGCAGACAAGCCTCTCGGGCTGGTGAGTGCCGGTCGGCACCGATCCTCTGTGCGGGAATCTCCCCGCTTTGCCCTCCGCACCCGTCGCTGTGCACTACTCCTCGGTCCCGAAGCCCCCCCCTCCGCCTCCCGCAGTCTCCGCCCGCGGAGGGGCTTCCAAGTGTGTGGAAACTTTTCCTCCTTCACAGCTCCCTCCTACTGGCGCAGGTGCCGTCCTTATTCTTTTGTCTCTGTTTTTTCTTTTGCCCTACCCAGGTACGTGGGGAGTTTCTTGCCTTTTGGGACGTCTGAGGTCTTCTGCCAGCCTTCAGTAGGTGTTCTGTAGGAGTTGTTCCACGTGTAGATGTATTTCTGGTGTATCCGTGGGGAGGAAGGCGATCTCCGCGTCTTACTATTCCGCCATCTTCAAGGTCCCCCCTCTGTGTTTTGTTTTTGAAATTAATTTTGATAATGGGATTTTTCGGATCTTCACTGCTGCGTTTAGGCCGTTGTACACATGCTTGATTTCCTTATGGAGACATATAAATCCATGGGGTTTAAGATTCTTAATTGTCAGGTATCTTCCCAGGCGTTGAATATGGGGTGTTGAGTCCATTTCGTTGAGCAAGGAGTAGGTCTTGTCTATTATATATTTGGCTTATGGAACGGTATCTGTGCTAATTTCAATCTCTGGTTTTATGCAGCACCCCAACTCACCTTTCCCCATAAGCAAGCATAAGTTGGTTTTCTAAATTTGAAACCCTGTCCTGTTTTGTAATTCATTTCACGTGTAGCCAAGTTTACATTCCGTGTATTAGTGATATCTTATGATGTTTCTTTTTCTGTGTGACTTATTTCTCGTAGAATCATCGTACCTGAATCCACTCATTATGCCGCTACGGGCCTGATGACGTAGATTTCATTGCTGAGTGATATTCCATTGTACGTACGTACCACAATTTCTTTATCCATTTTTTGCTTTCTCGGATATTTAACTTGTACCGTAGACGAGGTTTTTGTAAACAGAGCCGTTCCAAACTTTGGGGTTGCTTTGTGTTTTTGATTTTAATTTCCCTAAGCTGTCGGACCATAAGTGGAAGTGCCATAGGCTCCCTTGCTTTGTTTTTTAGGCGTTTCAGGAAACACCATACACTTCTCCAGAGTGGCTGTTGGCAATTTACATCCCGCCCATCAGCATAACAAGGCTCCCTGTTCTCCATGACCTGTCCTGCCTTTCTGGATTTTAAACTTTTTTCAGATGGCCCTTTTGACCGGGGGGCAGTGAGACTTCATTGTAGTGCAGATTTCCTTTACACGCTTGCTTGGTTGTCCAAAAACGGCATATGCGTTTTTTCCTGAATATATTCAGGAAAAAACGCATACGCTCTTTTTGGCCAAGTGCATCATTGTCGACAATCTGCCTCGTTTCCTATGCTGTAAGTGCAATTCCAGTCTGCCCCCTGAAATAGTTTTCCTGAAATTCTGTCCCGCTTTCAAGTCCTCTTCGAAGACTTACTTCAGTACATTTTTGGATGATAGCTGTCATTCATAACTCTGCAGGTTTGTGAATTACGGTGTCCCAGAGCTCCTTTCTTCAACTCGCTTTCTTGTGAGCTGGCCGCAAAACTGCAGGATTGCTTCAGGGACTAATCTGTTTCCGGCAGGGCACGCTGAGCCTTTGGTAAATTCCTTTTCCTGGTGGTAAATGAGCGTTCCAATTGCCCGTGCAGACAACTACAGCTAGTCTCTCATTGGTTCTCCCTATTCCTGTTCATCTTGCGCAGAAATTGCAAACTGTGCCAAACAGGAGGTTAAAGGCACTGACTCTCCAAGTGGGGATAGTGTTAGTAAAGCGTCTGGAATGGTGAACCCGAGTACCAGGGGACGAAAACAGAGATGCATTTGAAAACGTTTCCCAATCACACGGTGGACCATACTCTGGGTTTCCCACGCATGTTTTACCTGAAGGAAGAATCCCTTAAACCTGGAGATTTGGGACCCATGGAATGGATACCATGCAGGGTGACTTCAAAGGGTCTGCGTTTGCTCACCGAACCTCACCAATGCTATCAGCCCGAAGTGTCCAGCCTTATGTCTCACCCAGCTCTGGGTGTAGATATGGTAAATCCAGGTTGCATCACAAGCCCTGAATGAATTATTTAAGAATTGCTCTCTATTTCACTATCATTGTGTTTTGTTTTTGAAATTTATTTTGATAATGGGATTTATCGGAATTTCACTGCTGCGTTTAGGCCGCTGTACACTAGCTTGATTCCCTTATGGAGACATATAAATCCATGGGTTTTAAGATTCTTACTTGTCAGGTATCTTTCAAGGCGTTGAATATGGGGTGTTGAGTCCATTTCGTTGAGCAAGGAGTAGGTCTTGTCTATTATATATTTGGCTTATGGAACGGTATGTGTGCTAATTTCAATCTCTGGTTTTATGCAGCACCCCAACTCACCTTTCCGCATAAGCAAGCATAAGTTGGTTTTCTCAATTTGAGACCCTGTTCTGTTTTGTAATTCAGTTCAAGTGTAGCCAAGTTTACATTCCGTGTATTAGTGATATCTTATGATGTTTCTTTTTCTGTGTGACTTATTTCTCGTAGAATCATCGTACCTGAATCCACTCATTATGCCGCTACGGGCCTGATGACGTAGATTTCATTGCTGAGTGATATTCCATTGTATGTGCGTACCACAACTGCTTTATACAGTTTTTGCTTTCTCGGATATTTAACTTGTACCGTAGACGAGGTTCTTGTAAACAGAGCCATCCCAAACTTTGGGGTGGCTGTGTTTTTGATTTTAATTTCCGTAAGCTATAGGACCATAAGTGGAAGTGCCATAGACTGTGTTGCTTTCTTTCCTACGTGTTTCAGGAAACACCATAAACTTCTCCAGTGTGGCTGTTGGCAATTTACATCACGCCCATCAGCATAACATGGCTCCCTGTTCTCCATGACCTGTCGTGCCTTTCTGGATTTTACACATTTTTCAGATGGCCCTTTTGACCGGGGGCAGTGAGACTTCATTGTAGTGCAGATTTCCTTTAAACACTTGCTTCGTTGGCAAAAAAGTGCGTATGCGTTTTTATCTGAATATATTCAGGAAAAACCGCATACGCCCTTTTTGGTCAAGTGCATCATTGTCGACATTCTGCCTCTTTTCGTATGCTTTAAGTGCAATTCCTGTCTACCCTTTGAAATCGTTTTCCTGAAATTCTGCCCCGCTTTCATGTCCTCTTCGAAGACTTACTTCAATACACTTTTGGACGATAGCTGTCATTCATAACTCTGCAGGTTTGTGAATTGCAGTGCCCCTGAGCTCCTTTCTTCAACTCTCTTTCTTGTGAGCTGGCCGCAAAACCGCAGGATTTCTTCAGGCCATAATCTCTTTCCGGGGGGGAACGCTGAGCCTTTGTTTAATTCGTCTTCCTGGTCGGAAATGAGCGTTCCATTTGCCCGTGCAGGCACCTACAGCTAGTCTCTCATTGGTTCTCCCTATTCCTGTACATCTTGCGCAGAAATTGCAAACTGTGCCAAACAGGAGGTTAATGGCACTGACTCTCCAAGTGGGGAGAGTGTTAGTAAAGCGTCTGGAATGATGAACCCGAGTACCAGGGGACGAAAACTGAGATGCATTTGAAAACGTTTCCCGGTCACACAGTGCACTGTACTGTGGGTTTCCCATGCATGTTTTAGCTGAAGGAAGAATCCCTTAAACCTGGAGAGTTGGGACCCATGGAATGGGTACCATGCAGTATGACTTCAAAGGGTCTGCGTTTGCTCACCGAACCTCACCAATGCTATCAGCCCAAAGTGTCCGGCCTTATGTCTCACCCAGCTCTGGGTGTAGATGTGGTAAATCCAGGTTGCATCACAAGTCCTGAATGAATTATTAATAATTGCTCTCTATTTCACTGTCATTGTGTTTTGTTTTTGAAATTCATTTTGATAATGGGATTTATCGGATGTTCACTGCTGCGTTTAGGCCGCTGTACACACGCTTGATTTCCTTATGGAGACATATAAATCCATGGGTTTTAAGATTCTTACTTGTCAGGTATCTTCCCAAGCGTTGAATATGGGTTGTTGAGTCCATTTCGTTGAGCAAGGAGTAGGTCTTGTCTATTATATATTTGCCTTATGAAACGGTATCTGTGCTAATTTCAATCTCTGGTTTTATGCAGCACCCCAACTCACCTTTCCCCATAAGCAAGAATAAGTTGTTTTTCTAAATTTGAGACCCTTTTCTGTTTTGTAATTCAGTTCATGTGTAGCCAAGTTTACATTCCGTGTATTAGTGATATCTTATGATGTTTCTTTTTCTGTGTGACTTATTTCTCGTAGAATCATCGTTCCTGAATCCACTCATTATGCCGCTATGGACCTGATGTTGTAGATTTCATTGCTGAGTGATATTCCATTGTACGTGAGTACCATAACTTCTTTATCCGTTTTTTGCTTTCTCGGATAGTTAACTTATACCGTAGACAAGGTTCTTGTTAACAGAGCCGTCCCAAACTTTGGGGTGGCTGTGTGTTTTTGATTTTAATTTCCCTAAGCTATAGGACCATAAGTGGAAGTGCCATAGTCTGTGTTGCTTTTTTTCCTACGTGTTTCAGGAAACACCATACACTTCTCCAGAGTGGCTGTTGGCAATTTACATCCCGCCCATCAGCATAACAAGGCTCCCTGTTCTCCATGACCTGTCGTGCCTTTCTGGAATTTACACATTTTTCAGATGGCCCTTTTGACCGGGGGGCAGTGAGACTTAATTGTAGTGCACATTTCCTTTACACGGTTGCTTGGTTGGCCAAAAAGTGCGTATGCGTTTTTTCCTGAATATATTCAGGAAAAAACGCATACGCCCTTTTTGGCCAAGTGCGTCATTGTCGACATTCTGCCTCTAATCTTATTCTTTAAGTGCAATTCCAGTCTACCCCCTGAAATCGTTTTCCTGAAATTCTGCCCCGATTTCAAGTCCTCTTCGAAGACTTACTTCAAAACATTTTTGGACGATAGCTGTCATTCATTACTCTGCAGGTTTGTGAATTACAGTGCCCCTGAGCTCCTTTCTTCAACTCGCTTTCTTGTGAGCTGGCCACAAACCCGCAGGATTGCTTCAGGCCCTAATAAAGTTCCGGCATGGCATGCTGAACCTTTGGTTAATTCCTCTTCCTGGTGGGAAATGAGCGTTAAATTTGCATGTGCAGACACCTTCACATGAGTCGTCATGGTGCCCCTTTGCCCCGGTTAACTCTATGGAGGTTGGAGTTGGAGGGCCTCCTCACTCAAGATCAGTGTGCCCATGGAGCCAACCCTGCAACTTCAGTGCATGGTTGGGGGTTAGGATCACCACGAGGGTTCCTTTTCCCTTAGGAGGGAGGTGGACTTTTGGGCTGCTGATTTCCAGGTTATCAAATACTGCCAGTATCTTGGCCAGATGTGGCGGTGGGCCAAGCCCCTTGGTGACCGTAGTTTATCCTACCTGGATCGCATTCTTGCATTGTTCCATTTCAAGTGGTCCCAGGTTTTGCACTAATACTCCAGTGGCGATTCACAGTTCACCAGGAATGTAAAGGTCAAAGGGTTTAGCTAAATTAGGGAGTTCCAGGGCAAGGGTCTGAATTGACTGCTCTTTCCATTCTTGAAAGGCCACTTCTGCATTCTATTCAAAAGGATCATCACCTTTTCCTTTCAGTGTTTCATATAGAGGCCGAGCTAGTAGACTGTAGTTAGGGATCCAGAAGCAGCAAACCCTGGCCTCCCCAGGAACCCCTAAGCTGTCTTCTAGTTTTAGAAATGGGTAAGGCTGTAAATTGTTTCTTCCCTTTCCTGGGATGGGCTTCTCCGACCTTCTGTGAGAATGAAGCCCAGGCAGGTCACCGTAGTCTGTGATATTTGAGCTTTTTCTTGGACAACTTGTATCCTTTATTGGCTTGGTAGTTCAGAGGTCTCCTTAGTAGGGCTGGCGATCAGAATGTCGTCTGCATATTGAAGGAGTGTTTCCTTTTCCAGAGGTAGAACTTTTAGGTCTTTAGCTGAGCTTTCCCCAAAGATGGTGTGGGAATTTTTGAACCCTTGGGGCAACACGGCCCGGAAGTATTGTTTTAGTTGTATGTTGAGTCCTGCCACTCACAAGCCAAAATTTCTTGTGACTCTGGGACCAATAGAATACAAAAGAAGGCATCATTGAAGACTAATACAGAATACCATGTCCTGGTGGTTGGTAGAATGACCAGCAGGGTGTAGGATTTAGGAACTACTGGAGGTATATCCTCGGTGGCTTCACTGACTGTCCTGACATCCTTTACCAGGACTCCAGCAGCCCATGGGGCTCTCGAGGTCAGGCCAATCCCAGGATATGGAGCTCACCTGGGCAGGTACCCCACCCCAGCCCACGGGGCTCTCGTGTTCAGGACCCTCCCAGGATATGGGGTTCCCTGGGCAGGTCCCCCTGCAGCCCATGGGGCTCTCGTGGTCAGGCCCCTCCCAGGATACAGAGCTACCCTTGCAGGTACCATGGCAGGGCTGGGAACACAGGAACCGTGCATATCGCCCTCATTGCAGAGCACTCCCATCTCACCTGTCACTCAGATCTGACACAGAGCACCTCAGAGCAGGACTTGAACTAACAAACAGCAGCTCCGACAGGTCTGTGACCCTGGGCATCACTCTGTGTGGCCTCCCTCCACCTGGTTTTCCAGAGACTTCCACTGCACCCGGGGCACCAGGCCTCTGTCTCCACCCACCAGCCACCCCTCCTCTCCCTGACTCCTGGGTTCCTCTCATTAGGAGAGGGTTTTCTTGAAGTTGTCTCCCACTCATGGGCCAGATAATATAATTAGAAAACAAGCCAGAGCTGCAGCCCCTTGCCTATCCTGACTCTCAAGAGCCCACACCTGTTCCTTGGACCTGGCCGATTCAGCAAGTTCCAGTTTCTGCAACTGTGAGCCCCTGAGGGGTGATTATTGGCTGGCCTGGGAAGCCTGACCGTGCCGGCCAGCCCTCCCCAGGTGTGCCTGGGTTCAGATCAATATAAACACCGCTCCAGGCAGCAAGAGCCCCTGCAGCTGTGCCTGACGCCATTTTCTCTGCCCTGTCAGCAGTCTTGGGGCTGGACTGGTGGGAGGGAGTGAGAGGCCACGGCTTTGTGGGTGGCCCAGTGTGAGTGGGGCTCTGCTGGACTTTCTGCAGCAGTTGCCAAGATGCCACCTGCTAAAGAAGAGGATGTGTCACCCATACCTGCCGCTGGAATTTCTCCCTGGGCAGAGGTGAGTGAGGAAGAAAGCAGTGGGGGCCGGGACAGCAGGGGTATCTCAGGCAGGGAAATGGAAAGCTTCCAGAAGAGCACCCAGGACCAGGACCATCCTGGCTGGCCTGCAGGCACCAAGTCGGCTGGCATGCTGTCGCTCATGTGGCTCCATGGCCCTTCCTCTAGGCTTTCAAGTCCTTGTACATATTCAGGTGTTTTACCTGGGAAGGGTGGGAACATTTCAGCAGCAGCTGGCCTGGGGCTCAGCCCACGTTTACTCACAGATGCCTCGGCACGGTCCCCCAGCTTTGCAATGAGGACGCTTGTTGCGTGGGGCCTGCTGGCTGAATGGGAGATGATTCCCCACCACTGACCAACTTCAGAATTGTTTACAACTGGAGCAAGTGCCCTGATACGGTTTTCCTCTGTGTAGCTGGTGGGTTCTGTTTTTTTTTCTTTTTTGGTTCAAGGTAGATTTTATTCCTCTTTTTTGTATTTACAGATATAAGCATGGAAATAATTTATTCATATAAATACATGTATGTGAAGGGAAGAATAGTTTTTCTGTTTTACTTTTTGTAATTTGAATTTTATTTTATTTTTTTATACAGCAGGTTCTTTTTGGTTATCTATTTTATACATATAAATGTATACATGCCAATCCCAATCTCTCAACTCCTCCCACCACCACCCCCCAACAGCTTTCCCCCCTTGGTGTCCATACGTTTGTTGTCTACATCTGTTGCTCTATTTCTGCCTTGCAAAACGGTTCATCTGTACAATTTGTCTAGGTTCCACATATAGCCATTAATAGACAAGATTTCTTTTTCTCTTTCTGACTTACTTCACTCTGTATGACAGTCTCTAGATCCATCAACGTCTCTACAAATGACCCAATTTCATTCCTTTTTATGGCTTAGTAATATTCCATTTTATATATGTACCACGTCTTTATGCATTCGTCTGTCTGTGGGCATTTAGGTTGCTTCCATTACCTGGATATTGTAAATAGTGATGCAATGAACATTGCGGTGAATGTCTCTTTTTGATTTATGGTTTTGTCTGGGTATATGCCCAGTAGTGGGACTGCTGTATCATATGGTAATTCTATTCTTAGTTTTATAAGAAACTCCATAACTTTCTCCACAGTGACTGTATCAATTTCATTCCCAACAATAGCGGAAAAGGGTTCCTTATCTCCACACCCTTTCCAGCATTTGCTGTTTGTAGATTTTCTTATGATGCCCATTCTAACAGGTGTGAGGTGATACACCATGGATGAGTCTATTTCGTTGAGCAAAGAGTAGGTCTTGTCTATTACATATTTGGCTTATGGAACGGTATGTGTGCTAATTTCAATCTCTGGTTTTATACAGCACCGCAACTCAACTTTCCCCTTAAGCAAGCATAAGTTTTTATCTAAATGTGAGACTCTGTTCGGTTTTGGAATTCAGTTGATGTGTAGCCAAGTTTACACTCTCTCTATTAGTGATATCTTATGATAATTACCTTTCTCTGTGTGACATATTTCTCTTAGAATCATCATACTTAAATCCACTCAATTTGCTGCTACAGGCCTGATGACATTGATTTCATTGCTGAGTGATATTCCATTGTACGTAAGTAGCACAACTCCTTTATCCATATTTTTCTTTCTGGGATATTTAATTTGTACTGGACTCAAGGTTCTTGTAAACACAGCAGCCCTAAATATGGTGTTGGCTGTGTCTTGTTGATTTTAATTTTCCTAAGCTATAGGGCCAAAAGTGGAAGTGCCCTAGGGTCTGTAGCTTTGTTTTTCAGATGTTTCAGGATACACCATAAACATCTCCAGAGTGTCTGTTGGCAATTTACATCCCGCCCATCAGCATAACAAGGCTCCCTGTTCTCCATGGCCTGTCCTGTGTTTCTGGTTTTTACACTTTTTTCAGATGGCCCTTTTGACGAATGGGAGATGAGACTTCATTGTAGTGCGGATTTCCATTGCTCGAGTGCTTGGTTGGCCAAAAAGGGCATATGTGTTTTTTCCTGAATATATTCAGGAAAAAAATGTTTACGCACTTTTGTCCAAGTGCATCACTGTCAAAGATCTGCCGCTTTTCACATGCTTTAAACGCAATTCCAATCTACCTCCTGAAATATGATTCCTGCAATTCTGCCTCGTTTTGAAGTCCTCTTTGCAGACTTACTTCAGTATATTTTTGCCAATAGCTGTCATTTATAAATCTGCAGGTTTGTGAATTACAGTGCCTGTGATTTCCTTTCTTAACTCGTTTCCTTGAAAGCTGGCCACAGAACCGCAGGTTTGCTTTAGGCCATAATCAGGGTCTGGCACGGCACTCTGAGCCTTTGGTTAATTCCTCTTCCTGGTGGGAAATTAGAGTTAAATGTGCCCCTCCGGACACCTGCCTCACTCCCAGCCCCTTGGTGATGTGTGTCCTGTGGTTTGAGGCCACATGTGCTGGGTTCCTCACCTTTGGCTGATGTGGCCCCACTGGTGTGAGGACACACCTGCCTGGTTCCCATCCCCTTGGTGATGTGGGCCATCCGGTGAGAGTCTGATCCTGGTTGGGTTCCTCACACTTCTGTGAGGTGGGCCCTCTTCTCTGAGGTCACTCCTGCCTGGCTGGCACACCCCGCCTTGGCGAAGTCGGCCCTCTGGTGGGATTTGGTGCCTGCTGGGTGTCTCCTGCCCTCGGTAATGAGGGCCCTCTGGCGTCAGGCCCTAATTCCTGGGCTCCCAATATTTTCTGATATGCGCCCTGTGGTTCGAGTACACTCCTGCCAGGTTCCCAACCCCATGGGAATGTGGGCCTTCTGCTCTGAGGTCCCAACCGTGGGTTGCTCAGTTTCATGATGAGGGCCCTCTGCTGTGAGTTCTCTCCGGCCTGGATCCCATAGCCTCGCTGCTCCTGGCCACCTGCTGGGAGGTTCCAACTGCGGGATTCCTCACCTTTTTTCTTCTATGGACCCTCTGTTTTGAGACTCCTCCTGCCTGCCTCACTCCCAGTCCCTTGGTGATGTGTGTCCTCTGGTGTGAGGCCACGTGTGCTGGGTCCCTCGCCTTTGGATGATGTGGCCACACTGGTGTGAGGACACTCCTGCCTGCTTCCTATCCCCTTGATGATGTGGGCCCTCTGGTGAGAGTCTGATCCTGGCTGGGTTCCTCACCCTTCTGTGAGGTGGGCCCTCTGCTGTGAGCTCACTCCTGCCTGGCTGGCACACCCCACCTGGGCAACATCGGCCCTCTTGTGGCACTTGGAGCCTGCTGGGAGCCTCCTCCCCTCGGTGATGGGGGCCCTCTAGCGTCAGGACCTAACTGCTGGGTACCCACATTTTCTGATATGTGCTAAGTGGTGCGAGGACACTCCTGCGAGGTTCCCATCCCCATGGGCATGTGGGCCTTCTGCTCTAAGGTCCCAACACCTGTGTTGTTCACCGTTTCATGATGTTGGCTCTCTGGTGTTAGTTCACTCAGGCCTAGATCCCTTAGACTCTGTGCTCTGAGCCGACTGCTGGGAGGTTCCTACTGCTGGATTCCTTACCTTTTTTATTCTTTGGGTCCTGTGTTTTCATGCTCCTACTTCCTGACTCACTCCCAGCCCCTTTGTGATGTAGGTCCTCTGGTTTAAGGCCACATGTACCGGTTTCCTCACCTTTATTGATGTGGCCCCACTGGTGTGAGGACACTCCTGCCTGGTTCCCATCCCCTTGGTGATTGGGGCCCTCTTGTGAGAGTCTGATCCTGTCTGGATTCCTCACACTTCTGGGAGGTGGGCCCTCTGCTGTGAGGTCACTCCTGCCTGGCTGGCACACGTCACCTTGGCGATGTGGGCCCTCAGTTGGGAGTTGGTGCCTGCTGGGAGTCTCCTCCCCTCGGTAATGAGGGTCCTCTGGCGTCAGGCCCTAACTCATGGGCTCCCAAAATTTTCTGATGTGCGCCCTGTCGTGTGAGTACACTCCAGCCAGGGTCCCTTCCCTAGGGGATGTGGGCTTTCTGTTCTGTGGTCCCAACGGCTGGGTTGCTCACAGTGTCAGAATGTGGGCCCTCTGCTCTGAGTTCACTCCGGCATGGATCCCATAACCTCGGTGCTCTGGGCCACCTGCTTGGAGCTTCCAACTGCGGGGTTCCTCACCTTTTTTATTCTATGGGCCCTCTGTTCTGAGTCTCCTCCTGCATGCCTCACTCCCAGCCCTTTCGTGATGTGTGTCCCCTTGTTTGAGGCCACATGTGCTGTGTTCCTCACCTTTCGCTGATGTGGCCCCACTGGTGTGAGGACACTCCTGCCTTGTTCCGATCCCCTTGGTGATGTGGGCCCTCTGGTGAGAGTCTTATCCTGGCTGGGTTCCTCACCCTTCTGTGAGGTAGGCCCTCTGCTGTGAGGTCACTCCTGCCTGGCTGGCCCAGGTCACCTTGGCGACGTGGGCCCTCAGTTGGGAGTTGGTGCCTGCTGGGAGTCTCCTCCCCTTGGTAATGAGGGCCCTCTGGCGTCAGACCCTAACTCCTGGGCTCCCAAAATTTTCTGTTGTGCGCCCTGTGGTGCTAGTACACTCCTGCCAGGTTCCCAACCCCATGGGAATGTGGGCCTTCTGCTCTGAGGTCCCAACCGTGGGTTGCTCAGTTTCTTGATGAGGGCCCTCTGGTGTGAGTTCACTCCAGCATGGATCCCATAGCCTCGCTGCTCCTGGCCACCTGCGGGGAAGTTCCAACTGCGGGATTCCTCACCTTTTTCCTTCTATGGGCCCTCTGTTTTGAGACTCCTCCTGCCTGCCTCACTCCCAGCCCCTTGGTGATGTGTGTCCTCTGGTTTGAGGCCACGTGTGCTGGGTCCCTCACCTTTCGATGATGTGGCCCCACTGGTGTGAGGACACTCCTGCCTGGTTCCTATCCCCTTGGTGATGTGGGCCCTCTGGTGAGAGTCTGATCCTGGCTGGGTTCCTCACACTTCTGTGAGGTGGGCCCTCTGCTGTGAGGTCACTCCTGCCTGGCTGGCACACCCCGCCTTGCCAATGTCGGCCCTCTTGTGGCAGTTGGAGCCTACTGGGAGCCTCCTTCCCTCGGTGATGAGGGCCCTCTGGCGTCAGGCCCTAACTGCTGGGTACCCACATTTTCTGATACGTGCTAAGTTGTGCGAGGACACTCGTGCCATGTTCCCAACCCCATGGTGATGTGGGCCTTCTGCTCTGAGGTCCAAACGGCTGGGTTGCTCACAGTTTCATGATGTGGGCTCTCTGCTGTGAGTTCACTGTGGCCTGCATCGCATAGACTCGGTGCTCTGGGTCGCCCGCTGGGAGGTTCCCACTGCAGGATTCCTCAGCTTTTTTATTCTATTCACCCTGTGTTGTGAGGCTACTCATGCCTGCCTCACTCCGAACCCCTTGGAGATCTGGGTCCTCTGGTTTAGGCCACATGTGCTGGGTTCCTCACCTTTCTATGATGTGGTCACCCTGGTGTGAAGACAGTCCTGCCTGGTTCTGATGCCCTTGGTGATGTGGGCCCTCTGGTGAGAGTCTTATCCTGGCTGGGTTCCTCACCATTCTGTGAGGTAGGCCCTCAGCTGTGAGGTCACTCCTGCCTGGCTGTTGCACGTCACCTTGGCGACATGGTCCCTCCATAGGGAATTGGTGCCTGCTTGGGGTCTCCTCCCCTTGGTAATGAGGGCCCTCTGGCATCAGGCCCTAATTTCTGGGTTCCCAAAATTCTCTGATGTGCGCCCTGTGGTGCGAGTACACTTCTGCCAAGTTCCCAACCACATGGGAATGTGGGCCTTCTGCTCTAAAGTCCCAACGGCTGGGTTGCTCACAGTTTCATGATGAGGGCCCTCTGTTTTGAGTTCAGTCAGGCCTGGATCCCATAGCCTCGCTGCTCCTGGCCGCCTCCTGGGAGGTTCCAACTGCGGGATTCCTCACCTTTTTTACGCAATGGGCCCTCTGTTTTTAGGCTCCTCCTGCCTGCCTCACTCCCAGCCCCTTGGTGATGTGTGTCCTGTAGTTTGAGGCCACGTGTGCTGGGTCCGCACATTTCGGTGATGTGGCCACACTGGTGTGAGGACACTCCTGCATGGTTTCCATTCCCTTGGTGATGTGGGCCCTCTGGTGAGAGTCTGATCCTCTTTGGGTTCCTCACACTTTTGTGTGGTTGGCCCTCTGCTCTGAGGTCACTCCTGCCTGGCTGGCACACCCCGCATTGGCGACGTCGGCCCTCTGGTAGCAGTTGGAGCTTGCTGGGAGCCTCCTCTCCTCAGTGATGAGGGCCCTCTGGCGTCCGGCCCTAACTGCTGGGCTCCCCACATTTTCTGTTGTGTGCCCACTGCTGCGATGACACTCCTGCTTGGTTCCCTTCCCCATGGGGATGTGGGCCTTGTGCTCTGAGGTCACAACGGCTGGGTTGCTTACAGTATCACGATGAGGGCCCTCTGTTGTGAGTTCATCACGGCCTGGATCCCATAGCCTCGGTGCTCTGGGCCGCCTGCTGGGATGTTCCAACTGCTGGATTCCTCACCTTTTTATACAATGGGCCATGTGTTTTGAGGTTAATCCTGCCTGCCTCGCTCTGAGACCCATGGTGATGTGGGTCTTCTGGTTTGAGGCCACATGTGCTGGGTACCTCAACTTTCGATGATGTGGCCCCACGGGTGTGAGGACACTCGTGCCTGATTCCCAGCCCCTTGCTTATGTGGGCACTCTGGTGAGAGTCTGATCATGACTGGGTTCCTTACCCTTCTGTGAGGTGGGCGCTCTGATGTGAGGTCACTCCTGCCTGAATGGCTCACGTCGCCTTGGCGACGTAGGCTCTCTGTTGGCCACTGAAGCATGCTGGGAGCCTCCTACCCTCTTTAATGAGGGCCCTGGAAGAAACGCATATGCCCTTTTTGACCAAGTGCATCATTGTCGAAGTTCTGCCTCTTCTCCTATACTTTCAGAGGACTTCCCGTCTACCTCCTGAAATCGTATTCCTGGAATTCTGCCCCGCGTTCAAGTCCTCTTTGCAGCCTTACTTCAATATATTTTTGGACGATAGCTGTCATTTATAACTCTGCAGGTTTGTGAATTACAGTGCCCCTGAGCTCCATTCTTCAACTCGCTTTCTTGTGAGCTGGCCGCAAAACCGCAGGATTGCTTCAGGCCCTAATCTGGTTCCGGCACGGCATGTTGAGCCTTTGGCTAATTCCTCTTCCTGATGGGAAATGAGCGTTAAATTTGCTCGTGCAGACACCTACAGCTAATCTCTCATTGGTTCTCCCTATTCCTGTTCATCTTGCTCAGAAATTCCAAACTGTGCCAAACAGGAGGTTAAAGGCACTGACTCTCCAATTGGGGAAAGAGTTAGTAAAGTGTCTGGAATGGTAAAACGGAGTATGAGGGGAAGAAAACTGAGATGCATGTAAAAAGGTTTCCCGGTCACACGGTGGACCATATTCTGGGTTTCCCATGCGTGTTTTACCTGAAGGAAGAATCCCTTAACCCTGGAGAGGTGGGACCCATGCAATGGGTACCATGCAGTATGACTTCAAAGGGCCTGCATTTTCTCACCGAACCTCACCAATGCTATCAGCCCAAAGTGTCGAACCTTATGTCTCACTCAGCTCTAGGTGTAGATGTGGTAAATCCAGGTTGCATCACAAGCCCTGAATGAATTATTTAAGAATTGCTCTCTATTTCACTGTCATTGTGTTTGTTTTTGTAGTTTATTTTGATAATGGGATTTATCGGATTTTCACTGCTGCGTTTAGGCCGCTGTACACACGCTTGATTTCCTTATGGAGACATATAAATCCATGGGTTTTAAGATTCTTACTTGTCAGGTATCTTGCCAGTTGTTGAATATGGTGTGTTGAGTCCATTTCGTTGAGCAAGGAGTAGGGCTTGTCTATTATATATTTGGCTTATGGAACGGTATCTGTGCTAATTTCAATCTCTGGTTTTATGCAGCACCCCAACTCACCTTTCCCCATAAGCAAGCATAAGTTGGTTTTCTAAATTTGAGACCCTGTTCTGTTTTGTAATTCAGTTCATGTGTATCCAACTTTACATTCCGTGTATTAGTGATATCTTATGATGTTTCTTTTTCTGTGTGACTTATTTCTCGTAGAATCATCGTACCTGAATCCACTCATTATGCCGCTACGGGCCTGATGACGTAGATTTCATTGCTGAGTGATATTCCATTGTACGTGCGTACCACAAATTCTTTATCCATTTTTTGCTTTCTGGGATATTTTACTTGTACCGTAGACGAGGTTCTTGTAAACAGAGCCGTCCCAAACTCTGGGGTGGCTGTGTGTTTTTGATTTTAATTTCCCTAAGCTATAGGACCATAAGTGGAAGTGCCATAGGCTCTGTTGCTTTGTTTCCTACGTGTTTCTGGAAACACCATACACTTCTCCAGAGTGGTTGTTGGCAATTTACATCCCGCCCATCAGCATGACAAGTCTCCCTGTTCTCCATGACCTGTCCTGACTTTCTGGATTTTACATTTTTTTCAGATGGCCCTTTTGACCGGGGGGCAGTGAGACTTCACTGTAGTGCAGATTTCCTTTACACGCTTGCTTGGTTGGCCAAAAAGGGCGTATGCGTGTTTTCCTGAATATATTCAGGAAAAAACGCATACGCCCTTTTTGGCCAAGTGCATCATTGTCGACATTCTCCCTCTTTTCCTATGCTTTTAGTACAATTCCAGTCTACCCCCTGAAATCGTTTTCCTGAAATTCTGCCCCGCTTTCAAGTCCTCTTCGAAGACTTACTTCAATACATTTTTGGAGGATAGCTGTCATTCATAACTCTGCAGGTTTGTGAATTACAGTGCCCCTGAGCTCATTTCTTCAACTCGCTTTCTTGTGAGCTGGCCGCAAAACCACAGGATTGCTTCAGGCCCTAATCTCTTTCCCGCAGGGCACGCTGAGCCTTTGGTTAATTCCTCTTCCTGGTGGGAAATGAGCGTTCCATTTGCCCGTGCAGACACCTACAGTTAGTCTCTCATTGCTTCTCCCTATTCCTGTTCATCTTGCGCAGAAATTGCAAACTGTGCCAAACAGGAGGTTAATGGCACTGACTCTCCAAGTGGGGAGAGTGTTAGTAAAGCGTTCAAATGTTGAACCCGAGTACCAGGGGACGAAAACTGAGATGCATTTGAAAACGTTTCCCAATCACATGGTGGACCATACTCTGGGTTTCCCATGCATGTTTTAGCTGAAGGAAGAATCCCTTAAACCTGGAGAGTTGGGCCCCATGGAATGGGTACCATGCAGTGTGACTTCAAAGGGTCTGCGTTTGCTCACCGAACCTCACCAATGCTATCAGCCCGAAGTGTCCAGCCTTATGTCTCATCCAGCTCTGGGTGTAGATGTGGTAAATCCAGGTTGCATCACAAGCCCTGAATGAATTATTTAAGAATTGCTCTCTATTTCACTGTCATTGTGTTTTGTTTTTGAAATTCATTTTGATAATGGGATTTATCGGATTTTCACTGCTTCTTTTAGGCCACTGTACACACGCTTGATTTCCTTATGGAGACATATAAATCCATGGGTTTTAAGATTCTTACTTGTCAGGTATCTTCCCAGGCGTTGAATATAGGGTGTTGAGTCCATTTCGTTGAGCAAGGAGTAGCTTTTGTCTATTATATATTTGGCTAATGGAACGGTATCTGTGCTAATTTCAATCTCTGGTTTTATGCAGCATCCCAACTGGCCTTTCCCCATAAGCAAGCATAAGTTGGTTTGCTTAATTTGAGACCCTGTTCTGTTTTGTAGTTCAGTTCATGGGTAGCCAAGTTTACATTCCGTGTATTAGTGATAACTTATGATGTTTCTTTTTCTGTCTGACTTATTTCTCATAGAATCATCGTACCTGAATCCACTCATTATGCCGCTACCGTCCTGATGACGTAGATTTCATTGCTGAGTGATATTCCATTGTACGTGCGTACCACAACTTCTTTATCCATTTTATGCTTTCTCGGATATTTAACTTCTACCGTAGATGAGGTTCTTGTAAACAGAGCCATCCCAAAATTTGGGGTGGCTCTGTGTTTTTGATTTTAATTTCCCTAAGCTATAGGACCATAAGTGGAAGTGCCATAGGCTGTGTTGCTTTGTTTCCTACGTGTTTCCGGAAACACCATACAGTTTTCCAGAGTGGCTGTTGGCAATTTAAATCCGCCCATCAGCATAACAAGGCTCACTGTTCTCCATGACCTGTCCTGCCTTTCTGGATTTTACACTTTTTTCAGATGTCCCTTTTGACCGGGGGGCAGTGAGACTTCATTGTAGTGCAGATTTCCTTTACACGCTTGCTTGGTTGGCCAAAAAGGGCGTATGCGTTTTTTCCTGAATATATTCAGGAAAAAACGCATACGCCCTTTTTGGCCAAGTGCATCATTGTCGACATTCTCCCTCTTTTCCTATGCTTTAAGTGCAATTCCAGTCTACCCCCTGAAATCGTTTTCCTGAAATTCTGCCCCGCTTTCAAGTCCTCTTCGAAGACTTACTTCTATACATTTTTGGACGATAGCTGTCATTCATAACTCTGCAGGTTTCTGAATTACACTGCCCCTGAGCTCCTTTCTTCAACTCGCTTTCTTGTGAGCTGGCCGCAAAACCGCAGGATTGCTTCAGGCCCTAATCTGTTTCCGGCAGGGCACGCTGAGCCTTTGTTTAATTCCTCTTCCTGGTGGGAAATGAGCGTTCCATTTGCCCGTGCAGACACCTACAGCTAGTCTCTCATTGCTTCTCCCTATTCCTGTTCATCTTGCGCAGAAATTGCAAAGTGTGCCAAACAGGAGGTTAAATGCACTGACTCTCCAAGTGGGGAGAGTGTTAGTAAAGCGTCTGGAATGGTGAACCCGAGTACCAGGGGACGAAAACTGAGATACATTTGAAAACGTTTCCCAATCACACGGTGGACCATACTATGGGTTTCCCATGCATGTTTTAGCTGAAGGAAGAATCCCTTAAACCTGGAAATTTGGAACCCATGGAATGGGTACCATGCAGTATGACTTCAAAGGGTCTGCGTTTGCTCACCGAACCTCACCAATGCTATCAGCCAGAAGTGTCCAGCCTTATGTCTCACCCAGCTCTGGGTGTAGATGTGGGAAATCCAGGTTGCATCACAAGCCCTGAATGAATTATTTAAGAATTGCTCTCTATTTCACTGTCATTTTATTTTGTTTCTGAAATTTATTTTGATAATGGGATTTATCGGATTTTCACTGCTGTGCTTAGGCCGCTGTACACACGCTTGATTTCCTTATGGTGACATATAAATCCATGGGTTTTAAGATTCTTACTTGTCAGGTATCTTGCCAGGCGTTGAATATGGGGTGTTGAGTCCATTTCGTTGATCAAGGAGTAGGTCTTGTCTATTATATATTTGGCTTATGGAACGGTATCTGTGCTAACTTCAATCTCTGGTTTTATGCAGCACCCCAACTCACCTTTCCCCATAAGCAAGCATAAGTTGGTTTTCTAAATTTGAGACCCTCTTCTGTTTTGTAATTCAGTTCATGGGTAGCCAAGTTTACATTCCGTGTATTAGTGATATCTTATGATGTTTCTTTTTCTGTGTGACTTATTTCTCGTAGAATCATCATACCTGAATCCACTCATTATGCCGCTACGGGCCTGATGACGTAGATTTCATTGCTGAGTGATATTCCATTGTACGTGCGTACCACAACTTCTTTATCCATTTTATGCTTTCTCGGATATTTAACTTCTACCGTAGATGAGGTTCTTGTAAACAGAGCCATCCCAAACTTTGGGGTGGCTCTGTGTTTTTGATTTTAATTTCCCTAAGCTATAGGACCATAAGTGGAAGTGCCATAGGCTGTCTTGCTTTGTTTCCTACGTGTTTCAGGAAACACCATACACTTCTCCAGAGTGGTTGTTGGCAATTTACATGCCGCCCATCAGCATGACAAGGCTCCCTGTTCTCCATGACCTGTCCTGTCTTTCTGGATTTTACTCTTTTTTCAGATGGCCCTTTTGACCGGGGGTCAGTGAGACTTCATTGTAGTGCAGATTTCCTTTACACGCTTGCTTGGTTGGCCAAAAAGGGCGTATGCGTTTTTTCCTGAATATATTCAGGAAAAAACACATACGCCCTTTTTGGCCAAGTGCATCGTTGTCGACATTCTGCCTCTTTTCCTATGCTTTTAGTACAATTCCAGTCTACCCCCTGAAATCGTTTTCCTGAAATTCTGCCCCGCTTACAAGTCCTCTTGGAAGACTTACTTCAATACATTTTTGGACGATAGCTGTCATTCATAACTCTGCAGGTTTGTGAATTACAGTGCCCTGAGCTCATGTCTTCAACTCGCTTTCTTGTGAGCTGGCCGCAAAACCACAGGATTGCTTCAGGCCAAAGTCTCTTTCCGGCAGGGCATGCTGAGCCTTTGTTTAATTCCTCTTCCTGGTCGGAAATGAGCTTTTCTTTTGCCCGTGCAGGCACCTACAGCCAGTCTCTCATTGGTTCTCCCTATTCCTGTACATCTTGCGCAGAAATTGCAAACTGTGCCAAACAGGAGGTTAATGGCACTGACTCTCCAAGTGGGGAGAGTGTTAGTAAAGCGTCTGGAATGGTGAACCCGAGTACCAGGGGACGAAAACTGAGATGCATTTGAAAACATTTACCCGTCACACAGTGCACTGTACTGTGGGTTTCCCATGCATGTTTTAGCTGAAGGAAGAATCCCTTAAACCTGGAGAGTTGGGACCCATGGAATGGGTACCATGCAGTATGACTTCAAAGGGTCTGCGTTTGCTCACCGAACCTCACCAATGCTATCAGCCCGAAGTGTGCAGCCTAATGTCTCACCCAGCTCTGGGTGTAGATGTGGGAAATCCAGGTTGCATCACAAGCCCTGAAGGAATTATTTAAGAATTGCTCTCTATTTCACTGTCATTGTGTTTTGTTTTTGAAATTTATTTTGATAATGGGATTTATCGGATTTTCACTGCTGTGTTTAGGCCGCTGTACACACGCTTGATTTCCTTATGGAGACATATAAATCCATGCGTTTTAAGATTCTTACTTGTCAGGTATCTTGCCAGGTGTTGAATATGGGGTGTTGAGTCCATTTCGTAGAGCAAGGAGTACGTCTTGTCTATTATATATTTGGCTTATGGAACGGTATCTGTGCTAATTTCAATCTCTGGTTTTATGCAGCACCCCAACTCACCTTTCCCCATAAGCAAGCATAAGTTTTTTTTCTAAATTTGAGACCCTGTTCTGTTTTGTAATTCAGTTTATGTGTAGCCAAGTTTACAATCCGTGTATTACTGATATATTATGATGTTTCTTTTCCTGTGTGACTTATTTCTCGTGGAATCATCGTACCTGAATCCACTCATTATGCCGCTATGGGCCTGAAGACGTAGATTTCATTGCTTAGTGATATTCCATTGTACGTGCGTACCAGAACTTCTTTATCCATTTTTTCCTTTCTCGGATATTTAACTTGTACCGCAGACAAGGTTCTTGTAAACAGAGCCATCCCAAGCTTTGGGGTGGCTGTGTGTTTTTGATTTTAATTTCCCTAAGCTATAGGACCATAAGTGGAAGTGACATAGGCTGTGTTGCTTTGTTTCCTACGTGTTTCAGGATACACCATACATTTCTCCAGAGTGGCTGTTGGCAATTTACATCCCGCCCATCAGCATAAAAAGGCTCCCTGTTTTCCATGACCTGTCCTGTCTTTCTGGATTTTACTCTTTTTTCAGATGGCACTTTTGACCGGGGGGCAGTGAGACTTCATTGTAGTGCAGATTTCCTTTACACGCTTGCTTGGTTGGCCAAAAAGGGCGTATGCGTTTTTTCCTGAATATATTCAGGAAAAAACGCATACGCCCTTTTTGGCCAAGTGCATCATTGTCGACATTCTGCCTCTTTTCCTATGCTTTAAGTGCAATTCCAGTCTACCCCCTGAAATCGTTTTCCTGAAATTCTGCCCCGCTTTCAAGTCCTCTTTGAAGACTAACTTCAGTACATTTTTGGACGATAGCTGTCATTCATAACTCTGCAGGTTTGTGAATTACAGTGCCCCTGAGCTCCTTTCTTCAACTCGTTTTCTTGTGAGCTGGCCCCAAAACCGCAGGATTGCTTCAGGCCCTAATATATTTCCGGCAGGGCACGCTGAGCCTTTGGTTAATTCCTCTTCCTGGTGGGAAATGATCGTTCAATTTGCCCGTGCAGACACCAACAGCTAGTCTCTCATTGGTTCTCCCTATGCCTGTTCATCTTGCGCAGAAATTGCAAACTGTGCCAAACAGGAGGTTAAAGGCACTGACTCTCCAAGTGGGGAGAGTGTTAGTAAAGCGTCTGGAATGGTGAACCCGAGTACCAGGGGACGAAAACTGAGATGCATTTTAAAACGTTTCCCAATCACACGGCGGACGATAGTCTGGGTTTCCCATGCATGTTTTAGCTGAAGGAAGAATCCCTTAAACCTGGAGAGTTGGGACCCATGGAATGGGTACCATGCAGTATGACTTCAAAGGGTCTGCGTTTGCTCACCGAACCTCACCAATGCTATCAGCCCGAAGTGTCCAGCCTTATGTCTCACCCAGCTCTGGGTGTAGATGTGGGAAATCCAGGTTGCATCACAAGCCCTGAATGAATTATTTAAGAATTGCTCTCTATTTCACTGTCATTGTGTTTTGTTTTTGAAATTTATTTTGATAATGGGATTTATCGGATTTTCACTGCTGCGTTTAGGCCGCTGTACACACGCTTGATTTCCTTATGGAGACATATAAATCCATGGGTTTTAAGATTCTTACTTGTCAGGTATCTTGCCAGGCGTTGAATATGGGGTGTTGAGTCCATTTCGTTGAGCAAGGAGTAGGGCTTGTCTATTATATATTTGGCTTATGGAAAGGTATCTGTGCTAATTTCAATCTCTGGTTTTGTGCAGCACCCCAACTCACCTTTCCCCATAAGCAATCATAAGTTGGTTTTCTAAATTTGAGACCCTGTTCTGTTTTGTAATTCAGTTAATGTGTATCCAACTTTACATTCCGTGTATTAGTGATATCTTATGATGTTTCTTTTTCTGTGTGACTTATTTCTCGTAGAATCATCGTACCTGAATCCACTCATTATGCCGCTATGGGCCTGAAGACTTAGATTTCATTGCTGTGTGGTATTCCATTGTACGTACGTAGCACAACTTCTTTATCCATTTTTTGCTTTCTCGGATATTTAACTTGTACCGTAGACAAGGTTCTTGTAAACAGAGCCGTCCCAAACTTTGGGGTGGCTGTGTGTTTTGGATTTTAATTTCACTAAGCTATAGGACAATAAGTTGAAGTGCCATAGGCTGTGTTGCTTTGTTTCCTATGTGTTTCAGGAAACACAATACACTTCTCCAGAGTGGCTGTTGGCAATTTACATCCCGCCCATCTGCATAACAAAGCTCCCTGT
This sequence comes from Delphinapterus leucas, assembly GCF_059928025.1. Taxonomy (NCBI): domain Eukaryota; kingdom Metazoa; phylum Chordata; class Mammalia; order Artiodactyla; family Monodontidae; genus Delphinapterus; species Delphinapterus leucas. The sequence continues at coordinate 1,442,895 of NW_028322240.1, read as the reverse complement.
TCTCCATGACCTGTCCTGCCTTTCTGGATTTTACACTTTTTTCAGATGGCTCTTTTGACCGGGGGGCAGAGAGACTTCATTGTAGTGCAGATTTCCATTACATGCCGGTTTGGTTGGCCAAAAAGGGCGTATGCGTTTTTTCCTGAATATATTCAGGAAAAAACGCATACGCCCTTTTTGGCCAAGTGCATCATTGTCGACATTCTGCCTCTTTTCCTATGCTTTAAGTGCAATTCCAGTCTACCCCCTGAAATCGTTTTCCTGAAATTCTGCCCCGCTTTCAAGTCCTCTTCGAAGACTTACTTCAATCCATTTATGGACGATAGCTGTCATTCATAACTCTGCAGGTTTGTGAATTACAGTGCCCCTGAGCTCCTTTCCTCAACACGCTTTCTTGTGAGCTGGCCGCAAAACCGCAGGATTGCTTCAGGCCCTAATCTGTTTCTGGCAGGGCACGCTGAGCCTTTGGTTAATTCCTCTTCCTGGTGGGAAATGAGCGTTAAATTTCCATGTTCAGACACCTTCACATGAGTCGTCATGGTGCCCCTTTGCCCCGGTTATCTCTATGGAGGTTGGAGTTGGAAGGCCTCCTCCCTCAAGATCAGTGTGCCCACGGAGCCAACCCTGCAACTTCAGGGCATGGTTGGGGGTTAGGATCACCACGAGGGTTCCTTTTTCCTTAGGAGGGAGGTGGCCTTTTGGGCTGCTGATTTCCAGGTTATCAGATACTGCCAGTATCTTGGCCAGATGTGGCGGTGGGCCAAGCCCCTTGGTGACCGTAGTTTATCCTACCTGGATCGCATTCTTGCATTGTTCCATTTCAAGTGGTCCCAGGTTTTGCACTAATACTCCAATGGCGATTCACCGTTCACCAGGAATGTAAAGGTCAAAGGGTTTAGCTAAATTCGGGAGTTCCAGGGCAAGGGTCTGAATTGACTGCTCTTTCCATTCTTGAAAGGCCACTTCTGCATTCTATTCAAAAGGATCATCACCTTTTCCTTTCAGTGTTTCATATAGAGGCCGAGCTAGTAGACTGTAGTTAGGGATCCAGAAGCAGCAAACCCTGGCCTCCCCAGGAACCCCTAAGCTGTCTTCTAGTTTCAGAAATGGGTAAGGCTGTAAATTGTTTCTTCCCTTTCCTGGGATGGGCTTCTCCGACCTTCTGTGAGAATGAAGCCCAGGCAGGTCACCGTAGTCTGTGATATTTGAGCTTTTTCTTGGACAACTTGTATCCTTTATTGGCTTCGTAGTTCAGAGGTCTCCTTAGTAGGGCTGGCGATCAGAATGTCGTCTGCATATTGAAGGAGTGTTTCCTTTTCCAGAGGTAGAACTTTTAGGTCTTTAGCTGAGCTTTCCCCAAAGATGGTGTGGGAATTTTTGAACCCTTGGGGCAACACGGCCCGGAAGTATTGTTTTAGCTGTATGTTGAGTCCTGCCACTCACAAGCCAAAATTTCTTGTGACTCTGGGACTAATAGAATACAAAAGAAGGCATCATTGAAGACTAATACAGAATACCATGTCCTGGTGGTTGGTAGAATGACCAGCAGGGTGTAGGATTTAGGAACTACTGGAGGTATATCCTCGGTGGCTTCACTGACTGTCCTGACATCCTTTACCAGGACTCCAGCAGCCCATGGGGCTCTCGAGGTCAGGCCAATCCCAGGATATGGAGCTCACCTGGGCAGGTACCCCACCCCAGCCCACGGGGCTCTCGTGTTCAGGACCCTCCCAGGATATGGGGTTCCCTGGGCAGGTCCCCCTGCAGCCCATGGGGCTCTCGTGGTCAGGCCCCTCCCAGGATACAGAGCTACCCTTGCAGGTACCATGGCAGGGCTGGGAACACAGGAACCGTGCATATCGCCCTCATTGCAGAGCACTCCCAGCTCACCTGTCACTCAGATCTGACACAGAGCACCTCAGAGCAGGACTTGAACTAACAAACAGCAGCTCCGACAGGTCTGTGACCCTGGGCATCACTCTGTGTGGCCTCCCTCCACCTGGTGTTCCAGAGACTTCCACTGCACCCGGGGCACCAGGCCTCTGTCTCCACCCACCAGCCACCCCTCCTCTCCCTGACTCCTGGGTTCCTCTCATTAGGAGAGGGTTTTCTTGAAGTTGTCTCCCACTCATGGGCCAGATAATATAATTAGAAAACAAGCCAGAGCTGCAGCCCCTTGTCTATCCTGACTCTCAGGAGCCCACACCTGTTCCTTGGACCTGGCCGATTCAGCAAGTTCCAGTTTCTGCAACTGTGAGCCCCTGAGGGGTGATTATTGGCTGGCCTGGGAAGCCTGACCGTGCCGGCCAGCCCTCCCCAGGTGTGCCTGGGTTCAGATCAATATAAACACCGCTCCAGGCAGCAAGAGCCCCTGCAGCTGTGCCTGACGCCATTTTCTCGGCCCTGTCAGCAGTCTTGGGGCTGGACTGGTGGGAGGGAGTGAGAGGCCACGGCTTTGTGGGTGGCCCAGTGTGAGTGGGGCTCTGCTGGACTTTCTGCAGCAGTTGCCAAGATGCCACCTGCTAAAGAAGAGGATGTGTCACCCATACCTGCCGCTGGAATTTCTCCCTGGGCAGAGGTGAGTGAGGAAGAAAGCAGTGGGGGCCGGGACAGCAGGGGTATCTCAGGCAGGGAAATGGAAAGCTTCCAGAAGAGCACCCAGGACCAGGACCATCCTGGCTGGCCTGCAGGCACCAAGTCGGCTGGCATGCTGTCGCTCATGTGGCTCCATGGCCCTTCCTCTAGTCTTTCAAGTCCTTGTACATATTCAGGTGTTTTACCTGGGAAGGGTGGGAACATTTCAGCAGCAGCTGGCCTGGGGCTCAGCCCACGTTTACTCACAGATGCCTCGGCACGGTGCCCCAGCTTTGCAATGAGGACGCTTGTTGCGTGGGGCCTGCTGGCTGAATGGGAGATGATTCCCCACCACCGACCAACTTCAGAATTGTTTACAACTGGAGCAAGTGCCCTGATACGGTTTTCCTCTGTGTAGCTGGTGGGTTCTGTTTTTTTTTCTTTTTTGGTTCAAGGTAGATTTTATTCCTCTTTTTTGTATTTACAGATATAAGCATGGAAATAATTTATTCATATAAATACATGTATGTGAAGGGAAGAATATTTTTTCTGTTTTACTTTTTGTAATTTGAATTTTATTTTATTTTTTTATACAGCAGGTTCTTTTTGGTTATCTATTTTATACATATAAATGTATACATGCCAATCCCAATCTCTCAACTCCTCCCACCACCACCCCCCAACAGCTTTCCCCCCTTGGTGTCCATACGTTTGTTGTCTACATCTGTTGCTCTATTTCTGCCTTGCAAAACGGTTCATCTGTACAATTTGTCTAGGTTCCACATATAGCCATTAATAGACAAGATTTCTTTTTCTCTTTCTGACTTACTTCACTCTGTATGACAGTCTCTAGATCCATCAACGTCTCTACAAATGACCCAATTTCATTCCTTTTTATGGCTTAGTAATATTCCATTTTATATATGTACCACGTCTTTATGCATTCGTCTGTCTGTGGGCATTTAGGTTGCTTCCATTACCTGGATATTGTAAATAGTGATGCAATGAACATTGCGGTGAATGTCTCTTTTTGATTTATGGTTTTGTCTGGGTATATGCCCAGTAGTGGGACTGCTGTATCATATGGTAATTCTATTCTTAGTTTTATAAGAAACTCCATAACTTTCTCCACAGTGACTGTATCAATTTCATTCCCAACAATAGCGGAAGAGGGTTCCTTATCTCCACACCCTTTCCAGCATTTGTTGTTTGTAGATTTTCTGATGATGCCCATTCTAACAGGTGTGAGGTGATACACCATGGATGAGTCTATTTCGTTGAGCAAAGAGTAGGTCTTGTCTATTACATATTTGGCTTATGGAACGGTATGTGTGCTAATTTCAATCTCTGGTTTTATACAGCACCGCAACTCAACTTTCCCCTTAAGCAAGCATAAGTTTTTATCTAAATGTGAGACTCTGTTCGGTTTTGGAATTCAGTTTATGTGTAGCCAAGTTTACACTCTCTCTATTAGTGATATCTTATGATAATTACCTTTCTCTGTGTGACATATTTCTCTTAGAATCATCATACTTAAATCCACTCAATTTGCTGCTACAGGCCTGATGACATTGATTTCATTGCTGAGTGATATTCCATTGTACGTAAGTAGCACAACTCCTTTATCCATATTTTTCTTTCTGGGATATTTAATTTGTACTGGACTCAAGGTTCTTGTAAACACAGCAGCCCTAAATTTGGTGTTGGCTGTGTCTTGTTGATTTTAATTTTCCTAAGCTATAGGGCCAAAAGTGGAAGTGCCCTAGGGTCTGTAGCTTTGTTTTTCAGATGTTTCAGGATACACCATAAACATCTCCAGAGTGTCTGTTGGCAATTTACATCCCGCCCATCAGCATAACAAGGCTCCCTGTTCTCCATGGCCTGTCCTGTGTTTCTGGTTTTTACACATTTTTCAGATGGCCCTTTTGACGAATGGGAAATGAGACTTCATTGTAGTGCGGATTTCCATTGCTCGAGTGCTTGGTTGGCCAAAAAGGGCATATGTGTTTTTTCCTGAATATATTCAGGAAAAAATGTTTACGCACTTTTGTCCAAGTGCATCACTGTCAAAGATCTGCCGCTTTTCACATGCTTTAAACGCAATTCCAATCTACCTCCTGAAATATGATTCCTGCAATTCTGCCTCGTTTTGAAGTCCTCTTTGCAGACTTACTTCAGTATATTTTTGCCAATAGCTGTCATTTATAACTCTGCAGGTTTGTGAATTACAGTGCCTGTGATTTCCTTTCTTAACTCGTTGCCTTGAAAGCTGGCCACAGAACCGCAGGTTTGCTTTAGGCCATAATCAGGGTCTGGCACGGCACTCTGAGCCTTTGGTTAATTCCTCTTCCTGGTGGGAAATTAGAGTTAAATGTGCCCCTCCGGACACCTGCCTCACTCCCAGCCCCTTGGTGATGTGTGTCCTGTGGTTTGAGGCCACATGTGCTGGGTTCCTCACCTTTGGCTGATGTGGCCCCACTGGTGTGAGGACACTCCTGCCTGGTTCCCATCCCCTTGGTGATGTGGGCCATCCGGTGAGAGTCTGATCCTGGTTGGGTTCCTCACACTTCTGTGAGGTGGGCCCTCTTCTCTGACGTCACTCCTGCCTGGCTGGCACACCCCGCCTTGGCGAAGTCGGCCCTCTGGTGGGATTTGGTGCCTGCTGGGGGTCTCCTGCCCTCGGTAATGAGGGCCCTCTGGCGTCAGGCCCTAATTCCTGGGCTCCCAATATTTTCTGATATGCGCCCTGTGGTTCGAGTACACTCCTGCCAGGTTCCCAACCCCATGGGAATGTGGGCCTTCTGCTCTGAGGTCCCAACCGTGGGTTGCTCAGTTTCATGATGAGGGCCCTCTGCTGTGAGTTCTCTCCGGCCTGGATCCCATAGCCTCGCTGCTCCTGGCCACCTGCTGGGAGGTTCCAACTGCGGGATTCCTCACCTTTTTTCTTCTATGGACCCTCTGTTTTGAGACTCCTCCTGCCTGCCTCACTCCCAGTCCCTTGGTGATGTGTGTCCTCTGGTGTGAGGCCACGTGTGCTGGGTCCCTCGCCTTTGGATGATGTGGCCACACTGGTGTGAGGACACTCCTGCCTGCTTCCTATCCCCTTGATGATGTGGGCCCTCTGGTGAGAGTCTGATGCTGGCTGGGTTCCTCACCCTTCTGTGAGGTGGGCCCTCTGCTGTGAGGTCACTCCTGCCTGGCTGGCACACCCCACCTGGGCAACATCGGCCCTCTTGTGGCACTTGGAGCCTGCTGGGAGCCTCCTCCCCTCGGTGATGGGGGCCCTCTAGCGTCAGGCCGTAACTGCTGGGTACCCACATTTTCTGATACGTGCTAAGTGGTGCGAGGACACTCCTGCGAGGTTCCCATCCCCATGGGCATGTGGGCCTTCTGCTCTAAGGTCCCAACACCTGTGTTGTTCACCGTTTCATGATGTTGGCTCTCTGGTGTTAGTTCACTCAGGCCTAGATCCCATAGACTCTGTGCTCTGAGCCGACTGCTGGGAGGTTCCTACTGCTGGATTCCTTACCTTTTTTATTCTTTGGGTCCTGTGTTTTTATGCTCCTACTTCCTGACTCACTCCCAGCCCCTTTGTGATGTAGGTCCTCTGGTTTAAGGCCACATGTACCGGTTTCCTCACCTTTATTGATGTGGCCCCACTGGTGTGAGGACACTCCTGCCTGGTTCCCATCCCCTTGGTGATTGGGGCCCTCTTGTGAGAGTCTGATCCTGTCTGGATTCCTCACACTTCTGGGAGGTGGGCCCTCTGCTGTGAGGTCACTCCTGCCTGGCTGGCACACGTCACGTTGGCGATGTGGGCCCTCAGTTGGGAGTTGGTGCCTGCTGGGAGTCTCCTCCCCTCGGTAATGAGGGCCCTCTGGCGTCAGGCCCTAACTCATGGGCTCCCAAAATTTTCTGATGTGCGCCCTGTCGTGTGAGTACACTCCAGCCAGGGTCCCTTCCCTAGGGGATGTGGGCTTTCTGCTCTGTGGTCCCAACGGCTGGGTTGCTCACAGTGTCAGAATGTGGGCCCTCTGTTTTGAGTTCAGTCAGGCCTGGATCCCATAGCCTCGCTGCTCCTGGCCGCCTGCTGGGAGGTTCCAACTGCGGGATTCCTCACCTTTTTTACGCAATGGGCCCACTGTTTTGAGGCTCCTCCTGCCTGCCTCACTCCCAGCCCCTTGGTGATGTGTGTCCTGTAGTTTGAGGCCACGTGTGCTGGGTCCGTCACATTTCGGTGATGTGGCCCCACTGGTGTGAGGACACTCCTGCCTGGTTTCCATTCCCTTGGTGATGTGGGCCCTCTGGTGAGAGTCTGATCCTCTTTGGGTTCCTCACACTTTTGTGTGGTTGGCCCTCTGCTCTGAGGTCACTCCTGCCTGGCTGGCACACCCCGCATTGGCGACGTCGGCCCTCTGGTAGCAGTTGGAGCTTGCTGGGAGCCTCCTCTCCTCAGTGATGAGGGCCCTCTGGCGTCCGGCCCTAACTGCTGGGCTCCCCACATTTTCTGTTGTGTGCCCACTGGTGCGATGACACTCCTGCTTGGTTCCCTTCCCCATGGGGATGTGGGCCTTGTGCTCTGAGGTCACAACGGCTGGGTTGCTTACAGTATCATGATGAGGGCCCTCTGTTGTGAGTTCATCACTGCCTGGATCCCATAGCCTCGGTGCTCTGGGCCGCCTGCTGGGATGTTCCAACTGCTGGATTCCTCACCTTTTTATACAATGGGCCATGTGTTTTGAGGTTAATCCTGCCTGCCTCGCTCTGAGACCCATGGTGATGTGGGTCTTCTGGTTTGAGGCCACATGTGCTGGGTACCTCAACTTTCTATGATGTGGCCCCACGGGTGTGAGGACACTCGTGCCTGATTCCCAGCCCCTTGCTTATGTGGGCACTCTGGTGAGAGTCTGATCATGACTGGGTTCCTTACCCTTCTGTGAGGTGGGCGCTCTGATGTGAGGTCACTCCTGCCTGGATGGCTCACGTCGCCTTGGCGACGTAGGCCCTCTGTTGGCCACTGAAGCATGCTGGGAGCCTCCTACCCTCTTTAATGAGGGCCCTGGAAGAAACGCATATGCCCTTTTTGACCAAGTGCATCATTGTCGAAGTTCTGCCTCTTCTCCTATACTTTCAGAGGACTTCCCATCTACCTCCTGAAATCGTATTCCTGGAATTCTGCCCCGCGTTCAAGTCCTCTTTGCAGCCTTACTTCAATATATTTTTGGACGATAGCTGTCATTTATAACTCTGCAGGTTTGTGAATTACAGTGCCCCTGAGCTCCATTCTTCAACTCGCTTTCTTGTGAGCTGGCCGCAAAACCGCAGGATTGCTTCAGGCCCTAATCTGGTTCCGGCACGGCATGTTGAGCCTTTGGCTAATTCCTCTTCCTGATGGGAAATGAGCGTTAAATTTGCTCGTGCAGACACCTACAGCTAATCTCTCATTGGTTCTCCCTATTCCTGTTCATCTTGCTCAGAAATTCCAAACTGTGCCAAACAGGAGGTTAAAGGCACTGACTCTCCAATTGGGGAAAGAGTTAGTAAAGCGTCTGGAATGGTAAAACCGAGTATGAGGGGAAGAAAACTGAGATGCATTTAAAAAGGTTTCCCGGTCACACGGTGGACCATATTCTGGGTTTCCCATGCGTGTTTTACCTGAAGGAAGAATCCCTTAAACCTGGAGAGGTGGGACCCATGCAATGGGTACCATGCAGTATGACTTCAAATGGCCTGCATTTTCTCACCGAACCTCACCAATGCTATCAGCCCAAAGTGTCGAACCTTATGTCTCACTCAGCTCTAGGTGTAGATGTGGTAAATCCAGGTTGCATCACAAGCCCTGAATGAATTATTTAAGAATTGCTCTCTATTTCACTGTCATTGTGTTTGTTTTTGTAGTTTATTTTGATAATGGGATTTATCGGATTTTCTCTGCTGCCTTCATGCAGCTGTACACACACTTGATTCTCTTACGGAGACATATAAATCCATGGGTTTGAAGATTCTTACTATTCATGTGTAATCCTAGGAGTTGAATATGGTGTGTTTAGTCCATTTCGTTGAGCAAGGTGTAAGTCTTGACTATTACATATTTGGCTTATGGAAAGGTATGTGTGCTAATTTCTATCTCTGGTTTTATGCAGCACCCCACCTCACCTTTCCCCATAAGCAAGCATAAGTTGGTGTTCTAAATTTGAGACCCTGTTCTGTTTTGTAATTCAGTTCATGTGTAGCCAAGTTTACATTCCGTGTATTAGTGATATCTTATGATGTTTCATTTTCTGTGTGACTTATTTCACTTAGAATCATCGTACCTGGAACCACTCAATATGCCGCGACGGGCCTGATGACATAGATTTCATTGGTGAGTGATATTCCATTGTACGTGCGTACCACAACTTCTTTAACCATTTTTCACATTCTGGGATATTTAACTTGTACCGTAGACGACGTTCTTGTAAACAGAGCTGTCCCAAACTTTGGGGTGGCTGTGTGTTTTTGATTTTAATTTCCCTAAGCTATAGGACCATAAGTGGAAGTGACATAGGCTCTGTTGCTTTGTTTCCTACGTGTTTCAGGAAACCCCATACACTTCTCCAGAGTGGCTGTTTCCAATTTACATCCCCCGCATCAGCATAACAAGTCTCCCTGTTCTCCATGACCTGTCCTGCCTTTCTGGATTTTACACTTTTTCAGATGCCCCTTTTGACCGGGGGGCAGTGAGACTTCATTGTAGTGCAGATTTCATTTACCTGCTTGCTTGCTTGGCCAAAAATGGCGTATGCGTTTTTTCCTGAATATATTCAGGAAAAAACGCATACGCACTTTTTGGCCAGTGCATCATTGTCGACATTCTGCCTCTATTCCTATGCTTTAAGTGCAATTCCAGTCTACCCCCTGAAATCGTTTTCCTGAAATTCTGCCCCGCTTTCAAGTCCTCTTCGAAGACTTACTTCAATACATTTTTGGACGATAGCTGTCATTCATAACTCTGCAGGTTTGTGAATTACAGTGCCCCTGAGCTCGTTTCCTCAACTCGCTTTCTTGTGAGCTGGCCGCAAAACCGCAGGATTGCTGCAGGCCGTAATCTGTTTCCGTCAGGGCACACTGAGCCTTTGGTGAATTCCTCTTCCTGGTGGGAAATGAGCGTTCCATTTGCCCGTGCAGACACCTACAGCTAGTCTCTCATTGTTTCTCCCTATTCCTGTTAATCTTGCGTAGAAATTGCAAACTGTGCCAAACAGGAGGTTAAAGGCAGTGACTCTCCAAGTGGGGAGAATGTTAGTAAAGTGTCTGGAATGGTGAACCCGAGTACCAGGGTTCGAAAACTGAGATATATTTGAAAACGTTTCCCAATCACACGCTGGACAATACTCTGGGTTTCCCATGCATGTCTTAGCTGAAGGAAGAATCCCTTAAACCTGGAGAGCTGGGAACCATGGAATGGGTATCATGCAGTATGACTACAAAGGGTCTGCGTTTGCTCACCGAACCTCACAAATGCTATCAGCCCGAAGTGTCCAGCGTATATCTCACCCAGCTATGGGTGTAGATGTGGTAAATCCAGGTTGCATCACAAGCCCTGAATGAATTATTTAAGAATTGCTCTCTATTTCACTGTCAATGTGTTTTGGTTTTGAATTTTATTTTGATAATGGGATTTATCGGATTTTCACTGCTGCGTTTAGGCTGCTGTACACACGCTTGATTTCCTTATGGAGACATATAAATCCATGGGTTTTAAGATTCTTACTTGTCAGGTATCTTGCCAGGCGTTGAATATGGGGTGTTGAGTCCATTTCGTTGAGCAAGGAGTAGGGCTTGTCTATTATATATTTGGCTTATGGAACGGTATCTGTGCTAATTTCAATCTCTGGTTTTATGCAGCACCCCAACTCACCTTTCCCCATAAGCAAGCATAAGTTGGTTTTCTAAATTTGAGACCCTGTTCTGTTTTGTAATTCAGTTTATGTGTAGCCTAGTTTACATTCCGTGTATTAGTGATATCTTATGATGTTTCTTTTTCTGTGTGACTTATTTCTCGTAGAATCATCGTACCTGAATCCACTCATTATGCCGCTACGGGCCTGATGAAGTAGATTTCATTGCTGAGTGATATTTCATTGTACGTGCGTACCACAACTTCTTTATCCATTTTTTGCTTTCTGGGATATTTTACTTGTACCGTAGACGAGGTTCTTGTAAACAGAGCCGTCCCAAACTCTGGGGTGGCTGTGTGTTTTTGATTTTAATTTCCCTAAGCTATAGGACCATATGTGGAAGTGACATAGGCTGTGTTGCTTTGTTTCCTACGTGTTTCAGGAAACACCATACACTTCTCCAGAGTGGTTGTTGGCAATTTACATCCCGCCCATCAGCATGACAAGGCTCCCTGTTCTCCATGACCTGTCCTGCCTTTCTGGATTTTACACTTTTTTCAGATGGCCCTTTTGACCGGGGGGGCAGTGAGACTTCATTGTAGTGCAGATTTCCTTTACACGCTTGCTTGGTTGGCCAAAAAGGGCGTATGCGTTTTTTCCTGAATATATTCAGGAAAAAACGCATACGCACTTTTTGGCCAGTGCATCATTGTCGACATTCTGCCTCTATTCCTATGCTTTAAGTGCAATTCCAGTCTACCCCCTGAAATCGTTTTCCTGAAATTCTGCCCCGCTTTCAAGTCCTCTTCGAAGACTTACTTCAATACATTTTTGGACGATAGCTGTCATTCATAACTCTGCAGGTTTGTGAATTACAGTGCCCCTGAGCTCGTTTCCTCAACTCGCTTTCTTGTGAGCTGGCCGCAAAACCGCAGGATTGCTGCAGGCCGTAATCTGTTTCCGTCAGGGCACACTGAGCCTTTGGTGAATTCCTCTTCCTGGTGGGAAATGAGCGTTCCATTTGCCCGTGCAGACACCTACAGCTAGTCTCTCATTGTTTCTCCCTATTCATGTTAATCTTGCGTAGAAATTGCAAACTGTGCCAAACAGGAGGTTAAAGGCAGTGACTCTCCAAGTGGGGAGAATGTTAGTAAAGTGTCTGGAATGGTGAACCCGAGTACCAGGGTTCGAAAACTGAGATATATTTGAAAACGTTTCCCAATCACACGCTGGACAATACTCTGGGTTTCCCATGCATGTCTTAGCTGAAGGAAGAATCCCTTAAACCTGGAGAGCTGGGAACCATGGAATGGGTATCATGCAGTATGACTACAAAGGGTCTGCGTTTGCTCACCGAACCTCACAAATGCTATCAGCCCGAAGTGTCCAGCGTATATCTCACCCAGCTATGGGTGTAGATGTGGTAAATCCAGGTTGCATCACAAGCCCTGAATGAATTATTTAAGAATTGCTCTCTATTTCACTGTCAATGTGTTTTGGTTTTGAATTTTATTTTGATAATGGGATTTATCGGATTTTCACTGCTGCGTTTAGGCTGCTGTACACACGCTTGATTTCCTTATGGAGACATATAAATCCATGGGTTTTAAGATTCTTACTTGTCAGGTATCTTGCCAGGCGTTGAATATGGGGTGTTGAGTCCATTTCGTTGAGCAAGGAGTAGGGCTTGTCTATTATATATTTGGCTTATGGAACGGTATCTGTGCTAATTTCAATCTCTGGTTTTATGCAGCACCCCAACTCACCTTTCCCCATAAGCAAGCATAAGTTGGTTTTCTAAATTTGAGACCCTGTTCTGTTTTGTAATTCAGTTTATGTGTAGCCTAGTTTACATTCCGTGTATTAGTGATATCTTATGATGTTTCTTTTTCTGTGTGACTTATTTCTCGTAGAATCATCGTACCTGAATCCACTCATTATGCCGCTACGGGCCTGATGAAGTAGATTTCATTGCTGAGTGATATTTCATTGTACGTGCGTACCACAACTTCTTTATCCATTTTTTGCTTTCTGGGATATTTTACTTGTACCGTAGACGAGGTTCTTGTAAACAGAGCCGTCCCAAACTCTGGGGTGGCTGTGTGTTTTTGATTTTAATTTCCCTAAGCTATAGGACCATATGTGGAAGTGACATAGGCTGTGTTGCTTTGTTTCCTACGTGTTTCAGGAAACACCATACACTTCTCCAGAGTGGTTGTTGGCAATTTACATCCCGCCCATCAGCATGACAAGGCTCCCTGTTCTCCATGACCTGTCCTGCCTTTCTGGATTTTACACTTTTTTCAGATGGCCCTTTTGACCGGGGGGGCAGTGAGACTTCATTGTAGTGCAGATTTCCTTTACACGCTTGCTTGGTTGGCCAAAAAGGGCGTATGCGTTTTTTCCTGAATATATTCAGGAAAAAACGCATATGCCCTTTTTGGCCAAGTGCATCGTTGTCGACATTCTGCCTCTTTTCCTATGCTTTTAGTACAATTCCAGTCTACCCCCTGAAATCGTTTTCCTGAAATTCTGTCCCGCATTCAAGTCCTCTTCGAAGACTTACTTCAATACATTTTTGGATGATAGCTGTCATTCATAACTCTGCAGGTTTGTGAATTACAGTGCCCCTGAGCTCATGTCTTCAACTCGTTTTCTTGTGACCTGGCCGCAACACCGCAGGATTGCTTCAGGCCGTAATCTCTTTCCGGCAGGGCTTGCTGAGCCTTTGTTTAATTCCTCTTCCTGGTCGGAAATGAGCGTTCTTTTTCCCGTGCAGGCACCTACAGCTAGTCTCTCATTGGTTCTCCCTATTCCTGTACATCTTGTGCAGAAATTGCAAACTGTGCCAAACAGGAGGTTAATGGCACTGACTCTCCAAGTGGGGAGAGTGTTAGTAAAGCGTCTGGAATGGTGAACCCGAGTACCAGGGGACGAAAACTGAGATGCATTTGAAAACGTTTCCCGGTCACACAGTGCACTGTACTGTGGGTTTCCCATGCATGTTTTAGCTGAAGGAAGAATCCCTTAAACCTGGAGAGTTGGGACCCATGGAATGGGTACCATGCAGTATGACTTCAAAGGGTCTGCGTTTGCTCACCGAACCTCACCAATGCTATCAGCCCGAAGTGTCCAGCCTTATGTCTCATCCAGCTCTGGGTGTAGATGTGGTAAATCCAGGTTGCATCACAAGCCCTGAATGAATTATTTAAGAATTGCTCTCTATTTCACTGTCATTGTGTTTTGTTTTTGAAATTTATTTTGATAATGGGATTTATCGGATTTTCACTGCTGCATTTAGGCCGTTGTACACACGCTTGATTTCATTATGGAGACATATAAATCCATGGGTTTTAAGATTCTTACTTGTCAGGTATCTTGCAAGGCGTTGAATATGGGGTGTTCAGTCCATTTCGTTGAGCAAGGAGTAGGGCTTGTCTATTATATATTTGGCTTATGGAACGGTATCTGTGCTAATTTCAATCTCTGGTTTTATGCAGCACCCCAACTCACCTTTCCCCATAAGCAAGCATAAGTTGGTTTTCTAAATTTGAGACCCTGTTCTGTTTTGTAATTCAGTTTATGTGTAGCCAAGTTTACATTCCGAGTATTACTTATATATTATGATGTTTCTTTTTCTGTGTGACGTATTTCTCGTAGAATCATCGTACCTGAATCCACTCATTATGCCGCTATGGGCCTGAAGACGTAGATTTCTTTGCTGACTGATATTACATTGTAGGTGCGTACCAGAACTTCTTTATCCATTTTTTCCTTTCTCGGATATTTAACTTGTATGGTAGACAAGGTTCTTGTAAACAGAGCCATCCCAAACTTTGGGGTGGCTGTGTGTTTGTGATTTTAATTACCCTAAGCTACAGGACCATAGTGGAAGTGACATAGGCCGTTTTGCTTTGTTTCCTACGTGTTTCAGGATACACCATACATTTCTCCAGAGTGGCTGTTGGCAATTTACATCCCGCCCATCAGCATAACAAGGCTCCCTGTTCTCCAAGACCTGTCCTGCCTTTCTGGATTTTACACTTTTTTCAGATGGCCCTTTTGACCGGGGGGCAGTGAGACTTCATTGTAGTGCAGATTTTCTTTACACGCTTGCTTGGTTGGCCAAAAAGTGTGTATGCGTTTTTTCTTGAACATATTCAGGAAAAAACGCATACGCCCTTTTTGGCCAAGTGCATCATTGTCGACATTCTGCCTCTTTTCCTATGCTTTAAGTGCAATTCCAGTGTAACCCCTGAAATCGTTTTCCTGAAATTCTGCCCCGCTTTCAAGTCCTCTTTGAAGACTTACTTCAGTACATTTTTGAACGATAGCTGTCATTCATAACTCTGCAGGTTTGTGAATTACAGTGCCCCTGAGCTCCTTTCTTCAACTCCTTTTCTTGTGAGCTGGCCGCAAAACCGCTGGATTGCTTCAGGCCGTAATATGTTTCCGGCCGGGCACGCTGAGCCTTTGGTTAATTCCACTTCCTGGTGGGAAATGATCGTTCAATTTGCCCGTGCAGACACCAACAGCTAGTCTCTCATTGGTTCTCCCTATGCCTGTTCATCTTGCGCAGAAATTGCAAACTGTGCCAAACAGGAGGTTAAAGGCACTGACTCTCCAAGTGGGGAGAGTGTTAGTAAAGCGTCTGGAATGGTGAACCCGAGTACCAGGGGACGAAAACTGAGATGCATTTGAAAACGTTTCCCAATCACACGGTGGACGATAGTCTGGGTTTCCAATGCATGTTTTAGCTGAAGGAAGAATCCCTTAAACCTGGAGAGTTGGTACCCATGGAATGGGTACCATGCAGTATGACTTCAAAGGGTCTGCGTTTGCTCACCGAACCTCACCAATGCTATCAGCCTGAAGTGCCCAGCCTTATGTCTCACCCAGCTCTGGGTGTAGATGTGGGAAATCCAGGTTGCATCACAAGCCCTGAATGAATTATTTAAGAATTGCTCTCTATTTCACTGTCATTGTGTTTTGTTTTTGAAATTTATTTTGATAATGGGATTTATCGGATTTTCACTGCTGCGTTTAGGCCGCTGTACACACGCTTGATTTCCTTATGGAGACATATAAATCCATGGGTTTTAAGATTCTTACTTGTCAGGTATCTTGCCAGGCGTTGAATATGGTGTGTTGAGTCCATTTCGTTGAGCAAGTAGTAGGGCTTGTCTATTATATATTTGGCTTATGGAACGGTATCTGTGCTAATTTCAATCTCTGGTTTTATGCAGCACCCCAACTCACCTTTCCCCATAAGCAAGCATAAGTTGGTTTTCTAAATTTGAGACCCTGTTCTGTTTTGTAATTCAGTTTATGTGTAGCCTAGTTTACATTCCGTGTATTACTGATATATTATGATGTTTCTTTTTCTGTGTGACGTATTTCTCGTAGACTCATCGTACCTGAATCCACTCATTATGCCGCTACGGGCCTGAAGACGTAGATTTCATTGCTGAGTGATATTCCATTGTACGTGCGTACCAGAACTTCTTTATCCATTTTTTCCTTTCTCGGATATTTAACTTGTACCGTAGACAAGGTTCTTGTAAACAGAGCCATCCCAAATTTTGGGGTGGCTGTGTGTTTGTGATTTTAATTTCCCTAAGCTATAGGACCATAAGTGGAAGTGCCATAGGCTCTGTTACTTTGTTTCCTACGTGTTTCTGGAAACACCATACACTTCTCCAGAGTGGTTGTTGGCAATTTACATCCCGTCCATCAGCATGACAAGGCTCCCTGTTCTCCATGACCTGTCCTGACTTTCTGGATTTTACATTTTTTTCAGATGGCCCTTTTGACCGGGGGGCTGTGAGACTTCATTGTAGTGCAGATTTCCATTACACGCTTGCTTGGTTGGCCAAAAAGTGCGTATGCGTTTTTTCCTGAATATATTCAGGAAAAAACGCATACGCCCTTTTTGGCCAAGTGCATCATTGTCGACATTCTGCCTCTTTTCCTATGCTTTTAGTACAATTCCAGTCTACCCCCTGAAATCGTTTTCCTGAAATTCTGCCCCGCTTTCAATTCCTCTTCGAAGACTTACTTAAATATATTTTTGGACGATAGCTGTCATTCATAACTCTGCAAGTTTGTGAAGTACAGTGCCCTGAGTTCATTTCTTCAACTCGCTTTCTTGTGAGCTGGCCGCAAAACCGCAGGATTGCTTCAGGCCCTAATCTTTTTCCGGCAGGGCACGCTGAGCCTTTGGTTAATTCCTCTTCCTGGTGGGAAATGAGCGTTCCATTTGCCCGTGCAGACACCTACAGCTAGTCTCTCATTGCTTCTCCCTATTCCTGTTCATCTTGCACAGAAATTGCAAACTGTGCCAAACAGGAGGTTAATGGCACTGACTCTCCAAGTGGGGAGAGTGTTAGTAAAGCGTTCAAATGTTGAACCCGAGTACCAGGGGACGAAAACTGAGATGCATTTGAAAACGTTTCCCAATCACACGGTGGACCATACTCTGGGTTTCCCATGCATGTTTTAGCTGAAGGAAGAATCCCTTAAACCTGGAGAGTTGGGACCCATGGAATGGGTACCATGCAGTATGACTTCAAAGGGTCTGCGTTTGCTCACCGAACCTCACCAATGCTATCAGCCCGAAGTGTCCAGCCTTATGTCTCATCCAGCTCTGGGTGTAGATGTGGTAAATCCAGGTTGCATCACAAGCCCTGAATGAATTATTTAAGAATTGCTCTCTATTTCACTGTCATTGTGTTTTGTTTTTGAAATTCATTTTGATAATGGGATTTATCGGATTTACACTGCTGCGTTTAGGCCACTGTACACACGCTTGATTTCCTTATGGAGACATATAAATCCATGGGTTTTAAGATTCTTACTTGTCAGGTATCTTCCCAGGCGTTGAATATAGGGTGTTGAGTCCATTTCGTTGAGCAAGGAGTAGGTTTTGTCTATTATATATTTGGCTTATGGAACGGTATCTGTGCTAATTTCAATATCTGGTTTTATGCAGCATCCCAACTGACCTTTCCCCATAAGCAAGCATAAGTTGGTTTGCTAAATTTGAGACACTGTTCTGTTTTGTAATTCATTTCATGGGTAGCCAAGTTTACATTCCGTGTATTAGTGATAACTTATGATGTTTCTTTTTCTGTCTGACTTATTTCTCATAGAATCATCGTACCTGAATCCACTCATTATGCCGCTACGGTCCTGATGACGTAGATTTCATTGCTGAGTGATATTCCATTGTACGTGCGAACCACATCTTCTTCATCCATTTTATGCTTTCTCGGATATTTAACTGCTACCGTAGATGAGGTTCTTGTAAACAGAGCCATCCCAAACTTTGGGGTGGCTGTGTGTTTTTGATTTTAATTTCCCTAAGCTATAGGACCATAAGTGGAAGTGCCATAGGCTGTGTTGCTTTGTTTCCTACGTGTTTCCGGAAACACCATACAGTTTTCCAGAGTGGCTGTTGGCAATTTAAATCCGCCCATCTGCATAACAAGGCTCCCTGTTCTCCAATACCTGTCCTGCCTTTCTGGATTTTACACTTTTTTCAGATGGCCCTTTTGACCGGGGGGCAGTGAGACTTCATTGTAGTGCGGATTTCTTTACACGCTTGCTTCCTTGGCCAAAAAGGGCGTATGCATTTTTTCCTGAATATATTCAGGAAAAAACGCATACGCCCTTTTTGGCCCAGTGCATCATTGTCGACATTCTGCCTCTTTTCCTATGCTTTAAGTGCAATTCCAGTCTACCCCCTGAAATCGTTTTCCTGAAATTCTGCCCCGCTTTCAAGTCCTCTCCGAAGACTTACTTCTATACATTTTTGGACAATAGGTGTCATTCATAACTCTGCAGGTTTGTGAATTACAGTGCCCCTGAGCTCCTTTCTTCAACTCCTTTTCTTGTGAGCTGGCCGGAAAACCGCAGGATTGCTTCAGGCGCTAATATGTTTCCGGCCGGGCACGCTGAGCCTTTGGTTAATTCCTCTTCCTGGTGGGAAATGATCGTTCCATTTGCCCGTGCAGACACCAACAGCTAGTCTCTCATTGGTTCTCCCTGTGCCTGTTCATCTTGCGCAGAAATTGCAAACTGTGCCAAACAGGAGGTTAAAGGCACTGACTCTCCAAGTGGGGAGAGTGTTAGTAAAGCGTCTGGAATGGTGAACCCGAGTACCAGGGGACGAAAACTGAGATGCATTTGAAAACGTTTCCCGGTCACACAGTGCACTGTACTGTGGGTTTCCCATGCATGTTTTAGCTGAAGGAAGAATCCCTTAAACCTGGAGAGTTGGGACCCATGGAATGGGTACCATGCAGTATGACTTCAAAGGGTCTGCGTTTGCTCACCGAACCTCACCAATGCTATCAGCCCGAAGTGCCCAGCCTTATGTCTCACCCAGCTCTTGGTGTAGATGTGGGAAATCCAGGTTGCATCACAAGCCCTGAATGAATTATTTAAGAATTGCTCTCTATTTCACTGTCATTGTGTTTTGTTTTTGAAATTTATTTTGATAATGGGATTTATCGGATTTTCACTGCTGCGTTTAGGCCGCTGTACACACGCTTGATTTCCTTATGGAGACATATAAATCCATGGGTTTTAAGATTCTTACTTGTCAGGTATCTTGCCAGGCGTTGAATATGGGGTGTTGAGTCCATTTCGTTGAGCAAGGAGTAGGTCTTGTCTATTATATATTTGGCTTATGGAACGGTATCTGTGCTAATTTCAATCTCTGGTTTTATGCAGCACCCCAACTCACCTTTCCCCATAAGCAAGCATAAGTTGGTTTTCTAAATTTGAGACCCTGTTCTGTTTTGTAATTCAGTTTATGTGTAGCTAAGTTTACATTCCGTGTATTACTGATATATTATGATGTTTCTTTTTCTGTGTGACTTATTTCTCGTAGAATCATCGTACCTGAATCTACTCATTATGCCACTATGGGCCTGAAGACGTAGATTTCATTGCTGAGTGATATTCCATTGTACGTGCGTACCACAACTTCTTTATCCATTTTTTCCTTTCTCGGGTATTTAACTTGTACCGTAGACAAGGTTCTTGTAAACAGAGCCATCCCAAACTTTGGGGTGGCTGTGTGTTTTTGATTTTAATTTCCCTAAGCTATAGGACCATAAGTGGAAGTGACATAGGCTGTGTTGCTTTGTTTCCTACGTGTTTCAGGATACACCATACATTTCTCCAGAGTGGCTGTTGGCAATTTACATCCCGCCCATCAGCATAACAAGGCTCCCTGTTCTCCATGACCTGTCCTGTCTTTCTGGATTTTAGTCTTTATTCAGATGGCCCTTTTGACCGGGGGGCAGTGAGACTTCATTGTAGTGCAGATTTCCTTTACACGCTTGCTTGGTTGGCCAAAAAGGGCGTATGCGTTTTTTCCTGAATATATTCAGGAAAAAACGCATACGCCCTTTTTGGCCAAGTGCATCATTGTCGACATTTTGCCTCTTTTCCTATACTTTAAGTGCAATTCCAGTCTACCCCCTGAAATCGTTTTCCTGAAATTCTGCCCCGCTTTCAAGTCCTCTTTGAAGACTTACTTCAGTACATTTTTGGACGATAGCTTTCATTCATAACTCTGCAGGTTTGTGAATTACAGTGCCCCTGAAGCCCTTTCTTCAACTCGTTTTCTTGTGAGCTGGCCGCAAAACCGCAGGATTGCTTCAGGCCCTAATCTGTTTCCGGCATGGCACGCTGAGCCTTTGGTTAATTCCTCTTCCTGGTGGGAAATGAGCGTTCCATTTGCCCGTGCAGACACCTACAGCTAGTCTCTCATTGGTTCTCCCTATTCCTGTTCATCTTGCGCAGAATTTGCAAACTGTGACAAACAGGAGGTTAAAGTCCCTGACTCTCCAAATGGGGAGAGTGTTAGTAAAGCGTCTGGAATGGTGAACCCGAGTACCAGGGTTCGAAAACTGAGATGCATTTGAAAACGTTTCCCAATCACATGGTGGACCATACTCTGGGTTTCCCATGCATGTTTTAGCTGAAGGAAGAATCCCTTAAACCTGGAGAGTTGGGACCCATGGAATGGGTACCATGCATTATGACCTCAAAGGGTCTGCGTTTGCTCACCGAACCTCACCAATGCTATCAGCCCGAAGTGTCCAGCCTTATGTCTAACCCAGCTCTGGGTGTAGATGTGGTAAATCCAGGTTGCATCACAAGCCCTGAATGAATTATTTAAGAATTGCTCTCTATTTCACTGTCATTGTGTTTTGTTTTTAAAATTTATTTTGATAATGGGATTTATCGGATTTTCACTGCTGCGTTTAGGCCGCTGTACACACGCTTGATTTCCTTATGGAGACATATAAATCCATAGGTTTTAAGATTCTTACTTGTCAGGTATCTTCCCACTCGTTGAGTCCGTTTCGTTGATCAAGGAATAGGTGTTGTCTATTATATATTTGGCTTATGGAACGGTATCTGTGCTAATTTCAATCTCTGGTTTGATGCAGCACCCCAACTCACCTTTCCGCATAAGCAAGCATAAGTTGATTTTCTCAATTTGAGACCATTTTCTGTTTTGTAATTCAGTTCATGTATAGCCATGTTTACATTCCGTGTATTAGTCATATCTTATGATGTTTCTTTTTCTGTGTGACTTATTTCTCGTAGAATCCTCGTACCTGAATCCACTCATTATGCCGCTACGGGCCTGATGACGTAGATTTCATTGCTGAGTGATATTCCATTGTACGTGCATACCACAACATCTTTATCCATTTTTTGCTTTCTCAGATATTTAAATTGTACCGTAGACGAGGTTCTTGTAAACAGAGCCGTCTCAAACTTTGGGGTGGCTGTGTGTTTTTGATTTTAATTTCCCTAAGCTATAGGATCATAAGTGGAAGTGCCATAGGCTGTGTTGCTTTGTTTCCTATGTGTTTCAGGAAACACCATACACTTCTCCAGAGTGGCTGTTGGCAATTTACATCCCGCCCATCAGCATAACAAGGCTCCCTGTTCTCCATGACCCCTCCTGCCTTTCTGGAGTTTACACTTTTTTCAGATGGCCCTTTTGACCGGGGGGCGGAGAGACTTCATTGTAGTGCAGATTTCCTTTACATGCCGGCTTGGTTGGCCAAAAAGGGCGTATGCGTTTTTTCCTGAATATATTCAGGAAAAAACGCATACGCCCTTTTTGGCCAAGTGCATCATTGTCGACATTCTGCCTCTTTTCCTATGCTTTAAGTGCAAATCCAGTCTACCCCCTGAAATCGTTTTCCTGAAATTCTTCCCCACTTTCAAGTCCTCTTCAAAGACTTACTTCAATACATTTTTGGACGATAACTGTCATTCATAACTCTGCAGGTTTGTGAATTACAGTGCCCCTGAGCTCCTTTCCTCAACTCGCTTTCTTGTGAGCTGGCCGCAAAACCGCAGGATTGCTTCAGGCCCTAATCTGTTTAGGGCAGGGCAAGCTGAGCCTTTGGTTAATTCCTCTTCCTGGTGGGAAATGAGCGTTCCATTTGCCCGTGCAGACACCTACAGCTAGTCTCTCATTGGTCCTCCCTATTCCTGTTCAACTTGCGCAGAAATTGCAAACTGTGCCAAAGAGGAGGTTAAAGGCACTGACTCTCAAAGTGGGGAGAGTGTTATTAAAGTGTCTGGAATGGTGAACCCGAGTACCAGGGGATGAAAACTGAGATGCATTGGGAAACGTTTCCCAATCACACGGTGGACCATACTCTGGGTTTCCCATGCATGTTTTAGCTGAAGGAAGAATCCCTTAAACCTGGAGATTTGGGACCCATGGAATGGGTACCATGCAGTATGACTTCAAAGGGTCTGCGTTTGCTCACCGAACCTCACCAATGCTATCAGCCCGAAGTGCCCAGCCTTATGTCTCACACAGCTCTGCGTGTAGATGTGGTAAATCCAGGTTGCATCACAAGCCCTGAATGAATTATTTAAGAATTATTCTCTATTTCACTGTCATTGTGTTTTGTTTTTGAAATTTATTTTGATAATGGGATTTATCAGATTTTCACTGCTGCGTTTAGGCCGCTGTACACACGCTTGATTTCCTTATGGAGACATATAAATCCATGGGTTTTAAGATTCTTACTTGTCAGGTGTCGTCCCATGCGTTGAATATGGGGTGTTGAGTCCATTTCGTTGAGCAAAGAGTAGGTCTTTTCTATTATATATTTGGCTTATGGAACGGTATCTGTGCTAATTTAAATCTCTGGTTTTATGCAGCACCCCAACTCACCTTTCCCCATAAGCAAGCATAAGTTGGTTTTCTAAATTTGAGACCCTGTTCTGTTTTGTAATTCAGTTCATGTGTAGCCAAGTTTACATTCCGTGTATTAGTGATATCTTATGATGTTTCATATTCTGTGTGACTTATTTCTCATAGAATCATCGTACCTGAATCCACTCATTATGCCACTACAGGCCTGATGACGTAGATTTCATTGCTGTGTGATATTCCATTGTACGTATGTAGCACAACTTCTTTATCCATTTTTTGCTTTCTCGGATATTTAACTTGTACCTTAGACAAGGTTCTTGTAAACAGAGCCGTCCCAAACTTTGGGGTGGCTGTGTGTTTTTGATTTTCATTTCCCTAAACTATAGGACTATAAGTGGAAGTGCCATAGGCTGTGTTGCTTTGTTTCCTACGTGTTTCAGGAAACACCATACACTTCTCCAGAGTGGCTGTTGCAAATTTACATCCTGCCCATCAGCATAACAAGGCTCCCTGTTCTCCATGACCTGTCCTGCCTTTCTGGATTTTACACTTTTTTCAGATGGCCCTTTTGACCGGGGGGCAGTGAGACTACATTGTAGTGCAGATTTCTTTTACACGCTGGCCTGGTTGTCCAAAAAGTGCGTATGCGTTTTTTCCTGAATATATTCAGGAAAAAACGCATACGCCCTTTTTGGCCAAGTGCATCATTGTCGACATTCTGCCTCTTTTCCTATGCTTTAAGTGCAATTCCAGCCTACCCCCTGAAATCGTTTTCCTGAAATTCTGCCCCGCTTTCAAGTCCTCTTCGAAGACTTACTTCAGTACATTTTTGGACGATAGCTGTCATTCATAACTCTGCAGGTTTGTGAATTACAGTGCCCCTGAGCTCCTTTCCTCAACACGCTTTCTTGTGAGCTGGCCGCAAAACCGCAGGATTGCTTCAGGCCCTAATCTGTTTCTGGCAGAGCATGCTGAGCCTTTCGTTAATTCCTCTTCCTGGTGGGAAATGAGAATTCCATTTGCCTGTGCAGACACCTACAGCTAGTCTCTCATTGGTTCTCCCTATTCCTGTTCATCTTGGGCAGAAATTGCAAACTGTGCCAAACAGAAGGTTAAAGTCCCTGACTCTCCAAGTGGGGAGAGTGTTAGTAAAGCTTCTGGAATGTTGAACCCGAGTACCAGGGTTCGAAAACTGAGATGCATTTGAAAACGTTTCCCAATCACACGGTGGACCATACTCTGGGTTTCCCATGCATGTTTTCGCTGAAGGAAGAATCCCTTAAACGTGGAGAGTTGGGACCCATGGAATGGGTACCATGCAGTATGACTTCAAAGGGTCTGCGTTTGCTCACCGAACCTCACCAATGCTATCAGCCCGAAGTGTCCAGCCTTATGTCTCACCCAGCTCTGGGTGTAGATGTGGTAAATCCAGGTTGCATCACAAGCCCTGAATGAATTATTTAAGAATTGCTCTCTATTTCACTGTCATTGTGTTTTGTTTTTGAAATTTATTTTGATAATGGGATTTATCGGATTTTCACTGCTGCCTTTAGGCCGCTGTACACACGCTTGATTTCCTTATGGAGACATATAAATCCATGGGTTTTAAGATTCTTACTTGTCAGGTATCTTGCCAGGCGTTGAATATGGGGTGTTGAGTCCATTTCGTTGAGCAAGTAGTAGGGCTTGTCTATTATATATTTGGCTTATGGAACGGTATCTGTGCTAATTTCAATCTCTGGTTTTATGCAGCACCCCAACTCACCTTTCCCCATAAGCAAGCATAAGTTGGTTTTCTAAATTTGAGACCCTGTTCTGTTTTGTAATTCAGTTTATGTGTAGCCTAGTTTACATTCCGTGTATTAGTGATATCTTATGATGTTTCTTTTTCTGTGTGACTTATTTCTCGTAGAATCATCGTACCTGAATCCACTCATTATGCCGCTACGGGCCTGATGAAGTAGATTTCATTGCTGAGTGATATTTCATTGTACGTGCGTACCACAACTTCTTTATCCATTTTTTGCTTTCTGGGATATTTTACTTGTACCGTAGACTAGGTTCTTGTAAACAGAGCCGTCCCAAACTCTGGGGTGGCTGTGTGTTTTTGATTTTAATTTCCCTAAGCTATAGGACCATAAGTGGGAGTGACATAGGCTGTGTTGCTTTGTTTCCTACGTGTTTCAGGAAACACCATACACTTCTCCAGAGTGGTTGTTGGCAATTTACATCCCGCCCATCAGCATGACAAGGCTCCCTGTTCTCCATGACCTGTCCTGCCTTTCTGGATTTTACACTTTTTTCAGATGGCCCTTTTGACCGGGGGGGCAGTGAGACTTCATTGTAGTGCAGATTTCCTTTACACGCTTGCTTGGTTGGCCAAAAAGGGCGTATGCGTTTTTTCCTGAATATATTCAGGAAAAAACGCATACGCCCTTTTTGGCCAAGTGCATCGTTGTCGACATTCTGCCTCTTTTCCTATGCTTTTAGTACAATTCCAGTCTACCCCCTGAAATCGTTTTCCTGAAATTCTGTCCCGCATTCAAGTCCTCTTCGAAGACTTACTTCAATACATTTTTGGATGATAGCTGTCATTCATAACTCTGCAGGTTTGTGAATTACAGTGCCCCTGAGCTCATGTCTTCAACTCGTTTTCTTGTGACCTGGCCGCAAAACCGCAGGATTGCTTCAGGCCGTAATCTCTTTCCGGCAGGGCTTGCTGAGCCTTTGTTTAATTCCTCTTCCTGGTCGGAAATGAGCGTTCTTTTTCCCGTGCAGGCACCTACAGCTAGTCTCTCATTGGTTCTCCCTATTCCTGTACATCTTGTGCAGAAATTGCAAACTGTGCCAAACAGGAGGTTAATGGCACTGACTCTCCAAGTGGGGAGAGTGTTAGTAAAGCGTCTGGAATGGTGAACCCGAGTACCAGGGGACGAAAACTGAGATGCATTTGAAAACGTTTCCCGGTCACACAGTGCACTGTACTGTGGGTTTCCCATGCATGTTTTAGCTGAAGGAAGAATCCCTTAAACCTGGAGAGTTGGGACCCATGGAATGGGTACCATGCAGTATGACTTCAAAGGGTCTGCGTTTGCTCACCGAACCTCACCAATGCTATCAGCCCGAAGTGTCCAGCCTTATGTCTCACCCAGCTCTGGGTGTAGATGTGGTAAATCCAGGTTGCATCACAAGCCCTGAATGAATTATTTAAGAATTGCTCTCTATTTCACTGTCATTGTGTTTTGTTTTTGAAATTTATTTTGATAATGGGATTTATCGGATTTTCACTGCTGCATTTAGGCCGTTGTACACACGCTTGATTTCATTATGGAGACATATAAATCCATGGGTTTTAAGATTCTTACTTGTCAGGTATCTTGCAAGGCGTTGAATATGGGGTGTTCAGTCCATTTCGTTGAGCAAGGAGTAGGGCTTGTCTATTATATATTTGGCTTATGGAACGGTATCTGTGCTAATTTCAATCTCTGGTTTTATGCAGCACCCCAACTCACCTTTCCCCATAAGCAAGCATAAGTTGGTTTTCTAAATTTGAGACCCTGTTCTGTTTTGTAATTCAGTTTATGTGTAGCCAAGTTTACATTCCGAGTATTACTTATATATTATGATGTTTCTTTTTCTGTGTGACGTATTTCTCGTAGAATCATCGTACCTGAATCCACTCATTATGCCGCTATGGGCCTGAAGACGTAGATTTCTTTGCTGACTGATATTACATTGTAGGTGCGTACCAGAACTTCTTTATCCATTTTTTCCTTTCTCGGATATTTAACTTGTATGGTAGACAAGGTTCTTGTAAACAGAGCCATCCCAAACTTTGGGGTGGCTGTGTGTTTGTGATTTTAATTACCCTAAGCTACAGGACCATAGTGGAAGTGACATAGGCTGTTTTGCTTTGTTTCCTACGTGTTTCAGGATACACCATACATTTCTCCAGAGTGGCTGTTGGCAATTTACATCCCGCCCATCAGCATAACAAGGCTCCCTGTTCTCCAAGACCTGTCCTGCCTTTCTGGATTTTACACTTTTTTCAGATGGCCCTTTTGACCGGGGGGCAGTGAGACTTCATTGTAGTGCAGATTTTCTTTACACGCTTGCTTGGTTGGCCAAAAAGTGCGTATGCGTTTTTTCTTGAACATATTCAGGAAAAAACGCATACGCCCTTTTTGGCCAAGTGCATCATTGTCGACATTCTGCCTCTTTTCCTATGCTTTAAGTGCAATTCCAGTGTACCCCCTGAAATCGTTTTCCTGAAATTCTGCCCCGCTTTCAAGTCCTCTTTGAAGACTTACTTCAGTACATTTTTGAACGATAGCTGTCATTCATAACTCTGCAGGTTTGTGAATTACAGTGCCCCTGAGCTCCTTTCTTCAACTCCTTTTCTTGTGAGCTGGCCGCAAAACCGCTGGATTGCTTCAGGCCGTAATATGTTTCCGGCCGGGCACGCTGAGCCTTTGGTTAATTCCACTTCCTGGTGGGAAATGATCGTTCAATTTGCCCGTGCAGACACCAACAGCTAGTCTCTCATTGGTTCTCCCTATGCCTGTTCATCTTGCGCAGAAATTGCAAACTGTGCCAAACAGGAGGTTAAAGGCACTGACTCTCCAAGTGGGGAGAGTGTTAGTAAAGCGTCTGGAATGGTGAACCCGAGTACCAGGGGACGAAAACTGAGATGCATTTGAAAACGTTTCCCAATCACACGGTGGACGATAGTCTGGGTTTCCAATGCATGTTTTAGCTGAAGGAAGAATCCCTTAAACCTGGAGAGTTGGTACCCATGGAATGGGTACCATGCAGTATGACTTCAAAGGGTCTGCGTTTGCTCACCGAACCTCACCAATGCTATCAGCCCGAAGTGCCCAGCCTTATGTCTCACCCAGCTCTGGGTGTAGATGTGGGAAATCCAGGTTGCATCACAAGCCCTGAATGAATTATTTAAGAATTGCTCTCTATTTCACTGTCATTGTGTTTTGTTTTTGAAATTTATTTTGATAATGGGATTTATCGGATTTTCACTGCTGCGTTTAGGCCGCTGTACACACGCTTGATTTCCTTATGGAGACATATAAATCCATGGGTTTTAAGATTCTTACTTGTCAGGTATCTTGCCAGGCGTTGAATATGGTGTGTTGAGTCCATTTCGTTGAGCAAGTAGTAGGGCTTGTCTATTATATATTTGGCTTATGGAACGGTATCTGTGCTAATTTCAATCTCTGGTTTTATGCAGCACCCCAACTCACCTTTCCCCATAAGCAAGCATAAGTTGGTTTTCTAAATTTGAGACCCTGTTCTGTTTTGTAATTCATTTTATGTGTAGCCTAGTTTACATTCCGTGTATTACTGATATATTATGATGTTTCTTTTTCTGTGTGACGTATTTCTCGTAGACTCATCGTACCTGAATCCACTCATTATGCCGCTACGGGCCTGAAGACGTAGATTTCATTGCTGAGTGATATTCCATTGTACGTGCGTACCAGAACTTCTTTATCCATTTTTTCCTTTCTCGGATATTTAACTTGTACCGTAGACAAGGTTCTTGTAAACAGAGCCATCCCAAATTTTGGGGTGGCTGTGTGTTTGTGATTTTAATTTCCCTAAGCTATAGGACCATAAGTGGAAGTGCCATAGGCTCTGTTGCTTTGTTTCCTACGTGTTTCTGGAAACACCATACACTTCTCCAGAGTGGTTGTTGGCAATTTACATCCCGTCCATCAGCATGACAAGGCTCCCTGTTCTCCATGACCTGTCCTGACTTTCTGGATTTTACATTTTTTTCAGATGGCCCTTTTGACCGGGGGGCTGTGAGACTTCATTGTAGTGCAGATTTCCATTACACGCTTGCTTGGTTGGCCAAAAAGTGCGTATGCGTTTTTTCCTGAATATATTTAGGAAAAAACGCATACGCCCTTTTTGGCCAAGTGCATCATTGTCGACATTCTGCCTCTTTTCCTATGCTTTTAGTACAATTCCAGTCTACCCCCTGAAATCGTTTTCCTGAAATTCTGCCCCGCTTTCAAGTCCTCTTCGAAGACTTACTTAAATATATTTTTGGACGATAGCTGTCATTCATAACTCTGCAAGTTTGTGAAGTACAGTGCCCTGAGTTCATTTCTTCAACTCGCTTTCTTGTGAGCTGGCCGCAAAACCGCAGGATTGCTTCAGGCCCTAATCTTTTTCCGGCAGGGCACGCTGAGCCTTTGGTTAATTCCTCTTCCTGGTGGGAAATGAGCGTTCCATTTGCCCGTGCAGACACCTACAGCTAGTCTCTCATTGCTTCTCCCTATTCCTGTTCATCTTGCACAGAAATTGCAAACTGTGCCAAACAGGAGGTTAATGGCACTGACTCTCCAAGTGGGGAGAGTGTTAGTAAAGCGTTCAAATGTTGAACCCGAGTACCAGGGGACGAAAACTGAGATGCATTTGAAAACCTTTCCCAATCACACGGTGGACCATACTCTGGGTTTCCCATGCATGTTTTAGCTGAAGGAAGAATCCCTTAAACCTGGAGAGTTGGGACCCATGGAATGGGTACCATGCAGTATGACTTCAAAGGGTCTGCGTTTGCTCACCGAACCTCACCAATGCTATCAGCCCGAAGTGTCCAGCCTTATGTCTCATCCAGCTCTGGGTGTAGATGTGGTAAATCCAGGTTGCATCACAAGCCCTGAATGAATTATTTAAGAATTGCTCTCTATTTCACTGTCATTGTGTTTTGTTTTTGAAATTTATTTTGATAATGGGATTTATCGGATTTACACTGCTGCGTTTAGGCCACTGTACACACGCTTGATTTCCTTATGGAGACATATAAATCCATGGGTTTTAAGATTCTTACTTGTCAGGTATCTTCCCAGGCGTTGAATATAGGGTGTTGAGTCCATTTCGTTGAGCAAGGAGTAGGTTTTGTCTATTATATATTTGGCTTATGGAACGGTATCTGTGCTAATTTCAATATCTGGTTTTATGCAGCATCCCAACTGACCTTTCCCCATAAGCAAGCATAAGTTGGTTTGCTAAATTTGAGACACTGTTCTGTTTTGTAATTCATTTCATGGGTAGCCAAGTTTACATTCCGTGTATTAGTGATAACTTATGATGTTTCTTTTTCTGTCTGACTTATTTCTCATAGAATCATCGTACCTGAATCCACTCATTATGCTGCTACGGTCCTGATGACGTAGATTTCATTGCTGAGTGATATTCCATTGTACGTGCGAACCACATCTTCTTCATCCATTTTATGCTTTCTCGGATATTTAACTGCTACCGTAGATGAGGTTCTTGTAAACAGAGCCATCCCAAACTTTGGGGTGGCTGTGTGTTTTTGATTTTAATTTCCCTAAGCTATAGGACCATAAGTGGAAGTGCCATAGGCTGTGTTGCTTTGTTTCCTACGTGTTTCCGGAAACACCATACAGTTTTCCAGAGTGGCTGTTGGCAATTTAAATCCGCCCATCTGCATAACAAGGCTCCCTGTTCTCCAATACCTGTCCTGCCTTTCTGGATTTTACACTTTTTTCAGATGGCCCTTTTGACCGGGGGGCAGTGAGACTTCATTGTAGTGCGGATTTCTTTACACGCTTGCTTCCTTGGCCAAAAAGGGCGTATGCATTTTTTCCTGAATATATTCAGGAAAAAACGCATACGCCCTTTTTGGCCCAGTGCATCATTGTCGACATTCTGCCTCTTTTCCTATGCTTTAAGTGCAATTCCAGTCTACCCCCTGAAATCGTTTTCCGGAAATTCTGCCCCGCTTTCAAGTCCTCTCCGAAGACTTACTTCTATACATTTTTGGACAATAGGTGTCATTCATAACTCTGCAGGTTTGTGAATTACAGTGCCCCTGAGCTCCTTTCTTCAACTCCTTTTCTTGTGAGCTGGCCGGAAAACCGCAGGATTGCTTCAGGCGCTAATATGTTTCCGGCCGGGCACGCTGAGCCTTTGGTTAATTCCTCTTCCTGGTGGGAAATGATCGTTCCATTTGCCCGTGCAGACACCAACAGCTAGTCTCTCATTGGTTCTCCCTGTGCCTGTTCATCTTGCGCAGAAATTGCAAACTGTGCCAAACAGGAGGTTAAAGGCACTGACTCTCCAAGTGGGGAGAGTGTTAGTAAAGCGTCTGGAATGGTGAACCCGAGTACCAGGGGACGAAAACTGAGATGCATTTGAAAACGTTTCCCGGTCACACAGTGCACTGTACTGTGGGTTTCCCATGCATGTTTTAGCTGAAGGAAGAATCCCTTAAACCTGGAGAGTTGGGACCCATGGAATGTGTACCATGCAGTATGACTTCAAAGGGTCTGCGTTTGCTCACCGAACCTCACCAATGCTATCAGCCCGAAGTGCCCAGCCTTATGTCTCACCCAGCTCTTGGTGTAGATGTGGGAAATCCAGGTTGCATCACAAGCCCTGAATGAATTATTTAAGAATTGCTCTCTATTTCACTGTCATTGTGTTTTGTTTTTGAAATTTATTTTGATAATGGGATTTATCGGATTTTCACTGCTGCGTTTAGGCCGCTGTACACACGCTTGATTTCCTTATGGAGACATATAAATCCATGGGTTTTAAGATTCTTACTTGTCAGGTATCTTGCCAGGCGTTGAATATGGGGTGTTGAGTCCATTTCGTTGAGCAAGCAGTAGGTCTTGTCTATTATATATTTGGCTTATGGAACGGTATCTGTGCTAATTTCAATCTCTGGTTTTATGCAGCACCCCAACTCACCTTTCCCCATAAGCAAGCATAAGTTGGTTTTCTAAATTTGAGACCCTGTTCTGTTTTGTAATTCAGTTTATGTGTAGCTAAGTTTACATTCCGTGTATTACTGATATATTATGATGTTTCTTTTTCTGTGTGACTTATTTCTCGTAGAATCATCGTACCTGAATCTACTCATTATGCCACTATGGGCCTGAAGACGTAGATTTCATTGCTGAGTGATATTCCATTGTACGTGCGTACCACAACTTGTTTATCCATTTTTTCCTTTCTCGGGTATTTAACTTGTACCGTAGACAAGGTTCTTGTAAACAGAGCCATCCCAAACTTTGGGGTGGCTGTGTGTTTTTGATTTTAATTTCCCTAAGCTATAGGACCATAAGTGGAAGTGACATAGGCTGTGTTGCTTTGTTTCCTACGTGTTTCAGGATACACCATACATTTCTCCAGAGTGGCTGTTGGCAATTTACATCCCGCCCATCAGCATAACAAGGCTCCCTGTTCTCCATGACCTGTCCTGTTTTTCTGGATTTTAGTCTTTATTCAGATGGCCCTTTTGACCGGGGGGCAGTGAGACTTCATTGTAGTGCAGATTTCTTTACATGCTTGCTTGGTTGGCCAAAAAGGGCGTATGCGTTTTTTCCTGAATATATTCAGGAAAAAACGCATACGCCCTTTTTGGCCAAGTGCATCATTGTCGACATTCTGCCTCTTTTCCTATGCTTTAAGTGCAAATCCAGTCTACCCCCTGAAATCGTTTTCCTGAAATTCTGCCCCACTTTCAAGTCCTCTTCAAAGACTTACTTCAATATATTTTTGGACGATAACTGTCATTCGTAACTCTGCAGGTTTGTGAATTACAGTGCCCCTGAGCTCCTTTCCTCAACTCGCTTTCTTGTGAGCTGGCCGCAAAACCGCAGGATTGCTTCAGGCCCTAATCTGTTTAGGGCAGGGCAAGCTGAGCCTTTGGTTAATTCCTCTTCCTGGTGGGAAATGAGCGTTCCATTTGCCCGTGCAGACACCTACAGCTAGTCTCTCATTGGTCCTCCCTATTCCTGTTCAACTTGCGCAGAAATTGCAAACTGTGCCAAAGAGGAGGTTAAAGGCACTGACTCTCAAAGTGGGGAGAGTGTTATTAAAGTGTCTGGAATGGTGAACCCGAGTACCAGGGGATGAAAACTGAGATGCATTGGGAAACGTTTCCCAATCACACGGTGGACCATACTCTGGGTTTCCCATGCATGTTTTAGCTGAAGGAAGAATCCCTTAAACCTCGAGATTTGGGACCCATGGAATGGGTACCATGCAGTATGACTTCAAAGGGTCTGCGTTTGCTCACCGAACCTCACCAATGCTATCAGCCCGAAGTGCCCAGCCTTATGTCTCACACAGCTCTGCGTGTAGATGTGGTAAATCCAGGTTGCATCACAAGCCCTGAATGAATTATTTAAGAATTATTCTCTATTTCACTGTCATTGTGTTTTGTTTTTGAAATTTATTTTGATAATGGGATTTATCAGATTTTCACTGCTGCGTTTAGGCCGCTGTACACACGCTTGATTTCCTTATGGAGACATATAAATCCATGGGTTTTAAGATTCTTACTTGTCAGGTGTCGTCCCATGCGTTGAATATGGGGTGTTGAGTCCATTTCGTTGAGCAAGGAGTAGGTCTTTTCTATTATATATTTGGCTTATGGAACGGTATCTGTGCTAATTTAAATCTCTGGTTTTATACAGCACCCCAACTCACCTTTCCCCATAAGCAAGCATAAGTTGGTTTTCTAAATTTGAGACCCTGTTCTGTTTTGTAATTCAGTTCATGTGTAGCCAAGTTTACATTCCGTGTATTAGTGATATCTTATGATGTTTCATATTCTGTGTGACTTATTTCTCATAGAATCATCGTACCTGAATCCACTCATTATGCCACTACAGGCCTGATGACGTAGATTTCATTGCTGTGTGATATTCCATTGTACGTATGTAGCACAACTTCTTTATCCATTTTTTGCTTTCTCGGATATTTAACTTGTACCTTAGACAAGGTTCTTGTAAACAGAGCCGTCCCAAACTTTGGGGTGGCTGTGTGTTTTTGATTTTCATTTCCGTAAACTATAGGACTATAAGTGGAAGTGCCATAGGCTGTGTTGCTTTGTTTCCTACGTGTTTCAGGAAACACCATACACTTCTCCAGAGTGGCTGTTGCAAATTTACATCCTGCCCATCAGCATAACAAGGCTCCCTGTTCTCCATGACCTGTCCTGCCTTTCTGGATTTTACACGTTTTTCAGATGGCCCTTTTGACCGGGGGGCAGTGAGACTACATTGTAGTGCAGATTTCTTTTACACGCTGGCCTGGTTGTCCAAAAAGTGCGTATGCGTTTTTTCCTGAATATATTCAGGAAAAAACGCATACGCCCTTTTTGGCCAAGTGCATCATTGTCGACATTCTGCCTCTTTTCCTATGCTTTAAGTGCAATTCCAGCCTACCCCCTGAAATCGTTTTCCTGAAATTCTGCCCCGCTTTCAAGTCCTCTTCGAAGACTTACTTCAGTACATTTTTGGACGATAGCTGTCATTCATAACTCTGCAGGTTTGTGAATTACAGTGCCCCTGAGCTCCTTTCCTCAACACGCTTTCTTGTGAGCTGGCCGCAAAACCGCAGGATTGCTTCAGGCCCTAATCTGTTTCTGGCAGGGCATGCTGAGCCTTTCGTTAATTCCTCTTCCTGGTGGGAAATGAGCATTCCATTTGCCCGTGCAGACACCTACAGCTAGTCTCTCATTGGTTCTCCCTATTCCTGTTCATCTTGGGCAGAAATTGCAAACTGTGCCAAACAGAAGGTTAAAGTCCCTGACTCTCCAAGTGGGGAGAGTGTTAGTAAAGCTTCTGGAATGTTGAACCCGAGTACCAGGGTTCGAAAACTGAGATGCATTTGAAAACGTTTCCCAATCACACGGTGGACCATACTCTGGGTTTCCCATGCATGTTTTCGCTGAAGGAAGAATCCCTTAAACGTGGAGAGTTGGGACCCATGGAATGGGTACCATGCAGTATGACTTCAAAGGGTCTGCGTTTGCTCACCGAACCTCACCAATGCTATCAGCCCGAAGTGTCCAGCCTTATGTCTCACCCAGCTCTGGGTGTAGATGTGGTAAATCCAGGTTGCATCACAAGCCCTGAATGAATTATTTAAGAATTGCTCTCTATTTCACTGTCATTGTGTTTTGTTTTTGAAATTTATTTTGATAATGGGATTTATCGGATTTTCACTGCTGCCTTTAGGCCGCTGTACACACGCTTGATTTCCTTATGGAGACATATAAATCCATGGGTTTTAAGATTCTTACTTGTCAGGTATCTTGCCAGGCGTTGAATATGGGGTATTGAGTCCATTTCGTTGAGCAAGGAGTAGGTCTTGTCTATTATATATTTGGCTTATGGAACGGTATCTGTGCTAATTTCAATCTCTGGTTTTATGCAGCACCCCAACTCACCTTTCCCCATAAGCAAGCATAAGTTTGTTTTCTAAATTTGAGACCCTGTTCTGTTTTGTAATTCAGTTTATGTGTAGCTAAGTTTACATTCCGTGTATTACTGATATATTATGATGTTTCTTTTTCTGTGTGACTTATTTCTCGTAGAATCATCGTACCTGAATCCACTCATTATGCCACTATGGGCCTGAAGACGTAGATTTCATTGCTGAGTGATATTCCATTGTACGTGCGTACCACAACTTCTTTATCCATTTTTTCCTTTCTCGGATATTTAACTTGTACCGTAGACAAGGTTCTTGTAAACAGAGCCATCCCAAACTTTGGGGTGGCTGTGTGTTTTTGATTTTAATTTCCCTAAGCTATAGGACCATAAGTGGAAGTGACATAGGCTGTGTTGCTTTGTTTCCTACGTGTTTCAGGATACACCATACATTTCTCCAGAGTGGCTGTTGGCAATTTACATCCCGCCCATCAGCATAACAAGGCTCCCTGTTCTCCATGACCTGTCCTGTCTTTCTGGATTTTAGTCTTTATTCAGATGGCCCTTTTGACCGGGGGGCAGTGAGACTTCATTGTAGTGCAGATTTCCTTTACACGCTTGCTTGGTTGGCCAAAAAGTGCGTATGCGTTTTTTCCTGAATATATTCAGGAAAAAACGCATACGCCCTTTTTGGCCAAGTGCATCATTGTCGACATTTTGCCTCTTTTCCTATGCTTTAAGTGCAATTCCAGTCTACCCCCTGAAATGGTTTTCCTGAAATTCTGCCCCGCTTTCAAGTCCTCTTTGAAGACTTACTTCAGTACATTTTTGGACGATAGCTGTCATTCATAACTCTGCAGGTTTGTGAATTACAGTGTCCCTGAAGCCCTTTCTTCAACTCGTTTTCTTGTGAGCTGGCCGCAAAACCGCAGGATTGCTTCAGGCCCTAATCTGTTTCCGGCATGGCACGCTGAGCCTTTGGTTAATTCCTCTTCCTGGTGGGAAATGAGCGTTCCATTTGCCCGTGCAGACACCTACAGCTAGTCTCTCATTGGTTCTCCCTATTCCTGTTCATCTTGCGCAGAATTTGCAAACTGTGCCAAACAGGAGGTTAAAGTCCCTGACTCTCCAAGTGGGGAGAGTGTTAGTAAAGCGTCTGGAATGGTGAACCCGAGTACCAGGGTTCGAAAACTGAGATGCATTTGAAAACGTTTCCCAATCACACGGTGGACCATACTCTGGGTTTCCCATGCATGTTTTAGCTGAAGGAAGAATCCCTTAAACCTGGAGAGTTGGGACCCATGGAATGGGTACCATGCATTATGACCTCAAAGGGTCTGCGTTTGCTCACCGAACCTCACCAATGCTATCAGCCCGAAGTGTCCAGCCTTATGTCTAACCCAGCTCTGGGTGTAGATGTGGTAAATCCAGGTTGCATCACAAGCCCTGAATGAATTATTTAAGAATTGCTCTCTATTTCACTGTCATTGTGTTTTGTTTTTAAAATTTATTTTGATAATGGGATTTATTGGATTTTCACTGCTGCGTTTAGGCCGCTGTACACACGCTTGATTTCCTTATGGAGACATATAAATCCATAGGTTTTAAGATTCTTACTTGTCAGGTATCTTCCCACTCGTTGAGTCCGTTTCGTTGATCAAGGAATAGGTGTTGTCTATTATATATTTGGCTTATGGAACGGTATCTGTGCTAATTTCAATCTCTGGTTTGATGCAGCACCCCAACTCACCTTTCCGCATAAGCAAGCATAAGTTGATTTTCTCAATTTGAGACCATTTTCTGTTTTGTAATTCAGTTCATGTATAGCCATGTTTACATTCCGTGTATTAGTCATATCTTATGATGTTTCTTTTTCTGTGTGACTTATTTCTCTTAGAATCATCGTACCTGAATCCACTCATTATGCCGCTACGGGCCTGATGACGTACATTTCATTGCTGAGTGATATTCCATTGTACGTGCATACCACAACATCTTTATCCATTTTTTGCTTTCTCAGATATTTAAATTGTACCGTAGACGAGGTTCTTGTAAACAGAGCCGTCCCAAACTTTGGGGTGGCTGTGTGTTTTTGATTTTAATTTCCCTAAGCTATAGGACCATAAGTGGAAGTGCCATAGGCTGTGTTGCTTTGTTTCCTATGTGTTTCAGGAAACACCATACACTTCTCCAGAGTGGCTGTTGGCAATTTACATCCCGCCCATCAGCATAACAAGGCTCCCTGTTCTCCATGACCCCTCCTGCCTTTCTGGAGTTTACACTTTTTTCAGATGGCCCTTTTGACCGGGGGGCAGAGAGACTTCATTGTAGTGCAGATTTCCTTTACATGCCGGCTTGGTTGGCCAAAAAGGGCGTATGCGTTTTTTCCTGAATATATTCAGGAAAAAACGCATACGCCCTTTTTGGCCAAGTGCATCATTGTCGACATTCTGCCTCTTTTCCTATGCTTTAAGTGCAAATCCAGTCTACCCCCTGAAATCGTTTTCCTGAAATTCTGCCCCACTTTCAAGTCCTCTTCAAAGACTTACTTCAATACATTTTTGGACGACAACTGTCATTCATAACTCTGCAGGTTTGTGAATTACAGTGCCCCTGAGCTCCTTTCCTCAACTCGCTTTCTTGTGAGCTGGCCGCAAAACCGCAGGATTGCTTCAGGCCCTAATCTGTTTAGGGCAGGGCAAGCTGAGCCTTTGGTTAATTCCTCTTCCTGGTGGGAAATGAGCGTTCCATTTGCCCGTGCAGACACCTACAGCTAGTCTCTCATTGGTCCTCCCTATTCCTGTTCAACTTGCGCAGAAATTGCAAACTGTGCCAAAGAGGAGGTTAAAGGCACTGACTCTCAAAGTGGGGAGAGTGTTATTAAAGTGTCTGGAATGGTGAACCCGAGTACCAGGGGACGAAAACTGAGATGCATTGGGAAACGTTTCCCAATCACACGGTGGACCATACTCTGGGTTTCCCATGCATGTTTTAGCTGAAGGAAGAATCCCTTAAACCTGGAGATTTGGGACCCATGGAATGGGTACCATGCAGTATGACTTCAAAGGGTCTGCGTTTGCTCACCGAACCTCACCAATGCTATCAGCCCGAAGTGCCCAGCCTTATGTCTCACACAGCTCTGCGTGTAGATGTGGTAAATCCAGGTTGCATCACAAGCCCTGAATGAATTATTTAAGAATTATTCTCTATTTCACTGTCATTGTGTTTTGTTTTTGAAATTTATTTTGATAATGGGATTTATCAGATTTTCACTGCTGCGTTTCGGCCGCTGTACACACGCTTGATTTCCTTATGGAGACATATAAATCCATGGGTTTTAAGATTCTTACTTGTCAGGTGTCGTCCCATGCGTTGAATATGGGGTGTTGAGTCCATTTCGTTGAGCAAGGAGTAGGTCTTGTCTATTATATATTTGGCTTATGGAACGGTATCTATGCTAATTTCAATCTCTGGTTTTATGCAGCACCCCAACTCACCTTTCCCCATAAGCAAGCATAAGTTTGTTTTCTAAATTTGAGACCCTGTTCTGTTTTGTAATTCAGTTTATGTGTAGCTAAGTTTACATTCCGTGTATTACTGATATATTATGATGTTTCTTTTTCTGTGTGACTTATTTCTCGTAGAATCATCGTACCTGAATCCACTCATTATGCCACTATGGGCCTGAAGACGTAGATTTCATTGCTGAGTGATATTCCATTGTACGTGCGTACCACAACTTCTTTATCCATTTTTTCCTTTCTCGGATATTTAACTTGTACCGTAGACAAGGTTCTTGTAAACAGAGCCATCCCAAACTTTGGGGTGGCTGTGTGTTTTTGATTTTAATTTCCCTAAGCTATAGGACCATAAGTGGAAGTGACATAGGCTGTGTTGCTTTGTTTCCTACGTGTTTCAGGATACACCATACATTTCTCCAGAGTGGCTGTTGGCAATTTACATCCCGCCCATCAGCATAACAAGGCTCCCTGTTCTCCATGACCTGTCCTGTCTTTCTGGATTTTAGTCTTTATTCAGATGGCCCTTTTGACCGGGGGGCAGTGAGACTTCATTGTAGTGCAGATTTCCTTTACACGCTTGCTTGGTTGGCCAAAAAGTGCGTATGCGTTTTTTCCTGAATATATTCAGGAAAAAACGCATACGCCCTTTTTGGCCAAGTGCATCATTGTCGACATTTTGCCTCTTTTCCTATGCTTTAAGTGCAATTCCAGTCTACCCCCTGAAATCGTTTTCCTGAAATTCTGCCCCGCTTTCAAGTCCTCTTTGAAGACTTACTTCAGTACATTTTTGGACGATAGCTGTCATTCATAACTCTGCAGGTTTGTGAATTACAGTGTCCCTGAAGCCCTTTCTTCAACTCGTTTTCTTGTGAGCTGGCCGCAAAACCGCAGGATTGCTTCAGGCCCTAATCTGTTTCCGGCATGGCACGCTGAGCCTTTGGTTAATTCCTCTTCCTGGTGGGAAATGAGCGTTCCATTTGCCCGTGCAGACACCTACAGCTAGTCTCTCATTGGTTCTCCCTATTCCTGTTCATCTTGCGCAGAATTTGCAAACTGTGCCAAACAGGAGGTTAAAGTCCCTGACTCTCCAAGTGGGGAGAGTGTTAGTAAAGCGTCTGGAATGGTGAACCCGAGTACCAGGGTTCGAAAACTGAGATGCATTTGAAAACGTTTCCCAATCACACGGTGGACCATACTCTGGGTTTCCCATGCATGTTTTAGCTGAAGGAAGAATCCCTTAAACCTGGAGAGTTGGGACCCATGGAAAGGGTACCATGCATTATGACCTCAAAGGGTCTGCGTTTGCTCACCGAACCTCACCAATGCTATCAGCCCGAAGTGTCCAGCCTTATGTCTAACCCAGCTCTGGGTGTAGATGTGGTAAATCCAGGTTGCATCACAAGCCCTGAATGAATTATTTAAGAATTGCTCTCTATTTCACTGTCATTGTGTTTTGTTTTTAAAATTTATTTTGATAATGGGATTTATCGGATTTTCACTGCTGCGTTCAGGCCGCTGTACACACGCTTGATTTCCTTATGGAGACATATAAATCCATAGGTTTTAAGATTCTTACTTGTCAGGTATCTTCCCACTCGTTGAGTCCGTTTCGTTGATCAAGGAATAGGTGTTGTCTATTATATATTTGGCTTATGGAACGGTATCTGTGCTAATTTCAATCTCTGGTTTGATGCAGCACCCCAACTCACCTTTCCGCATAAGCAAGCATAAGTTGATTTTCTCAATTTGAGACCATTTTCTGTTTTGTAATTCAGTTCATGTATAGCCATGTTTACATTCCGTGTATTAGTCATATCTTATGATGTTTCTTTTTCTGTGTGACTTATTTCTCGTAGAATCATCGTACCTGAATCCACTCATTATGCCGCTACGGGCCTGATGACATAGATTTCATTGCTGAGTGATATTCCATTGTACGTGCATACCACAACATCTTTATCCATTTTTTGCTTTCTCAGATATTTAAATTGTACCGTAGACGAGGTTCTTGTAAACAGAGCCGTCCCAAACTTTGGGGTGGCTGTGTGTTTTTGATTTTAATTTCCCTAAGCTATAGGACCATAAGTGGAAGTGCCATAGGCTGTGTTGCTTTGTTTCCTATGTGTTTCAGGAAACACCATACACTTCTCCAGAGTGGCTGTTGGCAATTTACATCCCGCCCATCAGCATAACAAGGCTCCCTGTTCTCCAAGACCTGTCCTGCCTTTCTGGATTTTACACGTTTTTCAGATGGCCCTTTTGACCGGGGGGCAGTGAGACTACATTGTAGTGCAGATTTCTTTTACACGCTGGCCTGGTTGTCCAAAAAGTGCGTATGCGTTTTTTCCTGAATATATTCAGGAAAAAACGCATACGCCCTTTTTGGCCAAGTGCATCATTGTCGACATTCTGCCTCTTTTCCTATGCTTTAAGTGCAATTCCAGCCTACCCTCTGAAATCGTTTTCCTGAAATTCTGCCCCGCTTTCAAGTCCTCTTCGAAGACTTACTTCAGTACATTTTTGGACGATAGCTGTCATTCATAACTCTGCAGGTTTGTGAATTACAGTGCCCCTGAGCTCCTTTCCTCAACACGCTTTCTTGTGAGCTGGCCGCAAAACCGCAGGATTGCTTCAGGCCCTAATCTGTTTCTGGCAGGGCATGCTGAGCCTTTCGTTAATTCCTCTTCCTGGTGGGAAATGAGCATTCCATTTGCCCGTGCAGACACCTACAGCTAGTCTCTCATTGGTTCTCCCTATTCCTGTTCATCTTGGGCAGAAATTGCAAACTGTGCCAAACAGAAGGTTAAAGTCCCTGACTCTCCAAGTGGGGAGAGTGTTAGTAAAGCTTCTGGAATGTTGAACCCGAGTACCAGGGTTCGAAAACTGAGATGCATTTGAAAACGTTTCCCAATCACACGGTGGACCATACTCTGGGTTTCCCATGCATGTTTTCGCTGAAGGAAGAATCCCTTAAACGTGGAGAGTTGGGACCCATGGAATGGGTACCATGCAGTATGACTTCAAAGGGTCTGCGTTTGCTCACCGAACCTCACCAATGCTATCAGCCCGAAGTGTCCAGCCTTATGTCTCACCCAGCTCTGGGTGTAGATGTGGTATATCCAGGTTGCATCACAAGCCCTGAATGAATTATTTAAGAATTGCTCTCTATTTCACTGTCATTGTGTTTTGTTTTTGAAATTTATTTTGATAATGGGATTTATCGGATTTTCACTGCTGCATTTAGGCCGCTGTACACTCGCTTGATTTCCTTATGGAGACATATAAATCCATAGGTTTTAAGATTCTTAATTGTCAGGTATATTCCCATGCGTTGAATATGGGGTTTTGTGTCCATTTCGTTGAGCAAGGTGTAGGTATTGTCTATTATATATTTGGCTTATGGAATGGTATCTGTGCTAATTTCAATCTCTGCTTTTATGCAGCACCCCAACTCACCTTTCCCCATAAGCAAGCATAAGTTGGTTTTTTAAATTTGAGACCCTGTTCTGTTTTGTAATTCAGTTCATGTGTGGCCAAGTTTACATTCCGTGTATTAGTGATATCTTATGATGTTTCTTTTTCTGTGTGACTTATTTCTCGTAGAATCATCGTACCTGAATCCACTCATTATGCCGCTACGGGCCTGATGACGTAGGTTTCATTGCTGAGTGATATTCCATTGTACATGCGTACCACAACTTCTTTATCCATTTTTTCCTTTCTCGGATATTTAACTTGTACCGTAGACGAGGTTCTTGTAAACAGAGCCATCCCAAATTTTGGGGTGGCTGTGTGTTTTTGATTTTAATTTCTCTATGCTATAGGACCATAAGTGGAAGTGCCATAGGCTGTGTTGCTTTGTTTCCTACGTGTTTCAGGAAACACCATACACTTCTCCAGAGTGACTGTTGGCAATTTACATCCCGCCCATCAGCATAACAAGGCTCCCTGTTCTCCATGACCTGTCATGCCTTTCTGGAATTTACACATTTTTCAGATGGCCCTTTTGACCGGGGGGCAGTGAGACTTCATTGTAGTACACATTTCCTTTACACGGTTGCTTGGTTGGCCAAAAAGGGCGTATGCGTTTTTTCCTGAATATATTCAGGAAAAAACGCATACACACTTTTTGGCCAAGTGCATCATTGTCGACATTCTGCCTCTAATCTTATTCTTTAAGTGCAATTCCAGTCTACCCCCTGAAATCGTTTTCCTGAAATTCTGCCCCGATTTCAAGTCCTCTTCGAAGACTTACTTCAAAACATTTTTGGACGATAGCTGTCATTCATTACTCTGTAGTTTTGTGAATTACAGTGCCCCTGAGCTCCTTTCTTCAACTCGCTTTCTTGTGAGCTGGCCGCAAACCCGCAGGATTGCTTCAGGCCCTAATATGGTTCCGGCATGGCATGCTGAGCCTTTGGTTAATTCCTCTTCCTGGTGGGAAATGAGCGTTAAATTTCCATGTTCAGACACCTTCACATGAGTCGTCATGGTGCCCCTTTGCCCCGGTTATCTCTATGGAGGTTGGAGTTGGAAGGCCTCCTCACTCAAGATCAGTGTGCCCACGGAGCCAACCCTGCAACTTCAGGGCATGGTTGGGGGTTAGGATCACCACGAGGGTTCCTTTTTCCTTAGGAGGGAGGTGGCCTTTTGGGCTGCTGATTTCCAGGTTATCAGATACTGCCAGTATCTTGGCCAGATGTGGCAGTGGGCCAAGCCCCTTGGTGACCATAGTTTATCCTACCTGGATCGCATTCTTGCATTGTTCCATTTCAAGTGGTCCCAGGTTTTGCACTAATACTCCAATGGCGATTCACCGTTCACCAGGAATGTAAAGGTCAAAGGCTTTAGCTAAATTAGGGAGTTCCAGGGCAAGGGTCTTAATTGACTGCTCTTTCCATTCTTGAAAGGCCACTTCTGCATTCTATTCAAAAGGATCATCACCTTTTCCTTTCAGTGTTTCATATAGAGGCCGAGCTAGTAGACTGTAGTTAGGGATCCAGAAGCAGCAAACCCTGGCCTCCCCAGGAACCCCTAAGCTGTCTTCTAGTTTCAGAAATGGGTAAGGCTGTAAATTGTTTCTTCCCTTTCCTGGGATGGGCTTCTCCGACCTTCTGTGAGAATGAAGCCCAGGCAGGTCACCGTAGTCTGTGATATTTGAGCTTTTTCTTGGACAACTTGTATCCTTTATTGGCTTCGTAGTTCAGAGGTCTCCTTAGTAGGGCTGGCGATCAGAATGTCGTCTGCATATTGAAGGAGTGTTTCCTTTTCCAGAGGTAGAACTTTTAGGTCTTTAGCTGAGCTTTCCCCAAAGATGGTGTGGGAATTTTTGAACCCTTGGGGCAACACGGCCCGGAAGTATTGTTTTAGTTGTATGTTGAGTCCTGCCACTCACAAGCCAAAATTTCTTGTGACTCTGGGACCAATAGAATACAAAAGAAGGCATCATTGAAGACTAATACAGAATACCATGTCCTGGTGGTTGGTAGAATGACCAGCAGGGTGTAGGATTTAGGAACTACTGGAGGTATATCCTCGGTGGCTTCACTGACTGTCCTGACATCCTTTACCAGGACTCCAGCAGCCCATGGGGCTCTCGAGGTCAGGCCAATCCCAGGATATGGAGCTCACCTGGGCAGGTACCCCACCCCAGCCCACGGGGCTCTCGTGTTCAGGACCCTCCCATTATATGGTGTTCCCTGGGCAGGTCCCCCTGCAGCCCATGGGGCTCTCGTGGTCAGGCCACTCCCAGGATACAGAGCTACCCTTGCAGGTACCATGGCAGGGCTGGGAACACAGGAACCGTGCATATCGCCCTCATTGCAGAGCACTCCCAGCTCACCTGTCACTCAGATCTGACACAGAGCACCTCAGAGCAGGACTTGAACTAACAAACAGCAGCTCCGACAGGTCTGTGACCCTGGGCATCACTCTGTGTGGCCTCCCTCCACCTGGTCTTCCAGAGACTTCCACTGTACCCGGGGCACCAGGCCTCTGTCTCCACCCACCAGCCACCCCTCCTCTCCCTGACTCCTGGGTTCCTCTCATTAGGAGAGGGTTTTCTTGAAGTTGTCTCCCACTCATGGGCCAGATAATATAATTAGAAAACAAGCCAGAGCTGCAGCCCCTTGTCTATCCTGACTCTCAGGAGCCCACACCTGTTCCTTGGACCTGGCCGATTCAGCATTTCCAGTTTCTGCAACTGTGAGCCCCTGAGGGGTGATTATTGGCTGGCCTGGGAAGCCTGACCGTGCCGGCCAGCCCTCCCCAGGTGTGCCTGGGTTCAGATCAATATAAACACCGCTCCAGGCAGCAAGAGCCCCTGCAGCTGTGCCTGACGCCATTTTCTCTGCCCTGTCAGCAG
This sequence comes from Delphinapterus leucas, assembly GCF_059928025.1. Taxonomy (NCBI): domain Eukaryota; kingdom Metazoa; phylum Chordata; class Mammalia; order Artiodactyla; family Monodontidae; genus Delphinapterus; species Delphinapterus leucas. The sequence continues at coordinate 1,398,121 of NW_028322240.1, read as the reverse complement.
TCTTGGGGCTGGACTGGTGGGAGGGAGTGAGAGGCCACGGCTTTGTGGGTGGCCCAGTGTGAGTGGGGCTCTGCTGGACTTTCTGCAGCAGTTGCCAAGATGCCACCTGCTAAAGAAGAGGATGTGTCACCCATACCTGCCGCTGGAATTTCTCCCTGGGCAGAGGTGAGTGAGGAAGAAAGCAGTGGGGGCCGGGACAGCAGGGGTATCTCAGGCAGGGAAATGGAAAGCTTCCAGAAGAGCACCCAGGACCAGGACCATCCTGGCTGGCCTGCAGGCACCAAGTCGGCTGGCATGCTGTCGCTCATGTGGCTCCATGGCCCTTCCTCTAGTCTTTCAAGTCCTTGTACATATTCAGGTGTTTTACCTGGGAAGGGTGGGAACATTTCAGCAGCAGCTGGCCTGGGGCTCAGCCCACGTTTACTCACAGATGCCTCGGCACGGTGCCCCAGCTTTGCAATGAGGACGCTTGTTGCGTGGGGCCTGCTGGCTGAATGGGAGATGATTCCCCACCACTGACCAACTTCAGAATTGTTTACAACTGGAGCAAGTGCCCTGATACGGTTTTCCTCTGTGTAGCTGGTGGGTTCTGTTTTTTTTTCTTTTTTGGTTCAAGGTAGATTTTATTCCTCTTTTTTGTATTTACAGATATAAGCATGGAAATAATTTATTCATATAAATACATGTATGTGAAGGGAAGAATATTTTTTCTGTTTTACTTTTTGTAATTTGAATTTTATTTTATTTTTTTATACAGCAGGTTCTTTTTGGTTATCTATTTTATACATATAAATGTATACATGCCAATCCCAATCTCTCAACTCCTCCCACCACCACCCCCCAACAGCTTTCCCCCCTTGGTGTCCATACGTTTGTTGTCTACATCTGTTGCTCTATTTCTGCCTTGCATAACGGTTCATCTGTACAATTTGTCTAGGTTCCACATATAGGCATTAATAGACAAGATTTCTTTTTCTCTTTCTGACTTACTTCACTCTGTATGACAGTCTCTAGATCCATCAACGTCTCTACAAATGACCCAATTTCATTCCTTTTTATGGCTTAGTAATATTCCATTTTATATATGTACCACGTCTTTATGCATTCGTCTGTCTGTGGGCATTTAGGTTGCTTCCATTACCTGGATATTGTAAATAGTGATGCAATGAACATTGCGGTGAATGTCTCTTTTTGATTTATGGTTTTGTCTGGGTATATGCCCAGTAGTGGGACTGCTGTATCGTATGGTAATTCTATTCTTAGTTTTATAAGAAACTCCATAACTTTCTCCACAATAGCGGAAGAGGGTTCCTTATCTCCACACCCTTTCCAGCATTTGTTGTTTGTAGATTTTCTGATGATGCCCATTCTAACAGGTGTGAGGTGATACACCATGGATGAGTCTATTTCGTTGAGCAAAGAGTAGGTCTTGTCTATTACATATTTGGCTTATGGAACGGTATGTGTGCTAATTTCAATCTCTGGTTTTATACAGCACCGCAACTCAACTTTCCCCTTAAGCAAGCATAAGTTTTTATCTAAATGTGAGACTCTGTTCGGTTTTGGAATTCAGTTTATGTGTAGCCAAGTTACACTCTCTCTATTAGTGATATCTTATGATAATTACCTTTCTCTGTGTGACATATTTCTCTTAGAATCATCATACTTAAATCCACTCAATTTGCTGCTACAGGCCTGATGACATTGATTTCATTGCTGAGTGATATTCCATTGTACGTAAGTAGCACAACTCCTTTATCCATATTTTTCTTTCTGGGATATTTAATTTGTACTGGACTCAAAGTTCTTGTAAACACAGCAGCCCTAAATTTGGTGTTGGCTGTGTCTTGTTGATTTTAATTTTCCTAAGCTATAGGGCCAAAAGTGGAAGTGCCCTAGGGTCTGTAGCTTTGTTTTTCAGATGTTTCAGGATACACCATAAACATCTCCAGAGTGTCTGTTGGCAATTTACATCCCGCCCATCAGCATAACAAGGCTCCCTGTTCTCCATGGCCTGTCCTGTGTTTCTGGTTTTTACACATTTTTCAGATGGCCCTTTTGACGAATGGGAAATGAGACTTCATTGTAGTGCGGATTTCCATTGCTCGAGTGCTTGGTTGGCCAAAAAGGGCATATGTGTTTTTTCCTGAATATATTCAGGAAAAAATGTTTACGCACTTTTGTCCAAGTGCATCACTGTCAAAGATCTGCCGCTTTTCACATGCTTTAAACGCAATTCCAATCTACCTCCTGAAATATGATTCCTGCAATTCTGCCTCGTTTTGAAGTCCTCTTTGCAGACTTACTTCAGTATATTTTTGCCAATAGCTGTCATTTATAACTCTGCAGGTTTGTGAATTACAGTGCCCGTGATTTCCTTTCTTAACTCGTTTCCTTGAAAGCTGGCCACAGAACCGCAGGTTTGCTTTAGGCCATAATCAGGGTCTGGCACGGCACTCTGAGCCTTTGGTTAATTCCTCTTCCTGGTGGGAAATTAGAGTTAAATGTGCCCCTCCGGACACCTGCCTCACTCCCAGCCCCTTGGTGATGTGTGTCCTGTGGTTTGAGGCCACATGTGCTGGGTTCCTCACCTTTGGCTGATGTGGCCCCACTGGTGTGAGGACACTCCTGCCTGGTTCCCATCCCCTTGGTGATGTGGGCCATCCGGTGAGAGTCTGATCCTGGTTGGGTTCCTCACACTTCTGTGAGGTGGGCCCTCTTCTCTGACGTCACTCCTGCCTGGCTGGCACACCCCGCCTTGGCGAAGTCGGCCCTCTGGTGGGATTTGGTGCCTGCTGTGTGTCTCCTGCCCTCGGTAATGAGGGCCCTCTGGCGTCAGGCCCTAATTCCTGGGCTCCCAATATTTTCTGATATGCGCCCTGTGGTTCGAGTACACTCCTGCCAGGTTCCCAACCCCATGGGAATGTGGGCCTTCTGCTCTGAGGTCCCAACCGTGGGTTGCTCAGTTTCATGATGAGGGCCCTCTGCTGTGAGTTCTCTCCGGCTTGGATCCCATAGCCTCGCTGCTCCTGGCCACCTGCTGGGAGGTTCCAACTGCGGGATTCCTCACCTTTTTTCTTCTATGGACCCTCTGTTTTGAGACTCCTCCTGCCTGCCTCACTCCCAGTCCCTTGGTGATGTGTATCCTCTGGTTTGAGGCCACGTGTGCTGGGTCCCTCGCCTTTCGATGATGTGGCCACACTGGTGTGAGGACACTCCTGCCTGCTTCCTATCCCCTTGATGATGTGGGCCCTCTGGTGAGAGTATGATGCTGGCTGGGTTCCTCACCCTTCTGTGAGGTGGGCCCTCTGCTGTGAGGTCACTCCTGCCTGGCTGGCACACCCCACCTGGGCAACATCGGCCCTCTTGTGGCACTTGGAGCCTGCTGGGAGCCTCCTCCCCTCGGTGATGGGGGCCCTCTAGCGTCAGGCCCTAACTGCTGGGTACCCACATTTTCTGATACGTGCTAAGTGGTGCGAGGACACTCCTGCGTGGTTCCCATCCCCATGGGCATGTGGGCCTTCTGCTCTAAGGTCCCAACACCTGTGTTGTTCACCGTTTCATGATGTTGGCTCTCTGGTGTTAGTTCACTCAGGCCTAGATCCCATAGACTCTGTGCTCTGAGCCGACTGCTGGGAGGTTCCTACTGCTGGATTCCTTACCTTTTTTATTCTTTGGGTCCTGTGTTTTTATGCTCCTACTTCCTGACTCACTCCCAGCCCCTTTGTGATGTAGGTCCTCTGGTTTAAGGCCACATGTACCGGTTTCCTCACCTTTATTGATGTGGCCCCACTGGTGTGAGGACACTCCTGCCTGGTTCCCATCCCCTTGGTGATTGGGGCCCTCTTGTGAGAGTCTGATCCTGTCTGGATTCCTCACACTTCTGGGAGGTGGGCCCTCTGCTGTGAGGTCACTCCTGCCTGGCTGGCACACGTCACGTTGGCGATGTGGGCCCTCAGTTGGGAGTTGGTGCCTGCTGGGAGTCTCCTTCCCTCGGTAATGAGGGCCCTCTGGCGTCAGGCCCTAACTCATGGGCTCCCAAAATTTTCTGATGTGCGCTCTGTCGTGTGAGTACACTCCAGCCAGGGTCCCTTCCCTAGGGGATGTGGGCTTTCTGCTCTGTGGTCCCAACGGCTGGGTTGCTCACAGTGTCAGAATGTGGGCCCTCTGCTCTGAGTTCACTCCGGCATGGATCCCATAACCTCGGTGCTCTGGGCCACCTGCTTGGAGCTTCCAACTGCGGGGTTCCTCACCTTTTTTATTCTATGGGCCCTCTGTTCTGAGTCTCCTCCTGCATGCCTCACTCCCAGCCCTTTCGTGATGTGCGTCCCCTTGTTTGAGGCCACATGTGCTGTGTTCCTCACCTTTCGCTGATGTGGCCCCACTGGTGTGAGGACACTCCTGCCTTGTTCCGATCCCCTTGGTGATGTGGGCCCTCTGGTGAGAGTCTTATCCTGGCTGGGTTCCTCACCCTTCTGTGAGGTAGGCCCTCTGCTGTGAGGTCACTCCTGCCTGGCTGGCCCACGTCTCCTTGGCGACGTGGGCCCTCAGTTGGGAGTTGGTGCCTGCTGGGAGTCTCCTCCCCTCGGTAATGAGGGCCCTCTGGCGTCAGACCCTAACTCCTGGGCTCCCAAAATTTTCTGTTGTGCGCCCTGTGGTGCTAGTACACTCCTGCCAGGTTCCCAACCCCATGGGAATGTGGGCCTTCTGCTCTGAGGTCCCAACCGTGGGTTGCTCAGTTTCTTGATGAGGGCCCTCTGGTGTGAGTTCACTCCAGCATGGATCCCATAGCCTCGCTGCTCCTGGCCACCTGCGGGGAAGTTCCAACTGCGGGATTCCTCACCTTTTTCCTTCTATGGGCCCTCTGTTTTGAGACTCCTCCTGCCTGCCTCACTCCCAGCCCCTTGGTGATGTGTGTCCTCTGGTTTGAGGCCACGTGTGCTGGGTCCCTCACCTTTCGATGATGTGGCCCCACTGGTGTGAGGACACTCCTGCCTGGTTCCTATCCCCTTGGTGATGTGGGCCCTCTGGTGAGAGTCTGATCCTGACTGGGTTCCTCACCCTTCTGTGAGGTGGGCCCTCTGCTGTGAGGTCACTCCTGCCTGGCTGGCACACCCCGCCTTGGCAATGTCGGCCCTCTTGTGGCAGTTGGAGCCTACTGGGAGCCTCCTCCCCTCGGTGATGAGGGCCCTCTGGCGTCAGGCCCTAACTGCTGGGTACCCACATTTTCTGATACGTGCTAAGTTGTGCGAGGACACTCGTGCCATGTTCCCAACCCCATGGTGATGTGGGCCTTCTGCTCTGAGGTCCAAACGGCTGGGTTGCTCACAGTTTCATGATGTGGGCCCTCTGCTGTGAGTTCACTGTGGCCTGGATCGCATAGACTCGGTGCTCTGGGCCGCCCACTGGGAGGTTCCCACTGCAGGATTCCTCAGCTTTTTTATTCTATTCACCCTGTGTTGTGAGGCTACTCATGCCTGCCTCACTCCGAACCCCTTGGAGATCTGGGTCCTCTGGTTTAGGCCACATGTGCTGGGTTCCTCACCTTTCTATGATGTGGTCACCCTGGTGTGAAGATAGTCCTGCCTGGTTCTGATGCCCTTGGTGATGTGGGCCCTCTGGTGAGAGTCTTATCCTGGCTGGGTTCCTCACCATTCTGTGAGTTAGGCACTCATCTGTGAGGTCACTCCTGCCTGGCTGTTGCACGTCACCTTGGCGACATGGTCCCTCCGTAGGGAGTTGGTGCCTGCTTGGGGTCTCCTCCCCTTGGTAATGAGGGCCCTCTGGCATCAGGCCCTAATTTCTGGGTTCCCAAAATTCTCTGATGTGCGCCCTGTGGTGCGAGTACACTTCTGCCAAGTTCCCAACCACATGGGAATGTGGGCCTTCTGCTCTAAGGTCCCAACGGCTGGGTTGCTCACAGTTTCATGATGAGGGCCCTCTGTTTTGTGTTCAGTCAGGCCTGGATCCCATAGCCTCGCTGCTCCTGGCCGCCTGCTGGGAGGTTCCAACTGCGGGATTCCTCACCTTTTTTACGCAATGGGCCCTCGGTTTTGAGACTCCTCCTGCCTGCCTCACTCCCAGCCCCTTGGTGATGTGTGTCCTGTAGTTTGAGGCCACGTGTGCTGGGTCCGTCACATTTCGGTGATGTGGCTCCACTGGTGTGAGGACACTCCTGCCTGGTTTCCATTCCCTTGGTGATGTGGGCCCTCTGGTGAGAGTCTGATCCTCTTTGGGTTCCTCACACTTTTGTGTGGTTGGCCCTCTGCTCTGAGGTCACTGCTGCCTGGCTGGCACACCCCGCATTGGCGACGTCGGCCTTCTGGTAGCAGTTGGAGCTTGCTGGGAGCCTCCTCTCCTCAGTGATGAGGGCTCTCTGGCGTCCGGCCCTAACTGCTGGGCTCCCCACATTTTCTGTTGTGTGCCCACTGGTGCGATGACACTCCTGCTTGGTTCCCTTCCCCATGGGGATGTGGGCCTTGTGCTCTGAGGTCACAACGGCTGGGTTGCTTACAGTATCACGATGAGGGCCCTCTGTTGTGAGTTCATCACTGCCTGGATCCCATAGCCTCGGTGCTCTGGGCCGCCTGCTGGGATGTTCCAACTGCTGGATTCCTCACCTTTTTATACAATGGGCCATGTGTTTTGAGGTTAATCCTGCCTGCCTCGCTCTGAGACCCATGGTGATGTGGGTCTTCTGGTTTGAGGCCACATGTGCTGGGTACCTCAACTTTCGATGATGTGGCCCCACGGGTGTGAGGACACTCGTGCCTGATTCCCAGCCCCTTGCTTATGTGGGCACTCTGGTGAGAGTCTGATCATGACTGGGTTCCTTACCCTTCTGTGAGGTGGGCGCTCTGATGTGAGGTCACTCCTGCCTGAATGGCTCATGTCGCCTTGGCGACGTAGGCCCTCTGTTGGCCACTGAAGCATGCTGGGAGCCTCCTACCCTCTTTAATGAGGGCCCTGGAAGAAACGCATATGCCCTTTTTGACCAAGTGCATCATTGTCGAAGTTCTGCCTCTTCTCCTATACTTTCAGAGGACTTCCCGTCTACCTCCTGAAATCGTATTCCTGGAATTCTGCCCCGCGTTCAAGTCCTCTTTGCAGCCTCACTTCAATATATTTTTGGATGATAGCTGTCATTTATAACTCTGCAGGTTTGTGAATTACAGTGCCCCTGAGCTCCATTCTTCAACTCGCTTTCTTGTGAGCTGGCCGCAAAACCGCAGGATTGCTTCAGGCCCTAATATGTTTCCGGCCGGGCACGCTGAGCCTTTGGTTAATTCCTCTTCCTGGTGGGAAATGATCGTTCAATTTGCCCGTGCAGACACCAACAGCTAGTCTCTCATTGGTTCTCCCTATGCCTGTTCATCTTGCGCAGAAATTGCAAACTGTGCCAAACAGGAGGTTAAAGGCACTGACTCTCCAAGTGGGGAGAATGTTAGTAAAGTGTCTGGAATGGTGAATCCGAGTACCAGGGTTCGAAAACTGAGATATATTTGAAAACGTTTCCCAATCACACGGTGGACAATACTCTTGGTTTCCCATGCATGTCTTAGCTGAAGGAAGAATCCCTTAAACCTGGAGAGCTGGGACCCATGGAATGGGTACCATGCAGTATGACTACAAAGGGTCTGCGTTTGCTCACCGAACCTCACAAATGCTATCAGCCCGAAGTGTCCAGCCTTATATCTCACCCAGCTCTGGGTGTAGATGTGGTAAATCCAGGTTGAATCACAAGCCCTGAATGAAATATTTAAGAATTGCTCTCTATTTCACTGTCAATGTGTTTCGGTTTTGAAATTTATTTTGATAATGGGATTTATCGGATTTTCACTGCTGCGTTTAGGCCGCTGTACACACGCTTGATTTCCTTATGGAGACATATAAATCCATGGGTTTTAAGATTCTTACTTGTCAGGTATATTCCCAGGCTTTGAGTCCGTTTCGTTGAGCAAGGAGTAGGTCTTGTCTATTATATATTTGGCTTATGGAACGGTATCTGTGCTAATTTCAATCTCTGGTTTTATGCAGCACCCCAACTCACCTTTCCGCATAAGCAAGCATAAGTTGGTTGTCTCAATTTGAGACCGTTTTCTGTTTTGTAATTCAGTTCATGTGTAGCCAAGTTTACATTCCGTGTATTAGTCATATCTTATGATGTTTCTTTTTCTGTGTGACTTATTTTTCGTAGAATCATCGTACCTGAATCCACTCATTATGGCGCTACGGGCCTGATGATGTAGATTTCATTGCTGTGTGATATTCCATTGTACGTACGTAGCGCACCTTCTTTATCCATTTTTTGCTTTCTCGGATATTTAACATGTAACGTAGACGAGGTTCCTGTAAACGGAGCCGTCCCAAATTTTGGGGTGGCTGTGTGTTTTTGATTTTAATTTCCCTAAGTTATAGGACCATAAGTGGAAGTGCCATAGGCTGTGTTGCTTTGTTTCCTATGTGTTTCAGGAAACACCATACACTTCTCCAGAGTGGCTGTTGGCAATTTACATCCCGCCCATCAGCATAACAAGGCTCCCTGTTCTCCATGACCTGTCCTGCCTTACTGGATTTTACACTTTTTTCAGATGGCCCTTTTGACCGGGGGGCAATGAGACTTCATTGTAGTGCAGATTTCCTTTACACGCTTGCTTGGTTGGCCAAAAAGCGCGTATGCGTTTTTTCTTGAATATATTCAGGAAAAAACGCATACGCCATTTTTGGCCAAGTGTATCATTGTTGACATTCTGCCTCTTTTCCTATGCTTTAAGTGCAATTCCAGTCTACCCCCTGAAATCATTTTCCTGAAATTCTGTCCCGCTTTCAAGTCCTCTTCGAAGACTTACTTCAGTACATTTTTGGACGATAGCTGTCATTCATAACACTGCAGGTTTGTGAATTACAGTGCCCTTGAGCTCCTTTCTTCAACTCGCTTTCTTGTGAGCTGGCCGCAAAACCGCAGTATTCCTTCAGGCCCTAATCTGTTTCTGGCAGGGCACGGTGAGCCTTTGGTGTATTCCTCTTCCTGGTGGGAAATGAGCGTTCCATTTGCCCGTGCAGACACCTACAGCTAGTCTCTCATTGGTTCTCCCTATTCCTGTTCATCTTGTGCAGAAATTGCAAACTGTGCCAAACCGGAGGTTAAAGGCACTGACTCTCCAAGTGGGGAGAGTGTTAGTTAAGTGTCTGGAATGGTGAACCCGAGTACCAGGGAACGAAAACTGAGATGCATTTGAAAACGTTTCCCAATCACACGGTGGACCATACTCTGGGTTTCCCATGCATGTTTTAACGGAAGGAAGAATCCCTTAAACCTGGAGAGTTGGGACCCATGGAATGGGAATCATGCAGTATGACTTCAAAGGGTCTGACTTTGCTCACCGAACCTCACCAATGCTATCAGCGCGAAGTGTCCAGCCTTTTGTCTGACCCAGCTCTGGGTGTAGATGTGGTAAATCCAGGTGGCATCACAAGCCCTGAATGAATTATTTAAGAATTGCTCTCTATTTCACTGTCATTGTGTTTTGTTTTTGAAATTTATTTTGATAATTGGATTTATCGGATGTTCACTGTTGACTTTAGGCCGATGTACACACGCTTCATTTCCTTATGGAGACATATAAATCCATGGGTTTTAAGATTCTTACTTGTCAGGTATCTTCCCAGGCGTTAAATATGGGGAGTTGAGACCATTTCGTTGAGCAAGGAGTAGGTTTTGTCTATTATATATTTGGCTTATGGAACGGTATATGTGCTAATTTCAATCTCCGGTTTTATGCAGCACCCCAACTCACCTTTCCCCACAAGCAAGCATAAGTTGGTTTTCTAAACCTGAGGCCCTGTTCTGTTTGGTAATTCAGTACATGTGTAGCCAAGTTTACATTCCGTGTAATAGGGATATCTTATGATGTTTCTTTTTCTGTGAGACTTATTTCTCGTACAATCATCATACCTGAATCCACTCATTATGCCGCGATGGGCCTGATGACGTAGATTTCATTGCTGAGTGATATTCCACTGTACGTGCATACCACAACTTCTTTATCCATTTTTTGTTTTCTTGGATATTCAACTTGTACCGTAGACGAGATTCTTGTAAACAGAGCCATCCCAAACTTTGGGGTGGCTGTGTCTTTTTGATTTTAATTTCCCTAAGCTATAGGACCATAAGTGGAAGGGCCATAGGCTGTGTTGCTTTGTTTCCTATGTGTTTCAGGAAACACCATACACTTCTCCAGAGTGGCTGTTGGCAATTTACATCCCGCCCATCAGCATAACAAGGCTCCCTGTTCTCCATGACCTGTCCTGCCTTTCTGGATTTTACACTTTTTTCAGATGGCCCTTTTGACCGGGGGGCAGTGAGACTTCATTGTAGTGCAGATTTCCTTTACACGCTTGCTTGGTTGGCCAAAAAGTGCGTATGCGTTTTTTCCTGAATATATTCAGGAAAAAACGCATACGCCCTTTTTGGACAAGTGTATCATTGTCGACATTCTGCCTCTTTTCCTATGCTTTAAGTGCAATTCCAGTCTACCCCCTGAAATCGTTTTCCTAAAATTCTACCCCGCTTTCAAGTCCTCTTCGAAGACTTACTTCAGTACATTTTTGGACGATAGCTGTCATTCCTAACACTGCAGGTTTGTGAATTACAGTGCCCTTGAGCTCCTTTCTTCAACTCGCTTTCTTGTGAGCTGGCCGCAAAACCGCAGGATTCCTTCAGGCCCTAATCTCATTCTGGCAGGGCACGGTGAGCCTTTGGGTATTCCTCTTCCTGGTGGGAAATGAACGTTCCATTTGCCCGTGCAGACACCTACAGCTAGTCTCTCATTAGTTCTCCATATTCCTGTTCATCTTGCGCAGAAATTGCAAATTGTGCCAAACCGGAGGTTAAAGGCACTGACTCTCCAAGTGGGGAGAGTGTTAGTAAAGCGTCTGGAATGGTGAACCCGAGTACCAGGGGACGAAAACTGAGATGCAATTGAAAACGTTTCCCAATCACACGGTTGACCATACTCTGGGTTTCCCATGCATGTTTTAACTGAAGAAGAATCCCTTAAACCTGGAGAGTTGGGACCCATGGAATGGGTACATGCAGTATGACTTCAAAGTGTCGGCGTTTGCTCACCACACCTCACCAATGCTATCAGCCCGAAGTGTCCAGCCTTATGTCTCACCCAGCTCTGGGTGTAGATGTGGTAAATCCAGGTTGCATCACAAGCCCTGAATGAATTATTTAAGGATTGTTCTCTATTTCACTGTTATTGTGTTTTGTTTTTGAAATTTATTTTGATAATGGGATTTATCGGATTTTCATTGCTGCGTTTAGGCCACTGTACACACTCTTGATTTCCTTATGGAGACATATAAATCCATGGGTTTTAAGATTTTACTTGTCAGGTATCTTCCCAGGCGTTGAATATGGGCTGTTGAGTCCATTTCGTTGAGCAAGGTGTAGGTCTTGTCTATTATATATTTGGTTTATGGAACGGTATCTGTGCTAATTTCAATCTCTGGTTTTATGCAGCACCCCAACTCACCTTTCCCCATATGCAAGCATAAGTTGGTTTTCTAAATTTGAGACCCTGTTCTGTTTTGTATTTCAGTTCATGTGTAGCCAACTTTACATTCCGTGTATTAGTGATATCTTATGATGTTTCTTTTTCTGTGTGACTTATTTCTCGTAGAATCATCGTACCTGAATCCACTCATTATGCCGCTACGGGCCTGATGACGTAGATTTCATTGCTGAGTGATATTCCATTGTACGTGAGTACCACAACATCTTTATCCATTTTTTGCTTTCTCGGATATTTAACTTGTACCGTAGACGAGGTTCCTGTAAACAGACCCGTCCCAAATTTTGGGGTGGCTGTGTCTTTTTGATTTTAATTTCCCTAAGATATAGTACCATAAGTGGAAGTGCCATAGGCTGTGTTGCTTTGTTTCCTACGTGTTTCTGGAAACACCATACACTTCTCCAGAGTGGTTGTTGGCAATTTACATCATGCCCATCAGCATAACAAGGCTCCCTGTTCTCCATGACCTGTCCTGCCTTTCTGGATTTTACACTTTTTTCAGATGGCCCTTTTGACCGGGGGGCAGTGAGACTTCATTGTAGTGCAGATTTCCTTTACACGCTTGCTTGGTTGGCCAAAAAGGGCGTATGCGTTTTTTCCTGAATATATTCAGGAAAAAACGCATATGCCCTTTTTGGCCAAGTGCATCATTGTCGACATTCTGCTTCTTTTCCTATGCTTTAAGTGCAATTCCAGTCTACCCCCTGAAATCGTGTTCCTGAAATTCTGCCCCGCTTTCAAGTCCTCTTCGAAGACTTACTTCCATACATTTTTGGATGATAGCTGTCATTCATAACTCTGCAGGTTTCTGAATTACACTGCCCCTGAGTTCCTTTCTTCAACTCGCTTTCTTGTGAGCTGGCCGCAAAACCACAGGATTGCTTCACGCCATAATCTCTTTCTGGCAGGGCACGCTGAGCCTTTGGTTAATTCCTCTTCCTGCTGGGAAATGAGCGTTCCATTTGCCCGTGCAGACACCTACATCTAGTCTCTCATTGGTTCTCCCTATTCCTGTTCATCTTGCGCAGAAATTGCAAACTGTGCCAAACAGGAGGTTAAAGGCACTGACTCTCCAAGTGGGGAGAGTGTTAGTAAAGCGTCTGGAATGGTGAACCCGAGTACCAGGGGACGAAAACTGAGATGCATTTGAAAACGTTTCCCAATCACACGGTGTACCATACTCTGGGTTTCCCATGCATGTTTTAGCTGAAGGAAGAATCCCTTAAACCTGGAGAGTTGGGACTCATGGAATGGGTACCATGCAGTATGACTTCAAAGGGTCTGCGTTTGCTCACCGAACCTCACCAATGCTATCACCCCGAAGTGTCCAGCCTTATGTCTCACCCAGCTCTGGGTGTAGAAGTGGTAAATCCAGGTTGCATCACAAGCCCTGAATGAATTATTTAAGAATTGCTCTCTATTTCACTGTCATTGTGTTTTGTTTTTGAAATTTATTTTGATAATGGGATTTATCGGATTTTCACTGCTGCATTTAGGCCGCTGTACACACTCTTGATTTCCTTATGGAGACATATAAATCCATGGGTTTTAAGATTCTTACTTGTCAGGTATCTTCCCAGGCGTTGAATATGGGGTGTTGAGTCCATTTCGTTGAGCAAGGAGTAGGTCTTGTCTATTATATATTTGGCTTATGGAACGGTATCTGTGCTAATTTCAATCTCTGGTTTTATGCAGCACCCCAACTCACCTTTCCCCGTAAGCAAGCATAAGATGGTTTTCTCAATTTGAGACCCTGTTCTGTTTTGTAATTCAGTTCATGTGTAGCCAAGTTTACATTCCGTGTATTAGGGATATCTAATGATGTTTCTTTTTCTGTGTGACTTATTTCTCGTAGAATCATGGTACCTGAATCCACTCATTATGCCGCTAGGGACCTGATGACGTAGATTTCATTGCTGAGTGATATTCCATTGTACGTGCATACCACAACTTCTTTATCCATTTGTTGCTTTCTTGGATATTTAACTTGTACCGTAGACGAGGTTCTTGTAAACAGAGTCGTCCGAAAATTTGGGGTGGCTGTGTGATTTTGATTTTAATTTCTCTATGCTATAGGACCATAAGTGGAAATGCCATAGGCTGTGTTGCTTTTTTTCTTACGTGTTTCAGGAAACACCATACATTTCTCCAGGGTGGCTGTTGGCAATTTACATCCCGCCCATCAGCATAACAAGGCTCCCTGTTCTCCATGACCTGTCCTGCCTTGCTGGAATTTACACATTTTTCAGATGGCCCTTTTGACCGGGGGGCAGTGAGACTTCATTGTAGTGCACATTTCCTTTACACGCTTGCTTGGTTGGCCAAAAAGTGCGTATGCGTTTTTTCCTGAATATATTCAGGAAAAAACGCATACGCCCTTTTTGGCCAAGTGCATCATTGTCGACATTCTGCCTCTAATCTTATTCTTTAAGTGCAATTCCAGTCTACCCCCTGAAATCTTTTTCCTGAAATTCTGCCCCGATTTCAAGTCCTCTTCGAAGACTTACTTCAAAACATTTTTGGACGATAGCTGTCATTCATTACTCTGCAGGTTTGTGAATTACAGTGCCCCTGAGCTCCTTTCTTCAACTCGCTTTCTTGTGAGCTGGCCGCAAACCCGCAGGATTGCTTCAGGCCCTAATATAGTTCCGGCATGGCATGCTGAGCCTTTGGTTAATTCCTCTTCCTGGTGGGAAATGAGCGTTAAATTTGCATGTGCAGACACCTTCACATGAGTCGTCATGGTGCCCCTTTGCCCCGGTTATCTCTATGGAGGTTGGAGTTGGAGGGCCTCCTCACTCAAGATCAGTGTGCCCACGGAGCCAACCCTGCAACTTCAGGGCATGGTTGGGGGTTAGGATCACCAGGAGGGTTCCTTTTCCCTTAGGAGGGAGGTGGCTTTTGGGCTGCTGATTTCCAGGTTATCAGATACTGCCAGTATCTTGGCCAGATGTGGCGGTGGGCCAAGCCCCTTGGTGACCGTAGTTTATCCTACCTGGATCGCATTCTTGCATTGTTCCATTTCAAGTGGTCCCAGGTTTTGCACTAATACTCCAATGGCGATTCACTGTTCACCAGGAATGTAAAGGTCAAAGGGTTTAGCTAAATTAGGGAGTTCCAGGGCAAGGGTCTGAATTGACTGCTCTTTCCATTCTTGAAAGGCCACTCCTGCATTCTATTCAAAAGGATCATCACCTTTTCCTTTCAGTGTTTCATATAGAGGCCGAGCTAGTAGACTGTAGTTAGGGATCCAGAAGCAGCAAACCCTGGCCTCCCCAGGAACCCCTAAGCTGTCTTCTAGTTTTAGAAATGGGTAAGGCTGTAAATTTTTTCTTCCCTTTCCTGGGATGGGCTTCTCCGACCTTCTGTGAGAATGAAGCCCAGGCAGGTCACCGTAGTCTGTGATATTTGAGCTTTTTCTTGGACAACTTGTATCCTTTATTGGCTTCGTAGTTCAGAGGTCTCCTTAGTAGGGCTGGCGATCAGAATGTCGTCTGCATATTGAAGGAGTGTTTCCTTTTCCAGAGGTAGAACTTTTAGGTCTTTAGCTGAGCTTTCCCCAAAGATGGTGTGGGAAATTTTGAACCCTTGGGGCAACACGGCCCGGAAGTATTGTTTTAGTTGTATGTTGAGTCCTGCCACTCACAAGCCAAAATTTCTTGTGACTCTGGGACTAATAGAATACAAAAGAAGGCATCATTGAAGACTAATACAGAATACCATGTCCTGGTGGTTGGTAGAATGACCAGCAGGGTGTAGGATTTAGGAACTACTGGAGGTATATCCTCGGTGGCTTCACTGACTGTCCTGACATCCTTTACCAGGACTCCAGCAGCCCATGGGGCTCTCGAGGTCAGGCCAATCCCAGGATATGGAGCTCACCTGGGCAGGTACCCCACCCCAGCCCACGGGGCTCTCGTGTTCAGGCCCCTCCCAGGATATGGGGTTCCCTGGGCAGGTCCCCCTGCAGCCCATGGGGCTCTCGTGGTCAGGCCCCTCCCAGGATACAGAGCTACCCTTGCAGGTACCATGGCAGCGCTGGGAACACAGGAACCGTGCATATCGCCCTCATTGCAGAGCACTCCCAGCTCACCTGTCACTCAGATCTGACACAGAGCACCTCAGAGCAGGACTTGAACTAACAAACAGCAGCTCCGACAGGTCTGTGACCCTGGGCATCACTCTGTGTGGCCTCCCTCCACCTGGTCTTCCAGAGACTTCCACTGCACCCGGGGCACCAGGCCTCTGTCTCCACCCACCAGCCACCCCTCCTCTCCCTGACTCCTGGGTTCCTCTCATTAGGAGAGGGTTTTCTTGAAGTTGTCTCCCACTCATGGGCCAGATAATATAATTAGAAAACAAGCCAGAGCTGCAGCCCCTTGTCTATCCTGACTCTCAGGAGCCCACACCTGTTCCTTGGACCTGGCCGATTCAGCAAGTTCCAGTTTCTGCAACTGTGAGCCCCTGAGGGGTGATTATTGGCTGGCCTGGGAAGCCTGACCGTGCCGGCCAGCCCTCCCCAGGTGTGCCTGGGTTCAGATCAATATAAACACCGCTCCAGGCAGCAAGAGCCCCTGCAGCTGTGCCTGACGCCATTTTCTCTGCCCTGTCAGCAGTCTTGGGGCTGGACTGGTGGGAGGGAGTGAGAGGCCACGGCTTTGTGGGTGGCCCAGTGTGAGTGGGGCTCTGCTGGACTTTCTGCAGCAGTTGCCAAGATGCCACCTGCTAAAGAAGAGGATGTGTCACCCATACCTGCCGCTGGAATTTCTCCCTGGGCAGAGGTGAGTGAGGAAGAAAGCAGTGGGGGCCGGGACAGCAGGGGTATCTCAGGCAGGGAAATGGAAAGCTTCCAGAAGAGCACCCAGGACCAGGATCATCCTGGCTGGCCTGCAGGCACCAAGTCGGCTGGCATGCTGTCGCTCATGTGGCTCCATGGCCCTTCCTCTAGGCTTTCAAGTCCTTGTACATATTCAGGTGTTTTACCTGGGAAGGGTGGGAACATTTCAGCAGCAGCGGGCCTGGGGCTCAGCCCACGTTTACTCACAGATGCCTCGGCACGGTGCCCCAGCTTTGCAATGAGGACGCTTGTTGCGTGGGGCCTGCTGGCTGAATGGGAGATGATTCCCCACCACTGACCAACTTCAGAATTGTTTACAACTGGAGCAAGTGCCCTGATACGGTTTTCCTCTGTGTAGCTGGTGGTTTCTGTTTTTTTTTCTTTTTTGGTTCAAGGTAGATTTTATTCCTCTTTTTTGTATTTACAGATATAAGCATGGAAATAATTTATTCATATAAATACATGTATGTGAAGGGAAGAATATTTTTTCTGTTTTACTTTTTGTAATTTGAATTTTATTTTATTTTTTTATACAGCAGGTTCTTTTTGGTTATCTATTTTATACATATAAATGTATACATGCCAATCCCAATCTCTCAACTCCTCCCACCACCACCCCCCAACAGCTTTCCCCCCTTGGTGTCCATACGTTTGTTGTCTACATCTGTTGCTCTATTTCTGCCTTGCAAAACGGTTCATCTGTACAATTTGTCTAGGTTCCACATATAGCCATTAATAGACAAGATTTCTTTTTCTCTTTCTGACTTACTTCACTCTGTATGACAGTCTCTAGATCCATCAACGTCTCTACAAATGACCCAATTTCATTCCTTTTTATGGCTTAGTAATATTCCATTTTATATATGTACCACATCTTTATGCATTCGTCTGTCTGTGGGCATTTAGGTTGCTTCCATTACCTGGATATTGTAAATAGTGATGCAATGAACATTGCGGTGAATGTCTCTTTTTGATTTATGGTTTTGTCTGGGTATATGCCCAGTAGTGGGACTGCTGTATCATATGGTAATTCTATTCTTAGTTTTATAAGAAACTCCATAAATTTCTCCACAGTGACTCTATCAATTTCATTCCCAACAATAGCAGAAGAGGGTTCCTTATCTCCACACCCTTTCCAGCATTTGTTGTTTGTAGATTTTCTGATGATGCCCATTCTAACAGGTGTGAGGTGATACACCATGGATGAGTCTATTTCGTTGAGCAAAGAGTAGGTCTTGTCTATTACATATTTGGCTTATGGAACGGTATGTGTGCTAATTTCAATCTCTGGTTTTATACAGCACCGCAACTCAAATTTCCCCTTAAGCAAGCATAAGTTTTTATCTAAATGTGAGACTCTGTTCGGTTTTGGAATTCAGTTTATGTGTAGCCAAGTTTACACTCTCTCTATTAGTGATATCTTATGATAATTACCTTTCTCTGTGTGACATATTTCTCTTAGAATCATCATACTTAAATCCACTCAATTTGCTGCTACAGGCCTGATGACATTGATTTCATTGCTGAGTGATATTCCATTGTACGTAAGTAGCACAACTCCTTTATCCATATTTTTCTTTCTGGGATATTTAATTTGTACTGGACTCAAGGTTCTTGTAAACACAGCAGCCCTAACTTTGGTGTTGGCTGTGTCTTGTTGATTTTAATTTTCCTAAGCTATAGGGCCAAAAGTGGAAGTGCCCTAGGGTCTGTAGCTTTGTTTTTCAGATGTTTCAGGATACACCATAAACATCTCCAGAGTGTCTGTTGGCAATTTACATCCCGCCCATCAGCATAACAAGGCTCCCTGTTCTCCATGGCCTGTCCTGTGTTTCTGGTTTTTACACTTTTTTCAGATGGCCCTTTTGACTAATGGGAAATGAGACTTCATTGTAGTGCGGATTTCCATTGCTCGAGTGCTTGGTTGGCCAAAAAGGGCATATGTGTTTTTTCCTGAATATATTCAGGAAAAAATGTTTACGCACTTTTGTCCAAGTGCATCACTGTCAAAGATCTGCCGCTTTTCACATGCTTTAAATGCAATTCCAATCTACCTCCTGAAATATGATTCCTGCAATTCTGCCTCGTTTTCAAGTCCTCTTTGCAGACTTACTTCAGTATATTTTTGCCAATAGCTGTCATTTATAACTCTGCAGGTTTGTGAATTACAGTGCCCGTGATTTCCTTTCTTAACTCGTTTCCTTGAAAGCTGGCCACAGAACCGCAGGTTTGCTTTAGGCCATAATCAGGGTCTGGCACGGCACTCTGAGCCTTTGGTTAATTCCTCTTCCTGGTGGGAAATTAGAGTTAAATGTGCCTCTCCGGACACCTGCCTCACTCCCAGCCCCTTGGTGATGTGTGTCCTGTGGTTTGAGGCCACATGTGCTGGGTTCCTCACCTTTGGCTGATGTGGCCCCACTGGTGTGAGGACACTCCTGCCTGGTTCCCATCCCCTTGGTGATGTGGGCCATCCGGTGAGTCTGATCCTGGTTGGGTTCCTCACACTTCTGTGAGGTGGGCCCTCTTCTCTGACGTCACTCCTGCCTGGCTGGCACACCCCGCCTTGACGAAGTCGGCCCTCTGGTGGGATTTGGTGCCTGCTGGGTGTCTCCTGCCCTCGGTAATGAGGGCCCTCTGGCGTCAGGCCCTAATTCCTGGGCTCCCAATATTTTCTGATATGCGCCCTGTGGTTCGAGTACACTCGTGCCAGGTTCCCAACCCCATGGGAATGTGGGCCTTCTGCTCTGAGGTCCCAACCGTGGGTTGCTCAGTTTCATGATGAGGGCCCTCTGCTGTGAGTTCTCTCCGGCCTGGATCCCATAGCCTCGCTGCTCCTGGCCACCTGCTGGGAAGTTCCAACTGCGGGATTCCTCACCTTTTTTCTTCTATGGGCCCTCTGTTTTGAGACTCCTCCTGCCTGCCTCACTCCCAGTCCCTTGGTGATGTGTGTCCTCTGGTGTGAGGCCACGTGTGCTGGGTCCCTCGCCTTTCGATGATGTGGCCACACTGGTGTGAGGACACTCCTGCCTGCTTTCTATCCCCTTGATGATGTGGGCCCTCTGGTGAGAGTCTGATCCTGGCTGGGTTCCTCACCCTTCTGTGAGGTGGGCCCTCTGCTGTGAGGTCACTCCTGCCTGGCTTGCACACCCCACCTGGGCAACATCGGCCCTCTTGTGGCACTTGGATTCCTGCTGGGAGCCTCCTACCCTCGGTGATGGGGGCCCTCTAGCGTCAGGCCCTAACTGCTGGGTACCCACATTTTCTGATACATGCTAAGTGGTGCTAGGACACTCCTGCGAGGTTCCCATCCCCATGGGCATGTGGGCCTTCTGCTCTAAGGTCCCAACACCTGTGTTGTTCACCGTTTCATGATGTTGGCTCTCTGGTGTTAGTTCACTCAGGCCTAGATCCCATAGACTCTGTGCTCTGAGCCGACTGCTGGGAGGTTCCTACTGCTGGATTCCTTACCTTTTTTATTCTTTGGGTCCTGTGTTTTTATGCTCCTACTTCCTGACTCACTCCCAGCCCCTTTGTGATGTAGGTCCTCTGGTTTAAGGCCACATGTACCGGTTTCCTCACCTTTATTGATGTGGCCCCACTGGTGTGAGGACACTCCTGCCTGGTTCCCATCCCCTTGGTGATTGGGGCCCTCTTGTGAGAGTCTGATCCTGTCTGGATTCCTCACACTTCTGGGAGGTGGGCCCTCTGCTGTGAGGTCACTCCTGCCTGGCTGGCACACGTCACGTTGGCGATGTGGGCCCTCAGTTGGGAGTTGGTGCCTGCTGGGAGTCTCCTCCCCTCGGTAATGAGGGCCCTCTGGCGTCAGGCCCTAACTCATGGGCTCCCAAAATTTTCTGATGTGCGCTCTGTCGTGTGAGTACACTCCAGCCAGGGTCCCTTCCCTAGGGGATGTGGGCTTTCTGCTCTGTGGTCCCAACGGCTGGGTTGCTCACAGTGTCAGAATGTGGGCCCTCTGTTTTGAGTTCAGTCAGGCCTGGATCCCATAGCCTCGCTGCTCCTGGCCGCCTGCTGGGAGATTCCAACTGCGGGATTCCTCACCTTTTTTACGCAATGGGCCCTCTGTTTTGAGGCTCCTCCTGCCTGCCTCACTCCCAGCCCCTTGGTGATGTGTGTCCTGTAGTTTGAGGCCACGTGTGCTAGGTCCGTCACATTTCGGTGATGTGGCCCCACTGGTGTGAGGACACTCCTGCCTGGTTTCCATTCCCTTGGTGATGTGGGCCCTCTGGTGAGAGTCTGATCCTCTTTGGGTTCCTCATACTTTTGTGTGGTTGGCCCTCTGCTCTGAGGTCACTCCTGCCTGGCTGGCACACCCCGCATTGGCGACGTCGGCCCTCTGGTAGCAGTTGGAGCTTGCTGGGAACCTCCTCTCCTCAGTGATGAGGGCCCTCTGGCGTCCGGCCCTAACTGCTGGGCTCCCCACATTTTCTGTTGTGTGCCCACTGGTGCGATGACACTCCTGCTTGGTTCCCTTCCCCATGGGGATGTGGGCCTTGTGCTCTGAGGTCACAACGGCTGGGTTGCTTACAGTATCACGATGAGGGCCCTCTGTTGTGAGTTCATCACTGCCTGGATCCCATAGCCTCGGTGCTCTGGGCCGCCTGCTGGGATGTTCCAACTGCTGGATTCCTCACCTTTTTATATAATGGGCCATGTGTTTTGAGGTTAATCCTGCCTGCCTCGCTCTGAGACCCATGGTGATGTGGGTCTTCTGGTTTGAGGCCACATGTGCTGGGTACCTCAACTTTCGATGATGTGGCCCCACGGGTGTGAGGACACTCGTGCCTGATTCCCAGCCCCTTGCTTATGTGGGCACTCTGGTGAGAGTCTGATCATGACTGGGTTCCTTACCCTTCTGTGAGGTGGGCGCTCTGATGTGAGGTCACTCCTGCCTGGATGGCTCACCTCGCCTTGGCGACATAGGCCCTCTGTTGGCCACTGAAGCATGCTGGGAGCCTCCTACCCTCTTTAATGAGGGCCCTGGAAGAAACGCATATGCCCTTTTTGACCAAGTGCATCATTGTCGAAGTTCTGCCTCTTCTCCTATACTTTCAGAGGACTTCCCGTCTACCTCCTGAAATCGTATTCCTGGAATTCTGCCCCGCGTTCAAGTCCTCTTTGCAGCCTTACTTCAATATATTTTTGGATGATAGCTGTCATTTATAACTCTGCAGGTTTGTGAATTACAGTGCCCCTGAGCTCCATTCTTCAACTCGCTTTCTTGTGAGCTGGCCGCAAAACCGCAGGATTGCTTCAGGCCCTAATCTGGTTCCGGCACGGCATGTTGAGCCTTTGGCTAATTCCTCTTCCTGATGGGAAATGAGAGTTAAATTTGCTCGTGCAGACACCTACAGCTAATCTCTCATTGGTTCTCCCTATTCCTGTTCATCTTGCTCAGAAATTCCAAACTGTGCCAAACAGGAGGTTAAAGGCACTGACTCTCCAATTGGGGAAAGAGTTAGTAAAGCGTCTGGAATGGTAAAACCGAGTATGAGGGGAAGAAAACTGAGATGCATTTAAAAAGGTTTCCCGGTCACACGGTGGACCATATTCTGGGTTTCCCATGCGTGTTTTACCTGAAGGAAGAATCCCTTAAACCTGGAGAGGTGGGACCCATGCAATGGGTACCATGCAGTATGACTTCAAATGGCCTGCATTTTCTCACCGAACCTAACCAATGCTATCAGCCCAAAGTGTCGAACCTTATGTCTCACTCAGCTCTAGGTGTAGATGTGGTAAATCCAGGTTGCATCACAAGCCCTGAATGAATTATTTAAGAATTGCTCTCTATTTCACTGTCATTGTGTTTGTTTTTGTAGTTTATTTTGATAATGGGATTTATCGGATTTTCTCTGCTGCCTTCATGCAGCTGTACACACACTTGATTCTCTTACAGAGACATATAAATCCATGGGTTTGAAGATTCTTACTAGTCATGTGTAATCCTAGGAGTTGAATATGGTGTGTTTAGTCCATTTCGTTGAGCAAGATGTAAGTCTTGACTATTACATATTTGGCTTATGGAAAGGTATGTGTGCTAATTTCTATCTCTGGTTTTATGCACCACCCCAACTCACCTTTCCCCATAAGCAAGCATAAGTTGGTGTTCTAAATTTGAGACCCTGTTCTGTTTTGTAATTCAGTTCATGTGTAGCCAAGTTTACATTCCGTGTATTAGTGATATCTTATGATGTTTCATTTTCTGTGTGACTTATTTCACTTAGAATCATCGTACCTGGATCCACTCAATATGCCGCGACGGGCCTGATGACATAGATTTCATTGGTGAGTGATATTCCATTGTACGTGCGTACCACAACTTCTTTAACCATTTTTCACATTCTGGGATATTTAACTTGTACCGTAGACGACGTTCTTGTAAACAGAGCTGTCCCAAACTTTGGGGTGGCTGTGTGTTTTTTATTTTAATTTCCCTAAGCTATAGGACCATAAGTGGAAGTGCCATAGGCTCTGTTGCTTTGTTTCCTACTTGTTTCAGGAAACCCCATACACTTCTCCAGAGTGGCTGTTTGCAATTTACATCCCCCCCATCAGCATAACAAGGCTCCCTGTTCTCCATGACCTGTCCTGCCTTTCTGGATTTTACACTTTTTCAAATGCCCCTTTTGACCGGGGGGCAGTGAGACTTCATTGTAGTGCAGATTTCATTTACCTGCTTGCTTGCTTGGCCAAAAATGGCGTATGCGTTTTTTCCTGAATATATTCAGGAAAAAACGCATACGCACTTTTTGGCCAGTGCATCATTGTCGACATTCTGCCTCTATTCCTATGCTTTAAGTGCAATTCCAGTCTACCCCCTGAAATCGTTTTCCTGAAATTCTGCCCCGCTTTCAAGTCCTCTTCGAAGACTTACTTCAATACATTTTTGGACGATAGCTGTCATTCATAACTCTGCAGGTTTGTGAATTACTGTGCCCCTTAGCTCGTTTCCTCAACTCGCTTTCTTGTGAGCTGGCCGAAAAACCGCAGGATTGCTGCAGGCCGTAATCTGTTTCCATCAGGGCACGCTGAGCCTTTGGTGAATTCCTCTTCCTGGTGCGAAATGATCGTTCCATTTGCCCGTGCAGACACCTACAGCTAGTCTCTCATTGGTTCTCCCTATTCCTGTTAATCTTGCGTAGAAATTGCAAACTGTGCCGAACAGGAGGTTAAAGGCACTGACTCTCCAAGTGGGGAGAATGTTAGTAAAGTGTCTGGAATGGTGAACCCGAGTACCAGGGTTCGAAAACTGAGATATATTTGAAAACGTTTCCCAATCACACGGTGGACAATACTCTGGGTTTCCCATGCATGTCTTAGCTGAAGGAAGAATCCCTTAAACCTGGAGAGCTCGGAACCATGGAATGGGTACCATGCAGTATGACTACAATGGGTCTGCGTTTGCTCACCGAACCTCACAAATGCTATCAGCCCGAAGTGTCCAGCCGTATATCTCACCCAGCTCTGGGTGTAGATGTGGTAAATCCAGGTTTCATCACAAGCCCTGAATGAATTATTTAAGAATTGCTCTCTATTTCACTGTCAATGTGTTTTGGTTTGAAATTTATTTTGATAATGGGATTTATCGGATTTTCACTGCTGCGTTTAGGCTGCTGTACACACGCTTGATTTCCTTATGGAGACATATAAATCCATGGGTTTTAAGATTCTTACTTGTCAGGTATCTTGCCAGGCGTTGAATATGGGGTGTTGAGTCCATTTCGTTGAGCAAAGAGTAGGTCTTGTTTATTATATATTTGGCTTATGGAACGGTATCTGTGCTAATTTCAATCTCTGGTTTTATGCAGCACCCCAACTCACCTTTCCCCATAAGCAAGCATAAGTTGCTTTTCTAAATTTGAGACCCTGTTCTGTTTTGTAATTCCGTTCATGGGCAGCCAAGTTTACATTCCGTGTATTAGTCATATCTTATGATGTTTCTTTTTCTGTGTGACTTATTTCTCGTAGAATCATCATACCTGAATCCACTCATTATGCCGCTACGGGCCTGATGACGTAGATTTCATTGCTGAGTGATATTCCATTGTACGTGCGTACCACAACTTCTTTATCCATTTTTTGCTTTCTGGGATATTTTACTTGTACCGTAGACGAGGTTCTTGTAAACAGAGCCGTCCCAAACTCTGGGGTGGCTGTGTGTTTTTGATTTTAATTTCCCTAAGCTATAGGACCATAAGTGGAAGTGACATAGGCTGTGTTGCTTTGTTTCCTACGTGTTTCTGGAAACACCATACACTTCTCCAGAGTGGTTGTTGGCAATTTACATCCCGCCCATCAGCATGACAAGGCTCCCTGTTCTCCATGACCTGTCCTGCCTTTCTGGATTTTACATTTTTTTCAGATGGCCCTTTTGACCGGGGGGGCAGTGAGACTTCATTGTAGTGCAGATTTCCTTTACACGCTTGCTTGGTTGGCCAAAAAGTGCGTATGCGTTTTTTCCAGAATATATTCAGGAAAAAACGCATACGCCCTTTTTGGCCAAGTGCATCGTTGTCGACATTCTGCCTCTTTTCCTATGCTTTTAGTACAATTCCAGTCTACCCCCTGAAATCGTTTTCCTGAAATTCTGCCCCGCTTTCAAGTCCTCTTCGAAGACTTATTTCAATACATTTTTGGACGATAGCTGTCATTCATAACTCTGCAGGTTTGTGAATTACAGTGCCCTGAGCTCATGTCTTCAATTCGTTTTCTTGTGAGCTGGCCGCAAAACCGCAGGATTGCTTCAGGCCATAATCTCTTTCCGGCAGGGCATGCTGAGCCTTTGTTTAATTCCTCTTCCTGGTCGGAAATGAGCGTTCCTTTTGCCCGTGCAGGCACCTACAGCTAGTCTCTCATTGGTTCTCCCTATTCCTGTACATCTTACGCAGAAATTGCAAACTGTGCCAAACAGGAGGTTAATGGCACTGACTCTCCAAGTGGGGAGAGTGTTAGTAAATCGTCTGGAATGGTGAACCCGAGTACCAGGGGACGAAAACTGATATGTATTTGAAAACGTTTCCCGGTCACACAGTGCACTGTACTGTGATTTTCCCATGCATGTTTTAGCTGAAGGAAGAATCCCTTAAACCTGGAAATTTGGAACCCATGGAATGGGTACCATGCAGTATGACTTCAAAGGGTCTGCGTTTGCTCACCGAACCTCACCAATGCTATCAGCCCGAATTGTCCAGCCTTATGTCTCACCCAGCTCTGGGTGTAGATGTGGGAAATCCAGGTTGCATCACAAGCCCTGAATGAATTATTTAAGAATTGCTCTCTATTTCACTGTCATTTTGTTTTGTTTTTGAAATTTATTTTGATAATGGGATTTATCGGATTTTCACTGCTGCATTTAGGCCGCTGTACACATGCTTGATTTCCTTATGGAGACATATAAATCCATGGGTTTTAAGATTCTTACTTGTCAGGTATCTTGCCAGGCGTTGAATATGGGGTGTTGAGTCCATTTCGTTGAGCAAAGAGTAAGTCTTGTCTATTATATATTTGGCTTATGGAATGGTATCTGTGCTAATTTCAATCTCTGGTTTTATGCAGCACCCCAACTCACCTTTCCCCATAAGCAAGCATAAGTTGGTTTTCTAAATTTGAGACCCTGTTCTGTTTTGTAATTCAGTTCATGGGTAGCCAAGTTTACATTCCGTGTATTAGTGATATCTTATGATGTTTCTTTTTCTGTGTGACTTATTTCTCGTAGAATCATCATACCTGAATCCACTCATTATGCCGCTACGGGCCTGATGACGTAGATTTCATTGCTGAGTGATATTCCATTGTACGTGCGTACCACAACTTCTTTATCCATTTTTTACTTTCTGGGATATTTTACTTGTACCGTAGACGAGGTTCTTGTAAACAGAGCCGTCCCAAACTCTGGGGTGGCTGTGTGTTTTTGATTTTAATTTCCCTAATCTATAGGACCATAAGTGGAAGTGCCATAGGCTGTGTTGCTTTGTTTCCTACGTGTTTCTGGAAACACCATACACTTCTCCAGAGTGGTTGTTGGCAATTTACATCCCGCCCATCAGCATGACAAGGCTCCCTGTTCTCCATGACCTGTCCTGCCTTTCTGGATTTTACACTTTTTTCAGATGGCCCCTTTTACCGGGGGGGCAGTGAGACTTCATTGTAGTGCAGATTTCCTTTACACGCTTGCTTGGTTGGCCAAAAAGGGCGTATGCGTTTTTTCCTGAATATATTCAGGAAAAAACGCATACGCCCTTTTTGGCCAAGTGCATCGTTGTCGACATTCTGCCTCTTTTCCTATGCTTTTAGTACAATTCCAGTCTACCCCCTGAAATCGTTTTCCTGAAATTCTGCCCCGCTTTCAAGTCCTCTTGGAAGACTTACTTCAATACACTTTTGAACGATAGCTGTCATTCATAACTCTGCAGGTTTGTGAATTACAGTGCCCCTGAGCTCATGTCTTCAACTCGCTTTCTTGTGAGCTGGCCGCAAAACCGCAGGATTGCTTCAGGCCCTAATCTCTTTCCGGCAGGGCACGCTGAGCCTTTGGTTAATTCCTCTTCCTGGTGGGAAATGAGCGTTCCATTTGCCCGTACAGACACCTACAGCTAGTCTCTCATTGCTTCTCCCTATTCCTGTTCATCTTGCGCAGAAATTGCAAAGTGTGCCAAACAGGAGGTTAAATGCACTGACTCTCCAAGTGGGGAGAGTGTTAGTAAAGCGTCTGGAATGGTGAACCCGAGTACCAGGGGACGAAAACTGAGATGCATTTGAAAACGTTTCCCAATCACATGGCGGACGATAGTCTGGGTTTCCCATGCATGTTTTAGCTGAAGGAAGAATCCCTTAAACCTGGAGAGTTGGGACCCATGGAATGGGTACCATGGAGTATGACTTCAAAGGGTCTGCGTTTGCTCACCGAACCTCACCAATGCTATCAGCCCGAAGTGTCCAGCCTTATGTCTCACCCAGCTCTGGGTGTAGATGTGGGAAATCCAGGTTGCATCACAAGCCCTGAATGAATTATTTAAGAATTGCTCTCTATTTCACTGTCATTGTGTTTTGTTTTTGAAATTTATTTTTATAATGGGATTTATCGGATTTTCACTGCTGCGTTTAGGCCGCTGTACACACGCTTGATTTCCTTATGGAGACATATAAATCCATGGGTTTTAAGATTCTTACTTGTCAGGTATCTTGCCAGGCGTTGAATATGGGGTGTTGAGTCCATTTCGTTGAGCAAGGAGTAGGTCTTGTCTATTATATATTTGGCTTATGGAACGGTATCTGTGCTAATTTCAATCTCTGGTTTTATGCAGCACCCCAACTCACCTTTCCCCATAAGCAAGCATAAGTTGGTTTTCTAAATTTGAGACCCTGTTCTGTTTTGTAATTCAGTTCATGGGTAGCCAAGTTTACATTCCGTGTATTAGTGATATCTTATGATGTTTCATTTTCTGTGTGACTTATTTCTCGTAGAATCATCATACCTGAATCCACTCATTATGCCGCTACGGGCCTGATGACATAGATTTCATTGCTGAGTGATATTCCATTGTACGTGCGTACCACAACTTCTTTATCCATTTTTTACTTTCTGGGATATTTTACTGGTACCGTAGACGAGGTTCTTGTAAACAGAGCCGTCCCAAACTCTGGGGTGGCTGTGTGTTTTTGATTTTAATTTCCCTAAGCTATAGGACCATAAGTGGAAGTGCCATAGGCTGTGTTGCTTTGTTTCCTACGTGTTTCTGGAAACACCATACACTTCTCCAGAGTGGTTGTTGGCAATTTACATCCCGCCCATCAGCATGACAAGGCTCCCTGTTCTCCATGACCTGTCCTGCCTTTCTGGATTTTACACTTTTTTCAGATGGCCCTTTTGACCGGGGGGGCAGTGAGACTTCATTGTAGTGCAGATTTCCTTTACACGCTTGCTTGGTTGGCCAAAAACGGCGTATGCGTTTTTTCCTGAATATATTCAGGAAAAAACGCATACGCCCTTTTTGGCCAAGTGCATCTTTGTCGACATTCTGCCTCGTTTCCTATGCTTTTAGTACAATTCCAGTCTACCCCCTGAAATCGTTTTCGTGAAATTCTGCCCCGCTTTCAAGTCCTCTTGGAAGACTTACTTCAATACATTTTTGGACGATAGCTGTCATTCATAACTCTGCAGGTTTGTGAATTACAGTGCCCCTGAGCTCATGTCTTCAACTCGCTTTCTTGTGAGCTGGCCGCAAAACCGCAGGATTGCTTCAGGCCAAAGTCTCTTTCCGGCAGGGCACGCTGAGCCTTTGTTTAATTCCTCTTCCTGGTCGGAAATGAGCGTTCCATTTGCCCGTGCAGACACCTACAGCTAGTCTCTCATTGCTTCTCCCTATTCCTGTTCATCTTGCGCAGAAATTGCAAACTGTGCCAAACAGGAGGTTAATGGCACTGACTCTCCAAGTGGGGAGAGTGTTAGTAAAGCGTTCAAATGTTGAACCCGAGTACCAGGGGACGAAAACTGAGATGCATTTGAAAACGTTTCCCAATCACATGGTGGACCATACTCTGAGTTTCCCATGCATGTTTTAGCTGAAGGAAGAATCCCTTAAACCTGGAGAGTTGGGACCCATGGAATGGGTACCATGCAGTATGACTTCAAAGGGTCTGCGTTTGCTCACCGAACCTCACCAATGCTATCAGCCCGAAGTGTCCAGCCTTATGTCTCATCCAGCTCTGGGTGTAGATGTGGTAAATCCAGGTTGCATCACAAGCCCTGAATGAATTATTTAAGAATTGCTCTCTATTTCACTGTCATTGTGTTTTGTTTTTGAAATTCATTTTGATAATGGGATTTATCGGATTTTCACTGCTGCTTTTAGGCCACTGTACACACGCTTGAT
The DNA here is from genome assembly GCF_059928025.1 of Delphinapterus leucas. Taxonomy (NCBI): domain Eukaryota; kingdom Metazoa; phylum Chordata; class Mammalia; order Artiodactyla; family Monodontidae; genus Delphinapterus; species Delphinapterus leucas. The sequence goes on along the minus strand of NW_028322240.1, from coordinate 1,368,815 downwards.
TTCCTTATGGAGACATATAAATCCATGGGTTTTAAGATTCTTACTTGTCATTATCTTGCCAGGCGTTGAATATGGGGTGTTGAGTCCATTTCGCTGAGCAAGGAGTAGGTCTTGTCTATTATATATTTGGCTTATGGAACGGTATCTGTGCTAATTTCAATCTCTGGTTTTATGCAGCACCCCAACTCACCTTTCCCCATAAGCAAGCATAAGTTGGTTTTCTAAATTTGAGACCCTGTTCTGTTTTGTAATTCTGTTCATGGGTAGCCAAGTTTACATTCCGTGTATTAGTGATAACTTATGATGTTTCTTTTTCTGTGTGACTTATTTCTCATAGAATCATCGTACCTGAATCCACTCATTATGCCGCTACGGTCCTGATGACGTAGATTTCATTGCTGAGTGATATTCCATTGTACGTGCGTACCACAACTTCTTTATCCATTTTATGCTTTCTCGGATATTTAACTTCTACCGTAGATGAGGTTCTTGTAAACAGAGCCATCCCAAACTTTGGGGTGGCTGTGTGTTTTTGATTTTAATTTCCCTAAGCTATAGGACCATAAGTGGAAGTGCCATAGGCTGTGTTGCTTTGTTTCCTACGTGTTTCAGGAAACACCATACACTTTTCCAGAGTGGCTGTTGGCAATTTAAATCCGCCCATCAGCATAACAAGGCTCCCTGTTCTCCATGACCTGTCCTGCCTTTCTGAATTTTACACTTTTTCAGATGCCCCTTTTGACCGGGGGGCAGTGAGACTTCATTGTAGTGCAGATTTCCTTTACACGCTTGCTTGGTTGGCCAAAAAGTGCGTATGCGTTTTTTTCTGAATATATTCAGGAAAAAACGCATACGCCCTTTTTGGCCAAGTGCATCATTGTCAACATTCTGCCTCTTTTCCTATGCTTTAAGTGCAATTCCAGTCTACCCCCTGAAATCGTTTTCCTGAAATTCTGCCCCGCTTCCAAGTCCTCTTCGAAGACTTACTTCTATACATTTTTGGACGATAGCTGTCATTCATAACTCTGCAGGTTTGTGAATTACAGTGCCCCTGAGCCCCTTTCTTCAACTCGCTTTCTTGTGAGCTGGCCGCAAAACCGCAGGATTGCTTCAGGCCCTAATCACTTTCCAGCAGGGCATGCTGAGCCTTTGCTTAATTCCTCTTCCTGGTGGGAAATGAGCGTTCCATTTGCCCGTGCAGACACCTACAGCTAGTCTCTCATTGCTTCTCCCTATTCCTGTTCATCTTGCGCAGAAATTGCAAAGTGTGCCAAACAGGAGGTTAAATGCACTGACTCTCCAAGTGGGGAGAGTGTTAGTAAAGTGTCTGGAATGGTGAACCCGAGTACCAGGGAACGAAAACTGAGATGCATTTGAAAACGTTTCCCAATCACACGGTGGACCATACTATGGGTTTCCCATGCATGTTTTAGCTAAAGGAAGAATCCCTTAAACCTGGAAATTTGGAACCCATGGAATGGGTACCATGCAGTATGACTTCAAAGGGTCTGCGTTTGCTCACCGAACCTCACCAATGCTATCAGCCCGAAGTGTCCAGCCTTATGTCTCACCCAGCTCTGGGTGTAGATGTGGGAAATCCAGGTTGCATCACAAGCCCTGAATGAATTATTTAAGAATTGCTCTCTATTTCACTGTCATTTTGTTTTGTTTTTGAAATTTATTTTGATAATGGGATTTATCGGATTTTCACTGCTGCGTTTAGGCCGCTGTACACACGCTTGATTTCCTTATGGAGACATATAAATCCATGGGTTTTAAGATTCTTACTTGTCAGGTATCTTGCCAGGCGTTGAATATGGGGTGTTGAGTCCATTTCGTTGAGCAAGGAGTAGGTCTTGTCTATTATATATTTGGCTTATGGAACGGTATCTGTGCTAATTTCAATCTCTGGTTTTATGCAGCACCCCAACTCACCTTTCCGCATAAGCAAGCATAAGTTGGTTTTCTAAATTTTAGACCCTGTTCTGTTTTGTCATTCAGTTCATGGGTAGCCAAGTTTACATTCCGTGTATTAGTGATATCTTATGATGTTTCTTTTTCTGTGTGACTTATTTCCTGTAGAATCATCATATCTGAATCCACTCATTATGCCACTACGGGCCTGATGACATAGATTTCATTGCTGAGTGATATTCCATTGTACGTGCGTACCACAATTTCTTTATCCATTTTTTACTTTCTGGGATATTTTACTTGTACCGTTGTCGAGGTTCTTGTAAACAGAGCCGTCCCAAACTCTGGGGTGGCTGTGTGTTTTTGATTTTAATTTCCCTAAGCTATAGGACCATAAGTGGAAGTGACATAGGCTGTGTTGCTTTGTTTCCTACGTGTTTCTGGAAACACCATACACTTCTCCAGAGTGGTTGTTGGCAATTTACATCCCGCCCATCAGCATGACAAGGCTCCCTGTTCTCCATGACCTGTCCTGCCTTTCTGGATTTTACACTTTTTTCAGATGGCCCTTTTGACCGGGGGGGCAGTGAGACTTCATTGTAGTGCAGATTTCCTTTACACGCTTGCTTGGTTGGCCAAAAAGGGCGTATGCGTTTTTTCCTGAATATATTCAGGAAAAAACGCATACGCCGTTTTTGGCCAAGTGCATCGTTGTCGACTTTCTGCCTCTTTTCCTATGCTTTTAGTACAATTCCAGTCTACCCCCTGAAATCGTTTTCCTGAAATTCTGCCCCGCTTTCAAGTCCTCTTGGAAGACTTACTTCAATACACTTTTGGACGATAGCTGTCATTCATAACTCTGCAGGTTTGTGAATTACAGTGCCCCTGAGCTCATGTCTTCAACTCGCTTTCTTGTGAGCTGGCCGCAAAACCGCAGGATTGCTTCAGGCCAAAGTCTCTTTCCGGTAGGGCACGCTGAGCCTTTGTTTAATTCCTCTTCCTGGTCGGAAATGAGCGTTCCATTTGCCCGTGCAGACACCTACAGCTAGTCTCTCATTGCTTCTCCCTATTCCTGTTCATCTTGCGCAGAAATTGCAAACTGTGCCAAACAGGAGATTAATGGCACTGACTCTCCAAGTGGGGAGAGTGTTAGTAAAGCGTTCAAATGTTGAACCCGAGTACCAGGGGACGAAAACTGAGATGCATTTGAAAACGTTTCCCAATCACATGGTGGACCATACTCTGGGTTTCCCATGCATGTTTTAGCTGAAGGAAGAATCCCTTAAACCTGGAGAGTTGGGACCCATGGAATGGGTAACATGCAGTGTGACTTCAAAGGGTCTGCGTTTGCTCACCGAACCTCACCAATGCTATCAGCCCGAAGTGTCCAGCCTATGTCTCATCCAGCTCTGGGTGTAGATGTGGTAAATCCAGGTTGCATCACAAGCCCTGAATGAATTATTTAAGAATTGCTCTCTATTTCACTGTCATTGTGTTTTGTTTTTGAAATTCATTTTGATAATGGGATTTATCGGATTTTCACTGCTGCTTTTAGGCCACTGTACACACGCTTGATTTCCTTATGGAGACATATAAATCCATGGGTTTTAAGATTCTTACTTGTCAGGTATCTTCCCAGGCGTTGAATATAGGGTGTTGAGTCCATTTCGTTGAGCAAGGAGTAGGTTTTGTCTATTATATATTTGGCTTATGGAACGGTATCTGTGCTAATTTCAATCTCTGGTTTTATGCAGCATCCCAACTGACCTTTCCCCATAAGCAAGCATAAGTTGGTTTGCTAAATTTGAGACCCTGTTCTGTTTTGTAATTCAGTTCATGGGTAGCCAAGTTTACATTCCGTGTATTAGTGATAACTTATGATGTTTCTTTTTCTGTCTGACTTATTTCTCATAGAATCATCGAACCTGAATCCACTCATTATGCCGCTACGGTCCTGATGACGTAGATTTCATTGCTGAGTGATATTCCATTGTACGTGCGTACCACAACTTCTTTATCCATTTTATGCTTTCTCGGATATTTAACTTCTACCGTAGATGAGGTTCTTGTAAACAGAGCCATCCCAAACTTTGGGGTGGCTGTGTGTTTTTGATTTTAATTTCCCTAAGCTATAGGACCATATGTGGAAGTGCCATAGGCTGTGTTGCTTTGTTTCCTACGTGTTTCCGGAAACACCATACAGTTTTCCAGAGTGGCTGTTGGCAATTTAAATCCGCCCATCAGCATAACAAGGCTCCCTGTTCTCCATGACCTGTCCTGCCTTTCTGGATTTTACACTTTTTTCATATGGCCCTTTTGACCGGGGGGCAGTGAGACTTCATTGTAGTGCAGATTTCCTTTACACGCTTGCTTGGTTGGCCAAAAAGGGCGTATGCGTTTTTTCCTGAATATATTCAGGAAAAAACGCATACGCCCTTTTTGGCCAAGTGCATCATTGTCAACATTCTGCCTCTTTTCCTATGCTTTAAGTGCAATTCCAGTCTACCCCCTGAAATCGTTTTCCTGAAATTCTGCCCCGCTTTCAAGCCCTCTTCGAAGACTTACTTCTATACATTTTTGGACGATAGCTGTCATTCATAACTCTGCAGGTTTGTGAATTACAGTGCCCCTGAGCTCCTTTCTTCAACTCGCTTTCTTGTGAGCTGGCCGCAAAACCGCAGGATTGCTTCAGGCCCTAATCTCTTTCCGGCAGGGCACCCTGAGCCTTTGGTTAATTCCTCTTCCTGGTGGGAAATGAGTGTTCCATTTTCCCGTGCAGACACCTACAGCTAGTCTCTCATTGCTTCTCCCTATTCCTGTTCATCTTGCGCAGAAATTGCAAAGTGTGCCAAACAGGAGGTTAAATGCACTGACTCTCCAAGTGGGGAGAGTGTTAGTAAAGCGTCTGGAATGGTGAACCCGAGTACCAGGGGACGAAAACTGAGATGCATTTGAAAACGTTTCCCAATCACACTGCGGACGATAGTCTGGGTTTCCCATGCATGTTTTAGCTGAAGGAAGAATCCCTTAAACCTGGAGAGTTGGGACACATGGAATGGGTACCATGCAGTATGACTTCAAAGGGTCTGCGTTTGCTCACCGAACCTCACCAATGCTATCAGCCCGAAGTGTCCAGCCTTATGTCTCACCCAGCTCTGGGTGTAGATGTGGGAAATCCAGGTTGCATCACAAGCCCTGAATGAATTATTTAAGAATTGCTCGCTATTTCACTGCCATTTTGTTTTGTTTTTGAAATTTATTTTGATAATGGGATTTATCGGATTTTCACTGCTGCGTTTAGGCCGCTGTACACACGCTTGATTTCCTTATGGAGACATATAAATCCATGGGTTTTAAGATTCTTACTTGTCAGGTATCTTGCCAGGCGTTGAATATGGGGTGTTGAGTCCATTTCGTTGAGCAAGGAGTAGGTCTTGTCTATTATATATTTGGCTTATGGAACGGTATCTGTGCTAATTTCAATCTCTGGTTTTATGCAGCACCCCAACTCACCTTTCCGCATAAGCAAGCAAAAGTTGGTTTTCTAAATTTGAGACCCTGTTCTGTTTTGTAATTCAGTTCATGGGTAGCCAAGTTTACATTCCGTGTATTAGTGATATCTTATGATGTTTCTTTTTCTGTGTGACTTATTTCCTGTAGAATCATCATATCTGAATCCACTCATTATGCCGCTACGGGCCTGATGACATAGATTTCATTGCTGAGTGATATTCCATTGTACGTGCGTACCACAACTTCTTTATCCATTTTATGCTTTCTCGGATATTTAACTTCTACCGTAGATGAGGTTCTTGTAAACAGAGCCATCCCAAACTTTGGGGTGGCTGTGTGTTTTTGATTTTAATTTCCCTAAGCTATAGGACCATAAGTGGAAGTGCCATAGGCTGTGTTGCTTTGTTTCCTACGTGTTTCAGGAAACACCATACACTTTTCCAGAGTGGCTGTTGGCAATTTAAATCCGCCCATCAGCATAACAAGGCTCCCTGTTCTCCATGACCTGTCCTGCCTTTCTGGATTTTACACTTTTTTCAGATGGCCCTTTTGACCGGGGGGCAGTGAGACTTCATTGTAGTGCAGATTTCCTTTACACGCTTGCTTGGTTGGCCAAAAAGGGCGTATGCGTTTTTTCCTGAATATATTCAGGAAAAAACGCATACGCCCTTTTTGGCCAAGTGCATCATTGTCAACATTCTGCCTCTTTTCCTATGCTTTAAGTGCAATTCCAGTCTACCCCCTGAAATCGTTTTCCTGAAATTCTGCCCCGCTTTCAAGTCCTCTTCGAAGACTTACTTCTATACATTTTTGGACGATAGCTGTCATTCATAACTCTGCAGGTTTGTGAATTACAGTGCCCCTGAGCTCCTTTCTTCAACTCGCTTTCTTGTGAGCTGGCCGCAAAACCACAGGATTGCTTCAGGCCCTAATCTCTTTCCGGCAGGGCACGCTGAGCCTTTGGTTAATTCCTCTTCCTGGTGGGAAATGAGCGTTCCATTTGCCCGTGCAGACACCTACAGCTAGTCTCTCATTGCTTCTCCCTATTCCTGTTCATCTTGCGCAGAAATTGCAAAGTGTGCCAAACAGGAGGTTAAATGCACTGACTCTCCAAGTGGGGAGAGTGTTGGTAAAGCTTCTGGAATGGTGAACCCGAGTACCAGGGGACGAAAACTGAGATGCATTTGAAAATGTTTCCCAATCACACGGTGGACCATACTATGGGTTTCCCATGCATGTTTTAGCTGAAGAAAGAATCCCTTAAACCTGGAAATTTGGAACCCATGGAATGGGTACCATGCAGTATGACTTCAAAGGGTCTGCGTTTGCTCACCGAACCTCACCAATGCTATCAGCCCGAAGTGTCCAGCCTTATGTCTCACCCAGCTCTGGGTGTAGATGTGGGAAATCCAGGTTGCATCACAAGCCCTGAATGAATTATTTAAGAATTGCTCTCTATTTCACTGTCATTTTGTTTTGTTTTTGAAATTTATTTTGATAATGGGATTTATCGGATTTTCACTGCTGCGTTTAGGCCGCTGTACACACGCTTGATTTCCTTATGGAGACATATAAATCCATGGGTTTTAAGATTCTTACTTGTCAGGTATCTTGCCAGGCGTTGAATATGGGGTGTTGAGTCCATTTCGTTGAGCAAGGAGTAGGTCTTGTCTATTATATATTTGGCTTATGGAACGGTATCTGTGCTAATTTCAATCTCTGGTTTTATGCAGCACCCCAACTCACCTTTCCGCATAAGCAAGCAAAAGTTGGTTTTCTAAATTTGAGACCCTGTTCTGTTTTGTAATTCAGTTCATGGGTAGCCAAGTTTACATTCCGTGTATTAGTGATATCTTATGATGTTTCTTTTTCTGTGTGACTTATTTCCTGTAGAATCATCATATCTGAATCCACTCATTATGCCGCTACGGGCCTGATGACATAGATTTCATTGCTGAGTGATATTCCATTGTACGTGCGTACCACAACTTCTTTATCCATTTTATGCTTTCTCGGATATTTAACTTCTACCGTAGATGAGGTTCTTGTAAACAGAGCCATCCCAAACTTTGGGGTGGCTGTGTGTTTTTGATTTTAATTTCCCTAAGCTATAGGACCATAAGTGGAAGTGCCATAGGCTGTGTTGCTTTGTTTCCTACGTGTTTCAGGAAACACCATACACTTTTCCAGAGTGGCTGTTGGCAATTTAAATCCGCCCATCAGCATAACAAGGCTCCCTGTTCTCCATGACCTGTCCTGCCTTTCTGGATTTTACACTTTTTTCAGATGGCCCTTTTGACCGGGGGGCAGTGAGACTTCATTGTAGTGCAGATTTCCTTTACACGCTTGCTTGGTTGGCCAAAAAGGGCGTATGCGTTTTTTCCTGAATATATTCAGGAAAAAACGCATACGCCCTTTTTGGCCAAGTGCATCATTGTCAACATTCTGCCTCTTTTCCTATGCTTTAAGTGCAATTCCAGTCTACCCCCTGAAATCGTTTTCCTGAAATTCTGCCCCGCTTTCAAGTCCTCTTCGAAGACTTACTTCTATACATTTTTGGACGATAGCTGTCATTCATAACTCTGCAGGTTTGTGAATTACAGTGCCCCTGAGCTCCTTTCTTCAACTCGCTTTCTTGTGAGCTGGCCGCAAAACCACAGGATTGCTTCAGGCCCTAATCTCTTTCCGGCAGGGCACGCTGAGCCTTTGGTTAATTCCTCTTCCTGGTGGGAAATGAGCGTTCCATTTGCCCGTGCAGACACCTACAGCTAGTCTCTCATTGCTTCTCCCTATTCCTGTTCATCTTGCGCAGAAATTGCAAAGTGTGCCAAACAGGAGGTTAAATGCACTGACTCTCCAAGTGGGGAGAGTGTTGGTAAAGCTTCTGGAATGGTGAACCCGAGTACCAGGGGACGAAAACTGAGATGCATTTGAAAATGTTTCCCAATCACACGGTGGACCATACTATGGGTTTCCCATGCATGTTTTAGCTGAAGAAAGAATCCCTTAAACCTGGAAATTTGGAACCCATGGAATGGGTACCATGCAGTATGACTTCAAAGGGTCTGCGTTTGCTCACCGAACCTCACCAATGCTATCAGCCCGAAGTGTCCAGCCTTATGTCTCACCCAGCTCTGGGTGTAGATGTGGGAAATCCAGGTTGCATCACAAGCCCTGAATGAATTATTTAAGAATTGCTCTCTATTTCACTGTCATTTTGTTTTGTTTTTGAAATTTATTTTGACAATGGGATTTATCGGATTTTCACTGCTGCGTTTAGGCCGCTGTACACACGCTTGATTTCCTTATGGAGACATATAAATCCATGGGTTTTAAGATTCTTACTTGTCAGGTATCTTGCCAGGCGTTGAATACGGGGTGTTGAGTCCATTTCGTTGAGCAAGGAGTAGGTCTTGTCTATTATATATTTGGCTTATGGAACGGTATCTCTGCTAATTTCAATCTCTGGTTTTATGCAGCACCCCAACTCACCTTTCCCCATAAGCAAGCATAAGTTGGTTTTCTAAATTTGAGACCCTGTTCTGATTTGTAATTCAGTTCATGGGTAGCCAAGTTTACATTCCGTGTATTAGTGATATCTTATGATGTTTCTTTTTCTGTGTGACTTATTTCTCGTAGAATCATCATACCTGAATCCACTCATTATGCCGCTACGGGCCTGATGACGTAGATTTCATTGCTGAGTGATATTCCATTGTACGTGCGTACCACAACTTCTTTATCCATTTTTTACTTTCTGGGATATTTTACTTGTACCGTAGACGAGGTTCTTGTAAACAGAGCCGTCCCAAACTCTGGGGTGGCTGTGTGTTTTTGATTTTAATTTCCCTAAGCTATAGGACCATAAGTGGAAGTGCCATAGGCTGTGTTGCTTTGTTTCCTACGTGTTTCTGGAAACACCATACACTTCTCCAGAGTGGCTGTTGGCAATTGATATCCCGCCCATTAGCATGAAAAGACTCCCTGTTCTCCATGACCTGTCCTGCCTTTCTGGATTTTACACTTTTTTCAAATGGCCCTTTTGACCGGGGGGGCAGTGAGACTTCATTGTAGTGCAGATTTCCTTTACACGCTTGCTTGGTTGGCCAAAAAGGGCGTATGCGTTTTTTTCTGAATATATTCAGGAAAAAACGCATACGCCCTTTTTGGACAAGTGCGTCGTTGTTGACATTCTGCCTCTTTTCCTATGCTTTTCGTACAATTCCAGTCTACCCCCTGAAATCGTTTTCCTGAAATTCTGCCCCGCTTTCAAGTCCTCTTTGAAGACTTACTTCAGTACATTTTTGGACGATAGCTGTCATTCATAACTCTGCAGGTTTGTGAATTACAGTGCCCCTGAGCTCATGTCTTCAACTCGCTTTCTTGTGAGCTGGCCGCAAAACCGCAGGATTGCTTCAGGCCATAATCTCTTTCCGGCAGGGCATGCTGAGCCTTTGTTTAATTCCTCTTCCTGGTGGGAAATGAGCGTTCCTTTTGCCCGTGCAGACACCTACAGCTAGTCTCTCATTGGTTCTCCCTATTCCTGTACATCTTGCGCAGAAATTGCAAACTGTGCGAAACAGGAGGTTAATGGCACTGACTCTCCAAGTGGGGAGAGTGTTAGTAAAGCGTCTGGAATGGTGAACCCGAGTACCAGGGGACGAAAACTGAGATGCATTTGAAAATGTTTCCCGGTCACACAGTGCAATGTACTGTGGGTTTCCCATGCATGTTTTAGCTGAAGGAAAAATCCCTTAAACCTGGAAATTTGGAACCCATGGAATGGGTACCATGCAGTATGACTTCAAAGGGTCTGCGTTTGCTCACCGAACCTCACCAATGCTATCAGCCCGATGTGTCCAGCCTTATGTCTCACCCAGCTCTGGGTGTAGATGTTTGAAATCCAGGTTGCATCACAAGCCCTGAATGAATTATTTAAGAATTGCTCTCTATTTCACTGTCATTGTGTTTTGTTTTTGAAATTTATTTTGATAATGGGATTTATCGGATTTTCACTGCTGCCTTTAGGCCGCTGTACACACGCTTGATTTCCTTATGGAGACATATAAATCCATGGGTTTTAAGATTCTTACTTGTCAGGTATCTTGCCAGGCGTTGAATATGGGGTGTTGAGTCCATTTCGTTGAGCAAGGAGTAGGTCTTGTCTATTATATATTTGGCTTATGGAACGGTATCTGTGCTCATTTCAATCTCTGGTTATATGCAGCACCCCAACTCACCTTTCCCCATAAGCAAGCATAAGTTGGTTTTCTAAATTTGAGACCCTGTTCTGTTTTGTAATTCAGTTTATGTGTAGCCAAGTTTACATTCCGTGTATTACTGATATATTATGATGTTTCTTTTTCTGTGTGACTTATTTCTCATAGAATCATCGTACCTGAATCCACTCATTATGCCGCTATGGGCCTGAAGACGTAGATTTCATTGCTGAGTGATATTCCATTGTACGTGCGTACCAGAACTTCTTTATCCATTTTTTCCTTTCTCGGATATTTAACTTGTACCATAGACAAGGTTCTTGTAAACAGAGCCATCCCAAACTCTGGGGTGGCTGTGTGTTTTTGATTTTAATTTCCCTAAGCTATAGGACCATAAGTGGAAGTGACATAGGCTGTGTTGCTTTGTTTCCTACGTGTTTCAGGATACACCATACATTTCTCCAGCGTGGCTGTTGGCAATTTACATCCCGCCCATCAGCATAACAAGGCTCCCTGTACTCCATGACCTGTCCTGTCTTTCTGGATTTTACACTTTTTTCAGATGGCCCTTTTGACCGGGGGGCAGTGAGACTTCATTGTAGTGCAGATTTCCTTTACACGCTTGCTTGGTTGGCCAAAAAGGGCGTATGCGTTTTTTCCTGAATATATTCAGGAAAAAACGCATACGCCCTTTTTGGCCAAGTGCATCATTGTTGACATTCTGCCTCTTTTCCTACGCTTTAAGTGCAATTCCAGTCTACCCCCTGAAATCGTTTTCCTGAAATTCTGCCCCGCTTTCAAGTCCTCTTTGAAGACTTACTTCAGTACATTTTTGGACGATAGCTGTCATTCATAACTCTGCAGGTTTGTGAATTACAGTGCCCCTGAGCTCCTTTCTTCAACTCCTTTTCTTGTGAGCTGGCCGCAAAACCGCAGGATTGCTTCAGGCCCTAATCTGTTTCCGGCATGGCACGCTGAGCCTTTGGTTAATTCCTCTTCCTGGTGGGAAATGAGCGTTCAATTTGCCCGTGCAGACACCAACAGCTAGTCTCTCATTGGTTCTCCCTATGCCTGTTCATCTTGCGCAGAATTTGCAAACTGTGCCAAACAGGAGGTTAAAGGCACTGACTCTCCAAGTGGGGAGAGTGTTAGTAAAGCGTCTGGAATGGTGAACCCGAGTACCAGGGGACGAAAACTGAGATGCATTTGAAAACGTTTCCCAATCACACGGCGGATGATAGTCTGGGTTTCCCATTCATGTTTTAGCTGAAGGAAGAATCCCTTAAACCTGGAGAGTTGGGACACATGGAATGGGTACCATGCAGTATGACTTCAAAGGGTCTGCGTTTGCTCACCGAACCTCACCAATGCTATCAGCCCGAAGTGCCCAGCCTTATGTCTCAACCAGCTCTGGGTGTAGATGTGGGAAATCCAGGTTGCATCACAAGCCCTGAATGAATTATTTAAGAATTGCTCTCTATTTCACTGTCATTGTGTTTTGTTTTTGAAATTTATTTTGATAATGGGATTTATCGGATTTTCACTGCTGCGTTTAGGCCGCTGTACACATGCTTGATTTCCTTATGGAGACATATAAATCCATGGGTTTTAAGATTCTTACTTGTCAGGTATCTTGCCAGGCGTTGAATATGGGGTGTTGAGGCCATTTTGTTGAGCAAGGAGTAGGGCTTGTCTATTATATATTTGGCTTATGGAACGGTGTCTGTGCTAATTTCAATCTCTGGTTTTATGCAGCACCCCAACTCACCTTTCCCCATAAGCAAGCATAAGTTGGTTTTCTAAATTTGAGACCCTGTTCTGTTTTGTAATTCAGTTTATGTGTAGCCAAGTTTACATTCCGTGTATTACTGATATATTATGATGTTTCTTTTTCTGTGTGACGTATTTCTCGTAGAATCATCATACCTGAATCCACTCATTATGCCGCTATGGGAGTGAAGACGTAGATTTCATTGCTGAGTGATATTCCATTGTACGTGCGTACCAGAACTTCTTTATCCATTTTTTCCTTTCTCGGATATTTAACTTGTTCCGTAGACAACGTTCTTGTAAACAGAGCCATCCCAAACTTTGGGGTGGCTGTGTGTTTTTGATTTTAATTTCCCTAAGCTATAGGACCATAAGTGGAAGTGACATAGGCTGTGTTGCTTTGTTTCCTACGTGTTTCAGGATACACCATACATTTCTCCAGGGTGGCTGTTGGCACTTTACATCCCACCCATCAGCATAACAAGGCTCCCTGTTCTCCAAGACCTGTCCTGCCTTTCTGGATTTTACACTTTTTTCAGATGGCCCTTTTGACCGGGGGGCAGTGAGACTTCATTGTAGTGCAGATTTCTTTACACGCTTGCTTGGTTGGCCAAAAAGGTCGTATGCGTTTTTTCCTGAATATATTCAGGAGAAAACGCATACGCCCTTTTAGGCCAAGTGCATCATTGTCGACATTCTGCCTCTTTTCCTATGCTTTAAGTGCAATTCCAGTCTACCCCCTGAAATCGTTTTCCTGAAATTCTGCCCCGCTTTCAAGTCCTCTTTGAAGACTTACTTCAGTACATTTTTGGACGATAGCTGTCATTCATAACTCTGCAGGTTTGTGAATTACAGTGCCCCTGAGCTCCTTTCTTCAACTCGTTTTCTTGTGAGCTGGCCGCAAAACCGCAGGATTGCTTCAGGCCCTAATATGTTTCCGGCCGGGCACGCTGAGCCTTTGGTTAATTCCTCTTCCTTGTGGGAAATGATCGTTCCATTTGCCCGTGCAGACACCAACAGCTAGTCTCTCTTTGGTTCTCCCTATGCCTGTTCATCTTGCACAGAAATTGCAAACTGTGCCAAACAGGAGGTTAAAGGCACTGACTCTCCAAGTGGGGAGAGTGTTAGTAAAGCGTCTGGAATGGTGAACCCGAGTACCAGGGGACGAAAACTGAGATGCATTTGAAAACGTTTCCCAATCACACGGCCGACGATAGTCTGGGTTTCCCATGCATGTTTTAGCTGAAGGAAGAATTCCTTAAACCTGGAGAGTTGGGACCCATGGAATGGGTACCATGCAGTATGACTTCAAAGGGTCTGCGTTTGCTCACCGAACCTCACCAATGCTATCAGCCCGAAGTGTCCAGCCTTATGTCTCATCCAGCTCTGGGTGTAGATGTGGTAAATCCAGGTTGCATCACAAGCCCTGAATGAATTATTTAAGAATTGCTCTCTATTTCACTGTCATTGTGTTTTGTTTTTGAAATTCATTTTGATAATGGGATTTATCGGATTTTCACTGCTGCGTTTAGGCCGCTGTACACATGCTTGATTTCCTTATGGAGACATATAAATCCATGGGTTTTAAGATTCTTACTTGTCAGGTATCTTGCCAGGCGTTGAATATGGGGTGTTGAGTCCATTTCGTTGAGCAAGGAGTAGGTCTTGTCTATTATATATTTGGCTTATGGAACGGTATCTGTGCTAATTTCAATCTCTGGTTTTATGCAGCACCCCAACCCACCTTTCCCCATAAGCAAGCATAATTTGGTTTTCTCAATTTGAGACCCTGTTCTATTTTGTAATTCAGTTCAAGTGTAGCCAAGTTTACATTCCGTGTATTAGTGATATCTTATGATGTTTCTTTTTCTGTGTGACTTATTTCTCGTAGAATCATCGTACCTGAATCCACTCATTATGCCGCTACGGGCCTGATGACGTAGATTTCATTGCTGAGTGATATTCCATTGTATGTGCGTACCACAACTGCTTTATACAGTTTTTGCTTTCTCGGATATTTAACTTGTACCGTAGACGAGGTTCTTGTTAACAGAGCCGTCACAAACTTTGGGGTGGCTGTGTTTTTGATTTTAATTTCCCTAAGCTATAGGACCATAAGTGGAAGTGCCACAGGCTGTGTTGCTTTCTTTCCTACGTGTTTCAGGAAACACCATAAACTTCTCCAGAGTGGCTGTTGGCAATTTACATCACGCCCATCAGCATAACAAGGCTCCCTGTTCTCCATGACCTGTCGGGCCTTTCTGGATTTTACACATTTTTCAGATGGCCCTTTTGACCGGGGGCAGTGAGACTTCATTGTAGTGCAGATTTCCTTTAAACACTTGCTTCGTTGGCAAAAAAGTGCGTATGCGTTTTTATCTGAATATATTCAGGAAAAACCGCATACGCCCTTTTTGGCCAAGTGCATCATTGTCGACATTCTGCCTCTTTTCGTATGCTTTAAGTGCAATTCCTGTCTACCCCTTGAAATCGTTTTCCTGAAATTCTGCCCCGCTTTCATGTCCTCTTCGAAGACTTACTTCAATACACTTTTGGACGATAGCTGTCATTCATAACTCTGCAGGTTTGTGAATTGCAGTGCCCCTGAGCTCCTTTCTTCAACTCTCTTTCTTGTGAGCTGGCCGCAAAACCGCAGGATTGCTTCAGGCCATAATCTCTTTCCGGGGGGGAACGCTGAGCCTTTGTTTAATTCCTCTTCCTGGTCGGAAATGAGCGTTCCATTTGCCCGTGCAGGCACCTACAGCTAGTCTCTCATTGGTTCTCCCTATTCCTGTACATCTTGCGCAGAAATTGCAAACTGTGCCAAACAGGAGGTTAATGGCACTGACTCTCCAAGTGGGGAGAGTGTTAGTAAAGCGTCTGGAATGATGAACCCGAGTACCAGGGGACGAAAACTGAGATGCATTTGAAAACGTTTCCCGGTCACACAGTGCACTGTACTGTGGGTTTCCCATGCATGTTTTAGCTGAAGGAAGAATCCCTTAAACCTGGAGAGTTGGGACCCATGGAATGGGTACCATGCAGTATGACTTCAAAGGGTCTGCGTTTGCTCACCGAACCTCACCAATGCTATCAGCCCGAAGTGTCCAGCCTTATGTCTCACCCAGCTCTGGGTGTAGATGTGGGAAATCCAGGTTGCATCACAAGCCCTGAATGAATTATTTAAGAATTGCTCTCTATTTCACTGTCATTTTGTTTTGTTTTTGAAATTTATTTTGACAATGGGATTTATCGGATTTTCACTGCTGCGTTTAGGCCGCTGTACACACGCTTGATTTCCTTATGGAGACATATAAATCCATGGGTTTTAAGATTCTTACTTGTCAGGTATCTTGCCAGGCGTTGAATACGGGGTGTTGAGTCCATTTCGTTGAGCAAGGAGTAGGTCTTGTCTATTATATATTTGGCTTATGGAACGGTATCTCTGCTAATTTCAATCTCTGGTTTTATGCAGCACCCCAACTCACCTTTCCCCATAAGCAAGCATAAGTTGGTTTTCTAAATTTGAGACCCTGTTCTGATTTGTAATTCAGTTCATGGGTAGCCAAGTTTACATTCCGTGTATTAGTGATATCTTATGATGTTTCTTTTTCTGTGTGACTTATTTCTCGTAGAATCATCATACCTGAATCCACTCATTATGCCGCTACGGGCCTGATGACGTAGATTTCATTGCTGAGTGATATTCCATTGTACGTGCGTACCACAACTTCTTTATCCATTTTTTACTTTCTGGGATATTTTACTTGTACCGTAGACGAGGTTCTTGTAAACAGAGCCGTCCCAAACTCTGGGGTGGCTGTGTGTTTTTGATTTTAATTTCCCTAAGCTATAGGACCATAAGTGGAAGTGCCATAGGCTGTGTTGCTTTGTTTCCTACGTGTTTCTGGAAACACCATACACTTCTCCAGAGTGGCTGTTGGCAATTGATATCCCGCCCATTAGCATGAAAAGACTCCCTGTTCTCCATGACCTGTCCTGCCTTTCTGGATTTTACACTTTTTTCAAATGGCCCTTTTGACCGGGGGGGCAGTGAGACTTCATTGTAGTGCAGATTTCCTTTACACGCTTGCTTGGTTGGCCAAAAAGGGCGTATGCGTTTTTTTCTGAATATATTCAGGAAAAAACGCATACGCCCTTTTTGGACAAGTGCGTCGTTGTTGACATTCTGCCTCTTTTCCTATGCTTTTCGTACAATTCCAGTCTACCCCCTGAAATCGTTTTCCTGAAATTCTGCCCCGCTTTCAAGTCCTCTTTGAAGACTTACTTCAGTACATTTTTGGACGATAGCTGTCATTCATAACTCTGCAGGTTTGTGAATTACAGTGCCCCTGAGCTCATGTCTTCAACTCGCTTTCTTGTGAGCTGGCCGCAAAACCGCAGGATTGCTTCAGGCCATAATCTCTTTCCGGCAGGGCATGCTGAGCCTTTGTTTAATTCCTCTTCCTGGTGGGAAATGAGCGTTCCTTTTGCCCGTGCAGACACCTACAGCTAGTCTCTCATTGGTTCTCCCTATTCCTGTACATCTTGCGCAGAAATTGCAAACTGTGCGAAACAGGAGGTTAATGGCACTGACTCTCCAAGTGGGGAGAGTGTTAGTAAAGCGTCTGGAATGGTGAACCCGAGTACCAGGGGACGAAAACTGAGATGCATTTGAAAATGTTTCCCGGTCACACAGTGCAATGTACTGTGGGTTTCCCATGCATGTTTTAGCTGAAGGAAAAATCCCTTAAACCTGGAAATTTGGAACCCATGGAATGGGTACCATGCAGTATGACTTCAAAGGGTCTGCGTTTGCTCACCGAACCTCACCAATGCTATCAGCCCGATGTGTCCAGCCTTATGTCTCACCCAGCTCTGGGTGTAGATGTTTGAAATCCAGGTTGCATCACAAGCCCTGAATGAATTATTTAAGAATTGCTCTCTATTTCACTGTCATTGTGTTTTGTTTTTGAAATTTATTTTGATAATGGGATTTATCGGATTTTCACTGCTGCCTTTAGGCCGCTGTACACACGCTTGATTTCCTTATGGAGACATATAAATCCATGGGTTTTAAGATTCTTACTTGTCAGGTATCTTGCCAGGCGTTGAATATGGGGTGTTGAGTCCATTTCGTTGAGCAAGGAGTAGGTCTTGTCTATTATATATTTGGCTTATGGAACGGTATCTGTGCTCATTTCAATCTCTGGTTATATGCAGCACCCCAACTCACCTTTCCCCATAAGCAAGCATAAGTTGGTTTTCTAAATTTGAGACCCTGTTCTGTTTTGTAATTCAGTTTATGTGTAGCCAAGTTTACATTCCGTGTATTACTGATATATTATGATGTTTCTTTTTCTGTGTGACTTATTTCTCATAGAATCATCGTACCTGAATCCACTCATTATGCCGCTATGGGCCTGAAGACGTAGATTTCATTGCTGAGTGATATTCCATTGTACGTGCGTACCAGAACTTCTTTATCCATTTTTTCCTTTCTCGGATATTTAACTTGTACCATAGACAAGGTTCTTGTAAACAGAGCCATCCCAAACTCTGGGGTGGCTGTGTGTTTTTGATTTTAATTTCCCTAAGCTATAGGACCATAAGTGGAAGTGACATAGGCTGTGTTGCTTTGTTTCCTACGTGTTTCAGGATACACCATACATTTCTCCAGCGTGGCTGTTGGCAATTTACATCCCGCCCATCAGCATAACAAGGCTCCCTGTACTCCATGACCTGTCCTGTCTTTCTGGATTTTACACTTTTTTCAGATGGCCCTTTTGACCGGGGGGCAGTGAGACTTCATTGTAGTGCAGATTTCCTTTACACGCTTGCTTGGTTGGCCAAAAAGGGCGTATGCGTTTTTTCCTGAATATATTCAGGAAAAAACGCATACGCCCTTTTTGGCCAAGTGCATCATTGTTGACATTCTGCCTCTTTTCCTACGCTTTAAGTGCAATTCCAGTCTACCCCCTGAAATCGTTTTCCTGAAATTCTGCCCCGCTTTCAAGTCCTCTTTGAAGACTTACTTCAGTACATTTTTGGACGATAGCTGTCATTCATAACTCTGCAGGTTTGTGAATTACAGTGCCCCTGAGCTCCTTTCTTCAACTCCTTTTCTTGTGAGCTGGCCGCAAAACCGCAGGATTGCTTCAGGCCCTAATCTGTTTCCGGCATGGCACGCTGAGCCTTTGGTTAATTCCTCTTCCTGGTGGGAAATGAGCGTTCAATTTGCCCGTGCAGACACCAACAGCTAGTCTCTCATTGGTTCTCCCTATGCCTGTTCATCTTGCGCAGAATTTGCAAACTGTGCCAAACAGGAGGTTAAAGGCACTGACTCTCCAAGTGGGGAGAGTGTTAGTAAAGCGTCTGGAATGGTGAACCCGAGTACCAGGGGACGAAAACTGAGATGCATTTGAAAACGTTTCCCAATCACACGGCGGATGATAGTCTGGGTTTCCCATTCATGTTTTAGCTGAAGGAAGAATCCCTTAAACCTGGAGAGTTGGGACACATGGAATGGGTACCATGCAGTATGACTTCAAAGGGTCTGCGTTTGCTCACCGAACCTCACCAATGCTATCAGCCCGAAGTGCCCAGCCTTATGTCTCAACCAGCTCTGGGTGTAGATGTGGGAAATCCAGGTTGCATCACAAGCCCTGAATGAATTATTTAAGAATTGCTCTCTATTTCACTGTCATTGTGTTTTGTTTTTGAAATTTATTTTGATAATGGGATTTATCGGATTTTCACTGCTGCGTTTAGGCCGCTGTACACATGCTTGATTTCCTTATGGAGACATATAAATCCATGGGTTTTAAGATTCTTACTTGTCAGGTATCTTGCCAGGCGTTGAATATGGGGTGTTGAGGCCATTTTGTTGAGCAAGGAGTAGGGCTTGTCTATTATATATTTGGCTTATGGAACGGTGTCTGTGCTAATTTCAATCTCTGGTTTTATGCAGCACCCCAACTCACCTTTCCCCATAAGCAAGCATAAGTTGGTTTTCTAAATTTGAGACCCTGTTCTGTTTTGTAATTCAGTTTATGTGTAGCCAAGTTTACATTCCGTGTATTACTGATATATTATGATGTTTCTTTTTCTGTGTGACGTATTTCTCGTAGAATCATCATACCTGAATCCACTCATTATGCCGCTATGGGAGTGAAGACGTAGATTTCATTGCTGAGTGATATTCCATTGTACGTGCGTACCAGAACTTCTTTATCCATTTTTTCCTTTCTCGGATATTTAACTTGTTCCGTAGACAACGTTCTTGTAAACAGAGCCATCCCAAACTTTGGGGTGGCTGTGTGTTTTTGATTTTAATTTCCCTAAGCTATAGGACCATAAGTGGAAGTGACATAGGCTGTGTTGCTTTGTTTCCTACGTGTTTCAGGATACACCATACATTTCTCCAGGGTGGCTGTTGGCACTTTACATCCCACCCATCAGCATAACAAGGCTCCCTGTTCTCCAAGACCTGTCCTGCCTTTCTGGATTTTACACTTTTTTCAGATGGCCCTTTTGACCGGGGGGCAGTGAGACTTCATTGTAGTGCAGATTTCTTTACACGCTTGCTTGGTTGGCCAAAAAGGTCGTATGCGTTTTTTCCTGAATATATTCAGGAGAAAACGCATACGCCCTTTTAGGCCAAGTGCATCATTGTCGACATTCTGCCTCTTTTCCTATGCTTTAAGTGCAATTCCAGTCTACCCCCTGAAATCGTTTTCCTGAAATTCTGCCCCGCTTTCAAGTCCTCTTTGAAGACTTACTTCAGTACATTTTTGGACGATAGCTGTCATTCATAACTCTGCAGGTTTGTGAATTACAGTGCCCCTGAGCTCCTTTCTTCAACTCGTTTTCTTGTGAGCTGGCCGCAAAACCGCAGGATTGCTTCAGGCCCTAATATGTTTCCGGCCGGGCACGCTGAGCCTTTGGTTAATTCCTCTTCCTTGTGGGAAATGATCGTTCCATTTGCCCGTGCAGACACCAACAGCTAGTCTCTCTTTGGTTCTCCCTATGCCTGTTCATCTTGCACAGAAATTGCAAACTGTGCCAAACAGGAGGTTAAAGGCACTGACTCTCCAAGTGGGGAGAGTGTTAGTAAAGCGTCTGGAATGGTGAACCCGAGTACCAGGGGACGAAAACTGAGATGCATTTGAAAACGTTTCCCAATCACACGGCCGACGATAGTCTGGGTTTCCCATGCATGTTTTAGCTGAAGGAAGAATTCCTTAAACCTGGAGAGTTGGGACCCATGGAATGGGTACCATGCAGTATGACTTCAAAGGGTCTGCGTTTGCTCACCGAACCTCACCAATGCTATCAGCCCGAAGTGTCCAGCCTTATGTCTCATCCAGCTCTGGGTGTAGATGTGGTAAATCCAGGTTGCATCACAAGCCCTGAATGAATTATTTAAGAATTGCTCTCTATTTCACTGTCATTGTGTTTTGTTTTTGAAATTCATTTTGATAATGGGATTTATCGGATTTTCACTGCTGCGTTTAGGCCGCTGTACACATGCTTGATTTCCTTATGGAGACATATAAATCCATGGGTTTTAAGATTCTTACTTGTCAGGTATCTTGCCAGGCGTTGAATATGGGGTGTTGAGTCCATTTCGTTGAGCAAGGAGTAGGTCTTGTCTATTATATATTTGGCTTATGGAACGGTATCTGTGCTAATTTCAATCTCTGGTTTTATGCAGCACCCCAACCCACCTTTCCCCATAAGCAAGCATAATTTGGTTTTCTCAATTTGAGACCCTGTTCTATTTTGTAATTCAGTTCAAGTGTAGCCAAGTTTACATTCCGTGTATTAGTGATATCTTATGATGTTTCTTTTTCTGTGTGACTTATTTCTCGTAGAATCATCGTACCTGAATCCACTCATTATGCCGCTACGGGCCTGATGACGTAGATTTCATTGCTGAGTGATATTCCATTGTATGTGCGTACCACAACTGCTTTATACAGTTTTTGCTTTCTCGGATATTTAACTTGTACCGTAGACGAGGTTCTTGTTAACAGAGCCGTCACAAACTTTGGGGTGGCTGTGTTTTTGATTTTAATTTCCCTAAGCTATAGGACCATAAGTGGAAGTGCCACAGGCTGTGTTGCTTTCTTTCCTACGTGTTTCAGGAAACACCATAAACTTCTCCAGAGTGGCTGTTGGCAATTTACATCACGCCCATCAGCATAACAAGGCTCCCTGTTCTCCATGACCTGTCGGGCCTTTCTGGATTTTACACATTTTTCAGATGGCCCTTTTGACCGGGGGCAGTGAGACTTCATTGTAGTGCAGATTTCCTTTAAACACTTGCTTCGTTGGCAAAAAAGTGCGTATGCGTTTTTATCTGAATATATTCAGGAAAAACCGCATACGCCCTTTTTGGCCAAGTGCATCATTGTCGACATTCTGCCTCTTTTCGTATGCTTTAAGTGCAATTCCTGTCTACCCCTTGAAATCGTTTTCCTGAAATTCTGCCCCGCTTTCATGTCCTCTTCGAAGACTTACTTCAATACACTTTTGGACGATAGCTGTCATTCATAACTCTGCAGGTTTGTGAATTGCAGTGCCCCTGAGCTCCTTTCTTCAACTCTCTTTCTTGTGAGCTGGCCGCAAAACCGCAGGATTGCTTCAGGCCATAATCTCTTTCCGGGGGGGAACGCTGAGCCTTTGTTTAATTCCTCTTCCTGGTCGGAAATGAGCGTTCCATTTGCCCGTGCAGGCACCTACAGCTAGTCTCTCATTGGTTCTCCCTATTCCTGTACATCTTGCGCAGAAATTGCAAACTGTGCCAAACAGGAGGTTAATGGCACTGACTCTCCAAGTGGGGAGAGTGTTAGTAAAGCGTCTGGAATGATGAACCCGAGTACCAGGGGACGAAAACTGAGATGCATTTGAAAACGTTTCCCGGTCACACAGTGCACTGTACTGTGGGTTTCCCATGCATGTTTTAGCTGAAGGAAGAATCCCTTAAACCTGGAGAGTTGGGACCCATGGAATGGGTACCATGCAGTATGACTTCAAAGGGTCTGCGTTTGCTCACCGAACCTCACCAATGCTATCAGCCCGAAGTGTCCAGCCTTATGTCTCACCCAGCTCTGGGTGTAGATGTGGTAAATCCAGGTGGCATCACAAGCCCTGAATGAATTATTTAAGAATTGCTCTCTATTTCACTGTCATTGTGTTTTGTTTTTGAAATTCATTTTGATAATGGGATTTATCGGATGTTCACTGCTGCGTTTAGGCCGCTGTACAGATGCTTGATTTCCTTATGGAGACATATAAATCCATGGGTTTTAAGATTCTTACTTGTCAGGTATCTTCCCAAGCGTTGAATATGGGTTGTTGAGTCCATTTCGTTGAGCAAGGAGTAGGTCTTGTCTATTATATATTTGCCTTATGAAACGGTATCTGTGCTAATTTCAATCTCTGGTTTTATGCAGCACCCCACCTCACCTTTCCCCATAAGCAAGCATAAGTTGTTTTTCTAAATTTGAGACCCTGTTCTGTTTTGTAATTCAGTTCATGTGTAGCCAAGTTTACATTCCGTGTATTAGTGATATCTTATGATGTTTCTTTTTCTGTGTGACTTATTTCTCGTAGAATCATCATTCCTGAATCCACTCATTATGCCGCTATGGACCTGATGATGTAGGTTTCATTGCAGAGTGATATTCCATTGTACGTGAGTACCACAACCTCTTTATCCGTTTTTTGCTTTCTCGGATAGTTAACTTATACCGTAGACAAGGTTCTTGTTAACAGAGCCGTCCCAAACTTTGGGGTGGCTGTGTGTTTTTGATTTTAATTTCCCTAAGCTATAGGACCATAAGTGGAAGTGCCATAGTCTGTGTTGCTTTTTTTCCTACGTGTTTCAGGAAACACCATACACTTCTCCAGAGTGGCTGTTGGCAATTTACATCCCGCCCATCAACATAACAAGGCTCCCTGTTCTCCATGACCTGTCGTGCCTTTCTGGAATTTACACATTTTTCAGATGGCCCTTTTGACCGGGGGGCAGTGAGACTTAATTGTAGTGCACATTTCCTTTACACGGTTGCTTGGTTGGCCAAAAAGTGCGTATGCGTTTTTTCCTGAATATATTCAGGTAAAAACGCATACGCCCTTTTTGGCCAAGTGCGTCATTGTCGACATTCTGCCTCTAATCTTATTCTTTAAGTGCAATTCCAGTCTACCCCCTGAAATCGTTTTCCTGAAATTCTGCCCCGATTTCAAGTCCTCTTCGAAGACTTACTTCAAAACATTTTTGGACGATAGCTGTCTTTCATTACTCTGCAGGTTTGTGATTTACAGTGCCCCTGAGCTCCTTTCTTCAACTCGCTTTCTTGTGAGCTGGCCGCAAACCCGCAGGATTGCTTCAGGCCCTAATAAAGTTCCGGCATGGCATGCTGAACCTTTGGTTAATTCCTCTTCCTGGTGGGAAATGAGCGTTAAATTTGCATGTGCAGACACCTTCACATGAGTCGTCATGGTGCTCCTTTGCCCCGGTTAACTCTATGGAGGTTGGAGTTGGAGGGCCTCCTCACTCAAGATCAGTGTGCCCACGGAGCCAACCCTGCAACTTCAGGGCATGGTTGGGGGTTAGGATCACCACGAGGGTTCCTTTTCCCTTAGGAGGGAGGTGGCCTTTTGGGCTGCTGATTTCCAGGTTATCAGATACTGCCAGTATCTTGGCCAGATGTGGCGGTGGGCCAAGCCCCTTGGTGACCGTAGTTTATCCTACCTGGATCGCATTCTTGCATTGTTCCATTTCAAGTGGTCCCAGGTTTTGCACTAATACTCCAATGGCGATTCACCGTTCACCAGGAATGTAAAGGTCAAAGGGTTTAGCTAAATTAGGGAGTTCCAGGGCAAGTGTCTTAATTGACTGCTCTTTCCATTCTTGAAAGGCCACTTCTGCATTCTATTCAAAAGGATCATCACCTTTTCCTTTCAGTGTTTCATATAGAGGCCGAGCTAGTAGACTGTAGTTAGGGATCCAGAAGCAGCAAACCCTGGCCTCCCCAGGAACCCCTAAGCTGTCTTCTAGTTTTAGAAATGGGTAAGGCTGTAAATTGTTTCTTCCCTTTCCTGGGATGGGCTTCTCCGACCTTCTGTGAGAATGAAGCCCAGGCAGGTCACCGTAGTCTGTGATATTTGAGCTTTTTCTTGGACAACTTGTATCCTTTATTGGCTTCGTAGTTCAGAGGTCTCCTTAGTAGGGCTGGCGATCAGAATGTCGTCTGCATATTGAAGGAGTGTTTCCTTTTCCAGAGGTAGAACTTTTAGGTCTTTAGCTGAGCTTTCCCCAAAGATGGTGTGGGAATTTTTGAACCCTTGGGGCAACACGGCCCGGAAGTATTGTTTTAGTTGTATGTTGAGTCCTGCCACTCACAAGCCAAAATTTCTTGTGACTCTGGGACCAATAGAATACAAAAGAAGGCATCATTGAAGACTAATACAGAATACCATGTCCTGGTGGTTGGTAGAATGACCAGCAGGGTGTAGGATTTAGGAACTACTGGAGTTATATCCTCGGTGGCTTCACTGACTGTCCTGACATCCTTTACCAGGACTCCAGCAGCCCATGGGGCTCTCGAGGTCAGGCCAATCCCAGGATATGGAGCTCACCTGGGCAGGTACCCCACCCCAGCCCACGGGGCTCTCGTGTTCAGGACCCTCCCAGGATATGGGGTTCCCTGGGCAGGTCCCCCTGCAGCCCATGGGGCTCTCGTGGTCAGGCCCCTCCCAGGATACAGAGCTACCCTTGCAGGTACCATGGCAGGGCTGGGAACACAGGAACCGTGCATATCGCCCTCATTGCAGAGCACTCCCATCTCACCTGTCACTCAGATCTGACACAGAGCACCTCAGAGCAGGACTTGAACTAACAAACAGCAGCTCCGACAGGTCTGTGACCCTGGGCATCACTCTGTGTGGCCTCCCTCCACCTGGTTTTCCAGAGACTTCCACTGCACCCGGGGCACCAGGCCTCTGTCTCCACCCACCAGCCACCCCTCCTCTCCCTGACTCCTTGTTTCCTCTCATTAGGAGAGGGTTTTCTTGAAGTTGTCTCCCACTCATGGGCCAGATAATATAATTAGAAAACAAGCCAGAGCTGCAGCCCCTTGTCTATCCTGACTCTCAGGAGCCCACACCTGTTCCTTGGACCTGGCCGATTCAGCAAGTTCCAGTTTCTGCAACTGTGAGCCCCTGAGGGGTGATTATTGGCTGGCCTGGGAAGCCTGACCGTGCCGGCCAGCCCTCCCCAGGTGTGCCTGGGTTCAGATCAATATAAACACCGCTCCAGGCAGCAAGAGCCCCTGCAGCTGTGCCTGACGCCATTTTCTCTGCCCTGTCAGCAGTCTTGGGGCTGGACTGGTGGGAGGGAGTGAGAGGCCACGGCTTTGTGGGTGGCCCAGTGTGAGTGGGGCTCTGCTGGACTTTCTGCAGCAGTTGCCAAGATGCCACCTGCTAAAGAAGAGGATGTGTCACCCATACCTGCCGCTGGAATTTCTCCCTGGGCAGAGGTGAGTGAGGAAGAAAGCAGTGGGGGCCGGGACAGCAGGGGTATCTCAGGCAGGGAAATGGAAAGCTTCCAGAAGAGCACCCAGGACCAGGACCATCCTGGCTGGCCTGCAGGCACCAAGTCGGCTGGCATGCTGTCGCTCATGTGGCTCCATGGCCCTTCCTCTAGGCTTTCAAGTCCTTGTACATATTCAGGTGTTTTACCTGGGAAGGGTGGGAACATTTCAGCAGCAGCTGGCCTGGGGCTCAGCCCACGTTTACTCACAGATGCCTCGGCACGGTCCCCCAGCTTTGCAATGAGGACGCTTGTTGCGTGGGGCCTGCTGGCTGAATGGGAGATGATTCCCCACCACCGACCAACTTCAGAATTGTTTACAACTGGAGCAAGTGCCCTGATACGGTTTTCCTCTGTGTAGCTGGTGGGTTCTGTTTTTTTTTCTTTTTTGGTTCAAGGTAGATTTTATTCCTCTTTTTTGTATTTACAGATATAAGCATGGAAATAATTTATTCATATAAATACATGTATGTGAAGGGAAGAATAGTTTTTCTGTTTTACTTTTTGTAATTTGAATTTTATTTTATTTTTTTATACAGCAGGTTCTTTTTGGTTATCTATTTTATACATATAAATGTATACATGCCAATCCCAATCTCTCAACTCCTCCCACCACCACCCCCCAACAGCTTTCCCCCCTTGGTGTCCATACGTTTGTTGTCTACATCTGTTGCTCTATTTCTGCCTTGCAAAACGGTTCATCTGTACAATTTGTCTAGGTTCCACATATAGCCATTAATAGACAAGATTTCTTTTTCTCTTTCTGACTTACTTCACTCTGTATGACAGTCTCTAGATCCATCAACGTCTCTACAAATGACCCAATTTCATTCCTTTTTATGGCTTAGTAATATTCCATTTTATATATGTACCACGTCTTTATGCATTCGTCTGTCTGTGGGCATTTAGGTTGCTTCCATTACCTGGATATTGTAAATAGTGATGCAATGAACATTGCGGTGAATGTCTCTTTTTGATTTATGGTTTTGTCTGGGTATATGCCCAGTAGTGGGACTGCTGTATCATATGGTAATTCTATTCTTAGTTTTATAAGAAACTCCATAACTTTCTCCACAGTGACTGTATCAATTTCATTCCCAACAATAGCGGAAGAGGGTTCCTTATCTCCACACCCTTTCCAGCATTTGTTGTTTGTAGATTTTCTGATGATGCCCATTCTAACAGGTGTGAGGTGATACACCATGGATGAGTCTATTTCGTTGAGCAAAGAGTAGGTCTTGTCTATTACATATTTGGCTTATGGAACGGTATGTGTGCTAATTTCAATCTCTGGTTTTATACAGCACCGCAACTCAACTTTCCCCTTAAGCAAGCATAAGTTTTTATCTAAATGTGAGACTCTGTTCGGTTTTGGAATTCAGTTGATGTGTAGCCAAGTTTACACTCTCTCTATTAGTGATATCTTATGATAATTACCTTTCTCTGTGTGACATATTTCTCTTAGAATCATCATACTTAAATCCACTCAATTTGCTGCTACAGGCCTGATGACATTGATTTCATTGCTGAGTGATATTCCATTGTACGTAAGTAGCACAACTCCTTTATCCATATTTTTCTTTCTGGGATATTTAATTTGTACTGGACTCAAGGTTCTTGTAAACACAGCAGCCCTAAATTTGGTGTTGGCTGTGTCTTGTTGATTTTAATTTTCCTAAGCTATAGGGCCAAAAGTGGAAGTGCCCTAGGGTCTGTAGCTTTGTTTTTCAGATGTTTCAGGATACACCATAAACATCTCCAGAGTGTCTGTTGGCAATTTACATCCCGCCCATCAGCATAACAAGGCTCCCTGTTCTCCATGGCCTGTCCTGTGTTTCTGGTTTTTACACTTTTTTCAGATGGCCCTTTTGACGAATGGGAAATGAGACTTCATTGTAGTGCGGATTTCCATTGCTCGAGTGCTTGGTTGGCCAAAAAGGGCATATGTGTTTTTTTCCTGAATATATTCAGGAAAAAATGTTTACGCACTTTGGTCCAAGTGCATCACTGTCAAAGATCTGCCGCTTTTCACATGCTTTAAACGCAATTCCAATCTACCTCCTGAAATATGATTCCTGCAATTCTGCCTCGTTTTGAAGTCCTCTTTGCAGACTTACTTCAGTATATTTTTGCCAATAGCTGTCATTTATAACTCTGCAGGTTTGTGAATTACAGTGCCTGTGATTTCCTTTCTTAACTCGTTTCCTTGAAAGCTGGCCACAGAACCGCAGGTTTGCTTTAGGCCATAATCAGGGTCTGGCACGGCACTCTGAGCCTTTGGTTAATTCCTCTTCCTGGTGGGAAATTAGAGTTAAATGTGCCCCTCCGGACACCTGCCTCACTCCCAGCCCCTTGGTGATGTGTGTCCTGTGGTTTGAGGCCACATGTGCTGGGTTCCTCACCTTTGGCTGATGTGGCCCCACTGGTGTGAGGACACTCCTGCCTGGTTCCCATCCCCTTGGTGATGTGGGCCATCCGGTGAGAGTCTGATCCTGGTTGGGTTCCTCACACTTCTGTGAGGTTGGCCCTCTTCTCTGACGTCACTCCTGCCTGGCTGGCACACCCCGCCTTGGCGAAGTCGGCCCTCTGGTGGGATTTGGTGCCTGCTGGGGGTCTCCTGCCCTCGGTAATGAGGGCCCTCTGGCGTCAGGCCCTAATTCCTGGGCTCCCAATATTTTCTGATATGCGCCCTGTGGTTCGAGTACACTCCTGCCAGGTTCCCAACCCCATGGGAATGTGGGCCTTCTGCTCTGAGGTCCCAACCGTGGGTTGCTCAGTTTCATGATGAGGGCCCTCTGCTGTGAGTTCTCTCCGGCCTGGATCCCATAGCCTCGCTGCTCCTGGCCACCTGCTGGGAGGTTCCAACTGCGGGATTCCTCACCTTTTTTCTTCTATGGACCCTCTGTTTTGAGACTCCTCCTGCCTGTCTCACTCCCAGTCCCTTGGTGATGTGTGTCCTCTGGTGTGAGGCCACGTGTGCTGGGTCCCTCGCCTTTGGATGATGTGGCCACACTGGTGTGAGGACACTCCTGCCTGCTTCCTATCCCCTTGATGATGTGGGCCCTCTGGTGAGAGTCTGATCCTGGCTGGGTTCCTCACCCTTCTGTGAGGTGGGCCCTCTGCTGTGAGCTCACTCCTGCCTGGCTGGCACACCCCACCTGGGCAACATCGGCCCTCTTGTGGCACTTGGAGCCTGCTGGGAGCCTCCTCCCCTCGGTGATGGGGGCCCTCTAGCGTCAGGCCCTAACTGCTGGGTACCCACATTTTCTGATACGTGCTAAGTGGTGCGAGGACACTCCTGCGAGGTTCCCATCCCCATGGGCATGTGGGCCTTCTGCTCTAAGGTCCCAACACCTGTGTTGTTCACCGTTTCATGATGTTGTCTCTCTGGTGTTAGTTCACTCAGGCCTAGATCCCATAGACTCTGTGCTCTGAGCCGACTGCTGGGAGGTTCCTACTGCTGGATTCCTTACCTTTTTTATTCTTTGGGTCCTGTGTTTTTATGCTCCTACTTCCTGACTCACTCCCAGCCCCTTTGTGATGTAGGTCCTCTGGTTTAAGGCCACATGTACCGGTTTCCTCACCTTTATTGATGTGGCCCCACTGGTGTGAGGACACTCCTGCCTGGTTCCCATCCCCTTGGTGATTGGGGCCCTCTTGTGAGAGTCTGATCCTGTCTGGATTCCTCACACTTCTGGGAGGTGGGCCCTCTGCTGTGAGGTCACTCCTGCCTGGCTGGCACACGTCACGTTGGCGATGTGGGCCCTCAGTTGGGAGTTGGTGCCTGCTGGGAGTCTCCTCCCCTCGGTAATGAGGGCCCTCTGGCGTCAGGCCCTAACTCATGGGCTCCCAAAATTTTCTGATGTGCGCCCTGTCGTGTGAGTACACTCCAGCCAGGGTCCCTTCCCTAGGGGATGTGGGCTTTCTGCTCTGTGGTCCCAACGGCTGGGTTGCTCACAGTGTCAGAATGTGGGCCCTCTGTTTTGAGTTCAGTCAGGCCTGGATCCCATAGCCTCGCTGCTCCTGGCCGCCTGCTGGGAGGTTCCAACTGCGGGATTCCTCACCTTTTTTACGCAATGGGCCCTCTGTTTTGAGGCTCCTCCTGCCTGCCTCACTCCCAGCCCCTTGGTGATGTGTGTCCTGTAGTTTGAGGCCACATGTGCTGGGTCCGTCACATTTCGGTGATGTGGCCCCACTGGTGTGAGGACACTCCTGCCTGGTTTCCATTCCCTTGGTGATGTGGGCCCTCTGGTGAGAGTCTGATCCTCTTTGGGTTCCTCACACTTTTGTGTGGTTGGCCCTCTGCTCTGAGGTCACTCCTGCCTGGCTGGCACACCCCGCATTGGCGACGTCGGCCCTCTGGTAGCAGTTGGAGCTTGCTGGGAGCCTCCTCTCCTCAGTGATGAGGGCCCTCTGGCGTCCGGCCCTAACTGCTGGGCTCCCCACATTTTCTGTTGTGTGCCCACTGGTGCGATGACACTCCTGCTTGGTTCCCTTCCCCATGGGGATGTGGGCCTTGTGCTCTGAGGTCACAACGGCTGGGTTGCTTACAGTATCACGATGAGGGCCCTCTGTTGTGAGTTCATCACTGCCTGGATCCCATAGCCTCGGTGCTCTGGGCCGCCTGCTGGGATGTTCCAACTGCTGGATTCCTCACCTTTTTATACAATGGGCCATGTGTTTTGAGGTTAATCCTGCCTGCCTCGCTCTGAGACCCATGGTGATGTGGGTCTTCTGGTTTGAGGCCACATGTGCTGGGTACCTCAACTTTCGATGATGTGGCCCCACGGGTGTGAGGACACTCGTGCCTGATTCCCAGCCCCTTGCTTATGTGGGCACTCTGGTGAGAGTCTGATCATGACTGGGTTCCTTACCCTTCTGTGAGGTGGGCGCTCTGATGTGAGGTCACTCCTGCCTGGATGGCTCACGTCGCCTTGGCGACGTAGGCCCTCTGTTGGCCACTGAAGCATGCTGGGAGCCTCCTACCCTCTTTAATGAGGGCCCTGGAAGAAACGCATATGCCCTTTTTGACCAAGTGCATCATTGTCGAAGTTCTGCCTCTTCTCCTATACTTTCAGAGGACTTCCCATCTACCTCCTGAAATCGTATTCCTGGAATTCTGCCCCGCGTTCAAGTCCTCTTTGCAGCCTTACTTCAATATATTTTTGGACGATAGCTGTCATTTATAACTCTGCAGGTTTGTGAATTACAGTGCCCCTGAGCTCCATTCTTCAACTCGCTTTCTTGTGAGCTGGCCGCAAAACCGCAGGATTGCTTCAGGCCCTAATCTGGTTCCGGCACGGCATGTTGAGCCTTTGGCTAATTCCTCTTCCTGATGGGAAATGAGCGTTAAATTTGCTCGTGCAGACACCTACAGCTAATCTCTCATTGGTTCTCCCTATTCCTGTTCATCTTGCTCAGAAATTCCAAACTGTGCCAAACAGGAGGTTAAAGGCACTGACTCTCCAATTGGGGAAAGAGTTAGTAAAGCGTCTGGAATGGTAAAACCGAGTATGAGGGGAAGAAAACTGAGATGCATTTAAAAAGGTTTCCCGGTCACACGGTGGACCATATTCTGGGTTTCCCATGCGTGTTTTACCTGAAGGAAGAATCCCTTAAACCTGGAGAGGTGGGACCCATGCAATGGGTACCATGCAGTATGACTTCAAATGGCCTGCATTTTCTCACCGAACCTCACCAATGCTATCAGCCCAAAGTGTCGAACCTTATGTCTCACTCAGCTCTAGGTGTAGATGTGGTAAATCCAGGTTGCATCACAAGCCCTGAATGAATTATTTAAGAATTGCTCTCTATTTCACTGTCATTGTGTTTGTTTTTGTAGTTTATTTTGATAATGGGATTTATCGGATTTTCTCTGCTGCCTTCATGCAGCTGTACACACACTTGATTCTCTTACGGAGACATATAAATCCATGGGTTTGAAGATTCTTACTTGTCACGTATCTTCTCAGGCGTTGAATATGGGGTGTTGAGTCCATTTCGTTGAGCAAGGAGTAGGTCTTGTCTATTATATATTTGGCTTATGGAAAGGTATCTGTGCTAATTTCAATCTCTGGTTTTATTTCAGCACCCCACCACACCTTTCCCCATAAGCAAGCATCAGTTGGTTTTCTCAATTTGAGACCCTGTTCTGTTTTGTAATTCAGTTCATGTGTAGCCAAGTTTACATTCCGTGTATTAGTGATATCTTATGATGTTTCTTTTTCTGTGTGACTTATTTCATGTAGAATCATCGTACCTGAATCCACTCATTATGCCCCTACGTGCCTGATGACGTAGATTTCACTGCTGAGTGATATTCCACTGTACGTGCGTACCACAACTTCTCTATCCATTTTTTGCTTTCTCGGATATTTAACTTGTACCGTAGAGGACGTTCTTGTAAACAGAGACGTCCCAAATTTTGGGGTGGCTGTGTCTTTTTGATTTTAATTTCCCTAAGCTATAGGACCATAAGTCGAAGTGCCATAGGCTGTGTTGTTTTGTTTCCTACGTGTCTCTGGAAACACCATACACTTCTCCAGAGTGGTTGTTGGCAATTTACATCCCGCCCATCAGCATAACAAGGCTCCCTGTTCTCCATGACCTGTCCTGCCTTTCCGGATTTTACAATTTTTTCAGATGGCCCTTTTGACCGGGGGTAGTGAGACTTCATTGTAGTGCAGATTTCCTTTACACGCTTGCTTAGTTGGCCAAAAAGGGCGTATGCGTTTTTTCCTGAATATATTCAGGAAAAAACGCATACGCCCTTTTTGGCCAAGTGCATCATTGTCGACATTCTGCTTCTTTTCCTATGCTTTAAGTGCAATTCCAGTCTACCCCTGAAATCGTGTTCCTGAAATTCTGCCCCGCTTTCAAATCCTCTTCGAAGACTTACTTCAATACATTTTTGGACGATAGCTGTCATTCATAACTCTGCAGGTTTCTGAATTACACTGCCCCTGAGCTCCTTTCTTCAATTCGCTTTCTTGTGAGCTGGCCGCAAAACCGCAGGATTGCTTCACGCCATAATCTCTTTATGGCATGGCACGCTGAGCCTTTGGTTAATTCCTCTTCCTGGTGGGAAATGAGCGTTCCATTTGCCCGTGCAGACACCTACATCTAGTCTCTCATTGGTTCTCCCTATTCCTGTTCATCTTGCGCAGAAATTGCAAACTGTGCCAAACAGGAGGTTAAAGGCACTGACTCTCCAAGTGGGGAGAGTGTTAGTAAAGCGTCTGGAATGGTGAACCCGAGTACCAGGGGCGAAAACTGAGATGCATTTGAAAACGTTTCCCAATCACACGGTGGACCATACTCTGGGATTCCCATGCATGTTTTAGCTGAAGGAAGAATCCCTTAAACCTGGAGAGTTGGGACTCATGGAATGGGTACCATGAAGTATGACTTCAATGGGTCTGCGTTTGCTCACCGAACCTCACCAATGCTATCAGCCCGAAGTGTACAGCCTTATGTCTCACCCAGCTCTGGGTGTAGATGTGGTAAATCCAGGTTGCATCACAAGCCCTGAATGAATTATTTAAGAATTGCTCTCTATTTCACTGTCATTGTGTTTTGTTTTTGAAATTAATTTTGATAATGGGATTTTTCGGATCTTCACTGCTGCGTTTAGGCCGTTGTACACATGCTTGATTTCCTTATGGAGACATATAAATCTATGGGTTTTAAGATTCTTACTTGTCAGGTATCTTCCCAGGCGTTGAATATGTGGTGTTGAATCCATTTCGTTAAGCAAGGAGTAGGTCTTTTCTATTATATATTTGGCTAATGGAAAGGTATCTGTGCTAATTTCAATCTCTGGTTTTATGCAGCACCCCAACTCACCTTTCCCCATAAGCAAGCATAAGTTGGTTTTCTCAATTTCAGACCCTGTTCTGTTTTGTAATTCTGTTTATGTGTAGCCAAGTTTACATTCCGTGTATTAGTGATATCTTATGATGTTTCTTTTTCTGTGTGACTTATTTCTTGTAGAATCATCGTAGCTGAACCACTCATTATGCTGATAGGGACCTGATGATGTAGATTTCATTGCTGAGTGATATTCCATTGTACGTGCGTACCACAACTTCTTTATCCATTTTTTGCTTTCTCGGATATTTAACTTGTACCGTAGACGAGGTTCTTGTAAACAGAGCCGTCCCAAACTTTGGGGTGGCTGTGTGTTTTTGATTTTAATTTCCCTAAGCTATAGGACCATAAGTGGAAGTGCCATAGGCTGTGTTGCTTTGTTTCCTACATGTTTCAGGAAACACCGTACACTTCTCGAGAGTGGCTGCTGGCAATTTACATCCCGCCCATCAGCATAACAATGCTCCGTGTTCTCCATGACCTGTCCTGCCTTCCTGGATTTTACACTTTTTTCAGATGGCCCTTTTGACCGGGGGGCAGTGAGACTTCATTGTAGTGCAGATTTCCTTTACACACTTGCCTGGTTGGCCAAAAAGGGCGTATGCGTTTTTTCCTGAATATATTCAGGAAAAACCGCATACGCCCTTTTTGGCCAAGTGCATCATTGTCGACATTCTGCCTCTTTTCCTATGCTTTAAGTGCAATTCCAGTCTACCCCCTGAAATCGTTTTCCTGAAATTCTGCCCCGCTTTCAATTCCTCTTCGAAGACTTACTTCAGTACATTTTTGGACGATAGCTGTCATTCATAACTCTGCAGGTCTGTGAATTACAGTGCCCCTGAGCTCCTTTCTTCAACTGTCTTTCTAGTGAGCTGGCCGCAAAACCGCAGGATTGCTTCAGGCCCTAATATGTTTCCGGCGGGGCACACTGAGCCTTTGGTTAATTCCTCTTCCTGGTGGGAAATGAGCGTTCCATTTGCCCGTGCAGACACCTACAGCTAGTCTGTCATTGGTTCTCCCTATTCCTGTTCATGTTGCGCAGAAATTGCAAACTGTGCCAGACAGGAGGTTAAAGGCACTGACTCTCCAAGTGGGGAGAGTGTTAGTAAAGCATCTGGAATGGTGAACCCGAGTACCAGGGGCGAAAACTGAGATGCATTTGAAAACGTTTCCCAATCACACGGTGGACCATACTCTGGGTTTCCCATGCATGTTTTAGCTGAAGGAAGAATCCCTTTAACCTGGAGAGTTGGGACCCATGGAATGGGTACCATGCAGTATGACTTCAAAGGGTCTGCGTTTGCTCACCGAACCTCACCAATGCTATCAGCCCGAAGTGTACAGCCTTATGTCTCACCCAGCTCTGGGTGTAGAAGTGGTAAATCCAGGTTGAATCACAAGACCTTAATGAATTATTTAAGAATTGCTCTCTATTTCACTGTCATTGCGTTTGGTTTTTGAAATTTATTTTGATAATGGGATTTATCGGATTTTCACTGCTGCATTTTGGCCGCTGTACACACTCTTGATTTCCTTATGGAGACATATAAATCCATGGGTTTTAAGGTTCTTACTTGTCAGGTATCTTCCCAGGCGTTGAATATGGGGCGTTGAGTCCATTTCGTTGAGCAAGGAGTAGGTCTTGTCTGTTATATATATTTGGCTTATCGAACGGTATCTGTGCTAATTTCAATCTCTGGTTTTATGCAGCACCCCAACTCACCTTTCCCCATAAGCAATCATAAGATGGTTTTCTCAATTTGAGACCCTGTTCTGTTTTGTAATTCAGTTCATGTGTAGCCAAGTTTACATTCCGTGTATTAGGGATATCTAATGATGTTTCTTTTTCTGTGTGACTTATTTCTCGTAGAATCATGGTACCTGAATCCACTCATTATGCCGCTAGGGACCTGATGACTTAGATTTCATTGCTGAGTGATATTCCATTGTACGTGCGTACCACAACTTCTTTATCCATTTGTTGCTTTCTTGGATATTTAACTTGTACCGTAGACGAGGTTCTTGAAAACAGAGCCGTCCGAAAATTTGCGGTGGCTGTGTGTTTTTGATTTTAATTTCCCTAAGCTATA
Organism: Delphinapterus leucas; assembly: GCF_059928025.1. Lineage (NCBI taxonomy): Eukaryota > Metazoa > Chordata > Mammalia > Artiodactyla > Monodontidae > Delphinapterus > Delphinapterus leucas. The sequence continues at coordinate 1,332,840 of NW_028322240.1, read as the reverse complement.
GGACCATAAGTGGAAGTGCCATAGGCTGTGTTGCTTTGTTTCCTACCTGTTTCAGGAAACACGATACACTTCTCCAGAGTGGCTGTTGGCAATTTTCATCCGCCCGTCAGCATAACAAGGCTCCCTGTTCTCCATGACCTATCCTGCTTTTCTGGATTTTACAATTTTTTCAGGTGGCCCTTTTGAACGGGGGGCAGTGAGACTTCATTGTAGTGCCGATTTCATTTACACGCTTGCTTGGTTGGCCAAAAAGTGCGTTTGCGTTTTTTCCTGAATATATTCAGGAAAAAACGCATATGCCCTTTTTAGCCAAGTGCAACATTGTCGACATTCTGCCTCTGTTCCTATGCTTTAAGCGCAATTCCTGTCTACCCCCTGAAATCGTTTTCCTGAAATTCTGCCCCGCTTTCAAGTCCTCTTCGAAGACTTACTTCAGTACATTTTGGTCGATAGCTGTCATTCATAACTCTGCAGGTTTGTGAATTACAGTGCCCTTGAGCTCCTTTCTTCACCTCGCTTCCTTGTGAGCTGGCCGCCAAACCGCAGGATTGCTTCAGGCCCTAATCTGTTTCCGGCAGGCCACGCTGAGCCTTTGGTTAATTCCTCTTCCTGGTGGGAAATGAGTGTTCCATTTGCCCGTGCAGACACCTACAGCTAGTCTCTCATTGGTTCTCCCTATTCCTGTTCACCTTGCGCAGAAATTGCAAACTGTGCCAAACAGGAGGTGAAAGGCACTGACTCTCCAAGTGGGGAGAGTGTTAGTAAAGCGTCTGGAATGGTGAACCCGAGTACCAGGGGACGAAAACTGAGATGCATTTGAAAACGTTTCCCAATCACATGGTTGACCATACTCTGGGTTTCCCATGCATGTTTTAACTGAAGAAGAATCCCTTAAACCTGGAGAGTTGGGACCCATGGAATGGGTACCATGCAGTATGACTTCAAAGTGTCTGCGTTTGCTCACCGAACCTCACCAATGCTTTCAGCCTGAAGTGTCGAGCCTTATGTCTCACCCAGCTCTGGGTGTAGATATGGTAAATCCATGTTGCGTCACAAGCCCTGAATCAATTATTTAAGAATTGCTCTCATTTTCACTGTCATTGTGTTTTGTTTTTGAAATTAATTTTGATAATGGGATTTTTCGGATCTTCACTGCTGCGTTTAGGCCGTTGTACACATGCTTGATTTCCTTATGGAGACATATAAATCTATGGGTTTTAAGATTCTTACTTGTCAGGTATCTTCCCAGGCGTTGAATATGTGGTGTTGAATCCATTTCGTTAAGCAAGGAGTAGGTCTTGTCTATTATATATTTGGCTAATGGAAAGGTATCTGTGCTAATTTCAATCTCTGGTTTTGTGCAGCACCCCAACTCACCTTTCCCCATAAGCAAGCATAAGTTGGTTTTCTCAATTTCAGACCCTGTTCTGTTTTGTAATTCAGTTTATGTGTAGCCAAGTTTACATTCCGTGTATTAGTGATATCTTATGATGTTTCTTTTTCTGTGTGACTTATTTCTCGTAGAATCATCGTACCTGAACCACTCATTATGCTGATAGGGACCTGATGATGTAGATTTCATTGCTGAGTGATATTCCATTGTACGTGCGTACCACAACTTCTTTATCCATTTTTTGCTTTCTCGGATATTTAACTTGTACCGTAGACGAGGTTCTTGTAAACAGAGCCGTCCCAAACTTTGGGGTGGCTGTGTGTTTTTGATTTTAATTTCCCTAAGCTATAGGACCATAAGTGGAAGTGCCATAGGCTGTGTTGCTTTGTTTCCTACATGTTTCAAGAAACACCGTACACTTCTCGAGAGTGGCTGCTGGCAATTTACATCCCGCCCATCAGCATAACAATGCTCCGTGTTCTCCATGACCTGTCCTGCCTTCCTGGATTTTACACTTTTTTCAGATGGCCCTTTTGACCGGGGGGCAGTGAGACTTCATTGTAGTGCAGATTTCCTTTACACACTTGCTTGGTAGGCCAAAAAGGGTGTATGCGTTTTTTCCTGAATATATTCAGGAAAAACCGCATACGCCCTTTTTGGCCAAGTGCATCATTGTCGACATTCTGCCTCTTTTCCTATGCTTTAAGTGCAATTCCAGTCTACCCCCTGAAATCGTTTTCCTGAAATTCTGCCCCGCTTTCAAGTCCTCTTCGAAGACTTACTTCAGTACATTTTTGGACGATAGCTGTCATTCATAACTCTGCAGGTCTGTGAATTACAGTGCCCCTGAGCTCCTTTCTTCAACTGTCTTTCTAGTGAGCTGGCCGCAAAACCACAGGATTGCTTCAGGCCCTAATATGTTTCCGGCGGGGCACACTGAGCCTTTGGTTAATTCCTCTTCCTGGTGGGAAATGAGCGTTCCATTTGCCCGTGCAGACACCTACAGCTAGTCTGTCATTGGTTCTCCCTATTCCTGTTCATCTTGCGCAGAAATTGCAAACTGTGCCAAACAGGAGGTGAAAGGCACTGACTCTCCAAGTGGGGAGAGTGTTAGTAAAGCGTCTGGAATAGTGAACCCGAGTGCCAGGGGACGAAAACTGAGATGCACTTGAAAACGTTTCCCAATCACACGGTGGACCATACTCTGGGTTTCCCATGCATGTTTTAGCTGAAGGAAGAATCCCTTAAACCTGGAGAGTTGGGACCCATGGAATGGGTACCATGCAGTATGCCTTCAACGGGTCTGCGTTTGCTCAGTGAACCTCACCAATGCTATCAGCCTGAAGTGTCCAGCCTTATGTCTCACACAGGTCTGGGTGTAGATGTGGTAAATCCAGGTTGCATCACAAGCCCTGACTCAATTATTTAATAATTGCTCTCTATTTCACTGTCATTGTGGTTTTTTTTTTTAAACATCTTTATTGGGGTATAATTGCTTTACAATTGTGTGTTAGTTTCTGCTTTATAATAAAGTGAATCAGTTATACATATACATATGTTCCCATATGTCTTCCCTCTTGCGTCTCCCTCCCTCCCACTCTCCCTATCCCACTCCTCCAGGCTGTCACAAAGCACCGAGCTAATATCCCTGTGCCTTGCGGCTGCTTCCCCCTAGCTATCTACCTTACTACGTTTGTTAGTGTGTATATGTCCATGACTCTCTCTCGCCCTGTCAAAGCTCACCCTTCCCCCTCCCCATATCCTCAAGTCCGTTCTCCAGTAGGTCTGCGTCTTTATTCCTGTCTTACCCCTAGGTTCTTCATGACATTTTTTTCCCCCTTAAATTCCATATATATGCGTTAGCATACGGTATTTGTCTTTTTCTTTCTGACTTACTTCACTCTGTATGACAGACTCTAGGTCTATCCATCTCATTACAAATAGCTCAATTTCATTTCTTTTTAAGGCTGAGTAATATTCCATTGTATATATGTGCCACATCTTCTTTATCCATTCATCCGATGATGGGCGCTTAGGTTGTTTCCATCTCCGGGCTATTGTAAATAGAGCTGCAATGAACATTTTGGTACATGACTCTTTTTGAATTATGGTTTTCTCAGGGTATATGCCCAGTAGTGGGATTGCTGGGTCATATGGTAATTCTATTTGTAGTTTTTTAAGGAACCTCCATACTGTTCTCCATAGTGGCTGAACCAATTCACATTCCCACCAGCAGTGCAAGAGTGTTCCCTTTTCTCCACACCCTCTCCAGCATTTATTGTTTCTAGATTTTTTGATGATGGCCATTCTGACTGGTGTGAGATGATATCTCATTGTAGTTTTGATTTGCATTTCTCTAATGATTAATGATGTTGAGCATTCTTTCATGTGTTTGTTGGCATTCTGTATATCTTCTTTGGAGAAATGTCTATTTAGGTCTTCTGCCCATTTTTGGATTGGGTTGTTTGTTTTTTTGTTATTGAGCTGCATGAGCTGCTTGTAAATTTTGGAGATTAATCCTTTGTCAGTTGCTTCATTTGCAAATATTTTCTCCCATTGTGAGGGTTGTCTTTTGGTCTTGATTATGGTTTCCTTTGCTGTGCAAAAGCTTTGAAGTTTCATTAGGTCCCATTTGTTTATTTTTGTTTTTATTTCCATTACTCTAGGAGGTGGGTCAGAAAGGATCTTGCTGTGATTTATGTCATAGAGTGTTCTGCCTATGTTTTCCTCTAAGAGTTTGATAGTTTCTGGCCTTACATTTAGGTCTTTAATCCATTTTGAGCTTATTTTGGTGTATGGTGTTAGGGAGTGATCTAATCTCATACTTTTACATATACCTGTCCAGTTTTCCCAGCACCATTTATTGAAGAGGCTGTCCTTTCTCCACTGTACATTCCTGCCACCTTTATCAAAGATAAGGTGTCCATATGTGCGTGGGTTTATCGCTGGGCTTTCTATCCTGTTCCATTGATCTATCTTTCTGTTTTTGTGCCAGTACCATACTGTCTTGATTACTGTAGCTTTGTAGTATAGTCTGAAGTCAGGGAGCCTGATTCCTCCAGCTCCTTTTCTCGTTCTCAAGATTGCTTTGGCTATTCGGGGTCTTTTGTGTTTCCATACAAATTGTGAAATTTTTTGTTCTAGTTCTGTGAAAAATGCCAGTGGTAGTTTGATAGGGATTGCATTGAATCTGTAGATTGCTTTGGGTAGTAGAGTCATTTTCACAATGTTGATTCTTCCCATCCAAGAACATGGTATATCTCTCCATCTATTTGTATCATCTTTAATTTCTTTTATCAGTGTCTTATAATTTTCTGCATACAGGTTTTTCGTCTCCTTAGGTAGGTTTATTCCTAGATATTTTATTCTTTTTGTTGCAATGGTAAATGGAAGTGTTTTCTTGATTTCACTTTCAGATTTTTCATCATTAGTATATAGGAATGCCAGAGATTTCTGTGCATTAACTTTGTATCCTGCTACTTTACCAAATTCATTGATTAGCTCTAGTAGTTTTCTGGTAGCATCTTTAGGATTCTCTATGTATAGTATCATGTCATCTGCAAACAGTGACAGCTTTACTTCTTCTTTTCCGATTTGGATTCCTTTTATTTCCTTTTCTTCTCTGATTGCTGTGGCTAAAACTTCCAAAACTATGTTGAATAAGAGTGGTGAGAGTGGGCAACCTTGTCTTGTTCCTGATCTTAGTGGAAATGCTTTCAGTTTTTCACCATTGAGGATGATGTTTGCTGTGGGCTTGTCATATATGGCCTTTATTATGTTGAGGAAAGTTCCCTCTATGCCTATTTTCTGCAGGGTTTTTAGCATAAATGGGTGTTGAATTTTGTCGAAAGCTTTCTCTGCACCTATTGAGATGATCATATGGTTTTTCTCCTTCAATTTGTTAATATGGTTTATCACATTGATAGATTTGCGTATATTGAAGAATCCTTGCATTCCTGGAATAAACCCCACTTGATCATGGTGTATGATCCTTTTAATGTGCTGTTGGATTCTGTTTGCTAGTATTTTGTTGAGGATTTTTGCATCTATGTTCATCAGTGATATTGGCCTGTAGTTTTCTTTCTTTGTGACATCCTTGTCTGGTTTTGGTATCAAGGTGATGGTGGCCTTGTAGAAGGAATTTGGGAGTGTTCCTCCCTCTGCTATATTTTGGAAGAGTTTGAGAAGGATAGGTGTTAGCTCTTCTCTAAACGTTTGATAGAATTCACCTGTGAAGCCATCTGGTCCTGGGCTTTTGTTTGTTGGAAGATTTTTAATGACAGTTTCAATTTCAGTGCTTGTGATTGGTCTGTTCATATTTTCTATTTCTTCCTGATTCAGTCTTGGCAGGTTGTGCATTTCTAAGAATTTGTCCATTTCTTCCAGATTGTCCATTTTATTGGCATAGAGTTGCTTGTAGTAATCTCTTATGATTTTTTTTATTTCTGCAGTGTCAGTTGTTACTTCTCCTTTTTCATTTCTAATTCTATTGATTTGAGTCTTCTCCCTTTTTTTCTTGATGAGTCTGGCTAGTGGTTTATCTATTTTGTTTATCTTCTCAAAGAACCAGCTTTTAGTTTTATTGATCTTTGCTATCGTTTCCTTCATTTCTTTTTCATTTATTTCTGATCTGATTTTTATGATTTCTTTCCTTCTGCTAGCTTTGGGGTTTTTTTGTTCTTCTTTCTCTAATTGCTTGAGGTGCAAGGTTAGGTTGTTTATTCGAGATGTTTCCTGCTTCTTAAGGTGGGCTTGTATTGCTATAAACTTTCCCCTTAGAACTGCTTTTGCTGCATCCCATAGGTTTTGGGTCGTTGTGTCTCCATTGTCATTTGTTTCTAGGTATTTTTTTATTTCCTCTTTGATTTCTTCAGTGATCACTTCATTATTAAGTAGTGTATTGTTTAGCTTCCATGTGTTTGTATTTTTTACAGATCTTTTCCTGTAATTGATATCTAGTCTCATGGCGTTGTGGTCAGAAAAGATACTTGATACAATTTCAATTTTCTTAAATTTACCAAGGCTTGATTTGTGACCCAAGATATGATCTATCCTGGAGAATGTTCCATGAGCACTTGAGAAAAATGTGTATTCTGTTGTTTTTGGATGGAGTGTCCTATAAATATCAATTAAGTCCATCTTGTTTAATGTATCATTTAAAGCTTGTGTTTCCTTATTTATTTTCATTTTGGATGATCTGTCCATGGGTGAAAGTGGGGTGTTAAAGTCCCCTACTATGAATGTGTTACTGTCAATCTCCCCTTTTATGGCTGTTAGTATTTGCCTTATGTATTGAGGTGCTCCTATGTTGGGTGCATAAATATTTACAATTGTTATATCTTCTTCTTGAATCGATCCCTTGATCATTATGTAGTGTCCTTCTTTGTCTCTTGTAATAGTCCTTATTTTAAAGTCTATTTTGTCTGATATGAGAATTGCTACTCCAGCTTTCTTTTGGTTTCCATTTACATGGAATATCTTTTTCCATCCCCTTATTTTCAGTCTGTATGTGTCTCTAGGTCTGAAGTGGGTCTCTTGTAGACAGCATATATAAGGGTCTTGTTTTTGTATCCATTCAGCCAATCTGTGTCTTTTGGTGGGAGCATTTAGTCCATTTACATTTAAGGTAATTATCGATATGTATGTTCCTATTCCCATTTTCTATATTGTTTTGGGTTCGTTATTATAGGTCTTTTCCTTCTCTTGTGTTCCTTGTCTAGAGAAGTTCCTTTAGCATTTGCTGTAAAGCTGGTTTGGTGGTGCTAAACTCTCTCAGCTTTTGCTTGTCTGTAAAGGTTTTAATTTCTCCATCAAATCTGAATGAGATCCTTGCTGGGTAAAGTAGCCTTGGTTGCAGGTTTTTCTCCTTCATCACTTTCAGTATGTCCTGCCACTCCCTTCTGGCTTGTAGGGTTTCTGCTGAGAGATCAGCTGTTAACCTTATGGGGATTCCCTTGTGTGTTATTTGCTGTTTTTCCCTTGCTGCTTTTAATATGCTTTCTTTGTATTTAATTTTTGACAGTTTGATTAATATGTGTCTTGGCGTATTTCTCCTTGTATTTATCCTGTATGGGACTCTCTGTGCTTCCTGGACTTGATTAACTATTTCCTTTCCCATATTAGGGAAGTTTTCAACTATAATCTCTTCAAATATTTTCTCAGTCCCTTTCTTTTTCTCTTCTTCTTCTGGAACCCCTATAATTCGAATGTTGGTGCGTTTAATGTTGTCCCAGAGGTCTCTGAGACTGTCCTCAGTTCTTTTCATTCTTTTTTCTTTATTCTGCTCTGCAGTAGTTATTTCCACTATTTTATCTTCCAGGTCACTTATCCGTTCTTCTGCCTCAGTTATTCTGTTATTGATCCCATCTAGAGTACTTTTAATTTCATTTATTGCGTTGTTCATCATTGCTTGTTTCACCTTTATTTCTTCTAGGTCCTTGTTAACTGCTTCTTGCATTTTGTCCATTCTACTTCCAAGATTTCGGATCATCCTTACTATCATTATTCTGAATTCTTTTTCAGGTAGACTGCCTATTTCCTCTTCATTTGTTAGGTCTGGTGCATTTTTATCTTGCTCCTTCATCTGCTGTGTGTTTTTCTGTCTTCTCATTTTGCTTATCTTACTGTGTTTGGGGTCTCCTTTTTGCAGGCTGCACGTTCGTAGTTCCCGTTGTTTTTGATGTCTGTCTCCAGTGGCTAAGGTTGTTTCAGTGGGTTGTGTAGGCTTCCTGGTGGAGGGGACTAGTGCCTGTGTTGTGGTGGATGAGGCTGGATCTTGTCTCTCTAGTGGGCAGGTTCACGTCTGGTGGTGTGTTTTGGGGTGTCTGTGGCCTTATTATGATTTTAGGCAGCCTCTCTGCTAATGGGTGGGGTTGTGTTCCTGTTTTGCTAGTTGTTTGGCATAGGTTGTCTAGCACTGTGGCTTGCTGGTCGTTGAGTGAAGCTGGGTGCTGGTGTTAAGATGGAGGTCACTGGGAGATTTCCACCGTTTAATATTATGTGGAGCTGGGAGGTCTCTTTTGACCAGTGTCCTGAAGTTGGCTCTCCTACCTCAGAGGCAGAGCCCTGACTCCTGGCTGGAGCACCAAGAGCCTTTCATCCACACGGCTCAGAATAAAAGGGAGAAAAAGTAGAGAGAATTAGTAGATGTATGAGGAAAGAAAGAAGGAAAGGAGGAAAGGAAGGAAGGAAGAAAGAAGCAAAGAAGGAAAGAAAGGAGGGAGGGAGGGAGGAAGGAAGGAAGGAAGGAAGGAAGGAAGGAGGGAAAGAAGGAAAAAAGACAGAAAGAAAGAAGATACAGTAAAAATAAAATAAAGTATAATATATTTATTGAATTAAAAAATATTTAGAAAAAAAAAAAAAAAAAGAGGGACGGATAGAACCTTAGGACCAATGTTGGAAGCAAAGCTATACAGAGAAAATCTTATACAGAAGCATACACATACACCTTCACAAAAAGAGGTAAAGGGGGAAAAATCATAAATCTTGCTCTCAGAGACCACCTCCTCAATTTGGGGTGATTCGTTGTCTAAAGGAGGGAAGGACGGAAAGAAAGAAAGAAAGAAAGAAGGAACGACGGTAAAGTACAATAAAGTTATTACAATTAAAATTATTGAGAAAAAAAAATTTTTTTTTTAAAAACCATGGACGGATAGAGCCCTAGGACAAATGGTGGAAGCAAGAGTATACAGACAAGATCTCACACATAAACATACACGTACACATTCACAAAAAGAGGAAAAGGGAAAAAAATCATAGATCTCGCTCCTAAATTCCACCTCTTCAATTTGGGATCATTTCTTGTCTATTCAGGTATTCCACAGATGCAGGGTATATCAAGTTGATTGTGGAGCTTTAATCCGCTGCTTCTGAGGCTGCTGGGGGAGATTTCCCTTTCTCTTCTTTGTTCTCACAGCTCACAGGAGCTCAGCTTTGGATTTGGCCCTGCCTCTGCGTGTAGGTCGCTGGAGGGCGTCTGTTTTTTGCTCAGACAGGAAAGGGTTAAAGGGGCCGCTAATTCGGGGGCTCAGGCTCACTCAGGCCGGGGGTGAGGGGGGGGAAGGAGGGGCACTGCGTGCGGGGCGGGCCTGCGGCGTCAGAGGCGGCGTGACGTTGCGGCAGAGGCCGGCGTGACGTTGCACCAGCCTGAGGCCCGCCGTGCGTTCTCCCGGGGAAGTTGTCCCTGGTTCCCGGGAACCTGGCAGTGGCGGGCTGCACAGGCTCCGCGGAAGAGGGGTGTGGAGGTTCCCGGGAACCTGGCAGGGGCGGGCTGCACAGGCCCCTTGGTGGCGGCAGCAGCAGCCCTAGCGTCTCCCGCCCGTCTCTGGGGTCCGCGCTTTTAGCCGCGGCTCGCGCCCGTCTCTGGGGTTCGCGCTTTTAGCCGCGGCTCGCGCCCGTCTCTGGGGTTCACGCTTTTAGCCGCGGCTCGCGCCCGTCTCTGGAGTTCCTTTAAGCAGCGCTCTTAAACCCCTCTCCTCGCGCACCAGGAAACAAAGAGGGAAGAAAAAGTCTCTTGCCTCTTCGGCAGGTGCAGGCTTTTCCCCGAACTCCCTCCCGGCTAGTCGTGGTGCACTAACCCCTTCAGGCTATGTTCAAGCCGCCAACCCCAGTCCTCTCCCTGCGCTCCGTCCAAAACCGAAACCCGAGCTTCAGCTCGCAGCCCCGCCCGCCCGGGCGGGTGAGCAGACAAGCCTCTCGGGCTGGTGAGTGCCGGTCGGCACCGATCCTCTGTGCGGGAATCTCCCCGCTTTGCCCTCCGCACCCGTCGCTGTGCACTACTCCTCGGTCCCGAAGCCCCCCCCTCCGCCTCCCGCAGTCTCCGCCCGCGGAGGGGCTTCCAAGTGTGTGGAAACTTTTCCTCCTTCACAGCTCCCTCCTACTGGCGCAGGTGCCGTCCTTATTCTTTTGTCTCTGTTTTTTCTTTTGCCCTACCCAGGTACGTGGGGAGTTTCTTGCCTTTTGGGACGTCTGAGGTCTTCTGCCAGCCTTCAGTAGGTGTTCTGTAGGAGTTGTTCCACGTGTAGATGTATTTCTGGTGTATCCGTGGGGAGGAAGGCGATCTCCGCGTCTTACTATTCCGCCATCTTCAAGGTCCCCCCTCTGTGTTTTGTTTTTGAAATTAATTTTGATAATGGGATTTTTCGGATCTTCACTGCTGCGTTTAGGCCGTTGTACACATGCTTGATTTCCTTATGGAGACATATAAATCCATGGGGTTTAAGATTCTTAATTGTCAGGTATCTTCCCAGGCGTTGAATATGGGGTGTTGAGTCCATTTCGTTGAGCAAGGAGTAGGTCTTGTCTATTATATATTTGGCTTATGGAACGGTATCTGTGCTAATTTCAATCTCTGGTTTTATGCAGCACCCCAACTCACCTTTCCCCATAAGCAAGCATAAGTTGGTTTTCTAAATTTGAAACCCTGTCCTGTTTTGTAATTCATTTCACGTGTAGCCAAGTTTACATTCCGTGTATTAGTGATATCTTATGATGTTTCTTTTTCTGTGTGACTTATTTCTCGTAGAATCATCGTACCTGAATCCACTCATTATGCCGCTACGGGCCTGATGACGTAGATTTCATTGCTGAGTGATATTCCATTGTACGTACGTACCACAATTTCTTTATCCATTTTTTGCTTTCTCGGATATTTAACTTGTACCGTAGACGAGGTTTTTGTAAACAGAGCCGTTCCAAACTTTGGGGTTGCTTTGTGTTTTTGATTTTAATTTCCCTAAGCTGTCGGACCATAAGTGGAAGTGCCATAGGCTCCCTTGCTTTGTTTTTTAGGCGTTTCAGGAAACACCATACACTTCTCCAGAGTGGCTGTTGGCAATTTACATCCCGCCCATCAGCATAACAAGGCTCCCTGTTCTCCATGACCTGTCCTGCCTTTCTGGATTTTAAACTTTTTTCAGATGGCCCTTTTGACCGGGGGGCAGTGAGACTTCATTGTAGTGCAGATTTCCTTTACACGCTTGCTTGGTTGTCCAAAAACGGCATATGCGTTTTTTCCTGAATATATTCAGGAAAAAACGCATACGCTCTTTTTGGCCAAGTGCATCATTGTCGACAATCTGCCTCGTTTCCTATGCTGTAAGTGCAATTCCAGTCTGCCCCCTGAAATAGTTTTCCTGAAATTCTGTCCCGCTTTCAAGTCCTCTTCGAAGACTTACTTCAGTACATTTTTGGATGATAGCTGTCATTCATAACTCTGCAGGTTTGTGAATTACGGTGTCCCAGAGCTCCTTTCTTCAACTCGCTTTCTTGTGAGCTGGCCGCAAAACTGCAGGATTGCTTCAGGGACTAATCTGTTTCCGGCAGGGCACGCTGAGCCTTTGGTAAATTCCTTTTCCTGGTGGTAAATGAGCGTTCCAATTGCCCGTGCAGACAACTACAGCTAGTCTCTCATTGGTTCTCCCTATTCCTGTTCATCTTGCGCAGAAATTGCAAACTGTGCCAAACAGGAGGTTAAAGGCACTGACTCTCCAAGTGGGGATAGTGTTAGTAAAGCGTCTGGAATGGTGAACCCGAGTACCAGGGGACGAAAACTGAGATGCATTTGAAAACGTTTCCCAATCACACGGTGGACCATACTCTGGGTTTCCCACGCATGTTTTACCTGAAGGAAGAATCCCTTAAACCTGGAGATTTGGGACCCATGGAATGGATACCATGCAGGGTGACTTCAAAGGGTCTGCGTTTGCTCACCGAACCTCACCAATGCTATCAGCCCGAAGTGTCCAGCCTTATGTCTCACCCAGCTCTGGGTGTAGATATGGTAAATCCAGGTTGCATCACAAGCCCTGAATGAATTATTTAAGAATTGCTCTCTATTTCACTATCATTGTGTTTTGTTTTTGAAATTTATTTTGATAATGGGATTTATCGGAATTTCACTGCTGCGTTTAGGCCGCTGTACACTAGCTTGATTCCCTTATGGAGACATATAAATCCATGGGTTTTAAGATTCTTACTTGTCAGGTATCTTTCAAGGCGTTGAATATGGGGTGTTGAGTCCATTTCGTTGAGCAAGGAGTAGGTCTTGTCTATTATATATTTGGCTTATGGAACGGTATGTGTGCTAATTTCAATCTCTGGTTTTATGCAGCACCCCAACTCACCTTTCCGCATAAGCAAGCATAAGTTGGTTTTCTCAATTTGAGACCCTGTTCTGTTTTGTAATTCAGTTCAAGTGTAGCCAAGTTTACATTCCGTGTATTAGTGATATCTTATGATGTTTCTTTTTCTGTGTGACTTATTTCTCGTAGAATCATCGTACCTGAATCCACTCATTATGCCGCTACGGGCCTGATGACGTAGATTTCATTGCTGAGTGATATTCCATTGTATGTGCGTACCACAACTGCTTTATACAGTTTTTGCTTTCTCGGATATTTAACTTGTACCGTAGACGAGGTTCTTGTAAACAGAGCCATCCCAAACTTTGGGGTGGCTGTGTTTTTGATTTTAATTTCCGTAAGCTATAGGACCATAAGTGGAAGTGCCATAGGCTGTGTTGCTTTGTTTCCTACCTGTTTCAGGAAACACGATACACTTCTCCAGAGTGGCTGTTGGCAATTTTCATCCGCCCGTCAGCATAACAAGGCTCCCTGTTCTCCATGACCTATCCTGCTTTTCTGGATTTTACAATTTTTTCAGGTGGCCCTTTTGAACGGGGGGCAGTGAGACTTCATTGTAGTGCCGATTTCATTTACACGCTTGCTTGGTTGGCCAAAAAGTGCGTTTGCGTTTTTTCCTGAATATATTCAGGAAAAAACGCATATGCCCTTTTTAGCCAAGTGCAACATTGTCGACATTCTGCCTCTGTTCCTATGCTTTAAGCGCAATTCCTGTCTACCCCCTGAAATCGTTTTCCTGAAATTCTGCCCCGCTTTCAAGTCCTCTTCGAAGACTTACTTCAGTACATTTTGGTCGATAGCTGTCATTCATAACTCTGCAGGTTTGTGAATTACAGTGCCCTTGAGCTCCTTTCTTCACCTCGCTTCCTTGTGAGCTGGCCGCCAAACCGCAGGATTGCTTCAGGCCCTAATCTGTTTCCGGCAGGCCACGCTGAGCCTTTGGTTAATTCCTCTTCCTGGTGGGAAATGAGTGTTCCATTTGCCCGTGCAGACACCTACAGCTAGTCTCTCATTGGTTCTCCCTATTCCTGTTCACCTTGCGCAGAAATTGCAAACTGTGCCAAACAGGAGGTGAAAGGCACTGACTCTCCAAGTGGGGAGAGTGTTAGTAAAGCGTCTGGAATGGTGAACCCGAGTACCAGGGGACGAAAACTGAGATGCATTTGAAAACGTTTCCCAATCACATGGTTGACCATACTCTGGGTTTCCCATGCATGTTTTAACTGAAGAAGAATCCCTTAAACCTGGAGAGTTGGGACCCATGGAATGGGTACCATGCAGTATGACTTCAAAGTGTCTGCGTTTGCTCACCGAACCTCACCAATGCTTTCAGCCTGAAGTGTCGAGCCTTATGTCTCACCCAGCTCTGGGTGTAGATATGGTAAATCCATGTTGCGTCACAAGCCCTGAATCAATTATTTAAGAATTGCTCTCATTTTCACTGTCATTGTGTTTTGTTTTTGAAATTAATTTTGATAATGGGATTTTTCGGATCTTCACTGCTGCGTTTAGGCCGTTGTACACATGCTTGATTTCCTTATGGAGACGTATAAATCTATGGGTTTTAAGATTCTTACTTGTCAGGTATCTTCCCAGGCGTTGAATATGTGGTGTTGAATCCATTTCGTTAAGCAAGGAGTAGGTCTTGTCTATTATATATTTGGCTAATGGAAAGGTATCTGTGCTAATTTCAATCTCTGGTTTTGTGCAGCACCCCAACTCACCTTTCCCCATAAGCAAGCATAAGTTGGTTTTCTCAATTTCAGACCCTGTTCTGTTTTGTAATTCAGTTTATGTGTAGCCAAGTTTACATTCCGTGTATTAGTGATATCTTATGATGTTTCTTTTTCTGTGTGACTTATTTCTCGTAGAATCATCGTACCTGAACCACTCATTATGCTGATAGGGACCTGATGATGTAGATTTCATTGCTGAGTGATATTCCATTGTACGTGCGTACCACAACTTCTTTATCCATTTTTTGCTTTCTCGGATATTTAACTTGTACCGTAGACGAGGTTCTTGTAAACAGAGCCGTCCCAAACTTTGGGGTGGCTGTGTGTTTTTGATTTTAATTTCCCTAAGCTATAGGACCATAAGTGGAAGTGCCATAGGCTGTGTTGCTTTGTTTCCTACATGTTTCAAGAAACACCGTACACTTCTCGAGAGTGGCTGCTGGCAATTTACATCCCGCCCATCAGCATAACAATGCTCCGTGTTCTCCATGACCTGTCCTGCCTTCCTGGATTTTACACTTTTTTCAGATGGCCCTTTTGACCGGGGGGCAGTGAGACTTCATTGTAGTGCAGATTTCCTTTACACACTTGCTTGGTAGGCCAAAAAGGGTGTATGCGTTTTTTCCTGAATATATTCAGGAAAAACCGCATACGCCCTTTTTGGCCAAGTGCATCATTGTCGACATTCTGCCTCTTTTCCTATGCTTTAAGTGCAATTCCAGTCTACCCCCTGAAATCGTTTTCCTGAAATTCTGCCCCGCTTTCAAGTCCTCTTCGAAGACTTACTTCAGTACATTTTTGGACGATAGCTGTCATTCATAACTCTGCAGGTCTGTGAATTACAGTGCCCCTGAGCTCCTTTCTTCAACTGTCTTTCTAGTGAGCTGGCCGCAAAACCACAGGATTGCTTCAGGCCCTAATATGTTTCCGGCGGGGCACACTGAGCCTTTGGTTAATTCCTCTTCCTGGTGGGAAATGAGCGTTCCATTTGCCCGTGCAGACACCTACAGCTAGTCTGTCATTGGTTCTCCCTATTCCTGTTCATCTTGCGCAGAAATTGCAAACTGTGCCAAACAGGAGGTGAAAGGCACTGACTCTCCAAGTGGGGAGAGTGTTAGTAAAGCGTCTGGAATAGTGAACCCGAGTGCCAGGGGACGAAAACTGAGATGCACTTGAAAACGTTTCCCAATCACACGGTGGACCATACTCTGGGTTTCCCATGCATGTTTTAGCTGAAGGAAGAATCCCTTAAACCTGGAGAGTTGGGACCCATGGAATGGGTACCATGCAGTATGCCTTCAACGGGTCTGCGTTTGCTCAGTGAACCTCACCAATGCTATCAGCCTGAAGTGTCCAGCCTTATGTCTCACACAGGTCTGGGTGTAGATGTGGTAAATCCAGGTTGCATCACAAGCCCTGACTCAATTATTTAATAATTGCTCTCTATTTCACTGTCATTGTGGTTTTTTTTTTTAAACATCTTTATTGGGGTATAATTGCTTTACAATTGTGTGTTAGTTTCTGCTTTATAATAAAGTGAATCAGTTATACATATACATATGTTCCCATATGTCTTCCCTCTTGCGTCTCCCTCCCTCCCACTCTCCCTATCCCACTCCTCCAGGCTGTCACAAAGCACCGAGCTAATATCCCTGTGCCTTGCGGCTGCTTCCCCCTAGCTATCTACCTTACTACGTTTGTTAGTGTGTATATGTCCATGACTCTCTCTCGCCCTGTCAAAGCTCACCCTTCCCCCTCCCCATATCCTCAAGTCCGTTCTCCAGTAGGTCTGCGTCTTTATTCCTGTCTTACCCCTAGGTTCTTCATGACATTTTTTTCCCCCTTAAATTCCATATATATGCGTTAGCATACGGTATTTGTCTTTTTCTTTCTGACTTACTTCACTCTGTATGACAGACTCTAGGTCTATCCATCTCATTACAAATAGCTCAATTTCATTTCTTTTTAAGGCTGAGTAATATTCCATTGTATATATGTGCCACATCTTCTTTATCCATTCATCCGATGATGGGCGCTTAGGTTGTTTCCATCTCCGGGCTATTGTAAATAGAGCTGCAATGAACATTTTGGTACATGACTCTTTTTGAATTATGGTTTTCTCAGGGTATATGCCCAGTAGTGGGATTGCTGGGTCATATGGTAATTCTATTTGTAGTTTTTTAAGGAACCTCCATACTGTTCTCCATAGTGGCTGAACCAATTCACATTCCCACCAGCAGTGCAAGAGTGTTCCCTTTTCTCCACACCCTCTCCAGCATTTATTGTTTCTAGATTTTTTGATGATGGCCATTCTGACTGGTGTGAGATGATATCTCATTGTAGTTTTGATTTGCATTTCTCTAATGATTAATGATGTTGAGCATTCTTTCATGTGTTTGTTGGCATTCTGTATATCTTCTTTGGAGAAATGTCTATTTAGGTCTTCTGCCCATTTTTGGATTGGGTTGTTTGTTTTTTTGTTATTGAGCTGCATGAGCTGCTTGTAAATTTTGGAGATTAATCCTTTGTCAGTTGCTTCATTTGCAAATATTTTCTCCCATTGTGAGGGTTGTCTTTTGGTCTTGATTATGGTTTCCTTTGCTGTGCAAAAGCTTTGAAGTTTCATTAGGTCCCATTTGTTTATTTTTGTTTTTATTTCCATTACTCTAGGAGGTGGGTCAGAAAGGATCTTGCTGTGATTTATGTCATAGAGTGTTCTGCCTATGTTTTCCTCTAAGAGTTTGATAGTTTCTGGCCTTACATTTAGGTCTTTAATCCATTTTGAGCTTATTTTGGTGTATGGTGTTAGGGAGTGATCTAATCTCATACTTTTACATATACCTGTCCAGTTTTCCCAGCACCATTTATTGAAGAGGCTGTCCTTTCTCCACTGTACATTCCTGCCACCTTTATCAAAGATAAGGTGTCCATATGTGCGTGGGTTTATCGCTGGGCTTTCTATCCTGTTCCATTGATCTATCTTTCTGTTTTTGTGCCAGTACCATACTGTCTTGATTACTGTAGCTTTGTAGTATAGTCTGAAGTCAGGGAGCCTGATTCCTCCAGCTCCTTTTCTCGTTCTCAAGATTGCTTTGGCTATTCGGGGTCTTTTGTGTTTCCATACAAATTGTGAAATTTTTTGTTCTAGTTCTGTGAAAAATGCCAGTGGTAGTTTGATAGGGATTGCATTGAATCTGTAGATTGCTTTGGGTAGTAGAGTCATTTTCACAATGTTGATTCTTCCCATCCAAGAACATGGTATATCTCTCCATCTATTTGTATCATCTTTAATTTCTTTTATCAGTGTCTTATAATTTTCTGCATACAGGTTTTTCGTCTCCTTAGGTAGGTTTATTCCTAGATATTTTATTCTTTTTGTTGCAATGGTAAATGGAAGTGTTTTCTTGATTTCACTTTCAGATTTTTCATCATTAGTATATAGGAATGCCAGAGATTTCTGTGCATTAACTTTGTATCCTGCTACTTTACCAAATTCATTGATTAGCTCTAGTAGTTTTCTGGTAGCATCTTTAGGATTCTCTATGTATAGTATCATGTCATCTGCAAACAGTGACAGCTTTACTTCTTCTTTTCCGATTTGGATTCCTTTTATTTCCTTTTCTTCTCTGATTGCTGTGGCTAAAACTTCCAAAACTATGTTGAATAAGAGTGGTGAGAGTGGGCAACCTTGTCTTGTTCCTGATCTTAGTGGAAATGCTTTCAGTTTTTCACCATTGAGGATGATGTTTGCTGTGGGCTTGTCATATATGGCCTTTATTATGTTGAGGAAAGTTCCCTCTATGCCTATTTTCTGCAGGGTTTTTAGCATAAATGGGTGTTGAATTTTGTCGAAAGCTTTCTCTGCACCTATTGAGATGATCATATGGTTTTTCTCCTTCAATTTGTTAATATGGTTTATCACATTGATAGATTTGCGTATATTGAAGAATCCTTGCATTCCTGGAATAAACCCCACTTGATCATGGTGTATGATCCTTTTAATGTGCTGTTGGATTCTGTTTGCTAGTATTTTGTTGAGGATTTTTGCATCTATGTTCATCAGTGATATTGGCCTGTAGTTTTCTTTCTTTGTGACATCCTTGTCTGGTTTTGGTATCAAGGTGATGGTGGCCTTGTAGAAGGAATTTGGGAGTGTTCCTCCCTCTGCTATATTTTGGAAGAGTTTGAGAAGGATAGGTGTTAGCTCTTCTCTAAACGTTTGATAGAATTCACCTGTGAAGCCATCTGGTCCTGGGCTTTTGTTTGTTGGAAGATTTTTAATGACAGTTTCAATTTCAGTGCTTGTGATTGGTCTGTTCATATTTTCTATTTCTTCCTGATTCAGTCTTGGCAGGTTGTGCATTTCTAAGAATTTGTCCATTTCTTCCAGATTGTCCATTTTATTGGCATAGAGTTGCTTGTAGTAATCTCTTATGATTTTTTTTATTTCTGCAGTGTCAGTTGTTACTTCTCCTTTTTCATTTCTAATTCTATTGATTTGAGTCTTCTCCCTTTTTTTCTTGATGAGTCTGGCTAGTGGTTTATCTATTTTGTTTATCTTCTCAAAGAACCAGCTTTTAGTTTTATTGATCTTTGCTATCGTTTCCTTCATTTCTTTTTCATTTATTTCTGATCTGATTTTTATGATTTCTTTCCTTCTGCTAGCTTTGGGGTTTTTTTGTTCTTCTTTCTCTAATTGCTTGAGGTGCAAGGTTAGGTTGTTTATTCGAGATGTTTCCTGCTTCTTAAGGTGGGCTTGTATTGCTATAAACTTTCCCCTTAGAACTGCTTTTGCTGCATCCCATAGGTTTTGGGTCGTTGTGTCTCCATTGTCATTTGTTTCTAGGTATTTTTTTATTTCCTCTTTGATTTCTTCAGTGATCACTTCATTATTAAGTAGTGTATTGTTTAGCTTCCATGTGTTTGTATTTTTTACAGATCTTTTCCTGTAATTGATATCTAGTCTCATGGCGTTGTGGTCAGAAAAGATACTTGATACAATTTCAATTTTCTTAAATTTACCAAGGCTTGATTTGTGACCCAAGATATGATCTATCCTGGAGAATGTTCCATGAGCACTTGAGAAAAATGTGTATTCTGTTGTTTTTGGATGGAGTGTCCTATAAATATCAATTAAGTCCATCTTGTTTAATGTATCATTTAAAGCTTGTGTTTCCTTATTTATTTTCATTTTGGATGATCTGTCCATGGGTGAAAGTGGGGTGTTAAAGTCCCCTACTATGAATGTGTTACTGTCAATCTCCCCTTTTATGGCTGTTAGTATTTGCCTTATGTATTGAGGTGCTCCTATGTTGGGTGCATAAATATTTACAATTGTTATATCTTCTTCTTGAATCGATCCCTTGATCATTATGTAGTGTCCTTCTTTGTCTCTTGTAATAGTCCTTATTTTAAAGTCTATTTTGTCTGATATGAGAATTGCTACTCCAGCTTTCTTTTGGTTTCCATTTACATGGAATATCTTTTTCCATCCCCTTATTTTCAGTCTGTATGTGTCTCTAGGTCTGAAGTGGGTCTCTTGTAGACAGCATATATAAGGGTCTTGTTTTTGTATCCATTCAGCCAATCTGTGTCTTTTGGTGGGAGCATTTAGTCCATTTACATTTAAGGTAATTATCGATATGTATGTTCCTATTCCCATTTTCTATATTGTTTTGGGTTCGTTATTATAGGTCTTTTCCTTCTCTTGTGTTCCTTGTCTAGAGAAGTTCCTTTAGCATTTGCTGTAAAGCTGGTTTGGTGGTGCTAAACTCTCTCAGCTTTTGCTTGTCTGTAAAGGTTTTAATTTCTCCATCAAATCTGAATGAGATCCTTGCTGGGTAAAGTAGCCTTGGTTGCAGGTTTTTCTCCTTCATCACTTTCAGTATGTCCTGCCACTCCCTTCTGGCTTGTAGGGTTTCTGCTGAGAGATCAGCTGTTAACCTTATGGGGATTCCCTTGTGTGTTATTTGCTGTTTTTCCCTTGCTGCTTTTAATATGCTTTCTTTGTATTTAATTTTTGACAGTTTGATTAATATGTGTCTTGGCGTATTTCTCCTTGTATTTATCCTGTATGGGACTCTCTGTGCTTCCTGGACTTGATTAACTATTTCCTTTCCCATATTAGGGAAGTTTTCAACTATAATCTCTTCAAATATTTTCTCAGTCCCTTTCTTTTTCTCTTCTTCTTCTGGAACCCCTATAATTCGAATGTTGGTGCGTTTAATGTTGTCCCAGAGGTCTCTGAGACTGTCCTCAGTTCTTTTCATTCTTTTTTCTTTATTCTGCTCTGCAGTAGTTATTTCCACTATTTTATCTTCCAGGTCACTTATCCGTTCTTCTGCCTCAGTTATTCTGTTATTGATCCCATCTAGAGTACTTTTAATTTCATTTATTGCGTTGTTCATCATTGCTTGTTTCACCTTTATTTCTTCTAGGTCCTTGTTAACTGCTTCTTGCATTTTGTCCATTCTACTTCCAAGATTTCGGATCATCCTTACTATCATTATTCTGAATTCTTTTTCAGGTAGACTGCCTATTTCCTCTTCATTTGTTAGGTCTGGTGCATTTTTATCTTGCTCCTTCATCTGCTGTGTGTTTTTCTGTCTTCTCATTTTGCTTATCTTACTGTGTTTGGGGTCTCCTTTTTGCAGGCTGCACGTTCGTAGTTCCCGTTGTTTTTGATGTCTGTCTCCAGTGGCTAAGGTTGTTTCAGTGGGTTGTGTAGGCTTCCTGGTGGAGGGGACTAGTGCCTGTGTTGTGGTGGATGAGGCTGGATCTTGTCTCTCTAGTGGGCAGGTTCACGTCTGGTGGTGTGTTTTGGGGTGTCTGTGGCCTTATTATGATTTTAGGCAGCCTCTCTGCTAATGGGTGGGGTTGTGTTCCTGTTTTGCTAGTTGTTTGGCATAGGTTGTCTAGCACTGTGGCTTGCTGGTCGTTGAGTGAAGCTGGGTGCTGGTGTTAAGATGGAGGTCACTGGGAGATTTCCACCGTTTAATATTATGTGGAGCTGGGAGGTCTCTTTTGACCAGTGTCCTGAAGTTGGCTCTCCTACCTCAGAGGCAGAGCCCTGACTCCTGGCTGGAGCACCAAGAGCCTTTCATCCACACGGCTCAGAATAAAAGGGAGAAAAAGTAGAGAGAATTAGTAGATGTATGAGGAAAGAAAGAAGGAAAGGAGGAAAGGAAGGAAGGAAGAAAGAAGCAAAGAAGGAAAGAAAGGAGGGAGGGAGGGAGGAAGGAAGGAAGGAAGGAAGGAAGGAAGGAGGGAAAGAAGGAAAAAAGACAGAAAGAAAGAAGATACAGTAAAAATAAAATAAAGTATAATATATTTATTGAATTAAAAAATATTTAGAAAAAAAAAAAAAAAAGAGGGACGGATAGAACCTTAGGACCAATGTTGGAAGCAAAGCTATACAGAGAAAATCTTATACAGAAGCATACACATACACCTTCACAAAAAGAGGTAAAGGGGGAAAAATCATAAATCTTGCTCTCAGAGACCACCTCCTCAATTTGGGGTGATTCGTTGTCTAAAGGAGGGAAGGACGGAAAGAAAGAAAGAAAGAAAGAAGGAACGACGGTAAAGTACAATAAAGTTATTACAATTAAAATTATTGAGAAAAAAAAATTTTTTTTTTAAAAACCATGGACGGATAGAGCCCTAGGACAAATGGTGGAAGCAAGAGTATACAGACAAGATCTCACACATAAACATACACGTACACATTCACAAAAAGAGGAAAAGGGAAAAAAATCATAGATCTCGCTCCTAAATTCCACCTCTTCAATTTGGGATCATTTCTTGTCTATTCAGGTATTCCACAGATGCAGGGTATATCAAGTTGATTGTGGAGCTTTAATCCGCTGCTTCTGAGGCTGCTGGGGGAGATTTCCCTTTCTCTTCTTTGTTCTCACAGCTCACAGGAGCTCAGCTTTGGATTTGGCCCTGCCTCTGCGTGTAGGTCGCTGGAGGGCGTCTGTTTTTTGCTCAGACAGGAAAGGGTTAAAGGGGCCGCTAATTCGGGGGCTCAGGCTCACTCAGGCCGGGGGTGAGGGGGGGGAAGGAGGGGCACTGCGTGCGGGGCGGGCCTGCGGCGTCAGAGGCGGCGTGACGTTGCGGCAGAGGCCGGCGTGACGTTGCACCAGCCTGAGGCCCGCCGTGCGTTCTCCCGGGGAAGTTGTCCCTGGTTCCCGGGAACCTGGCAGTGGCGGGCTGCACAGGCTCCGCGGAAGAGGGGTGTGGAGGTTCCCGGGAACCTGGCAGGGGCGGGCTGCACAGGCCCCTTGGTGGCGGCAGCAGCAGCCCTAGCGTCTCCCGCCCGTCTCTGGGGTCCGCGCTTTTAGCCGCGGCTCGCGCCCGTCTCTGGGGTTCGCGCTTTTAGCCGCGGCTCGCGCCCGTCTCTGGGGTTCACGCTTTTAGCCGCGGCTCGCGCCCGTCTCTGGAGTTCCTTTAAGCAGCGCTCTTAAACCCCTCTCCTCGCGCACCAGGAAACAAAGAGGGAAGAAAAAGTCTCTTGCCTCTTCGGCAGGTGCAGGCTTTTCCCCGAACTCCCTCCCGGCTAGTCCTGGTGCACTAACCCCTTCAGGCTATGTTCAAGCCGCCAACCCCAGTCCTCTCCCTGCGCTCCGTCCAAAACCGAAACCCGAGCTTCAGCTCGCAGCCCCGCCCGCCCGGGCGGGTGAGCAGACAAGCCTCTCGGGCTGGTGAGTGCCGGTCGGCACCGATCCTCTGTGCGGGAATCTCCCCGCTTTGCCCTCCGCACCCGTCGCTGTGCACTACTCCTCGGTCCCGAAGCCCCCCCCTCCGCCTCCCGCAGTCTCCGCCCGCGGAGGGGCTTCCAAGTGTGTGGAAACTTTTCCTCCTTCACAGCTCCCTCCTACTGGCGCAGGTGCCGTCCTTATTCTTTTGTCTCTGTTTTTTCTTTTGCCCTACCCAGGTACGTGGGGAGTTTCTTGCCTTTTGGGACGTCTGAGGTCTTCTGCCAGCCTTCAGTAGGTGTTCTGTAGGAGTTGTTCCACGTGTAGATGTATTTCTGGTGTATCCGTGGGGAGGAAGGCGATCTCCGCGTCTTACTATTCCGCCATCTTCAAGGTCCCCCCTCTGTGTTTTGTTTTTGAAATTAATTTTGATAATGGGATTTTTCGGATCTTCACTGCTGCGTTTAGGCCGTTGTACACATGCTTGATTTCCTTATGGAGACATATAAATCCATGGGGTTTAAGATTCTTAATTGTCAGGTATCTTCCCAGGCGTTGAATATGGGGTGTTGAGTCCATTTCGTTGAGCAAGGAGTAGGTCTTGTCTATTATATATTTGGCTTATGGAACGGTATCTGTGCTAATTTCAATCTCTGGTTTTATGCAGCACCCCAACTCACCTTTCCCCATAAGCAAGCATAAGTTGGTTTTCTAAATTTGAAACCCTGTCCTGTTTTGTAATTCATTTCACGTGTAGCCAAGTTTACATTCCGTGTATTAGTGATATCTTATGATGTTTCTTTTTCTGTGTGACTTATTTCTCGTAGAATCATCGTACCTGAATCCACTCATTATGCCGCTACGGGCCTGATGACGTAGATTTCATTGCTGAGTGATATTCCATTGTACGTACGTACCACAATTTCTTTATCCATTTTTTGCTTTCTCGGATATTTAACTTGTACCGTAGACGAGGTTTTTGTAAACAGAGCCGTTCCAAACTTTGGGGTTGCTTTGTGTTTTTGATTTTAATTTCCCTAAGCTGTCGGACCATAAGTGGAAGTGCCATAGGCTCCCTTGCTTTGTTTTTTAGGCGTTTCAGGAAACACCATACACTTCTCCAGAGTGGCTGTTGGCAATTTACATCCCGCCCATCAGCATAACAAGGCTCCCTGTTCTCCATGACCTGTCCTGCCTTTCTGGATTTTAAACTTTTTTCAGATGGCCCTTTTGACCGGGGGGCAGTGAGACTTCATTGTAGTGCAGATTTCCTTTACACGCTTGCTTGGTTGTCCAAAAACGGCATATGCGTTTTTTCCTGAATATATTCAGGAAAAAACGCATACGCTCTTTTTGGCCAAGTGCATCATTGTCGACAATCTGCCTCGTTTCCTATGCTGTAAGTGCAATTCCAGTCTGCCCCCTGAAATAGTTTTCCTGAAATTCTGTCCCGCTTTCAAGTCCTCTTCGAAGACTTACTTCAGTACATTTTTGGATGATAGCTGTCATTCATAACTCTGCAGGTTTGTGAATTACGGTGTCCCAGAGCTCCTTTCTTCAACTCGCTTTCTTGTGAGCTGGCCGCAAAACTGCAGGATTGCTTCAGGGACTAATCTGTTTCCGGCAGGGCACGCTGAGCCTTTGGTAAATTCCTTTTCCTGGTGGTAAATGAGCGTTCCAATTGCCCGTGCAGACAACTACAGCTAGTCTCTCATTGGTTCTCCCTATTCCTGTTCATCTTGCGCAGAAATTGCAAACTGTGCCAAACAGGAGGTTAAAGGCACTGACTCTCCAAGTGGGGATAGTGTTAGTAAAGCGTCTGGAATGGTGAACCCGAGTACCAGGGGACGAAAACTGAGATGCATTTGAAAACGTTTCCCAATCACACGGTGGACCATACTCTGGGTTTCCCACGCATGTTTTACCTGAAGGAAGAATCCCTTAAACCTGGAGATTTGGGACCCATGGAATGGATACCATGCAGGGTGACTTCAAAGGGTCTGCGTTTGCTCACCGAACCTCACCAATGCTATCAGCCCGAAGTGTCCAGCCTTATGTCTCACCCAGCTCTGGGTGTAGATATGGTAAATCCAGGTTGCATCACAAGCCCTGAATGAATTATTTAAGAATTGCTCTCTATTTCACTATCATTGTGTTTTGTTTTTGAAATTTATTTTGATAATGGGATTTATCGGAATTTCACTGCTGCGTTTAGGCCGCTGTACACTAGCTTGATTCCCTTATGGAGACATATAAATCCATGGGTTTTAAGATTCTTACTTGTCAGGTATCTTTCAAGGCGTTGAATATGGGGTGTTGAGTCCATTTCGTTGAGCAAGGAGTAGGTCTTGTCTATTATATATTTGGCTTATGGAACGGTATGTGTGCTAATTTCAATCTCTGGTTTTATGCAGCACCCCAACTCACCTTTCCGCATAAGCAAGCATAAGTTGGTTTTCTCAATTTGAGACCCTGTTCTGTTTTGTAATTCAGTTCAAGTGTAGCCAAGTTTACATTCCGTGTATTAGTGATATCTTATGATGTTTCTTTTTCTGTGTGACTTATTTCTCGTAGAATCATCGTACCTGAATCCACTCATTATGCCGCTACGGGCCTGATGACGTAGATTTCATTGCTGAGTGATATTCCATTGTATGTGCGTACCACAACTGCTTTATACAGTTTTTGCTTTCTCGGATATTTAACTTGTACCGTAGACGAGGTTCTTGTAAACAGAGCCATCCCAAACTTTGGGGTGGCTGTGTTTTTGATTTTAATTTCCGTAAGCTATAGGACCATAAGTGGAAGTGCCATAGACTGTGTTGCTTTCTTTCCTACGTGTTTCAGGAAACACCATAAACTTCTCCAGTGTGGCTGTTGGCAATTTACATCACGCCCATCAGCATAACATGGCTCCCTGTTCTCCATGACCTGTCGTGCCTTTCTGGATTTTACACATTTTTCAGATGGCCCTTTTGACCGGGGGCAGTGAGACTTCATTGTAGTGCAGATTTCCTTTAAACACTTGCTTCGTTGGCAAAAAAGTGCGTATGCGTTTTTATCTGAATATATTCAGGAAAAACCGCATACGCCCTTTTTGGTCAAGTGCATCATTGTCGACATTCTGCCTCTTTTCGTATGCTTTAAGTGCAATTCCTGTCTACCCTTTGAAATCGTTTTCCTGAAATTCTGCCCCGCTTTCATGTCCTCTTCGAAGACTTACTTCAATACACTTTTGGACGATAGCTGTCATTCATAACTCTGCAGGTTTGTGAATTGCAGTGCCCCTGAGCTCCTTTCTTCAACTCTCTTTCTTGTGAGCTGGCCGCAAAACCGCAGGATTTCTTCAGGCCATAATCTCTTTCCGGGGGGGAACGCTGAGCCTTTGTTTAATTCGTCTTCCTGGTCGGAAATGAGCGTTCCATTTGCCCGTGCAGGCACCTACAGCTAGTCTCTCATTGGTTCTCCCTATTCCTGTACATCTTGCGCAGAAATTGCAAACTGTGCCAAACAGGAGGTTAATGGCACTGACTCTCCAAGTGGGGAGAGTGTTAGTAAAGCGTCTGGAATGATGAACCCGAGTACCAGGGGACGAAAACTGAGATGCATTTGAAAACGTTTCCCGGTCACACAGTGCACTGTACTGTGGGTTTCCCATGCATGTTTTAGCTGAAGGAAGAATCCCTTAAACCTGGAGAGTTGGGACCCATGGAATGGGTACCATGCAGTATGACTTCAAAGGGTCTGCGTTTGCTCACCGAACCTCACCAATGCTATCAGCCCAAAGTGTCCGGCCTTATGTCTCACCCAGCTCTGGGTGTAGATGTGGTAAATCCAGGTTGCATCACAAGTCCTGAATGAATTATTAATAATTGCTCTCTATTTCACTGTCATTGTGTTTTGTTTTTGAAATTCATTTTGATAATGGGATTTATCGGATGTTCACTGCTGCGTTTAGGCCGCTGTACACACGCTTGATTTCCTTATGGAGACATATAAATCCATGGGTTTTAAGATTCTTACTTGTCAGGTATCTTCCCAAGCGTTGAATATGGGTTGTTGAGTCCATTTCGTTGAGCAAGGAGTAGGTCTTGTCTATTATATATTTGCCTTATGAAACGGTATCTGTGCTAATTTCAATCTCTGGTTTTATGCAGCACCCCAACTCACCTTTCCCCATAAGCAAGAATAAGTTGTTTTTCTAAATTTGAGACCCTTTTCTGTTTTGTAATTCAGTTCATGTGTAGCCAAGTTTACATTCCGTGTATTAGTGATATCTTATGATGTTTCTTTTTCTGTGTGACTTATTTCTCGTAGAATCATCGTTCCTGAATCCACTCATTATGCCGCTATGGACCTGATGTTGTAGATTTCATTGCTGAGTGATATTCCATTGTACGTGAGTACCATAACTTCTTTATCCGTTTTTTGCTTTCTCGGATAGTTAACTTATACCGTAGACAAGGTTCTTGTTAACAGAGCCGTCCCAAACTTTGGGGTGGCTGTGTGTTTTTGATTTTAATTTCCCTAAGCTATAGGACCATAAGTGGAAGTGCCATAGTCTGTGTTGCTTTTTTTCCTACGTGTTTCAGGAAACACCATACACTTCTCCAGAGTGGCTGTTGGCAATTTACATCCCGCCCATCAGCATAACAAGGCTCCCTGTTCTCCATGACCTGTCGTGCCTTTCTGGAATTTACACATTTTTCAGATGGCCCTTTTGACCGGGGGGCAGTGAGACTTAATTGTAGTGCACATTTCCTTTACACGGTTGCTTGGTTGGCCAAAAAGTGCGTATGCGTTTTTTCCTGAATATATTCAGGAAAAAACGCATACGCCCTTTTTGGCCAAGTGCGTCATTGTCGACATTCTGCCTCTAATCTTATTCTTTAAGTGCAATTCCAGTCTACCCCCTGAAATCGTTTTCCTGAAATTCTGCCCCGATTTCAAGTCCTCTTCGAAGACTTACTTCAAAACATTTTTGGACGATAGCTGTCATTCATTACTCTGCAGGTTTGTGAATTACAGTGCCCCTGAGCTCCTTTCTTCAACTCGCTTTCTTGTGAGCTGGCCACAAACCCGCAGGATTGCTTCAGGCCCTAATAAAGTTCCGGCATGGCATGCTGAACCTTTGGTTAATTCCTCTTCCTGGTGGGAAATGAGCGTTAAATTTGCATGTGCAGACACCTTCACATGAGTCGTCATGGTGCCCCTTTGCCCCGGTTAACTCTATGGAGGTTGGAGTTGGAGGGCCTCCTCACTCAAGATCAGTGTGCCCATGGAGCCAACCCTGCAACTTCAGTGCATGGTTGGGGGTTAGGATCACCACGAGGGTTCCTTTTCCCTTAGGAGGGAGGTGGACTTTTGGGCTGCTGATTTCCAGGTTATCAAATACTGCCAGTATCTTGGCCAGATGTGGCGGTGGGCCAAGCCCCTTGGTGACCGTAGTTTATCCTACCTGGATCGCATTCTTGCATTGTTCCATTTCAAGTGGTCCCAGGTTTTGCACTAATACTCCAGTGGCGATTCACAGTTCACCAGGAATGTAAAGGTCAAAGGGTTTAGCTAAATTAGGGAGTTCCAGGGCAAGGGTCTGAATTGACTGCTCTTTCCATTCTTGAAAGGCCACTTCTGCATTCTATTCAAAAGGATCATCACCTTTTCCTTTCAGTGTTTCATATAGAGGCCGAGCTAGTAGACTGTAGTTAGGGATCCAGAAGCAGCAAACCCTGGCCTCCCCAGGAACCCCTAAGCTGTCTTCTAGTTTTAGAAATGGGTAAGGCTGTAAATTGTTTCTTCCCTTTCCTGGGATGGGCTTCTCCGACCTTCTGTGAGAATGAAGCCCAGGCAGGTCACCGTAGTCTGTGATATTTGAGCTTTTTCTTGGACAACTTGTATCCTTTATTGGCTTGGTAGTTCAGAGGTCTCCTTAGTAGGGCTGGCGATCAGAATGTCGTCTGCATATTGAAGGAGTGTTTCCTTTTCCAGAGGTAGAACTTTTAGGTCTTTAGCTGAGCTTTCCCCAAAGATGGTGTGGGAATTTTTGAACCCTTGGGGCAACACGGCCCGGAAGTATTGTTTTAGTTGTATGTTGAGTCCTGCCACTCACAAGCCAAAATTTCTTGTGACTCTGGGACCAATAGAATACAAAAGAAGGCATCATTGAAGACTAATACAGAATACCATGTCCTGGTGGTTGGTAGAATGACCAGCAGGGTGTAGGATTTAGGAACTACTGGAGGTATATCCTCGGTGGCTTCACTGACTGTCCTGACATCCTTTACCAGGACTCCAGCAGCCCATGGGGCTCTCGAGGTCAGGCCAATCCCAGGATATGGAGCTCACCTGGGCAGGTACCCCACCCCAGCCCACGGGGCTCTCGTGTTCAGGACCCTCCCAGGATATGGGGTTCCCTGGGCAGGTCCCCCTGCAGCCCATGGGGCTCTCGTGGTCAGGCCCCTCCCAGGATACAGAGCTACCCTTGCAGGTACCATGGCAGGGCTGGGAACACAGGAACCGTGCATATCGCCCTCATTGCAGAGCACTCCCATCTCACCTGTCACTCAGATCTGACACAGAGCACCTCAGAGCAGGACTTGAACTAACAAACAGCAGCTCCGACAGGTCTGTGACCCTGGGCATCACTCTGTGTGGCCTCCCTCCACCTGGTTTTCCAGAGACTTCCACTGCACCCGGGGCACCAGGCCTCTGTCTCCACCCACCAGCCACCCCTCCTCTCCCTGACTCCTGGGTTCCTCTCATTAGGAGAGGGTTTTCTTGAAGTTGTCTCCCACTCATGGGCCAGATAATATAATTAGAAAACAAGCCAGAGCTGCAGCCCCTTGCCTATCCTGACTCTCAAGAGCCCACACCTGTTCCTTGGACCTGGCCGATTCAGCAAGTTCCAGTTTCTGCAACTGTGAGCCCCTGAGGGGTGATTATTGGCTGGCCTGGGAAGCCTGACCGTGCCGGCCAGCCCTCCCCAGGTGTGCCTGGGTTCAGATCAATATAAACACCGCTCCAGGCAGCAAGAGCCCCTGCAGCTGTGCCTGACGCCATTTTCTCTGCCCTGTCAGCAGTCTTGGGGCTGGACTGGTGGGAGGGAGTGAGAGGCCACGGCTTTGTGGGTGGCCCAGTGTGAGTGGGGCTCTGCTGGACTTTCTGCAGCAGTTGCCAAGATGCCACCTGCTAAAGAAGAGGATGTGTCACCCATACCTGCCGCTGGAATTTCTCCCTGGGCAGAGGTGAGTGAGGAAGAAAGCAGTGGGGGCCGGGACAGCAGGGGTATCTCAGGCAGGGAAATGGAAAGCTTCCAGAAGAGCACCCAGGACCAGGACCATCCTGGCTGGCCTGCAGGCACCAAGTCGGCTGGCATGCTGTCGCTCATGTGGCTCCATGGCCCTTCCTCTAGGCTTTCAAGTCCTTGTACATATTCAGGTGTTTTACCTGGGAAGGGTGGGAACATTTCAGCAGCAGCTGGCCTGGGGCTCAGCCCACGTTTACTCACAGATGCCTCGGCACGGTCCCCCAGCTTTGCAATGAGGACGCTTGTTGCGTGGGGCCTGCTGGCTGAATGGGAGATGATTCCCCACCACTGACCAACTTCAGAATTGTTTACAACTGGAGCAAGTGCCCTGATACGGTTTTCCTCTGTGTAGCTGGTGGGTTCTGTTTTTTTTTCTTTTTTGGTTCAAGGTAGATTTTATTCCTCTTTTTTGTATTTACAGATATAAGCATGGAAATAATTTATTCATATAAATACATGTATGTGAAGGGAAGAATAGTTTTTCTGTTTTACTTTTTGTAATTTGAATTTTATTTTATTTTTTTATACAGCAGGTTCTTTTTGGTTATCTATTTTATACATATAAATGTATACATGCCAATCCCAATCTCTCAACTCCTCCCACCACCACCCCCCAACAGCTTTCCCCCCTTGGTGTCCATACGTTTGTTGTCTACATCTGTTGCTCTATTTCTGCCTTGCAAAACGGTTCATCTGTACAATTTGTCTAGGTTCCACATATAGCCATTAATAGACAAGATTTCTTTTTCTCTTTCTGACTTACTTCACTCTGTATGACAGTCTCTAGATCCATCAACGTCT
Organism: Delphinapterus leucas; assembly: GCF_059928025.1. Lineage (NCBI taxonomy): Eukaryota > Metazoa > Chordata > Mammalia > Artiodactyla > Monodontidae > Delphinapterus > Delphinapterus leucas. The sequence goes on along the minus strand of NW_028322240.1, from coordinate 1,301,764 downwards.
CTACAAATGACCCAATTTCATTCCTTTTTATGGCTTAGTAATATTCCATTTTATATATGTACCACGTCTTTATGCATTCGTCTGTCTGTGGGCATTTAGGTTGCTTCCATTACCTGGATATTGTAAATAGTGATGCAATGAACATTGCGGTGAATGTCTCTTTTTGATTTATGGTTTTGTCTGGGTATATGCCCAGTAGTGGGACTGCTGTATCATATGGTAATTCTATTCTTAGTTTTATAAGAAACTCCATAACTTTCTCCACAGTGACTGTATCAATTTCATTCCCAACAATAGCGGAAAAGGGTTCCTTATCTCCACACCCTTTCCAGCATTTGCTGTTTGTAGATTTTCTTATGATGCCCATTCTAACAGGTGTGAGGTGATACACCATGGATGAGTCTATTTCGTTGAGCAAAGAGTAGGTCTTGTCTATTACATATTTGGCTTATGGAACGGTATGTGTGCTAATTTCAATCTCTGGTTTTATACAGCACCGCAACTCAACTTTCCCCTTAAGCAAGCATAAGTTTTTATCTAAATGTGAGACTCTGTTCGGTTTTGGAATTCAGTTGATGTGTAGCCAAGTTTACACTCTCTCTATTAGTGATATCTTATGATAATTACCTTTCTCTGTGTGACATATTTCTCTTAGAATCATCATACTTAAATCCACTCAATTTGCTGCTACAGGCCTGATGACATTGATTTCATTGCTGAGTGATATTCCATTGTACGTAAGTAGCACAACTCCTTTATCCATATTTTTCTTTCTGGGATATTTAATTTGTACTGGACTCAAGGTTCTTGTAAACACAGCAGCCCTAAATATGGTGTTGGCTGTGTCTTGTTGATTTTAATTTTCCTAAGCTATAGGGCCAAAAGTGGAAGTGCCCTAGGGTCTGTAGCTTTGTTTTTCAGATGTTTCAGGATACACCATAAACATCTCCAGAGTGTCTGTTGGCAATTTACATCCCGCCCATCAGCATAACAAGGCTCCCTGTTCTCCATGGCCTGTCCTGTGTTTCTGGTTTTTACACTTTTTTCAGATGGCCCTTTTGACGAATGGGAGATGAGACTTCATTGTAGTGCGGATTTCCATTGCTCGAGTGCTTGGTTGGCCAAAAAGGGCATATGTGTTTTTTCCTGAATATATTCAGGAAAAAAATGTTTACGCACTTTTGTCCAAGTGCATCACTGTCAAAGATCTGCCGCTTTTCACATGCTTTAAACGCAATTCCAATCTACCTCCTGAAATATGATTCCTGCAATTCTGCCTCGTTTTGAAGTCCTCTTTGCAGACTTACTTCAGTATATTTTTGCCAATAGCTGTCATTTATAAATCTGCAGGTTTGTGAATTACAGTGCCTGTGATTTCCTTTCTTAACTCGTTTCCTTGAAAGCTGGCCACAGAACCGCAGGTTTGCTTTAGGCCATAATCAGGGTCTGGCACGGCACTCTGAGCCTTTGGTTAATTCCTCTTCCTGGTGGGAAATTAGAGTTAAATGTGCCCCTCCGGACACCTGCCTCACTCCCAGCCCCTTGGTGATGTGTGTCCTGTGGTTTGAGGCCACATGTGCTGGGTTCCTCACCTTTGGCTGATGTGGCCCCACTGGTGTGAGGACACACCTGCCTGGTTCCCATCCCCTTGGTGATGTGGGCCATCCGGTGAGAGTCTGATCCTGGTTGGGTTCCTCACACTTCTGTGAGGTGGGCCCTCTTCTCTGAGGTCACTCCTGCCTGGCTGGCACACCCCGCCTTGGCGAAGTCGGCCCTCTGGTGGGATTTGGTGCCTGCTGGGTGTCTCCTGCCCTCGGTAATGAGGGCCCTCTGGCGTCAGGCCCTAATTCCTGGGCTCCCAATATTTTCTGATATGCGCCCTGTGGTTCGAGTACACTCCTGCCAGGTTCCCAACCCCATGGGAATGTGGGCCTTCTGCTCTGAGGTCCCAACCGTGGGTTGCTCAGTTTCATGATGAGGGCCCTCTGCTGTGAGTTCTCTCCGGCCTGGATCCCATAGCCTCGCTGCTCCTGGCCACCTGCTGGGAGGTTCCAACTGCGGGATTCCTCACCTTTTTTCTTCTATGGACCCTCTGTTTTGAGACTCCTCCTGCCTGCCTCACTCCCAGTCCCTTGGTGATGTGTGTCCTCTGGTGTGAGGCCACGTGTGCTGGGTCCCTCGCCTTTGGATGATGTGGCCACACTGGTGTGAGGACACTCCTGCCTGCTTCCTATCCCCTTGATGATGTGGGCCCTCTGGTGAGAGTCTGATCCTGGCTGGGTTCCTCACCCTTCTGTGAGGTGGGCCCTCTGCTGTGAGCTCACTCCTGCCTGGCTGGCACACCCCACCTGGGCAACATCGGCCCTCTTGTGGCACTTGGAGCCTGCTGGGAGCCTCCTCCCCTCGGTGATGGGGGCCCTCTAGCGTCAGGACCTAACTGCTGGGTACCCACATTTTCTGATATGTGCTAAGTGGTGCGAGGACACTCCTGCGAGGTTCCCATCCCCATGGGCATGTGGGCCTTCTGCTCTAAGGTCCCAACACCTGTGTTGTTCACCGTTTCATGATGTTGGCTCTCTGGTGTTAGTTCACTCAGGCCTAGATCCCTTAGACTCTGTGCTCTGAGCCGACTGCTGGGAGGTTCCTACTGCTGGATTCCTTACCTTTTTTATTCTTTGGGTCCTGTGTTTTCATGCTCCTACTTCCTGACTCACTCCCAGCCCCTTTGTGATGTAGGTCCTCTGGTTTAAGGCCACATGTACCGGTTTCCTCACCTTTATTGATGTGGCCCCACTGGTGTGAGGACACTCCTGCCTGGTTCCCATCCCCTTGGTGATTGGGGCCCTCTTGTGAGAGTCTGATCCTGTCTGGATTCCTCACACTTCTGGGAGGTGGGCCCTCTGCTGTGAGGTCACTCCTGCCTGGCTGGCACACGTCACCTTGGCGATGTGGGCCCTCAGTTGGGAGTTGGTGCCTGCTGGGAGTCTCCTCCCCTCGGTAATGAGGGTCCTCTGGCGTCAGGCCCTAACTCATGGGCTCCCAAAATTTTCTGATGTGCGCCCTGTCGTGTGAGTACACTCCAGCCAGGGTCCCTTCCCTAGGGGATGTGGGCTTTCTGTTCTGTGGTCCCAACGGCTGGGTTGCTCACAGTGTCAGAATGTGGGCCCTCTGCTCTGAGTTCACTCCGGCATGGATCCCATAACCTCGGTGCTCTGGGCCACCTGCTTGGAGCTTCCAACTGCGGGGTTCCTCACCTTTTTTATTCTATGGGCCCTCTGTTCTGAGTCTCCTCCTGCATGCCTCACTCCCAGCCCTTTCGTGATGTGTGTCCCCTTGTTTGAGGCCACATGTGCTGTGTTCCTCACCTTTCGCTGATGTGGCCCCACTGGTGTGAGGACACTCCTGCCTTGTTCCGATCCCCTTGGTGATGTGGGCCCTCTGGTGAGAGTCTTATCCTGGCTGGGTTCCTCACCCTTCTGTGAGGTAGGCCCTCTGCTGTGAGGTCACTCCTGCCTGGCTGGCCCAGGTCACCTTGGCGACGTGGGCCCTCAGTTGGGAGTTGGTGCCTGCTGGGAGTCTCCTCCCCTTGGTAATGAGGGCCCTCTGGCGTCAGACCCTAACTCCTGGGCTCCCAAAATTTTCTGTTGTGCGCCCTGTGGTGCTAGTACACTCCTGCCAGGTTCCCAACCCCATGGGAATGTGGGCCTTCTGCTCTGAGGTCCCAACCGTGGGTTGCTCAGTTTCTTGATGAGGGCCCTCTGGTGTGAGTTCACTCCAGCATGGATCCCATAGCCTCGCTGCTCCTGGCCACCTGCGGGGAAGTTCCAACTGCGGGATTCCTCACCTTTTTCCTTCTATGGGCCCTCTGTTTTGAGACTCCTCCTGCCTGCCTCACTCCCAGCCCCTTGGTGATGTGTGTCCTCTGGTTTGAGGCCACGTGTGCTGGGTCCCTCACCTTTCGATGATGTGGCCCCACTGGTGTGAGGACACTCCTGCCTGGTTCCTATCCCCTTGGTGATGTGGGCCCTCTGGTGAGAGTCTGATCCTGGCTGGGTTCCTCACACTTCTGTGAGGTGGGCCCTCTGCTGTGAGGTCACTCCTGCCTGGCTGGCACACCCCGCCTTGCCAATGTCGGCCCTCTTGTGGCAGTTGGAGCCTACTGGGAGCCTCCTCCCCTCGGTGATGAGGGCCCTCTGGCGTCAGGCCCTAACTGCTGGGTACCCACATTTTCTGATACGTGCTAAGTTGTGCGAGGACACTCGTGCCATGTTCCCAACCCCATGGTGATGTGGGCCTTCTGCTCTGAGGTCCAAACGGCTGGGTTGCTCACAGTTTCATGATGTGGGCTCTCTGCTGTGAGTTCACTGTGGCCTGCATCGCATAGACTCGGTGCTCTGGGTCGCCCGCTGGGAGGTTCCCACTGCAGGATTCCTCAGCTTTTTTATTCTATTCACCCTGTGTTGTGAGGCTACTCATGCCTGCCTCACTCCGAACCCCTTGGAGATCTGGGTCCTCTGGTTTAGGCCACATGTGCTGGGTTCCTCACCTTTCTATGATGTGGTCACCCTGGTGTGAAGACAGTCCTGCCTGGTTCTGATGCCCTTGGTGATGTGGGCCCTCTGGTGAGAGTCTTATCCTGGCTGGGTTCCTCACCATTCTGTGAGGTAGGCCCTCAGCTGTGAGGTCACTCCTGCCTGGCTGTTGCACGTCACCTTGGCGACATGGTCCCTCCATAGGGAATTGGTGCCTGCTTGGGGTCTCCTCCCCTTGGTAATGAGGGCCCTCTGGCATCAGGCCCTAATTTCTGGGTTCCCAAAATTCTCTGATGTGCGCCCTGTGGTGCGAGTACACTTCTGCCAAGTTCCCAACCACATGGGAATGTGGGCCTTCTGCTCTAAAGTCCCAACGGCTGGGTTGCTCACAGTTTCATGATGAGGGCCCTCTGTTTTGAGTTCAGTCAGGCCTGGATCCCATAGCCTCGCTGCTCCTGGCCGCCTCCTGGGAGGTTCCAACTGCGGGATTCCTCACCTTTTTTACGCAATGGGCCCTCTGTTTTTAGGCTCCTCCTGCCTGCCTCACTCCCAGCCCCTTGGTGATGTGTGTCCTGTAGTTTGAGGCCACGTGTGCTGGGTCCGCACATTTCGGTGATGTGGCCACACTGGTGTGAGGACACTCCTGCATGGTTTCCATTCCCTTGGTGATGTGGGCCCTCTGGTGAGAGTCTGATCCTCTTTGGGTTCCTCACACTTTTGTGTGGTTGGCCCTCTGCTCTGAGGTCACTCCTGCCTGGCTGGCACACCCCGCATTGGCGACGTCGGCCCTCTGGTAGCAGTTGGAGCTTGCTGGGAGCCTCCTCTCCTCAGTGATGAGGGCCCTCTGGCGTCCGGCCCTAACTGCTGGGCTCCCCACATTTTCTGTTGTGTGCCCACTGCTGCGATGACACTCCTGCTTGGTTCCCTTCCCCATGGGGATGTGGGCCTTGTGCTCTGAGGTCACAACGGCTGGGTTGCTTACAGTATCACGATGAGGGCCCTCTGTTGTGAGTTCATCACGGCCTGGATCCCATAGCCTCGGTGCTCTGGGCCGCCTGCTGGGATGTTCCAACTGCTGGATTCCTCACCTTTTTATACAATGGGCCATGTGTTTTGAGGTTAATCCTGCCTGCCTCGCTCTGAGACCCATGGTGATGTGGGTCTTCTGGTTTGAGGCCACATGTGCTGGGTACCTCAACTTTCGATGATGTGGCCCCACGGGTGTGAGGACACTCGTGCCTGATTCCCAGCCCCTTGCTTATGTGGGCACTCTGGTGAGAGTCTGATCATGACTGGGTTCCTTACCCTTCTGTGAGGTGGGCGCTCTGATGTGAGGTCACTCCTGCCTGAATGGCTCACGTCGCCTTGGCGACGTAGGCTCTCTGTTGGCCACTGAAGCATGCTGGGAGCCTCCTACCCTCTTTAATGAGGGCCCTGGAAGAAACGCATATGCCCTTTTTGACCAAGTGCATCATTGTCGAAGTTCTGCCTCTTCTCCTATACTTTCAGAGGACTTCCCGTCTACCTCCTGAAATCGTATTCCTGGAATTCTGCCCCGCGTTCAAGTCCTCTTTGCAGCCTTACTTCAATATATTTTTGGACGATAGCTGTCATTTATAACTCTGCAGGTTTGTGAATTACAGTGCCCCTGAGCTCCATTCTTCAACTCGCTTTCTTGTGAGCTGGCCGCAAAACCGCAGGATTGCTTCAGGCCCTAATCTGGTTCCGGCACGGCATGTTGAGCCTTTGGCTAATTCCTCTTCCTGATGGGAAATGAGCGTTAAATTTGCTCGTGCAGACACCTACAGCTAATCTCTCATTGGTTCTCCCTATTCCTGTTCATCTTGCTCAGAAATTCCAAACTGTGCCAAACAGGAGGTTAAAGGCACTGACTCTCCAATTGGGGAAAGAGTTAGTAAAGTGTCTGGAATGGTAAAACGGAGTATGAGGGGAAGAAAACTGAGATGCATGTAAAAAGGTTTCCCGGTCACACGGTGGACCATATTCTGGGTTTCCCATGCGTGTTTTACCTGAAGGAAGAATCCCTTAAACCTGGAGAGGTGGGACCCATGCAATGGGTACCATGCAGTATGACTTCAAAGGGCCTGCATTTTCTCACCGAACCTCACCAATGCTATCAGCCCAAAGTGTCGAACCTTATGTCTCACTCAGCTCTAGGTGTAGATGTGGTAAATCCAGGTTGCATCACAAGCCCTGAATGAAATATTTAAGAATTGCTCTCTATTTCACTGTCATTGTGTTTGTTTTTGTAGTTTATTTTGATAATGGGATTTATCGGATTTTCACTGCTGCGTTTAGGCCGCTGTACACACGCTTGATTTCCTTATGGAGACATATAAATCCATGGGTTTTAAGATTCTTACTTGTCAGGTATCTTGCCAGTTGTTGAATATGGTGTGTTGAGTCCATTTCGTTGAGCAAGGAGTAGGGCTTGTCTATTATATATTTGGCTTATGGAACGGTATCTGTGCTAATTTCAATCTCTGGTTTTATGCAGCACCCCAACTCACCTTTCCCCATAAGCAAGCATAAGTTGGTTTTCTAAATTTGAGACCCTGTTCTGTTTTGTAATTCAGTTCATGTGTATCCAACTTTACATTCCGTGTATTAGTGATATCTTATGATGTTTCTTTTTCTGTGTGACTTATTTCTCGTAGAATCATCGTACCTGAATCCACTCATTATGCCGCTACGGGCCTGATGACGTAGATTTCATTGCTGAGTGATATTCCATTGTACGTGCGTACCACAAATTCTTTATCCATTTTTTGCTTTCTGGGATATTTTACTTGTACCGTAGACAAGGTTCTTGTAAACAGAGCCGTCCCAAACTCTGGGGTGGCTGTGTGTTTTTGATTTTAATTTCCCTAAGCTATAGGACCATAAGTGGAAGTGCCATAGGCTCTGTTGCTTTGTTTCCTACGTGTTTCTGGAAACACCATACACTTCTCCAGAGTGGTTGTTGGCAATTTACATCCCGCCCATCAGCATGACAAGGCTCCCTGTTCTCCATGACCTGTCCTGACTTTCTGGATTTTACATTTTTTTCAGATGGCCCTTTTGACCGGGGGGCAGTGAGACTTCACTGTAGTGCAGATTTCCTTTACACGCTTGCTTGGTTGGCCAAAAAGGGCGTATGCGTGTTTTCCTGAATATATTCAGGAAAAAACGCATACGCCCTTTTTGGCCAAGTGCATCATTGTCGACATTCTCCCTCTTTTCCTATGCTTTTAGTACAATTCCAGTCTACCCCCTGAAATCGTTTTCCTGAAATTCTGCCCCGCTTTCAAGTCCTCTTCGAAGACTTACTTCAATACATTTTTGGAGGATAGCTGTCATTCATAACTCTGCAGGTTTGTGAATTACAGTGCCCCTGAGCTCATTTCTTCAACTCGCTTTCTTGTGAGCTGGCCGCAAAACCACAGGATTGCTTCAGGCCCTAATCTCTTTCCCGCAGGGCACGCTGAGCCTTTGGTTAATTCCTCTTCCTGGTGGGAAATGAGCGTTCCATTTGCCCGTGCAGACACCTACAGTTAGTCTCTCATTGCTTCTCCCTATTCCTGTTCATCTTGCGCAGAAATTGCAAACTGTGCCAAACAGGAGGTTAATGGCACTGACTCTCCAAGTGGGGAGAGTGTTAGTAAAGCGTTCAAATGTTGAACCCGAGTACCAGGGGACGAAAACTGAGATGCATTTGAAAACGTTTCCCAATCACATGGTGGACCATACTCTGGGTTTCCCATGCATGTTTTAGCTGAAGGAAGAATCCCTTAAACCTGGAGAGTTGGGCCCCATGGAATGGGTACCATGCAGTGTGACTTCAAAGGGTCTGCGTTTGCTCACCGAACCTCACCAATGCTATCAGCCCGAAGTGTCCAGCCTTATGTCTCATCCAGCTCTGGGTGTAGATGTGGTAAATCCAGGTTGCATCACAAGCCCTGAATGAATTATTTAAGAATTGCTCTCTATTTCACTGTCATTGTGTTTTGTTTTTGAAATTCATTTTGATAATGGGATTTATCGGATTTTCACTGCTTCTTTTAGGCCACTGTACACACGCTTGATTTCCTTATGGAGACATATAAATCCATGGGTTTTAAGATTCTTACTTGTCAGGTATCTTCCCAGGCGTTGAATATAGGGTGTTGAGTCCATTTCGTTGAGCAAGGAGTAGCTTTTGTCTATTATATATTTGGCTAATGGAACGGTATCTGTGCTAATTTCAATCTCTGGTTTTATGCAGCATCCCAACTGGCCTTTCCCCATAAGCAAGCATAAGTTGGTTTGCTTAATTTGAGACCCTGTTCTGTTTTGTAGTTCAGTTCATGGGTAGCCAAGTTTACATTCCGTGTATTAGTGATAACTTATGATGTTTCTTTTTCTGTCTGACTTATTTCTCATAGAATCATCGTACCTGAATCCACTCATTATGCCGCTACCGTCCTGATGACGTAGATTTCATTGCTGAGTGATATTCCATTGTACGTGCGTACCACAACTTCTTTATCCATTTTATGCTTTCTCGGATATTTAACTTCTACCGTAGATGAGGTTCTTGTAAACAGAGCCATCCCAAAATTTGGGGTGGCTCTGTGTTTTTGATTTTAATTTCCCTAAGCTATAGGACCATAAGTGGAAGTGCCATAGGCTGTGTTGCTTTGTTTCCTACGTGTTTCCGGAAACACCATACAGTTTTCCAGAGTGGCTGTTGGCAATTTAAATCCGCCCATCAGCATAACAAGGCTCACTGTTCTCCATGACCTGTCCTGCCTTTCTGGATTTTACACTTTTTTCAGATGTCCCTTTTGACCGGGGGGCAGTGAGACTTCATTGTAGTGCAGATTTCCTTTACACGCTTGCTTGGTTGGCCAAAAAGGGCGTATGCGTTTTTTCCTGAATATATTCAGGAAAAAACGCATACGCCCTTTTTGGCCAAGTGCATCATTGTCGACATTCTCCCTCTTTTCCTATGCTTTAAGTGCAATTCCAGTCTACCCCCTGAAATCGTTTTCCTGAAATTCTGCCCCGCTTTCAAGTCCTCTTCGAAGACTTACTTCTATACATTTTTGGACGATAGCTGTCATTCATAACTCTGCAGGTTTCTGAATTACACTGCCCCTGAGCTCCTTTCTTCAACTCGCTTTCTTGTGAGCTGGCCGCAAAACCGCAGGATTGCTTCAGGCCCTAATCTGTTTCCGGCAGGGCACGCTGAGCCTTTGTTTAATTCCTCTTCCTGGTGGGAAATGAGCGTTCCATTTGCCCGTGCAGACACCTACAGCTAGTCTCTCATTGCTTCTCCCTATTCCTGTTCATCTTGCGCAGAAATTGCAAAGTGTGCCAAACAGGAGGTTAAATGCACTGACTCTCCAAGTGGGGAGAGTGTTAGTAAAGCGTCTGGAATGGTGAACCCGAGTACCAGGGGACGAAAACTGAGATACATTTGAAAACGTTTCCCAATCACACGGTGGACCATACTATGGGTTTCCCATGCATGTTTTAGCTGAAGGAAGAATCCCTTAAACCTGGAAATTTGGAACCCATGGAATGGGTACCATGCAGTATGACTTCAAAGGGTCTGCGTTTGCTCACCGAACCTCACCAATGCTATCAGCCAGAAGTGTCCAGCCTTATGTCTCACCCAGCTCTGGGTGTAGATGTGGGAAATCCAGGTTGCATCACAAGCCCTGAATGAATTATTTAAGAATTGCTCTCTATTTCACTGTCATTTTATTTTGTTTCTGAAATTTATTTTGATAATGGGATTTATCGGATTTTCACTGCTGTGCTTAGGCCGCTGTACACACGCTTGATTTCCTTATGGTGACATATAAATCCATGGGTTTTAAGATTCTTACTTGTCAGGTATCTTGCCAGGCGTTGAATATGGGGTGTTGAGTCCATTTCGTTGATCAAGGAGTAGGTCTTGTCTATTATATATTTGGCTTATGGAACGGTATCTGTGCTAACTTCAATCTCTGGTTTTATGCAGCACCCCAACTCACCTTTCCCCATAAGCAAGCATAAGTTGGTTTTCTAAATTTGAGACCCTCTTCTGTTTTGTAATTCAGTTCATGGGTAGCCAAGTTTACATTCCGTGTATTAGTGATATCTTATGATGTTTCTTTTTCTGTGTGACTTATTTCTCGTAGAATCATCATACCTGAATCCACTCATTATGCCGCTACGGGCCTGATGACGTAGATTTCATTGCTGAGTGATATTCCATTGTACGTGCGTACCACAACTTCTTTATCCATTTTATGCTTTCTCGGATATTTAACTTCTACCGTAGATGAGGTTCTTGTAAACAGAGCCATCCCAAACTTTGGGGTGGCTCTGTGTTTTTGATTTTAATTTCCCTAAGCTATAGGACCATAAGTGGAAGTGCCATAGGCTGTCTTGCTTTGTTTCCTACGTGTTTCAGGAAACACCATACACTTCTCCAGAGTGGTTGTTGGCAATTTACATGCCGCCCATCAGCATGACAAGGCTCCCTGTTCTCCATGACCTGTCCTGTCTTTCTGGATTTTACTCTTTTTTCAGATGGCCCTTTTGACCGGGGGTCAGTGAGACTTCATTGTAGTGCAGATTTCCTTTACACGCTTGCTTGGTTGGCCAAAAAGGGCGTATGCGTTTTTTCCTGAATATATTCAGGAAAAAACACATACGCCCTTTTTGGCCAAGTGCATCGTTGTCGACATTCTGCCTCTTTTCCTATGCTTTTAGTACAATTCCAGTCTACCCCCTGAAATCGTTTTCCTGAAATTCTGCCCCGCTTACAAGTCCTCTTGGAAGACTTACTTCAATACATTTTTGGACGATAGCTGTCATTCATAACTCTGCAGGTTTGTGAATTACAGTGCCCTGAGCTCATGTCTTCAACTCGCTTTCTTGTGAGCTGGCCGCAAAACCACAGGATTGCTTCAGGCCAAAGTCTCTTTCCGGCAGGGCATGCTGAGCCTTTGTTTAATTCCTCTTCCTGGTCGGAAATGAGCTTTTCTTTTGCCCGTGCAGGCACCTACAGCCAGTCTCTCATTGGTTCTCCCTATTCCTGTACATCTTGCGCAGAAATTGCAAACTGTGCCAAACAGGAGGTTAATGGCACTGACTCTCCAAGTGGGGAGAGTGTTAGTAAAGCGTCTGGAATGGTGAACCCGAGTACCAGGGGACGAAAACTGAGATGCATTTGAAAACATTTACCGGTCACACAGTGCACTGTACTGTGGGTTTCCCATGCATGTTTTAGCTGAAGGAAGAATCCCTTAAACCTGGAGAGTTGGGACCCATGGAATGGGTACCATGCAGTATGACTTCAAAGGGTCTGCGTTTGCTCACCGAACCTCACCAATGCTATCAGCCCGAAGTGCCCAGCCTTATGTCTCACCCAGCTCTGGGTGTAGATGTGGAAAATCCAGGTTGCATCACAAGCCCTGAATGAATTATTTAAGAATTGCTCTCTATTTCACTGTCATTGCGTTTTGTTTTTGAAATTTATTTTGATAATGGGATTTATCGGATTTTCACTGCTACGTTTAGGCCGCTGTACACACGCTTGTTTTCCTTATGGAGACATATAAATCCATGGGTTTTAAGATTCTTACTTGTCAGGTATCTTGCCAGGCGTTGAATATGGGGTGTTGAGTCCATTTCGTTGAGCAATGAGTAGGGCTTGTCTATTATATATTTGGCTTATGGAATGGTATCTGTGCTAATTTCAATCTCTGGTTTTATGCAGCACCCCAACTCACCTTTCCCCATAAGCAAGCATAAGTTGGTTTTCTAAATTTGAGACCGTGTTCTGTTTTGTAATTCAGTTCATGTGTATCCAACTTTACATTCCGTGTATTAGTGATAACTTATGATGTTTCTTTTTCTGTGTGACTTATTTCTCGTAGAATCATCGTACCTGAATCCACTCATTATGCCGCTACGGGCCTGATGACGTAGATTTCATTGCTGAGTGATATTCCATTGTACGTGCGTACCACAACTTCTTTATCCATTTTTTGCTTTCTGGGTTATTTTACTTGTACCATAGATGAGGTTCTTGTAAACAGAGCCGTCCCAAACTCTGGGGTGGCCGTGTGTTTTTGATTTTAATTTCCCTAAGCTATAGGACCATAAGTGGAAGTGCCATAGGCTGTGTTGCTTTGTTTCCTACGTGTTTCTGGAAACACCATAAGCTTCTCCAGAGTGGTTGTTGGCAATTTACATCCCGCCCATCAGCATGACAAGGCTCCCTGTTCTCCATGACCTGTCTTGACTTTCTGGATTTTACATTTTTTTCAGATGACCCTTTTGACCAAGGGGCAGTGAGACTTCATTGTAGTGCAGATTTCCATTACACGCTTGCTTGGTTGGCCAAAAAGGGCGTATGCGTTTTTTCCTGAATATATTCAGGAAAAAACGCATACGCCCTTTTTGGCCAAGTGCATCATTGTCGACATTCTCCCTCTTTTCCTATGCTGTTAGTACAATTCCAGTCTACCCCCTGAAATCGTTTTCCTGAAATTCTGCCCCGCTTTCAAGTCCTCTTCGAAGACTTACTTCAATACATTTTTGGACGATAGCTGTCATTCATAACTCTGCAGGTTTGTGAATTACAGTGCCCCTGAGCTCATTTCTTCAACTCGCTTTCTTGTGAGCTTGCCGCAAAACCGCAGGATTGCTTCAGGCCCTAATCTGTTTCCGGCAGGGCACGCTGAGCCTTTGGTTAATTCCTCTTCCTGGTGGGAAATGAGCGTTCCATTTGCCCGTGCAGACACCTACAGCTAGTCTCTCATTGCTTCTCCCTATTCCTGTTCATCTTGCGCAGAAATTGCAAACTGTGCCAAACAGGAGGTTAATGGCACTGACTCTCCAAGTGGGGAGAGTGTTAGTAAAGCGTTCAAATGTTGAACCCGAGTACCAGGGTCGAAAACTGAGATGCATTTGAAAACGTTTCCCAATCACATGGTGGACCATACTCTGGGTTTCCCATACATGTTTTAGCTGAAGGAAGAATCCCTTAAACCTGGAGAGTTGGGACCCATGGAATGGGTACCATGCAGTATGACTTCAAAGGGTCTGCGTTTGTTCACCGAACCTCACCAATGCTATCAGCCCGAAGTGTCCAGCCTTATGTCTCATCCAGCTCTGGGTGTAGATGTGGTAAATACAGGTTGCATCACAAGCCCTGAATGAATTATTTAAGAATTGCTCTCTATTTCACTGTTATTGTGTTTTGTTTTTGAAATTCATTTTGATAATGGGATTTATCGGATTTTCACTGCTGCTTTTAGGCCAATGTACACACGCTTGATTTCCTTATAGAGACATATAAATCCATGGGTTTTAAGATTCTTACTTGTCAGGATTCTTCCCAGGTGTTGAATATAGGGTGTTGAGTCCATTTCGTTGAGCAAGGAGTAGGTTTTGTCTATTATATATTTGGCTTATGGAACGGTATCTGTGCTAATTTCAATCTCTGGTTTTATGCAGCATCCCAACTGACCTTTCCCCATAAGCAAGCATAAGTTGGTTTGCTAAATTTGAGACCCTGTTCTGTTTTGTAATTCAGTTCATGGATAGCCAAGTTTACATTCCGTGTATTAGTGATAACTTATGATGTTTCATTTTCTGTCTGACTTATTTCTCATAGAATCATCGTACCTGAATCCACTCATTATGCCTCTACGGTCCTGATGACGTAGATTTCATTGCTGAGTGATATTCCATTGTACGTGCGTACCACAACTTCTTTATCCATTTTATGCTTTCTCGGATATTTAACTTCTACCGTAGATGAGGTTCTTGTAAACAGAGCCATCCCAAACTTTGGGGTGGCTGTGTGTTTTTGATTTTAATTTCCCTAATCTATAGGACCATAAGTGGAAGTGCCATAGGCTGTGTTGCTTTGTTTCCTACGTGTTTCCGGAAACACCATACAGTTTTCCAGAGTGGCTGTTGGCAATTTAAATCCGCCCATCAGCATAATAAGGCTCCCTGTTCTCCAAGACCTGTCCTGCGTTTCTGGATTTTACACTTTTTTCAGATGGCCCTTTTGACCGGGGGTCAGTGAGACTTCATTGTAGTGCGGATTTCCTTTACACGCTTGCTTCATTTGCCAAAAAGGGCGTATGCATTTTTTCCTGAATATATTCAGGAAAAAACGCATACGCCCTTTTTGGCCAAGTGCATCATTGTCGACATTCTGCCTCTTTTCCTATGCTTTAAGTGCAATTCCAGTCTACCCCCTGAAATCGTTTTCCTGAAATTCTGCCCCGCTTTCAAGTCCTCTTTGAAGACTTACTTCAGTACATTTTTGGACGATAGCTGTCATTCATAACTCTGCAGGTTTGTGAATTACAGTGCCCCTGAGCTCCTTTCTTCAACTCCTTTTCTTGTGAGCTGGCCGCAAAACCGCAGGATTGCTTCAGGCCCTAATATGTTTCCGGCCGGGCACGCTGAGCCTTTGGTTAATTCCTCTTCCTGGTGGGAAATGATCGTTCCATTTGCCCGTGCAGACACCAACAGCTAGTCTCTCATTGGTTCTGCCTATGCCTGTTCATCTTGCGCAGAAATTGCAAACTGTGCCAAACAGGAGGTTAAAGGCACTGACTCTCCAAGTGGGGAGAGTGTTAGTAAAGCGTCTGGAATGGTGAACCCAAGTACCAGGGGACGAAAACTGAGATGCATTTGAAAACGTTTCCCAATCACACGGCGGACGATAGTCTGGGTTTCCCATGCATGTTTTTGCTGAAGGAAGAGTCCCTTAAACCTGGAGAGTTGGGACCCATGGAATGGGTACCATGCAGTATGACTTCAAAGGGTCTGCGTCTGCTCACCGAACCTCACCAATGCTATCAGCCCGAAGTGTCCAGCCTTATGTCTCACCCAGCTCTGGGTGTAGATGTGGTAAATCCAGGTTGCATCACAAGCCCTGAATGAATTATTTAAGAATTGCTCTCTATTTCACTGTCATTGTGTTTTTTTTTTTTTGAAATTTATTTTGATAATGGGATTTACCGGATTTTCACTGTTCCGTTTAGGCTGCTGTACACACGCTTTTTTTCCTTATGGAGACATATAAATCCATGGTTTTTAAGATTCTTACTTGTCAGGTATCTTGCCAGGCGTTGAATATGGGCGGTTGAGTCCATTTCGTTGAGCAAGAAGTAGGTCTTATCTATAATATATTTGGCTTATGGAACGGTACCTGTGCTAATTCCAATCTCTGGTTTTATGCAGCACCCCAACTCACCTTTCCCCATAAGCAAGCATAAGTTGGTTTTCTAAATTTGAGACCCTCTTCTGTTTTGTAATTCAGTTTATGTGTAGCCAAGTTTACATTCCGTGTATTACTGATATCTTATGATGTTTATTTTTCTGTGTGACTTATTTCTCGTAGAATCATCGTACCTGAATCCACTCCTTATACCGCTACGGGCCTGAAGACGTAGATTTAATTGCTGAATGATATTCCATTGTACGTGCGTACCAGAACTTCTTTATCCATTTTTTCCTTTCTCGGATATTTAACTTGTACCGTAGACAAGGTTCTTGTAAACAGAGCCATCCCAAACTTTGGGGTGGCTGTGTGTTTTTGATTTTAATTTCTTTAAGCTATAGGACCATAAGTGGAAGTGACATAGGCTGTGTTGCTTTGTTTCCTACGTGTTTCAGGATACACCATACATTTCTCCAGAGTGGCTGTTGGCAATTTACATCCCGCCCATCAGCATAACAAGGCTCCCTGTTCTCCAAAACCTGTCCTGCCTTTCTGGATTTTACACATTTTTCAGATGGACCTTTTGACCGGGGGGCAGTGAGGCTTCATTGTAGTGCACATTTCCTTTACACGCTTGCTTGGTTGTCGAAAAAGTGCGTATGCGTTTTTTCCTGAATATATTCAGGAAAAAACGCATACGCCCTTTTTGGCCAAGTGCATCATTGTCGACATTCTGCCTCTTTTCCTATGCTTTAAGTGCAATTCCAGTCTACCCCCTGAAATCGTTTTCCTGAAATTCTGCCCCGCTTTCAAGTCCTCTTCTAAGACTTACTTCAATACATTTTTGGACGATGGCTGTCATTCATAACTCTGCAGGTTTGTGAATTACAGTGCCCCTGAGCTCCTTTCTGCAACTCGCTTCCATGTGAGCTGGCCGCCAAACCGCAGGATTGCTTCAGGCCCTAATCTGTTTCCGGCAGGGCACGTTGAGTCTTTGGTTAATTCCTCTTCCTGGTGGGAAATGAGCATTCCATTTGCCCGTGCAGACACCTACAGCTAGTCTCTCATTGGTTCTCCCTATTCCTGTTCATCTTGTGCAGAAATTGCAAACTGTGCCAAACAGGAGGTGAAAGGCACTGACTCTTCAAGTGAGGAGAGTGTTAGTAAAGCGTCTGGAAAGGTGAACCCGAGTACCAGGGGACGAAAACTGAGATGCATTTGAAAACGTTTCCCAATCACACGGTTGACCATACTCTGGGTTTCCCATGCATGTTTTAACTGAAGAAGAATCCCTTAAACATGGAGAATTGGGACCCATGGAATGGGTACCATGCAGTATGACTTCAAAGTGTCTGCGTTTGCTCACCAAACCTCACCAATGCTATCAGCCCGAAGTGTCCAGCCTTATGTCTCACCCAGCTCTGGGTGTAGATGTGGTAATTCCAGGTTGCATCACAAGCCCTGAATGAATTATTTAAGAATTGCTCTCTATTTCACTCTCATTGTGTTTTGTTTTTGAAATTCATTTTGATAATGGGATTTATCCGATGTTCACTGCTGCGTTTTCGCCGCTGTACACACGCTTGATATCCTTATGGAGACATATAAATCCATGGGTTTTAAGATTCTTACTTGTCAGGTATCTTGCCAGGCGTTGAATGTGGGCTGTTGTGTCCATTTCGTTGAGCAAGGAGTAGGGCTTGTCTATTATATATTTGGCTTATGGAACGGTATCTGTGCTAATTTCAATCTCTGGTTTTATGCAGCACCCCAACTCACCTTTCCCCATAAGCAAGCATAAGTTGGTTTTCTAAATTTGAGACCCTGTTCTGTTTTGTAATTCAGTTCATGTGTAGCCAACATTACATTCCGTGTATTAGTGATATCCTATGATGTTTCTTTTTCTGTGTGACTTATTTCTCGTAGAATCATCGTACCTGAATCCACTCATTATGCCGCTACGGGCCTGATGACGTAGATTTCATTGCTGAGTGATATTCCATTGTACGTGCGTGCCACAACTTCTTTATCCATTTTTTACTTTCTGGGATATTTTACTTGTACCGTAGACGAGGTTCTTGTAAACAGAGCCATCCCAAACTTTGGGGTGGCTATGTGTTTTTGATTTTAATTTCCCTAAGCTATAGGAACATAAGTGGAAGTGACATAGGCTGTGTTGCTTGGTTTCCTACGTGTTTCAGGATACACCATACATTTCTCCAGAGTGGCTGTTGGCACTTTACATCCCGCCCATCAGCATAACAAGGCTCCCTGTTCTCCAAGACCTGTCCTGCCTTTCTGGATTTTACACTTTTTTCAGATGGCCCTTTTGACCGGGGGGCAGTGAGACTTCATTGTAGTGCAGATTTCCTTTACACGCTTGCTTGGTTGGCCAAAAAGGGCGTATGCGTTTTTTCCTGAATATATTCAGGAAAAAACGCATACGCCCTTTTTGGCCAAGTGCATCATTGTCTACATTCTGCCTCTTTTCCTATGCTTTAAGTGCAATTCCAGTCTACCACCTGAAATCGTTTTCCTGAAATTCTGCCCCGCTTTCAAGTCCTCTTTGAAAATTTACTTCAGTACATTTTTGGACAATAGCTGTCATTCATAACTCTGCAGGTTTGTGAATTACAGTGCCCCTGAGCTCCTTTCTTCAACTCCTTTTCTTGTGAGCTGGCCGCAAAACCGGAGGATTGCTTCAGGCCCTAATATGTTTCCGGCCGGGCACGCTGAGCCTTTGGCTAATTCCTCTTCCTGGTGGGAAAAGATCGTTCAATTTGCCCGTGCAGACACCAACAGCTAGTCTCTCATTGGTTCTCCCTATGCCTGTTCATCTTGCGCAGAAATTGCAAACTGTGCCAAACAGGAGGTTAATGGCACTGACTCTCCAAGTGGGGAGAGTGTTAGTAAAGCGTCTGGAATGGTGAACCCGAGTACCAGGGGACGAAAACTGAGATGCATTTGAAAACGTTTCCCAATCACACGGCCGACGATAGTCTGGGTTTCCCATGCATGTTTTAGCTGAAGGAAGAATTCCTTAAACCTGAAGAGTTGGGACCCATGGAATGGGTACCATGCAGTATGACTTCAAAGGGTCTGCGTTTGCTCACCGAACCTCACCAATGCTATCAGCCCGAAGTGTCCAGCCTTATGTCTCACCCAGCTCTGGGTGTAGATGTGGGAAATCCAGGTTGCATCACAAGCCCTGAATGAATTATTTAAGAATTATTCTCTATTTCACTGTCATTGTGTTTTGTTTTTGAAATTTATTTTTATAATGGGATTTATCAGATTTTCACTGCTACGTTTAGGCCGCTGTACACACGCTTGATTTCCTTATGGAGACATATAAATCCATGGGTTTTAAGATTCTTACTTGTCAGGTATCTTGCCAGGCGTTGAATATGGGGTGTTGAGTCCATTTCGTTGAGCAAGGAGTAGGTCTTGTCTATTATATATTTGGCTTATGGAACGGTATCTGTGCTAATTTCAATCTCTGGTTTTATGCAGCACCCCAACTCACCTTTCCCCATAAGCAAGCATAAGTTGGTTTTCTAAATTTGAGACCCTCTTCTGTTTTGTAATTCAGTTCCTGGGTAACCAAGTTTACATTCGTGTATTACTGATATATTATGATGTTTCTTTTTCTGTGTGACTTATTTCTCGTAGAATCATCGTACCTGAATCCACTCATTATGCCGCTACGGGCCTGAAGACGTAGATTTCATTGCTGAGTGATATTCCATTGTACGTGCGTACCACAACTTCTTTATCCATTTCTTACTTTCTGGGATATTTTACTTGTACCGTAGACGAGTTTCTTGTAAACAGAGCCGTCCCAAACTCTGGGGTGGCTGTGTGTTTTTGTTTTTAATTTCCCTAAGCTATAGGGCCATAAGTGGAAGTGCCATAGGCTGTGTTGCTTTGTTTCCTACGTGTTTCTGGAAACACCATACACTTCTCCAGAGTGGTTGTTGGCAATTTACATCCCGCCCATCAGCATGACAAGGCTCCCTGTTCTCCATGACCTGTCCTGCCTTTCTGGATTTTACACTTTTTTCAGATGGCCGTTTTGACCGGCGGGGCAGTGAGACTTCATTGTAGTGCAGATTTCCTTTACACGCTTGCTTGGTTGGCCAAAAAGGGCGTATGCGTTTTTTCCTGAATATATTCAGGAAAAAACGCATACGCCCTTTTTGGCCAAGTGCATCGTTGTCGACATTCTGCCTCTTTTCCTATGCTTTTAGTACAATTCCAGTCTACCCCCTGAAATCGTTTTCCTGAAATTCTGCCCCGCTTACAAGTCCTCTTGGAAGACTTACTTCAATACATTTTTGGACGATAGCTGTCATTCATAACTCTGCAGGTTTGTGAATTACAGTGCCCTGAGCTCATGTTTTCAACTCGCTTTCTTGTGAGCTGGCCGCAAAACCGCAGGATTGCTTCATGCCAAAGTCTCTTTCCGGCAGGGCATGCTGAGCCTTTGCTTAATTCCTCTTTCTGGTCGGAAATGAGCGTTCCTTTTGCCCGTGCAGGCACCTACAGCCAGTCTCTCATTGGTTCTCCCTATTCCTGTACATCTTGCGCAGAAATTGCAAACTGTGCCAAACAGGAGGTTAATGGCACTGACTCTCCATGTGTGGAGAGTGTTAGTAAAGCGTCTGGAATGGTGAACCCGAGTACCAGGGGACGAAAACTGAGATGCATTTGAAAACATTTACCGGTCACACAGTGCACTGTACTGTGGGTTTCCCATGCATGTTTTAGCTGAAGGAAGAATCCCTTAAACCTGGAGAGTTGGGACCCATGGAATGGGTTCCATGCAGTATGTCTTCAAAGGGTCTGCGTTTGCTCACCGAACCTCACCAATGCTATCAGCCCGAAGTGTCCAGCCTTATGTCTCACCCAGCTCTGGGTGTAGATGTGGGAAATCCAGGTTGCATCACAAGCCCTGAATGAATTATTTAAGAATTGCTCTCTATTTCACTGTCATTGTGTTTTGTTTTTGAAATTTATTTTGATAATGGGATTTATCGGATTTTCACTGCTGCGTTTAGGCCGCTGTACACACGCTTGATTTCCTTATGGAGACATATAAATCCATGGGTTTTAAGATTCTTACTTGTCAGGTATCTTGCCAGGCGTTGAATATGCGGTGTTGAGTCCATTTCGTTGATCAAGGAGTAGGTCTTGTCTATTATATATTTGGCTTATGGAATGGTATCTGTGCTAATTTCAATCTCTGGTTTTATGCAGCACCCCAACTCACCTTTCCCCATAAGCAAGCATAAGTTTGTTTTCTAAATTTGAGACCCTGTTCTGTTTTGTAATTCAGTTTATGTGTAGCCAAGTTTACAATCCGTGTATTACTGATATATTATGATGTTTCTTTTTCTGTGTGACTTTTTTCTCGTAGAATCATCGTACCTGAATCCACTCATTATGCCGCTATGGGCCTGAAGACGTAGATTTCATTGCTGAGTGATATTCCATTGTACGTGCGTACCAGAACTTCTTTATCCATTTTTTCCTTTCTCGGATATTTAACTTGTACCGTAGACAAGGTTCTTGTAAACAGAGCCATCCCAAACTTTGGGGTGGCTGTGTGTTTTTGATTTTAATTTCCCTAAGCTATAGGACCATAAGTGGAAGTACCATAGGCTGTGTTGCTTTGTTTCCTACGTGTTTCTGGAAACACCATACACTTCTCCAGAGTGGTTGTTGGCAATTTACATCCCGCCCATCAGCATGACAAGGCTCCCTGTTCTCCATGACCTGTCTTGACTTTCTGGATTTTACATTTATTTCAGATGGCCCTTTTGACCGGGGGGCAGTGAGACTTCATTGTAGTGCAGATTTCCATTACACGCTTTCGTGGTTGGCCAAAAAGGGCGTATGCGTTTTTTCCTGAATATATTCAGGAAAAAACGCATACGCCCTTTTTGGCCAAGTGCATCATTGTCGACATTCTGCCTCTTTTCCTATGCTGTTAGTACAATTCCAGTCTACCCCCTGAAATCGTTTTCCTGAAATTCTGCCCCGCTTTCAAGTCCTCTTGGAAGACTTACTTCAATACATTTTTGGACGATAGCTGTCATTCATAACTCTGCAGGTTTGTGAATTACAGTGTCCCTGAGCTCATTTCTTCAACTCGCTTTCTTGTGAGCTGGCCGCCAAACCGCAGGATTGCTTCAGGCCCTAATCTGTTTCCGGCAGGGCACGCTGAGCCTTTGGTTAATTCCTCTCCCTGGTGGGAAATGAGCGTTCCATTTTCCCGTGCAGACACCTACAGCTAGTCTCTCATTGCTTCTCCCTATTCCTGTTCATCTTGCGCAGAAATTGCAAACTGTGCCAAAAAGGAGGTTAATGGCACTGACTCTCCAAGTGGGGAGAGTGTTACTAAAGCGTCTGGAATGGTGAACCCGAGTACCAGGGGTGAAAACTGAGATGCATTTGAAAACGTTTCCTGGTCACACAGTGCACAGTACTGTGGGTTTCCCATGCATGTTTTAGCAGAAGGAAGAATCCCTTAAACCTGGAGAGTTGGGACCCATGGAATGGGAACCATGCAGTATGACTTCAAAGGGTCTGCGTTTGCTCACCGAACCTCACCAATGCTATCAGCCCGAAGTGTCCAGCCTTATGTCTCACCCAGCTCTGGATGTAGATGTGGTAAATCCAGGTTGCATCACAAGCCCTGAATGAATTATTTAAGAATTGCTCTCTATTTCACTGTCATTGTGTTTTGTTTTTGAAATTCATTTTGATAATGGGATTTATCGGATGTTCACTGCTGCGTTCAGGCCGCTGTACACACGCTTGATTTCCTTATGGAGACATATAAATCCATGGGTTTTAAGATTCTTACTTGTCAGGTATCTTCCCAGGCGTTGAATATGTGGTGTTGAGTCCATTTCGTTGAGCAAGGTGTAGGTCTTGTCTATTATATATTTGGCTTATGGAACGGTATCTGTGCTAATTTCAATTTCTGGTTTGATGCAGCACCCCAACTCACCTTTCCCCATAAGCAAGCATAAGTTGGTTTTCTAAATTTGAGACACTCTTCTGTTTTGTAATTCAGTTCATGTGTAGCCAAGTTTACATTCCGTGTATTAGTGATATCTTATGATATTTCTTTTTCTGTGTGACTTATTTCTCGTAGAATCATCGTACCTGAATCCACTCATTATGCCGCTATGGGCCTGATGACGTAGATTTCATTACTGAGTGATATTCCATTGTACATGGGTACCACAACTTCTTTATCCATTTTTTGCTTTCTCGGATATTTAACTTGTACCGTAGACGAGGTTCTTGTAAACAGAGCCGTCCCAAACTTTGGGGTGGCTGTGTGTTTTTGATTTTAATTTCCCTAAGCTATAGGACCATAAGTGGAAGTGCCATAGGCTGTGTTGCTTTGTTTCCTACGTGTTTCTGGAAACACCATACACTTCTCCAGAGTGGTTGTTGGCAATTTACATCCCGCCCATCAGCATTACAAGGCTCCCTGTTCTCCATGACCTGTCCTGCCTTTCTGGATTTTACACTTTTTTCAGATGGCCCTTTTCACCGGGGGGCAGTGAGACTTCATTGTAGTGCAGATTTCCTTTACACGCTTGCTTGGTTTGCCAAAAAGGGCGTATGCGTTTTTTCCTGAATATATTCAGAAAAAAACGCATACGCCCTTTTTGGCCAAGTGCATCATTGTTGACATTCTGCCTCTTTTCCTATGCTTTAAGTGCAATTCCAGTGTATCCCCTGAAATCGTGTTCCTGAAATTCTGCCCCGCTTTCAAGTCCTCTTCGAAGACTTACTTCAATACATTTTTGGATGATAGCAGTCATTCATAACTCTGCAGGTTTGTGAATTACAGTGCCCCTGAGCTCCTTTCTTTAACTCGCTTTCTTGTGAGCTGGCCACAAAACCGCAGGATTGCTTCAGGCCCTAATCTGTTTCCGGCAGAGCACCCTGAGCCTTTGTTTAATCCCTCTTCCTGGTGGGAAATGAGCGTTCAATTTGCCCGTGCAGACACCAACAGCTAGTCTCTCATTGGTTCTCCCTATTCCTGTTCATCTTGCGCAGAAATTGCAAACTGTGCCAAACAGGAGGTTAAAGGCAATGACTCTCCAAGTGGGGAGAGTGTTAGTAAAGTGTCTGGAATGGTGAACCCGAGTACCAGGGGACGAAAACTGAGATGCATTTGAAAACGTTTCCCAATCACACGGCGGACGATAGTCTGGGTTTCCCATGCATGTTTTAGCTGAAGGAAGAGTCCCTTAAACCTGGAGAGTTGGGACCCATGGAATGGGTAACATGCAGTATGACTTCAAAGGGTCTGCGTCTGCTCACCGAACCTCACCAATGCTATCAGCCCGAAGTGTCCAGCCTTATATCTCACCCAGCTCTGGGTGTAGATGTGGTAAATCCAGGTTGCATCACAAGCCCTGAATGAATTATTTAAGAATTGCTCTCTATTTCACTGTCATTGTGTTTTTTTTTTTGAAATTTATTTTGATAATGGGATTTACCGGATTTTCACTGTTCCGTTTAGGCTGCTGTACACACGCTTTTTTTCCTTATGGAGA
Organism: Delphinapterus leucas; assembly: GCF_059928025.1. Lineage (NCBI taxonomy): Eukaryota > Metazoa > Chordata > Mammalia > Artiodactyla > Monodontidae > Delphinapterus > Delphinapterus leucas. The sequence continues at coordinate 1,277,414 of NW_028322240.1, read as the reverse complement.
CATATAAATCCATGGTTTTTAAGATTCTTACTTGTCAGGTATCTTGCCAGGCGTTGAATATGGGGTGTTGAGTCCATTTCGTTGAGCAAGTAGTAGGTCTTGTCTATAATATATTTGGCTTATGGAACGGTACCTGTGCTAATTCCAATCTCTGGTTTTATGCAGCACCCCAACTCACCTTTCCCCATAAGCAAGCATAAGTTGGTTTTCTAAATTTGAGACCCTGTTCTGTTTTGTAATTCAGTTTATGTGTAGCCAAGTTTACATTCCGTGTATTACTGATATCTTATGATGTTTATTTTTCTGTGTGACTTATTTCTCGTAGAATCATCGTACCTGAATCCACTCCTTATACCGCTACGGGCCTGAAGACGTAGATTTAATTGCTGAATGATATTCCATTGTACGTGCGTACCAGAACTTCTTTATCCATTTTTTCCTTTCTCGGATATTTAACTTGTACCGTAGACAAGGTTCTTGTAAACAGAGCCATCCCAAACTTTGGGGTGGCTGTGTGTTTTTGATTTTAATTTCTTTAAGCTATAGGACCATAAGTGGAAGTGACATAGGCTGTGTTGCTTTGTTTCCTACGTGTTTCAGGATACACCATATATTTCTCCAGAGTGGCTGTTGGCAATTTACATCCCGCCCATCAGCATAACAAGGCTCCCTGTTCTCCAAGACCTGTCCTGCCTTTCTGGATTTTACACATTTTTCAGATGGCCCTTTTGACCGGGGGGCAGTGAGACTTCATTGTAGTGCACATTTCATTTACACGCTTGCTTGGTTGGCCAAAAAGGGCGTATGCGTTTTTTCCTGAATATATTCAGGAAAAAACGCATACGCCCTTTTTGGCCAAGTGCATCTTTGTCGACATTCTGCCTCTTTTCCTATGCTTTAAGTGCAATTCCAGTCTAACCCCTGAAATCATTTTCCTGAAATTCTGCCCCGCTTTCAAGTCCTCTTCTAAGACTTACTTCAATACATTTTTGGACGATAGCTGTCATTCATAACTCTGCAGGTTTGTGAATTGCAGTGCCCCTGAGCTCCTTTCTTCAACTCTCTTTCTTGTGAGCTGGCCGCAAAACCGCAGGATTGCTTCAGGCCATAATCTCTTTCCGGGGGGGAACGCTGAGCCTTTGTTTAATTCCTCTTCCTGGTCGGAAATGAGCGTTCCATTTGCCCATGCAGGCACTTACAGCTTGTCTCTCATTGGTTCTCCCTATTCCTGTACATCTTGCGCAGAAATTGCAAACTGTGCCAACAGGAGGTTAATGGCACTGACTCTCCAAGTGAGGAGAGTGTTAGTAAAGCGTCTGTAATAATGAACCCGAGTACCAGGGGACGAAAACTGAGATGCATTTGAAAACGTTTCCCGGTCACACAGTGCACAGTTCTGTGGGTTTCCCATGCATGTTTTAGCTGAAGGAAGAATCCCTTAAACCTTGAGAGTTGGGACCCATGGAATGGGTACCATGAAGTATGACTTCAAAGGGTCTGCGTTTGCTCACCGAACCTCACCAATGCTATCAGCCCGAAGTGTCCAGCCTTATGTCTCACCCAGCTCTGGATGTAGATGTGGTAAATCCAGGTTGCATCACATGCCCTGAATGAATTATTTAAGAATTGCTCTCTATTTCACTCTCATTGTGTTTTGTTTTTCTAATTCATTTTGATAATGGGATTTATTGAATTTTCTCTCCTGCGATCATGCAGCTGTACACACGCTTGATTGTCTTAAGGAGACATATAAATCCATGGGTTTGAAGATTCTTACTAGTCAGGTGTATTCCTAGGCGTTGAATATGAGGTGTTTAGTCCATTTCGTTGAGCAAGGGGTAGGTCTTGACTATTACATATTTGGCTTATGGAAAGGTATCTGTGCTAATTTCTATCTCTGCTTTTATGCAGCACCCCAACTCACTTTTCCCCTTAAGCAAGCATAAGTTGGTTTTCTAAATTTGAGACCCTGTTCTGTTTTGTAATTCAGTTCATGTGTAGCCAAGTTTACATTCCGTGTATTAGTGATAACTTATGATGTTTCATTTTCTGTGTGACTTATTTCACTTAGAATCATCGTACCTGAATCCACTCATTATGCCGCGACGGGCCTGATGAAATAGATTTCATTGGTGAGTGATATTCATTTCTACGTACGTACCACACTTCTTTATCCATTTTTCGCTTTCTGGGATATTTAACTTGTTCTGTAGACGAGGTTCTTGTAAACAGAGCCGTCCGACACTTTGGGGTGGCTGTCTATTTTTGATTTTAATTTCCGTGATCTATAAGACCATAAGTGGAAGTGCCGTAGTCTCCGTTGCTTTGTTTCTTAGGTGTTTCAGGAAACACCATAGACTTCTCCAGAGTGGCTTTTGGCAATTTACATCCCGCCCATCAGCATAACAAGGCTCCCTGTTCTCCATGACCTGTAGTGCCTTTCTGGAATTTACACATTTTTCAGATGGCCCTTTTGACCCGGGGGCAGTGAGACTTCATTGTAGTACACATTTCCTTTACACGCTTGCTTGGTTGGCCAAAAAGGGCGTATGCGTTTTTTCCTGAATATATTCAGGAGAAAACGCATACGCCCTTTTTGGCCAAGTGCATCATTGTCGACATTCTGCCTCTTTTCCTATGCTTTAAGTGCAATTCCAGTCTACCCCCTGAAATCGTTTTCCTGAAATTCTGCCCCGCTTTCAAGTCCTCTTCGAAGACTTACTTCAATACATTTTTGGACGATAGCTGTCATTCATAACTCTGCAGGTTTGTGAATTACAGTGCCCCTGAGCTCCTTTCCTCAACACGCTTTCTTGTGAGCTGGCCGCAAAACCGCAGGATTGCTTCAGGCCCTAGTCTGTTTCTGGCAGGGCACGCTGAGCCTTTGGTTAATTCCTCTTCCTGGTGGGAAATGAGCATTCCATTTGCCCGTGCAGACACCAACAGCTAGTCTCTCATTGGTTCTCCCTATTCCTGTTCATCTTGGGCAGAAATTGCAAAGTGTGCCAAACAGGAGGTTAAATGCACTGACTCTCCAAGTGGGGAGAGTGTTAGTAAAGCTTCTGGAATGTTGAACCCGAGTACCAGGGTTCGAAAACTGAGATGCATTTGAAAACGTTTCCCAATCACACGGTGGACCATACTCTGGGTTTCCCATGCATGTTTTAGCTGAAGGAAGAATCCCTTAAACGTGGAGAGTTGGGACCCATGGAATGGGTACCATGCAGTATGACTTCAAAGGGTCTGCGTTTGCTCACCGAACCTCACCAATGCTATCAGCCTGAAGTGTCCAGCCTTATGTCTCACCCAGCTCTGGGTGTAGATGTGGTAAATCCAGGTTGCATCACAAGCCCTGAATGAATTATTTAAGAATTGCTCTCTATTTCACTGTCATTGTGTTTTGTTTTTGAAATTTATTTTGATAATGGGATTTATCGGATTTTCACTGCTGCATTTAGGCCGCTGTACACACGCTTGATTTCCTTATGGAGACATATAAATCCATGGGTTTTAAGATTCTTAATTGTCAGGTATCTTGCCAGGCGTTGAATATGGGGTGTTGAGTCCATTTCGTTGAGCAAGGAGTAGGTATTGTCTATTATATATTTGGCTTATGGAATGGTATCTGTGCTAATTTCAATCTCTGCTTTTAAGCAGCACCCCAACTCACCTTTCCCCATAAGCAAGCATAAGTTGGTTTTTTAAATTTGAGACCCTGTTCTGTTTTGTAATTCAGTTCATGTGTGGCCAAGTTTACATTCCGTGTATTAGTGATATCTTATGATGTTTCTTTTTCTGTGTGACTTATTTCTCGTACAATCATCGTACCTGAATCCACTCATTATGCCGCTACGGGCCTGATGACGTAGGTTTCATTGCTGAGTGATATTCCATTGTACGTGCGTACCACAACTTCTTTATCCATTTTTTGCTTTCTCGGATATTTAACTTGTACCGTAGACGAGGTTCTTGTAAACAGAGCCATCCCAAATTTTGGGGTGGCTGTGTGTTTTTGATTTTAATTTCTCTATGCTATAGGACCATAAGTGGAAGTGCCATAGGCTGTGTTGCTTTGTTTCCTACGTGTTTCAGGAAACACCATACACTTCTCCAGAGTGGCTGTTGGCAATTTACATCCCGCCCATCAGCATAACAAGGCTCCCTGTTCTCCATGACCTGTCGTGCCTTTCTGGAATTTACACATTTTTCAGATGGCCCTTTTGACCGGGGGGCAGTGAGACTTCATTGTAGTACACATTTCCTTTACACGGTTGCTTGGTTGGCCAAAAGGAGCGTATGCGTTTTTTCCTGAATATATTCAGGAAAAAACGCATACGCCCTTTTTGGCCAAGTGCATCATTGTCGACATTCTGCCTCTAATCTTATTCTTTAAGTGCAATTCCAGTCTACCCCCTGAAATCGTTTTCCTGAAATTCTGCCCCGATTTCAATTCCTCTTCGAAGACTTACTTCAAAACATTTTTGGACGATAGCTGTCATTCATTACTCTGCAGTTTTGTGAATTACAGTGCCCCTGAGCTCCTTTCTTCAACTCGCTTTCTTGTGAGCTGGCCGCAAACCCGCAGGATTGCTTCAGGCCCTAATATGGTTCCGGCATGGCATGCTGAGCCTTTGGTTAATTCCTCTTCCTGGTGGGAAATGAGCGTTAAATTTCCATGTTCAGACACCTTCACATGAGTCGTCATGGTGCCCCTTTGCCCCGGTTATCTCTATGGAGGTTGGAGTTGGAAGGCCTCCTCACTCAAGATCAGTGTGCCCACGGAGCCAACCCTGCAACTTCAGGGCATGGTTGGGGGTTAGGATCACCACGAGGGTTCCTTTTTCCTTAGGAGGGAGGTGGCCTTTTGGGCTGCTGATTTCCAGGTTATCAGATACTGCCAGTATCTTGGCCAGATGTGGCGGTGGGCCAATCCCCTTGGTGACCGTAGTTTATCCTACCTGGATCGCATTCTTGCATTGTTCCATTTCAAGTGGTCCCAGGTTTTGCACTAATACTCCAATGGCGATTCACCGTTCACCAGGAATGTAAAGGTCAAAGGGTTTAGCTAAATTAGGGAGTTCCAGGGCAAGGGTCTGAATTGACTGCTCTTTCCATTCTTGAAAGGCCACTTCTGCATTCTATTCAAAAGGATCATCACCTTTTCCTTTCAGTGTTTCATATAGAGGCCGAGCTAGTAGACTGTAGTTAGGGATCCAGAAGCAGCAAACCCTGGCCTCCCCAGGAACCCCTAAGCTGTCTTCTAGTTTCAGAAATGGGTAAGGCTGTAAATTGTTTCTTCCCTTTCCTGGGATGGGCTTCTCCGACCTTCTGTGAGAATGAAGCCCAGGCAGGTCACCGTAGTCTGTGATATTTGAGCTTTTTCTTGGACAACTTGTATCCTTTATTGGCTTCGTAGTTCAGAGGTCTCCTTAGTAGGGCTGGCGATCAGAATGTCGTCTGCATATTGAAGGAGTGTTTCCTTTTCCAGAGGTAGAACTTTTAGGTCTTTAGCTGAGCTTTCCCCAAAGATGGTGTGGGAATTTTTGAACCCTTGGGGCAACACGGCCCGGAAGTATTGTTTTAGTTGTATGTTGAGTCCTGCCACTCACAAGCCAAAATTTCTTGTGACTCTGGGACCAATAGAATACAAAAGAAGGCATCATTGAAGACTAATACAGAATACCATGTCCTGGTGGTTGGTAGAATGACCAGCAGGGTGTAGGATTTAGGAACTACTGGAGGTATATCCTCGGTGGCTTCACTGACTGTCCTGACATCCTTTACCAGGACTCCAGCAGCCCATGGGGCTCTCGAGGTCAGGCCAATCCCAGGATATGGAGCTCACCTGGGCAGGTACCCCACCCCAGCCCACGGGGCTCTCGTGTTCAGGACCCTCCCAGGATATGGGGTTCCCTGGGCAGGTCCCCCTGCAGCCCATGGGGCTCTCGTGGTCAGGCCCCTCCCAGGATACAGAGCTACCCTTGCAGGTACCATGGCAGGGCTGGGAACACAGGAACCGTGCATATCGCCCTCATTGCAGAGCACTCCCATCTCACCTGTCACTCAGATCTGACACAGAGCACCTCAGAGCAGGACTTGAACTAACAAACAGCAGCTCCGACAGGTCTGTGACCCTGGGCATCACTCTGTGTGGCCTCCCTCCACCTGGTCTTCCAGAGACTTCCACTGCACCCGGGGCACCAGGCCTCTGTCTCCACCCACCAGCCACCCCTCCTCTCCCTGACTCCTGGGTTCCTCTCATTAGGAGAGGGTTTTCTTGAAGTTGTCTCCCACTCATGGGCCAGATAATATAATTAGAAAACAAGCCAGAGCTGCAGCCCCTTGCCTATCCTGACTCTCAAGAGCCCACACCTGTTCCTTGGACCTGGCCGATTCAGCAAGTTCCAGTTTCTGCAACTGTGAGCCCCTGAGGGGTGATTATTGGCTGGCCTGGGAAGCCTGACCGTGCCGGCCAGCCCTCCCCAGGTGTGCCTGGGTTCAGATCAATATAAACACCGCTCCAGGCAGCAAGAGCCCCTGCAGCTGTGCCTGACGCCATTTTCTCTGCCCTGTCAGCAGTCTTGGGGCTGGACTGGTGGGAGGGAGTGAGAGGCCACGGCTTTGTGGGTGGCCCAGTGTGAGTGGGGCTCTGCTGGACTTTCTGCAGCAGTTGCCAAGATGCCACCTGCTAAAGAAGAGGATGTGTCACCCATACCTGCCGCTGGAATTTCTCCCTGGGCAGAGGTGAGTGAGGAAGAAAGCAGTGGGGGCCGGGACAGCAGGGGTATCTCAGGCAGGGAAATGGAAAGCTTCCAGAAGAGCACCCAGGACCAGGACCATCCTGGCTGGCCTGCAGGCACCAAGTCGGCTGGCATGCTGTCGCTCATGTGGCTCCATGGCCCTTCCTCTAGGCTTTCAAGTCCTTGTACATATTCAGGTGTTTTACCTGGGAAGGGTGGGAACATTTCAGCAGCAGCTGGCCTGGGGCTCAGCCCACGTTTACTCACAGATGCCTCGGCACGGTCCCCCAGCTTTGCAATGAGGACGCTTGTTGCGTGGGGCCTGCTGGCTGAATGGGAGATGATTCCCCACCACCGACCAACTTCAGAATTGTTTACAACTGGAGCAAGTGCCCTGATACGGTTTTCCTCTGTGTAGCTGGTGGGTTCTGTTTTTTTTTCTTTTTTGGTTCAAGGTAGATTTTATTCCTCTTTTTTGTATTTACAGATATAAGCATGGAAATAATTTATTCATATAAATACATGTATGTGAAGGGAAGAATAGTTTTTCTGTTTTACTTTTTGTAATTTGAATTTTATTTTATTTTTTTATACAGCAGGTTCTTTTTGGTTATCTATTTTATACATATAAATGTATACATGCCAATCCCAATCTCTCAACTCCTCCCACCACCACCCCCCAACAGCTTTCCCCCCTTGGTGTCCATACGTTTGTTGTCTACATCTGTTGCTCTATTTCTGCCTTGCAAAACGGTTCATCTGTACAATTTGTCTAGGTTCCACATATAGCCATTAATAGACAAGATTTCTTTTTCTCTTTCTGACTTACTTCACTCTGTATGACAGTCTCTAGATCCATCAACGTCTCTACAAATGACCCAATTTCATTCCTTTTTATGGCTTAGTAATATTCCATTTTATATATGTACCACGTCTTTATGCATTCGTCTGTCTGTGGGCATTTAGGTTGCTTCCATTACCTGGATATTGTAAATAGTGATGCAATGAACATTGCGGTGAATGTCTCTTTTTGATTTATGGTTTTGTCTGGGTATATGCCCAGTAGTGGGACTGCTGTATCATATGGTAATTCTATTCTTAGTTTTATAAGAAACTCCATAACTTTCTCCACAGTGACTGTATCAATTTCATTCCCAACAATAGCGGAAGAGGGTTCCTTATCTCCACACCCTTTCCAGCATTTGTTGTTTGTAGATTTTCTGATGATGCCCATTCTAACAGGTGTGAGGTGATACACCATGGATGAGTCTATTTCGTTGAGCAAAGAGTAGGTCTTGTCTATTACATATTTGGCTTATGGAACGGTATGTGTGCTAATTTCAATCTCTGGTTTTATACAGCACCGCAACTCAACTTTCCCCTTAAGCAAGCATAAGTTTTTATCTAAATGTGAGACTCTGTTCGGTTTTGGAATTCAGTTGATGTGTAGCCAAGTTTACACTCTCTCTATTAGTGATATCTTATGATAATTACCTTTCTCTGTGTGACATATTTCTCTTAGAATCATCATACTTAAATCCACTCAATTTGCTGCTACAGGCCTGATGACATTGATTTCATTGCTGAGTGATATTCCATTGTACGTAAGTAGCACAACTCCTTTATCCATATTTTTCTTTCTGGGATATTTAATTTGTACTGGACTCAAGGTTCTTGTAAACACAGCAGCCCTAAATTTGGTGTTGGCTGTGTCTTGTTGATTTTAATTTTCCTAAGCTATAGGGCCAAAAGTGGAAGTGCCCTAGGGTCTGTAGCTTTGTTTTTCAGATGTTTCAGGATACACCATAAACATCTCCAGAGTGTCTGTTGGCAATTTACATCCCGCCCATCAGCATAACAAGGCTCCCTCTTCTCTATGGCCTGTCCTGTGTTTCTGGTTTTTACACTTTTTTCAGATGGCCCTTTTGACGAATGGGAAATGAGACTTCATTGTAGTGCGGATTTCCATTGCTCGAGTGCTTGGTTGGCCAAAAAGGGCATATGTGTTTTTTCCTGAATATATTCAGGAAAAAATGTTTACGCACTTTTGTCCAAGTGCATCACTGTCAAAGATCTGCCGCTTTTCACATGCTTTAAACGCAATTCCAATCTACCTCCTGAAATATGATTCCTGCAATTCTGCCTCGTTTTGAAGTCCTCTTTGCAGACTTACTTCAGTATATTTTTGCCAATAGCTGTCATTTATAACTCTGCAGGTTTGTGAATTACAGTGCCTGTGATTTCCTTTCTTAACTCGTTTCCTTGAAAGCTGGCCACAGAACCGCAGGTTTGCTTTAGGCCATAATCAGGGTCTGGCACGGCACTCTGAGCCTTTGGTTAATTCCTCTTCCTGGTGGGAAATTAGAGTTAAATGTGCCCCTCCGGACACCTGCCTCACTCCCAGCCCCTTGGTGATGTGTGTCCTGTGGTTTGAGGCCACATGTGCTGGGTTCCTCACCTTTGGCTGATGTGGCCCCACTGGTGTGAGGACACACCTGCCTGGTTCCCATCCCCTTGGTGATGTGGGCCATCCGGTGAGAGTCTGATCCTGGTTGGGTTCCTCACACTTCTGTGAGGTGGGCCCTCTTCTCTGAGGTCACTCCTGCCTGGCTGGCACACCCCGCCTTGGCGACGTCGGCCCTCTGGTGGGATTTGGTGCCTGCTGGGGGTCTCCTGCCCTCGGTAATGAGGGCCCTCTGGCGTCAGGCCCTAATTCCTGGGCTCCCAATATTTTCTGATATGCGCCCTGTGGTTCGAGTACACTCCTGCCAGGTTCCCAACCCCATGGGAATGTGGGCCTTCTGCTCTGAGGTCCCAACCGTGGGTTGCTCAGTTTCATGATGAGGGCCCTCTGCTGTGAGTTCTCTCCGGCCTGGATCCCATAGCCTCGCTGCTCCTGGCCACCTGCTGGGAGGTTCCAACTGCCGGATTCCTCACCTTTTTTCTTCTATGGACCCTCTGTTTTGAGACTCCTCCTGCCTGCCTCACTCCCAGTCCCTTGGTGATGTGTGTCCTCTGGTGTGAGGCCACGTGTGCTGGGTCCCTCGCCTTTGGATGATGTGGCCACACTGGTGTGAGGACACTCCTGCCTGCTTCCTATCCCCTTGATGATGTGGGCCCTCTGGTGAGAGTCTGATCCTGGCTGGGTTCCTCACCCTTCTGTGAGGTGGGCCCTCTGCTGTGAGCTCACTCCTGCCTGGCTGGCACACCCCACCTGGGCAACATCGGCCCTCTTGTGGCACTTGGAGCCTGCTGGGAGCCTCCTCCCCTCGGTGATGGGGGCCCTCTAGCGTCAGGCCCTAACTGCTGGGTACCCACATTTTCTGATACGTGCTAAGTGGTGCGAGGACACTCCTGCGAGGTTCCCATCCCCATGGGCATGTGGGCCTTCTGCTCTAAGGTCCCAACACCTGTGTTGTTCACCGTTTCATGATGTTGTCTCTCTGGTGTTAGTTCACTCAGGCCTAGATCCCATAGACTCTGTGCTCTGAGCCGACTGCTGGGAGGTTCCTACTGCTGGATTCCTTACCTTTTTTATTCTTTGGGTCCTGTGTTTTTATGCTCCTACTTCCTGACTCACTCCCAGCCCCTTTGTGATGTAGGTCCTCTGGTTTAAGGCCACATGTACCGGTTTCCTCACCTTTATTGATGTGGCCCCACTGGTGTGAGGACACTCCTGCCTGGTTCCCATCCCCTTGGTGATTGGGGCCCTCTTGTGAGAGTCTGATCCTGTCTGGATTCCTCACACTTCTGGGAGGTGGGCCCTCTGCTGTGAGGTCACTCCTGCCTGGCTGGCACACGTCACGTTGGCGATGTGGGCCCTCAGTTAGGAGTTGGTGCCTGCTGGGAGTCTCCTCCCCTCGGTAATGAGGGCCCTCTGGTGTCAGGCCCTAACTCATGGGCTCCCAAAATTTTCTGATGTGCGCCCTGTCGTGTGAGTACACTCCAGCCAGGGTCCCTTCCCTAGGGGATGTGGGCTTTCTGCTCTGTGGTCCCAACGGCTGGGTTGCTCACAGTGTCAGAATGTGGGCCCTCTGTTTTGAGTTCAGTCAGGCCTGGATCCCATAGCCTCGCTGCTCCTGGCCGCCTGCTGGGAGGTTCCAACTGTGGGATTCCTCACCTTTTTTACGCAATGGGCCCTCTGTTTTGAGGCTCCTCCTGCCTGCCTCACTCCCAGCCCCTTGGTGATGTGTGTCCTGTAGTTTGAGGCCACGTGTGCTGGGTCCGTCACATTTCGGTGATGTGGCCCCACTGGTGTGAGGACACTCCTGCCTGGTTTCCATTCCCTTGGTGATGTGGGCCCTCTGGTGAGAGTCTGATCCTCTTTGGGTTCCTCACACTTTTGTGTGGTTGGCCCTCTGCTCTGAGGTCACTCCTGCCTGGCTGGCACACCCCGCATTGGCGACGTCGGCCCTCTGGTAGCAGTTGGAGCTTGCTGGGAGCCTCCTCTCCTCAGTGATGAGGGCCCTCTGGCGTCCGGCCCTAACTGCTGGGCTCCCCACATTTTCTGTTGTGTGCCCACTGGTGCGATGACACTCCTGCTTGGTTCCCTTCCCCATGGGGATGTGGGCCTTGTGCTCTGAGGTCACAACGGCTGGGTTGCTTACAGTATCACGATGAGGGCCCTCTGTTGTGAGTTCATCACTGCCTGGATCCCATAGCCTCGGTGCTCTGGGCCGCCTGCTGAGATGTTCCAACTGCTGGATTCCTCACCTTTTTATACAATGGGCCATGTGTTTTGAGGTTAATCCTGCCTGCCTCGCTCTGAGACCCATGGTGATGTGGGTCTTCTGGTTTGAGGCCACATGTCCTGGGTACCTCAACTTTCGATGATGTGGCCCCACGGGTGTGAGGACACTCGTGCCTGATTCCCAGCCCCTTGCTTATGTGGGCACTCTGGTGAGAGTCTGATCCTGACTGGGTTCCTTACCCTTCTGTGAGGTGGGCGCTCTGATGTGAGGTCACTCCTGCCTGGATGGCTCACGTCGCCTTGGCGACATAGGCCCTCTGTTGGCCCCTGAAGCATGCTGGGAGCCTCCTACCCTCTTTAATGAGGGCCCTGGAAGAAACGCATATGCCCTTTTTGACCAAGTGCATCATTGTCGAAGTTCTGCCTCTTCTCCTATACTTTCAGAGGACTTCCATCTACCTCCTGAAATCGTATTCCTGGAATTCTGCCCCGCGTTCAAGTCCTCTTTGCAGCCTTACTTCAATATATTTTTGGACGATAGCTGTCCTTTATAACTCTGCAGGTTTGTGAATTACAGTGCCCCTGAGCTCCATTCTTCAACTCGCTTTCTTGTGAGCTGGCCGCAAAACCGCAGGATTGCTTCAGGCCCTAATCTGGTTCCGGCACGGCATGTTGAGCCTTTGGCTAATTCCTCTTCCTAATGGGAAATGAGCGTTAAATTTGCTCGTGCAGACACCTACAGCTAATCTCTCATTGGTTCTCCCTATTCCTGTTCATCTTGCTCAGAAATTCCAAACTGTGCGAAACAGGAGGTTAAAGGCACTGACTCTCCAATTGGGGAAAGAGTTAGTAAAGCGTCTGGAATGGTAAAACCGAGTATGAGGGGAAGAAAACTGAGATGCATTTAAAAAGGTTTCCCGGTCACACGGTGGACCATATTCTGGGTTTCCCATGCGTGTTTTACCTGAAGGAAGAATCCCTTAAACCTGGAGAGGTGGGACCTATGCAATGGGTACCATGCAGTATGACTTCAAATGGTCTGCATTTTCTCACCGAACCTCACCAATGCTATCAGCCCAAAGTGTCGAACCTTATGTCTCACTCAGCTCTAGGTGTAGATGTGGTAAATCCAGGTTGCATCACAAGCCCTGAATGAATTATTTAAGAATTGCTCTCTATTTCACTGTCATTGTGTTTGTTTTTGTAGTTTATTTTGATAATGGGATTTATCGGATTTACTCTGCTGCCTTCATGCAGCTGTACACACACTTGATTCTCTTACGGAGACATATAAATCCATGGGTTTGAAGATTCTTACTAGTCATGTGTAATCCTCGGAGTTGAATATGGTGTGTTTAGTCCATTTCGTTGAGCAAGGTGTAAGTCTTGACTATTACATATTTGGCTTATGGAAAGGTATGTGTGCTAATTTCTATCTCTGGTTTTATGCAGCACCCCACCTCACCTTTCCCCATAAGTAAGCATAAGTTGGTGTTCTAAATTTGAGACCCTGTTCTGTTTTGTAATTCAGTTCATGTGTAGCCAAGTTTACATTCCGTGTATTAGTGATATCTTATGATGTTTCATTTTCTGTGTGACTTATTTCACTTAGAATCATCGTACATGGATCCACTCAATATGCCGCGACGGGCCTGATGACATAGATTTCATTGGTGAGTGATATTCCATTGTACGTGCGTACCACAACTTCTTTAACCATTTTTCACATTCTGGGATATTTAACTTGTACCGTAGACGACGTTCTTGTAAACAGAGCTGTCCCAAACTTTGGGGTGGCTGTGTGTTTTTGATTTTAATTTCCCTAAGCTATAGGACCATAAGTGGAAGTGACATAGGCTCTGTTGCTTTGTTTCCTACGTGTTTCAGGAAACCCCATACACTTCTCCAGAGTGGCTGTTTGCAATTTACATCCCCCGCATCAGCATAACAATTCTCCCTGTTCTCCATGACCTGTCCTGCCTTTCTGGATTTTACACTTTTTCAGATGCCCCTTTTGACCGGGGGGCAGTGAGACTTCATTGTAGTGCAGATTTCATTTACCTGCTTGCTTGCTTGGCCAAAAATGGCGTATGCGTTTTTTCCTGAATATATTCAGGAAAAAACGCATACGCACTTTTTGGCCAGTGCATCATTGTCGACATTCTGCCTCTATTCCTATGCTTTAAGTGCAATTCCAGTCTACCCCCTGAAATCGTTTTCCTGAAATTTTGCCCCGCTTTCAAGTCCTCTTCGAAGACTTACTTCAATACATTTTTGGACGATAGCTGTCATTCATAACTCTGCAGGTTTGTGAATTACAGTACCCCTGAGCTCGTTTCCTCAACTCGCTTTCTTGTGAGCTGGCCGCAAAACCGCAGGATTGCTGCAGGCCCTAATCTGTTTCCGTCAGGGCACGCTGAGCCTTTGGTGAATTCCTCTTCCTGGTGGGAAATGAGCGTTAAATTTGTTCGTGCAGACACCTACAGCTAATCTCTCATTGGTTCTCCCTATTCCTGTTCATCTTGCGCAGAAATTCCAAACAATGCCAAACAGGAGGTTAAAGGCACTGACTCTCCAAGTGGGGAGAGTGTTAGTAAAGCGTCTGGAATGGTAAAACCGAGTACGAGGGGACGAAAACTGAGATGCATTTGAAAACGTTTCCCAATCACACAGCGGACGATAGTCTGCGTTTCCCATGCATGTTTTAGCTGAAGGAAGAATCCCTTAAACCTTGAGAGTTGGGACTCATGGAATGGGTACCATGCAGTATGACTTCAAAGGGTCTGCGTTTGCTCACCGAACCTCACCAATGCTATCAGCCCGAAGTGTCCAGCCTTATGTCTCACCCAGCTCTGGGTGTAGAACTGGTAAATCCAGGTTGCATCACAAGACCTTAATGAATTATTTAAGAATTGCTCTCTATTTCACTGTCATTGTGTTTTGTTTTTGAAATTTATTTTGATAATGGGATTTATCGGATTTTCACTGCTGCATTTAGGTCGCTGAACACGCTCTTGATTTCCTTATGGAGACATATAAATCCATGGGTTTTAAGATTCTTACTTGTCAGGTATCTTGCCAGGCGTTGAATATGGGGTGTTGAGTCCATTTCGTTGAGCAAGGAGTAGGTCTTGTCTATTATATATTTGGCTTATGGAACGGTATCTGTGCTAATTTCAATCTCTGGTTTTATGCAGCACCCCAACTCACCTTTCCCCTTAAGCAAGCATAAGTTGGTTTTCTCAATTTGAGACCGTGCTCTGTTTTGTAATTAGGTTCATGTGTAGCCAAGTTTACATTCCGTGTATTAGGGATATCTAATGATGTTTCTTTTTCTGTGTGACTTATTTCTCGTAGAATCATGGTACCTGAATCCACTCATTATGCCGCTAGGGTCCTGATGACGTAGATTTCATTGCTGAGTGATATTCCATTGTACGTGCGTACCACAACTTCTTTATCCATTTTTTGCTTTCTCGGATATTTAACTTGTACCGTAGACGAGGTTCTTGTAAACAGTGACGTCCCAAACTTTGGGGTGGCTCAGTCTTTTTGATTTTAATTTCCCTAAGCTATAGGACCATAAGTGGAAGTACCATAACCTGTGTTGCTTTGTTTCCTACCTGTTTCAGGAAACACCATACACTTCTCCAGAGTGGCTGTTGGCAATTTACATCCCGCCCATACGCATAACAAGGCTCCCTGTTCTCCATGACCTTTCCTGCCTTTCAGGATTTTACACTTTTTTCAGATGGCCCTTTTGACCACGGGGCCGTGAGACTTCATTGTAGTGCCGATTTCATTTACACGCTTGCTTGGTTGGTCAAAAAGTGCGTTTGCTTTTTTTCCTGAATATATTCAGGAAAAAACGCATATGCCCTTTTTAGCCAAGTGCATCATTGTCGACATTCTGCCTCTATTCCTATGCTTTAAGCGCAATTCCAGTCTACCCCCTGAAATCGTTTTCCTGAAATTCTGCCCCGCTTTCAAGTCCTCTTCGAAGACTTACTTCAGTACATTTTGGACGATAGCTGTCATTCATAACTCTGCAGGTTTGTGAATTACAGTGCCCCTGAGCTCCTTTCTGCAACTCGCTTCCATGTGAGCTGGCCGCCAAACCGCAGGATTGCTTCAGGCCCTAATCTGTTTCCAGCAGGGCACGCTGAGCCTTTGGTTAATTCCTCTTCCTGGTGGGAAATGGGCGTTCCATTTGCCCGTGCAGACACCTACAGTTAGTCTCTCATTGCTTCTCCCTATTCCTGTTCATCTTGCGCAGAAATTGCAAACTGTGCCAAACAGGAGGTTAAGGGCACTGACTCTCCAATTGGGGAGAGTGTTACTAAAGCGTCTGGAATGTTGAACCCGAGTACCAGGGGCGAAAACTGAGATGCATTTGAAAACGTTTCCTGGTCACACAGTGCACAGTACTGTGGGTTTCCCATGCATGTTTTAGCTGAAGGAAGAATCCCTTAAACCTGGAGAGTTGGGACCCATGGAATGGGAACCATGCAGTATGACTTCAAAGGGTCTGCGTTTGCTCACCGAACCTCACCAATGCTATCAGCCCGAAGTGTCCAGCCTTATGTCTCACCCAGCTCTGGATGTAGATGTGGTAAATCCAGGTTGCATCACAAGCCCTGAATGAATTATTTAAGAATTGCTCTCTATTTCACTGTCATTGTGTTTTGTTTTTGAAATTCATTTTGATAATGGGATTTATCGGATGTTCACTGCTGCGTTCAGGCCGCTGTACACACGCTTGATTTCCTTATGGAGACATATAAATCCATGGGTTTTAAGTTTCTTACTTGTCAGGTATCTTCCCAGGCGTTGAATATGGGGTGTTGAGTCCATTTCGTTGAGCAAGGTGTAGGTCTTGTCTATTATATATTTGTCTTATGGAAAGGTATCTGTGCTAATTTCAATCTCTGGTTTGATGCAGCACCCCAACTCACCTTTCCCCATAAGCAAGCATAAGTTGGTTTTCTAAATTTGAGACACTCTTCTGTTTTGTAATTCAGTTCATGTGTAGCCAAGTTTACATTCCGTGTATTAGTGATATCTTACGATATTTCTTTTTCTGTGTGACTTATTTCTCGTAGAATCATCGTACCTGAATCCACTCATTATGCCGCTATGGGCCTGATGACGTAGATTTCATTGCTGAGTGATATTCCATTGTACATGCGTACCACAACTTCTTTATCCATTTTTTGCTTTCTCGGATATTTAACTTGTACCGTAGACGAGGTTCTTGTAAACAGAGCCGTCCCAAACTTTGGGGTGGCTGTGTGTTTTTGATTTTAATTTCCCTAAGCTATAGGACCATAAGTGGAAGGGCCATAGGCTGTGTTGCTTTGTTTCCTACGTGTTTCTGGAAACACCATACACTTCTCCAGAGTGGTTGTTGGGAATTTACATGCCGCCCATCAGCATAACAAGGCTCCCTGTTCTCCATGACCTGTCCTGCCTTTCTGGATTTTACACTTTTTTCAGATGGCCCTTTTGACCGGGGGGCAGTGAGACTTCATTGTAGTGCAGATTTCCTTTACACGCTTGCTTGGTTGGCCAAAAAGGGCGTATGCGTTTTTTCCTGAATATATTCAGGAAAAAACGCATACGCCCTTTTTGGCCAAGTGCATCATTGTCGACATTCTGCCTCTTTTCCTATGCTTTAAGTGCAATTCCAGTGTATCCCCTGAAATCGTGTTCCTGAAATTCTGCCCCGCTTTCAAGTCCTCTTCGAAGACTTACTTCAATACATTTTTGGATGATAGCAGTCATTCATAACTCTGCAGCTTTGTGAATTACAGTGCCCCTGAGCTCCTTTGTTTAACTCGCTTTCTTGTGAGCTGGCCACAAAACCGCAGGATTGCTTCAGGCCCTAATCTGTTTCCGGCAGAGCACCCTGAGCCTTTGTTTAATCCCTCTTCCTGGTGGGAAATGAGCGTTCAATTTGCCCGTGCAGACACCAACAGCTAGTCTCTCATTGGTTCTCCCTATTCCTGTTCATCTTGCGCAGAAATTGCAAACTGTGCCAAACAGGAGGTTAAAGGCAATGACTCTCCAAGTGGGGAGAGTGTTAGTAAAGCGTCTGGAATGGTGAACCCGAATACCAGGGGACGAAAACTGAGATGCATTTGAAAACGTTTCCCAATCACACGGCGGACGATAGTCTGGGTTTCCCATGCATGTTTTAGCTGAAGGAAGAGTCCCTTAAACCTGGAGAGTTGGGACCCATGGAATGGGTACCATGCAGTATGACTTCAAAGGGTCTGCGTCTGCTCACCGAACCTCACCAATGCTATCAGCCCGAAGTGTCCAGCCTTATGTCTCACCCAGCTCTGGGTGTAGATGTGGTAAATCCAGGTTGCATCACAAGCCCTGAATGAATTATTTAAGAATTGCTCTCTATTTCACTGTCATTGTGTTTTTTTTTTTTTGAAATTTATTTTGATAATGGGATTTACCGGATTTTCACTGTTCCGTTTAGGCTGCTGTACACACGCTTTTTTTCCTTATGGAGACATATAAATCCATGGTTTTTAAGATTCTTACTTGTCAGGTATCTTGCCAGGCGTTGAATATGGGCGGTTGAGTCCATTTCGTTGAGCAAGAAGTAGGTCTTATCTATAATATATTTGGCTTATGGAACGGTACCTGTGCTAATTCCAATCTCTGGTTTTATGCAGCACCCCAACTCACCTTTCCCCATAAGCAAGCATAAGTTGGTTTTCTAAATTTGAGACCCTCTTCTGTTTTGTAATTCAGTTTATGTGTAGCCAAGTTTACATTCCGTGTATTACTGATATCTTATGATGTTTATTTTTCTGTGTGACTTATTTCTCGTAGAATCATCGTACCTGAATCCACTCCTTATACCGCTACGGGCCTGAAGACGTAGATTTAATTGCTGAATGATATTCCATTGTACGTGCGTACCAGAACTTCTTTATCCATTTTTTCCTTTCTCGGATATTTAACTTGTACCGTAGACAAGGTTCTTGTAAACAGAGCCATCCCAAACTTTGGGGTGGCTGTGTGTTTTTGATTTTAATTTCTTTAAGCTATAGGACCATAAGTGGAAGTGACATAGGCTGTGTTGCTTTGTTTCCTACGTGTTTCAGGATACACCATACATTTCTCCAGAGTGGCTGTTGGCAATTTACATCCCGCCCATCAGCATAACAAGGCTCCCTGTTCTCCAAAACCTGTCCTGCCTTTCTGGATTTTACACATTTTTCAGATGGACCTTTTGACCGGGGGGCAGTGAGGCTTCATTGTAGTGCACATTTCCTTTACACGCTTGCTTGGTTGTCGAAAAAGTGCGTATGCGTTTTTTCCTGAATATATTCAGGAAAAAACGCATACGCCCTTTTTGGCCAAGTGCATCATTGTCGACATTCTGCCTCTTTTCCTATGCTTTAAGTGCAATTCCAGTCTACCCCCTGAAATCGTTTTCCTGAAATTCTGCCCCGCTTTCAAGTCCTCTTCTAAGACTTACTTCAATACATTTTTGGACGATGGCTGTCATTCATAACTCTGCAGGTTTGTGAATTACAGTGCCCCTGAGCTCCTTTCTGCAACTCGCTTCCATGTGAGCTGGCCGCCAAACCGCAGGATTGCTTCAGGCCCTAATCTGTTTCCGGCAGGGCACGTTGAGTCTTTGGTTAATTCCTCTTCCTGGTGGGAAATGAGCATTCCATTTGCCCGTGCAGACACCTACAGCTAGTCTCTCATTGGTTCTCCCTATTCCTGTTCATCTTGTGCAGAAATTGCAAACTGTGCCAAACAGGAGGTGAAAGGCACTGACTCTTCAAGTGAGGAGAGTGTTAGTAAAGCGTCTGGAAAGGTGAACCCGAGTACCAGGGGACGAAAACTGAGATGCATTTGAAAACGTTTCCCAATCACACGGTTGACCATACTCTGGGTTTCCCATGCATGTTTTAACTGAAGAAGAATCCCTTAAACATGGAGAATTGGGACCCATGGAATGGGTACCATGCAGTATGACTTCAAAGTGTCTGCGTTTGCTCACCAAACCTCACCAATGCTATCAGCCCGAAGTGTCCAGCCTTATGTCTCACCCAGCTCTGGGTGTAGATGTGGTAATTCCAGGTTGCATCACAAGCCCTGAATGAATTATTTAAGAATTGCTCTCTATTTCACTCTCATTGTGTTTTGTTTTTGAAATTCATTTTGATAATGGGATTTATCCGATGTTCACTGCTGCGTTTTCGCCGCTGTACACACGCTTGATATCCTTATGGAGACATATAAATCCATGGGTTTTAAGATTCTTACTTGTCAGGTATCTTGCCAGGCGTTGAATGTGGGCTGTTGTGTCCATTTCGTTGAGCAAGGAGTAGGGCTTGTCTATTATATATTTGGCTTATGGAACGGTATCTGTGCTAATTTCAATCTCTGGTTTTATGCAGCACCCCAACTCACCTTTCCCCATAAGCAAGCATAAGTTGGTTTTCTAAATTTGAGACCCTGTTCTGTTTTGTAATTCAGTTCATGTGTAGCCAACATTACATTCCGTGTATTAGTGATATCCTATGATGTTTCTTTTTCTGTGTGACTTATTTCTCGTAGAATCATCGTACCTGAATCCACTCATTATGCCGCTACGGGCCTGATGACGTAGATTTCATTGCTGAGTGATATTCCATTGTACGTGCGTGCCACAACTTCTTTATCCATTTTTTACTTTCTGGGATATTTTACTTGTACCGTAGACGAGGTTCTTGTAAACAGAGCCATCCCAAACTTTGGGGTGGCTATGTGTTTTTGATTTTAATTTCCCTAAGCTATAGGAACATAAGTGGAAGTGACATAGGCTGTGTTGCTTGGTTTCCTACGTGTTTCAGGATACACCATACATTTCTCCAGAGTGGCTGTTGGCACTTTACATCCCGCCCATCAGCATAACAAGGCTCCCTGTTCTCCAAGACCTGTCCTGCCTTTCTGGATTTTACACTTTTTTCAGATGGCCCTTTTGACCGGGGGGCAGTGAGACTTCATTGTAGTGCAGATTTCCTTTACACGCTTGCTTGGTTGGCCAAAAAGGGCGTATGCGTTTTTTCCTGAATATATTCAGGAAAAAACGCATACGCCCTTTTTGGCCAAGTGCATCATTGTCTACATTCTGCCTCTTTTCCTATGCTTTAAGTGCAATTCCAGTCTACCACCTGAAATCGTTTTCCTGAAATTCTGCCCCGCTTTCAAGTCCTCTTTGAAAATTTACTTCAGTACATTTTTGGACAATAGCTGTCATTCATAACTCTGCAGGTTTGTGAATTACAGTGCCCCTGAGCTCCTTTCTTCAACTCCTTTTCTTGTGAGCTGGCCGCAAAACCGGAGGATTGCTTCAGGCCCTAATATGTTTCCGGCCGGGCACGCTGAGCCTTTGGCTAATTCCTCTTCCTGGTGGGAAAAGATCGTTCAATTTGCCCGTGCAGACACCAACAGCTAGTCTCTCATTGGTTCTCCCTATGCCTGTTCATCTTGCGCAGAAATTGCAAACTGTGCCAAACAGGAGGTTAATGGCACTGACTCTCCAAGTGGGGAGAGTGTTAGTAAAGCGTCTGGAATGGTGAACCCGAGTACCAGGGGACGAAAACTGAGATGCATTTGAAAACGTTTCCCAATCACACGGCCGACGATAGTCTGGGTTTCCCATGCATGTTTTAGCTGAAGGAAGAATTCCTTAAACCTGAAGAGTTGGGACCCATGGAATGGGTACCATGCAGTATGACTTCAAAGGGTCTGCGTTTGCTCACCGAACCTCACCAATGCTATCAGCCCGAAGTGTCCAGCCTTATGTCTCACCCAGCTCTGGGTGTAGATGTGGGAAATCCAGGTTGCATCACAAGCCCTGAATGAATTATTTAAGAATTATTCTCTATTTCACTGTCATTGTGTTTTGTTTTTGAAATTTATTTTTATAATGGGATTTATCAGATTTTCACTGCTACGTTTAGGCCGCTGTACACACGCTTGATTTCCTTATGGAGACATATAAATCCATGGGTTTTAAGATTCTTACTTGTCAGGTATCTTGCCAGGCGTTGAATATGGGGTGTTGAGTCCATTTCGTTGAGCAAGGAGTAGGTCTTGTCTATTATATATTTGGCTTATGGAACGGTATCTGTGCTAATTTCAATCTCTGGTTTTATGCAGCACCCCAACTCACCTTTCCCCATAAGCAAGCATAAGTTGGTTTTCTAAATTTGAGACCCTCTTCTGTTTTGTAATTCAGTTCCTGGGTAACCAAGTTTACATTCGTGTATTACTGATATATTATGATGTTTCTTTTTCTGTGTGACTTATTTCTCGTAGAATCATCGTACCTGAATCCACTCATTATGCCGCTACGGGCCTGAAGACGTAGATTTCATTGCTGAGTGATATTCCATTGTACGTGCGTACCACAACTTCTTTATCCATTTCTTACTTTCTGGGATATTTTACTTGTACCGTAGACGAGTTTCTTGTAAACAGAGCCGTCCCAAACTCTGGGGTGGCTGTGTGTTTTTGTTTTTAATTTCCCTAAGCTATAGGGCCATAAGTGGAAGTGCCATAGGCTGTGTTGCTTTGTTTCCTACGTGTTTCTGGAAACACCATACACTTCTCCAGAGTGGTTGTTGGCAATTTACATCCCGCCCATCAGCATGACAAGGCTCCCTGTTCTCCATGACCTGTCCTGCCTTTCTGGATTTTACACTTTTTTCAGATGGCCGTTTTGACCGGCGGGGCAGTGAGACTTCATTGTAGTGCAGATTTCCTTTACACGCTTGCTTGGTTGGCCAAAAAGGGCGTATGCGTTTTTTCCTGAATATATTCAGGAAAAAACGCATACGCCCTTTTTGGCCAAGTGCATCGTTGTCGACATTCTGCCTCTTTTCCTATGCTTTTAGTACAATTCCAGTCTACCCCCTGAAATCGTTTTCCTGAAATTCTGCCCCGCTTACAAGTCCTCTTGGAAGACTTACTTCAATACATTTTTGGACGATAGCTGTCATTCATAACTCTGCAGGTTTGTGAATTACAGTGCCCTGAGCTCATGTTTTCAACTCGCTTTCTTGTGAGCTGGCCGCAAAACCGCAGGATTGCTTCATGCCAAAGTCTCTTTCCGGCAGGGCATGCTGAGCCTTTGCTTAATTCCTCTTTCTGGTCGGAAATGAGCGTTCCTTTTGCCCGTGCAGGCACCTACAGCCAGTCTCTCATTGGTTCTCCCTATTCCTGTACATCTTGCGCAGAAATTGCAAACTGTGCCAAACAGGAGGTTAATGGCACTGACTCTCCATGTGTGGAGAGTGTTAGTAAAGCGTCTGGAATGGTGAACCCGAGTACCAGGGGACGAAAACTGAGATGCATTTGAAAACATTTACCGGTCACACAGTGCACTGTACTGTGGGTTTCCCATGCATGTTTTAGCTGAAGGAAGAATCCCTTAAACCTGGAGAGTTGGGACCCATGGAATGGGTTCCATGCAGTATGTCTTCAAAGGGTCTGCGTTTGCTCACCGAACCTCACCAATGCTATCAGCCCGAAGTGTCCAGCCTTATGTCTCACCCAGCTCTGGGTGTAGATGTGGGAAATCCAGGTTGCATCACAAGCCCTGAATGAATTATTTAAGAATTGCTCTCTATTTCACTGTCATTGTGTTTTGTTTTTGAAATTTATTTTGATAATGGGATTTATCGGATTTTCACTGCTGCGTTTAGGCCGCTGTACACACGCTTGATTTCCTTATGGAGACATATAAATCCATGGGTTTTAAGATTCTTACTTGTCAGGTATCTTGCCAGGCGTTGAATATGCGGTGTTGAGTCCATTTCGTTGATCAAGGAGTAGGTCTTGTCTATTATATATTTGGCTTATGGAATGGTATCTGTGCTAATTTCAATCTCTGGTTTTATGCAGCACCCCAACTCACCTTTCCCCATAAGCAAGCATAAGTTTGTTTTCTAAATTTGAGACCCTGTTCTGTTTTGTAATTCAGTTTATGTGTAGCCAAGTTTACAATCCGTGTATTACTGATATATTATGATGTTTCTTTTTCTGTGTGACTTTTTTCTCGTAGAATCATCGTACCTGAATCCACTCATTATGCCGCTATGGGCCTGAAGACGTAGATTTCATTGCTGAGTGATATTCCATTGTACGTGCGTACCAGAACTTCTTTATCCATTTTTTCCTTTCTCGGATATTTAACTTGTACCGTAGACAAGGTTCTTGTAAACAGAGCCATCCCAAACTTTGGGGTGGCTGTGTGTTTTTGATTTTAATTTCCCTAAGCTATAGGACCATAAGTGGAAGTACCATAGGCTGTGTTGCTTTGTTTCCTACGTGTTTCAGGAAACACCATACACTTCTCTAGAGTGGTTGTTGGCAATTTTCATCCGCCCATCAGCATAACAAGGCTTCCTGTTCTCCATGACCTGTCTTGCCTTTCTGGATTTTACATTTATTTCAGGTGGCCCTTTTGACCGGGGTACAGTGAGACTTCATTGTACTGCAGATTTCCATTACATGCTTGCTTGGTTGGCCAAAAAGGGCGTATGCGTTTTTTCCTGAATATATTCAGGAAAAAACGCATACGCCCTTTTTGGCCAAGTGTATCATTGTCGACATTCTGCCTCTTTTCCTATGCTTTAAGTGCAATTCCAGTCTACCCCCTGAAATCGTTTTCCTGAAATTCTGCCCCGCTTTCAACTCCTCTTCGAAGACTTACTTCAGTACATTTTTGGACGATAGCTGTCATTCATAACACTGCAGGTTTGTGAATTACAGTGCCCTTGAGCTCCTTTCTTCAACTCGCTTTCTTGTGAGCTGGCTGCAAAACCGCTGGATTCCTTCAGGCCCTAATCTGTTTCTGGCAGGGCACGGTGAGCCTTTGGTTTATTCCTCTTCCTGGTGGGAAATGAGCGTTCCATTTGCCCGTGCAGACACCTACAGCTAGTCTCTCATTGGTTCTCCCTATTCCTGTTCATCTTGCGCAGAAATTGCAAACTGTGCCAAACAGGAGGTGAAAGGCACTGACTCTCCAAGTGGGGAGAGTGTTAGTAAAGCGTCTGGAATGGTGAACCCGAGTACCAGGGGACGAAAACTGAGATGCATTTGAAAACGTTTCCCAATCACACGGTTGACCATACTCTGGGTTTCCCATGCATGTTTTACCTGAAGAAGAATCCCTTAAACCTGGAGAGTTGGGACCCATGGAATGGGTACCATGCAGTGTGACTTCAAAGTGTCTGCGTTTGCTCAGTGAACCTCACCAATGCTATCAGCCCGAAGTGTCCAGCCTTATGTCTCACCCAGCTCTGGGTGTAGATGTGGTAAATCCAGGTTGCATCACAAGCCCTGAATGAATTATTTAAGAATTGTTCTCTATTTCACTGTTATTGTGTTTTGTTTTTGAAATTTATTTTGATAATGCGATTTATCGGATTTTCATTGCTGCGTTTAGGCCACTGTACACACTCTTGATTTCCTTATGGAAACATATAAATCCATGGGTTTTAAGATTTTACTTGTCAGGTATCTTCCCAGGCGTTGAATATGGGGTGTTGAGTCCATTTCGTTGAGCAAGGAGTAGGTCTTGTCTACTATATATTTGGTATATGGAACGGTATCTGTGCTAATTTCAATCTCTGGTTTTATGCAGCACCCCAACTCACCTTTCCCCATAAGCAAGCATAAGTTGGTTTTCTCAATTTGAGACCCTGTTCTGTTTTGTAATTCAGTTCATGTGTAGCCAAGTTTACATTCCGTGTATTAGTGATATATTATGATGTTTCTTTTTCTGTGTGACTTATTTCTCGTAGATTCATCGTACCTGAATCCACTCATTATGCCGCTACGGGCCTGATGACGTAGATTTCATTGCTGAGTGATATTCCACTGTACGTGCGTACCACAACTTCTTTATCCATTTTTTGCTTTCTCGGATATTTAACTTGTACCGTAGTGGACGTTCTTGTAAACAGAGACGTCCCAAATTTTGGGGTGGCTGTGTCTTTTTGATTTTAATTTCCCTAAGCTATAGGACCATAAGTGGAAGTGCCATAGGCTGTGTTGTTTTGTTTCCTACGTGTCTCTGGAAACACCATACACTTCTCCAGAGTGGTTGTTGGCAATTTACATCCCGCGCATCAGCATAACAAGGCTCCCTGTTCTCCATGACCTGTCATGCCTTTCTGGATTTTACACTTTTTTCAGATGGCCCTTTTGACCGGGGGGCAGTGAGACTTCATTGTAGTGCAGATTTCCTTTACACGCTTGCTTGGTTGGCCAAAAAGGGCGTATGTGTTTTTTCCTGAATATATTCAGGAAAAAACGCATACGCCCTTTTTGGCCAAGTGCATCATTGTCGACATTCTGCTTCTTTTCCTACGCTTTAAGTGCAATTCCAGTCTACCCCCTGAAATGGTGTTCCTGAAATTCTGCCCCGCTTTCAAGTCCTCTTCGAAGACTTACTTCAATACATTTTTGGACGGTAGCTGTCATTCATAACTCTGCAGGTTTCTGAATTACACTGCCCCTGAGTTCCTTTCTTCAACTCGCTTTCTTGTGAGCTGGCCGCAAAACCACAGGATTGCTTCACGCCATAATCTCTTTCTGGCAGGGCACGCTGAGCCTTTGGTTAATTCCTCTTCCTGGTGGGAAATGAGCGTTCCATTTGCCCGTGCAGACACCTACATCTAGTCTCTCATTGTTTCTCCCTATTCCTGTTCATCTTGCGCAGAAATTGCAAACTGTGCCAAACAGGAGGTTAAAGGCACTGACTCTCCAATTGGGGAGAGTGTTAGTAAAGCGTCTGGAATGGTGAACCCGAGTACCAGGGGCGAAAACTGAGATGCATTTGAAAACGTTTCCCAGTCACACGGTGGACCATACTCTGGGTTTCCCATGCATGTTTTAGCTGAAGGAAGAGTCCCTTAAACCTGGAGAGTTGGGACTCATGGAATGGGTACCATGCAGTATTACTTCAAAGGGTCTGCGTTTGCTCACCGAACCTCACCAATGCTATCAGCCTGAAGTGTCCAGCCTTATGTCTCACCCAGCTCTGGGTGTAGAAGTGGTAAATCCAGGTTGCATCACAAGACCTTAATGAATTATTTAAGAATTGCTCTCTATTTCACTGTCATTGTGTTTTGTTTTTGAAATTTATTTTGATAATGGGATGTATCGGATTTTCACTGCTGCATTTCGGCCGCTGTACACACTCTTGATTTCCTTATGGAGACATATAAATCCATGGGTTTTAAGATTCTTACTTGTCAGGTATCTTCCCAGGCTTTGAATATGGGGTGTTGAGTCCATTTCGTTGAGCAAGGAGTAGGTCTTGAGTATTATATATTTGGCTTATGGAACGGTATGTGTGCTAATTTCAATCTCTGGTTTTATGCAGCACCCCAACTCACCTTTCCCCGTAAGCAAGCATAAGATGGTTTTCTCAATTTGTGACCCTGTTCTGTTTTGTAATTCAGTTCATGTGTAGCCAAGTTTACATTCCGTGTATTAGGGATATCTAATGATGTTTCTTTTTCTGTGTGACTTTTTTCTCGTGGAATCATGGTACCTGAATCCACTCATTATGCCGCTAGGGACCTGATGACGTAGATTTCATTGCTGAGTGATATTCCATTGTACGTGCGTACCACAACTTCTTTATCCATTTGTTGCTTTCTTGGATATTTAACTTGTACCGTAGACGAGGTTCTTGTAAACAGAGCCGTCCGAAAATTTGGGGTGGCTGTGTGTTTTTGATTTTAATTTCCCTAAGCTATAGGACCATAAGTGGAAGTGCCATAGGCTGTGTTGCTTTGTTTCCTACCTGTTTCAGGAAACACCATACACTTCTCTAGAGTGGCTGTTGGCAATTTTCATCCGCCCATCAGCATAACAAGGCTTCCTGTTCTCCATGACCTGTCCTGCCTTTCTGGATTTTACACTTTTTTCAGGTGGCCCTTT